>NC_142865.1:2500000-3750000 GCF_061612785.1 Hesperophylax consimilis | reverse complement strand
TTGTAACTCGCTGATACTACACTGGATTTATATTGTTTTCACGAAGTGTTCGTTTAGTGTATGCATAAATAAACCACAGTGTATGAGAGTATGTTTAAAAATGAGTATGTATTTTTAAGTTTAAATGCGTCAGATTCCTCGAGGCACTTGGCCTTGAGCGAGATGTCAAACTCTTTATAGCCAATGAGATCTGAGCTTTCAGCCACAACATTTTTTTCTACAAGAAAACGGAGTTGGGCGTGACGGTTTCAGGGCTAGACCAGAGTTATATGCCCATTATATGCCCCTCGATAAGATAAAGTGTCAGCTACACTACTCGCTTCGACGCTTCGACGAAGTCCTCGACGAAGTTAGCCGAAGTTCGAAGTACGTGCCCACACACTCGTGCAACTTCGCGAGTAACGCTTCGAGTCCTTTGACTCGGGCGCATTTACCGACAAGAATCGGAAGTCGGGCGAAGCGAAGCGAAGTTGCCCGAAGCGAAGTGAAGTTCGTACCCACACTATCGTATTCGGTCAACTTCGATCAACTTCGCGAGTAGTGTAGCTGGGCTTTAAGATATGCACAAAAATGGAAAAAAGAAAACATAGATAAAATAAATAGGTACCTATGTACCTAAAATGTCAATTTTATTTGCATAGATTTGGTAAATTCATCCAAAATTGACATTTTTTATAAATGTCAATTTTGGGCGCGAAATACAACTCGGAACTATTTGTTTTTCAGTGAGTGATTCATTTATTGTTTAAGTGCCAGGATAGAATGTAATGTAATGTAATAACTTACATGTTTTTTTGCAAAAAAAATAAAATAATATAAAAATATGTTGTACTGTCATACCAGATAATTTGTTAATATATTTATAAAAATTGTATACAATTATCCAATCTAGCTAGTTTCTCTAGGAAAGCTACTTATATTCAAAGAAATGGTTTATTTTCTGTAATGTCATTTTCTCTAAGTCATCTGAACTTTATCTTACAAAATTAAGATAAAATGTGGCAAGTAAGAAACACTCTTATGTTTCCAGTAAATTATTAATACGAATTTCAAAATTCAAAAACATATTAATGCACAAAAATACAGAGTACAAAGGGTATAGCTAATAAGATGAATTTTCATATCAATCAACTTTTGCATTAGTAATATTATTCAAATATATTGAAAAGGTAACATAATGATGGTATTACTAATTAGATTCTTATACGCCCGTTCAACGTTGGTGTGGTAAAACTGACCTTAAGCCTGGATTAAGACGAGACAATACTCTAAAATAAAGTCAGAATATTAACGACGTAAGTGAAGCAGCCGTGCACAAAAATATGCGGAGCACAGCCCGGCTTAATGGACGGACCTAAGGTTGACTTTGCCCTAGCAGGCCTGGAAAATCGACCTTTCTGTGGGGTTTATTTATTATTTCTGATGAACGTATTACTAAAATCTCAAATGTTTCTAGAGGGATTCCTCGGAAAGTTACTAATTCATCGTCTAGAAAAATAATATCCGGTGCTTACAGCTAATTTTATAGTTAAAAACGTTTTTTAAAATCTATTTATCTGTATAAATAAAAATGTAAATGTTGATTTGTTCAAAATCTTAAATCTCCTAAAGTTCTTCACGGATTGCTTTGAAATTTTGACACAACTTTGTATTCGAATACGCGTGTGTTTTTATATACCTATATTATATAGATGTCACATGTGACAGGTAATAACATCCTTTTTTGAAAAACAGCTCTATCTGTTGGACGTAAAAGCAAAACGCAGTTTTTTCTCTATCCGCACAAACATACTGAGCCACAGCAATGCGTGGAGGGGCACAGCTAGTATTAAATAAAATAGCTTGAATCCATAGGGATCCCTTTAGAAACATTTGAGATGTTAGTAACACGTTCATCAAAAATAATTAAAACGTGAGCGTCGAGCAAACCCTTTATTAGAATTTTATATAGCCTTAACCGATTAGTTAACTCTCTTTTTAGTGTCAAAACGTACTAGCGGACTGCCATATATTAAAGTGAGTATATCAATTCGGTATTGTCAATTTATTCCTACCTTGATGCAGCCCTCGACATTTAGAAATATCAATCCATTGCCTTCCAAAATATCAAATTGACAAGCTTCAATCAGTGTTTAATGCAGCAGCGTGGCTCATAACCGGGGTTTCTAAATATTCGCACATTTCAGAACACCTTCGTAACCTTCACTGGCTTAAGTGCCCTGAAAGAATCCAGTACAAACTGTGCTGGATGGTGTTTAAATCCATCAATGAAATGGCCCCACCCTACATCTCTGAACTATGTGTCCCGGAAAACACTGGTCTGAGGCAGTCAACTCTTAGATCAGCAACATCATCAGCTGTAGGCAGACTGATGGAACCTAAACGCAAGCCAAATACTAAGTTTGGTGATCGCGCTTTCGGAGTATCTGGGCCGAAGGTTTGGAATAAACTCCCTCCGGAACTAAGATCCATAACAATTCCAACAGAATTCAGGTCTAAACTCAATACTTACCTTTTTAAGCTGTCATACCCTTAAATTAAATATACCATTCCTGAGAGAAAGTCCAATTATATCCAATTATGTCTTAAATCCTGTATCTAAATTTCGCTAATAAACAATCAGTTAATGTTAATCTCAAGTGACCTACCAGGTTAGTATTATACTGTATTTTATCTTCTTATATAGTTAGTAATAACATATTAGAAATGTATTATATACTTGTACAGCACCCTTGAGGTGATTTTGCACAAAAACGGCGCTGTAAAAATCATCCAAATATTATGATTATTAATACTTGTTAGTATTGCCATCGTAGGGGGATTTCTTATTTATTTCGTTGTCAATATCGGCTTGGCTATCGACCAACCTAACGAGCACAACCATGCTTGTTAGGGGGGCCACAGACAGCTGTGCATGGCTACGTTTCACACATAGCTTTGGCTTCGTTCGCTATGAACTGCCATACATATTCACACATAGCGGGACACGGGCACGCTACACACGGCTGGGTAGTTATGTGACGTCATAGGCACACGTATAGGCTGCAGCAGATGCGCCAGCCAAGCGTAGTTTGCGGCCACGTTACGCACGTTTCTCCCCCAAGTGCAAGAGCTTGAACGAGTTTATTTTTTACTTGATAAAGCATCCTGAAAATGGGCGTTTTCGTGACATAGCTCAGCTAGCAATGTGTGACCACATCACTGAATCAAACCACGTAGCTTTCATGTCAATCGTGGCCATGGACTTTGTGCGTAGCCCGCTTAAAATCAATATAAAATCGTCATCAGTTAAGCCTATCGATCTGATGTATAAAAAATAATCAAAAAGTCACATCAAAATAAAACCAAAGTTATGTTAAAATTCCATAATATATATTTCGATGATTAGATCAAACATTTTATAGTACAAAAATTTATTAAAAAGAAGATATAAAAGTAAAAATGGACAAAATACTGATATATTTTATACAACTAGCTTAAGACAAGAATAAGATACATTAAATTATATAAATTACATGCAAATTGTAGCGAAAAATCTTCACTCACTTTTGAGAAACTTTATGATTAATTTACAAATAATAGTGCCATGGTAAGTGGGTTGAGAGTCTCGTGGAAGACACTGTGTTTTTACTTACCACAGTAGAATAGTTTCCAATATTATATCATTTTTATGGGAAATATCACCACGGCAGACATTTTTCCTAGCAGGTCAATATTGTAAAACATGTTTTTTTACCTGGCGAGTCTAACAATATTGTAAAATATTTTATTTAAAGCATCTTATTGGCAGACATTATTACTTGGGACATTATTGGAAAACATTTTGCCTAGCAGGTCAATATTGGAAAACATTTTGCCTAGCAGGTCAATATTGGAAAACATTTTGCCTAGCGGGTCAATATTGGAAAACATTTTGCCTAGCAGGTCAATATTGGAAAACATTTTGCCTAGCAGGTCAATATTGGAAAACATTTTGCCTAGCGGGTCAATATTGGAAAACATTTTGCCTAGCAGGTCAATATTGGAAAACATTTTGCCTAGCGGGTCAATATTGGAAAACATTTTGCCTAGCAGGTCAATATTGGAAAACATTTTGCTTAGCGGGTCAATATTGGAAAACATTTTGCCTAGCAGGTCAATATTGGAAAACATTTTGCCTAGCAGGTCAATATTGGAAAACATTTTGCCTAGCAGGTCAATATTGGAAAACATTTTGCCTAGCGGGTCAATATTGGAAAACATTTTGCCTAGCAGGTCAATATTGGAAAACATTTTGCCTAGCGGGTCAATATTGGAAAACATTTTGCTTAGCGGGTCAATATTGGAAAACATTTTGCTTAGCGGGTCAATATTGGAAAACATTTTGCTTAGCGGGTCAATATTGGAAAACATTTTGCTTAGCGGGTCAATATTGGAAAACATTTTGCCTAGCGGGTCAATATTGGAAAACATTTTGCCTAGCAGGTCAATATTGGAAAATATTTTTTACCTAAAACGATCTAGGTACATAATTGGAAAACAGTTTTACCTGGCGGGTCATTATTAGAAAATAATTTAAGCTAAGGCCATTCGTACACGGAGATAATTACAAGCGACTCGAATATTCGCCGTACTAATTTGGCAGTGTTCGTATGCGATGCGACGCGTCGATTACGGGTTTGGCGTCAGTTGCATGCTACTGATAGTGCGGGTAGCATGCTATTATGATTATTAATAAAGGTTGAGGTTGAGGTCTTCCCAATAAATTTGCAAATTAACTGTTTTTGAGCAATCAGAGAGGCGGTGGGTTTTAAATATCTTCCTAACCTTCCACTTTCCCGTCTCCTTTCCTTCCCCACTCCCTTCTTCAGCATCACAACATACCACAGTACCGGGGATGACATAGTCTCACTGGCTACAGACAGTTGGGACTTAGGACAAATTAAAAAAAAAAAAATTGTTTCATATTTCTAAAATTTTGGTTAGACACCCAAAGTAAGGGAAAAATGACCTTACACAACACATTTTAAATGGGTTATCTCTTCAGTACCTACCTACCATAGAACAAGTCAGTGTTTCACCAACACCTTCCCATAAAAATGTGCGAATGCTGCAGACAATCAAAATGTCCGCCAATTTTATTTTTCTTTTTTTTTAAAGAAAGACATAACATTCCCTATTTACAAATACCTGACAATATTTGAATTCTCCCTACTTTGATCACTATAGCAGCTTCTCGATGACTTGACAATAATTTACGAACATAATTTTTCACATGGTGGATGTTAATTCATCTACCAAGTTACAATATATATAGCAGTCAAATGAGAAAATTCATAAAAAATAATTAATTATACATTGGTAAAAATACAATTAAAAATACAAATTAAATGTATGACATCGAATAAGACAGTGTTCAGACACTAATTTTATGTATAATGCAGAAAAATTAAGGATATACTTATCAATAGTTAGTTACTTGTAAACTTAAAGCTAGACACTTATCAGTAGTTGACAGAAGGCAAAAATGACTAGAAAATATTTTACAAAAGTGAAAAATCTAAGGTTTTGCATAAGAATAATAATAATAATTACTAATGGAGACCACTATCATATAGTTATGTCTAGTTTTTATATTTATTTATATATAAATTTATGTTATAAAAATGGCTCGAATCCAACTTAAATTATTAGTTTATTCTGTTATCCCACGAGAATATTCACATTAAAACATTATATCGGCAATGTCATTACACAATTTATAGACACGTTGAAGAGATCTCAAAGAGGCAAGCAAAACATAAGGCAATTGCCATACGTACTAAAGTGTCACGCGTCGCTTGAGGTCGGGTGCTGTCTCTAACCAAGTTGTGTAAACGAGTACCAAAATGCCCTCAGGTGGAAAGCCAAACACTAGTAAAAGTCAAAGAATAACGTTTTGTTCGTAAATACACGCAATTTGCTCTTGATTGCTTCCCTTGAGGCCGCTAGAAAACACATAAGGATAAGAAGGACAACCTACTGACAGAAGGTTACACAAAATTTTACAGATTTACACAAAATAACACGGTAACAACAAATAAGAAAGAAAATATTTGTCCATATTAGAGTCCTAGATTTTTTCCACCCTCGTGCATGCGCTACAATAGTATAGTAATAAATAACTTTTATAGTGATTTGTTTTTGGGGTATTATGCCGTGTTGCTCTACCTCCTTCTTTAGCCAACGTTTCGGACAGCATTGCAGTGTCCGTCATCAGAGCAGATGTGTAATCTAAGTTTGTGGTGAAATGATATTTTTAGATATTTTTTTAGACCTTTCGATTTTTTTTTAAATTATACAGTTGGGTTTTCGGCCTCAAACCAAAATTTATGTTTTTGAGGAAAAAGAGGCGCAGCTGTTAGTTACTCCGTTTATGTGTATTTTATGTTTATGTCAGACCATCAATGGGGTGCTTTTCAGTTACCTAATTATTTAACCTTACCTTTTATACAGCAAAATAAACACTTTTCACAATGATTTATACAACACGTGGCAAAAAATGTGTAAATGCATCATAAAAAATGGCACCATTTCTGGTGAAATCATATCATATCACCATCATAATTTACGCTAAAATTATGTCTAATAAATGCATTTCGGTACAAACTACGCACTAAATTATTTACAATACAGTATTTCCTACTGTACAAACAGTCTCATGTATGGCGTCACTATAACATACGCAATCCAAGTTGCCTTCAACCATCTTCAGAGCTTTTATATTACGAATATTGAATGAGAAAAAACGCATCACTTCAAATGTAGTTTTTAAATTAATTAAATCAATTACATGATTGATTAAATTAATTAATTGGTTAATTAATTAATAGGTTAAATTAATTAATTGGTTAAATTAATCAATTGGTTAAATTAATTAATCGGTTAAATTGATTAATTGGTTTAATGAATTAATTTGTTAAATAAATTCATTGGTTAAATTAATTCATTGGTTATATTAATTAATTGGTTAAATTAATTAATCGGTTAAATTGATTAATTGGTTTAATTAATTAATTCGTTAAATAAATTCATTGGTTAAATTAATTCATTGGTTATATTAATTAATTGAATTATCCGAATTGGGGAAGCGATAGTCCCGCTGGCTCCGTGACAGTTGGAAATGCAACAAAAAAATTGTTAAAATGGTTGATTCAAATATTTAAGCTCTGAAAATCGTTGATCTGTCTTTTACTCTCACAAATACGTTTAATACAGATAAATATATTTTCATCAGAAAACTCCCGAGTAACAGTTTAAAAAATGGACTAAGATTATTTATACAAAACATTTTTTTATAATATCAAATTGTTGAATTCTAATGGATTTCTTTTTCGCCTTAGAATACGGTAGTTTAATATGGAGAATCACCTTAGATTTAACTGTACTGATCTAAATTTTCCTAACCGCCTTGGAAAATTATTGATATTCGTTTAACGGTAAATCGATTAACGGTTACTCGATCAACGGTTACTCCTTTAACAGCCAGTCAATTAATGTTATGAGATTAAAGGTTTAGTTAACAAATGGAGAAAACTGTCGGTAGTGTAAACTGTAAACAGTGAATCGAATAACGATAATTTCATTAAAATGTTTCGACTATTTGTCAACAAATCGATCCATATAGCTGAGTATCATTTAGAAAAGTACAAAAATTGATCCATAGTCTTCGAAATGCGCTCAAACCACGGCCAGCTTGCTTGCGTCCTTTTTGACGTCCATGAGTATCTTGCTGACCTGGCGGGTGACGTCTGTGAATGTTGGCCGATTGTTAGGAGATAGATCCCAGCACTTCTCCTGCAAATAAAACACAAAATAAATTAGTATTTTTTTCAAAATAACAGTACCAGACGTCCAAATGCTTTAGTGGATGGACGCAGCGATAAATCCACTGAAAAGATAAACCATTAGAATTGTGTTGTAGAAGTATCCGCATGCCTAAAGTAACCTCAAATTTTCCTCACTTATACAAATCGAAATACTTTCTTGGACAAACAATCAATTTGATAGACCATTTTGGGATCTAGGAGTTGATCAGTTTTTTTTTCAATCAGTTTATATCACACTTCTAGACAATATCTGTTCAGTGCTTCCAACTTCCAATGGTTGTGTAAAATTTTGAAATGCATAGTTAGATAAAAAAAAATACCATGTTAGGTTAGGTTGATTTTCAGTTCAATGGATAAAATATTAAAGACTTGCCAGAAGTTGGACCAGTGGCTCCGGCATGTCAGGGTGTGGTTTCCACTTCAGGGTGTTGTTCTTGAGATGTGTCAACACTGTCACGTCGTTCATCTTCAAAAACGGCAACTCCGCTTTTGTAAAAATCTGCAAGTAACATAATTAATTAGTTAAATTACAATATAGATGTCCCTGAGGCGTGCGTGTGATAAAACCGTGAATGAGCATATTAGGAACGTTGCAATCTGAAAAAAAGGTGTGATGAATAAGATTACAACGATAATATTAGATATTGAATAGCTGTGCTAAACACAGATGGCGCTACTAGCATTAATTCAGAGCGATCGATATTACAGAGAACTACAAGGATATTTATTTATTTATTGAGACATACACAGTACAATACGATACAGTTAAGGATATTTTTCGTTATTACATAGTTATAGTACCTATTACGTATGTCCATAAAATATCATTACGTAATTTCGCCTGAGATTGTTATAAAAGGAAGGAAGTGTGTGCATAGATAATAATTAATGAATTGAAAACAAGAATCATAATAAGTTCACGAATTGTAATTGACTGTTAACCACTCAGAACATTAGAACGTCAAAAGACGTAAATATGATAATAGCGGTCAAGACATTAGAACGTCTTTTCACGTAAACGTGCGAGATTTTACAAAAATCGATTTATTTCCATCACTAGTATGATTTAAAAAACAAAGTATCGATAATGAATAACGCTACGCGTCTTCAAGAATATCTATGGAACGTAGAGGTGCATTATCTAAGCCGATTGGATCTGTCATCTTGTTCGTTCATAATTTATTGCGTTTCTAAATAATTTGTTAAAAATATTTTAGTTTGGACGGTTAATATTTTGAGGTGACTAATAGTTTTTAATTATCTTTATCTCTTCAATATATAAAGTGTTATTTCTTTATGATACTCAGAAAAAAGTACATTTTTCACGGCTTTGAAATAATGGTCAGCGATATTTACATATTTTTGACATTTTCATAAAATGTATATTTAGAAACGCAAATATTTACGTATTACAACACAATGCGATAGTGGCTTTCATAATCTTTCCAAAACATTTTTTAGAATGAGGCTACGTTTCCCAAAACGTGAGTTATAAAGCTTTTAGCAAAACTCGTAAATAACACAAAAATTATCACGTTTTGACAGTTCTCAAAGGAACACATAGTAAACAAATGTCTTTGTCTAAGAGGTTAATACATAGAAGTTTTGAAAAATGATGTGAAAATATTTTTGAAATATGTCACGCTAAGAAATTTAATAAGTTAGATTTGTATGTTAGAAAGGAATCATGAAAGATGTCTAAATGTAGTAATTTTTCGTAATGGGTGTATGTTGTGATTGCGCGAGTAATTACTGAGTTGTTTGCTGCATTAGTATTGTTGGCTTCAATATGAAATAGTGTAGTGTGCCTGGTACGCGTCGTTGGAACATTTAAACCAATGACGGATAGCAATTTGGGACTATCGATTTTATTATTTAGCAGATTATGTAGAAACAACAGGTCTGACAATGTGCGTCTTTTTTGTAAAGTTAACATATTATTTGTAGTTTTGTTGTATTTCTTGAGTAAATGTTTCGAAAATTTATTCTGTATACTTTCTACTAAATCTATGTATACCTTATATTGAGGATTCCATATTGTGGAAGCATACTCCAGTGGACTTCAATATAATAATATTATAATATCAAATACCCTAGAATAGAGACAATACCTCCTTTTTCTGACATTTCTCATACATTCTGATGGCAGAATGATACACTACCGCATCCTGGCGGCACGAGTTCTGCGGTTAGGCTTTTCTTTCATACGTTTTAATGGGTTTCATGTGATTATTTTATTTATTTTACGTTGATCAAGATTTGATTGATAAAGATCACAATATAAATTAGAAATCTCAACACATCGCATTCAATTTATGTACACTGTGTTTAAAGTATACCATGAAACTTTGTGTGTATTTTTTTTTCAAGTTATGATAAATTTCTTATTTTTGTGCAGTTTACAAAATTTATTCTATGCTTGACTAAAATGTCCAAAAAAATCATTGATCTCAAAACTAGCTTTGTGGAGATTCAGCATATTGACACATCACGCAACTGGTTTCCTCACCACCTAGGATTCTTGCTGCAGAGTCTCCATCTTCTATCTTTGTGTCACCTGTTTCTGTACTTCATTTTACTTAACTTCACTTTATTTTTGTAATATTTATATTTTTTATAATACCTACATCAACTGTAAAGCGCCCCTGAGGTGATATCTCACAAAAGCGGCGCTATACAAATTATCCAATAAATAAATAAATAAATGGGCACGTGGCACGGACAGCTGCAGACACGTAACGGCAATACATTGTAACTGTACCGACTCCCCCACGGCAACGGCTGTAATGGCAAAACAGCATATTTGTGGGGTTGTCCTGGCGGAATGCTGTATTTTAAGTTGAAATGTTCTTTCATCACGGAAGTGCTCTTTTTTGCTGTTACAGCATTGTGCCAACGTAAATTTCTTAGGAAGTAACCACAATATAAAGTAAGTGATTTCATATGGTGTAACTCGACGAATGGAATTGATTGAAAGCTGTAAAGTCAAAAGATGCGATATATTGCCATAACACGGGCGATGAGACCATTGTAAGATTCTGCAGGTCCCAAAGACTGCGATGGGCTGGACATATAGCAAGAATGCTGGATGATAGGCGTCAAAAATTATGACTCTGTAGTGTCCCAGTGGAAGCGACCCAGAGGCAGACCGAGGAAGAGGTGGAAAGAAGAAGGTGCTTGGAAGAGATTGGAGCGGGATGGGGACATGTGGACGACTGTAGGCAAATAACGAAGGACCACACCCGTTTGTGGAAGACGTTAAATTCCACCCTGGGATGTACGATTACGATAATATTTACCTCCCAAAAGGTGCAGGCGAACATGTAGACATCGGACTTTGTGGAGTAATCGCCATCATAGACACATTCGTACGGAAGCCACCTCAACGGGATAACCTGCAAAACAGAAAATCATTAGTCGTTTAGAAAAAAGACAAACATTCCTGAGTTACCAATAACCTGACAGTATTTGAATATCATTATAGCGGAAAAATTGACAGTTGATTAATTCATTAACTAATTGAATGATTGAATTGTCACCTGATTGACGTGCTTGCAGTATTCCTTGCTGTAGACGTCCTTGGTCAGGGCGGGGATGGACACCTTCACAGACAGGCGAGACGTTATCAGGCAATTCCTGGCTGCCAAATCCCTACAAAATCAAGCAAATTCAATTAAAAAAATATAAATATCATACTGGGCTGACTTGAGATTGATTTATTGCTAGATGTATTGATTGATTGCTAGATAGATTGATTGCAAGATTTGGTTGATTGCTAGATTCATTAGTTGATTGCCTTTGTTAACACATTGTTTTTCTTTTTACAGACACTGTAAGTACTCTTATATATCTGTGTTTACTAATTATCTCTCTTACTTTACTTTGTTATCTTATTCAATACTTACTGTCCTCTTTACAGACCATGCAGATCTTATTTTTATTTATTTATTTATTTATTTAAACGCCCATTGGGCTTTTACATACATTGTTATTAGTGTTATTACATTAACTATGTGACATTGAAAAGTTTACGTACATATATAAATAAAATAGTTATTATATCTGTAGTACATAAATGTTTTACAAATAATACAGAATACCATTATGGAGAACAGTTTTTTTTTTCTTTTTTTACTTACTTAGAAAAATAAATGGATTGAAATTAATCAGCATTTATAGGGACTTAAAATCATATTCGAATTGTTATTTAAATTACAATATTAATTTGTAAAGTTAAAACATATATATTAAAGTTAAAAAGTCATAAAAGAAGTCATAAAAGAAAAGAGTGAAAAAACAGAAGCTAAAAAATGGGTTTTTTACTATGAGTTTTTACACCTTTACTTTTGTTTTTACTTATTTACCGTTGCCCTTATGTGGCACTTTTTGGATTGATTATTGTTTTTCATTTTTCCTCTTATTTTCTCTTTTTTTTACATGTATTATTTCCGGTTTTCTTTTCTTTTTTTTTAGTAACAGCAACGAGTTTACAGGCGAGAACTGAACTCCGTTGTCTGTTTTGTTTTGTTTATTTTCCCCATTAGGGGTTGGATAACGGGCCTCGTCCCCGCATGCACGACTGGAGCTTCTTATTATTCTTTCTTACCGGGGTACTCCGCCAATCACCTGCGCCACCCCTGATGAGCGTTGGTGGTCAGAGGGGTGACTGTGCGGGCTGGGGTAACCTCCACCCTGCCTCCGACCTCCTGACGCTTCTTTCCCCTAGGTTCTTTAGGGTTTTATCCCTCTTTTTCCAATACTTATCTTCAGGGCACCACCGGGTGGTCGGCTAAGGGGTGTGGAAGTCCTGACCTGCACCAGTCGCCCCAACCACCACCAATTTCTCAACAGGACTGCCAGTTGTGGTTCGGCGAAACTCCCCCTTCACTCTATTGTTTACTTTACTTTTATGTGTTTACAGGTACTGGAGTGTGGGTCCCCTCCACAAACTATCTGCCTGACACTTAATCTTGATTGTTTTGTTGTTTATTTTTCTGTGTTGTCCTTAGTTTAGTACTTGTAAGCGCTTGCATACAGCTTCATAACACCGTATGCGGGGACTTTGAAGGCCTAGCTTCATTTATATAAATTGTAGAGCCTTTTATTCAAAAAAATTAGATTCATGCGAGAGCTCCGAAGGGGTGACCATAAGTCACCTATACCGGGGTGGGACAGGGTGGGTGTACCTTCAAAGTTGATTGCCTGATCGAATGATTGGTTGCTAGATGGATTAAGTGAATGATTGTGTAGCCTGCTGGTTCGCAGGCGTCAGACGTGAGTGACTGCATACTAGCTGCATTAAAACTTTGAGATCCGAAACAAAACAGTAATACCGTCACGATGGAAGAAGAAGTAGATCCAGACAATTATTTCCATAAAGCCAAAAACAAAATAGCTGAAATGACAGCACTATTTGAAGATTCAAGAATCACGATTGATTGATTGCTATATCTAGTTGATTGCAAGATTGATTGAATGCTACATTGATTGATCGCTAGATTGGTTTATCGATAAATTAATTGATTGCTGGATTGATTGATTACTAGATCGAATGATCGCTAGATTAATTTCCGGATTGATTAACTGATTACTAGATTGATTGTTTGATAAATTAACTGCTAGATTGCTTCATTGATTGGCTGTTGTGACTCACTTGTGCAGCATGCGAGCATCGGCGATGGCTTCCATACCCCGGGCCACGTGATGCCCAAGTGTGAGGCGCTGCAGCAGCGTGAGGGGGGCGGAGGGCTGACGGGGCTGCGCCTCGCTGGGGGCCCCCTTGAGGTGGAGCGCCGCCTCCTCGGGGGTGCGCGTAGCCAGCAGAAACTGCTTAAGGTCCCCCTGGTTAACAAAAAATAAATTATTATACAAAAACCACCTTATGTAGTAGGTACATTAAATTGACTTTAAAAATATTTTATTAAACTACCGCAGACACATGAAAAATCACAGGATAGTCTGAATTCTCAACAAATCAGTTCCAATTTTGAAAATGGCAATCGAAATAATTTTGTTTAAAAAATATTATATTGTAGGTAGGTACTTTATCAGTCTGAATTCTTACATTTTCAATTTTAAAAATGGACTTTAATTTCTAAACAAATATGAGATCTAGAGTTTATTGCGCTCAGGGAGGTATAACTCCGATTGAAAATTGGAACTGAAATATTGTGATGTCATATGATTGCCTAACTATATCCACCAATGAAAAACTCTGAAAGTTTATTTTGTAGACTTCATTGGTGTATTTATTATTTTTTTCATTGGTGTATAGTATAATAAGTGTGTTCCGAATGAGAATTTTACTGTCTTTATAGTAGTAAAATTTGTTTCATACAAAAAACCCAACGATATTGATCTAGTGGTTTATTTATGATTATTCTGAAAACTAGCTATCGCTGGGTATCAGCGCAGATGTTCAATTCAATTCATTAATTTTATTTATTAATTTTAACAACATTATAAAATTATTCATTTTAATTCGTTTTCCAATAGATTTGTAATGGAAAATTCTTACATAAATATAGACGGTGGGTATATCAACTATACTAATAAAAACAGAGCTTGCCTTTTAAAGGCAGCGTTACTGATGCTAAAAATGTCAATACCCGAATTGATTCTGTTCAACAGCAAGTTGTTCTCCCTACCGGCATGACCATTGGCAAGTTAGTCCTGCAGGCCGGGAGATAGAATAGTCTATGTTTTCAGTGACGGAGATAACCATCGGGAACATAGAAATGAATGCTCTCCATGATGACTGAGTTTTCAAACCATCCACGAATCAGTCTGAAGAAATGCTGATGCTGAAATCTTCTGATGTCAGTGACTCAAATGCATAGAAATATAAGTTTAAAATGTACTCGTATTAAGATGACCATTGCAGGGTGAAGGGTGTTAGGTTAGGTTAGGTTGCTCACCCAGTCAGTGTACTGGAACAGCAGGTAGTGCGGATCCATATCGTTGCACAGCCCCACGACGGCGGCCACGTTGTCGTGCTGGAGGCGAGAGAAGCAGTCCAGCTGGCGCTTGAACTCCGCCAGCAGAGTCTCGTCCTGCAACTGTTGTAGCGCCTTCACCAACACACGACGGTGGTCCTCGCCCGGTAGCACTGCGGGATCGGACAGGGTGGCCAGCGACACGTCGCCAAACTCCCCGCGTCCTACACATAAAACAAACTTACAATTAAACATACCAATGAAACAATAAAACATACCAATGAAAAAATAAAACAAATCTATGAAACAATAAAATATACCAATGAAACAATAAAACATACCAATGAAACAATAAAACATACCAATGAAAAAATAAAACATACCAACGAAACAATTAAACATACCAATGAAACAATTAAACATACCAATGTAACAATAGGTAGGCAGTGTTATCGCCGGCAGGACGTACGTGTTTTTCGCCGCGCGCCGTAATTTTAATTTATTAAATAATTTACAAGTTTACAAGTTTATCCTAATGGATATCAACGAGGAAACGAATGCGCTTCGTTTGCTAACGATGGCCATCGAAGTTCTCTCTGTTAAAGTGGACAATTTAACTAGTGAGTTGAATGTTGTTAAAAATATTCTAAAAACGTCACCACTAATTGTCGGTAGTTTGTACAATAGTGAAACTGCGGTTGCAGGTACATGTGTGCACAAGATTCCCGTTCACGCTACAGGCGACACACTCGGCCCGCCAGCGCCCCTCGTCACCGCCACCTCACCGCCCCCGCTCGCTACTACCGCAGACAATACAACTGCAACTGCCGCCGGGGCCGGTGTCTCCGTTCCGTTCCCCCCGCACGGCGCCCCGTCTACTAAGCCGACTCGTACCTCAGATGACGCTACAAGTTTGGCCGTTGGAAAAATAATAACCCGCTCGCAGGCTGCAAAAGCCTCCCAAAGAGGGAAAAAAACGAGTAACGCTTCAGACAAGGGACAATCTTCTTCCGCTTATGCTTCATCCCGAAGTACTCCTGATGTGACACCCGTTGCGTCTACCTCCACAGCGCCTACCTCCACGCCATCTGATAGTGATGCGCTGCCCCCGGCCGGCGGAACTGATGTGGATGCACCGCCTCCGCCCGATGGAGCTAAAGCAGATGCACCGCCCTTACGTCAAACTCCAGGAAGTCAACCTTGGACTTTGATTAATCGTAATCGTAAACGGCGTCCCATCACCGTACGAGGTAGTCAAAAGGACCAGGAGGAAGTGAAATACTTCCATCTTTACCCCTTGCATCCAGAGACTACAGTAGATGACTTAACATCGCACCTCAAAACAATAAGTAAATCTGTCAGTATCTCCTCATTTAAGATAACAAAAATCAAAACGAGGGGAGAATATGCGTCATTTAAAATCGGTGTACCCGGGTCAGCGGTGGCAGAATTACTGCAATCTAAGCATTGGCCTAAGCATTCGTTTTTAAAAGAATGGGTCAATAAGGTAATTACACCACGGCTACCAAATTTTAAACCTAGTTGACAGTACAATAGTTTTCATTTCTTTTACCAAAACGTTAGGGGACTGAAAACTAAATGTTCTCTATTTTATTCTAACGTTTTGGTAAACAATTACGATGTAATAGGGCTCACTGAGACTTGGCTGAACTCCAGTGTGTGCAACCAGGAGTTATTCGATGACAGCTTTCAAGTGTACAGAAAAGACAGAGATAGTGGTAGTGGCCACAGACAAGGCGGAGGCTGCCTTTTGGCTGTCAAAACTAAGTTTAAGGCCGAACACATGCCTGATCTGGAAGCTGACATCGAAGACTTGTGGATAAAAATTACAATCGATTTGTTTGTTACTTTTATATG
This sequence comes from Hesperophylax consimilis, assembly GCF_061612785.1. Lineage (NCBI taxonomy): Eukaryota > Metazoa > Arthropoda > Insecta > Trichoptera > Limnephilidae > Hesperophylax > Hesperophylax consimilis. Next base: position 3,733,340 of record NC_142865.1, on the reverse strand, counting down.
TGTAATATATTTTCCACCGGCATCAACTCTGGAAACATATCAACTATTCTTCGACAAGTTTCACGAAAACGTGGATCTTCTCGGAGGAAGGAATATTATTGTTTTGGGAGATTTCAACATCCATTCAGCGCGTAGCGGCAAGGATGTTGAAAATGACCTCAAATTTTTATGCGAAGTGTTTGGGCTCACCCAGAATAATGGTATTCCCAATTCTGAGTTGAGGATGTTGGATCTCGTTTTGTGTAACATTGAATTAAATGTCATACATAGCGATTCTCCCCTCGTATATGAGGACAAATATCACCCCGCATTAGAGTTCCGGTATTCTTGTAAAAAGCCTCCGAAGACTACCAAATTACCTAAAACTACAGACGGCACTTTGCGGGGATGGATTTTTGGTAGGGGTGATTTTGTCAAACTTTATCAGATGATGAGCCAATTGGATTGGCATGAACTTTCTAAATTCGATACCGTTAATGAGACGCTACACCATTTTTATTCATGTATATATAATGTATTTGACGCTTGCTTCCCTAGGAAACCTCCCAACAGAGGTGGACGTAGATATCCGAAGTGGTTCACTAGAGATACCATCAGGAGCATTGAGAAAAAACATGCTCACCATAAAAAATGGAAAGCTACTGGTGACCAAAATGAGTATGAAATGTTCAGTAATCTCAGAGCAGTTGTTAGAAGAAATGTTCATATAGCATTCCGAACGTATGTCGACTCAATAGAGAGTGATATCAAGCATGATCCCAAGGCATTTTGGGACTACGTAAAATCACTGCGCAAGGATGGTGGTATAACAGACATCATGATGCATGGTGATCGGGAAGTTAGAGGAGCGGATGTAGCCAATGCATTTGCAACCCATTTCCAATCAGTGTACAGTAATGAGCCTCCATTACTAAATCCCATTTCTGCTTCCAAGTTGAATGTGAAGGGAGCCCAAAACATTGATATAAGTCATATAGACGAATCAGATGTTAAATCTTCAATTAATAACATGAAACATACACATTCACTTGGGCCAGACTTTCTTCCAGTATTTTTTTTAAAAGGATGTGTTGAATTTTTAAAAATGCCACTAAGTTTTATATTCAACCTATCTTTAGATACTGGTATATTTCCTGATTCCTGGAAAGTCTCAAAAATTTGTCCCATTTTCAAAAGTGGATCAAAGACATCTGTCGAAAATTTCAGGCCAGTGGCAATACTTTCCGCCCCGGCTAAGTTATTCGAATCGATAATTCATAAACATGTGCTGTTTCAAGTAGAGCCTTTCTTAATATCGGAACAGCATGGGTTTAGAAAAGGTCGATCAACAGATACTAACCTACTGGTACTCACAGATTATGTTTCCAAATCTTTAGATAAGGGCTACCAAGTAGATTGCTCATATAATGATTTCTCGAAGGCATTTGATACCGTAAACCATGACATATTATTAAATAAATTGTCAACTATAGGTTTTTCTTTACGGTTTCTCATATTCTTTGCAAGCTATTTTACTGGAAGAAAGCAATTTGTATCTCATGGAATATTCATGTCAAAATTATTCCTTGTACTCTCAGGCGTTCCACAGGGCTCTAATTTAGGACCGCTCCTCTTTCTAATTTTTATTAACGATATTACAGAAAATATTCTGCATTCCAGGTCACTTCTTTTTGCTGATGACCTAAAACTATTCTTGGAAATTAAAACTTTAGAAGACTGCATTCGACTCCAATCGGACATTAATAGAATTGTTGACTGGAGTAAACGGAATCGGATCGAATTCAATATTTCTAAATGTTTCATTCTTTCTTTCACAAGGGCACGTCATACTTGGTTTTACCGGTATACCATGAATGCCCGAAGTTTAAAACGTGTCTCCACTATGAAAGATCTTGGCATCATGTTTGATAGTAGGCTGACATTTCATGCTCATATCGAAATGACGTGTAGTGCTTCACTGAAAATGCTGGGCTTCGTCCTACGCACTGCGATGAATTTTAGAGACACCCGGGTTCTCCAAGTGCTATACATTGCGTTGGTTAGGAGTAGGCTTGAGAGTGGGTCGGTGGTTTGGAGCCCACATCAGGTGAAGTATTCCCTCATGTTGGAGAGAGTGCAGAAGAAATTTCTGAGATTCCTCTACTTGAGGGAGTATGGCTACTACCCGTGGCTCTATCCTACTGACTTTCTCTTGGGCATGCTCGGTATGAACCATCTACGGGTCAGAAGAGATGTGCATATTGTATCACACTTCTTCAAACTGATTCGTGGATGGTTAGTAAATCCGACTATCATGGAGAGTATTAGTCTCTATGTTCCTGATGGTTATCTCCGTCACCGACAGCATAGACTGTTTTATCTCCCGGCCTGCAGGACTAACTTGCCAATGGTCATGCCGGTGGGGAGAGCAGTCTTGCTGTTGAACAGAATTAATTCGGATATCGACATATTTAGCATCGGTGAAGCTGCCTTTAAAAGGCAAGCTCTATTGATGCTGGTATAGTTTATACACCGCTAACTATTATGTAATACCATTTTACAAATATACTTAAAAACGAAATAAAATGTAATTTTGTAATGTTTTTAAAGGAATAAACAAATTGAATTGAATTGAATTGAATTGAATTGAATAAAACATACCAATGAAACAATTAAACATACCAATGTAATTTTTTATTTTTATTTATTGTTTTGGTGTTTAATTCGTAGAACTCCATTTAATTTTTTAAATAAATTTAAAATAAATCAAATTTAACCTTTTGAACGCGTTAATTTGCTCCGTTTTATCTATACCCGTACGCGGTACATATTTTCAAATACCTATGCACGTAATTAAATGTCAAATTATAGCATTCTGGCATGATTTATTGGACTATATAGACAGAACAGATTATTCTCCACAATATGATAACAAATCCTCGTGTTTCAACACTCTTAGATGTTTATAAAAACAAAATCATAAAATTTCATACAAAGACATACCGTATCTTTTGAATGTGGTCCCGCCATTCACTCGGCGTGTGTGTACTTAGGTGATAGACACAAGTGGGACACCATGAGCACTTATCATTTTTTGTTATGAAAACTTTTTCTAAAACTGGACACTTAAATTTTATGTCACTTAATATAATAACAAAATTGAACTAACGCCATCCGTTGACAAAATTGTAAACTATAGCACTCGAAGGCGCAAAGAGGCTCACTTGATTATCGATGTTTTTTAATGAAATACAATTTTATTTTCGAGAAATTCTTGTAGATGTCAGCATCGTGATAGTTCTATGAATGTTCAAGCGAGCGGGAAATAAATTTATGTCAAAAGACCGCTGGAATATCGGCATTCAAAGTTTCCGTATCAACTGTTGATACAGCCGCGTGTGAGTATGGACTTTTTGCCGTAACAACAGTTGATACGGCCGCGTGCAAAGAGTTAATAATTTTATAATAATTATTAAGTTCTGCAAGTATTTCTGTTATTTTTACAGTTTTTAATGTGAACAGTTTGATAATGGCCTCAAAAGCCGAAACAGCTGTCACATTAAAAACTGTAAAAATAACAGAAATACTTGCAGAACTTAATAATTATTATAACATTATTAAATTTGATTTATTTTAAATTTATTTAAAAAAAAAAAAAAAAAAATACCAATGTTACAATAAAACATACCAATGAATTAAAAATATTACATAAGGGTTTTAAGGTTTTGAAGATAAATAATTTAGAAATATTTGAGATTAGAAAAAGTCAAATATAATTAATAATCAGAAAATTTGTAAACAATCCTCATTTGAATATTTTTCCCCTTCTAACCAGTGGTGGATCGTGACTTTTGGGTGTACTAGAGTGTTAAAACAACATCAAAAATTGCATTTTTTATGTTGTTGAGCTGAAAACGATTTTTTATTTTTTATCCAAAATTCAATTTTCTGTAATTTTCTGTTTTTCTGTCTGTGTGAAGATTTTCAGCCAATTTCAGTTTAGCCGTGCGTCGCACGGATTTTCAGCTACAACACAGCCGCCACTGCTTCTAACACCATGTAATTCCCTTATTAACTCCCACTCTCCTACTCCTTGATCAATTATTCTTCTGCCGATTTAGGTTTGCTCTAAACAACTCACCTAGAGGCGTCAGATCCCCAAGGACAGCCCTGCTGATGAGCAGCCTGTCGGGGCTGTCGGCGGCCTTGATGTGGTGAGCAGCGTTCCCGTTTCCGCGGCCCTGGTCTCCGGCCACTACGCTGGCTGGCTTTTCACCGCCGCACTCCATCAGTTTCAAGCACTCTTCGTTCTGCAGGTCGTCCTTCAGCTCTATTTCGCCGTTTTCCACCTTCTCGTTGGCTGCAAATATATACATACATTATAAACAGTGTCCGGAAAATTGTATTACAAGCGGAAAACTTGGGAATTAATCTAATTTTATTTCAATCTGAGCATCACAAACTTCTTCAAGCAACTAAGGGTTAAAAAATACTTTTGGAACAGAGTATGTAAAAATAAAAACCCATTAACAGGTAATATTTAACCCCTAGGGGCTGCGCGCGTTTGCAGAATCAACAATTTTTAATCACAGGCATTTTCGCCGAGTTTCAGAGGGAGGGTGTAATTTCTTCCAAGTGTTAGGATAGGTTGGGTTACGCTAGATTATGTTAGGTTAGATTGGGTTGGGTTAGGTTAGATTCGGTTGGGTTAGGTGAGGCCAAGGCTGGCCAAGTGCAGGCACAATTGGAGCAGTTGTCTCTGTGCGCTGACTTGCCAAGAAGCCAAGGTGCTGATAATACCTAACACCTTTGTAAGTGCCTTTGAGGTTTCTACTACCGACAGACGCCATTTGGCTCATGGCCGGCCCTGTGTGAGGTTAGGTTAGGTAGGGTTGGGTTAAGTTAAAGGTCTGGTTAGGTAGGGTTGGGTTAGGTAAGGTTGGAGACTCACCCAGACTATCGGCAAGCTTCCTCCGCCTGCGAATTCGACACCACATCATCAGTCCCACCACCAGCAGGATGTATGCGCCCACCACGCTCATTGTTATCAGGATGGCTTTCGTGATGACGCCGTCTTCATTGCCGTTCGCCAACCCCGTAACTGGAAAAGGCGTTCGTAGATGACAGTGTCAAAATCAAGGCGTAGTTTTATTTAAAATTAAATCAATGCAGTAAACAACTATTCTGCTGTCATAACTATAAATACAGTGTCTTCCTTGAACCATATCAGTATTGCAGTAAACCAAAGATGCAACCAAGTTTTCTGAAGTTCACCGCAGTCAATCATTGATCCACTGAAGTTTACCGCAGTCAATCATAAATGCACTGAAGTTAACTACACAGTCAATTATAGATTAATTTATTTATAGGTCTTAAAAGGCTTTTAAGTAAAATTGATACAACAATTCAATGCAATGAAAAGTAATAAAAATACATTAAAATATATAGTAAATATGAAATAATACACAAGGTTCATTAATTTCGACTTTGTATTTCAGTAATTCTGAATTTAAAATATCCACAGAACAATATTTATTACCAAGGCTTATGAAGTCTCTGCAATGAAGTTCACCGCATTCAATCATAGATGCACTGAAGTTCACTGTAGTCAATCTCAGAACAATCCAAATTGACTGTGGCGAACTTCAGTGCATCTACGATTGACTGCGGTGAACTTGGGTTGATCTATGATTAGTTGCGATGACCGTAAATGGATCTTAGACTGCGGTGAAATCAATCAAATCAGTCAAAGTTCAGCAAAAACAATGCAATTGAAAATTCATTCAAGTCAATCAGAGACAACACAGGTCTGCAAAGGTGTAGCGACTTCTTCCTGGATAGATGACCTACCTCCAGAGTGCACAACGAGGACAACCTCTTCCCTCCGGAAGCCGGCGGAATTGCCGGCGGTGCAGCCGTAATGATCACTGTCCTCCACCCTGGCCGCCCGGATAAACAGAGTGCCGTTGTCGAGCAATTTGATCCTGGAAGAAACATATTATATTTTATTTATTTTTAAATGTTAATTCCGCACACATGCCTTCGACTGCCCGGAGCCAGTGAGACTATATGGCATCCCCAATCGGGGTATCTTGTGAGGCTGAGAGAAAAGTTTATAAGTAAGTTTCACTGTAATTACCGGTCCTCTTCCTCTTGGATTGTGCCCAGCCGATCTAGGTTTCTGTCCCACTGTGTGCGCGGAGGGGGGTCCCCTTCGGCGGTACAGTGGAGCCACACGGGGAGCCCCTCGCTGGCGTCCACTACCTCCCCGGGCAGCGGGGACACGAAACGGGGTGATACTGGAAGCAACACCACAGTAAAACACTACAATTACCTACATATCCTTAACCCCTCCGACATTTCGCGAACTTGAAGCTAAGATGTCTTAACCGAAATGTCAATTTCACGAAAACGTTGTCTTATTACCGCCTCACAATCAAAGCTCTATAAATGAAACATTACTGAACGGAGCCGAATAGTAAAAACTGTTTTAGAAAGGTTACAAAATAGGCTTTCAAATTGTTGTATCATAAATAAATATTAACATTTGTAAATATTTAAATTTAGAATGGAAACATGAAAAATAGGTTAAAAATGACTCACGTCATGTTTTTAGGTGAAAATGGTACTAAAATCACAGATTATGTAAACAAAAATATTTATTCTATTGTATATATGTGTAATAAACACTTTTATCACCTCATTTTTTTATCATTTCATATAAAAATATTTTATAAAAATTTAATATGTGAAGCGCGCGGCGCTACCGGCAGACATTTTGCGCGGATAAAAATTTTGTGTCAATTATGCGACTGTCAGCAGATTCCTGTTTTGTATTTCCATAGACAACTTGGTAGTGATGTGTAGCTTGATCTATAATCGACCTTTTAGTTTTTGTTTGAGGGATGTAACTAAAATAATAACGGAGTAAGAACGATTTCTATGGAGAGACACGCGTTGACGTGTAAACACGCTTATTGTACTTGACTGCTGTCGTATTTTTAACGCATATATCTGCTTACGTTGCTGAGGGGTTAAACAAATATATTACAAAACAAACAAAAAAAGATTTTAAACTGTGGGACTACCAAAGATATTGTCACTACCCAGAGTTAATTGACTGGGTCAATTACTTGCAATCGTTTGACTGAATACTGAATACTCGCTGCGTTTTGCCTATTTATATAGCCAAGCCGACGGTGGTAGTAGCTTCGCGAGACCGCTGGTAAACTGCCGATTTCGCTGGATCTAGACGTTTCATTATGCCTGGGCAATTGCCTAGAACCTTCTGGCGGATGCGCGCAATGTCTAGACGGCTTGATGTACCTACTGGGCGAGCGCTATTAAGTAGGTAGACGCTCATTGTGCTATAATAACAGTGGGTATAAAAATTCGACACATCTCTACGGAGTTCTAGGTTGAATGCATCTTACATTGGCTGTCCTTCCGTAACACTCTAGCAGTATCGATCGCTACAAAACAATAAATTCTGAGAGGTTATTCCTACCCCAAGAGGAAACCCTCTCGGGATAAACGTCCATTTTATATTTCAAATCACTCCAAGGCGATGGAGTTTGTATGCCTTTTGTGGGCTTGTCAAATAAAAAGCTACCGTACCACAGACCAAGAAAAAGACAGACAAGTCTTAATGCAAAATCTGAGCATCATTTCTACGGGAAAACCATGTTACAATCATTATGGCACCGGGGGGGTTTGAGCATTTCTTGAATAAACCATAACATCAGTTGTATTTCAACTGCCGTCAAGTGCTCATGGAATAACCGGACTCGCAGAAAAGCAGAAGTAAGATAAATGTTTGCAGTCCACTGCGGGACTTTTCTACGCAGGTGAATGTTCATTTTTAACCGAACCGTGTTACGTACTATCAAATTGGGTTGCGTAGCGACGCAAAAATGAGTAAGGCGAGTAAATTATAACACATTTGTAAAAGTGTAAAAAAAGTGTGTTCGATTTTAGAAAAAAGCTGAAAATTTTCCGCCCGATATGTGCGCGGCGTTGTAAAAATAATTAGCAATTCGTAAGCAAATTTTATTTTCGAAGATTAAATAGTGATAGTACAATGTGAGTTGCCTGTAAACTGTCAGATTTATTGACAATTCATTGAAAGACAGACGTACACGCCACCTCCCCGTTCTGCACACTTGGTTTGTTCCTCTCAAGCTTATGGGCCGGTCTATGGTTTTTTTGGTTTGTGTACCGTACCGTACAGTACACACCTTATATAAATAAAAAAATTGACACAACGTTGCATAAGAAAATGCGTGTGTTTTTATTTACCTAGATTATATAGATGTCACCTGTAACAGGTAAAAACATGCTTTTTCAAAAAAAAATAGCGTAATCTGTTGAACGAACATGTTTTTTACTAAAAAACAGCGCCATCTGTTGGACGTAAAAGCAACACGCGCTATTGTTACTCTATCTGCACAGACAGACTACAGTACAGCTAGTAACAAATACATATAAAAACATACCAACGACATCAATCTGTATGGTGGTGTGTTTGACGCCCTGCGAGCTGGAGGCGAAGCACGTGTAGTTGCCCTTGTGGTCACGGCCCAACTTGGAGAAGATCAGAGTCCCGTTGACAGAGTGCACGTCCTCGGGCAGGGTTGAGTTGAATCCCTGGAATACAGACATTTATTATTATACTGTAATATGGGGTGACTTTAGAGTTGAGGGGCGACTTTGATCAACGTGGATATTTGTGTAATTATCACTACCACTCAGAAATTACTCTTTTTATTTTCCGGGTAACTTGGATAACTTGGTTTATAGTTATATTCAAAACAAATTGATAGTTAAACGGTGAAGCTATTTTTTTAGATATTTTCAGACAGAGAAATACATTAATTTGTACATTTTATAAATTAAAACAATTATAATGGTTTCAAGCAAAGATATTAGAAGAACGAGATGTGCTATGAGCAGTTCATACTGTGTGGAATTGTTTTGCAGAGTGTCGCTGGTTTTGTTCACCAATACTACTGCACACCTTCGCTTATGCTAAGGTATCCGCACTAATACATAGAACAGATTTCTGTGCGTACACGTCCCGATAGTATTCAAAGTACCCTAATTAGATAGTACTCCGCCTACGGTCCGGCGGCCAACATAGCATATCTCGTTCTTCTAATATCTTTGGTTTCAAGTCATTTATATTATAAACTCAAACTCACTTTTTTTTTTTACAAATTTTGTAACAATCTTATATAAAATGGTACATCTCAGAGACTCACCAAATACATAGGTATACAATCTTGTATATATAATTCAATAGTTCAAACAATTTTCCTACCCAAATGATTTTATAAAAAAGTTATTTAGTTTCAAAGTTGAAAAATTAATCGAAGTCACCCCATTTTACGGAATAGAAAAATGGGATATAGGTTCTAGTGTATGAAAATCAATCCAGGATGTCAAAACTAAAACAAATTATTGTATATTACTACACTATTATATTGGGTAGTGTATGCACGGGGGAGCAAGAAAAAAAGACAGTTTAAAAAGAGAATTGAGTGTAGCAATTGGGCGGAAGATGGAACACCGACTAGAGCGAGACATACCTTGTACCAGGTGACGGTTGGGGGTGGTGTGCCCTGCACTTTGCAATGCACCTTCCCTGAGGAGTGCAGTTCCAACCTCTTGCTTACAGGTTCAGGAGAAAACTTCAATATTTCTGCAACAAAATGCATTTATTTATGTTTAAATCAATATATATTATAAAAATGTACAATGTGCGTGCCACTAAAACTCAGAAAAGAGTCCCGCTACGATCAAGGGAGTTATATACAATAGAAGCCCGCAGAAAAATATTTTTAGGCAAACACTTTTTGAAGTTAATGTCTGGTACAATACACAATCCGCCTATGTTGAAAGAGGTTAACTTTTATGTCCCTAACAATTATACTCGAGGGAGATCCCATGCACTCTTATATGCTCCGAAAGCGAGGACTTCTGCCTATCAGAACGCGCCAATAAACAGAGCGACTCAACTGCTTAACGATTCTGCATTAGCCATCGACATTTTCAATGTCACCTACAGACAATTCAGTAACTATCTTTTAACACATGTCACAAAATAGTAAAACTGCCTCTGTAAACTTTTTAATTTGTAATCTTCTCCATGATATATTGGTGTATAACCGTTTTATGGAGAACATGAAAAAATAAATAAATATGGTGTGGTACCCCTCTATCCCCCATCCATGAAGAAGGTACCCGTTTTTACCTGAAGGGCGTGCTTCTGAAGATATAAGGGCTGGAAGTTTCGCTCTCTAGAAATGTCTAGAACATTCGAGAGTTTTCCACAACATTCCAGAACATCCCGGAACATTCGGGAACGTTTGAGAACATCCCAGATCATAATGAACTAAAAACAGGATTACAGACCGTTTCTTTAATGAATTTGTAATAACGTTTAACTTTTAATGAATTTGTAATTGTGACAATACATTATTGGTATCTCTAAATAATAATAATAATTGGATGACTTGTAAAGCGCCGTTTTTGTGCAAAATCACCTCAAGGGCGCTGTACAAGTATATAATACATTTCTACAGTGATCTATGTTATTACTAACTATTTACGGAGATAATATACAGTACAATACCTACCTGGTAGGTCACTTGAGATTAACACTTAATTAACATTATCTAATTGTTTATTAGCGAAATTTAGATACAGGATTTAGGACATAATTGGAAAATTGAATATAACTGGACTTTCTCTTAGGAATGGTATATTTGATTTAAGGATATGACAGCTTAAAAAGGTAAGTTTTTAGTTTATTCCTGAATTCTGTTGGACTTGTTATGGATCTTAGTATAAAATAAAGTCACTATTCGTCTGTTTGTGCGCTTAGTTCTTCTAAACTATGCAACAGAGTTTGATAGGGTTTTCACTATCATTTAGAGAATTTCTTCCGGAAGGTTTATATATATAATACATGCATATTATATTTACAGAAAATAGAGAAAAGTTGAGCAACGTCGGGTACACGTCAGTTAGTATCTCATTAAAACACCATTACTTACCTGTTAGTATTTACCTTTTTTTTAAATAATTATTCATAGTGTCCCTCTTATCGTTGTCAGTATGGTCACCCTATGATTGTGGCTGATAAGCCAACACAGGTACTTTGTAATACTTATTTAGTGAGTAGAATGTTATTGTTGACAACTTTAAAAGTACTGCCCAGCTGTTATTATAGTTCGAACAACTGTAGTGTTTATTTTTGTAATAATTTTGTAGTATTGATTGTTTTTGTGTTTAATTTGTAGACTCCTTATAATTTATTTTTTTTAAATTAATTTAAATCAAATTTTAAAATGTTATTTTTAATTTTAATCAACTTTGAAATTTAATGAATTGTTCAAATTCTGTGAAACAATCCGTCCTTACGTAAAACAATGAGAGATGACGCATGTCAAATAATGTCCGCCGTAAACTGTACAAAAATCGGTAGCAACATGGACATACCACTCGCGGTACTTACTACCAAAATAGAACACAACCTTTTTTCATCCCGAATCGCTAAGACTAGACGAACTTGATGAAAAAAAAGGATGGTGTAAGCAGTCATAAGTCCTCCATCATTGCACAAACAAACATTTTATGATGATGTTAGTAGGAGGAATTCAAATATTGACAAATAATGCGTAACCCACGAATGTTTGTTTCAAAAATAGAAGGACAAAATGGACCAGTAAATGAAAATACTTTTTTTTTCATTTTTACTTTTACTCCACACAGGAGGCCCGAGGAATAAATTCTCCTCAGGGGGTCTACGTCATATTTGGGGGATGCTGTGTGGAGGACTCACCCCTGATAGTCAGCGAGGCTTTCTGGGAGTTCACTTCTAGCCCGGCCAGTGTGCTGACGTCACACCAATAGCTGCCCTTGTCCGACACCAACGTCTTTTCAAATTTCAGGACACCGTCTCTGTTCTGAATATCCACGTGGCCTGAAAACATAAACAGGAAAAATTGTTAACATTACATCAGATGGTCCGATGCTCTGTAAGGAACCCATTTGCACAGCGCACTAAAGTTTAAGAGCTTTGAAAGATCGGCAATAATATGAAGATAAACTCAAGAACTAAGATTACCAACGCCTTTTGCATCCAATCCTAGGAAACACTTCCTTGCAAATAGAGTAGTGGAAGCATGGAACAAACTTCCACAACATGTCATCCATTCTACTAATATAGAATAGTGGAAGCATGGAACAAACTTCCACAACATGTCATCCATTCTACTAATATAGAATAGTGGAAGCATGGAACAAACTTCCACAACATGTCATCCATTCTACTCATATAGAGTAGTGGAAACATGGAACAAACTTCCACAACATGTCATCCATTCTACTAATATAGAATAGTGGAAGCATGGAACAAACTTCCACAACATGTCATCCATTCTACTAATGTAGAGTAGTGGAAACATGGAACAAACTTCCACAACATGTCATCCATTCTACTAATATAGAATAGTGGAAGCATGGAACAAACTTCCACAACATGTCATCCATTCTACTCATATAGAGTAGTGGAAACATGGAACAAACTTCCACAACATGTCATCCATTCTACTAATATAGAATAGTGGAAGCATGGAACAAACTTCCACAACATGTCATCCATTCTACTAATATAGAATAGTGGAAGCATGGAACAAACTTCCACAACATGTCATCCATTCTACTCATATAGAGTAGTGGAAACATGGAACAAACTTCCACAACATGTCATCCATTCTACTAATATAGAATAGTGGAAGCATGGAACAAACTTCCACAACATGTCATCCATTCTACTCATATAGAGTAGTGGAAACATGGAACAAACTTCCACAACATGTCATCCATTCTACTAATATAGAATAGTGGAAGCATGGAACAAACTTCCACAACATGTCATCCATTCTACTCATATAGAGTAGTGGAAACATGGAACAAACTTCCACAACATGTCATCCATTCTACTAATATAGAGTAGTGGAAGCATGGAACAAACTTCCACAACATGTCATCAATTCTACTCATATAGAAGTGGAAGCATGGAACAAACTTCCACAACATGTCATCCATTCTACTAATATAAACCTATTTAAAGCACAGTTGGATTCTTATTTGTACAGAAGAAAAGATTAACTTATTTTAAATTTAAAACAACTCAGTTACTGTTAAACTTATAATGAAATCAGATATGAGCGCATCAGCAGAATGCTGCTTTTTCATTGAATAGTTAGTTTTTAGGTTAAATATTTTATAATAAAGAATGTACCAAAAATAAATCCTTACCTTTATCTTCCTTCACAACCTTTCCTCCATCCTTCTTCCACTTGATCTCATACAGATTCAAATTGAATTCATCTATCCACTTCTGCAACCACTGTTCCTTTTTAAGTGGCTCGTTTGTCCCTCCCCTCTCCAGATTTTCCCCATCTCCCGCCGCAAGTTGTGAAAAATTCCCCAGATTAGCTAGATTCTGGGGAAATTCCCTCTCGCCGCTGTGCTTTCTCGAGTGCTGGGGCTTGCCGTTTAAGGTCTTCACGTAGCTCTGGTCCAGGATCTTGGACCAGAAGTCCTTCAGGAGGAAGTACAGCTGCTCATCCTTGTCGATGGATACTCCGCATTTGAAGCTGGCGGGACGACCTTCGTCGATGACCGCCTTCTCTGGATCCGTTATTTTCGGGAGAGCTGAAATTAGTCAAGGTATTAATTAAAAACTGACTGAAATCAGTTTATGTATCAATTAAATACTGATTGACTGAATGAAATTAGTTGATGTATTAATTACTAAATACTGACTGACTGAAATTAGTTAAAATTTTTATTAAATACTGTTAGGAAGCTTTGTAGATGCACGCACAGATGGCAGTGCATAGAGCTTGCGTGGAAGTCCGCAAGATGGAGCCAGTGGCCAGTAGTCGCCAGGGCCAGTGGGAAGGCTCTCAGAGAAACTGACTGTTTCAGATTCCAATTAGCAAGCTTCTAGTTAGGTCGACTATCGAGTCACCATTATAATACGTGGAGTATTAATAAATCCCTGATTAATATAAAAGAACCATCTTATTATAAAACTCCTTCCACAACGAGTTGGAGACCTGTTTGCGAACACAACAAGTGTGATTCCAGAGGGAAGACAGTTAGTGGGCCGTCCTAGAGAAAGTTGGGGAAAGCAACTCTAGTGACTATGCTAGGAGAGGACACCTGGAGGTGCCTTGTCCCGTATAAGACAGTGGGAAAAAGAAGTGATGGGATCAACACTGAAGGGCAGAAACATCAAGAAACACAATCCAGATGGCAACTTCCCGGAGCCAAGTGACGGCAATGGTTCCATCTCCTCTCAAATATTGCACCGCCCACGCTAAGACAAGATACAGCAACCCTCAGGGAACACGAAAAGGCCATAAATAACAACTCTCCACTTCGAGATGACCTTGCAAACCTCTCGGTCAACCGTCTAACATCCATTCTTTTGGACATTTCCTGACACATGACATTTCCCTACGGCAGACTTTTGAATGTGCAAAACAAGCACCTCGTTGTGGACACAACTATTAACCGTTTGAACGCGTTAATTTGCTCCGTTTTATCTATACCCGTACGCGGTACATATTTTCAAATACCTATGCATGAAATTAAATGTCAAATTATAGCATTCTGGCATGATTTATTGGACTATATAGACAGAACAGATTATTCTCCACAATATGAAAACAAATCCTCGTGTGTCAACACTCTTAGATGTTTATAAAAACAAAAACATAAAATTTCATACAAAGACGTACCGTATCTTTTGAATGTGGTCCCGCCATTCACTCGGCGTCATAAATAAACCACTCTCGGTGTGTGTGTACTTAGGCCACTGTGTTTATAGACACAAGTGGGACACCATGATCACTTATCATTCTTAGTTATGAAAAGTTGTGAATGACAAACTAGTACTAATGCCATCCGTTGACAAAAATGTAAACTAAAGGACTAAAAGGCGCGAAGAGGCGCACTTGGTTATCGATCTTTTTTTATGAAATACAATTTTATTTTTGAGAAATTCTTGTAGATGTCAGCATCGTGATAGTTCTACAAATGTCCAAGTGAGCAAGAAATACATTTATGACGAAAGAGAGCGGGAATATCGGCCGTCAAAGTTGCCGTATCAACTGTTGATACAGCCGCGTGTGAGTATAGACTTTTTGCCGTAACAACAGTTGATACGGCCGCGTGCAAAGAGTTAAACTGCCAGGGTTCTCTCTCCCTCGGAAGATGTGGACCTCACAAAACCGCAATCAGTGCGGTCACAGCCATTGTCAGTTCCCCGGAGGCACGTACGTGCTGAACCAAGTGACTCCCGATACCGTTGACTGGCTGAACAACCTCAGAATCCCTCCTTGACTTCCACTGTAAGAAGAATAAGAATAAAAACAAATTGAAAACTTACGATTGACAACCAGGTACAGTGCCATCTCATGCGCTCCAGCCATATTTTCCTGCACGCAATGATATACACCCTGGTGGTTTTTCTTCACGGAGTCTATGATGAGAGTCTCATCGTCCATTACTCTCACGTCTCCCGAATCTGAGATCTGCAAATAAAATAAACTAAATTAAATAAAGAATTAGGGAGGCGGGTTTGTAGTTACCATTCATTGGCAAACTACGTTCAGTGGCTTAGCAGGGGTGCCGGGATTCATGGGGTCATGTTTGTCCGGGTCTAGGCGTTGGATGAATTTGCCCACCAAGTGTGTGAAGGGGCCGAATCGGGAGAGACTGGTTGAGGAAGATCTTTTCACCTCTCCAGCAGGATTTCTTGACCAGTCGCCTTGCACCGCAGTGGGAGGGATGAATTCAACCATCCGTCACTCCTGGACACACTGACCCCCAGATTCCTACCCATATCATATCTTTTTCCTTCCCAGATCTTCCTCTCCTTCCTCTGCTACCTATCCTTAAAAAAACCATCTGCATAGAATTCTCAAAGGTTACATAGGCCTTAAATTATTTTCCTCAGGGCGCGTGGAGCTAATGTAAGAAAAAGATTGTGTTAACCTTACCAAATGCTTTTCTGAATTTTTCCACGTGACAAAAGCGGGAGGAATTGTTTCCTTGTTGCCGATGCACGTCAGACTGAACGGATGATCGACCTGCGCGTGCACAATCCGAGTCTCGGAGATCTGCGGCTCAAAATCCAGCACGCTCAACGGCTTGATGTCTAAAATTATCCAAAAAAAAAAAAAATGCGATTCAATATTGAAAAACATAAATCTCGGTAGATTTATAGTAGCCAAAAACAAACCTAACATCTTCTAACACAATCCAGGACGTGTTTTCTTACTAGTATCGTTTATCCAATATCTACATCATCAATAATCTAACTATCACACCGTTTCCCGCAGGGGTAGGCAGAGAGGACGGACCGCCAAACAACACGGTCTTGGCACACACTTCTTGCCTCATTAACATTCATACACACTCTTCTCTTATTCTGACTCTTGACATGGCCCGACTCAAGAATCTGATTCACTTGATCGTGCCATGTCTTCCTCGGGCATCCCCGACTTCTGCAACCTTTCGCATTAGCGTCATATTCTCTTTACACTCCTTTCTTTGCTCATTCTCTCTACATGCCCAAACCATCTAAGCGTCCCTTTCTTAATCTTACTCATTACTGTTACATCAGCCTTGCACTCTTTGCGGATCTCCACATTTCTCACACGATCATACATGGTTTTACCACACATACGCCTCAGGGAGCTCATTTCCAACTAATCCAACGACATACAAGGTGTTTGGAAACTCCTAGTACAACCAGGAAACTAATGAATCACATTAGGAGTAGATTTGGTGGTGTAAATTTTACTGATTTGAGCTTTTGTTTTCGAGTAAATCGAGTCTGAAGTTGATTTTTTTTTTAAATCGGTTCCTACAGGGTTAAAATCAACAATTTATTGTCTTTTAAAATGTGTTGGAGCGAAAAGCCTACTATAAAAGTTTTTTAACCCTTAAGTTGCTAAAAAAAATCAGAAAAACATACTTACATGCGACCTTCAACTTGGCTGAATACTTTTGAAGCTGCGTCTTTTGATTGTTCCTGTAAGCGACGCACGTGTAAAATCCCTCATCTCTCCTGTTCACCTCCTTTATTATGAGTGAACCATTCTTGTTGATTGATATTCTGGAAATTAATTGAACATCAATAAAATCATGGAATAAAATAATTTTTCCGACTTTATGTCCGGGTTAAATCTTCCCCAATAGAAAAACTAAACCCTTCCACACACTTTTCCACAAATGATCAACTACAAATGATTATGCAAGTGCATTATATAAGCAAAATAAATACAAAACCATACAAGAACAACACGTCAACTCATCAGAGATCAAATGGGAAAATAATTCATCGACTCCAGATATTTTCCGTAACCTTAAGACTCTATATTCCCTTTACACAGCGTTCATCCGTCCCCACCTAGAACACTGCACACCGATCTGGACTCCTTTTTACCAAGCCCACATTGAAAGAATCGAAAGAATTCAAAAAAATTTTTTAAACACATTAATTATAAACAAAACTTACATTTCTCAAATTACGCCGATTCTATTAATTACCACAACTTCAACTCACTTCATACACGACGTTTGGTTTTTGACCAAATTTTATTATTTAAAATTCTTAACAATGGCCTCGACTCACCAGAGCTAATGAATTTAATAAATATTCATATTCCAACAAGATCAACACGGCAATCCCATCTGTTTCATTTACCTACATATAGAACTAACTTTAGAAAAAATTCACCAATTCCACGTATATGTGCCCAATATAATACTAAATTTCAAAATATAGATATTTTTAGCAATACACTTCACAAATATCAATTAGAAGTAACTCGTACGATCGAAAATTAATACAATAGTATGGAATGTATCCAGAGCATCTCCTATCCTCATCCTAAATTCCTATTCCTCCCCTCCTCACCTAAAATATATATATATATATATATATATTTTTTTTTATGCAATAAAACTCCATCTCCAATCAATTTTAATATAGGAGACTTTTTTGGCTTGACTGTATTTAACATGTATATATTTATATTTATATTTTATGTATAAGCTGTTTGTCTCTTACCTTTACCAATAAATAAATAAATAAATATTTTCATATCAGAGGGTTCGGCTCGGTAGAACTCCTAACAGGGCCTATAAATCCTACTGATCCCTCAACATAAATTCTTTCGTTATCCTACATGTATTCAAAATGACCGACTTTTGCATCTTTATATATAAATTTTTTGACAGATCTAATACGCCTAAATTTTGAATGAGAGAGCTAGGTATAATGCCAGTAGCCGAAATAACAAATGGTAATATTTTTATAGTCTGAGAATGCCAAATTCTTTTTATCTTATTTCCTAAATTAGTATTATTATTGGATATATACAGGGCACTTTACAACTTAAGTCATTTAACCTATAACTTATCACTTAGAACTAATAACTTCAGCTAAGATTTTGTACTAGTGACTTACAACTAAGATTTATAACCAGTAACTTACAATTAAGATTTATAACTAGTGACTTACAATTAAGATTTATAACCAGTAACTTACAATTAAGATTTATAACTAGTGACTTACAATTAAGATTAATAACTAGTGACTTACAACTAAGGTGTTAACTAGTGACTTACAATCAAAATTTATAATTAACTAGCGGATCTATTTAACTGCACGGAATGTAGGTACAAGAAGGATATACTATCACTGAGACCGGTCAGTGGTTGAGTGGGCATAGCGCTTGGGTCTCACCCGAGCGTCGCGTGTTCGATTCCTCGGCTGGCTAAGTCCTCCATCACAACACAAGCAACATTTTCGGCTTTCTGTGGTGGTAGTAGCAGATTTTCAAACATTGTTGGGTTATTTGTAACCCGGGAATGTTTGTCTTTCTTTTAAAAATTAAAAAAAAAAAAATATATATATATATTTCCAATCAATATTAATTTAATCTACGTCTACTTATAAGTTTTGCATGTAATTGTGTCTCTTATTTTTATATCTTTCTATAGTTTCTGTTCATTTTATACTTTCTGATGTCATTCTATTTGATTTATTGTATATTTATACCGTTAATATTAAATAAATAAATAACTAGTGACTTACAACTAAGATTTATAACTAATGACTTACCACTAAGATTTATAACTAGTGACTTACCACTAAGATTTATAACTAGTGACTTACACAAGTAAGACGTCTTATAATATAGCTGTGAATGATGAATAGTTGGAGCAATTGGACGAGTTTGTGTGTTTGGAAAGTATGTTTAAGTGAGATGGAAAGACTGATAGTGAGATGGAAAGACTGATAGTGAGATGGAAAGACTGATAGTGAGATGGAAAGACTGATAGTGAGATGGAAAGACTGATAGTGAGATGGAAAAACTGATAGTGAGATGGAAAGACTGATAGTGAGATGGAAAGACTGATAGTGAGATGGAAAGACTGATGGATGATATTTAAAGACGGTTAAACCCAGGACACTCCATTAATTGAGGACTGAACGTGGTTGGTTCTAATAAAAAATTGATCAAAGAAGCGCAGTTAGCAGTCCACAACGGAGTGTTGGTACCTACCCTGATGTTTGGCAGTGAGGCATAGAACTGGCAGAGAATGGACGAAAGTAGACTGAAAGCTGTACAAGTAAGATCTCTGGGGCGTATTTTAGAATTTTATTTTCTGAATTACAAGTTTGATGCGTGCTGTATGCAAGCAACGAATCTGTGTGAGACGGTACTGTGTTGGTGTCAACTCTTGGTGCAATACCTACAAATGCATTATCAGGAGATTGGACAAAGCGGGAGAGATTAGGAAAAACTAATTGATAAAATTTTAAAACAAACCTTTCTCCATTTTCCAGAGGAACGTTTAAATCATTTTTGTACCACTCTATAGCGTCAGCCATTTTGTATTTGCAATCAAAAATGGCCGGCATTTTTGGAACCAACAGCAAATCGACTGGATGAATCATAATCCGCGGCAATGTGTCGTCTGAAATGAGAAAATAATAATTTATACAATATTATTGACTTAGTGTAGCGTAGGGAGTGTGGCGAATCCAACGGTCAGGGAGTGGAAACACAACCTGCAATAGCCATCCCAGGAAAAGGCATGAGCTATCGTGCTCAGGCTGAATGACCTGGGGAACAGTGTCACGAACACAGGGTCGCATCTCGGAGTATTTAGACCTTATCCCAGCACTCGGGGCTCAGCTGGAGTGCACCTTCTATTTACCTAGATACTCGTGGGACGAAATTGGACCATTCGAAAGCTACGTGAACTCGGAGTCGACTCTTCCGTCGCGGGGCCTACAGGCAACCAAGGAGAAGTGGAGAGGAGAGACAAAACCCTTTTCCACCGTGGGGCCTTTAGGGAACCAAGGAGGAGTGGAGAGGAGAGATGAGGCCACCTCCGTGAACTCTTCCCTTGTGGGGCCTTCGGGGAACCAAAGGGGAGTGGAGAGGAGAGATGAGACCTGGGAAGACACGTTGTGGAACCAGAAGACATATCCACATATCCAATGACAACCCTGGTGAACTTTATAAAAGGGACCGGGTGACTGTTAAAGGAATGAGGTAAAATGGGAGACAGCACAATGGGCCTATGGCCTAAGTGCTCTCGGAACTATATGTAATAAGATAAATATACCTTTTTGGATGCGAAATCTGTGCAATATAGTTGTAAATGATGAATACTTGGAACAGGTGGATGAGTTTGTGTATTTAGGAAGTATGTTCTAGAGAGATGGGAAGGCTGACAGAGATATTGAAAGAAGGGTAAATGTAGGTAACTCCATTAATGGAGGACTGAACGTAGTTGGCGCTAACAAAAAATTGTCTAAAGAAGCGAAGCTAGCAGTCCACAATGGAGTGCTGGTACCTACACTGATGTATATCAGTAAGGCATGGGACTGGCAGAGGAAGAATGAAAGTAGACTGAATGCTGTAGAAATGAGATCCCTGAGGCACATGTGTGGTAAAACCATGTTTGAACATGCTACAAATAAAGTTGACACTTATATGGAGAAAAAAAAAGCTGGGTGAACAAGATTAAGAAAGGGACGCTTAGATGATTTGGACTATCCACATTTGGAACTCTTCAATTTAGAATATTATTAAATCTTTTTTTCATTACCTGTAATACTTAGAACAAAGGGTTTTTCACAATCCTTCATTTCTCCGTCCAAATGAATACTGCATCTGTAAAAAGATATTAATAATAAATTGTAGCATCGTCTATGTAAGTTCAATATAATGTGGTAATAAAATTAAAATAGGTTTTTTAGGCATTTTCAGTTGAACAGTACAAGTCGCATTGCTTTTGTCCACTCAATTAATAAACATTCGAAAATTGACAGCAAAATACTTTCATGGTATTGAAATTACAATTTTTTTTAATCAATAAAATAAAAATATTTTTGGAATAACTTAATGAACACATTGAAATATTTAATTATTAAAAATAATAATAGAGATTCTTAAACGAAAATTTCAAACATAAAAATCAGAAAGGATATGGTCGCATGTAGAACTTGAACCCAGGACCCTTGACTTGCCGGGGCGCCGCTCTACCAACTGAGCTAATGAGACCCTATCTCCTTCAGTCATATTTAAGAGGAAGCTACAAGCCGAAAATGTGTATATTCTTGGTATACCTTATTTTGTAGGTAATAGGCATTAAAATCGCTTAACAAACGGAGTCTAGAAACGATCGATTTCAAGCACAAAACTGGTTTTTATTTATTTAGTAAATAATTTTACAGGAAAGCAAAAAAGTTAATCAAGTGAAACTGTGACAGATAATCTAAGCTATAATACATACTGTATTTTTTTTAAGTTGTTTCCTTTACGCGTTCATACATTTCTATTGAAAAAAAATATTTTTTAGTAGTTTGTATTTATATTTTTTATTGAGTAATTTAATTTTTGTATTTGTATTCTACTCAAGCGAAGCGATAGGAAAACTTTCAATTTATCTAAAGAATATTTTTTGGTATTCATAATGTACACCAATTCGTTATAAAGATTAATCCAAATAGTGATTTAGTATTAAGCTTCGCCTTAACTATAAGATAAATGCAATCTAGATAGGATCTTATCTGTCTCGTCTTGCCGAAAACATCCTAGACTTGCAGAAAAGTCAATAGATGTCGCACATTAAAATTAAAAAAATAATATGTTTATCCAAGACACTATCTACATTGCATTTAGTTTGAGATGAATCTTGCGATCATACATAAAGATGCCAATAAAAATGTGCGGTGAGGAAATGAAGATAATGCCGGTAGTTCTTATTCGTAAGTATGATACAGTTAAAAATATGACCGAAGGAAATATGCTCGGATTACCTCAGTTGGTAGAGCAGCCCAATGGCAGGGCGAAGGATCTGGGTTCAAGGCCTAGATGCGACCGTATATTTTTCTTTTTCAAATTTTCGTTTAAGAATCGCTAATATTGTTTTCAATTATAAAAAATTATTTTTTAAAAATGTCAAAAAAATTACTTACCTATAAACTCCATTGTCTTTGGCTGAAACCTGCTTTATATGAAGTCTCTTTTTCTTTATGTCAATTCTGTGGTTTTTGGAATTAAGACGCTCTGCATTCCTGAGAAAGAAATAAATAATAAATTAATTAATTCAAATTCAAAAAAATATTTACTGCACAAAAATACAGAGTACAAAGGGTATATCTTATAGGTTACATTCTATTTCTTCCAGCTAACCCAACAAATACACATTATATTACATAACCCAACAATTACATGTTAACAAATGTATGTAAATAAATAATAAAAAACAGAGGTATTTAAATTATGTAAGGTTTTCATTTAAGGTGTAGTGAAATTTGTTTAAAAGAAATGTTTTTAGTGATGATTTAAATTTAAGTATGTCGGTTATTTGTTTGATGCTACGTGGAAGGTTGTTATATACTTTAATGGCCATGTAGCGTGGTTATTTAGCCATTAGCCATTTACCACTGCAGTTTATCTGTCCAGGGATTCTAGCACGATCAAATCGATAACTCAACAATATCGGATCGGTAGGCTTAACAGAAGACGATTTTAAATCCATTTCCAGGGAAACGCTGCGCTCATCGGACGTCTCGGTAGCGAAGCCGATATTTACAACAAAGTAAATAAAAAATCGCAACACTGGTGGGTATTCTATTTAAAAAATCTTACCATTCATAAATAAATTTTTTTTTTAAAAGAAAGACAAACATTCCCGGGTTACAAATAAATTGACAATATTTGAAAATCTCCTACTACCACCACAGTGAGTGGAAAATGTTGCTTGTGTTGTGATGGAGGACTTAGCTAGCCGAGGAATTGATCACACTACGCCTGGGTGGGACCAAAATGCTATATCAACTCCGCCACAGACCGTTCAAATCTTTTCAATGTTTTATAATAAGCCATATTCTCAAACTTCACGTAATTGTTTGGTTTCGGTTGCCTCTTTATTGTACCTTTTTTAAATGTCTACTCAGAATATTCTCATTTCTGAGCACAAACTGCCTCCTATTTTCTATTATGTTTTAGTTTTAACTTTCTTGTTTTGTCCTGTGCTTTAATAGTACTGTTATTCTTCGTTTTGTCATTGCTTCGTATAAACTGTGCACTTAGTGTTATATTATTAGATTTGTATTGGGTAAGGCACACTGTAGGAATAATTTTAAGAACATGACCACTAATACTAAATTACCGGTGAAATGACAATAAACTGTCCTATTAATTCCTCTCCTAATATCTTCATATACTAATTTTGAACCAAATTGGATGAGAAGTTCATTATTTCAAGATGGCCGCCGAAATTTTGAATATTGACTTTAGATTCGAGTTCATCCTCATCTTAACCTCCCCTATACTAATTCAGAACCAAATCGGATGAGAAGTTCATTATTTCAAGATGGCAGCCGAAATTTTGAATATTGACTTTAGATTCGAGTTCATCCCCATCTTAACCTCTCCTATACTAATTCAGAACCAAATCGGATGAGAAGTTCATTATTTCAAGATGGCCGCCGATATTTTGAATATTGACTTTAGATTCAAGTTCATCCCCATCTTAACCTCCCCTATACTAATTTTGAATGAAATCGATTGAGAATTTTATAATTTCAAGATGGCCGCCGAAATTTTGAATATAGACTTTATATTCGAGTTCATCCCCCTTCTAACCCCTCCTGTACTAATTTTGAACAAAATCGGATGAGAACGCTAGAATTCCAAGATGGCCGCCAAAATTTTGAATATCGACTTTATATTCGAGTTTATCCCCCTTCTAACCCCTCCTATACTAATTTTAACCAAATCGGATAAAAACGCTAAAATTTCAAGATGGCCGCCGAAATATAATAAAATAAAATTATAGATATACGTATATTTTTACATACTTACACTTTTACTAAGAAATAAAATAATAAACAAATATTTTTTTAAATACATACTCCCTTACTAATAAAACTCGTTTTAAATTTTACACAGCCGGTAAACAACCATTTACCCTTTGTTTATCAGTCGTGTCAAATTTATACCATTTGTTAGTAAGACTTATAATACGTATCTTTAAATAGTATAAAATAAAGTCGCTATCCGCGTTTGTCTGTTTGTGCGCTTAGTTCTTCTAAACTACGCAACGGATTTTGATAGGGTTTTCACTAGCATTTAGAGAATTTCTTCAGGAAGGTTTATATATATAAGACATGCATATTATAATTATAGAAAATAGAGAAAATTCGATGTTTTGTAATCAAGTCGTAAAAAAATATTTTCTTGCGCTTACATTGCCAACGCTGGCTAAACCTAATGAGATACATCAAAATAATGTAATACGAAATTGTATATATTAAAAGGGTCTACAGAAAAGTCCTAGATGGTATATGTCTATCTCCTAAGGATAACCCCCAGTAACGCCAGGTACATGTCAGCTAGTATAATAATATTCAAGGGTTTCGTCTCTTACCTGTACCAGTGGTACTGGAATTCACCAGCCCCTCTGTCAGCTTCGCAAATTAGTATAACGTCTTCCCCCTTTGTTATGTTGGTGTCGTTCTCGGGAGATTCCAGCACAACTGATGGGGAGCGTAACCCTGGAAAAGAAGGAAAAGGGCAAGGTCAAATATGTGTTCACAAACCCGATTTACGCGACCGTTAATAATATGTGTAACTGTATCATATTTTTATATTAAGGCCATTCGTACGTACAAGGAGATAATTACAAATGTCGCCTGAAATATTGAAAATATCTCCGTAAAAATAAATGCCGCCAACGGGAATTGAACTCGTATCTTCTGATGTCCGGTCAGGTTGCCTGAAAAACTGAGCTATGTCGTATTTCCGACCCGCCAAATAATTCAATTCTATCCCATCTGTGCCCCAAATACCCGTTGTTTCACATACGAGACATTGAATTTGTGCCCCAAATACGCGTTGTTTCACATACGAGACATTGAATTTGTGCCCCAAATACGCGTTGTATCATATATGAGACATTGAAATTATGCCCCAAATACGCGTTGTATCATATATGAGAAATTGAAATTGTGAACCAAATAGGCCTTGTATCATACATGAGACATTAAATTTGTGCCCCAAATACGCGTTGTATCATATATGACACATTGAAATTGAGCCCCAAATATGCATTGTATCATATATGAGACATTGAAATTATGCCACAAATACGCGTTGTATCATATATGAGACATTCAAATTGTGCCCCAAATACGCGTTGTTTCATATTGAAACATTGAAATTGTGTCCCAAATACGTGTTGTATCATATATGGGACATTGAAATTGTGTCCCAAATACGCGTTGTATCATATATGAGACATTAAAATTGTGCCCCAAATACGCGTAGTATCATATATGAGACATTGAAATTGTGCCCAAAACGTTGCTGTATCAAATATGAGCTTTTCACGAGTCATAAATATCGCGAAACAACTATTTAAAACCACTGCAATAGACTGAAAATAAAAAGCCAATATAGGCAGGGGTCGGAACAAAAAATCCTTTCCAGCCGAACTCCGATAAAACAATGGGACCATTTACTATGCTATGCATGCCATGCTATGCTATGCAACTTATACACTATTCCATGCATTGATGTGCAAGCTCTACCACGATATCCATGCAAGGATTAGCGCGCAGCCGAAACAATAAGACAAACAAACTACGCGTGGGGAGAAAATAAGGAATTCGAAATAATCCACAAGTATTCATGACGTACATAGAACAAAAAACAATCAACGCACAAAAGTCCCAAATGCTCCCAACGTTCTGGATCCAGTGAGACTATTACGTCTTCAATTATTGGGGTACGTGTGAGGCTAAAGGTAGTGGGGTAAGAGGAAAATGAAGGTGGGGCTATTCAAATCAGGTCACCAAACATGGCTAAAGTCATTTCAAGACACATTTCGATTCTGAATGGTGGTCTTTCACCGGGGCGATACTGAAGGTATCTACCATTCTGGAACGTACCGCAAATATACCATTTTATGAATAAATTGTGAAAACAAACAAAATAAACACCAAAAAGCACCAAACAGTCACACGTTGAGGATAGAGAGGCTTTTCAACAATAACTCTTGGGTTTTCCGAGCCCCAGATGCGACAATTTTGCTTGTTGACGAAGCCACCGAGGTGGAAATGGGCCTCATCACTCAAGATGATTTGCATTTGATTCACTCAAGTGAATTTTAATAATTTCAATGCGTTGTTGAAGCGTGTATCGTTCCATTTTTATCAATGGCGTAGTTTCTACTTGTCAAATGTCAAAAAATGACAGCTTCAAAAGAACATCTACCGAAATAGCGGGCTATTCAAAATAACACCTCTTATTGGAAAACCCTGTATTTGGATTTCGATTTTGTTTTCGTGAATGATTGCAAATCTTGTAAGTGGAAATTAACCCACTCTCCGACATTCGATCGAGCTGAAACTCGACAGATATACTCGTTGTCGATGACAGGTCAAGTTTTGGTGGCAATCACGCACACGAACGCTGACATATTCGCTATTCTCTGAAATTGGTTGACATTACATCAGTTAATATACGAAATAAATGTCGGTTTTACCCAAACGAGATTTGGCTTAGTTGTTAGCGCGTTAAGGCTAATGTAAGCGTAATAAGTAAGATTAAGAAAGGGAGACTTAGATGGTTTGGGCATGTAGAGCGAATGAGCGAAGAAAGGAGTGTAAGGAGGATATATGATGCGAATGGTAGCAGAAGTCGGGGACGCCCGAGGAAGACATGGCACGATCAAGTGAATCTGATACTAGAGTCGGGCCATGTCAAGAGTCAGAATAATATAAGAGTATGTATGAATGTGAATGAGGCAAGAAGTGTGTGCCAAGACCGAGTTGTTTGGCGGTCCGTCCTCTCTGCCTACCCCTGCGGCGGAACGGCGTGATGGTTAGTTAGTTAGTTAGTTAGCGCGGTTGACTGGATAAGAAGGTTCAATCCTCAAACGAAAATAAAAACATTTTTAAATACATCTATTATTGAAAATAGAAAATTAAGTAAAAAAAAAAACTTTGTTTTTTGCGGATTTATTTGTTCTTATTTTGATAAAACTTTAATAAGTTATGAGTTAATAACTACATTAAAATTAGTTTTCCGATAACTCCAAAAATGAAGAAGTTATTAGCTTTCAAAATGCAATCAGGTAAAACGTATGCAATTGTGTCCCGTGACGTCACAAGCAGTACAATTCACGAATCGAATGGCAGTGCTACAGTAACAGCGAATGGCCGGTCGCAAATTTCAACTTACTTATCAAAAATTCCAAATGTTCTGTCCTCGGATACATTTGAAAATATCCTGAAACTTTGTTGTAGCAGACTACATCATGTGATGCCAACATTTCACTGGCAGTCGGGACTATTGTGCAAAATCGCATAAAAGCAATGAAAAAATGAAGCATTGGAAAACGTGCCCATTTTGGATGATCGAGTTCAAAGTCAAACAATGCACAGTGGAACGGCGATTTTAAAAGTTGAACAAATGTCCACAAACCAGATGTCGCGTGTCGCAGGTCGCATAGCGCACAGTGGGCTGAAAATCGCCTTTCATAGACATAAGAGACTTGAATTTTCAAGGGTATTTTTTTTTGGCTAGAAATGGATTCTGCTGATCATGCTATAAAATTTCGTACGAAGCAATTGCGTGTACAAATGAAGGAGTTATCATTTTTTTAAGAAAAAATTGAATATGAGTAGGCTTGCAGTGTAAATAAAATATTGTAAACTAGACAAAGCATACTCTACATACATTAAAATGAATCATCAACATAAAAAAGTTTTTTTTTCAACTTGGAGGATTTAAAAAAAAATCGCATGTTGCGCCACAATACGAAGTATGTCAAAAAAATA
Organism: Hesperophylax consimilis; assembly: GCF_061612785.1. NCBI lineage: Eukaryota > Metazoa > Arthropoda > Insecta > Trichoptera > Limnephilidae > Hesperophylax > Hesperophylax consimilis. The sequence goes on along the minus strand of NC_142865.1, from coordinate 3,704,896 downwards.
CAAATAAATAGTAGTATATCTGTGTGTAAGGATATAATGGTCAACCTTATGATTCCAGAGATAGCCTCATTTTGATAACTCCTTCATTTGTACACACAATTGCTTCGTACGGAATTTTATAGCATAGTAATGATCAGCCGAATCCATTTCTAGCCAAACAAAATACCCTTGAAAATTCAAGTCTCTATGTCTATTTTCAGCCCACTGTGCGGCGGGTACCACCGGAACAATGCATCGAATCGAAGGACAAAAAGATTCAAATTCGCAACTTGACAAACTTTTAAAACAAAATTCTTTTTGAAGAGGGCGCATAAAAATCAAATAAAACCCTCCAGTTATTTTTTTAAAGTGACAGCTGTTTCGGCGTTCCAAGTCACTATCAAACCGTTTGATGGAGTCCCTACAAATGAAGGCGATGGAATGCGAAATAATGAAAATTAAGTGTTTTTGTTTTGAAATTTTGATGGCTTAGAAATATTATATTATTTATTCAAGATACCACATAGCAGAATAGATGCTCTAGAACAGCATATTATGACAAGAGGAATGGTGCTATCGAACGAAATTTATTATTCTTTAAATAATCAACTGGTTTTTTAAAACCCTTCAAGTCACACACAAAAAGAAAACTTTACAGGATACAATAAAAACGAACATTTACGGATTCACAAAACTAATTAAAAATATGAAAGCGATTATTTATTTTCAAAATTTTTATGTAAAAGTCTAGCTATACCCGGCCACCCGTTGCTGTGGCTCAGTCTGTCTGTGCAGATAGATAAACAATTCGATTTTACGTCCAACAGATGGCGCTATTAAAAAAAAACATGTTACCATTTTTCACAGTTGACATCTACATAATATAGGTATATAAAACACACGCGTATTCGAATGCAACGTTGTGTCAAAATTTCAAAGCAATAGGTGAAGAACTTTTGGAGATTGATTTCAACAAACTATATTTTTTTTATCAAATTAAAAAACTCACATTGTAGTACACCTCTTTTTTATTGAATTAATAACTGACAGCCAACCAGGTTTCGCTTATCTCAAGCTTCTTCATGGCTATTACATTGACTAATTATAATTACGTACAGACACGTATCCTGTTAGAAAGGATTGCATTTCATTGTCCTGAACGCAATACCAGATCAAATACCTTATTTTATATACAACATTTCAAATCGAAATACGCACAAAACTTCTTGCTCGGGCGTATCTGCAAAATCTTATAATGCCTTAAGGTGCTATACATAGTAATTCAAAATCATGTGTTTTTGGTTTGAAAATTTGGTCGCCTAGAAATGTTTCAGATGCTTTAATTAAATACTGCGAGTAGAATACATCTTGGCCTTTGAAATAATCAAGTATTTTTTAGATAAATCTTTTAATAAGCCCAGAAAAAAATAGTGAAAAGGCCTATGAAAACTGCTTAAAAGTTCAAAATCTCCTACTTACGAACCCATTTTCGGTTATGATTTTATTGTATAATGTGGCAAATTAAATTAATTATAAAATGATCGGAAAAAAATTAAATATTTATGCCTGAACATCCACAAAATAAAATAAAAGGCACTTTTTGGCCATGTTTTTTTCTTGCATAAATCGAAACAGGCGGATGGTGGCGGGAATTTAAACCTTACCGCCATCTACGTAAGGGGTGTTATTGTTTGCGGCTCGATTTAAAATATTACACATCGTAGTGCATCGCCTTAAGCGATATTGACATTTTCTACTGTACCCTTAAATCGTTTAAAATCAAATTAACCTTACTATGTACCTAAGTTAAAAATATTACTTCTGTAATGTTTAGTATTCTCTTTTTAATCATTTTTCACGCACACTATGTACTTTATTACTTTTAATTAATTTCTAGCTTTTATAAATATTATAAATGGAACTTAACTGGTTAAATCATGTTCTATATTTTATGTTCAATTATTTTTTTTGTAAAACTGTATGTTTCCTGAATAAACTAAAATAAAAAAAATATATATTATATCCATAAGAAAATACAATTAGAGAAAGAGACAAATGGAGATGAAAACATCTTATTGGAGATATAAAAATAGCAACTGATAGTCCCATATTTAATTTGTTCTGTTAACCTCCGCTGAAAGCCTGCAGAATCATATACCGAATGGATACCGAAGATACAGCAGCGCATCGACAATGTTCCAATGACATTTAATATAATCATGCCTAACATTGATTATTGTGATTGAGGTGTGTTATTATAGCCTTCTTTTAACTATATTCCGTGCAGTTGAATACATCTACTATTTCTGAGACAACATTGCCAACTGCATGCCATCTAGGTATAAGAGGGAATCTAAATGACTCAGTCCTGATATTTATTTATTTCACGCCTATTAAGGCTTTTACATACATATATATAAAAAAATATTAACGATTTTATACATGAAAATAGTGCAGGCGACTATTTAAAACAATTGCAGAAAAATAACTATAAAGTCAAAATATCACTGAACTTGATCTACACAGCATGCAGGCACAAAACATAAAAAATCCAAAATATGTTTGGTAATTATTTACCTACGACTACCGTTTGAGAAAATATTCCGTACGAGACACTATTTTGACACACCGAGTTCTCGCATACTTCGCGTTTGTTTGTGTAGTGGCAGTGTAGGAAACATGAAAGGCATAATCGGCATAATAGACAATTTTTCGAGATTGCTAGACACGCACCCGTTAATTGTTAGGCGATCAACTTTGATACCAAACATCAGATGAATTTGGTTTCTTAATATTTAAAGGTTTACTACGATTTTTTTAAAATAAAACGTTTTCATTTTAGGTAAGGTTGGGTTATTATAGGTTATTACAGGTTAGATTAGGTTATGTTGGATTATTATATGTTAGATTAGGATAGATTAGGTTAGGTTAGGTTGGATTATTATAGGTTAGATTAGGATAGGTTAGGTTAGGTTGGATTAATATATATGTTAGATTAGGATAGGTTAGGTTGGATTAATATATATGTTAGATTAGGATAGGTTAGGTTAGGTTAGGTTGAGTTATTATAGGATAGTTTAGGTTGGATTATTATAGGATAGGTTAGGTTAGGTTAGGTTGGATTAGGTAGAATTAAATCACAAACCAGTCTATACAAACCTAGCGTAGCCCACAAACTACTTGAAAACTGGGATACAACTCTAAAGGGGACGCGAGCAGGCGTTATTAAATGGGCATTTTTTTGTAACAGGAAATAACATGGAAAATAGGTATTAGAATTAAATCACAAACCAGTATATACAAACCTAGCGTAGCCCACAAACTACTTGAAAACTGGGATATAACTCTAAAGGGGACGCGAGCAGGCGTTATTAAAGGTTCCCCAACATTTATAGTAACTTTTAGTAATAATTTAATAATATAACTAAATTCAAGTATTAATTCAAAGTAATCATTCCATATTTACCGTGAAGCGGAATTCGTAACCTTTACCAAAAAATCTTTCCTTAATACGTTAATTTTAATAAATAATTTTTTATTTACAATATTTTTTTGTATAAATAAATTAACACATCATTTAAAAAAAATGTTTTTCATTGTCTATGATATAAAAAAAACGTTTTGCCATATAAATTTTAAAAACTATCCGATTGTGTTTTTTAATTGTTATGTTGGCAGTGCCCTACACTACGTAATAACAATAACAAACGCGAAGTATGCGAGAACTCGGTATGTCAAAATAGTGTCTCGTACGGAATATTTTCTCAAACGGTAGTCGTAGGTAACAAAACAAATTAAATACCTTTATTAAAATATTCCACTATTTGAGGAAAAAAACTTCAATAAGGTATGCTTATATATTGAAATTGATGTACTAAATATATCAACAACATTGGAGTATTTGTTTCCTAGCTGTTGAATCCGTCACATAGGAGTGTGATATTGGGACGTTGATATAGAATTGCTACAATAATATGGTAGGTACTGTCTTGTAACCGACCTGCTTGGAGTATGAAAAGAGATTACATATAATAAATCAGGGGTATCAAACATTGAATTAATGATTTTATACAAACAGGTTAAATCGGAAATAATTCTGCGATCAGATAATTTTATTAAATTTAATGAACAAAGTAATATTGTTGTTACAATTAAAAAATATCTATATAAATGTAGAATATCTATATAAATATTGCAAATTTATTTATAATTATGAGGGATTTTAGGGTCGATTAATTTCAGCTAAGGTTTTCTTGAAATAATTGAGAAATTGCATAAGCATAAATTTAATTTTAGATATAAAAATGCCTCTACTTTACCACGATATACTTTGAAGACTAGGTATTCTATATGAAAACAGCGAAACGTAACATTCCCAAAACATGTGCATTTAACAATGATCTTAATTCTGCACGGAGAAAACTATATGAAATAATGTTAATCTATCAAAAACTAGATGATGGGTACCCGGCGTTACTCGACTTTTCTCTACTTTATTTTAATAAGATTTGCATGTATTACATATATTATCCTTCCGGAAGAAATTCACTAATGTTAGTGAAAATCCTGTCAAAATCCGTTGCGTAGTTTAGAAGAACTAAGCCCACAAACAGACAGACGCGGAAAACTTTTTTTTATACTACAGGGTTTTCCAATTTGAGGTGTTATTTTGAATAGCCCGCTATTTCGGTAGATGTTACTTTTGAAGCTGTCATTTTTTGACATTTGACAAGTATAAACTACGCCATTAATAAAAACGGAACGATACACGCTTCAACAACGCATTGAAATTATTAAAATTCCCTTGAGTGAATCAAATGCAAATCATCTTGAGTGATGAGGCCCATTTCCACCTCGGTGGCTTCGTCAACAAGCAAAATTGTCGCATCTGGGGCTCGAAAAACCCAAGAGTTATTGTTGAAAAGCCTCTCTATCCTCAACGTGTGACTGTTTGGTGCGGTTTATGGTCCGGTGGAGTCATTGGACCTTACTTTTTCGTAAATGAGGCTGGAGCAACAGTTACGGTGAATGGATTGCGCTATCGAGAGATGATTAATGATTTTTTATGGCCGGAATTGGATGGTGTTGATCTGGACAACGTTTACTTTCAACAAGACGGCGCTACGTGCCACACAAGCAACGAAACCATTGATCTTTTACGATTGAATATCAAAATAACACCTCTTATTGGAAAACCATGTATTTAGAGATCTGGTCCAATTATTAGTTTTCCTGTTATAAACGGGACTGCAGGCCTTCAACGAATGGATTGACAGAGTTCCCAAGTATCAATTAAAAAGCGAATGTTCGAAAGCGCGATCACCAAACTTAGTATTTGGCTTGCGCTTAGGTTCCATCAGTCTGCCTACAGCTGATGATGTTGCTGATCTAAGAGTTGACTGCCTCAGACCAGTGTTTTCCGGGACGCATATTTCAGAGATGTAGGGTGGGGCCATTTCATTGATGGATTTAAACACCATCGAGCACAGTTTGTACTGGATTCTTTCAGGGCACTTGAGCCAGTGAAGGTTACGAAGGTGTACTGAAATGTGCGAATATTTAGAAACCCCGGTTATGAGCCGTGCTGCTGCTTTAAACACTGATTGAAGTTTGTCAATTTGATATTTTGGAAGGCTGGCATAAATGCCGTTGCAGTAATCTATCTAAAGCATATTTTTTGGTATTCATAATGTAAACCAATTCGTTATAAAGATTATCGAAAATATTGATTTACCATTAAGCTTCGCCTTAAGCCCGGGCGACGCCGAAAATGTATAAATAGTATAATACTTAGACAGGTCAAAATCATATTATAATTTTACATTCGCAATATAACATCTGCTTACCCATGCGGAGAAATAATGGCGACATCACCAATCATAATTCAAGCACATTAAATGCAACTTAAAACAACTCGCTGCTTCCGAGAAAAATAACAAAAATAACACTGCACGTTTAAGAGCATTTAAGCTGCGATCAAAGGGTCCTATGATGTCTTTGTGCACCAAGAAATACAATAATAATAATTTTTGGCCATTTTGTTGCTCTGTTTGTCCACTGTGCGCCTCGATAATAAAACAGTAAAGAATGTAGAATCACGATCAAACTATGTATTAAGGCGATGCACTACGTAGTAATGCAAAATCATGTGTTTTTGGTTTGAAAATTTGATCGCCTAGAAATGTTTCAGATGCTTTAATTAAATACTGCGAGTAGAATACATCTTGGCCTTTGAAATAATCGAGTATTTTTTGTATAAGTCTTTTTATAAGCTCAGAAAAAATAATGTATAAAGGCCTATGAAAACTGCTTTAAAGTTCAAAATCTCCTACTTTCGAACCCATTTTCGGTTAAGGTTTTATTGTATAATGTTTCAAATTAAGTTATTTATAAATTGATCGAAAAACATTTAAATATTTGTGCCTGAACATCCACAAGATAAAATAAAAGGCACTTATTGGCCATGTTTTTTTCTTGCATAAATCAAAACAGGTGGATGGTGTTAAGCGGGAATTTAAGCCTTATCGCCAATAACGTAAGGTGTGTTATTGATAGCTGCTCGATTCAACATATTACACGACGTAGTGCATCGCCTTAAGGCTCCGTCGTAAGCGTTCAAAAAGAAGAAGAAAATGCTTTGAAAGGGAGAGTAAATACGAATTTCGACGAGGCGCGCTAATATTTAAAAAAACCGATAATAATCAAGCGAAAATTGTGAAAACATTTAATAAAACACGACTAGTTTAGCAAAAATCTCGACATTTAAAGATACACTGTGATTTTTTTATACCTATAACATATTTAATAAGATAAAAAAATATGTGAGCATACCTTGCGATTTTTTTTCTATCGAGGGAATTTCATATAATTAACGTTTCGGCATAACAAATGTATAGATAAATCGGTAGAACTTGGGTATGCGGGGGCTTAAAAGGAAGCTCCAAGCCAAAAATGTGTATATTCTTGGTATACCTTATATCGTAGGTAATAGGCATTAAAATCGCTTGACAAACGGAGTCTAGAAACGTTCGATTGCAAGCCAAAAACTGGTTTTTATTTATTTTGTACATAATTTTATAAGAAAGTAAAAAAGTTAATCTAGTGAAACTGTCACAGATAATCTTAGCTATAACACTGTATTTTTCAAAAGTTGTTTCTGTTATGCGTTCATACATGTCTATTGAAAAATATATTTTTTAGTAGTTTGCATTTATATTTTTTATTGAGTAATTTAATTTTTGTATTTGTATTCTACTCAAGCGAAACGACAGGAAAACTTTCAATTTATCTAAAGAATATTTTTTTGGGATTCATAATACACCAATTCGTTATAAAGATTAATTAAAATAGTGATTTGGCATTTGGCACATTTTGCTAATTTTGATCTATTATTTTTTTAATATTTTTTACTTTGTCTTTGATTTTGAAATGTGGAGATCCATAAAGAGTGCAAGGCTGATGTAAGCGTAATGAGTAAGATTAAGAAAGGGACGCTTAGATGGTTTGGGCATGTAGAGCGAATGAGCGAAGAAAGGAGTGCAAGGAGAATATGCGATGCAAATGTGAATGTTAGCAGAAGTCGGGGACGTCCGAGGAAGACATGGCACGACCAAGTGAATCAGATACTTGAGTCGGGCCATATCAAGAGTCAGAATAATAGAAGAGTATGTATGAGACGATGTATGTATGTGAATGAGGCAAGAAGTGTGTGGTGTGACCGAGTTGTTTGGCGGTCCGTCCTCTCTGCCTACCCCTGCGGGGAAACGGCGTGATGGTTGGTTAGTTAGTTAGTCTTTGACTCATTTTCAGATCATAATAGACTGAGCGCAGCGAATTCACAATTCAACCGTTTGGCATTTCGTCTGTCTATATATTTTTTTGTACGTTCCGTTTGCGTTTTAATTATAGTAATTGAGTCATTTGTGAGTAATATAAATTAAGTGGAGTAGGTACGAAAATTTAGCAAAAATTTTATATATTTTTTTACAACAACAAAAGATTAATAAATCATAAAAAACACGTTCTCTAAAAGTTTTATTTTTGACACAACCGTAGCCGCTAGTGACGTCTCAACACGAAAAGCAAGAAATCGCCGTTCTGCGCATATCATCAAAGGGCCGCCACGCGCATGTGTTGTGCGCACTGCTCATGGGCATTAACGACCACGCATAAATCGCAAAAATTACCATAGCAGAATGTTCCCCCCGAACTCCAAGCAACAACTAACAACGTTCAGAGTGGTGGATACTCTCAGTATCGCCCTGCTGAAAGACCGCCATTCAGGATCGAAACGTTGCTTGAAATGGATTCAGCCGAGTTATGTGACTAGATCTGAACAGCCATGTACTCCCACCCCTCATCCCCATTGCCTTCCAATATATCAATCAGACATAATGTAGAAACAAAAAGTTTCTTTAGATTACTCCAAGATTCCGGACTCCTGAAAAGCTAATTTATTAAGAGGAAGCTACGAGCCAAAAATGTGTATATTCTTGGTGTACCTTATATTGTAGGTAATAGGCATTCAAATCTCTTGACAAACGGAGTCTAGAAACGTCCTATTTGAAGCACAAAACTGGTTTTTATTTAATTGTAAATAATTTTATATGAAAGCAAAAAAGTTAATCAAGTGAAACTGTCACAGATAATCTTTGCTATAATACTGTATTTTTCAAAAGTAGTTTCCTTTATGCGTTCATACATTTCTATTGAAAAAAAAAAAAATTGTAGTTTTCATTTATATTTTTTATTGAGTAATTTATTTTTTATTTGTATTCTACTCAAGCGAAGCGATAGGAAAACCTTCAATTTATTTCAAGCATATTTTTTGCTATTCATAATGTACACCAATTCGTTATAAAGATTAATCAAAATAGTGATTTGGCATTAAGCTTCGCCTTAAGTATTCTCTTCACATTATTGGTAATTCCGGTTAAAAAGAGGATTGCAGGCCTTGCGAATGAATTAACAGGACTTTCTTTTAATATCAATCCCACACAGGAAGAACATGTCTTTTCAAGTAAAGAAAGGAAAGGAAGTTTTGGGAAGGTAAAAGGTATGAGGGTTGGGTAGGAATCTGGGGATCAGTGTGTGCAGGAGTGACGGATATATGAATATATCACTCTCACTGCGGCGCAATGCGATGGCCCGAGAGAGCAGTTGGAGGTCGAAAGGTCTCTCCAAACTAGTCGCTCCCGATCTGGCACGCCACGCATCTGGTGGACAGCCGCATCCTGAACACACCTCACCCGATGAACCCGGGCACCCCAGATAAATCTCCAAACGTATCGTAACACTTGGGGTGACCTACCAGAAGTGTTGGTTATTCAATAATTGGTTCCCGGGGCAGCGGTACCCTAACCAGCCCTCCCAAATTGGTAACACGCGAATAATAATACGCGAATTTACTGATAAAATTTTAATAAATAGCGAATAAAATTATCATAGTTAAGGCGATGCACTACGTCGTGTAATATTTTAAATTGAGCCGCTCTCAATAACAACCCTTACGTAGATGGCGATAAGGTTTAAATTCCCGCTTAACACCATCCGCCTGTTTTGATTTATGCAAGAAAAAAACATGGCCAAAAAGTGCCTTTTATTTTATTTTGTGGATGTTCAGGCATAAATATTTAATTTTTTTCCGATTATTTTATAAATAACTTAATTTGCCACATCATACAATAAAACCATAACCGAAAATGGGTTCGTACGTAGGAGATTTTGAACTTTAAAGCAGTTTTCATAGGCCTTATACATTTTTTTTCTGGGCTTATAAAAAGACTTATGTAAAAAAACACTCGATTATTTCAAAGGCCAAGATGTATTCTACTCGCAGTATTTAATTAAAGAATCTGAAACATTTCTAGGCGACAGAATTTTCAAACCAAAAACACATGATTTTGCATTACTACTTGTGGCATCGCCTTAAACAGGATACATGATTTTAAAACTGGATACATGATTTTAAACTCAACTCGTCAAATAATTCCTCCTCATGTACCCTTAAAAATTGAATATAACAACCTGCAAATCCTGATACAGGAGAAATATCTTGGGCTGTGCATTGATAAACACCTAACTTTTAAACAGCATATTCAAGATATTAAAGATAAAATCACCCCCTTAATTAGCGTATTCAGCCGGATAGCATATCTGTTACCAAATAAAATTAAAAAGGGTCTTTATTATAACCTCGTACACTCACATTTAAACTACTTGATTGAAATCTGGGGAAATGCATGTGAAACATATATAAATGAACTACAGGTAACAATTATAGGCCTAAATAGGAAATTATAGGCCTATTAGTATACTACCTGCGTTAGAAAAAATTCTCGAAAATTTTTTATCAAATAAATTAAATAATTACATTGAAAAATTCGCTATCATAGATCCAAATCAATATGGCTTTCAAAGAAAAAAAAATACTGAAAAATTACTGCAAGATTTTTCCAATTACATAAATAATCAATTAAATAATAAATTACATGTTATTGTGTTATTTATCGATAACTCTAAAGCTTTTGACACAATTAACTCTAAAAAACTGCTAGAAACCTTAGAAAAAATTGGAATAAGAGGAAATGTGTTAAATTTATTTAAAGATTATCTTAGAAATAGAAAAATATGTACCAAAATAAATAATACTTTTAGTAAAACAAAGAATGTATCTGCAGGAGTTCCACAAGGTTCCATATTGGGACCTACACTATATATAATTTATGTAAGTATAATGAAAAAACTTTTCTCTTTTGTTAAACATTTTGTATTTGCAGATGATACGGCATTGGTCATATCACATAAAGATCTAAAAATTGCAATTGAACTCATGCAAATTGACTTTAATCAACTTTGTAAATGGTCACATGATGCAGGACTATTAATAAATGCTAAAAAAACCAAAGTTATGCATATAAGATCACCTAATGCCAGATTTCAATTTAATCCTAATATTATTTCTCATAGTTTTAATTGCATCCATAAAAATATCCCGACTAATTGTAAATGTGAAAGCTTAGAATTAGTTACAGAATATGTCTATCTTGGTGTCACAGTAGATTTCTTTTTCAAATGGGACAAACATATTAAAAAAACCTGTAAAAGACTCAGATCAATTGCTGGCAGAATGTACACATTAAATTTTTTCCTATCAATTGAAACACCTAAAATAATTTATATGTCAATGGCAGAATCTATTATAAGATATGGATTAACCATATGGGGAAATACTAGTATAACCAATCTGAAACAAGTCCAAGTTGTACAAAACGCAATTATAAAATTACTAGTCGTCCCTAATATTTTTAAACAGAGACATAATACACCGTTGCTGTTTCAGAGTGCCAAAATTTTACCTGTTAAGGCTATTCTATGGCAAAAAATCATAATTCAGTATATATTTACCCCGCAGCATAAAGAAAAATTAGAACATAAATACAGTACTAGATTCACGCGCAATGACGGGTTAATAGTTCCGAAATTTAATAATAAATACGGACAGAGAACGTTTGAATACAACATACCGAAGATATTTAATTTATTACCTGACACTATAAAGCAATGTAAATCTATGAATAAGGTTAAATATATGGTGAAAAATTGGCTATCGGAAAAAAAATATTTATTTTAATATGTATGAAAAATTGTATGAAAATTTGTTAATTCTGTAGATATAAGATATAAATTTTAACTTTAAAAAATGTATTTGAAACTAACTTTAAGCACCTGTTGACAAGCCAATTCAATCGGCTTAGCAGGACTTGTTTGTTGATATTATGTATTAACTATTTATTCAATAAAAAAAATAAAAAAACAAAACAAAACAAAGTAATCAAAAAGCTATTTCATTTCAAACCTAGAACATCAACAAAAAAATTATGTATGGAAACAAAACTATTAAAATTAAAAAAAATTATATGAATATAATACATGTCTCCTTATTTACAAAATAAATAATAAACTCATATATACAAATACAGAACTCATTTAAACGTCCCAAGTACACACACACTTTACACGGCAACACGATAAAATACATTTAAACAACATACATACTCATTATGGCAAGCAATCCATTGGTTACGAGGGGAGCAACATATATAATTGCCTCCCAGACGAAATTAAAAATGAAAAAAGTGTAGGTACATTTAAATAAAAATTGTTCAGTTTTGCTCAATCAACAAAACAATGAAAGTGAATAAAATCGATGTGTAATATATTTATGTGTAATGTGTTCGTTATTTCTAATTAAATAAGTGAAAATGTAATTTTCTTTTATCTAGAATAAAAAATAAAAATAAAATGGTGTCGAAACATGTGTTGAAGAAAATTCTAAAATTTTGTTTATAATGCATTTTTCTTTGTATCGTAATGATACATTATCAAAGCAAACCGATAAACAATTTTCTTTAATTAATTTTTTATTGAGAGTGCCTGTTAATTTATCGCGAGGGCAGAAGTCGGTTTCTCTCCGTGTGCATCTGATTTCTAAACACTTATGTGTAAAGGAACGACGCACAGTGGGCTGAAAATCGCCTTTCATGGCCATAGAGACTTGAATTTTCAAGGGTGTTTTTTTGGCTAGAAATGGATTCTGCTGATCATTACTATGCTATAAAATTTCGTACGAAGCAATTGCGTATACAAATGAAGGAGTTATCAATTTTTAAGAAAAATTTGTATGGCACTGACATTAAAAATGAGGCTATCTCTGGAATCATAATAAAGTTGACCATTCTATCCTTACACACAGATATACTACTATTTATTTGTATTTTTTTGACATACTTCGTATTGTGGCGAAACTTGCGATTTTTTTTTTTTAAATCCTCAAGTTGAAAAAAAAACTTTTTTATGTTGATGATTCATTTTAATGCTTAAATGCAAGTCTCTATGTCTATGAAAGGCGATTTTCAGCCCACTGTGCGACGGGGATTTCAGCTAGTACGTATCATATTTTAAAGATGAGTGTCCCGGAATGGGTGACTTTGTTTTTTATACAAATCTACAGTTTTATTCCGAGATTGATGAAATTTGGCACACTTGATCTTCGAAACAAGACGAAGGTCACTGTCTACATGATATTTCTGAAACCACCCATCCCCTTTCCCACCCCCTCTCTCAAAAACTCTTGTGTAAATTCCGGGCAACGTCGGGAACCTCAACTAGTATACTACATAATAGAAACAGCGTTATCGCTGACGTACGATCAAACTGTACGGACTTTCAATGCGGCTATGCAATGAAAATTACTCTTATGCGTTTGGTGTGTTGATAGAAACAAAGGCGGGGCGCCGCTGTGCGTAGTAGTAGTATGGGTCATGTTGGCGACACTTGCAGTGCGCTCGGTGCAATACTAATACTGGTACATGGCTTATCTCCCTTGTTTTTGTTATTATTTATGATCTCAGCGTGTCGGTCGATCTCTAAACGCGCGCACTAATGTACACACCGCGCGCACCCGAGCCCAGCAGACGTAAACAGCGACCCGAAATTCTCTCTCGGCGGCTCGTCAAGCCCGACGTAAACAGTAAACAGTTGCGCATACACACCAGCCCACCCTAATACACTCCTCTCACTTACACACATCACATGTTCAGTAGGGTGGACCGACATTATAAAGATAAATCTGTTTTTATAAAAATCTTTCTCAGGGGTCTCAAATTACTTGTGACTAACGAACCATCGTGCCGTTTCTCCTATGGGGTAGGCAGACATGACAGACCGCCACAAAACTATTTCTTAGCACAGATTATTGTTTTATTAGCTTTGTTCAAACGACACAGACAAGCGTTTGAAAGGAATTTTCCAACTAGATATTAAATAAATATTTTTAATCTTGACTAGCTGTACCCCGCCACGCGTTGCTGTGGCTCAGTCTGTCTGTGCAGATAGAGAAACAATAGCGCGTGTTAAAAAACTTGTGTTTACCTGTCACAGATGACATCTATAAAAATATAGGTATATAAAAACACACGCGTATTCGAATGCATATGTTTCTACATTGTACTATGACTGTCAATAACTAATCTTAAATCTCCGAAAAATTTCTTAAGAGGAAGCTACAAGCCAAAAATGTGTATATTCTCGGTATACTTTATACTGTAGGTAATATGCATTAAAATCGCTTGACAAACGGAGTCAGAAACGTTCGATTTCAAGCACAAAACTGGTTTTTATTTATTTTGTAAATAATTTTATAAGAAATAGAAAATCTTGGCTAAAATACTGTATTTTTTTAAAGTTGTTTCCTTTACGCGTTCATACATTTCTATTAAAAAAATATATTTTTTAGTAGTTTACATTTATATTTTTTATTGAGTGATTTATTATTTTATTTGTATTCTACTCAAGCGAAACGATAGGAAACCTTCAATTTATCTAAATCATATTTTTGGTATTTATAGTGTACCGTTTTCGTGAGAATATCACCTCATTTCCAACATTGTTTACTTGTTTGTAGTTCTTGCTACATAAATTCGAGACACGCCTCCTCAGGAATCAAAAAAAATACAAGAAATGATTTAGATTTAAATACCGGAGAATGCAAATTCAAAAAAATATATTTCGAAGGTTCACCCTAACGTACACTGAGTTAACCCTTTCAGACCTGAATTAAAACTGACAATGGTAGAACATATTATTTGATGCTAGATAACAATTAATAGAAGATATTGCTAATATTGGGTTTTCCAATAAGAGGTGATCTTTTGAATAGCCCGCTATTTCGAGGCCCATTTCCACCTCGGTGGTTTCGTCAACAAGCAAAATTGTCGCATCTGGGGCTCGGAAAACCCAAGAGTTATTGTTGAAAAGCCTCTCTATACTCAACGTGTGACAGTTTGGTGCGGTTTATGGTCCGGCGGAGTCATTGGACCTTACTTTTCCGAAAATGAGGCTGGAGCAACAGTTACGGTGAATGGATTGCGCTATCGAGAGATGATTTTTATGGCCGGAATTGTATGGTATTGATCTGTACAACGTTTACTTTCAACGAGACGGCGCTACGTGCCACACAAGCAACGAAACCATTGATCTTTTACGATTGAATATCAAAATAACACCTATTATTGGAAAACCCTGTATCATTTGAAAGAACATTGGGATGGCTTGTTTTACATAAAATGACAAATACACTGTATACCAAAAATATGACATATTTAAAAATTATATAAAATTTTTATAAAAATTGGTCGAGATTAAACACGAACAAAATCACGTCTCAAAAAACAAGCCGGAATAAACCAAATCTATATCTATATCTGACATATATATATGTTCATTCAATTTTGCTATTGACTTGCCTACCAGTGGACAATGGACAATATCAGCGGGAACATAACAAGTTAATCGGTTTAATTGTTGGCAGATGAATCATCTAAATGCGTTTAAGATTGGCGATTGATTGATTTTATTCATTAATTTAATTCATTTAACATATAATATATCCAGCTAACAATAAATCCACCCTAATATAATAGAACTTCCTTCTTCTTCTGGCGTTAGTAAGATTAAATTGTTAATTTTAATTTTAGTTTTAAGTTGCCAAATATGTAAATACTCGTGTATATGTCGTTAAGATAGTAGTTATAGGCCTTAGTCGTAAGTCACTAGATATAAGTCTTAGAGATAAGTCAGTAGTTCTAGTATTAAATATTTAAGAAATATATTTGTACAGCGCCCTTGAGGTGATTTCTCACGAAAACGGCGCTATATAAATTAGCCAAATATTATTATTATTATTATATCTATTTTAAAACATTCAAAAGATAACAATAATAAAAATTGGTTTGGCTGAGGACCTTCCTTTCCTCGGATCGGAGTCAACCGCGCTACCAACCTTGCCAGACGCCGAGCGGGTAGGACCGACATTTACTTCGTATATTAACTGCTGTAATTTCGTCAGATTTCAGAGAAATATGTATATGTCCGCGTGTGTGTACGTGATTGACGCCAAAAGTTGATAGAATGCATTGTCATCGACAGCGAGTATATCTGCCTAGTTTCAGCTCGATCGGAGGTCGGGAAGTGGGTTAATTTCCGCATCCAAGATTTTCATTAATTTAATCATCAAAAACAATATTCAAATAGATATATTTAAAAATGGCTACCTCCTGAACTAGTAGATAAAATCTAAATAAATAATTGGAAAACTAAAACCACCAACTTTTATTCGCTTTAGAATAGTGCAGAGAAATATCGGAAATCTATGTATTTTCAAATATACACACGGTCTGAAAGGGTTAATACCACCACACACTTTCATCACTACCCCCCTCTCTGTTTCACACATCACAGGCACTCATTGACAGTCAATAATACAACGAATGCAGTGTATTGTTTGTAGTTCGGAATGGAACATCTGTATTCTGTAGATATGACTATCATCTGTGGTATATTATTTGGTTATTCTTGACATGACTCGACGCAAGTATTTGGTTCACTTGAACTTGCCATGTCTTCCACGGGTGACCCCGACCTCTTCTACCATTCACCTCTGTACCCAAATTCAAGCGTCCCAACGTGCAGTCATCAAAATTCAGTCAAGGAAATCAGTTCAGGGAATTATGTACAGCTTCTTTTCCGTGCCCGACGGCGGACCTCAAGGTCCTCATTTAGGGCCATAATTATTTAATTAATGTAGGTACATATGATATTCACAAATTTTCTTACACGCTAATTACCTAGCTTATGCAGAGGATTAAAATATACTTAATAGTTAATTCAATCGAAGTCTGCATTAAACTTCAAGGGGACCTCAACATTTTATGTCTACTGTGAATTGAACAAAGTTGTTATAAATGCAATAAATTATCATTTACACGTAACAAAAACAAAATTTGCTGTGAGTATGCATCAGTGAAGTTAATCTATCAGGCCTCAGTCATATTATGTCAGAAGGTCAGAGAATTTCCGGTTTGCAAAAAATCTAAATATCGAAATATTAAAATTTTGAATTCAAACATAAAAAAAGGTCACTTTTTTGTAACTAACGTGACTTTTACATTGAAATGTTTACAATTTTTGATGGCCTTGAATTTATAAGAACTTCTTTTTATTGAAGACCAAATTAGGGGTTCTTAAACGAAAATTTGAAACAAAAAAATCAAAAAAGATACGGTCACATCTAGGACTTGAACCCAGGACCCTTGCCTTGACGGGGCACCGCTCTACCAACTGAGCTAGTGGGACGATATCTCCTTCGGTCATATTTAACTGTATCATACTTCGAAACCAAATCTAGTTTAAGAGGTTATAGTCAGGAGGCCCAAAAAAAAGGATTTTTCAAGAATATTTCCTGACAAGACTTTTTTAATTTATTAAAGTAAAAATTCGTACACATATTATGGCAACTTTAAAGAGTATTTTAAAATTTTGGCCTCATATTGTTTATAAAAAAATATATTTATCGGTGAGAACAGGCCTTCGATTAATAACTCTAAAATATACTTAAGAAGCTTGTGGTAAAATTTGAGACTGATCGGTTGAGCCGTTTTCGACTCTTGGTCACCGACTTTAAAAACACAGTTTTGAGAAAAACGCGTTTAAAGTTTGAAAAGTACTTTACATAGAGTAAAAAAAATATTTTTTCAACTTACATCGAGTCGTTTATTCCAGGGCCATATAATACACCCTCCGCCCCTACGATAGCTTCTAATAACTCGAGTTGGTGTTGTCTGCGGACCATTCTTCTGTCTCGTGTGCTATCATGTGCTCTGCGGTCGGAGACGGCCACGCGCTGTTTATCCTCTTTTTCGGCGCATGAATGCGCTTTGTGCCCAAGTAAAACCCCTATTGCATTCATGTAATATAATAATGATGTTGTACCTTCATTAAATATGCCAGCAGCATGTATGCAGCCGTTTCTACAGTTTTGGAACCGGTCTGAACTATTTTTGGAGAGATTTTCCATATCATTTGATTGTAGCTCTCGTTGTTGTTTTGGGTGAAACCACCCACACATCTTTGTAATAATTTCTCATTGCTAAGATCTGTATAAATGGGAAGTATAGCCTCAGCAAAATGTTGTGGTAATGACGAATGATCATGCTTGAAAGTGGGTAATTCATTGGCAGCTACTGCCCGTTGCCAACTGCACCATGACTCTAGTCCGATGGGGCACTTCTCGTGTTGAGGTTTTTGTCCGTTGAGCAATAATGATAATATGTGGCCCAGATAGCATTATACATTTTTTCGACGGGATCACAATTTCTCCTAATTGCTAAGCCATAATAAATTATCAACTTGTCGATAATTTTACCACTAAGTTTGCCTTTTCCGTTTAAGTTTTTTTTTTGTATTTTTTTCATTTTTATTATCAACTGTTTCCACACGTTTAATCACACAATCTCGGTGTCACGTGCCCATACTCTTCTGTACGTGTCCTATACATTCTTTCTTCATAACTTTTTAATCGCCGTCAGGTGCAACTTTTAAAACCCCCGAATACGTTTTGGAGTCACCGTCTCCGCTCTGACACGTCTTTACAAATATGCGTGTAACTTCGAAAATAATAGCCGGATTGACTTGAAATTTTCTGTGTGTGTACTTAAATAAATGTTTATTACGAAAATGAAATAAAAAATATCGTTTTATTGAAAATTCTAACTGTATATAACACCTTAAAAAAGTAACTAGATTTTGTTGCCTGACCCTTTTGAAAGACTTTATATCAGTTTTTAAAGACTCGTTGAATTGTTGTTTTGATGAGTTATCACGGAATCACAGCGTACATACGCCCCCACTTAGAACACTGCACACCTATCTGGACTGAATCATGCAACTAGAATCAAATAATGTTCACAATTTGGACGGCATTTAGGTAGGTACTACACGTAGGTACTACGGGTAGGTAATACACGTAGGTACTACACGTAGGTACTACACGTAGGTACTACACGTAGGTACTACACGTAGGTACTACACGTAGGTACTACACGTAGGTACTACACGTAGGTAGGTACTACAGGTAGGTACTGCACGTAGGTACTGCACGTAGGTACTACACGTAGGTACCAGAGGTAGGTACTACAGGTAGGTACTGCACGTAGGTACTGCACGTAGGTACTATAGGTAGGTACTACAGATAGGTACTACAGGTAGGTACTACAGGTAGGTACTGCACGTAGGTACTGTAGGTAGATACTGCAGGTAGTGAATGTTGAATGAATATTTTTTCTTGAAAATAGTCTTAAAAGAATGCCGCCGCCACAAAGTCAATACAGGCTGACTCGGCAGAGATCTCTGCATACACATTAAAGACGTAGTACCAGGTGCAGCGAAAAGAACTTAGAAAAACAAACTTAATAAAAATATTTATTTTATCATTATCTCCACACAGGAGGCCATGAGGAAGATTTTTCCTCTCAGGGCCTATGTCATTTTTGGGGATACTGTGTGGAGGGTCTTTTAGAAATCTGGGTTCAATGTTTCCAGGAGTGACGGACGTATGAATCCATCCCTTTCACTGCAGAGCTAGGCGATGGGTCGAGAGAGAGAGAGTCCGGCTGAAGAGGTCAAAAGGTCTCCCTCAACCCACAGCTTTTGAAAATCCTGATACAATATTTGAATGTATCTAAAGATAAATATAGTAGCCAAAGTGTAGAAAGTTGTTCAGGAGTACAATAATAAGGGTATAGTACTCGTACATAACATAATAAGCCGAATATGAACGATATAAGCAAATAGTACAAGTTATCTTAGAGAGTTCTGTCGTACAAAGGAGTTCAATAATTGTATTCATTGGTAGTAGTAACTTCGTCGATATTTATAAAAATAATCACGAACAGTTTGTTGCAAAGAAAATATTATAAAATGGCACAACGTTGAACACTTCAGTGACCCGACTCTAAATTCCCTGACAGTTGATCCCTCCGACACTTGATCCCCCCAAGGATCCGACACTTGATCCCCCCAAGTACTTTCTCCCTGATAACGCATGCAGAGTGGATGTACGGCCATGTAACAAAATTCTTTATATTTATAATGGCTGCAGGCAACTTGAGTGGAAAACCGCTTTACAAATATTTCTGCAAACAATAATTCCGTGTTCTCGAAGTACAGGGTTTTCCAATAAGAGGTGTTATTTTGATATTCAATCGTAAAAGATCAATGGTTTCGTTGCTTGTGTGGCATGCAGCGCTGTCTTGTTGAAAGTGAACGTCGAGATCAATAGCATCCAATTCCGGCCACAAAAAATCATGAATCATCTCTCGATAGCGCAATCCATTCACCGTAACTGTTGCTCCAGCCTCATTTTCGAAAAAGTAAGGTCCAATGACTCCGCCGTACCATAAACCGCACCAAACAGTCACACGTTGAGGATAGAGAGGCTTTTCAAATAATAAAATAAATAAATAAATATTGGACAATTTTTATAGCGCCGCTTTTGTGAGTTATCACCTCAGGGGCGCTTTACAGTTGATGCGGATATTAAAAAAATATATAAATATTACCAAAATAAAGTGAAGTTAAGTAAAGTAAAATGAAGAACAGCAATAACTCTTGGGTTTTCCTAGCCCCAGATGCGACAATTTTGCTTGTTGACGAAGCCACCGAGATGGAAATGGGCCTCATCACTCAAGATGATTTGAATTTGATTCACTCAAGTGAATTTTAATAATTTCAATGCGTTGTTGAAGCGTGTATCGTTACATTTTTATTAATGGCGTAGTTTCTACTTGTCAAATGTCAAAAAATGAAAGCTTCAAAAGTAACATCTACCGAAATAGCGGGCTATTTAAAATAACACCTCTTATTGGAAAACCCTGTAATATGCAGTAAGGTTACAACGTTACATAACAAAAGATAACTTACGGGAAAAAGTACATTAGAAATAATCCTTTGGGGTATCAAGTGTCCGAGAGATCAACCAGCAGAGGGATCAACTGTCCGAGGGATTAGGCTTTCGAATATTCAAATTCTTTCGAGGCGTACGTAACGCCTTTTTCCCTAATAACGATAAGAAAGTAGGTTCAAGCAAGACTGGCTGTTTCTCAGTGACGTTTGGCAAGTACATCACGTTCGGAAGCGTAAATTTACATATACACCAATACACCCAATCCTAAGTTTAGTTTGTTCGGTTCAACTCTAATTGAACAACATATAACCTGCTGCTTTTTGGGTACCAGTACCTTTACATACAAAAGTATGTATAACGGTTATTCAGACATTGGAACTATACACGGTTAAAGCCATTTCAATCAATGTTTCAATTCTGAATGGTGGTCTTTTGTCGAAGCGATACTGAGTTTATCTACAACTCTAAGTAGGTAGCCCAACACGGCATAATACCCCAAAAATAAATCAATATATATGGCAAATTGAAAATCTCAAATTATATGTGAACAAGTGGTTTTGAAACACCCTGTACACCATTCACATAGCGGACAAACTCAAACAACGAACTCCGCGAACAGAATTTTAAGTTTTCCGTTTTGTTTTTAAAATAACGAAGGAAGGAATAGTGCCCATTATTCACTGTATATCAAATAACTATAATATTGACGTGTTTTTATTGCTTTTTGTATGGAAAAGTACTAAAATACATTGATGTTTTAACTGTACAACGAACTAATCAACTAGCACGTAATAATAATAATAATTGGATGACTTGTATAGCACCGTTTTTGTGCGAAATCACCTCAAGGGCGCTGTACAAATTTATAATACATTTCTAAAGTGATCTATGTTATTACTAACTATTTATGGAGATAATATACAGTACAATACTTACCTGATAGGTCACTTGAGATTAACACTTAATTAACATTATCTAATTTTTTATTAGCGAAATTTAGATACAGGATTTAGGACATAATTAGAAAATTGGATATAACTGGACTTTCTCTCAGGAATGGTATATTTAATTTAAGGGTTATGACAGCAAAGGTAAGTTTTTAGTTTAGACCTGAATTCTGTTGGACTTGTTATGGATAATAGGAGTTAAGGGAGTTTATTCAGATGCTGCGAAAGTGCGATCACCAAACACAGTATTTGGCTTGCGCTAAGGTTCAATCAGTCTGCCTACAGCTGATGATGTTGCTGATCTAAGAGTTGACTGCCTCAGACCAGTATTTTCCGGGACGCATGGTTCAGAGATGTAGGGTGGGGCCATTTCATTGATGGATTTAAACACCATCCAGCACAATTTGTACTGGATTCTTTCAGGGCATTTGAGACAACTTCTCCAGCAGCTTAATTTAAGGTTTTCTTAACTATCCCGCAACCAAGTGGGGGAGTAGGTAGTACCCAAAATTACTATCCTCCTTATATTAGCTTAAATACTTGACATCATTTTAGTATTTTACGTATTTCTGCGCAAATACATAAGTTGTCCTTAATAATTGTGATTTCTATAATTTAAAAGCCCATAAGACAGAAAATGCAAGCGGTCGTCGGAAGACCCACTTGGTTACAGACATTTTGTTTGGCAACTTGGCCTGTCAAGAGTTAACTCTAGCACAGCGCGTTGATCGCATGGACACGTTTATTGCTGCAGTGAATGCACCTTACTCGCAGCATCTGTATGCACTGTGCAGTGCTGCATACTGCACACGCTGCATCCCATCTAGTCGAGAAAACAAACAACATCTGGACGTGGACAGAAAAGCAAAAACCCGCAAACAATCTTTGAAACTCACCGACATCGATGACAGATCAACCAAACTCATGCGATCTGGTGCGTGTACAAGTCTATTTAAAATTAATCAAACGTTTACAATTTTTACGATTTTAGAATTTAATTTTATCGCGCTCCCTCTATCGTTCGAATATACATATTAACCTTTCAAACTATCTTCAGTAATCTTTGTTTCTACGAGAGAGAGAGAGTACGAAAACAGTGTGTGAAACAGAAGCAACAAAACTACTTATCAACTCTTACGTAGTCTCACGTCTCGATTACTCCTTCCAAAATATTTAATTGACAAACTTCAATCAGTGTTTAATGTAGCAGCATGGCTCATAACCGGGGTTTCTAAATATTCGCACATTTCAGAACACCTTCGTAACCTTCACTGGCTCAAGTGCTATGAAAGAATCCACTACAAATTGTGCTGAATGGTGTTTAAATCCATCAATGAAATGGCCCCACCCTACATCTCTGAAATATGCGTCCCGGAAAACACTGGTCTGAGGCAGTCAACTCTTAGATCAGCAACATCATCAGCTGTAGGCAGACTGATGGAACCTAAGCGCAAGCCAAATACTATGTTTGGTGATCGCACTTTCGGAGCATATGAATAAACTCCCATAACTCCTATAATCCATAACAAGTCCAACAGAATTCAGGTCTAAACTAAAAACTTACCTTTTTAAGCTGTCATACCCTTAAATTAAATATACCATTCCCGAGAGAAAGTCCAGTTATATCCAATTATGTCCTAAATCCTGTATCTAAATTTCGCTAATAAACAATTAGAATGTTAATTAAGTGTTAATCTTAAGTGACCTACCAGGTAAGTATGGCACTGTATATTATCTCCATTTATAGTTATTAATAAGATCGATCATTGTAGAAATGTATTATAAATTTGTGCAGCGCCTTTGAGGTGATTTTGGACAAGAACGGCGATATAAAAATCATTCAAATGTTATTATTATTAATATAGTTGTGAATGGTGAACACTTGGAGCAGATGGATTTGATGGGAATAATGGTTACGAGAGATGGGAAGGCTGATATAGACATTGAAAAAAGAGTAAATACAGGTGACTCCATTAATGGAGGCCTGAAAGCGGTTAACGCTGACAGAAAACTGTCCAAAAAAGCTAAGCTAGCAGTCCACAATGAAGTGCTGATAACTACCTTTATGTATGGCATGGAACTGGCAGAGAAAGGATGAAACTAGATGAATGCCGTAGAAATGAAATCCCTAGGGCGAATGTGTGGTAAAACTATGTATGATCGTGTGAGAAATGTGCAGATTCACAAAGAATGCAAAGCTAATAGAAGCGTAATGAAGATTAAGTAAGGACGAATATATGACGCAAATGTGAATGGCGGAAGAATTCGGAGACGCCCGAGAAAGACATGGCACGAATAAGTAAACAAGATACTCGAGTCGGGCCATGTCAAGAGTCAGAATAATAGAATAGTATATATGAGACGATGTATGAATGTGAATGAGGCAAGGAGTGTGTGCCAAGACCGAGTTGTTTGGCGGTACTTCCTCGCCGCTTACCTATACGGAGAAACGGCGTGACGGTTAGATAATTATGGGATATATATTATCCAATATACATTGGATTTATAACTAGGCTAACCAGAAATTTTAACAGTATAAAGTGTATTAAATTGATCTTTTGCCTATGTAAGAAGTGAACTTGAGTACAATTCTCCTGTCTGGAACCCTCATTATAATATACATGTACAAGCTGTTGAAAGAAAACAAAACAAATTCTTACGTTTTATAAATTTTAAAATGGGTATTCCAGCAAATTATGTTGAACCACAACACTCTGTTAAATTATATGAATATGATAAAATTGTCAGACGGAAGAATTTTCACTGACTTGGTATTTCTATATAAAATTATAAATGATTTAGTTGATAGTCCGGTATTGATAGAATTGATAAGCTTCCGGATTCCACAACGTAATACTAGAAGTCAGGATTTATTTCAGTGTAGAAAATCTGGGACTAACTACCATATGTATTCCTCTTTGCCCAGAATACTAATGGAGGGAAACAATTATACCAAGTCAGTGGACATCTTCAATCTATCTTTAAACAAATATAAAATGTTGTTAATGAAGCAATTCAGTTATGTAAAATAAATAATGTATATTTCTTAACATTCTCATGTAAAAGCCCCGAAAAATGGCGTAAATTAATAAATCTAGAAACGTTCGATTGCAAGCCAACAGCTGGTTTTTATTTATTTTGTAAATAATTTTATAAGAAAGCAAAAAAGTTAATCAAGTGAAACTGTCACAAAAAAACTCAGCTATAATAAGGTATGTATTTAAAAAAAATTGTTTTCTTTACGCGTTCATACATTTCTATTGAAAAAATGGTTTTTTTAGTAGTTTATATTTATATTTTTTATTGAATAATTTATTTTATTATTTGTATTCTACTGAAGCGAAACGATAGTATAACCTTTAATTTATCTAAAGCATATTTTTGGTATTCATAATGTACACCAATTCGTTATAAAGATTAATCAAAATAGTGATTTAGCATTAAGCTTCGTCTTAAGAATTTGAACAAATGAACATTAATATTTTTTTATATAGATAGATGAACATTTATTGCACGTGGTCAGTTGGTTCGAGTCTGTAAAAGTTTGTAGCCCACGTGCGGGCCAAAGAGCCACGTGCTCCGTCAAATGAACGGCTTGACACTTCAAAGAGAGGACCGGCGTAAATAATCTTCCTACGAGATGAGCGCGTTGTTGGGATAAGATACGTTTGATTCGTGGAGGATGCAGAATGCTCAACAAATTAACGGTCCTCTATACTAGCGACAAGATACCCCTCTATAAAGGTACCCCTCGGCAGGCCAAGATGCTAAACAAATCTGGTGTTGCTATGAGGGACGACAAGTCTACAATCTTCTATGGCAACAGGACTACGAAAATGTTGAAGTTTTTTTTTTAGTATATTTTATTAAGTTATGAAATTTGACATTTTATATCTAGTGTAAATCTATTCTTAAACTACTATAAAAATATTCCATTACCTACGTACTAATATTTGGACTTCACAACATTGAGACATAACCCAAGAAAAACTGCCTGAAAAAAAACTTTTGGCTTCCTTAAGGCGAAGCTTAACGATAAATCACCATTTTGATCAATCTTTATAATGAATCGGTGTACATTATGAATACCAAAAAATATGTTTTAGATAAATTGAAGGTTTTCCTATCGTTTCGCTTGAGTAGAATACAAATAAAATAATAAATTACTCAATAAAAAATATAAATGTAACCTACCAAAAAAAAAATATTTTTAATAGAAATGTATGAACGCGTAAAGGAAACAACTTTAAAAATATACAGTATTATAGCTAAGATTATCTGTGACAGTTTCACTTGATTAACTTTTTTGCTTTCATATAAAAAATATTTACAAAATAAATAAAAACCAGTTTTTTGCTTGAAATCGAACGTTTCTAGACACCGTTTGTGAAGCGATTTTACCTACAATATAAGGTATACGAAGAATAAACACGTTTTGTAGGTAATATAGTTATAATTTCTCGTTACTTTTGAGTGTGATGGGGTGCTAAGTTTGACAAATTCGACATTTTTGGTGTTGCTGTATCCGAAAATGATTTCTATTTTTTTTTTTAAATTTCGGTTTTCGTATGAAGATTTTCAAGATCCGTGCGGCGCACGGTCAAACTGAAATTTCCTGAAAATCTTCTAGTAGTGCTTATGCTTTAAGTAATATTTAAATGAAAAAGAATTCAGGGTATAAGTCACTCTTCTGGGGATTATTTGTACAGCGTCACTCGTCTTCTATAGTTCTTTCCCCTTTGGCCGTAATAAACAGCGGTTTTAAGCAATTTCCGGCTATTGTATACACATTCTTATTAAGTACGCCGAAAATTAAAACGAATCATAAAAATACACTAAAGTCGTTTTTATAGCCAACAGAGCATTGACATCACCTAAGCAACGGAGGGTGTTTTTATAGCCAACGAAGCATTGACATCACCTGAGCAACGAAGGGTGATTTAATAGCCAACGAAGAATTGACATCACCTGAGCAACGAAGGGTGATTTTATAGCCAACGAAGCATTGACATCACCTGTGCAACGAAGGGTGTTTTTATAGCCAACGAAGCACTGACATCACCTGAGCAACGAAGGGTGTTTTTATAGCCAACGAAGCACTGACATCACCTGTGCAACGAAGGGTATTTTTATAGCCAACGAAGCACTGACATCACCTGAGCAACGAAGGGTGTTTTTATAGCCAACGAAGCACTGACATCACCTGAGCAACGAAGGGTGATTTTATAGCCAACGAAGCATTGACATCACCTGTGCAACGAAGGGTGTTTTTATAGCCAACGAAGCATTGACATCACCTGAGCAACGAAGGGTGATTTTATAGCCAACGAAGAATTGACATCACCTGAGCAACGAAGGGTGATTTTATAGCCAACGAAGCATTGACATCACCTGTGCAACGAAGGGTGTTTTTATAGCCAACGAAGCATTGACATCACCTGAGCAACGAAGGGTGATTTTATAGCCAACGAAGAATTGACATCACCTGAGCAACGAAGGGTGATTTTATAGCCAACGAAGCATTGACATCACCTGTGCAACGAAGGGTGTTTTTATAGCCAACGAAGCACTGACATCACCTCAGCAACGAAGGGTGTTTTTATAGCCAACGAAGCATTGACATCACCTGAGCAACGAAGGGTGTTTTTATAGCCAACGAAGCATTGACATCACCTGAGCAACGAAGGGTGTTTTTATAGCCAACGAAGCATTGACATCACTTGAGCAACGAAGGGTGTTTTTATAGCCAACGAAGTATTGACATCACCTGAGCAACGAAGGGTGTTTTTATAGCCAACGAAGCATTGACATCACCTGAGCAACGAAGGGTGTTTTTATAGCCAACGAAGCATTGACATCACCTGAGCAACGAAGGGTGTTTTTATAGCCAAAGCTTGTGTAAACCGTCGGATTTTTTAAACACGTTTTTTGAACGCTTAAACAAATGGTATTAATGATAGTTTGTGTTTGTTGAAATTTGTTTCGTTAGTCAGAAATGTTGTTTACTAGTGTTTTTATGTATGGTTTTATCTCTAAATAGTATAACACAAAGTCGCTACCCGCGTCTGTCTGTTTGTGCGCTTAGTTCTTCTAAACTACGCACCGGTTTTCACTATTATTCATCCGGATGGTTTATATATAAAATAAATGCATATCATATTTATAGAAAGTAGAGAAAAGTCGATGTTTTGTAATCTAGTCGAAAATAAATATTTTCGTCTTGATTACATTGCTAACGCTGGCTAAACCTTGCGAGATACATCAAAATAATGTACTACGGAATTGTATATCTTAAAAAGGCCTACAGAAAAGTCCTTGATGGTATATGTCTATCTCCTAAAGATAACCCACAGCAACGCCGGGTGCACGTCAGCTAGTGTTTAATATTTGGTCTGTGTCAATCATTCTGTGTTTTTAGCTGAGTTTGTTGCTCCTTCCCAAACAATGACTCGGGGCCTCTCCTGTGTGGAGATAACAAAAAACAAATTCTAGCCAAAAATCAATTCGCAGATCAAATATTTATATCAAGGTATCATATTCTGAACTATACGTCCCGGAAAACACTGGTCTGAGGCAGTCACTCTTAGATCAGCAACATCATCAGCTGTAGGCAGACTGATAGAACCTAAGCGCAAGCCAAATACTAAGTTTGGTGATCGCGCTTTCGGAGTATCTGGGCCGAAGGCTTGGAATAAACTCCCTCCGGAACTAAGATCCATAACAAGTCCAACAGAATTCAGGTCTAAACTAAAAACTTACCTTTTTAAGCTGTAATACCTTTAAATTAAATATACCATTCCGGAGAGAAAGTCCAGTTATATCCAATTGTGTCCTAAATCCTGTATCTAAATTTCGCTAATAAACAATTAGTTAAAGTTAATTTAGTGTTAATCTCAACTGACCTACCAGGTAAGTATTTTACTGTATATTATCTCCATATATAGTTAGTAATAACCAGAGATGTGCAAAATGGGTACCCAAAACCATTTGAAATGCAAAATGGAAATGGGTCAAAACTTTTCCATTTGAAAATGCAAAATGCAAAATGGTTTTTAGAAAAGCATTTCAAATGCAAAATGCAAAATACCTATTTTCAAAATGCATTGAAAATGCAAAATGGTTTCGCATTCAAACAATTAAAATAATTAAAGAATTTTTAAACAATTTTGTCATTTAATAATGGACATCAATGTAGAACAAACATATTATGATGGTAAATCATTTACATGATGGTAAATCCAAAAACACCACAACTACAGATTATGAAACCACAAAAAATTTGAGCGGGACTAATTTTGCCAACGTAAAAACATAGAAACTGCTATCAAGCATTAAGGACGGGTTGTTTCGGAGTATTTGAACAATTCATCAAATTTCAACGTTCATTTTCAAGTTCTGTGAAAGATATTTTCAAGTTTTGCATTTTGCATTTCCATTTGAAATGGATTTATTTGAAATAAAGCACATCTCTGGTAATAACATAGTAGAAATGTATTAGATGCTTGTACAGCGCCTTTGAGGTGATTTTGCACAAAAACGGCGCTATAAAAATCATCCAAATATTATTAATATTATAATGTTTGGGAATATCATTTGACTTGTACGTGTTGTACATATACTGTCCGACACTTATAGCAAATAGCATGAACAAAACACTGTAGCTATCAGGGCGGGCGTCGACTGTAGACCAGTGGTTCACAAATTGTACGATATCCACACCACACTGAAGGAAATTGGTAAGTGACAGTACCTAACTAACTAGTATCACTAACCATAACACCACTTCTCCGATGGGGTATGCAGAGAGAATGAAACGCCACGCAAATCCACACCGAGAAAACTTACTAACATTGCTTTTTTTTATATATTAACTCCACACGGGAGGCCCTGAAGAAAATAATTTCCCTCAGGGCCTATTTCATCTTTGGGGATGCTGTGTGGAGGGTCTTTTTGTGGAGAGGAAGGAGTGAACATGGGTCTTGAAGAGTCCCATGTTGTAGGAGGGAGGAAACACAGAGGCCGGCAGTTCGTTCCACAGCCGAGCTGTTGAACTTAAGAACGAATCGTAGAAGCGACCCGTTCTCATGTGACAAATGTCAACCGTGTACAAATGTTGGGCGCGCGTTTGGCGTGTATCCCGACTACGCACCGGTGCCGAAGGGATCAATGACGCTAGTTCCTCAGAGCATCTTCCATTATTTCGGTATGGAAATAAGTATCGTGTATGTGAAGCTAGCTGTAATCTGGGCGATATAACCCAAGAAAGTTAGCTTTATAAAGGGGGCGGTGAACTTAATAAGTTTGGGAAACTCTAGCGTAGACTATCACCATGGCAACGAGGATCGTAAAATTTTATGAGGCGGCCAACACCGCTAGGGCGGGGGTGCCTGCCGCCCTACGATTCGAGCCATAACAATCTGCACTAGTGATGGGGAACCTCGAAACATAATAATCGAAATGTATGATTTCGAAACATTTTAATAATTGAAAGTTTTTTTCGGCAATATCAAATGCGTACATCAGAGGCTGCTCGTTACACAAACTGTCATAAGTATTAAAAAAAACTGGTCCTTTGAGTTATCAATCAATCACCATTTTCGATTAATCTTTACTACGAATCGGTTTATACTACCTATGAAAACCGAAAAATATATTTTGGATAAATTTCAATTTTTTCGTATAGTATTGCTTAAGTAAAATACAAATAAAATTGTTAATTACGTTATAAAAATATAAGCGTAACATACCAGTTAATTTTTTTTAATTATGAATGCACACGTTTGAAAAAAAGTATTTTTTAACTAAGATTATTTGTGATAGTTTCCCTTGATTAACTTTTTCTTCTTTCTTATGAAAGTATTCACAAAATATATAAAAACCACTCTCACACTTAAATCGATCTTTATAGACTCCGCACACCAAGCTTTTTGGCTTGTACAGATTGGGGCAAAAGTAATCAACCGATGTTCTTTTTCTGTAATTTTTTTATAAGATAAACTTTGGTACTCCTTGTTATTCCGCGTTCTTGCGGATTAAACCGATTCATGTCTTGTCGATTTGTATTCTGCGTTTGTTTACTTCACAAATGTCAAAACCGAATTGACATTTGGAGCCATTTGCAAAAGTTATAGGGTTTTCCAATAGGGTGATTACTTTTGCCCTACCCTGTACATATTAAACTGCCCTTTACAGAAGCGACCAACTAACTGACTAACTAAACCATCACACCGTTTCCGCGTAGGGGTAGGCAGATATGATAGACCGACAACTCACTGTCTTGGCATACACGCATTGCTTCATTCACATTCATGTTTAGTATCATACATTCTGTTATTCTCCGTGATCGAGGGGTAAAGTTCTCAACAATAATACCGCATAAAAGTCCCATCTGCCCCCAACCGTCTGGAGCCGGTGAGACTATGGCATCCCCAATTGAGGTATGTAGTGAGTCTGAATGTTGTGGAGAGGGGAAGAAGATGGGGAAAGAAGGAGTATCTGGCTATTCAGATCTGGTCAACAAACACGACTAAAGCCATTTCAAGCAACGTTTTAATGCTGAATGGTGGTCTTACACCAGGGCGATACTGAGAGTATCTTCCACTCTGGGACGTACCGCAAGTACCTATACTATATATTATTTTAAATTAATAAATTGTGAAAAAACACAAATTAACCAAATAAAATTTACTTGCGCACGCCGGGATTTGAACCTGTGAAATTCGGCTTGCTAGTTGAGAATGTATGGTATGTATGGTATGTTATGTATTTAATTTTTTTCATTAGATTTCATGACATTATATCACTTATCTTAAGTTGTCCGGTTTTTCTATCATCCACGTTTTAATTCCTTTTTTTATATTCACTGAATGGATACCTTCAAAGAATAGCAGCTCTTTTACCTAATAAATGCGATGAAATTTCAAATATTTCGATTAATTCGAATGAATTTCGATTAGGTGTGACAATCACCAGTTCTTGCAAGTTCCTTTGTTTAGGGTATCTTAAGCTAGAAAAACTAACAGAGTTGTAATAATAAATTCTTATTTAACTAATTAACCGGTTAGTAGTTGAGTGAACGAATGCGTCTGGTTTCCACGTAGGCGTCGTGGGTTCAATTCCTCTTTTAGCAATGATGGCAGTAGGAGATTTTCAAATATTGTCAGGTTATTCGTAACCCGGGAATGTCTTTCTTTTAAAAAATGGATGGGTTGGTGCAAAGATTATAGACAAAAAATGCAATCATGGACATAGATAGCATCAGTGCGATTTCGTATGAATGTCATTGAAGCCAAATTTATGGTGAGGGGAAATTTCCTGGTAGCCATCTTGTCTGATCTTTTCAACTGATTTGTGCGCAAAGAAATGCATAATGAACTATTATTATTTTTTAATGATACACTAACGTTTATAAGACAAGGTTTCTTATGCATAGCACAAAGGATAGCAAATTATTATAAGCAATAATTATTCGCCTGAAATACGAGTATCAATACAAATTGAAAATATCTCCCGAGTAAAAATAACCTTCTGATGTATGGTCAGGTGCTCTGGACCACTAAGCTACGTCGGCTTATTTCTAACCCGCCAAACAATTCAATATGTACTAGTGCTTCAATCAACAATTACTGCTTATTATATTTTTTCACCTGTAAACAACCATCTCTATTTTTGTAGGAAAGGCTTTGTTAATGATATTTTTCCCACTAGATGGCGTCGAGACATATTATATCTAAATTTGTTGGTGAAATATTTTGACTTGTCAAATATATATTTTTTTTAATGGTACACTAATGTTTATAAGACAAGAAGCACTCGAAATCAAAAAATCCCTAAATAATAACTCTGGTATAGTAAAATAACCAAATTAATCTATCGTTTAGTCCGATTCTAGGTATATTTCCAGTTAACCGCTCTGTTCTTTCTGGAAATTCCGTAATTACCCCTTCCACTTTGGACACCTCTCCCTCATACACCTAAAGTGTTTTGAGTATTAGATTAGTTTTTAATATTCTCCTGATGAAGGAAGTGTTTGTTCTTCTGAAACCGGTAGAGTTAAACTCTTGACAGGCCAAGATGCCAAACAAAACGTCTGTAGCCAAGTGGATCTTCCAACGACCCCATGCATTTTTCTCTTATGGGCTATTAAACTACATTAAACATTCAATGCCCAGAGTTGCTAAATAAGATTTAATTCAATGTACCTGCGCGTTCAACACGCTCTTGTGTCCTGTTCAGGGTGGATCAATGCAAAACGTAATCTGAGCAGAATTCTTGCCTGAACAGACAATGCAATAATTACAATAGCGTATTATCTAAGGTGGATATTTTCAGTTGCGAACTTACCAAATGCAAGAGGTCCATAAAAGAATATTTCTCTGATGGTTTGTGAATAATGATTATGTCTATATTGTGTATATCTCTATTATGATTTGATTTATATCTACAACCTCTCTCCATGGCTATAAATGTATTGTTTTGTAATTTTTTTGTTTTATATAATCTTTTGTTTTGTATAAATTTTTGATTTCATATTCCTTTCTTACAAATTTAATTTACTTATTCCTTATTATGCTGTCTCAGTAGAGGTAAAGTCACAAGGAGGAAATCTGTAATTGGTTTTATTTTGGCTATATAATACTTATGTACAAACTGATTAAATGTAAACTGTCGATTTCCGCAAAAAAAATATTAATAATAATAATTCTACTAATGTATATTATACTTTAGGTACTTGAAATATAGTAATCGTTTTATATTACCCACACTCAGGCAGTGCCTTAGTGGGTTTTCATTTCTTCTGTATACTATCTGGTATTATATATTGTGTTATTATATACTATCTATTAATATGTATAATATGTGTAAAGAAATGAAAATAAAATAAGTAAAAAAAAAAAAAAAAAAAACTATAGAAATCCGATTTATTCAGACAACTATTAATGGTAACTTATGTCAAGTATTTAAGCTAATATAAGGAGGATTGAAATTTTGGGTACTACCTACTCCCCCACTTAGCTGCGAGATAGTTAAGGCGATGCACTACGTAGTAATGCAAAATCATGTGTTTTTGGTTTGAAAATTTGGTCGCCTAGAAATGTTTCAGATGCTTTAATTAAATACTGCAAGTAGAATACATCCTGGCCTCTGAAATAATCGAGTACTTTTTAGATAAGCCTTTTTAAAAGCCCAGAAAAAAATTATGTAAAGGCCTATGAAAACTGCTTTAAAGTTCAAAATCTCCTACTTACAAACCCATTTTCGGTTATGATTTTATTGTATAATGTGGCAAATTAAGTTATTTATAAAATGATCGAAAAAAAATTAAATATTTATGCCTGAACATCCATAAAATAAAATAAAAGGCACTTTTTGACCATGTTTTTTTCTTGCATAAATCAAAACAGGCGTATGGTGTTAAGCGGGAATTTAAACCTTATCGCCATCTACGTAAGGGTTGTTATTGATAGCGGCTCAATTTAAAATATTACACGACGTAGTACATCGCCTTAAATAAAATTAAAGTTGTCAAAAACAAATTTGTGTTTTATTATTGTTTTATTGTTGTGTTTTTGACGCAGTTACAACGGCTTATGATTGTTTGGGGTATTTGATGAGACAAGGAACTGGATAAGTAGATTTTGTCATTTTTGATACATCTTACCCCCCCCCCCCACCCCGCTTCAAATTGTTCCAGACTTTCCGAGATTTTCAGGTCTATAAATGCAATGCCCTGAGCCCCAATTCTCGACAAAGTCATTCCACTCAAACAACGAGGGATTCGACCCACTCGTTGTTCGAGTGGAATAACTTTTGACGTTTGGCTATGTAAGTATGTACTGTCAACGAGACTCAATTTTTGGTGAATCTAAGTATTATCGTATAACCCTACTTCGCTTGCCCTGAAAGAATAGAGTTTAAGATCTGCTTAATGACCTTCAAAGCATTGCAAGGAATGGCGCCAGCCTATATATCGGAACTATGTGCCCGACAAAACTTAAGCAATAGACAGCTTACTTTAGGGTCAGCAGATCCAGATGTTAGTAATCGTCTAATCGAACTTTCTAGGTCAAATTGAGCCGTTTACTATGATCGCTCTTTTCGTGAAACAGGCCCGCTCATCTGGAATAGACTTCCCTCAGCTCTTACTAATCTCCAGAAATTAGCTGAATTTAAACGGTCTTTAAAAACAAAATAATTTTAAAAATCTTACCATTCGTAAATTTTAACTTCATTTCAATATTTTATAATAATCCATATTCTAAAACTTCCGGTAATTGTTTGGTTTTGGTTGCCTCCTTATTGTACCTTTTTAAAATGTCTGCTCAGAAGATTCTCATTTCTGAGCACAAACTGCCTCCTCTTTTATTTTATGTTTTAGTTTTAATATACTTGTTTGTCCTGTCTTACTGTTATTGTTATTCTAAGTTTTGTCATCACTTTGTATGAACAGTATATCTAATGTTATAATATTAGATTTGTATTGGGTAAGGCACACTGTAGGAATAATTTTAAGAACAGGACAACTAATACTAAATTACCGTTTTAAGTTTGTTATAGTAAAGCGCACTTGAAGTGAAATGACACTAAACTGCGCTACATAAATGCCATGTTATTATTATTATTATCAAGAATAAGATTGTCGACCAATGTATGTACTTTCGACGGCGATTGCGAGCGGCCTGGATTTGAGAATCGATACCCTGTTCGGGTTCACAATACGAGCGAAAAGTCTCGCAGCGTATTTTTCTAGCCAATGACAATGCGTGAATGTGACAATGGCGACAATGACAACAATGGCGACACTCTTTCGAAGGTCTGATTGGCTAGAAAAAGACGCAAGGAGCTTTTTACTCCCAATGCGAAAAGTACAATGCAAATAAATTTATTTCTAACTTCAAAGAAATGTAATTTGAAATCACGAACGCCTGTATGTATCTTTTTTATGTATCTTCGTTTTAACTTACTTATTTTAGCTAGTCTTAAATCCTGTATTCGTCTAGGATAACTTGAAACCTGTAAATTTGACTGTCCCGAAACGGGAATCCTTCCTAGTTGGACAGTCAAAATCATAAAATGTAATCAATATTATATTATAAATAAATAAATAAAAAAGGGAATCTAATTCAATGCATAAGTTTACATTGAAAATTGGAATCAAAGAAAGTGTTAGGCACAGAAATGGGCTGACTTCAAAATAATATCAAACAATACTAGGGCGTTATCCTGTAGAACCACACTCTGTCGAAATCACAGTGTCTCTTTAAATGCAACTTAACCAATTGTCGATTGATTTTTGCTCTATTCAAACGAGTCGTATTTTATTAAATATTTTCACCATTTTCGTTTAACATTCGTATTTACATATCTCCCTTTCAAACCATCTTTGAACGCTTACTACGGAGCTAACGAACTTACTAAAAAGTGATGTGTAACATTGCGCAAACAATGAATCCAATTTTTTTTGGTTATTCTCTTAGAATTCTAATTAATTGTTTATTGTACGAACTAGATAAAAAGCAAAGTGACAGTTTTCTTGCAGATTCCCTAAATAAAAGGATAGCGTTTTGCAACTTTCTAAAAAACTGTAAATTTTTCCAACTTTTGGAGTAAAAATAAATATATGTAGGAGAAATTAAGAAATTTATCTCGGCAGCAGGAACGAACCAAGCTTCAACACAAAAATTTCAACAGCAAATCGAAACCGCGCTCTGTTTCTCTTCCACTGCCTGACATCGTTGCCAGTCACTGATCAACGTTTTAGGTTCGATTGAGACGGTAGGTACCTACCTACTTAAGTCGAAGCTTAATGCCAAATCACTATTTTGATTAATCTTTATAACGAATTGGTGTACATTATGAATACCAAAAAATATGTTGTAGATAAATTGAAGGTTTTTCTATCGTTTCGCTTTAGTAAAATACAAATAAAAAAATAAATTACTCAAAATATTTTTTTTAAATAGAAATGAATGAACGCATAAAGGAAACAACTTTGAAAAAATACAGTATTATAGCTAAGATTATCTGTGACAGTTTCACTTGATTAATGTTTTAGCTTTCTTATAAAATTATTTACAAAATACATAAAAACGAGTTTTGTGCTTGAAATCGAACGTTTCTAGACTCCGTTTGTCAAGCGATTTGAATGCCTATTACCTACAATATAAGGTATACCAAGAATATACAGATTTTTGGCTTGTAGCTTCCTCTTAAAGAGTGAACTATCTAACAAAACGAAGAACGAACAAAGTTTTAAACCAATGTGTTCTTTGATGCAATCTGTCTGCGCATTGCCCGTTTCTGCACAAGGTGGGTACGTCTGGCATCCAGACAAAAGTTGGCTGCAAAACTCGACAGGGGGCACTTTCGATTTGTAAGGGGTCAACGGTAGGATAGGTACAATTATTCTAGGATCTAGGATACCACGAACCAATAATTCATATTTCTGTTTTCTGTATTGCGTTATTCGCATTATCAGGCATTGTTGGTGCGGGAAACTATGTCATAAATATGGGATTTGCTTCGATAATCATGCCAAAACTAGTTTCTGTGTGTTAATATATTGTTATTAATGTTGTAGGGGAACAGGAGTGCATATACATAACGCCCGACTTCTGAAAAGCACAAGTTGACCCAAGCAACACACACTTACGATTGTAAGTTTTGGTGCATATGAACCCTTCCGGTAGTGATCTCCTTGCCAAACATCACTGAAAAACAGTATTTAGTCTTACCGTGATATTTTTTTGGCATATTATACCCTACAAACCAAAATTGTGTATATTTTTGGTATACCCTATATCGTAGGTAATAGGCATTGAAATCGCTTGACAAGCGGAGTCTAGTAACGTTCGATTTCTAGCAAAAAACTGTTTTTTATGTATTTTGTAAATAATTTTATAAGAAAGCAAAAAAGTTAATCAAGTGAAACTGTCACAGATAATCTTAGCTATAACACTGTATTTTTTTTAAGTTGTTTCCTTTTTGCGTTCATACATTTCTATTAAAAAAAATTTTTTTTTAGTAGTTTGCATTTATATTTTTTATTGAGTAATTTATTTATTTATTTGTATTCTACTCAAGCGAAGCGATAGGAAAACCTTCAATTTATCTAAAGCATATTTTTTGGTATTCATAATGTACACCAATTCGTTATAAAGATCAATCAAAATAGTGATTTGGCATTAATCGTCGCCTTAAGCGCCCGCATGGCCAATTTCTACCGATTTTTAACAAGTTTCTCGTTAACTCTTTAAGTTTTTAAGTTCCAAAAAATATATATGTAATTTTGAAGATAATATCTATGCATTTTTTATGCCGAAACGTTAATTATATGAAATTCCCTCGATAGAAAAAAATCGCTAAGTAAGCTCCGAAAATTATTATAAACACGTTTTGTTCTGTTATTTAATATGTTACAGGCATGAAAAAATTCACAGTGTTTCTTTAAAAATCAACTAAAGTATTTATCGATAGATTTTTGCTCTATTTCAAACCAGTCGTGTTTTTTTAAATATGTTCACTAAATTATTATCGTTTTTTATATATAAGCGCGCTCTAGACAACGTTTCGGACAACATTACAGTGTCCATCAGCAGGAGATGTGTATATTGTGGAAAAGTGTGTGTTTGTTTGTGAATGTAGAAGTGAAGCCGTATTTCAAGCGTTAAGGATAAACGCAACGTACGTTATAATCTACGCGTTCATAGATGATGTTATTTAAATTATTTTATTAAAATAAATTATTCAATATTAAGACAAATTATTTATTTGCACCCGTACATATGCAATATGAATAAATAGGTTTGTCTGTATAAAGATTCAATTGTATATAGAAAGGCATACAAATAAAGTTTTTTTACTCTCTCTTTCAAACACCAGGACTAATGTTTCTGAATATTTCAACGTACCCTATAACCTATACTGTACAGGTATGTACATGGAAGCGATTGGAAACAGGGCAGGTGTAATCATCTATGGACCAGAAGTAGAAAGTACAGAAGAAGGAACAGAAACGAAAGATAATGGTAAAAGCGTAGATGCGTAAAGCGTGCGCCTGTCTGCTAACTTATTGAAAATATCAGCTTGATCCCTGATTCTCAAACTGGGAGCAATATGGCTTCACCAAATATTGGGGTACATTGTGAGGCAGAATAGAGCAGGGATGGGTGAGAGATGGAAAGAGGAAGGTTGGGAAGCGACTGGCTGTTCAGATTTAGTCGCCAAACAGGGATAAAGTAATATTAAGGCTCAAAAAAAGATAGCATCTAGACATTGAACCAATGACCTCAGCCTTGCCGGAGCTTTTACGACGATGGAAAACGATTTCAAATTTATACAACAGATTAACAACCCTCTTTGGCTGTATGTATATCTTTCCATGAACTATTTCAAGTTTATACAACAAATTAACAACCCTCTTTGGCTGTATGTATATCTTTCCATGAACTATTTCAAGTTTATACATCAGATTAACAACCCTCTTTGGCTGTATGTATATCTTTCCATCAACTATTTCAAGTTTATGCAACAGATTAACAACCCTCTTTGGCTGTATGTATATCTTTCCATGAACTATTTCAAGTTTATACAACAGATTAACAACCCTCTTGGGGTGTATGTATATATCTTTCCATGAACTATTTCAAGTTCATACAACAGATTAACTGATACCAAATGATTATGGCTGATTTATTGGAATACTGTTAAGAAAATTCTGCACTATTAACTGTAAAAAATGTTGAAAATGGTCGATATTCTCAAAA
Organism: Hesperophylax consimilis; assembly: GCF_061612785.1. Lineage (NCBI taxonomy): Eukaryota > Metazoa > Arthropoda > Insecta > Trichoptera > Limnephilidae > Hesperophylax > Hesperophylax consimilis. The sequence goes on along the minus strand of NC_142865.1, from coordinate 3,665,405 downwards.
AAGTAGAAATTTCTTGTTCCTCTTGTCGGGATGATAATGACAATAAGGGTGTGTCCTGGAGCACGTGAGATGAATACCACCTCACTGCCTTACCCCTCGATATCTGGAGGGAGGTTGGGTGCCGAGGTGAGGGAGGGGGGAAAGATGAGCGCACAGGTAACAATAACATTATGCCGGAATTGTAAAAGGGTAAGACGGCGCGCGTCAATAATCGAGATGAGAACTGAACATAGAATAAGGAATAACGCTAGAAATACGACGTTAGCGTTTTTCGTAATTCAACGAAACGACAAAATTTGTGTGAAACGACAAAATTTATATAAAACAACACAATTTATATGAAACGACATAATTTATATAAAACAACTAAATTTATATGAAATGCCAAAATTTAAATGAAACGACTCAATATATATGAAACAACAAAATTTATTTGAAATGACAGAATTTATATGACATGACAAAATTTATATTAAATGACATAATTTATATGAAATGACCAAATTTATATGACACGACAAAATTAATATGAAATGACAAAAATTATATGAAATGACAAAATTTATATGAAATGACAAAATTTATATGAAATGGCCAAATTTATATGACACGACAAAATTTAAATAAAATGACAAAATTTATATGAAATGACAAAATTTATATGAAATGACAAAATTTATATGAAACGTCAAAAGTGAGAAGACAACAACGTTTATAATACAACTTTAGTAAGAAAAAACGTATGATGAGCTGTTTTGTTTTCATTAAAAAAATATTTTTTTAATAATAAAATTTGAAAGCGTATTTTTTAGTTTGCGGATACATTCAGAGATATTCCATTTATTTGAATTTTATTGCAAAGCGGAAATACACAGACCATCTGATATGAATTATGTCGGAGGCCTGAGGAAGTAAAATAAAATATATATATGTGGGGCACAGCTGTGCGTAGATACGATTTGCAGTAGCATGTATGAGCTAGGTAGGCTACACGCGTTGCTTTACTAATAATATATAAACGATAGTATATAACAGCCTTGAACTATTATATAGGGTTTTCCAATAAGAGGTGTTATTTTGATATTCAATCGTAAAAGATCAATGGTTTCGTTGCTTGTGTGGCACGTAGCGCCGTCTTGTTGAAAGTAAACGTTGTCCAGATCAATATCATCCAATTCCGGCCATAAAAAATCATTAATCATCTCTCGATAGCGCAATCCATTCACCGTAACTGTTGCTTCAGCCTCATTTTCGAAAAAGTAAGATCCAATGACTCCGTCGGACCATAAACTGCACCAAATAGTCACACGTTGAGGATAGAGAGGCTTTTCAACAATAACTCTTGGGTTTTACGAGCCTTAGATGCGACAATTTTTCTTGTTGACGAAGCCACCGAGGTGGAAATGGGCCTCATCACTCAAGATGTGATGGGCCTCATCACTCAAGAAAAATGCGTTGTTATGACTTATAGTCGTTCACAAAATCCGGTATTCTACCAGTATAGAATGAATGGTGAAGTACTTACACGCGTAAACATCATCAAGGACCTTGGGGTGATCTTTGATCCCAAGCTGACATTTTCAAACCACATAGTCCAGCTTACCTCGGCTTGCTCCAAAACTCTTGGTTTTGTAATTAGAACTTGCAAACAATTCAATAACAAAGAAGCAATGACCTCCATGTTCAACGGAGTGGTCAGAAGCAAGCTGGAGTACGCCAGTACTGTCTGGATACCTTATCAACTTAAATACATAAATATGATTGAACAAATTCAAAAAAAATTCCTAAGGTATGTTTACATGCGATCATACGGAATATATCCGAAATTCATGCATAACGTGGAACTGCTAAAGGAGACAAATTACCAAAGCCTGGAGACTAGGCGTAATGCCGGACTCATGGTATTTGAATTAAAGTTACTAAAAAACCTTATCGATTGCCCATATCTCCTGTCATGCTGTGGATTATTCGTTCCTGATAAATACTGTCGAAATCGTAGCCACGACCTATTCTGTATACCGCAGGGTCGGACAGATGTCATTGCCCGACATAGCATGACAAGAGGTATGACCTTGCTAAATGCCCTACCAGCGGATATAGATGTGTTTAATATCACTATACCATGTTTTAAAAAATATATATACATGTATTGTTAGTTTTAATAAAATTGTACCATAATTGGACTTACCTGTCTGTCGTACAATAAAAAAAATAAAAAAAAAAATAATAAAATAAAATAAAAAAAAAAGATGATTTGCATTTGATTCACTCAAGTGAATTTTAATAATTTCAATGCTTTGTTGAAGCGTGTATCGTTCCATTTTTATTAATGGCGTAGTTTCTACTTGTCAAATGTTAAAAAATGACAGTTTCAAAAGTAACATCTACCGAAATAGCGGGCTATTTAAAATAACACCTCTTATTGGAAACCGGTATATATAAACAATTGTAAAATAAATGAATTGAACTCACAGGTGACCACAATGGTGGTGGGCTTGCTCTCCGCGGGCCGTTCGTCCAGTGGCGCAACGCACCCGTACAGCCCCGGGTCCAGGAGTCGATCGGCCCGGGAGATGCGCAAACGGGATGCTGTGGAAGACGTCTGGGACACCTGGCGCCGAGGGGAGCCGGCAAGGATCTCACCTGTAACGGGAATGGAGTGAGCATCTCATCTAACTAACTCATCACGCCGTTACCCGCAGGGGAAGGCAGAGAGGACGGACCGCCAAACAACTATCGTAACATATCGTTTCATACATACTCTTCTATTATTCTGACTCTTGACATGGCTCGACTCAAGTATCCGATTCACTTCCATGTCTTCCTCGAGGGTCCCCGACTTTTTCTAATGTTCACATTTGCGTCATATACAGGGTGTCCGGGGGTAAAGTGCACAAACTTCAGAAAGTGATTATTCTACATGATGGTAGAAGTAAAAAGAAAAATAACTTTTTTAGAAATTTGATTGTTTTTTCCCATACAAAAATATTTTTCCGTAGAAGAATATTAATTTCTCCATACAGACAATTCAACTTTTGTACCTGAAACTACCTTGAAACATTGAAATTTTGTAAAAAAAATTTCTTTACCTGCGCACTTTATTACTTTCTCATTTCTTCGTTCAATCGCTCTTCATGCCCAAACCATATAAGCGTCCCTTTCTTAATCTTACTCATTACATTACGTTTACATCGGCCTTGCATTCTTTGCGAATCTCCACATTTCTCCCACAATCATACATGGTTTTACCACACATATGCCTCGGGGTTCTCATTTCTACAGCATCCGTCTTAGAAAAATTTAAACAGAAATAAAAATGGCAAAGGAGAAAACCAAAGTACCCAACAATTAACAATACATAAAAAACTGTAATGTTCTTGATATTAAGAGTATGAGCTCACCCACTGGCACTATATTAGTCTATTAGGTTACCCATTGATGACGTTAGCTGTCGAGAATAATAGGATAATAAATAAGGTGAGAACTTCAAGGTCGGGGTCCGGATTATTCCAACCTCCTGTTAATTAAAATTTCGGCGCAATTGTTAATCTATCACAATAAATGTTAAAGTGTTTTGTTTGAGAATTGGTTGGTTGATTAGACACAATAAATATAAACATCCTTACCGTTCCTCGTCCAGGAGATGTTCATCGGGTGACTAGTGTGGCACGTCAGCTCGACGGGTTTCCCTTCCAAAACGTACTCGGGAGCTTTCGGCGGCTGGCTGAAGATGGCACCATCATCGCCCGTCACATCTACAAACAAACAAACATAAAATCATTATTCTGATCTGCATAACCTTTAATTTATACAACCTGACCTAACTAAAACGAAACAAACCTAACCAAACAGAACCTAAACCAACCGGATCTAAGACTACTACACCGACGTTGCACGAAACAATGTATTTAGTGACTAGATTTTATTTATTGGACAATTTTTATAGCGCCGCTTTTGTGAGATATCACCTCAGGGGCGCTTTTCAGTTGATGCAGGTATTACAAAAAATATAAATATTACAAAAATAAAGTGAAATTAAGTTAAATAAAATGAAGTATAGGAACAGGTGACATGAAGATAGAAGATGGAGACTCTGCAGCAAGAATCCTAGGTGGTGAAGAAACTGGACCAGCTGCTGAAGCGAGAGAGTCCACCGCGTCCACCAACAGTGCCAGCACGAGGTTCGTCATCCGTCCAGGTATGTGTCTGCTGCTAATAAAGCGCTGACACAATATCCTCTCACAGATACCAGACCTTGGCAGCACCGCTGTGACATTCGACGAAGATAGAAGATGAAGACTCTGCAGCAAGATTCCTAGGTGGTGAAGAAACTGGACCAGCTGCTGAAGCGAGAGAGTCCACCGCGTCCACCAACAGTGCCAGCACGAGGTTCGTCATCCGTCCAGGTATGTGTCTGCTGCTAATAAAGCGCTGACACAATATCCTCTCACAGATACCAGACCTTGGCAGCACCGCTGTGACATTCGACGAAGATAGAAGATGAAGACTCTGCAGCAAGATTCCTAGGTGGTGAAGAAACTGGACCAGCTGCTGAAGCGAGAGAGTCCACCGCGTCCACCAACAGTGCCAGAACGAGGTTCGTCATCCGTCCAGGTATGTGTCTGCTGCTAATAAAACGCTGACACACTATCCTCTCACAGATACCAGACCTTGGCAGCACCGCTGTGACATTCGACGAAGATAGAAGATGAAGACTCAGCAGCAAGATTCCTAGGTGGTGAAGAAACTGGACCAGCTGCTGAAGCGAGAGAGTCCACCGCGTCCACCAACAGTGCCAGCACGAGGTTCGTCATCCGTCCAGGTATGTGTCTGCTGCTAATAAAGCGCTGACACAATATCCTCACACAGATACCAGACCTTGGCAGCACCGCTGTGACATTCGACGAAGATAGAAGATGGAGACTCTGCAGCAAGAATCCTAGGTGAAGAAACTGGACCAGCTGCTGAAGCGAGAGAGTCCACCAACAGTGCCAGCACGAGGTTCGTCATCCGTCCAGGTATGTGTCTGCTGCTAATAAAGCGCTGACACAATATCCTCACACAGATACCAGACCTTGGCAGCACCGCTGTGACATTCGACGAAGATAGAAGATGGAGACTCTGCAGCAAGAATCCTAGGTGAAGAAACTGGACCAGCTGCTGAAGCGAGAGAGTCCACCAACAGTGCCAGCACGAGGTTCGTCATCCGTCCAGGTATGTGTCTGCTGCTAATAGAGCGCTGACACAATATCCTCTCACAGATACCAGACCTTAGGCAGCACCGCTGTGACGTTCGACGAAGATAGAAGATGGAGACTCTGCAGCAATAATCCTAGGTGGTGAAGAAACTAGATCTGAATAGTTAAGTATAATACTATAGCCGGTTAGCCATAGTACCACTGACTTCGGGCAGTTGGGAAGCTTCTGCAGTATTCAAATATTTCAAAAATATATTTTTTTTGTATTTATCTAAGATGCAAACGATGTATAATTGAATGAAACACGGAATGTTAATATGAAACAGTGTGATTAGTTTAATTTTATACCCTGAAGATGTTTGTACTAAGCGAAACCGGTCGGTTATCAAAAATTAAATTTTAAAAATTTCGTACAATTATTTTATTTTATCAATACGTCAAATCACAAAGTGATTGCGTTCTACCAACATGTATATTATTTTATTGAAGAAGAATATAATGTTAATAAATCGAAACAAAACAACTACGACAGTAAAACTAAAACGAAACAGAACAAGACACAGAAAAAAATAACGGTCACAACTAGGAATCGAACACAGGATCTCTTTTCTTACCGGCAGAGGCGTCTTAACCTCTCGACCATTGGGACCTATTCATTAAACGTCATATTTGTCGATCTCATATTTCAAATTCAAACTTAACAGAATTATCTTGCAAAAAATTTTCCCACATTTAAATGATCAGAAAGATTCTAATGAAATTGACAATTTCTTGATCCTAGGTTCGATTTCTTTTCATTTCTTTTCTGTTTCAGGTTTCGTTAAGATTTATTAATATTATTTCTTCTTCAATGATATTTTACATAACTAACTAACTAACTAACTAACCATCACGCCGTTTCCCCGCAGGGGTAGGCAGAGAGGACGGACCGCCAAACAACTCGGTCTTGGCACACACTCCTTGCCTCATTCACATTCATACATCGTCTCATACATACTCTTCTATTATTCTGACTCTTGACATGGCCCGACTCGAGTATCTGATTCACTTGATCGTGCCATGTCTTCCTCGGGCGTCCCCGACTTCTGCTACCATTCACATTTGCATCATATATCCTCCTTACACTCCTATCTTCGCTCATTCGCTCTACATGCCCAAACCATCTAAGCATACCTTTCTTAATCTTACTCATTACGCTTACATCAGCCTTGCACTCTTTGCGAATCTCCACATTCCTCACACGATCAAACATGGTTTTACCACACATACGCCTCAGGGATCTCATTTTTACATTTTACATTGATGGGTAAAACCATTTTTTTGTATAATTTTATTTAGTTATAAAAAAATATATTTTTATATCTAGTATAAACCTTTTAACAACTTACTTCCATGACATTAGGGACACTTTACAATACATCTAAAACTTATTCTTTAAGGCGATGCCATACGTAGTAATGCAAAATCATGTGTTTTTGGTTTGACAATTTGGTCGCCTAGAAATGTTTCAGATGCTTTAATTAAATACTGTGAGTAGAATACATCTTGGCCTTTGAAATAATCGAATATTTTTTAGATAAGTCTTTTAATAAGCCCAGAAAAAAATAATGTAAAGGCCTATGAAAACTGCTTTAAAGTTCAAAATCTCTTACTTACGAACCCATTTTTGGTTATGATTTTATTGTCATGTGTGGCAAATTAAGTTATTTATAAAATGATCGGAATTTTTTTTAATAATTATGCCTTAACATCCACAAAATAAAATAAAAGGCACTTTTTGGCCATGTTTTTTTCTTGCATAAATCAAAACAGGCGGATGGTTTTAAGCGGGAATCTAAACATTATCGTCATCTACGTAAGGGGTGTTATTGATGGCTACCCGATTTAAAATAAGTTGTTCCTGAATATACAGTGTGTCCGGGGGTAAAGTTGTCCGGGGGTAAAATGCGCTAACTTAGGGTGGTGATTCTACATGATGGTAGAAGTAAAAAAGATAAATAAGTTTTTTTGAAATTCCATTGATTACTTTCCGATACAAAAATATTTTCCACAGAAGAATATTTATTTTCCCATAAACACAATTCAACTTGCTAACCAAAAAAACTAGCTTAAAATATTGGAATTTCTAAAATTTACCTTTTTGAAGTGAAACTTCTTTAGGCGCGTAATTCGGGGACGGAGTAAAACCGAGTCAGGATCGACACGAAAATGCGGGTACCCCCACCACCGCTCACCGTTCACTGTCCCTCTCTCACCATATGCGCTTGTTGAGGTGGGGGAGCCGCTCACGAACGTTCTCTCTCTTCTCTTCTTTCCTCTCTCTCAGACACCAGCGAACTGCGCCACGCCAAGCATCAGCTGCTTGGTTAGTATACTGCGTCGTGAGTGTAATACGAGTGAAATACGTAATTGATTGTGGTTCATACGGTTTAACAAAAGAAGTTTCACTTCTGTCTTGCGTAGGCTTGACACACCCACTTTTTTTACTCCTAAAATCATGTAGAATAACGCACGTTATATAATTGTTTAACTTTGTAAAAAATATGATTTTCTATTACACATGATTTTTGAAAATCCGAATTAGTCATTAGACACCTAAATTGAGATTAAGCATTTTTTTTAATTAAAAAATCCGTTTTGTGTAGATATTTCCCTTTGTGAAAAAACCTCCTCGATTAGCATGTTTGATAACATTCCATTTACAAAAACAATTCCTTTTTTAAATCAAAAATACTACGATCAATGCGCCGACAAATCTTCGTCATATTATTTCCCCCTCCGAGCGTTGAGTGTGTACGAACGCTATAAAGAGAGGGTCGCCTAGTTTTACGGCGTTTTTATGGCCTCGCCGCCTGTCTGCTATTGGCTGGTCGAACATTCGGCCCTGCACTATTATTGTTACAATTTACAATGAAACAGAGGGATGAATTCACTTAGTGAAATATCTCTATGGATTTTTGGATTTTGACAACTTTGCGTTTCCTGCTGACGAAGTTAAAATAATGAAGTTCAGTTGCTACTGTGGAGATGTTGATTAAAACTCTCGAATTTACTAACGATAAATTTATTACGAGAATATTTTTTACAGAGGATTCACACGGAACTCGCGGTGTAACGACGGTGGGGAATAGTGAATCGCGGGGTTAGAACGCTAGATACAGAATGACTTATGCCAGTGACGGTTAGCAGCTACTCAGGGTTGCCAACCGTAAAAAAAATTCCCTCGTACGGATGCAGCTAAAAATCTCGTACTTTGACTTTCAAACCTCGTACCAAGGATGGTATGCATAAAATAATTATTTCCCCAGATTTTGAGGCGAAATTTCCCTAGAATTTCCCTACATTTCGCAAACCTTGAACAAAACAAGATCTTGGCAAACAAAACCCGCTTTATGGGTAGGATTTAGGACTTTTTACTCAGTGAAATAAAGTATTGCAAGTTTCCTACTAAATAAAACATCCTTTTGTGTGGTATTAAAAAAAAATCTTTATTGTTATTGTTTTCGTTGTTATCACTCATAGCGATTCTTTTATTACACCGCTAAACAATTGGACGAAACAACGAAAAGACTAGGTATTTAACAATAAAAATCTTCTTCTTTTCAAAAACTTCAATTAGCTACACGTACTAACGTAGTACAACTAAACACGGCCGGCATGCAACAAATGGAACTCGTAAAAAACAGAGATAGTAGAAATTTGCGCTCTGTGTCACAGCGACGACTAATGCGAATAACGAACGAACTGTTTTATTATTCAGGGATTTCAATAATTTTATTATTCGGGGATTTCTCGGTTGATGGGATAACTACCATAGACAATCATCGCGGAAATACGGCAATGTAATTTTTGGTGTAAGAAATTCCTACAAGTTCTGATGGCACTAGTTTTTACTGTTATATAATAGTGATGTAAAATGTTCGTATAGCCATAGGTATTATCAAAATCTCGTACATAATTGTACGAGGTTGATAGTCTCCTCGTACCTCGTACGGAAGGCCACAAATCTCGTATTTGTACGAGGAACCTCGTACGTTTGGCAACACTGCAGCTACTGCTCTAGCAGTGATACCAGTGGTATAAAATATTGCCAAGGAAAAATATTTGTAATGCAAATTAAAGCAGACTTCTAAAAAATAAAACATTTCCGGGTAGAATAACCGGACAATTTTTTAATTTTTTTTTTTAAATTTCCTCCACATAGGATCTTTGGGGATGCTGTGCGGAGAGTCTTTCTGGGGAGAGGAAGGAGTGAACATGGGTGTTGAAGACGTTGATATTGTAGGGAGAAACACAGCGGAAAATCGTTCCACACCGAGCGTTGAACTCAAGAACAAACGTAAACTGTTTTAGAAATTACTGGAACATCTCCGCTTACCGCATCGGAGATATTCAAGTTCTCTAAATAATCAGTCACGGAACTTAGCTTATAAATCATAACGCTGATTGTTTGGTAGAGTTATATTTTATTTAACACAAGAAGGTGAGATAATACAAGGATTCTATCCGCGACAATAATTTGCGTAATTAAAATAAATAGCTTACTGGCGAGAGGAACGTTCGAGACGGAATAAGTCTCGAAGTTTTTTTCACTCGCGAGCTCAGTTCTGCCGTCCGCGCATTTTTCTGCGCAGGCAAGTGTTGCTAGAGCCAAGGTGACATTTTGCTCAAAACATAATAATAATCGCGGTGCCTACACTATGTACAAATTTTGGGCGCGTGTTTGACGTAGATAAATGACGCTAGTTCCTGGGAGCATCTTCCATTGAAATACCAGTAGAATAGTTTCTTGGATAAATATATCCATGGTATAGGACATAGTATAGGACGAATATATTTAATTTTAAATAACATGATGACTTACAACTCAAATTGTAATATTTAATCATTGAAGACAATCTTAGAGACTCAACACAGAAAAACATATAGATTAGGATCTAGGTTTTTTTAAAGTACATTAGTATTTAGACTTCACAAATTCAGACATAATCCACGAATAACTGCAAGACTTCCTTGACATTTAAAGGGAGTTCATTGAACATTTTGAAACCTTCATAATAAATTTGTCTTAGGAAACCTAAAAACGTTGCAGCTTCTCGTAGGATAGCCATGGACTGTACTATTAATACCTACTAACACTTTATAACATATAATCTTGTAACATTTTATTTTTTAACTTGTATATAAATACTAGGGTATTTTAGACCAAACTTTTTCACACACTTAGAATACTGAGTTGGCGTTGCATTGTTTTATCCTAGTATATCTGCTAGAGCACAATATAGACCTCATACATCTGTTCTGAATTATTTCCATTCTTGCTGTTATTGCTCAAATAAATTACACTTGTACAGTAGTTGTGCAGGTGGGATGCTACAATTGAACCCAGGACCTTAGCCTTGCCGGGGCTCTGCTCTAACCGCTGGGCTAATTCGACCCTATTATCTTTAAACATGTCGTATTATTTTTTTTAAAGGGCAGAGACGGTTTACACGTAGTTCCCGTGAGCACTTAGGCCTTAGGCCCATTGTGCTGTCTCCCATTTTACCTTATTCCTTTAACAACAACCCAGCCCCTTTAATAAAGTTCACCAGTTCACCATCGGGTATGTGGCTATGTCTTCTGGTTCTACTGTATGTCTCCCCAGGTATCTGAGCCTAGTTCCCACCAGGGCAGGACATTGGCACCATAGGTCAATTGGAGTCTCTTCATCCTCTTCACATTTCCTGCAACTATTGGTGTTTTCCACTCCCAATATCTGCATGTGTCTCCTGAGATGGCAGTGTCCCGTTAGTAGTCCCACCAGTTCCCTCAGCGAGTGCACTGTCCATATCGAGTAGTTTCTTGGTTCGTCTAGGGCAAGGCTGCCCAACCCCAGGCCCGCGGGCCACAATGTGGCCCGCGAACGAATTATAAGTGGCCCGCGTGAACCATTTTCAAAAAACCCGCCAATCCGCCATTTGAAAAAGTGTCGCATGCCCGCGGTAAAACAAACAATGCAGCTTGCGCGCGGTCACCAGTGTTGCCAACGAAGGCGATTTATCGCTATTTAGGCTACTCAGAACGAGAATCACCGACGAAAAAATCTAACCTGTTGAACTTACTTTCTAAACAAAAATACACCGGTTTTTTATATAATATTTTTTGCGTCCGAAATGGAATCTTGTAGCCACCCCCCCCCCCCCCCCATGGAATTCGCAAAATTGTTGTGGGGAATCACATATGATGTTTTTGGGTGCGCGGAACTTTTTCTCAGCGAAGTTCCGTAACAACCCCCCCCCATAGATTTCTATTTTGTGGGGAGCACTCATTTTGTGGGGAATTATGTCTTATAGAAATTCTCTAACAACCCCCCCCCCCATGGAAATAGGAACCGTCAGGTATTCAGTGGCCCGCCAGTGATTCAAAATCGTCAATTTCGCCCAACTGTTGGATTGTCTCATTCCAGGTGCCCTCTCCCATATTATCAAAAAATAAATAAATTAATAAAAAGTAAGAAATGTTGCATGAATGTGATTAAAGCAAGGAGTGTGTGCCAAGTAAGAGTTGTTACGTTCCACCCTGTAAACGGTTCAATTGTTCGATATTAAACCCTGCAAGTTTCACCCCCTGAGAATGCGATAGCGTACAGGTATCGTCTACAAACGTGACCCCAAATAATAAACCGAAAGGTCAGTGAAATTAAACGAAGACTCCCCTGAGTCACGCCAGACCTTTCAGGACAAGAGGAGCTTTTCTACACAGGGTCGGGTTGGCTGCTAGCTCGAGCCCTTGAGAAGGAACAGGAAGGAACCCTTAGAACAAGGTTACATCTGACATTTTAAATAAATCGACTTTTTTGCATCAAAATTAATCAATAATGATCCATAGTTTTACTAACTGTGATGCGATGCCATGCCATGCCGTGCTAACTAAACTATGTCGTTTCCCCGCAAATGTAATCAGAGATTATGGACCGCCAAACAACTCATTATCTATTCCATGTACCGGTTAGGAACACAGAACAAAATGAAACATTCTTCTGCAATACATACACAATCAGGCACTATTTAGTGTCAGGCAAAAAAACACATGCGTATTCGAATGCAACGTAGTGTCAAAATTTCAAAGCTACCGGTGAGATAGTAAGGACGGGTTGTTTCGGAGGATTTGAACAATTCATCAAATTTCAATGTCGATTTCCGGGTTCTGTGAAAGTCCTATTCAAGTTCTGTTATTATATCAGCATAAGGTAGTTGCTTGACAGAACTGAAATGAAAACAGAACTTGAAAAAATCTTTCAGAGAACCTGAAAATTAACTTTGAAATTTGAAGAATTGTTCAAATTCTCCGAAACAACCCGTCCTAAGATATTGGACAAACGAACAGTTACATGTTTATTTATATAGATTTTTGGTCCGTGGTATGAGAATAGTTTTTGTTGTGTCGCTGTGTTGCTCGTTACAGAAAGGTCATTTCTGCCCTTACTTCTAATCTTATGTTTATGTTTGACAGTTTTCATGTTGTTTTTATTTTTATAAACATAAATTTTCTCCCTCAACCAGTCTTTCCGATCTGGCCCGCCACGCACTTGGCGGGCAGAGGCATCCTCAAACAAACCTCACCCCATGAACCCGGGCACCCCTGTTGAGCCATTAAACGTAGCGAACCACTTGGGGTGACTTATGGCAGAGGTGTTGGTTATCCAACACTCTAGGCTTCATTCAAATTCATACATCATCTACCGATTATTTTGTTATTCGGACTCTCGACAATTATTTAACTAGCTGATGGGTACCCGGCGTTGCTAGGGGTTATCCTTAGGGGATAGACATATACCATCAAGGACTTTTCTGTAGACCTTTTAAAGATATACAATTCCGTAGTACATTATTTTGATGTATCTCATAAGGTTTAGCCAGCGTTAGCAATGTAAGCCCACGAAAATATTTTTTACGACTTGTTTACAAAACATCGACTTTTCTCTACTTTCTATAAAAATAATTTACATGTATTATATATATAAACCTTCCGGAAGAAATTCTCTAAATGATAGTGAAAACTCCATCAAAATCCGTTGTGTAGTTAAGAAGAACTTTGCGCACAAATAGACAGACACAGATAGCGACTTTAATTTATACTATTTGGAGATAACAACGGTATAAATATACCATACACAATAATTACATGTCACAGATTAACAATTAACTGTGGCATTTGATCAAAAAATGACGACAGATAGTACATAATTAATACAAGCTCTAGAAGGAGATACAAGTACAAAAAATATTATCAACAAGTTATCGTTATATTAATAATGATTTAGAAGATATGATAGTATAGCCTTTTTGTACCTAGCTTCTGTGCAGTTAAACAGACCAGCTACATCTGCGTACCTATTACTAACTTCATGTAATCTAGGTACAAGCGAGTGTTTGAAATGCTCAGTCCTGGAATTATTACAATTAAACAGGGGTTTATAACGAGTAGCTTTTATGGGTATATGAAATTCTGCAGACATTGCTGACTATAGACTTTGATTAAGACGATGCACTACGTCGTGTAATATTTTAAATTGATCCGCTATCAATAACAACCCTTACGTAGATGGCGATAAGGTTTAAATTCCCGCTTAACACCATCCGCCTGTTTTGATTTATGCAAGAAAAAAACATGGTCAAATATTGCCTTTTATTTTATTTTCTGGATGTTCAGGCACAAATATTTAATTTTTTTTTCGATCATTTTATAAAAAACTTAATTTCCACATTATACAATAAAATCATAACCGAAAATGGGTTCGTAAGTAGGAGATTTTGAACTTTAAAGCAGTTTTCATAGGCCTTATACATTATTTTTTTCTGGGCTTATAAAAAGACTTATCTAAAAAATACTCAATCATTTTAAAGGCCAAGATGTATTCTACTTGCAGTATTTAATTAAAGCATCTGAAACATTTCTAGGCGACCAAATTTTCAAACCAAAAACACATGATTTTGCAATACTACGTATGGCATCGCCTTAACTCAGTCGTGTCTTCTTTGGAACTCCCTGATTTTTTCTACCATTCACATTCGAGTCATGTAAATTCTCCTTACGCTGTCAAAACCATCTAAGTGTCCCTTAATATTACTCATTACGCTAACGATTTTTTCTACCATTCACATTCGGGTCATGTAAATTCTCCTTACGCTGTCAAAACCATCTAAGTGTCCCTTAATATTACTCATTACGCTAACGATTTTTTCTACCATTCACATTCGGGTCATGTAAATTCTCCTTACGCTGTCAAAACCATCTAAGTGTCCCTTAATATTACTCATTACGCTAACGATTTTTTCTATCATTCACATTCGGGTCATGTAAATTCTCCTTACGCTGTCAAAACCATCTAAGTGTCCCTTAATATTACTCATTACGCTAACGATTTTTTCTACCATCCACATTCGGGTCATGTAAATTCTCCTTACGATGTCAAAACCATCTAAGTGTCCCTTAATCTCACTCATTACGCTTACGTTTTTTTCTACCATTCACATTCGGGTCATGTAAATTCTCCTTACGCTGACAAAACCATCTAAGTGTCCCTTAATATTACTCATTACGCTAACGATTTTTCTACCATTCACATTCGGGTCATGTAAATTCTCCTTACGCTGACAAAACCATCTAAGTGTCCCTTAATATTACTCATTACGCTAACGATTTTTCTACCATTCACATTCGGGTCATGTAAATTCTCCTTACGCTGACAAAACCATCTAAGTGTCCCTTAATATTACTCATTACGCTAACGATTTTTCTACCATTCACATTCGGGTCATGTAAATTCTCCTTACGCTGACAAAACCATCTAAGTGTCCCTTAATATTACTCATTACGCTAACGATTTTTTCTACCATTCACATTCGGGTCATGTAAATTCTCCTTACGCTGACAAAACCATCTAAGTGTCCCTTAATCTTACATCAGCCTTGCATACACGATCAATACATGGGTTTACCACATGCATGCCTCAGGGATATCAGAAGTTCCATGCCTCGCTGCCACACGTCAGGGTAGGTAGCAGCACCCATTATGGAAAAACTAATCTTCCACACCTCATTTAAACGTCCCTCCGCTCTGCACTGAAAATTAACAGTACGTTGTTCAGGTACCAAGATATGCCGTGTTGTTTAGTATAAGAAGTAGAATGAATATAAGTAGAAAGAAGGGAACGTTCCCCTGTTTATAATGCACAGGTGTTTTTCTTCCGTCGACACGTCTTCACTCCACACTCTAATCTCCACTCGCTACTTCTCATGCATGACATTTGTAGTTTGAAGTAGAAAGGGGAGAATTGAAGCATGTAGTTAGATAAGAGAAAATTAAACTATATGAAAAATGCGGATAGATCTGATGTAATCTCAACCTAACAGCAGAATTCGGGTCCAAAAACTATGTTTCTAATTTTCTCTTTTAACCCTTGTAACGATTTGAAACTACTCGCCCCGTTGTCAAGCGCTTGGAAGAACTAATTAACTCAAGAAGCGTGCAATTGTGAACACAGCCACGGCCGGGTACTTAATCATAGACATCTGAGATTGCAAGCCAGTTCTAGGGAATTCGGACAACTGTCAGGACGTACGTCACGGAACAGATTCCAGAGAGATTTGCGCCATTAAAAACGTGAGCGATTGTCATCATGCTAATTAGATTTTACAAAATGGTTTACTTTAAATAATATAAATTTGTTCTTCACAAGATATTTGGGAAGAGCTGGCGCCCTATATAATCAAGCAGGATTAATATTTGAGATGTGAAACTTATCCTTTTAATTTTTACTACCCGCAGATTAACATTTTAGTATTGTATCTTCGCATCACTAGTCAGATTTTGTTTAACGATCTGAACATGCCCTGATCTTAATAATGAACGTAGAGTCTCTTGCTATTTAACTTGATATTAATGTAATTTAATAGATGAGTATTTTGATAATTAAACTCAATAAATTTTGTTCTCAGCATTCACGCAATTCTTTGATTTCTGATTCCCTTATTTAATATTGTGCAACACATGAGTTTTATGTTTACACACTTTTCAGAAATTACACACCAAATAAATCTCGGTACATTTGGCCTCCCAACGTGGTTTAAACCTAGTGATGTGTTATTTTGTGGGTAGGATGTAAATTTGTGCTCAATGTTTTTTAGTGTAGTTAAAAATCTCAAGTGTTAATCTTGCTAATTTGTGAATTTATGATGACAGTCGCTCGCGGTTTTGATGCTCCGGGGATCTGTTTCGTGATGATATTCCATTAAATAATCATTCTACAAATTTTATATATTTGAGTGTCCCCTCTAGAACTCTAGCGCTCTGCGTTTTTCACTGTTTATTGACTTACAGTACGCTGTAGTCAAATTTTTTTTTTTTGGTACGAGGCAAGATTATTGTCGTCGTGTATATTTGGTACATGTGCTAATTATTTATTTCATACCTACATAGCATAGTTTCTTCACGTCATGTCGGAACCGCAAATTGTTACGAGGAGTCAGGCCAAGATTCAGGATTCTGTGACAATGCTGAATAAAAATGAAGCTTCGCCGGAGGGACAGGCGGAAACGCAATCCTCTTCCTGCAAGCCATTCCCCGTGCACAAATGGAATCTGGTTTTTGACGGATCCACATGCGTACGCAATTTCATAGAACGTGTAGAAGAACTAGCAGATTCTCGTGGTGTAAGTACCAATAATCTATTTTCTAGCGCGATTGAATTTTTCACAGGCGATGCTTTGAACTGGTTCAGGGTGAACCGTTTTACTTTTAATTCATGGTCAGAGATTGTTGCGGGTTTGAAGGAGGAGTTCGAACTCTTGGACCATGAGAAACGTCTTGTAGCTCAGTTAAGAACTACATGTCAAAAACCCAAAGAAAACCTGGGTTCATTTATAACTACAGTCTTACTATTGAATAATCGCCTCTCTAAGAAATTGCCGGAAGAGGAAATATTAGAAATTCTAATGTGTAATATGTTGCCAAGATACATACATAAACTTTCTCTTACAGAGGTGACTAATATTACTGCTCTAAAGAAATTTGGAAAAATGATAGAATTGGCAGATAGTCGCACGGATACTAGAAACCATCCTGCAAATTCAAATTCTTACAATTCCAAAGCCAATAATTCTGCCAACAATACTCCATCTAATATTAATAACAGGGAGGCCTCTCGCAATAATAACAATTATAATCATAATGTCAAAAGAAATCAAAGGTATTTTTATAACAATAATCAAAGCGCTCAAAACGGCAATTTCAGAGAACCAGTGAGATGTTTCCGCTGTGGTCAACCTGGTGTAAAGACTCCTGACTGCAGATGCAAGAACCGAAAAAACTAGCAGCCCGGGTTACCTGTGCAGTGGGCGAGGAGACATCTTCATCTACTGTGCCGTGTGACCCGGAGTGGTCTAATTGGCTTGCTGTCGTGGAGAAATTCTACCAGGACCTTAGAACGTCAAAGGCGGAGAGAGCGGGTAATGATGGCCGTCCTCACATATCATTTCAGGTTCGAAATACTAAATTTTCTGGTTTGCTAGATTCAGGTTCTCACCTTTCTATTTTGGGAAATAACTTTCACACACATTTGGTGAGATTAGGATTTAGTTTGGCGATTTTAAAAAGAAAATTTTCTCTAACTTCTGCGACAGGTCACTCAGTACAATGTACACAACAGATAACAGTTCCGGTGCTGTATAAAAACATTGTCAAATATTTTACTTTTGTAGTTATGCCTGAGATCACTTCAAATGTAATTCTAGGTATAGACTTTTGGCAACATTTTAATATTTGTCCGGAAATTTGCAAATATATATCACCACGGGAATCAAAATCTGAGCCGAAATCAGTCACAGAGATAAAAGGATTAGAAAACAGCTTAAATTTATCGAATAGACAGAAGCATGAGCTTAAATGCGTTATAGACGAATTTAAAGATATCTCGGGAGACAGGTTAGGTAAAACCGATTTGGAATATCACGTCATTGACACAGGTGATGCTCAACCGGTAAAACAAAGATATTACCCAGTTTCACCACACTTGCTACCGGCGGTACATAAAGAATTAGATAGAATGTTAGAGTTAGGAGTCGTGGAACCAAGTCATAGTGCGTGGAACAGTCCGATCTTACTTGTTCCCAAGAAGGATGGGTCATTTAGGTTATGTTTGGACAGTAGAACTTTAAACTCGCTGTCGAAAAAAGACAGTTTTCCTATTCCTTATGTTTCAAGCATACTAGATTCCTTAGGCGGTGCTAAATACCTGTCTACTATTGACTTGACAGCAGCTTTCTGGCAAATTCCTTTGGAGGAAAACTCTAAAGAGAAGACGGCTTTTACTGTTCCGAAACGAGGATTATTCCATTTTGCTAGAATGCCATTCGGTCTTCATGGAGCGAGTTCTAGAATGATGCGCTTAATGGATAAAATATTTGGACCTGAATTTGAGGGCAAAGTATTTTATTACTTAGATGATATAATAATTATAAGCACTTCATTTGAGGAACACATGTCTCTTTTGAGGAAAGTTCGACAAAAACTTTCTGATGCGGGTCTAACTATCAATATGGACAAATCTGTTTTTTGTAGAGACTCGTTAAAGTTTCTGGGTTACGTCGTCGATAGTCAAGGTTTAAGAACCGATCCAGATAAAGTTAAAGCCATAGTGGATTTTCCTATACCGAACTCGCAAAAAAAGCTTAAGACGTTTTATAGGCATATTATCTTGGTATAAAAGGTTTATTTGTAACTTTTCCATAATAGCAGCTCCGTTACATAATTTAACAAGAAAGGAATTTACGGGAAACAAATTTAAATGGAACAGTCAGGCAGATATAGCTTTTAAAAAACTTAAAGATATTTTAGTGAGCGCACCTGTTTTAGCTTGTCCTAACTTTGAAAAACCTTTCATCATATCATGCGACGCATCCAACACCGGGATAGGGGCGGTCCTGACGCAGGTAGACGATTCGGGTAGAGAACACCCTATATCATTTATTAGTAGGTCTCTGAGTGCTCAAGAGAGAAATCATTCAACTACAGAGAAAGAGCTAAATGCAATGATTTTTGCTCTGGAAAAATTTAGGGCTTACATAGAAGGTTCTGTCATACCGGTTAAAATAATAACAGATCATTACAGTCTAAAATGGTTAGTGAATATTAAATCTCCTACAGGCAGATTAGCAAGATGGGCTGTCAGGTTACAGCAATACAATTTTATTATAGAACACCGTAAAGGAAAAGATAATATAGTACCTGACGCATTATCACGTGATCCCGTAGAATTAGCTGTAGTAGGACAAACTTCACCAACCAAAGAATCGTGGTACGATAAAATGTGTAGAAATGTTCTAGCTTTTCCAAATAAATTTCATGCTTGGAAAGTTGATAATGGAGTATTGTACAAACACATACAGAGTATGGAAGCGCTACACAGAGTGTATGACTGGAAAGAAGTGGTACCTAAAGAGTCTAGGAAAGATATAATAACACAATATCATGTACCTCCTTCGTGTGCTCATTTTGGTATTATGAAGACTTTGAATAGAATTAGTCAGAAATATTACTGGCCGAAGATGGCGGCCGACGTAAAATCATTCATTAGCAAATGTCACACTTGCTTGGGTCATAAGAGTACGAATCAGTTACCACCAGGTCTAATGGGTGATCCCAAATTGGTTCAACGTCCTTGGCAAATGATTGCCACAGATTTATTAGGTCCTTTCCCCAGCTCCTACAAAAAAGGCTATACATATTTGTTAGTAATCTCTGACTTCTTTACAAAATACTCTAAACTTTTCCCATTAAGAAAAGCTACTGGAAAGAATATTGTTGAGATCATGGAAAATGAGATATTTTACAAGTTTGGGGTGCCTGATACAATAATTCTGGATAATGGTCCCCAATATATTTCAAAAGACATGAAAGCGTTAGTTAGCAAGTTTCATATAAGACACCTCTTTTACAACTGTAGATACCATCCGCAAAATAATCCGGTTGAAAGGATTAACAGAGTGTTAGTGTCTGCTATTAGCTCGTACGTCGGTGGTGATCATCGGAGATGGGCAGATTGTCTACATGAAATTGAACTAGCTATTAACACGGCAGTACATGAGGTAACCGGATATACTCCCTTTTTCTTGAACTTTGGTAGGGAAATTATTATTTCAGGAAACGACTACAAGTCTTCAGACTTCAACCCCGAAGATATCAGATTTGCCGCACGGGATTCTTGGGCTTCGGATTTGGACGAATTGAACGATATTTTTTCACAGGTTCGTACGTCTCTAAGGCAGTCGTATGAAAAGAACAAAACTCAGTATAATCTACGTCGTAGGGACATACAATATGAAATTGGTGACATCGTTTGGCGCCGATCGTTCGTTCTTTCAGACGCTAGTAAGTATTTTTCAGCGAAATTAGCTCCCAAGTTTATTCGCAGCAAAATCATTAAGAAATTGTCTCCAGTTGCTTACATTTTAGCTGATTTAAATGGAAAACCTGTGGGAACCTTTCACATTAAGGATATAATCAAACATGAAATCTCAGATTAACGTCGGGTAGGTCAGGAGGGTATTTTAATTATTTTATATACTTTTGTTTCCATTATGCGCAATAGTGGAAGCGATTAAAAGATTCCATTTAACGTGAGAGCATGACTAAAACTTATGTTCTCACATTGAATGCAATTTTATATTTGTTTATGATGTTATTTTGTTTGTCCGTGTCCAGGTATTACTAATATATGTATTTTGCTATTTTTATACTTGTTCAGTGTGCAAGGGTGACCTACCCTTACCCTTGCGCATTGAATGTGTGCATATGAATGTACATAATACTAAATTTTGTAAATTTATATATTCAAGTCATCAAATATTAAGTTTGGATGTGTATGAGTACATTGTACATCCGTTTGGGATTTTGATGATTTTCATATGTACTTTTATAATATTCATTTTGAAATGGTTATGTAATTAACTGTTTTCAAGATGCGCTTGCTAGTCCGGAATGGTGGGCGTATCTTCAAGATAGTTTATAGTAGAATACGGTTGGGTTTTGTGTTTCGTTGTCTTGTTCTGTTTCTTTGTCTTGTTCTGTTTCATTATGCTATTATTAATAAGTTTTTTATGCCCTTTGGGGATGTCACATACTATAAGCTGGAGAAATAGTGCATTTTCAATTGCATGTGGTACAATACTGTGCCTATATTTTATCAAATTATTAATGTTAATTTGGGGTTATCCCATTCATTAATCTATAGTATCAAATGAGTATGTATATTCCTTGCAGGATCTGCTGGATATTAGTTACAATTTTCTTATAATAGATTAAATGATTTATAGTTAGTACTATTTATTATGTTGCTTTGAGTTAGAAGGCAAACCGAAGAGTTCATTAAGAATCTTTGGCATTGGGTTACTATTTTCATCACATGATAGCAATCAGATGCTTAGAATATCTATTTAGTAACTTTAGGAAGTTATGAAACCCTGCCAACGGTTTTCTATGTAATTTCTTTTGGTAGTGCTTATTTTATCCATTTGGGTTTTTTTTTCTTTTTGGATTCACATTTTATGTTGTTTTTTATCTTTACAAATTAGAATAAAAATAAATATAAATTAATTAAATAGAGAGATTTGAAATCCTCAACACAAAAAAATGCATGTGGCATATGCCAACGTCGGTTTACTTTTAATTTTATTTTAAAGATAATAAAGCTTCCTTCTTCGGGTTGCGGGGGCCATTCTTGAGCTCGGAATGACCTCAACAAGTCGAACTAGCATTCGATAATTCAATCAATACCTTGTTCTTGATCGAATCATGGAATGTTAATTGGTTCTTTATTCTTAGAGATTTACAAAATAGAATAAGAATAATTCAATCTTACTGCTAATTTCATCATCGGATTACATTTTAACTGAAAATTTAAATTTTGATTTATACTATACTACAATGGGGTATTACAGAATTTGTTTATTCACAAGCTAATTTATGTCTCAAATTTTATCAATATCAAAAACAAAACTTATTTTCACTCAGATCTATAGGAAAGATAATAATGTTCATCTTCATATAGAAATCTTAATATCTATTTCACAGTTAACAGCTTAAATTTTTAAACTTTGAAATAACTTGTTAGTAAAATTATAATAAAATTTATTTATAAAGATATTTAAAATATCATTCTATTTTAGAGGAGTGACATCTAGGTGGGCTGTTTTGAAACTTCAATTTATAACTTTATAACTAAACAATCAGTTCTAACTTAAATTTTTTTTCTAATTTTCATCAGTAAACCATTTTATAGTATAGCTTAGTCTTCGCAACATCAAGAATTAACATCAACGTTAAATCGCAATCATCACTACAAATTCAAGACCTTAACATATACTGCCCGGTGGAATTCATTGCTGCTTTTGGCCAAAACAATTACAATCTACATGGAAGGAAGAACTTCATATTCATATGGACATCTTTATACAAAATGGACCTGTCATCTGCACTGGACAATATCAAGAAGACTATCAAAATTGAACTTCAACTTTCTTCTTCTACATTGATCTTCGGCTTTCATCTGTACACTCTTTGGATGCTCATCCCAGCAGTTTCAAAATTCATCATGGCCAGATTAGGAGGAGGAGTTTCGCCTTCATACAATCACCAAACAAACCTCTAAGCTGATAATCACCACTTCTGCCTTCAAGACCTGGACCCTGTACGTGACCTTCATATTGGATACAAATTACCTGGTTTCAAGGATACATTCTGAAATCAATTCTTCCAGAGCATATCACCTATTGGCATGATCAGCAAGCTTCCTGTCTTGAGATGTGTAAAGGCGCCAGGAGGGCCTCAAATTTCCTTGGAAATTTTTTTTGGAGGGAAGGGAGTAATGTAACGATTTGAAACTACTCGCCCCGTTGTCAAGCGCTTGGAAGAACTAATTAACTCAAGAAGCGTGCAATTGTGAACACAGCCACGGCCGGGTACTTAATCATAGACATCTGAGATTGCAAGCCAGTTCTAGGGAATTCGGACAACTGTCAGGACGTACGTCACGGAACAGATTCCAGAGAGATTTGCGCCATTAAAAACGTGAGCGATTGTCATCATGCTAATTAGATTTTACAAAATGGTTTACTTTAAATAATATAAATTTGTTCTTCACAAGATATTTGGGAAGAGCTGGCGCCCTATATAATCAAGCAGGATTAATATTTGAGATGTGAAACTTATCCTTTTAATTTTTACTACCCGCAGATTAACATTTTAGTATTGTATCTTCGCATCACTAGTCAGATTTTGTTTAACGATCTGAACATGCCCTGATCTTAATAATGAACGTAGAGTCTCTTGCTATTTAACTTGATATTAATGTAATTTAATAGATGAGTATTTTGATAATTAAACTCAATAAATTTTGTTCTCAGCATTCACGCAATTCTTTGATTTCTGATTCCCTTATTTAATATTGTGCAACACATGAGTTTTATGTTTACACACTTTTCAGAAATTACACACCAAATAAATCTCGGTACACCCTTTAGGCAATTTCGGGATATATTCTGAAAAGACAACAAACAACCGTAGAGTCTTTTTGGAGATATATATGGTGACCGGATAAATCATCAAAATGATAATTCATCACATCTTTAAAAAGTCATGGAAAGTGATGAAACAAAAACTCTATTACCTGGGTTAAGTAAGTTAGGTTAAAAAAAATTCATCGTTTTTAATGACTCTATATCACTTTATAAAGGGGTGTTGAATAGTCACTGTGTTGAGTTAGCATGGAACCATATATATCCCAGCCTGACACGGTCTCGTAAAACTTATCCTATCTCATTTTGTAATACGGTAAGAAATAACACATCTGACCTAATGATGGACACTGCAATGCTGTCCGAAACGTTGGCTAAAGAAGGAGTTGGCGCAGCACGGCATAACAACCCAAAAACAAATAACCAAAAAAGGTGAGAAATATGAGAAAAACAGAGTTAGAAAGAGCCACGCTTTTTTATTTTCGAAATTTTGTAGTAAATATTTTTATATTAAAACAGCGTATATATCTGAAATGTAATGAGACGTACATTACAAAATGTCAGAGAATTTAGGGGTTAAAAAAAATCTCCTCTGAAATCATAATTATTAGTTTCACATACGAAACAGTAAAAAAATATCATAATTATAAATTTCACATACAAAACAGTACACAAATAGGAAAAGGGAGGTTAAGTACAACAAACAAGAAAAATACAGGGATATATACATAAGCACAGAACCAAGGTAGGAATTTAGAAGAAGTTACTTACCCACTAATACATTGGTAAAAATAGATTAAGCTGGATTACAAATATAGGGTATAGAAAAGGAGAGAGAGAGCGAAACAAAACAAATTACAACACGACAAGAATTACGTATTTTCGTTTTTATATGTTCTTAAAAAATATTCTTTTAAAGCCTTACTTGGAATTTTTGGATTATGCTGGCTGTTTTTATACATATCTGGAAGAGAGTTATAGAGTGTGTAGGCAATATAGTTATTTTGTAGTGTGTGTTAGAGGAATACGGATTTTATTGTTATTCCTAGTATTGTGGTTGTGGATGTCTTGATTGTAAAGTAGCTTGATCTTAGTGTGGGTTGATTGTTAGGTCATTTGTAGGATGGTGGAAGTGATTTTAGGTTTAGGAAGGATGCCGGAAATTTAATAGATATCCTTGATGAAATAATTTAATTATTTTATGGTTACTTCTTAATAATAATAATAATGACATGGCATTTATATAGTGCAGTTTAGTGTCATTTCACTTCAAGTGCGCTTAGCTATAACAAACTTAAAAACGGTAATGCAGTATTAGTGGTCATATGTTCTTCTTTTTTTGTATTAGGCAATTCACCCTAAAGAGAGTTGGTCATGTTCTTAAAATTGTTCCTACAGTGCGCCTTACCCAATGACAAAACTTAACAGTATAACAATAACAGCAGGACGGACAAAACAAGAATATTAAAACTAAAACATAATATAAAACAGGAGGCAGTTTGTGCTCAGAAATGAGAATATAAAGCGTGGTGTTTTCTCTTTCTAACACCGTTTAGATAATATTTCTCACCATGATAGTAAGGGAGATGCAACGATTTCTATGAGATGAGCTGTTCCCAAAAGCGAACAAATTAGCATGTGGGGTTAAGTTGAAAATTGACTAAGTCACCCCAGTTTACGGCAGCCAAATTGAGTTAGCCATTATTAATTAATAAAAAAATTACAAGTATAAACACAAGAATAAGTTTGTCACAAACTCACACCCTGCTGCTGTGAAGTTATTTGCTTGCAGGGGGGGACAAAGTGACACCGTACGAACAAACGCTTTCACAACTTTTAATTGAGTTATTCAGTCTGCGAAATTATACAATTTATGGTCCACTTAGGGCAAATTTCATTGCTGCAGAGCAGACAATAAATAGAATTCATTGCCCTTTCGGTGGGAAAGTGTTTTTCGTAGAAAGATATGTTGCGAATTTCGTAGAACAATTATTTTTGTTGAATCATCGAAGTGAATCATTGTTAATTCTAATGTTTTTCACGCGGATTTTTACGACATGTGATAATTCTCTCCTTGTTCTGCAGGTTTTCAATTTTTGACAACAATATTACCAAACAGTCACACGTTGAGGATAGAGAGGCTTTTCAACAATAACTCTTGGGTTTTCCGAGCCCTAGATGCGACAATTTTGCTTGTTGACGAAGCCACCGAGGTGGAAATGGGCCTCATCACTCATGATGATTTGCGTTTGATTCACTCAAGTGAATTTTAATAATTTCAATGCTTTGTTGAAGCGTGTATCGTTCCATTTTTATTAATGGCGTAGTTTCTACTTGTCAAATGTCAAAAAATGACAGCTTCAAAAGTAACATCTACCGAAATAGCGGGCTATTCACAATAACACCTCTTATTGGAATCATTTTTACCAGGGCGATACTGAGAATATATAATATGTACCACCAATGCTATAAGTTCACAGTTGACTAACATCATTTCTTCCTCACAACACGCAGTTATAATCTGACAAACATATCCTAACATTGCAATGTTAAAATTAAATATTTAGAATTTGAAATTCTTTAAAACAATGGAAGGTATGTCAGTGATTCAAATCATAACACGTGCTGACTTTATCATACATCTACGAATGTGCAATTTACAATTGTAGTAATAATTTATAGATATACGCTTGTCAGAAAGCCACAATCCAAAAATGTGTATATTCATGGTACACCTTATATCGTAGGTAATAGGCATTAAAATCGCTTGACAAACGAAGTCTAGAAACGTTCGATTTCGAGCACAAAACTGGTTTTTATTTATTCTGTAAATAATTTTATAAGAAAGCAAAAAAGTTAATCAATCGAAACTGTCACAGATAATCTTAGCTATAATACTGTAATTTTTTAAGTTTTTTCCTTTATGCGTTCATACATTTCTATTGAAAAATTATTTTTTTTAGTAGTTTACATTTATATTTTAACTGAGTAATTTTTTTTTATTTATTTGTATTCTACTCAAGCGAAACGATAGGAAAACCTTCAATTTATCTAAAGCATATTTTTGGTATTCATAATGTACACCAATTCGTTATAAAAATTAATCAAAATAGTGATTTGGCATTACGCTACGTCTTAACCCCACACATGAGATTCAGAGGAAAATAATTTCCCTTAGGGCCTATATCATCTTTAGGGACGCTGTGTGGAGGGTATTTTTTAAGGAACGGAAGGAGAGGAAGTCCTGGGAATTGCAAAAAGGTATGAGGGGTGGGTAGGAATCTAGGAATCAGTGTATCCAGGGGTAAGAGACCATTGAAGATTTTACCAGGGTGATACTGAGAGTATCTGCTAATCTGGAACATGACGCAAATACTGCACATTTATTATTTTACATTAATAATTTATTAAAATACACAATTCATCAAATAAAACTACTTTTTCAATAATTGTAAAATTACTTTATGACGTCATTTTAATTATATGAAAATTAAAAAAAGGAGCGTCATGTCACAAAACCTTAGATCAGCGACATCATCAGCTGTAGGCAGACTGATGGAACCTAAGCGCAAGCCAAATACTAAGTTTGGTGATCGCGCTTTCGGAGTATCTGGGCCGAAGGCTTGGAATAAACTCCCTCCGGAACTAAGATCTATAACAAGTCCAACAGAATTCAGGTCTAAACTAAAAACTTACCTTTTTAAGCTGTCATACCCTTAAATTAAATATACCATTCCTAAGAGAAAGTCCAGTTATATTCAATTTTCCAATTAAGTCCTAAATCTTGTTTCTAAATTTCGCTAATAAACAATTAGATAATGTTGATTAAGTGTTAATCTCAAGTGACCTACCAGGTAAGTACTGTACTGTATATTATCTCCATAAATAGTTAAGTAATAACATAGATCACTGTAAAAATGTTTTATAAGTTTGTACAGCGCCCTTGAGGTGATTTTGCACAAAAACGGCGCTATACAAGTTATCCAATTATTATTATTATTTATTAACGGTTTCTTCATGATAAACATATAATGAAAATTAACAAATTTAAAATTTTCATTACAATGAGCGGTGATTCATTATTATTATGAAAAAATTATATTATCTTATAATAGTAAATTACTGCATTTATGTGCAAAAGTGATATCATAATGTGAGTGTGCCTTAATTTTTGCAAATGGCGTCTAATGTCATCGTGCTTTGACATTTATGCTGTAGATAGATAGCGAATTAGTTGTCAATAAGCAATGGAGCAAATAAGCAATACACACCTGAAGAAGGCGGAATTATTGTTACTGCTTGTTTGACCAATTTCCGGTCTGTTGTTTTGAATTTTGAATTTCTACGTCGTTTTCCTCGTCTTCAATGTGAATCAACTTAGGAGGTGGTCTTTTGACCGGTATCATTTTTCAACTTAAGGCGATGCACTACGTCGTGTAATATTTTAAATTGAGCTGCTATCAATAACAACCCTTACGTAGATGGCGATAAGGTTTAAATTCCCACTTAACACCATCCGCCTGTTTTGATTTATGCAAGAAAAAAACATGGCCAAAAGGTGCCTTTTATTTTATTTTGTGGATGTTCAGGCATAAATATTTATTTTTTCCGATCATTTTATAAATAACTTAATTTGCCACATTATACAATAAAATCATAACAGAAAATGGGTTCGTAAGTAGGAGATTTTGAACTTTAAAGCAGTTTTCATAGGCCTTATACATTTTTTTCTGGGCTTATAAAAAGACTTATCTAAAAAATACTCGATTATTTCGAAGGCCAAGATGTATTCTACTCGCAGTATTTAATTAAAGCATCTGAAACATTTCTAGGCGACCAAATTTTCAAACCAAAAACACATGATTTTGCATTACTACGTATGGCATCGCCTTAGTGTCATTAACTGTACACCTTCGAATAAACTTTCCGTGAACACACAAGCCATTATTTTTGCATTTCTAATAAAATAGCAGGCAATACACATTATGATATTACTTTTGCACCACCTTATACATAGAAAAAACTTATAAACTAGCTCATTTACGTATAAATCTAAAACATATATCATAATCGACACAACAGAATCAAAGTAACATCAGAATCAACTAAAACCTCTAAATAACAAAAAAAAATATTATCAATAAAGGCGTACCTATATTAAAATGTTTAAAAAATAATTATAAGCAATAATTAGTCGAGTAAAAATAAATGCCGCCAACGGGAATTGAACCCGTGCCTTCTGATGTCCGGTCAGGTGCTCTGAAACCACTGAGCTATGTCGGCTTATTTCCAACCCGCCAAATGATTCAATATGTACTAGTACCTCAATCAACAATTACTGCGTATTATATTTTTTCCACCTGTAAACAACCAAATTTATTTTTGTAGGAAAGGCTTTGTTAGTGCTAAATTTCTCACTAGATGGCGTGAGACATATAATATCTTCATTTGTTGGTGAAATATTTTTGACTTGTCAAATATTATTATTTTTTTAATGATAAACTAATGTTTATAAGACAAGGTTTTACGCATGATATTTCAGGCGACTAATTATTGCTTATAATTATTTGTTATCCTTTATGCTTAAAATGTTGATCCTGACGAAGAAACCATTGGTTTCGAAACATGTCGTTCCTTTTTGATTAAATAGTGTTGTTAACAAAGCATTTTATTTTCATATAAATAAAATTAACTTAATTTATTTCATAGTTCTTTTATCATTAACTCCACACAGGAGACCTTATAAAATAATTCTCCGCAGGACCTATGTCATCTTTTGGGATGATGTGTGGTGATTTTTTACCAGGAAAGGAAGGAGAGGTAGTTCTGGTAAGGAAAAAGGTGTGAGGTGTGGGTAAGAATCTTAGGGTCAATGTGACCATGAGTGACCATTCAATTTTGTTTATTCATTTCAAAAACATTACAAAATTGTTAATTTCAATGCGTTTTTAAAATATTTTTGTAATAAGAATTCTAAGATTAATATTAACAGTGTGTATATCAACTATACCAGTAATAATAGAGCTTGCCTTTTAAAGGAAGCTTCATTGAAGCTAAAAATTTCGATATCCAAATTGATTCTGTTCAACAGCAAGATTGCTCTCCCCACAGGCCAATTGACCATTGGCAAGTTAGTTCTGCAGGCCGGGAGATAAAATAGTCTATGTTGTCGGTGACGTAGATAACCATCGGGAACATAGAAATGAATGCTTTCCATGATGAGCGAGTTTTCAAACCATCCACGAATCAGTCTGAATGAATGTGTAGCAATGCGCACATCCATCCCGACCCGTAGATAGTTCATTCCGAGCATACCCAAGAGAAAGTCAGTGGGATAGAGCCACGGGTAGTAGCCATACTCCCTCATGTAGAGAAATCTCAAGAATTTCTTCTGAACCCTCTCCAACATGAGAGAATACTTTACCTGGTGTGGACTCCAAATCACCGACCCACTTTCAAGTCTACTCCTTACTAAGGAATTAAATAAAACTATAAGCACCCGGTTATCTCTAAAATTCCTTGCAGAGGATAGAACAAAGCCCAGAATTCTCAGTGAAGTGCTACATGCCGTCTCAATATGAGCATGAAATGTCAGCCTACTATCAAACATGATTCCAAGATCCTTCGTTGTCGAGACACGTTTTAAACTTCGGACTCCATTGTATACCGGTAGTACCAGGTATGACTCGCCATACTGCGATGCAAGGCGATATTCCGAGAAAGACCTGATAAAGAGGTCAAAAGATCTCCCTCCACCAGTCTCTCCCGATCCGACCCGCCACGCAGTAGTTGGGCAGACGCATCCGCTGCCAAGGGCCGGACAAACCTCACCCCGTGAACACCTGCTAAGCCACCAAACGCAGCGAACCACTTGGGGTGACTTATGGCAGATGTGTTGGTTAGCCAATAAATTGTTCCCGTTATTTTATTTTTTTTATTTATCCCGGATTTTAACGCGTGATCACCGGATTCGTAACGTGTACTGGGCAGCATAAGGAAAAATGTTGCTTAGTTTAGGCACAAGAACACGCCCACAACACGTTTCTATTGCTTTATCTTCTCAGTGGTCAAAATATGGTAGGTTTAATTAATACAGTACGAGCGGCACCTAGTACCTACCGGCGATGGTCACATGTCTATCATCTCTTTCTTTCCCTGTGCACTGCTGTCTCCCTCTAGCTTACACCGACAGAGGGGAAGAAGAAGAAGAGAGAGGAAGAAAAAAACGAGAATTTGCACGTCCTAAACTGGTTCTGCGAATATTATTATAGTACAGGATGAGCCAAGTTAAATGCGAAAAAATTATTGACGTAATTTGCTTGGAGTAATTTCAAATTTCAAATTCTGTGGATATCGAATTGAAAGATATCGTAAACAATTCATTGAATCATGACACGTATTTGAATAAAGTGAATTGGTTTATGTTACAAGAAAGAAAAATAAAAAGGTAAAAAACGATATTTTAGAACAAAAAGTTATAATTTTTGTCAGCGGTTTTGCCGGTGCAATAAAATGAACGTTTAGGTACTTTTAATTTCATTGTTTACTTTTTAAATCTACTTATAAACGATGGACTGAGGTTGGAGTTAGTGATTTAAAAAGTTTTGATATGAAAAGATCTTTGATTAGAGATATGGGTAAATAATCTGAAAATTAAAAAAAATATTGTACTACCTACTTCAGAATATTTGAGTACCGGCAAAATAATTACATACATTGGAGTTTTTAATTACATTCACTACGCATTAGCAATACGTATTATCATTACATTTTTTTTCGATTTATCTTCAACTTCTGAACTCCTAGAGCTGCGTCTGGGTTTTATATCGTTTTTTAACTAACTAACGATCACGGCGTTTCCCCGCAGGGGTAGGCAGAGAGGAAGGACCGCCAAACAACTCGGTCTTGGCACACACTTCTTGCCTCATTCACATCCATACACCGTCTCAAACATTCTCTTCTATTATTCATATGTTACTTTGTTGTAAGATTAATTTCTTATAATTAAATTATAATATGTAAATGACATCCTCAGCACGGGAGATCCCAGTGAGGATATCATTATCTCTATATGTTACTAAGAAAAGAAGAAAATAAATCATTATTATTATTATTATTCTGACTCTTGACATGGCCCAACTCAAGTATCTGATTCACTTGATCGTGGCATGTCTTCCTCGGGCGTCCCCGACTTCTGCTACCATTCACATTTGCATCGTATATTCCCCTTACACTACATTCTTCGCTCAAAACATCTAAGCATCCCTTTCTTGATCTTACTCATTACGCTTACATCAGCCTCGCACTCTTTGCGGATCTCCACATTTCTCACACGATTGTACATGGTTTTACCACACATACGCCTCAGGGGTCTCATTTCTACAGCATTCAGTCTACTTTTATCCTTTTTCTGCTAGTTCCATGCCTCATTTCCGTACATCAGGGTAGGTACCAGCACTCCACTGTGGACTGCTAGCTTCGTTTTTTAAATCAATAATTATGAATGAAAATATTAAAATCACACACTTTTAGTACGATAATCATAATAAAAAAAACAAAAACACAGAATTTTAACGGTATTCATAGTTTGTGAAAATATTATATTTCGTAGTGCGGAGTGCGTTGATACACCCTGTACATTAATTTCGTCGGAGCAATAAAAAGCGGTCCCTTACAAACCAGAGTAGATTGCAAAATGCAACCGTATGGAGCCAGCAAGCTGCGAGGAGATGAGAACACTCGTGTGTGAATGTAAATAGTTCACCCACACTCCCACACAGATTATTATTAAAATACAAGTCGGGATCGGTGCACGCTCAAAGGAACATGTTTATTTTTCAACACCAAACACCCCGACATAAACAAAACTAACCGGCTAACGTACCAACAGATAACGAATAACAGGAAGCAGGGGTATTCTGCCTTATTCTAACCGACTTCCCAGAGTGGTAGATATTAGAGATACTCTGAGTATCGCCCTGGAGAAAGACCAGGATAAAGAAACGAGAATAGAAACGCTTGAAATTAATTTATTTGTAAGAAACAAAAGGGCCTCCGTAGTAGAGGGGTAAGGCTCTCGACTAGCAAGCCGGAGGTAGCAGCATCAAATCCCAGCGTGCGCAATTAAATTTTCTTTGATTTAATTTGTGTTATATTACAATTTTAAATAATATATACCTAGTATATTGCAGCACGTTACAGCGTGGATGATATTCTTAGTATCGCCCTGGTGTAATACCACCATGCGGAATTGAAAAGGCTTTGGTTATGTTTGGGGACCATATCTGAATAGACAGGTACTTCTCCATCTGCTTCCCTTATCCTAGCTACCTTCAACCTCACTGAGAAGACAATATGTCACATGTTTTGTCACGATCAAGTGATTCAGACTTTTGCCGTGTTTGGTGGCTACATCTTAATAGCCAGTTATTTCCCAACCTTCCTCTACTCATCTCCTTCACTTCCCCACTACTTTCAGCCTCACAACATACTCCAACTACAGACGGTTGGGAGCAGTTGGGACTCTTGTTCAGTTTCACATAAAAAATAAAAATAAAAGTAATTTAAAATATGCGCCGTTTTGTGAAAAATCACCGCTCACCGCTGTACAAATATATATTATATATTTCTTTAATGCTCTATCTCATTACTAACTATAGACTAGACAAACTATTTATCAACTTATGTCTAACATATTGCATCCACCGGTTCGTCAATCACTAATGTACAGGGTTTTCCAATAAGAGGTGTTATTTTGATATTCAATCGTAAAAGATCAATGGTTTCGTTGCTTGTGTGGCACGTAGCGCCGTCTTGTTGAAAGTAAGCGTTGTCCAGATCAATACCATCCAATTCCGGCAGTAAAAAATCATTAATCATCTCTCGATAGCGCAATCCATTCACCGTAACTGTTGCTCCAGCCTCATTATCGAAAAAATAAGGTCCAATGACTCTGCCGGATCATAAACCGCACCAAACAGTCACACGCTGAGGATAGAGAGGCTTTTCAACAATAACTCTTGGGTTTTCCGAGCCTCAGATGCGACGATTTTGCTTGTTGACGAAGCCACCGAGGTGGAAATGGGCCTCATCACTCAAGATGATTTGCATTTGATTCACTCAAGTGAATTTTAATAATTTCAATGCGTTGTTGAAGCGTGTATCGTTCCATTTTTATTAATGGCGTAGTTTCTACTTGTCAAATGTCAAAAAATGACAGCTTCAAAAGTAACATCTACCGATATAGCGGGCTATTCAAAATAACACCTCTTATTGGAAAACCCTGTACAAGTGTGGTGCTGAGCCATGGTCGTTCTTAGCTTTGAAATGAATCAAATACTTGTATGGTAAAATGTGGCGTATGAGATGAACGAAGACAGTGCTGGTGTAAGGAGAATGTACGACGTGGAAGTGGATGGCAGAAGAAATCGAGGACGCCCGAGGAAGTCATGGCACAATCAAGTGAAACATAAACTTTCAACTCTTTACAATAATATAATGTCCAACTTAAAAATGAACATAGTTTTCAGGTACAATAGAGTTCACAACTTTGCCCAGGAACTGCATATAAACATAACGTTTTGCGAACACCACACTGGATGGTGTTCGTGTTATTCTTCCGTCGTAAGTAAAAACACAGCATCATCCGTCATGATTCTAACAAACTATAAGGTCAGTTACTTGCAGGGGTAGGCAGAAAGGAATAACGCCATACCCACTATTCTGTCTTGACACAAATTCCTAGCTTCGATATTATGATATCAAATAAATTCTCACGACCAATAAAAAATAAACAAATTTTCATGTAATAACGAAAACTATGCTTGATGATGAACAGTGATAGGCTGTCCGAAATGTTATGTTCCTTAGGCGTCCCAGAATTCTTTCATTAACACATTTGAAGATCCAATTAAAGATTTTTTTTTAATTTTGTCTGGAGCCAGTGAGACTATGGCATCCCCAATTAGGGTATGTTATTAGGGTGAAAGTAGTGGGGATGGGAAAATGAAGGTAGGGAAATACCTGGCTATTCAGATCTGGTCATCAAACACGGAAAAAGTGTGAATCACTTGATCGTGCCAATATATAGCCATATTGTCTTCTCAGACATCCCCGACTTCTTCCATTGGCTTGTGCAAATATTGTGCTACTTACACTCCTTTCTCCGTTCATCCGCTCTACCACATTTTTAAACGTGAATACCGCATCCCAGATTGTAGTTTATATTGAAAGGGAGCTGAGAGAAAAAGAGGAAGATTGAAAAGTACCTGGCTATTCAGGTCTGGTCAGTAAATACAACTATTGCCATTCAAAGCAATGTTTCAATTATTATTCTGAAAGGTTGTTTTTCACCTGGGCGATACCGAGTATTTAACACAGCAATACACACATGAAAACATATTAGGCCAACCATGAATAATAGCCCTTCTGTTAGTAATTAAAACAAAAAATATCCCCCTTGCTGAAAACAATGGTAGAAGAAAAACCATCCCAGACATTTCTGAATGATACTTCAAAGTACTTACATGTCGTAAAATATATGAGCAGAGCGGCGCAGGTTTTGGCGAACATTTTCACAGCACTTTTAAGTGTTTTCATATATTAAATCACTGTGGAAACATCACTGAACTATTCAACTATAACTCGGTGCAAGTTTTAACAGCCATGGCAGTACAGGAGGCGACCAACTGTCATGTAAAAAAGACTAAACCGAACTGGGAGATGCGTCCATTGTAAACAGTGATGCCGGCGGGGTTGGTTCGGAAATGTCCGACCGGCGGCATTCGGGTCTCCTCGGCAAATGTCATAAACAAATGCGGTGTTGCCATTCGAAAAATATATTTCACAAAAAATATATATATTTCTTCAACTGGTAACAATGAACAAACATATTTGTTTATTTATTCTTGGATAATTTATATAGCGCCGCTTTTGTGAGAGATCACCTCAGGGGCGCAAAATTTTTATATATATATAGAAATTTTGACATTATTTCTGAAAAGTCTGAAAGTAACGTGTGTGTGATTGGTTTATTTATGTGTTATGGTTTCTTACTAGTACTACTGTGAACAATAGTAGACCTCGCGTCCAAAATAGTATGTTTCTAATTTTCATTAATAATATCAAAACCAAACGTTCCCCTGAAATCGTAAGAATATGAAAGTAGGTACAATACCTACTAAAATGAACATAAAGCATGTATTACATTTTTTTCTTCATTTATTTACGCATTTTTACCAATTCTTCTTTCAATTTTTTTCGGGCAGGTCAGTGCCATAAAATGCGATTAAGGAAGTTCAAAAACAAAACGATTTCACATTGAAAAATAATCTTTACTTTTCTAAAATCCATCCACCATTTTGAACCGGAAACCGATCGTTCAAACAAATTTACAAACCGATGAAATGAAAAACGGTCAAGTTAAAACAAGACTCAAATATTACAATTTATTATTGATAATTTTAAGAATTGTGGTGGAGTGGTTTTATAATGTGCACGTGTTTCTAATTGTATATCCAGGTAAAAGCGAGTACGTACTTAAATATTTCCCTAACCGGCGCACTTTTAGTTGGAACAAATTATGGAAATTACACTTTTTTTCAACAATTACCAAAAAAAAACGATTTCCTTCGGGATAGATGGTAAAAGATGCATTATAATTCCATTTTTATTCAAAGGTAAAAATTTACCTCATGAATTTGCCATCATTTTGGACTTTACATTTTTGTCGTATAAATTACCTTTATAAAAAAAAGAAAGACAAACATTTCCGGGTTACTAATAACCTGAAAATATTTGAAAATCTCCTACTACCACCACAGTAATCGTCAGTAAAGAAAATGTTGATTGTGTTGTGATGGAGGACTTAGCCAGCCGAGGAATTGAACACACTACGCCTGGGTGGGACCCAAACGTGATGTTAACTCAGCCACCGACCGGTAAATTTAATTCAACAACTTATCTAACCCAAACTCACGATCTAATAACCTATGAAAATTTGTGCATGAAAATAGTTGTTTCTTCTAGTAATTGCCGAAAAGTTTAATTTCCATAATCTGTGCCTAAAAGTTCGGCGGTTAGGGAAATATTTACCTAAAATTAAATATGTACTAGGCTTACAATTATCACGTTAAAGGCTTTCACTTATCGTACTATACATTCTGAATGACTTATTTAGATGTATATTGGATAAGTGTGTATAATTAATATAGTAATAATATAATTAATAATTATGTTAAATATTCGTCTTCTTTTTTCTTAATAGAATCATATTTTCTTCCAGTTGGAATATTCTTCTTCTAAGTAGGGATAAATCAGATGAAGAAATTTATCTGAAACTAGTAATGTTAATCATACTAGTGATAATCAGCGTTATAATCACACAAGTAACACACAGCGACCGCGGAAGTGGGGGGCAGAGGGGGCCAAATGCCCCCCTAAAATCAAATTAGGGGGGGCCGCGCCCCCCCCCCCCCAATTTTACTACCTGGGTAAAGAAGGATTATCTGTGCTGGTAAAGATTATCTGTTCAGGAGACCCTTGTGGTAATGCTAGACGACGACAAGTCATGTAATATTAGTGATGAGCGCAGGGCGACACTTCGCGGCTATCCAGGGAAAATGGACGAATTTTCCACCCTGCTTGTGAGTCGGTGGAGCAGCTGGCCCAGAGAGGCCTTGCAGAGTGTTGATTATACTGCTACCGGGGCGCAACAATCTGCGCGGTCATTGCGGAATGTGTACAACTCGATGGGTGAACACGATTTCAATCGCATATGGACAGATACGGAAAAGGCTAATATGGAAATCACTATGCCTACTATGCCCCGTGCTCGAGCCCCTCCAAAAGGCTTCAGTGGCAGAGCTCCAGCTGTGCAGTTGTCGCCTAGGGAAAGTCTATATCAGTGTTAGACTGGTCTAAAAACGAGTTGGAAATAAGGTTTGAACAGCCTAGAATGAATCGCCTCGCCCAGCTCAAATCTGTTCTACTTAACCGTTCAAAGGAATTATCAGCAAGCGACATCCAGGCCGAATTAGGCGTTCACGCAACTGATTTTGAAATTGACTCACTAGCACTGCAAATGAAGATAGCTAAGAAAGCAATACCTCACGTGAAGACTGTCCGAGAGTACGCAAGAGAACTGGCTAATCTACCTAAAGTTTCAAGACCAATGATTAATGAAGTAGAAAAGTTAGTAGTCTTGCTCCTCACCGTCCAGCTACGTCTACGTAGAGTGCCCTCCGACGCATCGGAACATTCCTCCGACTACCAATGAAGCAGAGAAAACTTACTTATCTAGCAATACCTACTGCACGTGCATGCTTCAAAGACGGCTGAGAGACGCAACGTTTTTGGTATCGTTCAATGAATGCAATAAATCAATATTTAAAAAAAAGGTTTTATTCACTGAACCTGTTATTTGTTTGACCTACTCATCTCCGTTTTGTCTTATTTATAACTAGTTGATTGACTGGAGAGGAGACTGAAGGAAGAGGGTGACTAAAAAAGTTTGCCCCCCCCGTCATAGAGTACTTCCGCGGTCCCTGGTAACACATATACTTAAAACAAAATACTATACCATCGACTCATTTATTAGTATTTTATTTATAATCGCTAGCAGTAACACAAAAATTTATTTATCAACGTTGGGCGTGTCATACGAATTTGTAAAATGAAGCGTCCCACCTATGATTAATTTCTCCCCATGACGTTCTATCGAATTACGATATTTATATATTATAATCGAGTGTTACGTAAACTAAGAATGCTGTAAAGAGAGAGAGAGAAAGTGCCAGAAGGAATAACAAAACCGCGCGGAAGTGGCCAACGTGTGGCTCACGTCGAACCGCTCACCGTGCGGTTCAAGTATAGCTCGAATAAGCACTACTTTATTTTTTAAAAAAGAGGAATAGAAAACGGTCCATCTTTTTTTTAAATCTCAGCAGTTATTCAACTGCTTGATTTATGTCAACTGCATTCAGCCATAAAAAGAAAGAAAAATATTATTGAACTCTTTCTTTGTCTATGAATTTTCTGTATTTTGTCTATGCCACTATGACAGCTAATTTCAGATTTGTTGTGTTTGTGTCAAATTATGTAAAGAAAGTTGCATTCGATCCGTAAAACTGCTAGTAAAAATGCTCAAAACAGATTAAAAATCCTGTAAGACTGATAATTATTTCTACCTTCATCGCCATTATGACTTCTCAGAATGCTGCTTTCGAAAATACAGACTCTGAAGACGATTTACCGATGACTTCTCTTAAGATGAAGCTGGAAACACTTAGTAATAATGAAGATGAAGTGTTAGATGATGAGGAAGAAGCAGACCTCAATATGACCGTTGAAGCAGAGGGAGATAACAGTGAAGCATTTGGTTTTACGAGAAATAAAATTATTATAGGCAAAATGAGAAGCATAAAGAAGCTAAAAAAAAGTATGTTATTGTTTGAAGTAAAGTTCCATTTTTATTCAATCAAAGTTCAAAATTTCCAATATAAATGGATCCCTTTACCACCATATTGGATTTTTTTAGTATGGAGTGACATTTGCGAAAGTTTTATTTCAATTAAATAAATTAATACGCATTAATTACTTAATTAACCCAAACTAAGAACTTAATAACCTATTTTGTGTATTGGCTACTAGTCTCCCCTAGAGATGGCCCGGAAATTGGAACATGCTGTCTATCAGTGCCCTCACTGTTTTTGCGCTAAAATTGTCAAATTAAGCCAAATCTCGACGGTATGAGAAGTAATTATGAACTTACCTTGGGGCAAACGTATTATGCTTCATTTTAGTTGAAATAATAAAGGAAAAACATGGAAAAAAACAGAAAATAGTTTGAGATCGACATTTATTAACAAATTATAAGCGGCCATGTTGATTTCGCTATATGCACAGCGACTAGTCGACAGGGGGCGTGGCCAACATATCCGAGCATACCCGAGGTGTTCCGAGTTGCAAAATCAGTGAAACGCGGTGGGCGGTGAAACGAAACGTCAGAAATGGCGTAATAATATAATGTAAACAAACCTTTTTAGAACTACGCTAGGTTTGTGTAACATGGTTTGTGATACAAAAGAAAGTGCCCCCTTAATACCGCCTGCTCGCGTCAAGGCAAGAAAAACATCCCAGTTTTCAATTAGTTTAGCGGCTACGCTAGTTTTGTGTAACATGGTTTGTGATTCAAAAGAAAGTGTCCTCTTAATACCGTCTGCTCGCGTCCAGGCAAGAAAAACATCCCAGTTTTCAATTAGTTTAGCGGCTACGCTAGGTTTGTGTAACATGGTTTGTGATTCAAAAGAAGTGTCCCTTTTATACCTATACTTCACTTCGGATATGTTGGCCACGCCCCCTGTCGATTAGTCGCTGTGCATATAGCGACTCCCATCAAGTTCCCGGCAAAAAGTACGATGTAAAATGGCCGCGAAGTGGGATATTTTGATAAATATGTCATATTTATTTTGAGTGTAAAAATGAAACGAAGTGAAATTTGTTCTAAGTGAAAGCTTTGCACCTGAGAACAATACCACGGGTACAGTTTGAGATCATCAGGAATTAGTAATTATGTCGGGAAAGTGTTAAATTTTACTGGGCACTCGTAGTCCTTGTTTTTATTACAAAAAACCTTGTTTTTATTACAGTTTGTTTTTTTATACAACTGTCGAAAAAAATTAAGAGATTAATGGCATTTTAAATTTATTTTTTCACCATGAATAATTTTTCTGTAACAATTTAAAATGTGCCATTTTTGATTTGCCGCCAAAACATCAATCTGGAGTTGTTGACGTCACACTGACCAACGTCGGTGACATCTGTCTTACCAGCCAGTAGTGTCATCTACGTCATAATGGCGTAGCCAAATCGAACCGCTTAGGATTGTGCGGTTTTAGATTGTTAATTATGATTGAAAATATTAAAATTACAACGTTTTTAGTTTGATTATCACAATCAGAAAAATAACACTTAAATCTTCCAAACATTTTTAACAGTATCTGTAGTTTATAAAATTACCCTATTGTTGGTTTTTTACAGGGTTTGCCACAAAGAAGAAAAAGAAAAAAAAGAAGAGAGAGGAGCGATCAAATGGAGACGAAGCTGAAGAGGAAATTGAAGAAGCAGCTCCAACGCATATTGCAGACATCAGCTCCAGTGACACCGACGGAGAAATACCCATTTTGGCAGATATCCACCCTCCTCTAACCCATCATAATCAATATTTCAAGTGAGTCATTCTTGTGATATTTGAGATATTAATTTCAGTCACAGTGCATAGATGGCACTGGTGACAGAGTATGTAACCAGTCAGTAAGGTAGATCAGTAGTTCTTCAGTTGGTGTAGCTAACGTGCTTGTCTTGAGGTAAGATATATAAGATACTTTAATAGTACACAACTTCTGACCCTGTAAAAATCGCAAGTGCGCCCTACTGTCGAATTTGGCAGCCATCTCTGGTCCGGAACCCCAAAATACCTGAAAAAAACCCTTGACTCTGTGCAGAAACGGGCGGTCCGTTTGATAGATTCCCCAATCTTAACAAGCGAACTGCAATCTTTAGAGCACAGGCGTCAGGTAGGTATGCTGTCCTTGTTCTATCGGTATTACAATGGAAGATGCTCTGAGGAACTAGCGTCATTGATCCCTTCGGCACCGGTGCGTAGTCGGGATACAAGCCAAACACGCGCCCAACATTTGTACACGGTTGACATTTGTCACATGAGAACGGGTCGCTTCTACGATTCGTTCTTAAGTTCAACAGCTCGGCTGTGGAACGAACTGCCGGCCTCTGTGTTTCCTCCCTCCTACAACATGGGACTCTTCAAGACCCATGTTCACTCCTTCCTCTCCACAAAAAGACCCTCCACACAGCATCCCCAAAGATGATATAGGCCCTGAGGGAAATTATTTTCTCCAGTGTGGAGTTATAAAAAAAAAATTTAAAAAAAAAGAGAAATATTTTAACATTACAATGGGACCGGATATACACTCGTCGCTGTTACAACCACTCGAGCAATAGCTACCCAAATTAGGGTAGCACCCCTAATGCCCTTGAGCTAAAGCTACCCAAATTTGGGTATCTATAGGTAGGTGATTTTTATGAATTAAAATGAATTTATTTTGAACTTCCCGCAATCAGTCAATATGTTAAGTCGCTAGCTTGATTAAGCTTCTATCAAATCATACATGGTTTTACCACAGATGCGCCTCAGGTATCTTATTTCCACTGCACTCAGTCTACTTTCATCCTTTCTCTGCCATACGTCAGGGTTGGTATTAACACTCCATTTTGGACTGCTAGTTTAACTTCTTCGGACCAATAATGATTGAATTATTTCTGTAGCATCGTGGGATTAGCCTTATACATAATGGGAAAATCACTTCAAGGTTGCTTTATAACTGGTCATTATTCGTTAGTTAATGGTGTTTAATTGTTTATTTTTGTAGGTCCTTCAAGTTTGGGCCACCAAAGGACGATTTGATAGGAAACAAGGTGTCGGAAATAACCGATGGATTCGGGGAACCCATCACTGTAGTTACCATCAAACAGGTACCCAACAATTTACTAACCTCTAGAGTATTTTTCTTCAGATCTGGGTAGGAAAAAGGTATGAGGAGTGGGTAGGAATTTGGCGTCAGTGTGTCCAGGAGTGACAGATGTTTAAATTCATTCCTCCCACTGTGCTGTTGAAAACGCACAAACCTAACCTAACCTAACCCAACAATTTACTAACCTCTTCTTTGAGTCTTTTTCTTCAGATCTGGGTAGGAAAAAGGTATGAGGAGTGGGTAGGAATTTGGCGTCAGTGTGTCCAGGAGTGACAGATGTTTAAATTCATTCCTCCCACTGTGCTGTTGAAAACGCACAAACCTAACCTAACCTAACCCAACAATTTACTAACCTCTTCTTTGAGTCTTTTTCTTCAGATCTGGGTAGGAAAAAGGTATGAGGAGTGGGTAGGAATTTGGCGTCAGTGTGTCCAGGAGTGACAGATGTTTAAATTCATTCCTCCCACTGTGCTGTTGAAAACGCACAAACCTAACCTAACCTAACCCAACAATTTACTAACCTCTTCTTTGAGTCTTTTTCTTCAGATCTGGGTAGGAAAAAGGTATGAGGAGTGGGTAGGAATTTGGCGTCAGTGTGTCCAGGAGTGACAGATGTTTAAATTCATTCCTCCCACTGTGCTGTTGAAAACGCACAAACCTAACCTAACCTAACCCAACAATTTACTAACCTCTTCTTTGAGTCTTTTTCTTCAGATCTGGGTAGGAAAAAGGTATGAGGAGTGGGTAGGAATTTGGCGTCAGTGTGTCCAGGAGTGACAGATGTTTGAATTCATTCCTCCCACTGTGCTGCGAGGCCATCGCCTATCGGTCGAGAGAGTAGATTTATGATTTAAACAGTGTCTGAAAAGAGAGTACACCATATTTTGTATTTGTATATCAATAAAACTGTAGATTCGTCTAAAAAAACCCACAGATACTCTTTTTAATTTCATTTAAACTTCAGTGAATTTAAGATGCCAAAAAATATTTTCTTTAACTCAAGATTGCATTCTGTAACTGAAGTTATGATTTATTTATTTTGATTATATTATACTTCCATATGGGCTTTTATAAACATTATAGTTTAATAGAACAGTGATAATGAATTAACATTTATAATATAATTATACAGGTGTCCGCGGATAAAAGTGCGCTAACTTTGAGGGTTTAATTTACATGATCATAGAAGTAAAAAAAAAAAAAAACTTTTTTAGAAATTCCAATGTTTTTTTTCCTAAAAACTTTTTTTTTATTTTTTTTTATAGTGAATACCTCACAAGAGTCCCAACTGCTCCCGTCTGGAGCCAGTGAGACTATGGCATCCCCGATTGGGGGATGTTGTGAGGCTGAAGGTAAGTGGGGAAGGGAAAGAGGAAGGTGGGGAAGTACCTGGCTATTCAAATCTAGTCACTAAACACGGCTAAAGCCATTTGGAGCAATGTTTCAATTCTGAATGGTGGTCTTACACCAGGGCGATACTGGTAGTATCTTCCACTCTGGAACGTGCCGCAAATATACTATATATTATTTTAATTAATTAATTGTGAAATAACACAAATCAATCAAATAAAATTTATTTGCGCACGCCGGGTTCGAACCCGCGACCTTCGGAATGGCAGTCCAATGCGTTACCACTGGACTATGCCGGCCGTCTAAATAAACTACCTTGACTCCTCAGTATTTTCAGCTATGCCGGCCGTCTAAATAAACTACCTTGACTCCTCAGTATTTTCAGCTATGCCGGCCGTCTAAATAAACTACCTTGACTCCTCAGTATTTTCAGCTATGCCGGCCGTCTAAATAAACTACCTTGACTCCTCAGTATTTTCAGCTATGCCGGCCGTCTAAATAAACTACCTTGACTCCTCAGTATTTTCAGCTATGCCGGCCGTCTAAATAAACTACCTTGACTCCTCAGTATTTTCAGCTATGCCGGCCGTCTAAATAAACTACCTTGACTCCTCAGTATTTTCAGCTATGCCGGCCGTCTAAATAAACTACCTTGACTCCTCAGTATTTTCAGCTATGCCGGCCGTCTAAATAAACTACCTTGACTCCTCAGTATTTTCAGCTATGCCGGCCGTCTAAATAAACTACCTTGACTCCTCAGTATTTTCAGCTATGCCGGCCGTCTAAATAAACTACCTTGACTCCTCAGTATTTTCAGCTATGCCGGCCGTCTAAATAAACTACCTTGACTCCTCAGTATTTTCAGCTATGCCGGCCGTCTAAATAAACTACCTTGACTCCTCAGTATTTTCAGCTATGCCGGCCGTCTAAATAAACTACCTTGACTCCTCAGTATTTTCAGCTATGCCGGCCGTCTAAATAAACTACCTTGACTCCTCA
The DNA here is from genome assembly GCF_061612785.1 of Hesperophylax consimilis. Classification (NCBI taxonomy): domain Eukaryota; kingdom Metazoa; phylum Arthropoda; class Insecta; order Trichoptera; family Limnephilidae; genus Hesperophylax; species Hesperophylax consimilis. The sequence continues at coordinate 3,620,756 of NC_142865.1, read as the reverse complement.
GTATTTTCAGCTATGCCGGCCGTCTAAATAAACTACCTTGACTCCTCAGTATTTTCAGCTATGCCGGCCGTCTAAATAAACTACCTTGACTCCTCAGTATTTTCAGTATTTCCGCTTTGCAATAAAATACAAATGTATATTTCTGAATGTATCCGAAAACTAAAAACTGCTTTTGGAAGGTGATATAATACGCTTTTAAATTGTTTATTTATAAATAAATATATAATTTTTATATATTAAAATTTTTAATGCGAACATAAAAAAAAATTAAATTGGCTCACCTTTCCCTTTTTATAACTAAAATTACTGATAATGAAAAAATATGTTTAAACATACATTTTATTAGACAAATGTATTAAAAAACTTTATTGTGACCTCACTTTTTTTGTCGTTTCATATAAAAATAATGAATAAAAAAATCGCCAAGTTTAATTATTTATTTTCAAACTGCGTTCGGAACCTTTGGTTTTAAAAAGGTGCACATTTTAATTCTTCTGTGGTTAATTTCTATATTTGAATATAAAGCGTGGTGTTTTCTCTTTCTAACACCGTTTAGATCATATTTCTCACCATGACAGTAAGGGAGATACAACTATTTCTATTATGATAATCTTAATAATTAATATTATTGAGGTATGTTATTATAGCCTTCTTGTAACTATATTCTGTGCAGTTGAACACATCTACTATTTCTGCGAAACTATTGCCGACTGCATGCAATCTAGGTATATTGTTGTTGCAATCAAAAAGAATTTTCGATAGAGTAGTTCTAGTTGGTATGTTGAAGTTATTAAGCTCAGTAAATTAGGGCTGTCTATAATTCCATTAACTATTATAAACATAAGTGGGAAACAAGTCTTCTATCTGAAAGTTGTAATGGTTATTAATGTAATATTTTGACTATCTGATTATTGTGAAATGCTATTGGATACACGCTGTATGTATTTTACAATAAATAAAACAAATAAATATAATCTGTTTAGGAATACAATGAAGATGATGATGACGATATGGCCATAGACAATTTCAACGAGTCAATAGACGAGCCTGCAGAAATCAAAGAAGAACCAGAGACAAAAATCAAAGTAAAGCATAAACACAAAAAGAGTAAGTTATTGTTTTTACTTTCTTTGAAATTATGGAATAGAGATTCATATAACATTCCAGATTGGTGAGAGATTGGTATTGCTTGAAACGGGTTAAGCTATGTTTTGTGCAAGGTCTGAATAGCCAGGTACCCAGTCTCACAAACTAACTAACTAACGGACGGACGGACCGCAAAACAACTTGGTCTTGGCACACTCCTTGTCTCATTCCCATTCATACATACTCTTCTATTATTCTGACTCTTGACATGGCCCGACTCAAGTATCTGATTCACTTAATCGTGCCATGTCTTCCTCGGGCGTCCCCGACTTCTGCTACCATTCACATTTGCATCGTATATTCTCCTTACACTCCTTTATTCGCTCATTCGCTCTACATGCCCAAACCATCTAAGCTTCCCTTTCTTAATCTTAGTTATTTCGTTTACATCAGCCTTGCATTCTTTGCGGATCTCCACATTTCTCATACGATCATACATGGTTTTACCACATATACCCCTCAGGGATCTCATTACAGCATTCAGTCTACTTTCATCCTTTCTCTGCCAGTTCCATGCCTCACTTCCATAAATCAGGGTAGGTACTAGTTTCGCTTCTTTGGACAATTTTTTGTTAGTGCCAACTGGGTTCAGTCCTCCATTAATGCAGTTACCTGCATTTACCCTTCTTTCAATATCTCTGTCAGCCTTCCCATCTCTCGTAAACATACTCCCTAAATACACAAACTCATCCATCTGCCACTCCTCATTCACCACTATATTGCACACTGCTTTCGTACTCTCTCTTTCAAACACCACGACTTTAGACTTACTTACATTCATCATTCTTCATTCTTCATCATACTTTGTTCATCCTAGACACAAGAGACTGTAGATCTTCCATACTGTTAGCAATCAGCATCATCAGCATACAACAGGCAACATACTTTCAGATTACTCAAATTCGCGCCCAATCCCAGCTCACAATTCTTGCATACAATTATCCATGTATAGATTGAATAAGCACGGTAACATTACACAGCCTTGTTTAACACCTTTTGTGATATCAAACCACCCCGTAAAACCACCGTTCACCCTAACACATGCAAAGCTTCCCTCATTCAAAGACGCAATTGCCTGAGTCAGATTTGTATTCACTCCATACTTGGAGAACACCTTCCATAGCTTTTTCCTGTCGACTCGGTCGTATGCTTTTTGTAGATCTACAAAGGCACAGTTTCTGGTTTTTTGCCAGAAACTTCTCAGTGAGCATACGCAATGGGAAGATTTATTTTATTGTATTAAGAAAATTTTGTCAATTTGCCGCGCTCATTCCAAAATTCATATCTCGGAATATTAATACAGAAGCATATAAACTGCTTATTTTGGTATAAAGCCAATGTCTCCACCTATATTTCTGCATTTTTCCCATATTTTTAGGTTTTATGAAAAATTATTAATATCCTAAAAATCAACTACAACTACCCAAATGTGGGCAGCTATCGCTCAAGGCCATTTTTAGTGCTACCCAAATTTGGGTAGCTGTCGCTCAAGGGTGTTTTGGTGCTACCCAAATTTGGGTAGCTATCGCTTAAGGTCATTTTTGGTGCTACCCAACTTTGGGTAGCTGTCGCTCAAGGGCATTAGTGGTGCTACCCAAATTTGGGTAGCTATTGCTCAAAAGTGTTTTGGTGTTACCCAAATTTGGGTGTCTATCGCTCAAGGACATTAATGGTGCTACCCAAATTTGGGTAGCTGTCGTTTGAGTGGATTTCGTCTCAAAACCTCATATAGAACGATAAAATTGATTTTCTTTTCTAAAAATAATTTTGTTTATTTTCATATTAAGTAAGATAAATTTTATTTTACTTTGGCCACACAGACACGCCCACAACACACTTCCATCTGTTTCGTTTTTTTTAAATTACATTCTAGAAAGCTTCAGGAAACGATTTTTGCTAAATGTAATATTTTTTCTTTCAGTAAGGAAAGAGTTAACTGATGAAGAACTAGTTGAACTAAACGTGAAGTTTATATTCACTTGTCAGATATGTCCGCTGGAGTTTGCTGACTGCGTGGAGTTGAAGACACACGTCACAACACACGACCAAGTTGGCACGTACCTATGCAGAATGTGCGAACGTGTTTATCAAAACATCGAGGACCTAAGGTGAGCTTTTTCTATTGAAATACTGGTGGAAATAGGACAGCATTCCCACCTGACTTCTGTATTTCAGAGATTACAATCTGATTCTATTAAACGTATTGTCCGTTTCTGCACTAAGGTGCACTATTATTAAGGCCCTTCTTTGACATATGCAAGTATCCGATACTCGAAGATTCAAGCTTTTTGCCGACTTTCGCCATACATCATGTGGAGGTTTATATGCACACACACGTTGCTAACATTTTGTCAGCTCGTGGGCGACGCTAGTCTCCTGCGACCAGCCGAGTGAAGTTATCATGGAGATTTTAAACATGTGTCAGACATTTTGTAACATGCAGCTACATTTATGCTTTCCACTGTTGTTTATTAACCCCTAGGGCGATTTTGGGAGATATTTCTCACCTAACGTCAAACATCCGTATAGTCTCTTTGGGAGATATTTCTCCCACCCTGACACAGACTCATAAAAGTCATGCTATCTCATTTTATACTACGGTAAGATATATGATTTTCACAGTATTAGAAAAGGAGAACACTGCGCTTTGAATTTACATTTAAAAGTTTACAATAGACGCTTCTGAAATTTTTTAAATAATTCTATGAAACATCATTTAGCATTTGAAGAATATTTGTTAAGGTTTTCAATTTTTTTAATAATAATAATAATAATAATAATAATAATAATGATTTATTGTCTTCTTTTCTTATTAACACATAGATATAATGATATCCTCACTGGGATCTCCCGTGCTGAGGATGTCATTTACATATTATAATTTAATTATAAGAAATTAATATTACAACAAAGTATAATGTAGTATATATATATTTTTTAAGTAATTTTAAAATAAGTAAGGTACTGTTTTTTGGTATAGTTCAGTTGATTCTGTTTTAGTCTGTGTTTGATTTCAGTAAATTTTCTATTTCAGATCTTCCTATGTTAAGTATCCAGCTTTTTATTTCAGATAATAATTTAATAAAAACTAACTGTACCCCGCCACTTGTTGCTGCAGCTCAGTGTGTCTGTGCAGTTAGAGAAACAATAGCGTGTGTTATTATACGTCCAACAGATTGCGCTGTTTTTCAAAAAAGCATGTTTGTCCAACAGTTGATGCTGTTTTTAAAAAAACACATTTTTTTACCTGTCACAGGTGACATCGAAATAATATAGGTATATAAAAACACACACGTATTCAAACGCCACGTTGCGTCAAAATTTCAAAGCAATCGATGAAGAATTTTAGGAAATTTTAGATATTGAACAAACGAACATTTACATTTTTTATTTATATAGATTTAAAAGGAGAAAAAAGTAAAGTGAAAACAACTTTTATAATACCTTTAATTAATTAAACATTTTTTTAGTGGTAATTACAGTTTACACAATAAAAACCATTGGTAAGCAACTTTAAAAACTTTATCTATGTCAATTCAAATTTTCACTAAGTGAAATACTAAGTACAAAATCAAACACCCAATAATTTATAATTATTCATTGTGTAATGTTGACTTAATCAATGTAATCGAAATACTTGACCTAGGCATAATGTTTGATCAGAAACTCTGCTTTGTATCTCACATAACTTCTATCATCGCTAACAGGGCTATGAAAATGTTAGGTTTTATAGTAAAAATTTCCAAGGATTTTAAAATTATCAACACATTAAAAATTCTGTTCACATCTCTCGTTAGAAGTATTCTAGAATACAACTCTACAATTTGGTCACCTGTCTTTAATAATCACATTAATACCACTGAAAGAGCCAAACGCAAATTTTTGAGGTGTATTAATTTTAGGCTTGGAATTACTTTAGAAACAATAGATTATGATTTCTTATTACATTCATTGAAATTGCTTAAGTTAAGTGATGGAAGAAAAATTTTTGATCTTATATTTTTATACAAAATTATCAGTTGGATAGCCCTGACATAATAATGTTGATTCAATTTCATGTACCTACCATTAGATCAAGGTCCTCTAGTATGTATTATTGTGACAATTATACCACAGTCTCAGGATATAACTCAGTTATAAATAGATTGCACACATTTGGGAACTTTTATGCTAAAATCACGGATACTTTTAATATTCCCCTTGTAAAGTATAAAGCTGCACTAATAACACATTTTAAAGCCACTTATTTTAATGAGGTCACTACATAACAGGCTATTGTCATTGCTTCTTTCTTTACTGTTATTTTGTTTGTTATGTTTTAACTTAATTTAATTCTTTAATTTTTCTCATCAAAATTTAATACTGCACTATGTATATGTAAAAAAATAAAATAAAAACTTTGTATGTAAATGGCAGTTGTGCTGTAAATTCTAAATAAATAAATAAGTAAAATATGGTGGCTCTAAGGGTTAATGTTTTTTTTCGATTGTCTGTCTGTCTGTCAGGTTACACATGGCAAGTCACATGCGGGCGGGTAGCCACGCGTGCTCCGAGTGCGGCAAGCGCTACCACCACTCGCAGTCGCTGGTTGCGCACCGCAAGCGCTGGCACACGGCCGAGCGCCCCTTTTCCTGCCACGTGTGCGCAAAGTCCTACAGCCTCAAGAATGACCTCACCACACACATCAAGTGCCACAGTCAAGACCGCTTCCCCTGCCAGTTCTGCGATAAAGCCTTCCGAACTGACAGGCAAGTTTGTCTTCATCACCCCTCTGTATATTTAATTTGTGGATTTAACCTTTAGATACAATATCTCACACCATTGACTGAGCGAAGACCTATAATTTCATCTGTTTGGCATTTCATCTATCTGTAAATTTTTTTGTGTGTTCTGTTTCCACATTACAAAATCTCCTGTATCCACTTTATTATTCAAGCAAGCCATTCTTTGACCATGCGGCTAACTTTGACTATCTTTAAATTATAATATTTGGATGATTTTTATAGTGCCATTTTTGTGCAAAATCACCTCAAGGGCACTGAACAAGTATATAATACATTTCTACAATGATCTATGTTATTACTAACTATATATGGAGATAATATACAGTACAATATTTACCTGGTGGGTCACTTGAGATTAACACTCAATTAACATTAACTAATTGTTTATTAGCGAAATTTAGATACAGGATTTAGGACATAATTGGATATAACTGGACTTTCTCTCAGGAATGGTATATTTAATTTAAGGATATGACAGATTAAAAAGGTAAGTTTTTAGTTTAGACCTGAATTCTGTTGGACTTGTTATGGATCTTAGTTCCGGAGGGAGTTTATTCCAAGCCTTCGGCCCAGATGCTCCGAAAGCGCGATCACCAAACTTAGTATTTGTCTTGCGCTTAGGTTCCATCAGTCTGCCTACAGCTGATGATGTTGCTGATCTAAGAGTTGACTGCCTCAGACCAGTGTTTTCCGGGACGCATAGTTCAGAGATGTAGGGTGGGGCCATTTCATTGATGGATTTAAACACCATCCAGCACAATTTGTACTGGATTCTTTCAGGGCACTTGAGCCAGTGAAGGTTACGAAGGTGTTCTGAAATGTGCGAATATTTAGAAAACCCCGGTTATGAGCCGTGCTGCTGCATTAAACACTGATTGAAGTTTGTCAATTTGATATATTGGAAGGCTGGCATAAATGCCGTTGCAGTAATCGAGACGTGACACTTCGTAAGAGTTGATTATTAGTTTTAAATACCCCATAATATTGATAATACGTTCAACTCCACCAAAATATTAGCAGTATCAACAATGCTATCCGCTAGAGGCGCTAATGTAATGGCAAATTTATTACTTGGTGGTGGTGTTTTGCACTTATTATTTATTTATAGAGCGGAGACTGTTTACACATAGTTCCCGTGAGCACTTAGGCCATAGGTCCATTGTGCTATCTCCCAGTTTACCTCAATCCTTTAACAACAACCCAGTCCCTTTGATAAAGTTCACCAGGGTTGTCATTGGATATATGGCTATGTCCTCTGGTTCCACAATGTGTCTTCCCAGGTCTCATCTCTCCTCTCCAATCTCCCTCGGTTCTCTGAAGGCCCCACAAGGGAAGAGAACCTCATCTCTCTTATCCACTCCCCTTTGGTTCCCTGAAGGCCCCACAAGGGAAGAGAACCTCATCTCTCCTATCCACTCCCCTTTGGTTCCCTGAAGGCCACACAGGGGAAGAGTTCAAGGAAGTGGCCTCATCTCTCCTCTCCACTCCTCCTTGGTTCCCTAAAGGTCCCACGAGGGAAGAGGGTCATTTTGCATTTTCTAATTTGAGTTTTGTAAATGAGTATTTTGTTTATTTTTCAGATATCTTCGTATCCACACCAAACATGTCCACCTCGGTCACAAATACGTCACCATTGAATGTGAAATATGTCACAAACATTTCCAGGTATATTATATTAGTATTATATCCCTATATAGATCCCTGAGGCGTATTTGTGATAAAACCATGTATGATCGTGTGAGAAATGTGAAGATCCGCGCAAGGAGTGCAAGGCTGATGTAAGCGTAGTGAGTAAAATCAAGAAAGGCACGCTTAGATGGTTTGGGCATGTAGAGCGAATGAGCAAAGAAAAGAGTGTAAGGAGAATATACAATGTGAATGGTAGCAGAAGTCGGGGACGCCCGAGGAAGACATGGCACGATCAAGTGAATCAGATACTTGAGTCGGGTCATGTCAAGAGTCAGAATAATAGAAGAGTATGAATTTGAATGAGGCAAGGAGTGTGTTGATTGGCGGTCCGTCGTCTCTGCCTACCCTTGCAGTGAAACGGCGTAATGGTTAGTTAGTTAGTTAGTTATATCTACATTTCTATCTATCTAAATAAATAAAAATGTAAATGTTCATTTTTTCAAAACCTTAAATCTCCGATAGTTCTTCGCCGATTGCTTTGAAATTTTGACACAACGTTGCATTCGAATACGCGCGTGTTTTCATATACCTATATTATATAGGTATATGAAAATTATTATTGTGGATGTTTAGAAGCTAGGTTATTCAATCTACCGAAAAGCCGCGAACAAAAAGCCTCTTTATCACCTTGTTAATTAGTTCAACAACCTTCACACAAATGAAAATATAATATGACGTAATATACTAATGGATAATGCTAGGATTGCGAAAATTGTGGGATACCTTTATTTGATCACTCTTGTAGAAATGTAATTTAAACTCTTGATTCGAAATATTTTACTTTTCAGTTTTCTAAACATCCACTCTGTAGTCTGAATATCCTTAATCTAAATATAAAGGGCATCACAGGTATCATTAACTCAATACACGATCACTAAAACTTAATAGGTAATACGTAATACCGGTTCCTTATTTATGGTATGCTTGCTTCAGATGTCTTATAGTGTTGGCTAACGGATGTACATATTATTTTAATGAAAAATGTTATTTTTAATTGTCAAGTCTCTTGACAGCCCTGAATTGTTGAAGCTACTTTGCCATACCCGCCGGCCATAGTGGCCAAGTAGAGATAAATTTGATTGTAACAATAAACTCACTACTATTTGCGCTATTATAATATTTTGCTAGATTATATCTGTTGACAAGTCACCTTTTCTGTATATTTTATCCTGTTTAAATGGAGTGCTTTCTATTATTGTAGCATTCTATGCCTTAAGAAAATTTCAGCTGTATCACATTCAATGTCGTTTTGTATACATATTGTTGTGTTCTTAAATGTAATACTAATATTCGCCTTTGTACCACTGTGTACTTAGTCCCATGTATCACATTATTGTAAAAGCCTTTTATGGCGTTTAATAAATAAATAAATAAATATAGATGTTTCCTGCGGCGGGTAAAAACGTGCTTTTTTTTTGAAACAGCGCCATCTGTGACACAGCAACACTTGTCGGGGTACAGCTAGTTAACAAATAAAATGCAGATGAATACTTCAAAACAAAAAATGTTGTATTTTAAATTTCGTAATTCTTATTTGATTGTTCTAGAAAAAGAATCTCTTAAACCATATGAAGTCACATGAAGAGAAAATACATAAATGCCATTACTGTGGGAAGTGTATGACAACGTCCTATAGTCTGGTGGCACATATACGAAGACATGAAGGTAAGTGTTAAATTATAAGTCAATTTTATGTTTGTTTTTAAGTGACAACTCACAAGAGCGCCCCTGCCTGTATGGTGTTCTAACGCACATTTCAGAACACCTTAGTAACCTTCACTGGCTGAAGTGCCCTGAAAGAATCCAGTTTAAACTGTGCTGGATGGTGTTTAAATCCATCAATGAAATGGCCCCACCCTACATCTCTGAACTATGCTTCCCGGAAAACACTGGTCTGAGACAGTCAACTCTTAGATCAGCAACATCATCAGCTGTAGGCAGACTGATGGAAACTAAGCGCAAGCCAAATACTAAGTTTGGTGATCGCGCTTTCGGAGTATCTGGGCCAAAGGCTTGGAATAAACTCCCCCCGGAACTAAGATCCATAACAAGTCCAACAGAATTCAGGTCTAAACTAAAAACTTACCTTTTTAAGCTTTCGTACCCTTAAATTAAATATGCCATTCCTGAGAGAAAGTTCAATTATATCCAATTTTCCAATTATGTCCTAAACCTGTATCTAAATTTCGCTAATAAACAATTAGATAATGTTAATTAAGTGTTAATCTCAAGTGACCTACCAGGTAAGTATTGTACTGTATATTATCTCCATAAATAGTTAGTAATAACATAGATCACTGTAGAAATGTATTATAAATTTGTACAGCGCCCTTGAGGTGATTTTGCACAAAAACAGCGCTATACAAGTCATCCAATTATTATTATTATTATAGGAACTAGATCGCAACATGGCTGTGATCTTGTGAGGCGGCTTAAGTTGTAAAAGTTTCTTGTTGTTTTTTTGTATTAGCTTCATTATATGTCATTCAAGGATGCTGTGTTTAGGGTCTTTATGGGGAAAGGAAGAATTTAAAATTACATTTTCTTGAACAATTAGAAATCAATCAACTAACAAATGATCATAATATAATATAACACTTCTAAATAGTACAAAATAAAGTCGCTATCCGCGTCTGTCTGTTTGTGCGCTTAGTTCTTCCAAACTACGCAACGGATTTTGATAGGATTTTCACTCTCATTTAGATTTTTTCTTCCGGAAGGTTTACATATATAATTCATCTATATTATACTTATAGAAAGTAGAGAAAAGTCAATGTTTTGTAATCATGTCATAGGAATAATATTTTCAGGCGCTCACATTGCTAAGATAGGATTTCTTGATAGGATTTTCACTATAATTTCTTCCGGAAGGTTTACTTTATATAATACATGCGTATTATTCTTATAGAAAGTAGAGAACTGTCAATGAAGTCGTAAAAAAAATATTTTCAGGTGCTTTCATTGCTATCGTTGGCTAAACCTTATAAGATACATCAAAATAATGTACAACGGAATTGTATATCTTGAAAAGATCTACAGAAAAGTCCGCAGAGGTAAATGCCTGTCTCTAATGATAACCTCCAGCAAACCCAGTGTAGCCAGGGATGATGTCAATTAGTTAATTAATAAAATAAGGATTCCCCACTTCTCAGTAAGTTCACAAGACCTAAACAATATAACACATTTAAATATAATATTAGTGATTACTATTAAGTAGTCACGTCATTATTAAACAATTGAGGAAACATTACCATTTAATGTGGGGAAAACAGACTTCAAAGTACCCCACAGAATAGAGGATCTATTGTCACCATTACTTTCTCACCAGATCGGTTTAGCCAGTAATAAATTAGACATCATAAAAATTGAAATTGGGCGGAGGTAAATAGAATCATATAAATGAGTCATCTCAACTTGGCCTAACCACAGTTTGAAAATGGCCTTGAACGCAGAAATAGCTGTTACAATAATAAAAGAGTTAAATACAGAAACTCACTGAGGGAACTGGTAGGACTACTAACAGGACACTGCCATCTCAGGAGACACATGCAGATATTGGGAGTGGAAAACACCAATAGTTGCAGGAAATGTGAAGAGGATGAAGAGACTCCAATTCACCTATGGTGCCAATGCCTGCCCTGGTGGGAACTAGGCTCAGATACCTGGGGAGACATACAGTAGAACCAGAAGACATAGCCACATACCCAATAACAACCCTGGTGAACTTTATTAAAGGGACTGGGTTGTTGTTAAAGGATTGAGGTAAAATGGGAGACAGCACAATGGGCCTATGGCCTAAGTGCTCACGGGAACTACATGTAAACCGTCTCCATTATTAAATTTTATTTATATTAGATTAAATGGAGTTTTACGAATTAAGCATAAAAACAATTAATAGTACATGCGCTTGAAGAGACAGAGGGAGGAAACAGAGAGGCCGGCAAATGGTTCCACAGCTGAATGGGTCTTAGTTGTAGAAGCGACCCGTTCTCATGTGACTTAAAATGTCAATGTGTTTCCCAGCTATGAATAAATGACACTATTTCCTTGGAGCATCATTGTAATGCCGGTAGAACAAGGATAGTATGCTTACCGTAAGGTACAATCGTGCTCTAAAGATTACAATCGGTTTGTTAAGATAGGGGAATCAAATAGACTGCCCGTTTCTGCAGAGTCAAGGGTTTTTCAAGAATTTTAGGTTGCCGAATTCAACAGTTGTGTTAAGAAGTAGATTTCTATGAACATTTCTGACTTTCTTGCAGGGATAAAGCCATTTGTCTGTGAGATCTGCAATAAGGCGTTTGTGGACAAGGGTAAACTATCACGTCACATCCACTCACACGCCGCCACGCGCGACTTCCAGTGCGACATGTGCGAGAAGAGCTTCTCCGAGGGGCAGTATCTGCGGCAACACAAGCGCACCCACGACCTCACCAGGTCAGTTATACTCCTTTACTGTAATTTATCCGCAAACTCCACATGCTTCCAGGGGGCAGTACCTACGACAACAAAAACCCACCATCTCACCAGGCCAGTTATACTCCTTTACTGTAATTCATCCGCAAGCTATCTCAAACTCCACACACTTGCAGTGCGATATATGCAAGAGGAACTTCTCGAAGGGGCAGCACTTTTACCAATATTTTACATAACTTGTGATTTTGAGCTGAATTACCAACAAGCAGATGTATTAGCGTTGCACACCAATTAATCTGTTAAACTATTTTCAGAGAGTACCCGTGCCGAGTGTGCGGCACTAAGTTCAAGAGCATGAACTCCGTGTGGTCTCACATGCGCAAGCACACCCACACCAACCGCTACGAGTGCCACTTCTGCGGGAAGACCTGCTACAGGCCAGATCACCTGAGGTCACATCTGATCAGCCACACGGGAATCAAGGACTTCCAGTGCGAGATCTGCTCCAAGCGCTTCGCCAAGTCCTACGACCTGACGGAGCACCGGCGCTCGCACAGCGGGGAGCGGCCCTATCACTGCCTGCTTTGCCAGCGCTCGTTCGCCCGCCACGGGGAGTTTAGGGTGAGTGGTGGCATTACACCATTAGAAGATCACACGTCCTGGGGGTCTAGTGCGGTCAAATCGATAAATTTACAATATCGGACCGATGCGTTTAATTGACAATGATTTTGGGCAAGTCGATAGCCAAGCCAATATTGACAAAATAAATAAAAAATTGACCCACGATGGCATGTATTGTCTATGAATTGACATTTCTAAACGTCAAACGGGTACATGCTAATAATTTGACAATATCAAAAATAAATATACTCACTATAATATACGTTGACAGGTCATCGAATAACCCATAAAAATGACAATTCAACACACATATAAAAAGTGTTATAAAGTTATGAAAAGTGATGAAACAAAAGTTTGTGTTTTATCACTTTTAATTACTTTATATCACCTTTTAAAGGTTTGTTGAATTGTCATTTTGAGGAGTTATCATGGAACCACATTGACAGTACGCGTGTACTTTTTAACACTGGTCAATGAGATCTTTTGGCGTAACTTGTGTAATTTTGAGTCAGTGAGATCTTTTGCCGTAAGTCGTGTAATTTTTAACACTGGTCAATGAGATCTTTTGCCGTAACTCGTGTAATTTTTAACACTGGTCAATGAGATCTTTTGCCGTAATTCGTGTAATTTTTAATACTGGTCATTGAGATCTTTAGCCGTAACTCGTGTAATTTTTAATACTGGTCATTGAGATCTTTTGCCGTAACTTGTGTAATTTTTAACACTGGTCAATGAGATCTTTTTCCGTAACTTGTGTAATTTTGAGTCAATGAGATCTTTTGCCGTAACTCGTGTAATTTTTAACACTGGTCAATGAGATCTTTAGCTGTAACTCGTAATTTCTATCCAATTCAATTCTTCTCCTAGCTCAAACAGATTCAATTGACCGCGCATGTCATTCGCCGAGTTCATGGGCTGAGGTTTGTACATGACTTGTACGATGGATCGTCTGCCCACGGGCAGCGGGCCGGATTGGAAAAGGGTGGAGTGAGGAGATTCTTTGACATCTCCAGGCAGACTCTCGACCCCAACGACTTGCATCACAGCGGGAGGAATGGATTCATACATTACTCGCAGACACACTGACCCCAGATTTCTACCCAACCCTGATACCTTTTTCCTTCCCAGAAATTCTTTTCCTTACTTTCCTTAAAAAGATCCTCCGCACAGCGTGGAGTTTATCTTTCACCTCGGAGACCGCGGTAAAATTAGGCGACTTTTGTATACAGGGTGTATCGTCACGTACCCGACAAACTTTAACCAGCTATTCCTTAGCATATTTGGAGTAAAAAACCTTATGTGCACTTTGCTGTCCGGTAACGTTTTTTTTTAATAAAAAATTTACTATTCATATTTTCACCACTACTGTTTTATCCTTTTTCAATGTTTGAAAACCCATCTGGCCATATTTTATTCGAATTCCGTTGAATAATGCACGTGTGTACCTATATTGGCGCACTTTTACAATCACAACGAAATGGCACGGTACCATTCGTCTCATTTTTAACTATTATTATTTAGTGTGTGCGAAAGAGCGAAGACGCTTTTTGACATACTTGCTTATAACAGCTGTTGAACACGAAAAGCAATGCCAATGACAGTGATGTAGTGTGGAAATTTTTATTTTTTTTGTTTTTAATTAAAAAAAAAAATGCTACCGGACAGCAAAGTGACCATAACATTTTTTACTCCAAATGTGCTAAGGAATAGCTGGTTAAAGTTTGTCGGGTTAGTGCCGATACACCCTGTATAGGCTGTCGGAATATTTTATAAATGAAACACTTTGTATATAAACTCAAACTTTATTTATTATTATGCATATCGACCGGTTTAGCTCAAACCAAGCTTTATCAGGATATAATAATAACTAAACACTAAGGACGGGCTGTTTCACAGAATTTGAACGATTCATCAAATTTCAAGGAGGATTTTAAGGCTCTGTAAAACATGTAGTCAACGAATGCCACATGGCGACGCCTGAGGCCCTAGACTGGTTCGCAAACCTAGATGTCCCCCTCTGACCCCCCACCATACGAAAGAAGAAGAAGAAGGTTCTGTGAAGGTTCAATTCAAGTTATGTTATTATTTCAGTTTTGTGAAACAACAGGCCAATAATGATAAAATAACAGAACTTGAATAGAACCTTCACAGAACTTGAAAATCAACTTTGAAATTTGATGATTTGTTCAAATTCTAAGAAAAGGTTATTGAGGAATATTTTATGTCTATTGTTGACCGTGCTTGTACTTATTGCCTAGCGCCGCTGTATCATACGTATCCAGACCTCCAGAATATTTCAAGAGAATTCATATTTACGCCAAAATCACAAAAACACTCAAACCCCGAAACCACTTGATACCGTGTCGCCGACACATTTGGAGATCTTTACATCAAAATAACTCAATCAAATGATGTATTATATGTGATTAATCAAGATAATTACATAGCGATATAATAGCAGAACCTGAAACACATCTGAAAATAATCATCCAGCACCTCCCTCGGACACACCAACCCACGAAGTGACCGCGGCTAGGAAGGCTACTCAGTATTTACGTAGGACCCCCTCCACTACTCCCCGGATGGAATTCCATGATGGCCGCCGTCTCCAACCAATCACAGCCCAGCATGTCACCTTGACTTTCTTATCAAACACTGATAACAGATTCAAATGTGATTAATTGTGATATCATCAGACTGGATTTACGGGAAAATGATGCAAGATATAACTACGAAATAAATATCAACATCAAGAAATGATTATATACTAATACAATAACATGAATAATTATATCTAAATATATTTGTTACCCTTTGGGAAATGTTCAAACCAAAGATATTTAACTTCAAACCCAATATGAAAGTTTGTATAATTATTTATAAAATAAATAAACGGGACTGCGGGAGATGGTTTTGGTAGATTGAACTGACTTGGTTAAAGGTATCACATTAAAATATAACTTTCCTCTCAACAAGATAATTGCAGAGAGGAAAAATACCTAACCACTTTACTCCTCACGAAAGAGGATAGAACGCCTCCGAGAGGGCTCGATTTGAAAACGTTCTATAAATAGAGAATCAAATTCCATACAAGGTCAGTTCAACAACTACTTCTGAAAGGGAATCCTCTCTCCTGAAAAACCATCTCCAAGTCTCCAAAAGTCTCAAGAAATATTTTCAAGTGTTTTTATTCAGTAGTAAATTCAGTTTTTGCCAGTAATAAATTCTTTTCGTCAGCTCAGATCTGGAAATAAATTCCTCTCTGATCGTGGCTTTAAACTCCACTACCAACCTCTACAACATCTACCAAGACTGAAAACGCTGACAAGTGTACCCAGCTACCTTCGTTTCTACAGTTATTGTACGGACGGTATATTGTCTCGTACAGCCGCCATTAATCAAAATCATACTGTCTACGATTTCTCACATTTGTTGGATAATAGTGCATAAAATGAAAATCTGGCTGAGAAACACGACGGATGTCGATTCTTTTTGTAACATATTAATTAATTACATATCTGAGACGTAATTATTGTGTATGGTATATTTATACCGCGGATATTAAATAAAAATTGTGTTTTTTTTTTAATTCCAGAAGCACAAGATGAGCAAGTACCACCGTGAGCGCGAGGCAGACGCAGGGCTGGCCCCACCAGCCCCCGTGGCCCCCGTGCCTCTCACCGAGGGGGACCCCACCGCTCCCGCCGTAGATCCTGATGTCCCCCCCGCAACGCCCGACTTGTCGCATGCCTGCCCCGCCTGTGACAAACGCTTCTCATCTGCACCAGGACTGGCTGCGCACAAGAGACGCAAGTCCCATCTGGCTAAGACAGGGCAGGCAGTCGATGATTAGGTAATACAAACTTGACGAACCTAACAGCTCATTAGCAAACAAATTCTTGTAAAGGATTCTTACATTCATTTTGAGATCTAAACATTCAAGTGATAGCTACCCAAATTTGGGTAGTGCTGCTAATGCCCTTGAGGGATAGTTCCAAAAAATAAATAGTAATAATCATTGTTGCCCTAAAAAAGTACAAGGCAGGGCAATTTAGGTAACTTATACAGAACTCACAATAAAAATATGGAATAAACGTCAAAATCTAGGTGCATTCATTGGCTTTAAACCGCAGTAAGAAATGTGAATGAGGAATACTTGGAGCAGGTGGATGAGTTTGTGTATTTAGGAAGCATGTTCTAGAGAGATGGGAAGGCTGGCAGAGATATTGAAAGAAGGGTAAATGCAGGTAATTCCTCCTTACACTCCTCAATCAAGTGAATCAGATACTTGAGTCGGGCCATGTCAAGAGTCAGAATAATAGAAGAGTATGTATGAGACGATGTATGAATGTGAATGAGGCAAGAAGTGTGTGCCAAGACCGAGTTGTTTGGCGGTCCGTCCTCTCTGCCTATCCCTGCGGCGAAACGGCGTGATGGTTAGTTAGTGTAATAATATTTGGAATGAGCGCGGTTGAATCCAAAACTGAACGCTCGGAAATCTCTATCGCTTATGGCAGTTTTTTTTAAATGCGCTTTCACTCGAGTGGCTAAGTTATAAATCTCAAAAAATTACCAACGCAGCTCTAAAAGGACTCAACGAATTTCTGAAAGCAAATGGCCTATTGTTTACTGCGCAGCTTTGCTGATGTTGTTCGGGATACTTGGGAATAGGGACTTTTTGAAGGAAACATGTGGAAAGAGATGGAGTGACGAGATGGACCCTCGGATGCCGGTCCTTCTGACGTGTTTCCTTCAGCTAATACGGATGGAATTTGAGAATGATTGATGATTTATTTCCAGTTGACCCCGTCTTTTACCAAAATGGTGAAGGGGACAAACTAATATGAGCAGTGCGGTCTTCTATCTTCTACTTTTTATTACAATTTTTCCAAAATTTTAGCTTCATCTATAGTTACTAATTTCATATGTTTACACTAGATTTCATATTTCATACAAAGTAATTACACTCAATAAATAATTACAGTGGTAACTACGCACGATTAACCTGTTGTAATTATTTTTTTTTCCAGTTGAGGCGAGACAACTGAAGACGGAGGCAACAACATCATTATCTGAGATCTCGTATCATTAACTGTAAATTATTATTATAATACAAACAGTCCTAGGAGTTGCAAATCATCACACGGTTGCAATTAATAAAAATATTGTTTACATTTACATGAAAATTGTAAGTTAATTTTTGAGATTTAATTTTAATAACAAATTGATTAATTTGTAGTAAAATTGAAGTATTCTCTCTATTGAGTTATGACCTTTTTCTTGTCAGATTCAGGACATAACCTCACATCTGAATGTACTATAATTATTGTTCCAAAATCGGTGTTGCCATAGTAATTAATAAATTTTATGTCAAATGAAAATTAAATGCAATATAAATTTTGTAGGCAATAATAAATTATTACAAAAGTTTAATGAAATGTCCCTAAAACTAATAATTCATATAAAACTTTTATTGAGGTTTATTATATTATAAGTTAAGCAATTTTAGATAATTTTTTAACTTACTGATGAAATTATTAAGAATCTTTATATGTAAATAATATGTTTTTATTTAGCACAGTGCAATGTATATTCTAACCTTATTGGTATAAAAAATAGAACAATGAAGAATTATAAATATATTTTTTTAATATAAAAATGTCTTTTTCATTACTTTCTAAGTATTGTTCTCATTTATCAGAGTCTTCTTCTGTTCTGACTCAAATATTTGATTCACTTGATCGTGCCACGTCTTCGAGGGAAGTCCCCAACTACTTGTCCAGTACACTTGTGTGAAAAATATATTCTCCTGACACTTGCATTCTACATTCATCCGATCTACATTGAGAAGGGATCCAACATTTCTTTGTTATTTATTTCTGTATTTAGCTTATTTCATTAGTGTTAGAAGATGTTACCATGGGATTAGGTTGCAACAATGTTAGCTTAATTCTTTACTGTTAGAAGATGTTACCGTGGGATGAGGTTGCAGCAATGTTAGCTTAATTCGTTACTCTTAGAAGATGTTACCGTGGGATTAGGTTGCAACAATGTTAGCTTAATTCGTTACTGTTAGAAGATGTTACCGTGGGATTAGGTTGCAACAATGTTAGCTTAATTCTTTACTGTTAGAAGATGTTACCGTGGGATGAGGTTGCAGCAATGTTAGCTTAATTCGTTACTCTTAGAAGATGTTACCGTGGGATTAGGTTGCAACAATGTTAGCTTAATTCGTTACTGTTAGAAGATGTTACCGTGGGATTAGGTTGCAACAATGTTAGCTTAATTCGTTACTGTTAGAAGATGTTACTACCTTGGGATTAGGTTGCAACATTTTAATATTTCAAAGAATATATGTTTATTTTTAATAATAAAATTTGAGAGACCATCTTATCACCTTTCCAAAACAGTTTTAAGTTTTCGGATACATACAGAAATATTCCAGTTATTTGGATTTTATTGCAAAGCGGAAATACTCCCAACGTCTGACAGAAGTCCTGTCTGGTCTGGCTGAGTCCTGAGGAGTTAGTATGGAAAACCTGCTAATGTTCCGAGTATTTTGTCAAGGTTAAGTAAATTATATCCATGGGTCCTCCAATACAAAATATTAGCATCTGATGGGGTAATGGATGGGATTTGATTTCATTTAAGAAATGAGATCCAAGGGCCGTATGTGCTACAAAAAGAATCTATGATCGTGTGAGAAATGTGGAGATCCGCAAAGAATGTAAAGCTGAAATGAGTAAAATTTAATAAAGGGTTTGGGCATGTAAAGCGAATGAACGAATAAAGGAGTGTAAAGAGAATATAAAAACCAAATTTAAATGGTATAAGAAGTCGGAAACCCCCGAGGAAGACATGGCATGATGAAATGAACCAGATACTTGAGACGGACTATGTCAAGAGTCATCATGTTCTAGACCAGAGGTTCCCAAAGTGGTCTATATGGACCCCCAGGGATCGATATCAGCTTGTCAGCGAGAAAAAAATTTGGAGTTCAATATTTAGGATTTCCGTAGATGACACAATACACCCTAACACAAATAACACAGTTTCCAAAAAAGATATTTCTTCACTCATTCGAATGAGGATCGGACATTGTTCTGTTCCTTCCCACCTTTTTAAAATTCACATCCTTGACTCCCCAGATTGTACATTCTGTGGTCTAGAAGTGGGAACTTTTGATCACATATTTTTTGGTTGTCCCTCTCTAAATAAATATCCTCTCTTCTATCAAGCCTTACCTAAAATTGCCTCCCCTCCATTCAACATCTTATCTCTTTTAAGTCTGAACTCGACTCCAATTTTCATTATAATTTTGAAATTTGCCTATTTAAATAAAATTAACATTTAAATTCACCTTTCATTTCTCAATAATTTTAAATGATGGCCAAGAACACCCTTGAAGGGTGAAAGCCAGAAATAATGGAAAAAATAAAATAAAACAGTTTACGTAAAAGTTGTTTATTGAGGTATATAAATAGAGTCTACGTTCCTTTTCTCGTCAGAATTAATATATTCAAGCAAAACATTGCACATTGGAAGCCGCGAATTTTCCTAGTTCCCCAACTTGTTTTTGAAAAGTCCAGGCTAATAATGACATTCAACATTTAAATGCACTTCACACAGACTTCAAAAATAAGTTTGAGGACATTTTGACTGTGGAAATGGAACGTTGAAGAATCGGATATCATGTGCCAAGAAGAACTGACCGGAATAAGCACTGACAAAGAACTTAAGGGGCAGTTCTGTAGGGCCAGCTACAGAAAGAAATTCCCGTTGCTTATCCTGTTTCATTTTCATTTGGTGTAATACCTCACAAGGGCGCCCTGTCGGCACAATGTAAAGACAGAGGAACTATACCGCCACCCGGTTGTAGGGCAGACAAGGGAAGGGAATCTTTTTACGAAAAAAATAAATGATTATGTACACATGAACTTCCTCTTGTTTTGAAGGTCATGTGTACATAATTTCATCAATACACACACACTCTTCCCTTTCGTTTTGTTGTGTAGAAAACAAAATAATTTTGATTTTATATTTATGCTTTATAGATGAACTAAGTTTTACCTTTGTATATATACTAGCTAAGTATCAGTGGCGGACCATGACTTTTCAGTGAGCTAGAGTGGTAAGATTTAAAAATTCAACATTTTTGATTTGTTGTAGCTGAAAATACTTATTTCTAAATAATTTCTAATTTTTTGTGTGAAGATTTTCAGAATTTCAGCACTTAAACTGAAAAAAAAAATCAGTACAGCATCATTATGTCGTACTTTTCAATCTTACCACTCTAGCTCACTGAAGTCACGAACCGATACTGCGATGGCTTTGTCATTTCATAAGAAACTAATCTCGGGATTTTTTGTAATATTCTAAGGCATCCCTCTATACAGGGTGTCCAGGGGTTAAGTGCGTTAACTTCGGGAGGTGATTCTACATGATGGTAGAAGTAAAAACGTAAAATAACTTTCACTCTCCGAAGTTAATGTTACGCATTTAAGATTTGTATTGAAAAATATTGCATCCTAAATTTAAAAAGAAGGATCTTGCTTAGTTATGCGCAAGCCAAATACTAAGTTTGGTGATCGCGCTTTCGGAGCGTCTGGGCCGAAGGCTTGGAATAAACTCCCTCCGGAACTAAGATCCATAACAAGTCCAACAGAATTCAGGTCTCAACTAAAAACTTACCTTTTTAAGCTATCATACCCTTAAATTAAAATACCATTCCTAAGAGAAAGTTCAATTATGTATATCCAATTTTCCAATTATGTCCTAAATCCTGTATCTAAATTTCGCTAATAAACAATTAGTTAATGTTAATTCAGTGTTAATCTCAAGTGACCTACCAGGTAAGTATTGTACTGTATATTATCTCCATAAATAGTTAAGTAATAACATAGATCACTGTAGAGATGTATTATAAATTTGTACAGCGCCCTTGAGGTGATTTTGCACAAAAACGGCGCTATACAAGTCATCCAATTATTATTATTATGGAATGATGTGATCCCATTTGAAGCCTTGTTGAAGAACAGTTTGTCCGCAGCAAATCATCTCAGCTTGATTTCCACAAATATTTTTGATAGTTTTAGAATGGCCTTTTGAAAGTTGTCCTCAAGTCTTAGGACGGGTTGTTTTGGAGAATTTGAACAATTCATCAAATTTAAACGTTCATTGTCGGGTTTTGTGAAAGTCCTATTCAAGTTCTGTTATTATATCATTATAGGCTAGTTGCTTGACAGATCTGAAATAAAAACAGAACTTGAAAATGAACAAATATGATTTAAGATTTTCACGGCCAAAAGTATTTTTGTTATTTATTCTGCAGGGCAGATGTGTTAAAATAACACATCTGCCCTGATGATGGACACTGCAATGCTGTCCAAAACGTTGGCTAAAGAAGGAGTTAGCGCAACACGGCATAAAACCCCAAAAACAAATAACAAAAATTGAAAATGAACGTTGAAATTTGATGAATTGTTCAATTTCTCCGAAACCACCCGTCCTTATATTTGGATTCTCTACGATGAATGTTCCAGATTTTAAATAAAATATCGCAACAAGATTATCCAACGGATTCTTCGGTCTCCAGCCAAAAGGGTGCCCACTTGTATTAACACACCTTTGTGGCAGCGTGGTTGTATGAGTGCTGTACTTATTTGTAATTTACGGTGGCTGCCCAAACCGTAAATTGTGTTCAGGAGATGGGAGATTGAAACGAGTGTCTGAACAATTGATTTAGTTTATTCGTGAGGACGAATATTATAATTTATACAGAACGCAGTGACGGTGGCAGAAAGAGTGAAGGTACTGGCGGTTGAATCGAACGCTAAAACAGGAATGAAGATCCCTCTTCTCATGCTCGCTTGCGTATAGCAGCGGATTAATTCTCGTTAGTATTGCCACATGTGGGGGGAAATAAAGTAGTCCCACACCTTGTTACAAATCCTTTATCGTGCTATTCCGCATGGGTAAGCAGAGATAATGGAAAGCCACACGACTAAATAACTTAATAAATTCCCTCAGGGCCTATGTTATCACATGAATATATCCCTCCCGCCGCAGCGCAAGGTGATGGGTCGAGAGACCGGTTGGAGAGGTCAAAGGGTCCCCCCAAAGCAGCCTCTCCCGATCTGGCACGCCACGCAGCTGATGGGCAGGCGCATGATGAACACACCTCACCAGGGGCGCAGTGAGTACAAGCCGCCACTGCTCTGACTTTGTATTCCATCCATGTAATGCTGCACAAATAGTCCCGTGCATTAACTAACGGCGAGGAACTAAATGTGAGGAAGGGCTCGTGTGAGGTGTATCATAAATAAAGATAGACAATTGTTTATAAGATAAACCAAAGTCTATTTGTAGAGAGAGGTAGCAGCATAGTACAGCACTGGTTCAGGTAACAACTAGTGTTCTGGGTGAAATCATAATGCGTATAAAGGATAAACAGTTTTATTGTACAGTAAAAGCACAAAACATCAATCTAAATGTATGGAAAATACATATATATGTATAGAAAATACATATATATGTATGGAAAATACAAATATATGTATGGAAAATACATATATATGTATGAAAAATACATATATATGTATATATCTTAATTGAAATAACAGTTTATTTTGAATGAAGTATATTTATTATTATTTCATCTTTATTATTCCTAAATGAAATGAAACCGTTTGATGAAATTACGAGATAATATTATTATTTAAACAAAATACATTAAAATGGTGAAATAATCCGTATTCTTAGTACTTCCATGGTCAACTATTTCATAAAGTGAGATTTCTCAGATGTAAGATTGAACTATAAAGGTGACGCACACCTCCCACCTTCCACTTCTCTCTCTCCTCTCCCCTCTCTCGTGTCTATCCCATCTCAATCAATTAGTGTTCCATCAATCAATCAATCAATCCATCAATCTAGCCATTATTAAATACAACATTTGCTCTAAGTATCTTATGTCTAGGGTAGCTCTAGGTGTGAAACAAAAAGGATCCAATAGTAGACGGGCCTTTGACACTAATGGGGGCGGGAATGACTTCCCAGGGAAGTGACTCCCTAGTGAAGTGACTTCGTAGTGAAGCCACTTCATAATGAAGTGACTTCGCAGTGAAGTTACTTTGCATTGAAGAGACTTTGTAATGAAGTGACTTCGTAGTGAAGTGACTTCACAGGGAAGTGACTTTGCAGGGAAGTCACTCCCGCTCCAGAGTGTGTAATCGTATAAGATATGCTTTGTATAAAAATCCATACAAAAAAAATATATATTTACAAAACAGGATGGCCGGTTGGTTACGAAATCGGTCGGCCATCGAAAGGTTACATCTTCTGGAAAGTCCGTTTGACCACTTAAAAATAATATTAAAACACTAAAGTTCACAGGTCAGCGAGTGCCCCCTATCTTAGACTCGTGTAAGCTTAATCTGTAATATTGTGAAAAATTCAACTGACCAAAATGGTTGCGGAGACAATATGAGAAACATCCAAATCAAAAGCAGTCAATATTTTCACAGGGTCCTCGATTGCGCAAGATATTCGAGGCTCAACTGGAGAAGTTCTCTTCAGTTATAGTCCCCGGCAGCGGGACAAACAAACAAACATCAACCATTGTATCATTTATTCTATTTACCTCGTACGAGATTTACAAGTGTTCAAAAGTCGAAGCTCTCCTCAACGTCGCCGCCACTGGTGGTAGCTAACTCCTCGCGGCTGGAGGCACCCAGTCTCCGGAAGACGGGCTCTGCGTCCCCGCTCGAGAAGTCGCCCTTGTCCGCCTTGGCCAGCGAGTGCGTGCTCACTAGGACGCACTTGCAATCCAGCTTCTCCGCAGAGTACTTGCCTTCCCGCTGCACGCCCAGCTGCAGCGGCACCGTGTGTCCGTTCTCGTCTTCCAGCAAGAAGTATCCCGCCGGGATCCGTCCCCTCTGTCCCTCACTCTTCGTGTGAACCAACTTCCTTCCTGGAGTGGAGTCCTGTCTATATTTGGCTGACTTAACTGTCTTTTCTAAGTCATGAGAGCGTTGGCGGGTATGCACCTTGTGCCGGCGTTCAACCGTGTCGTTCTTGGCGTCAATATCTCTGTATTTAGCCAACATCTTGTCATCGCGTCGGACGGGGTGCTTGTCTTGCTGGCACAGAGTCTCGTCGCTTGACTCAAAGGCTAAAGAGTGGGTGGATTTCTTCTTCCTCTCGGTGGTGTGGTGCTTCCTCGGCAGTGTGTCCGTCTCCGTCAATTTGGCTTCGCTCCCCGAAGACTGGTTGAGTAGGGCCTGGCTGATGGAGAGGTAGTTATCGGTGTTGGCGCTGATGAAGTGACAGAGACTTCCGTTCTTGTTGCGTGCGCCGCAGTTGGCGATCTGAACCATATCTTCTGCGGAGATTTGAAGCGGGGTCTTGCGGGCGTCCATGAGAGGGGACTTGGCGGGGTTGCAGCTACGCACGGAGACGCTGATGTCCCTAGTCTGTCCTACATCCAGGGAGAGGTGAAACTCCCCGGCGGGGTCTATGTTAAAGGATCCCTGTCGCTTCATTTTGGCACTCTTAGCTTGGTGTTTCTTGGAGGAACGCCTGTCCACCGTGAGGCTGTCTATCCTCTTTGGAGCCTTGTTCTCCCTCCACTCTTTCCCTTGCATGCGCAGTTTGATAGCCGCCGTAATGGCGTCGCTATTTTCTTCGGACGTCGAGCTCGTGATGCTGTTCTTCTTCTTAGTGAGCCTCTGCTCCGTGAGAACGAGGTAAGGATAGGGATGTTTGGAAGTGTGTGTCGCAACGGGGCTTTTCTCCGCACTGTCGGAACTGTCATTCTTCATCGGCGGCAGCACGAGTTGCGGCGGGCCTCGATACTCGGTGGTGTGCCTCCGCGCCATCTTATCACTCCTCTTCGCCTCGACGCTTTGCATCCGATTAGAATTATCCTGCAGCGGGCGATTGTAGACCTTCTCCTTATCGAGCAGCATCTCCTTGGAGCTATGCGCCACGGGGGGTTTCACAACGGTGAGCTCCTTCAGAGCTTTAGCCATGTCGACGTAATGATTGGGCGTGGTCTTCTTAACGACGGCGGGTTTGATGAAGTTTTTGTTGGAGCCATCGGATTTGAACGAGTTGATGCTGTCGGCATCGTTGGAACATTTAGACATGGCCTCGTAGACGCGGGGAGCTGCAGGTTCGACCACGTCCAGTTTGAAATACTTGCGTTCAGCTTTGGCTTTGAAGTCGGTCTGGAGCAGGTCGATGTCGCAGAGGTACTTGGTGCGCTGCACGGAGGGACGGGTGAGGGCGCGTACTCCGCTGGGGCCGATGGTGTTGCGACCGATCTCCTGCAGGAAGGCCTGGTAGGCGGGGTCCTTGTGGCTGCCCACCTGGTCCCGGGACTGCGACTGCGCCTGGTCGTGCGAGGGGTTGCGCGCCTGCGACTGCGTCTCCTGGCGATGCAGGCGGTCCCGGTACAGATGGATGTCCTCGTAGCGGCTGAGGTTGAAGGAGTGGTACTGCTGGGTCAGGGGGAGAGGTGCTGGGGGGGCAGGCGGAGGGGCAGACTGCATGGGCAGTCACAGTTTTAGCTCGTTGGCTATCTTGGAGGCAATGTTCTTGAATCCTATGCTCGTGCCTGAGGAACACAAAATTATCATTAATACACAATATTAATTTAAATTTAAAATGGTGAATCTGGCAACAAGTAATATCTAGGATTGGAATAAATCAGACAAATATATTATGTGTTTGGTTGGGATTTGTACTGACCTGATATTCTCTTGAAGCGGACTCCATTGAGTGAGAGGCGCGGCAGCTTGCAGACTTCTATCTCCCACTGGACCAGGCTGTCGGTGTTAGGGTCCCCGTGCACGCAGAGGAGCAGGAACCTTCAACAAAACCACACACCCATTAGTCAATATTCCATGCAATTATGGTAACTGGATTCCATGCGTAGCCACTATGGAAGAACCAGGCATCCAAAACATGTTATTAACTGTCTGTTGTTATGAAAATAACATACGATTTTCACTCTAAGTAAGAACCTGTCAAATCTGTGATTTATCTTGTCTATTGTTTATGCTCTGGCAACTTAGAACTTTAACAGGAAGTGAGAAAAAATTCAAGATGGTGGCACTTCCCGGCCGGTCACAGGAGAGACAGGCTGTCCGGTCGGGGGGTCAATTATTATTTCTGGAGGTCTGAGGATCTAATCGAAAGTTATTTCATGGATTTGCGATTAATACCGAAATGTTCAGTTTGTGCTTCGAGATTAGAAGTCTAGTCATATTTCCCGCGAGTGGAATTCGCCCCGGGTGGCGTGAATAATGAAAACGTTTTTACCATGTGTGGCCGTGGGGGTAATCATAGTTTATCCAAGCGATCGGTGATTATTTCTGCCGATAAACTGTTTTCGCCGTGTGCATTTTGATTCAGAGCATTATTAAGTTCCACCTTGCCTCGTGGAAGGGCAACTTACGGATTAACCGTCTACTCAGGGCTGGACCACACTGGGCCGTAGGCCAGCCACATTCTGATGCCGTCTACTCCTCTTGGCTGGACCACACTGGGCCGTAGGCCAGCCACATTCTGATGCCGTCTACTCCTCTTGGCTGGACCACACTGGGCCGTAGGCCAGCCACATTCTGATGCCGTCTACTCCTCTTGGCTGGACCACACTGGGCCGTAGGCCAGCCACATTCTGATGCCGTCTACTCCTACTGGCTGGACCACACTGGGCCGTCGGCCAGCCACATCCTGATGCTGCCGTCCTCTAGCTACATGGCTGATTCATCTACTCCGCCATTCGCGGCACTCAGTGTTCGTTCCTCATAACTAAATACGTTCTTATTATTTTAGACAGGGTAGATAGATTCTACGTTCTGGTCGATGGGGGTAAGTTTTCACCTTTTTTGTATTTCTCTGTGAAATTTATCAAATATAATTTGTTACGGCCAGTCCAAAGTTTATCCAGATTACTTTCATTCTACAACCTTGCAACTTCCTTTCAAACATCATGTAGATGGGATATATTTTTCCCCGCCCTGTATGTAAATTAAAACATAACATGGCTTATTCATAACACTGTCTACAGCTTTTCCTAAGGTACATTTAGTGATTTAGCAGGAGTTCATAGGGTAAGTCCACCTCTTGGCAGCGGAGGCGTCTCTGCCTACCTACAATCTGCGTGGCGGGCTGGATCTAATAGTGTGAAACTAATGGAAAAATCTTTTGCATCCAATCGCAGGAAAAATTTCCTTTCAAATATCCTAGTGAATGTATGGAACAAATCTCCACAACATGTCATCGATGCTATTAATAATATGATCCAATTTAAAGCTCATTGGATTTTTATTTGGAGAGAAGAAAGAATTGACTTATTTTAAAATTTAAAACAACTCGATTACTGTTCAGTTATGAGTGCGTCCGCGGAATAATGCCAGCTCATTAAAAAAATAAAAATAAAATATATATGGTAATGAGTTGTAGTTCTGACGCAACAAGAAAGACTAAAGATTGTCGGAAGATAATATTCTGTTGTCAGTTAGTTACCTTTCCCTCTGTTCGTAATCGCAGTTATTGGCGTCCAGCACCTTGCGTATCTCGGCCATGATCTCGTTGGCGTCGCGCGGGGAGGTGGTCTTCATACTCCAGGTGAAGCGGAGGGAGCGCGGCTTCACCTGCTCCTCGTTTCCCCCCTGGCTGAAATCAGAACTACTTCTCAACGTTCAAGAAAGCGCAAAGAAAACAAACAAACTAATTAAATATTGGACAAAAAACAGACAAAGTAAACAATGGAACCACACAACAAATAAACCAATAGAAATGACTGTTCTAACTAAAGTCAAACTTATCTTCGTTCTTTAGCCACTCGATTGATTGTAGGTAAATGATTTTTATTAATTAAAATGAACTTATTTTGAACTTTCACTAAGCTTTTATCAAATACCAAAAGATGTCATTAATATTCCTCTCATGGAATATTATAGATAATCTTTTGTACCGTGAATTCTGCACGTCATTTCTAGACGTCACTCTAAATTGTTTTCTAAAAATTGAACACGTGAACACGTTAAAAACTGCATGTGATTTTAATGTATGTCCGACATTTTCAGAAGACCGTAGACAACATACAGAAATAGTAATATTTATGCACAATATCCACCGCGAACGAAACTACGAAACGAGGTGAGCTAATATACGCTACTCGGCTAAACTATTAATATGCGTATCCACCGAAAACTAAATACAATGAATTCTTCCACAACGTCGAACGCAGACGAACGAACAATCTCT
Source organism: Hesperophylax consimilis (assembly GCF_061612785.1). Classification (NCBI taxonomy): domain Eukaryota; kingdom Metazoa; phylum Arthropoda; class Insecta; order Trichoptera; family Limnephilidae; genus Hesperophylax; species Hesperophylax consimilis. The sequence goes on along the minus strand of NC_142865.1, from coordinate 3,591,822 downwards.
ACAACTTATGAACGCACAGCGACGGGGGTGCGAGAGTGAGCGTAGTTTAGCTTAGCTGTAATTGGTGGGTCAGCGCAAAGTTTAGCACTATACGCTTGTGGTGGATATGAAAGTATCAACGAAAGACTCGTTACGATGCGAGCTAAGCTAAACTAAGTTAGTACTAGCTCAGCATCGTTCGCGGTGGATATTGCGCTTTATATTGCCGGTGGATATTGCGCTTTATATATTTCAGTATTAATATTTGAATGATTTTCGGAATGAGTGCGTGCCAAACGCTCGAATGGCAAAATTGATCCAAAACTTTCAAATATCGAAATTTCTTCTTGAACAGAAAATCAATTGACTCGTTTGAGCTCAGCAACGAACCTGGGAATCAAAAGGTCTTATGTGGCATTGATATCAGCTACAAAAGATTTCAAATCGGTATGGACAACACTTCTATGGATTTTTCGTTCAGTGATTGACATAAAATTGTTAAAGACAGTAAATAACTTCAGTTTAACATTATCAGTGATATATATATAATTCAACTGCTACTTAAAAATTATCTAAGTAAATACAGGGTTTTCCAATAAGAGGTGTTATTTTGATATTCAATTGTAAAAGATCAATGGTTTCGTTGCTTGTGTGGCACGTAACGCCGTCTTGTTGAAAGTAAACGTTGTCCAGATCAATACCATCCAATTCCGGCCATAGAAAATCATTAATCATTTCTCAATAGCGCAATCCATTCACCGTAACTGTTGCTCCAGCCTCATTTTCGAAAAAGTAAGGTCCAATGACTCCGCCAGACCATAAACTGCACCAAACAGTCACACGTTGAGGATAGAGAGGCTTTTCAACAATAACTCTTGGGTTTTCCGAGCCCCAGATGCGACAATTTTGCTTGTTGACGAAGCCACCGAGGTGGAAATGGGCCTCATCACTCAAGACGATTTGCATTCGATTCACTCAAGTGAATTTTAATAATTTCAATGCGTTGTTGAAGTGTGTATCGTTCCATTTTTATTAATGGCGTAGTTTCTACTTGTCAAATGTCAAAAAATGACAGCTTCAAAAGTAACATCTACCGAAATAGCGGGCTATTCAAAATAACACCTCTTATTGGAAAACCAAATAAAAAATATAATAACTGTTTTTGTGTATAATTTGAAGAACTCCACTTAATTTTTTTTTAAATCGCAATGGAAATCAAATTTAATAATGTTATTATTAAGTTCTCAGAGAATTTTAGTTTTTATTAATGTGACAGCTGTTTCTGAATCTATTGTCGCAATTACGTTTTCAGTAAATCGGTTTAACCGGTAATAAATCATTTTAGACTTCATAAAAATTGAAATTAGGCGGGGGTAAATAGAATCATATAAATAAGTCATCTCAACATCGCATGAGCACAGTTTGAAAATGGCCTTGAATGCCGAAACAGCTGTCACAATAATAAAAAAAAAACTAAAATACTTGCAGAATTTAATAATAACATTTGATTTACATTAAATTTTATAATATAGTCGCATGCAAGAAGCGCCAAAATTTAGCTAGCAAGAACTATTGTAGCTGACATATTATTATTGAAAGAATTACTGATAAATAATTAACATGCATTAATTACACATCTCTTCACATAATATTTAAGTCCTTTGCAAAAATAAATAATTATTTGAAATGAATATGTATTACAGTCGGTATTATTTTATTCTGTAAATTTTTTGGTATTGCTTCGTTCATCATTCGATGAATTTTTGGAATTCCTATAAACTTAAAGAGACAAGCACAAAAATGGAAACATATAATTTGGATGGATCGGGAAATGCAGTAACAAATTAAAGTTTAGAGAGAAATAAATAAAGAGATCAAATAGGAAAAAAATGTGTTGATTGTGTAAAACTGAAGTGAAAACCAGTCCTTAACTTGTGAAACAGACAAAAACCCATTCTTATCTTGTGAAACTAGCAAAAACCCATCCTTAACATGTGAAACAGACAAAACCGACCCTTAACTTTTGAAACTGAAAAAAACCCATTCTTCACTTGGGGAACTGAAAACTCCCATCCTTAACATGTGAAACTAGAGTAAAAAGCCATAATTAACTTGTGAAACAAAAAAAAATCATTCTTTGTTTGTAAAATTAGAGTAAAATTCCATCCTTAACTTGTGAAATTGAAACACCTTTACTTTGGAAATACAAGTAAAAACCCAGTCTTAACTTGTGGAACTTCAAAAAAACCATGTGTTGGTGTATGTCATGACAGAATAAATAAATAAACAAATAAAACAATAAGAGAGAAAACAAAAGAAATAAATAATTACCCGAGCACAGTTTGGGGGCTGGCACCCGACACGCTCTTGGGGCCGCTGCCGTCCATAGGTCTACAACAGATCAAACAAACCGCACCCAATCAATCCACTGCTCGAGGTCTACAACAGACCCGTAGGTCTACAACGGGTCAAACAAACAAATCGCACCTCAATCCACTGCTCTGGGTCTAAAAGAGACCGGTAGGTATACAAAGGGTCACACAACCAAACCCCACTGCTCTAGGTCTCAAACAGACATGTGGGTCTACAGTGGGTCACGCTAACAAACCCCACTGCTCTAGGTGTAAAACAGACCTGTAGGTCTACAACGGGTCACACAAACAAACCCCACTGCTCTAGGTCTATAACGGGTCACACAAACAAACCCCAATGTTCGAGGTCTAAAACAAACCTGTAGGTCTACAACGGGTCACACAAACAAAAACCAACGCTCTAGGTCTAAACAGACCTGTGGGTATACAAAGGGTTAAACAAAAAAAATCGCACCTCAATCCACGGTTCTAACTCTTAAATCGACCCATATGTCTACAACAGGTCAAACAGCACCTTAAATCACTGGGCTAGATTACTGGGTTCATTATTGCCGCTTTAGGACATTTTGATTAGTCGTCTGTGTTTTCTAACAACTGTCGCATGCGTTTTCTGTTCATTTAGTTCCGCCACGTCTTTTGTTTAAATAAGTTAACAAAATGGAGTCTTCTCGCAAGCATAAACATCACACCTTGACTTTAAAATGAAAATTTAATGAAAGATAAATATCGGTGTTTGTTTTTTTACAAAATAACTGTTTTAATTTTGAGCATATTTTGCATTTATAAACTATAATTCACCACTTTCACTAGTTGAATACTCGCCCGGTTTTCGAGGCAGCGGATTAGTGAATTTTGCTACCCATCTCATGACATATCCTAGTTTTCTTGATCCACTCTTCAAACTCTCACGAGAAATTCCATTCCGGGTTAAACACAAAGAAACGAGACGGGAGATGGTGGTGATCGGAGACGATGTAGTGTTAAATGGCTTTATATGTAATTACAAATTATGATGTAAGGTTATAAGTGATTAGAGAGGTGGAAATCAGTTTAAGATGAATTGATAGTGATTTGAGAGTATGAACTCAGATTTAAAAGAATTTATAAGTGATTTGAAAGGATGGACTCAGTTTTGGTCAATTTTATAAGTGATAGGAGATGAAAAACTAAGGCGATTTTATAAGTAATTTGAGAGGTTGAAATTAGTTTTAGATGATTTTATAAAATATTTTAAATAATGCTCTCAGTTTTTGGTGAGTTTATAACTGGGATGAAAGGATTCTATCGGCTTTAGATGAGTTTATAACTCGTTTGAGAGAATGAAGTCGATTTTATATGTGATATGATAGGATAAACTTAGTTTTAAATAGGCGTCTAAAAAATAATAAAAATATGTGACAAACTTAGGAAAAGTTTTAAATGATAATTAATGTTTAGATGATTTATTACTATGGAGAGGATTTTTACAAAGTTGACTGATAAAATATTCCACAAAGATAAAATCACTATTTTAATCTGCGGTATAATTAAAATAGCATTTCAGGTTGGACTCTTCGATTTTGATTTGAATAATTTAAATTATGATTCCTAAAATAGGAAAAAGAACGAACGTTGGTAGAAAAATCGCAAAAAATAACGAGGTAATGAAAAGTATCAGTAAATGCAACAAAAAAGGAAGGTGTTATTAACACAGTTCATTTGTCATAACAATATTAGTGTCAACATTCATTCAACAAATAAAATTGCATTAAATAAAACAAGGTTAACACAGACGAGAATATTTTTAACAGTGTTATTATAAACACACAAATTTATTGCAGTTAGAACTTTTTAGAAAACACACAACAATTTGCAATATAAAGTTATAGTATGGGCGTACCGCTGATAGCTCCAGCAACAAATCATCGAGACATTTCCTCCCCAGAGGCAGGCAGAGGGGATGGACCGTCACACAACCCTGGCTTGGCACACACTCCTTGCTTCATTCTAATTCATACATACTCATGGCACTTGGCACACACTCCTTGCTTCATTCTAATTCATACATACTCATGGCACTTGGCACACACTCCTTGCTTCATTCTAATTCATACATACTCATGGCACTTGGCACACACTCCTTGCTTCATTCTAATTCATACATACTCATGGCACTTGGCACACACTCCTTGCTTCATTCTAATTCATACATACTCATGGCACTTGGCACACACTCCTTGCTTCATTCTAATTCATACATACTCATGGCACTTGGCACACACTCCTTGCTTCATTCTAATTCATACATACTCATGGCACTTGGCACACACTCCTTGCTTCATTCTAATTCATACATACTCATGGCACTTGGCACACACTCCTTGCTTCATTCTAATTCATACATACTCATGGCACTTGGCACACACTCCTTGCTTCATTCTAATTCATACATACTCATGGCACTTGGCACACACTCCTTGCTTCATTCTAATTCATACATACTCATGGCACTTGGCACACACTCCTTGCTTCATTCTAATTCATACATACTCATGGCACTTGGCACACACTCCTTGCTTCATTCTAATTCATACATACTCATGGCACTTGGCACACACTCCTTGCTTCATTCTAATTCATACATACTCATGGCACTTGGCACACACTCCTTGCTTCATTCTAATTCATACATACTCATGGCACTTGGCACACACTCCTTGCTTCATTCTAATTCATACATACTCATGGCACTTGGCACACACTCCTTGCTTCATTCTAATTCATACATACTCATGGCACTTGGCACACACTCCTTGCTTCATTCTAATTCATACATACTCATGGCACTTGGCACACACTCCTTGCTTCATTCTAATTCATACATACTCATGGCACTTGGCACACACTCCTTGCTTCATTCTAATTCATACATACTCATGGCACTTGGCACACACTCCTTGCTTCATTCTAATTCATACATACTCATGGCACTTGGCACACACTCCTTGCTTCATTCTAATTCATACATACTCATGGCACTTGGCACACACTCCTTGCTTCATTCTAATTCATACATACTCATGGCACTTGGCACACACTCCTTGCTTCATTCTAATTCATACATACTCATGGCACTTGGCACACACTCCTTGCTTCATTCTAATTCATACATACTCATGGCACTTGGCACACACTCCTTGCTTCATTCTAATTCATACATACTCATGGCACTTGGCACACACTCCTTGCTTCATTCTAATTCATACATACTCATGGCACTTGGCACACAATCCTTATTTTGTTGCTATTCAATTGTGCGTCATATAATAAACTCACTACTGACTAATATCATAGACACCTAATACTTGGACTTATGACAGGTCTTATACAAGCCTAGTATAAATTAGTTCAACTATTGTTACACTGGTATATATTTCTTTTGAATTATGCATTGTCTTACTGCACTTATATTAATAACTGGATCACTTGCAATAGTGTTTTTGTGTACACATTAATTGTTCTTTAATTTAATGTTATTATTATCCTGTTTACCACTGTACGCTTGTAATTCGATTATCACTGTACTGCAAAAGTAATTTTGTGGCGCTTGAATAAATAAATAAATATATTCTGCTGAGACCCCTTTCCCAATCCATCCATTCTATATACTGAAACCTCATCTAAGAGTCCCATTCTTAATTTTGTTAATTTCTAGTGATCGACTGAAGTCTTGGTTTCGGCAAGTTTCAGCCAATAAACGAGTTTCAGCCGCGGTTTAGTTTTCAGCCAAAAATTTGCCGAAACTTCGGCTTAGCCCAAACCTGCGTTTGTGATATATCGGATCACGTTCGTCTTTACTTGAACACAGTTTACCCCTAAAATAACTAGAATTAACCCTAGAATTATTTTAAAAGAACCTAGTATATAAGAATTGTCCTATAATTAAATAAAAAAATAACAATAATTTATTGTATCGCAAAAACACATTTATCGGGAACACAAAACAATATTTATTATAAAGGTTTTAAAATGTTCAATGAACTCTCCGTTATTGTTGAGGAAGCTAAAAGTCTTGCAGTTTTTCGTGGATTATGTCTCAATGTTGTGAATTCCAAATTTTAGTATGTAAATAGTAAATAATATTATAGTAGTCCTAGAAAATAATATATTTGGTATAAGATGTATAATTTTATAACTAAATAAAATATACATTAAAAAAAAAAAAAAAAAATTGTCTAACATAGAGACTATTAAATACAAGACCAGAGTTCACTACATTTAGTAGTTTTAACATCTTTGTATTGTAGAAATTCCTTAGTTAAAGTAACCATAGCGTACATTGACGAATATTAAACAAAGAATGAAAAAGTGCTATGCGTAAACCAATTAACTCATTAAATCAATGTCTTTTATTTTATTTAACAATAACTTTAATGAATTCTTGCGAGATTAACAATAAATCATCTAATTTCGGGGTATTAAACTTATTTAAATATGTTTCAGTTTCGGCTGAAAATCTGGTTTCTGTCGGTCACTTTTAATTTCCCCTAGAACGACCTTGCAATCATTTCAGATTTACACTTTCGTAGGACGGTTGTACATGTGTTACCACACATACTCCTCAGGGATCTCATTTCTCCTGCATTCAGTCTAATTTCATACTTCTTCTGCCAGTTCCTTGCCTCACTGCCACAGATCAGGGTTGGTATCAACATTTCATTACAGACTACTGCATTCAGATGTGAATTATTAAAAGAATTATCTGAATACACTCTTATGACAATGTCCTCTTTCTCACAAACAAGCCATTTAACAGTAAGAGATGTTGCAACGGATTTCTCAGCGGGAAGACCATACGAGGCAAATTAGCAGTTTTTTTAATGTTATTTAGTGAATTTCCAAAAGACCGGCAAAGCATTCCTTTTAATGGAAAGTTTTCACATTACGAACCTTTTTCTCATGTCCGGATGGGAGAAAATTCTCCCTTTTGTCGAGGGACCATCGCCGAATATCGACAGACTGCGCATAGAAAAATTGGGATAATAGATAATAGTGAATCGGACACAAAATAGGAATAGAGAATAAATTTTCATAATTTGCCCATTTAAATAAAATTAATATTTAAATTCACCTTTCATTTCTCAATAATTTTAAATGATGGCCAAGAACACCCTTGAAGGGTGAAAGCCAGAAATAATGTTAAAAAAAAAAAAAAAACTTTTTGAGAGCAGAAAGTGTTCAAAAGAGGGAGATATTTTTATCTCAACTATTACCATTTTTTTTAAATTGTTTTCCTAAGTATTATAAATAAACAAAACTTTGTTAAAAAAAATACATATATAATAATATCAAATTAAGCGAATTAATCAGATATTAATAATAAAATATTAAAAAATGTTATTATTAATAATTCATAAGATTAATAAGAGGATTTCTACAAATACAATTCTATGCCGTAATTCTAAAGGTTAAATTTAACCCCTAGAGCAATTTTGGGAGATATTTCTCCAAATCATAAAAGTTATGCAATCTCATTTTATATTTTGGAAAGATATATTATTTAAAGAGCGTTAGAAAGAGAAACACCATGTGTTGTATTTGCATTTAAAAGTTTACCATAGGCGCTCCTGCAAAATTTGAAATAATTCAAATATATGTCAAAGTTTGCAAATTTACTTACAAATATTTTTATGACACGAAAACTGAAGTTGACAATAAATTTTATAATACCTTTGTCTAATGAAATACTTTTTAGTTTCATGCAAATTGTTAATTACAGTTTAAACAATAAAAAACATTGGTAAGATTTAAAACATTTTATCTTTATTTGCTTTAATATTTTTAATTGCAAACGTCGATTTGAATGACTAAAATCTGAAAGAGTATTTCTTTTAAACATGTTCAAAAACATCGAATTTATCTGGAATCGAATGTAATACAGAAATATTTCCTTGCAATCAGCATTTCGACAGTTCGCTTAAAGAGAAATACATGCTCTAGGGGTTAATGAAAAGATTTGAAGTTTTCAAAAATTGATCAATAATGAAATAATGATTTTGTTGGAATGTATATGAAAGGATTTTGGTGAGTTTTTTTAAATATAAGGTGCGTCAGTAATTTGTTAGTAAGTTGTGACAATAGTAAAAACGAAATGAAAAGCAAGAAATTGTGAAAAATTAAAAAAATATATTAAATAGATATTGGTGGATACAAATGAAGTTAGGAGAATGATTTGGGTATTAATTTAATAAATGGGAATGATATGATAGGATTAAATAAATAACTTGGTTTTTTATTATAAGGTTCAGTTCGATCTTGAAAAATGATAAAATTGTTAGTAAATTAATAACTATTTACAACTTAATGGAAATTGTCGTTTAATGTAAAATTTGCTCTAATTTTTTACGTGAATCAATTTTGAAAAGCAATTTATATTTCCTTGAAAAGGAATCAAAAGTTTATTATTAAAAAATTTAATGTTTTTTTATTATTTTTAACTGGTTCTAAAATTTGGTTGATGCATCAATTCGTTTAATTGTTTGTAGTTATTGCAGCAATATACTAAAATGTTTGTGGTTATTGCAACAGTTCACCAAATTGTTTGTGGTCGTTACAGCTATTTCACCAAGTTGTTTGTGGTCATTGCAACAATTCACAAGAATGTTGCATCAATTTATTAAAAATGTTGATAGCAGCATTTCATCTGATTGTTTGTGGTCATTACAGCAATTTCACCAAATTGTTTGTGGTCATTGGAACAATTCATTCACTTGTTTGTGGTCAGTACAGCAATGTAACTAATTTGTTTGTGGTAAATTCACTAAAATGTTTGCGATCATTGCAGCATCAATTTATTTAAAATGTTGACTGCAGCATTTTGAGTGATAGTTTGTGGTCATTCCAGCAATTCACTAAATTGTTTGTGGTAAACATAAATTGGCAGTAAAGTTGTCGAATTAATTGACGTATTCAATAAATAAACAATATAATTAATAACTTTGTAGTTTGGTAGATAATGCCGGTTTTCTTTAAATAGTTACTGAAATAATAAATGCACTATTTATACACTTGTTAATTGAAATAAAAGACATGTCATTTGCCAAAACATTTTATTTTTAAATTTCAATTCTTATTTATTTAAGTTTTGTCAATACATTACACCCAGAGTGCCTTTTAAATGCATACAAAAAATATTTTACTCTGTTCATGTAAGTCAACAACAGAAAAAATAGAGAAATTATAATTTTTGGATTATAATTAAGATTTTTTTTTTTTGAAAAAATAGACTCTTGAAAAAATGTAGTTTTTAAAAAGCACTCAAAAGTATTTCAAGAAACAATTTGACACTAGTTCAAAGGTAAAAAATAAAATGCTTTATTATATTTTACTTTCAACATTTCTAACTAGTCATTTAATTTTTTTAACAAATGACAGAAAAAAAAAAGTTTACATGTTTTACCAAATAAATTGGTATTATTTATGAACGGAAAATATTGTTAATTAAAAAAAAAAATTATTATATTTATTTTAATATCAAGTTGATTATTTATGATTAACTATACACTCCTAGCCTCTTTCAGGCGACTAAAAATCATTATATTTTCAAAATCTGCCTTCAATAGTTTTTTGAAAAATTAAAAAAAAAAAAAGACTTCCAAATCCGCAATTAATTGACGCAAGTGAAATAATTATTCAATATTACGATTATAATTATTACTGAAAATATTTTACAAATTATTTTTACTCTCAAATATCTAAATGTATCTCCTTAGTGATGCGGCATTTTTCGTGTAAAAGAACACTTAAGGTTTCATTTTGCTCGGCGTAAACAGCCAACAGTCCTAAAGAACACTTTACAAAATGAACTCAAATGAGATGGGATTATGGACCGGAATGTATATAAAAATTTCAAATACGAAAAAAGGTTTTGAATTTTTTCAATTTAAGGCGTAAAATATTTTGGTAAAGGTTAATAAGCACATTTAATTTTAAAAACACTTTGTATCAGATAGATAACAATGAAAATTAATATTAATGCATTTGATATTTCATTAAAAAAAAATAAAAATGGATATATTTATCCAACACACTCTCAAGATTGAATTTAGTTCGGGAACATTCTTACAATCATACATAAAGATAGCAGCCAGTAAAAATATGCGTTAAGAAAAAGAAGATGATGTTGCTAGTTCTTAGTCGAAATATGATAATAGTTAAAAATGACAAAGAGATAGGGTCGGATTAGCTCAGTGGTAGAGCAAAGCCCCCGCAATACGGAGGTCCTGGGTTCAATTCCTAGATGCGACCGAATCTTTTTCTGATTTTTTTGTTTCACATTGTCGTTTAAAAGTCGCTAATAAGATTATACATATATCTATTTTTTGATTTCCAGTTGAGCTTATTGCCGACAAGTGAACAATCTAATTTAATTAATAACGAAATAACTATTAAAATGGATTATTTCCAATTTCCAGAAAGTGAAATACTTACTTCTCATTATTATCTAACCGATACAAAGTGTTTTTTTTTAAGTGCGTATTAAGCGTGTCACATTTTTCTGTATATTTACCAATTATGTTTTTTTTTACCATATTGTGGAATCAGGAGATATGAAAAAAACGCAGAATGACAGACAACCTTGGTGAATTTTATTAAAAAAACTAGGTTACTGTCAAAGAAATAAGAGATAGCACAGTAGGCCTACGGTCTGAGCGCTAACCGTCTCCAATTCAAGAAGAAATCATCTCCGCTGTCAAACAGTTAATATCCCATTCTGATGCCATTAATTAAGTCCCATCATTAATAAATTTCACCGCCAACGCAGCACTAATTGTGATACAATAATTCAAAAAACTAGTATTTACAAAGTCAAAACAAAAAAAAAGAAGATATAAAATTTAGGGTGACCGGATAACTCATCAAAGTGACAGTTCAACACACCTATAAAAAGTGTTTTAAAGTTATGAAAAGTGATGAAACAAAAATGAGGTTAAATAGGTTACATATGTAACTATTGGTGACCGGAAATGTTACCAAAATGACAATTCAACACACCTAAAAAAAGTGATATAAAGTGATGAAAAGTGATGAAACAAAAACTAGGTTAAATAGGTTACATAGGTAACTTTTAAACCTAGTTTTTGTTTCATAACTTTTAGTGATACTCTATACTCTATACCACTTTTTAAAGGAGTGTTGAATTTTCATTTTGATCAAATATCATGGAACCGTAACCATTTAACCTAGTTTTTGTTTCATCACTTTTAATGAATTTATATCACTTTTTAAAGGTGTGTTGAATTGTCATTTTGAGGAGTTATCATGGAACCAAAATTTAGTTATGCGTTATTTCGTTAAACAAATTTAAGTAGATGGATTCATTTTTTTTTGTCAACTTATAATTTAATATAATTTTTTTTTTAAATTGTTTTAAACAATAAATAATATAAATTTTCGCTTTAAAAATGTTGCAGAAGATGACAACAAATGTAGCGGACCAGATATTATTTTATAGCAAATTTATTCTTAGGCACCCACAGCACTCCTTATTCACAATAGATTTCTAATTAAACCAAAAATATAATTATATCATAATTAAAAGACTCGTCTCAGTAACTGTTACTTTCTTTGTGGAAAAAAGAGAATAAAGAATATAATTTTTATTTATTTTTTAGTGAGTAAAACCTCAAATTTTAATATTTAGTCATTGAAGACGATATTAGCGAAAATTTGAATCAGAAAAACATTCAGTCACATCTAGAAATGTAACCCAGGACCACAGCCTTGCCAAGGCTTTGTTCTACCACAGAACTAATTCGACCCTATCCCCTTCGCTCATATTTAAAGGTATCATACTTTGACTAAGAGCTACCAAAATCATCTTAATTTTCTTAATGCATATTTTTATTGGCTGCTATCTTTATGCATTATTGCAAGATTATTCCCATGAAGGAAGAAATAGAAAAGAAAATATTCATCGTAAACTTCGCACAATAAAATAAAAATGGATACATTTATCTGAGACAATATCCAGAATGCATTTAGTTCAGGAAGATTCTTACAACCATACACAAAGATGATGTTGCTAGTTCTTAGTTGAAATATGATATAGTTAAATATGACTGAAGGGGATAGGGTCAGATTAGCTCAGTGTTAGAGCAAAGCCCCGGCAAGGTGGAGGTCCTGGGTTCAATTCCTAGATGCGACCTAATCTTTTTCTGATGTTTTTGTTTCACCTTTGCGTATAAAAGTCGCTAATATTGTCTTCGATGATTATACACATATATTTCTTCAGTCTACAATTTTGAATAATTAAAGTTAACTGGTTTCCAGCTGAGCTTATTGTTTACCATAAAATAAACAGATTGATAATTAATTAATTGCACAATTAAAGCGTTTTAATGATCTATTCGATTCTCCACGCAAAAATATATGAAAGAGTCAACAAAAAAAAAATAGCAATAATAATAGAAGAAATCTTTGACTCCAAAACTGTTCAATTCAAAGTTATTTTTAAAAATTATATGGTTCCATTGTTTCAGACGCCTTGCAAAGGGAAGTAAACAAATTAATGTAACTTTATTTATGTGATGAAAAAAATATTAGATTTTTCTACATTCTAAAAATTCGCCCTGATGTAAAACCCTGCAAGGCTGTACAAAAGAGTAGTCCACAATTCAAACGCAAACGAAGAGTTATTTAAAAATAATAAACACTTAGTTTTAACCACTTTAATTGTTTAGATACAACCGATATGTTTCGAGACCATTGTCAGTTATGATGCTGCGTATAAGCAGAAGAAATTAACCACGAGCCAAGCCACGAATTGTGGGAAAGGAACGAAGTAACCGCAAGCGGAGTTGCTTCGTTCCTTTCCCATAATTCAAGGCTCGGCTCGCGTTAATTTCTCCCATGTATACGCAGCCTAACACGTCGGTTGTATCTAAAAAATATGTTCATTATTATTAATATTAAAATGGTGATACGGAATAAGTTTACTGTGTTTGAAGAAGTGATAAGTCACCTTTTAAATTCAAAATTAAGCAGTTTTAAAATCAAAGACAAAAAAAACATATTATAAATAAAGATAACCTAGTTTTATATTGCAAAAAAATATAAACATTATTTTAAAAGTCCATTTTTAAACTTAGAAAAGAAATAATATGTAAATGTCTACATTTTCATTAGATTTACACTTAATTTTAAAAGAAATAAACTAAATGTCTCCTCTTAAAAATATAAACTTCCTTCAGCACTTAGTATTATTTTATATAAACTTTAATTTATACACCTGATGGATTACTCATTTTGAAGTAGTACTTTTCACTTTTTTTTATATATCGCCGATTCATTGTTTTTTTTATTTACACATTAAAAATAATAAAAAGTAATTGGAAACCAAATAACTTATTTGATAAGCGTTAAGGGTTATTCGCACTTGATAATCTATGACTTTTCAATATCTTATTTTAACGCATTCAGAATAAATTTATTGTTAAAGTGATAAAAGTAAATTTAACTAATTTCTTAAACGCATCCTTCAACAGAATAAGTAACTCTATCAAAAGGCTTTTAATGCAATCTTAAAATAAATGTTTTGCATTATTACAAACAAATACTGGAACATGCTACAATTTGTAATCTCCATGGGATTGTATTACGCAGAGAGCCCGATAGTTGACATTCATATTCATAAGAGATCACCATTCGAAATCATTTCACTAGCCTTCCATTTTGCGTTCACTCTTAAATTCTCAAAAATCAAAGCATCCCTTTCTAAATCTTATTCAAACTCATCCCTACCATTCATCAATTCGCTTGAACAACTTATGATTAATCAACATTTATAATTTTTGAATCGGGCCGTTAACAATAACACGCCTTATGTCGATGGCGATAAGGTTTAAATTCCCGGTTAACACCAGTCGCCTGTTTTAATTTATGCAAGAAAAAAACGTCGCCAAAAAGTGTGTTTTATTTTATTTTGCGAAGTTTAATTTTTATATTTAAATGTTTTACGAATAGAACTTATTTTGCCATATTACGCTACAAAGCCATAACCGAAAAAAAGGTTCATAAGTAGAGGATTTTGAACTTTATAGCAGTTTTATAGGCTGATACTTTATTTTTTTCTGGGCTTATAAAAAAGGTGCCAAAATTGCCATTTGATGAGAATGTTACGATTGAATTTTTGTGAAACAACTCAACCTAAGTATTTTAAATGCAACTAGAGTAAAGGGTATAAAATGCATTCATTGAAGGGAGAAGCGACAATACTCTTACGATAACTCAATTAGAATAATAGAGGACCTTTTGGAGATCATCAGGAGATAATACATTATTAATTAAACGCCTCAAATGACTTAATCGATAAACTAACGAAAACACGTAGAAATAATATTTAGCGAAAATAATGTGTAAAAGAAATAAATAATTATATCTCGTTTGTAAGTTCAGAATGCTGAATCTTTGAGATGGAAAACAAAAATTTAATATCAGTCTGTATCAGTCCTAAACTGATTCACAAGATATTTTCAAAATAACACAAAAAAAACTACACATTTTTATCGTTAAGGTTAAACGCAACACTCGTTATATTCTACGTGTTCTTAGATGGCGTTAATTTTATTAAAACAGGGATTTTTGTAAGGTATTGCTTTACAATATTAAGACAAATTATTTGTTTGTACCCGTATATATGCAATATGAATATGAATAAATAGTTTTGTTCGTTTAAAATCTTAATTCAATATTGTATTTAGTATGCCTTTCTTGAAAGAATTGAGTTTTTTTTACAGACAAATCTATTTATTCATTCATATTACGTACATACGGGCGCAAACAAATAATTTATTTTAATATTGTAAAGCAATACCTTGCTGTAGTGTTTGGTGATTTAGGTTCGGGCAGGTTCGGGTTCTACCGAACATAACCGAACGCTACCAACGGCCTCCGATTACATTGTCGGGTCGCGAGGAGCTCATTCTCTCGCTAGACGGCCTTTAGGCAACTTTTTACTTGTATTGTCAGTTTATTATATTCCGAATTAAACAACGTCCGTATATAAGAATCTACGACTATTAAATATATTACCAGATCCCTTCCTCGTTAGAATACTGGAGATTAAGGGCCCAGTATTCTATCCTATAAAACAACGATACGTTACACTTGCAAAAGCGTATTCTAATAAAATTAATTAATTAACGCCATCTATGAACACATAGAATATAACGAGCGTTGCATTTAACCTTATCAAAGGGTTAAAAATTAAAAACAATTACAATGGACGTTTTTTCTTTAA
This sequence comes from Hesperophylax consimilis, assembly GCF_061612785.1. Lineage (NCBI taxonomy): Eukaryota > Metazoa > Arthropoda > Insecta > Trichoptera > Limnephilidae > Hesperophylax > Hesperophylax consimilis. The sequence continues at coordinate 3,576,192 of NC_142865.1, read as the reverse complement.
ATTTTGTTCTGTGACAAAATATAAAAGCTGCCATGAATCGAAAAAAACAAAGAGAATAAAAATACACACAATTAACTATGGAACGTGTAATTTTGCTAAAGGTTATTAAATGATAAATTGTATCGCAGAAGAGTAATGTAATTGACAATACCGACTCGAGGCAAAATAAGAAATCGTTTGCCTGATATCAAATTAACCAAGAAAAATGCACAGATATTTGTCGAGTTTAACCCGTAGGGGACGGCGAGAAACTTCAATAAATAAAAAGATTTTTTCGTTAAAGCCAAAACGTAGACGATACCATACTTGATAAAGTGACATCTTTATTTTTGTCTTTAACTAACCCAGTAGAAGTAATATCCAAAGACGAAACTAATGTATAAGGTCGAGTCGACACTGCAATTGAAGTGCTTCGTACCGTATTGCATGAGCATGATTCTTCAAGACTGCAAATGCAGGGCACCAGCCTCTAGAGGTATACGAATTTAATGTGCGCTTGCAATATAGGAAATGTAGAAAAACTCTTCCAATATATTTAATATAATGTAGAACTAGCTAAGATAAACGATTTTCTTCTCACACTTTTGACTACTATTACATAGTCACTATTGGCCATTCAAAAATTATCTTTCGTAAAACACAAATAACAATAATTATTATAAGTAAATAATGTTAGTTACCAAAATATATTATGTAGTTACTTCAAATAGGAAGTGTTATTATGGTTTCTGTATAGAAAAAACAATGAATCGACATTTGATATTAAACTACTTAGAAAATATTCTCAAAAGACTCATAAATTTGAAATCATGGATGATACAACTTATTTGAAAAATTTTTAGAGTATTTTTCGGTTATCTTGATTATCCGATAATCGGTTATTATTGATTTGCATTTTTTCTGTGATGTTTTAAAACACATTTTTTATAATTAAAAGTGTGGTAGCATTCCAATCACTGAATCAAATCTTTTTAATGTTGTTACCATCCGATTTCTCCTAAAAAAGTCTATTTTAACAAACTGAGTTTTGAAAACTCAAGTTCTGGATAATTTTACATGTTTTTATATTTATTTTACCGAGGCATTTTCCGCACTCAATTGTTTAGTGAAAAGGTATATTTATTATTAAATATTGTTTTAAATCAGTCGATTAAACGCTTGGAACTTAGACGAGTATATTATGGGCCACAGTTCGATCGATGATAATATAGTCTTGTGCGTAAAACACCACTTCATCGATGAATCAATTCTCTAAGCGATGTTCGCAACCGATGAGTAGCGATGATGAAAATCAATTCAAGCATCGCAAGAGCAACGTAAAGAAGCGATTCGTTCACCCAATCAGATAGCTCCTTCATTCGCCGAAATAGTGAAATTGCTCAATCACTGGATTCGTTAATATATATCGTAGTGATGAAATTATAATGTATGTTCACTGGTTGGCGAACATTTTGTTCATCACTGAATCCGTGCAATTGTTCGTCGAGTTTTGGCAAACGGCGAACATCACAATCGTAGGTTTATTTCCTCACCCACTGTTGTAATGAACTGTAAGTTTACGATGAATCGGTGAAATAGTTCAATAAAGGATTGCCGAACTAGTCGATTCGACGAACTGTGAACGAATCTTTCATCATATCTGGCGAACACGTGAATCGTAGATCTAGTTGCTCATTCACGGCAGTGATGAAGCTTACGTTCACCGATTTGCGAGCGCTGTGTTTATCAATTGAATCGATGAAATCGTTCGATGGAGGCTCGACGAACTAGTCGATTCAAAGATTGACGAACTTGTGGATTTGACGAATGGCGAACATGTCAGTCGTAGGTTTAGTATAAGTCTGATGCGACTCCATGTAGAAGATTGTAGCTAGACATCCGTAGAAGTGGTCCAATTCTCCGTCTGCCATCAGTTGTGATGATTTAACCTGCGATCGAAGGTTTATTTGAGTTTTATTGAACAGTGATTGGGGTTCCCCAATCATTTAGTTCAGTGGGAGACATCGTAGGTGTCATGACGTGATGTCATCATCATCATGAAATCATCGCCGATTATTAAATTCACTATTTCCACCCAAAGATGCACAATACTTCAATAAGATACGAAAACGAGTTCACGATATCGATTATCGTTCAAATACAAAACCACGAATATAATACGATATTATCTCATCGAAACCAGTAATTAATTTACTAAACTTTACGTTCTAAACGGCGCGTTCCCGTTTTGAACAAAACAACTGACATGGTTTCTATCACTAAATAATCAATGCCAGGGAATTTCTATTCTCCGCGCTTTTTGCAGTCAGTCTGATATATTTATCATTAATACAAATGTTTTGAACGAGAAGATTTAAAAAAGGTTGCAGTTTTCGTTTTAAATAATAGCGCTTGAAGCACAAACTATTTTGTACAATATAATGCAGTTAGCAGTGAATGGGTTAACATGTTTTTCAAGTGTATACTTGAAATTGACAAAATAGTTTTCTTGAAAATTTTAAAACTTTCACTAACCTTGTCTTACGAAATACCGAATTTAATAAAAAAAAAATTCCATGTGGTTTAAGGTTCTAAGAGCGTCACGTCCGGTAATTTAAATGTTTCAAAAAATTTTACTCCCTCAAGTTAAGCAAATATTTTTCAAGGTCACCGTGATTACGACAAAAAAAATACCAAAATTTTATTTTGATTTTAATCCAGTATTAAATACGTTTTTTACAAACGTACTCAAATGAAAAAAAAATACGCCTAATGAAAATGAACAGTTATTTTTCACCATAAAGCAGAAAATTTGTGAGCTCAACCGTCATTAAATTTGCGCAGGTTTTCTGTCGAAAGAATGCAACTGTTTAAAGCTAGCAATCTCATTTACATCATGAGCTATAGAGCTTTGAAAACTAAGACAATAATATGTCATATTTTGTGTTCACTGTTTTTCACTTGCTCAAAGCAATTATAAATAACTAGCTGTACTCTGCCACGCTTTGCTATGGCACAGTCTGTCTGTCAATGTGAGAAACAATAGCGAGTGTTGCTTTTACGTCCAACAGATGGCGCTATTTTAAAAAAGGATGTTTTAAGCCGTCACAGGTGAAATCTATAAAACATAGATATATAAAAAAACATGCATATTCGAATGCAAAGTTGTGTCAAAATTTCAAAGCAATCGGCGAAGAACTTTCGGAGATTTAAGATTTTAAACAAACAAACATTTACATTTTTTTTAATGTATATATTATGTAAAAAGTACCGCTAAGATGGAAACTGACGAGGAGAGATAAATATTCTTTGTCTATTCTCTCCCAGGGGGAATAATGATTGGATTATTTGTATAGCGCCGTTTTTGTGAGAAAATCATTTTAACAACTTAATTTATGCATTTAATTTATTAGGAATTTATGTATGTGAAATGTGATTGCTGCATCGAAATATAACAATTTGAGTTATCGAAACAAAACTCAATATTATCGATAAAAATATAATCGATAAACTCTATTATCTGGAATAACATTTACTTTAATGACCACGACGAACTTTCCTTGTGAAATATTTAAAACTTATTTTAAAAACAATTTTTCCACCAAGCTTTTAAAAAAAAAAAAAGTACTCTTCGATGGAAAAAATACTTTTTCGTACAAATCCACTCATTAATGATAAAAAATCATCGTAAAATCTGTAAAATTCAATTCATAAACAGAGAAAATCTAAATATAAAAATAATGGTGAAAATCAAAAACAATCAAAAATAAATAATACTGATGCGCGTGCAATGTTAAAAATAAATATAACCTAAGCCTCCAGCAAGCCATAAAAAAAATTAAAAAATCAAAAAATAAACAGATTCTACGAATAAAATTTTTTTCCCCCCAAAATTTCATCTAAAAGATTCCTTTTTCAAATTGGCCCTTGTATTAGTGTTTTAGTTCCAATCACCAATCTTTCAAAAAAATAAATTTTACATAAAACGTTTTATTTATTAATTTTTGTCATCGAGGGATGCACAATCCTTCTAATTATTATCACCACGCGATCTGCGTCTAAAAATAACTCTTTTCACAAAATAAAAAAAAAACAACCCGTTAAAACAATTTTTTTTATACATCCATTTTCAATTTTCGCTCGCGCCAAATCCCAATAGGGTAGAATGACATTTATTTAGTATATTAACTGCTGTAATGTCATCCTATTTCAGAGAGATGTTTCTATGCGTGATTACCATCAAAAGTTGATGCAATACATTGTCATCGACAACGATACTTATCTGCCGAGTTTCAACTCGAACAGATGTCGGGAAATGGGTTAATTTGCACTTGCACATTTGCATTCATTCAATTCACGAAAACAAAATTCAAATAATTTTTTTTTAAAACAGCTTAATTTGAACTAAATTTTCAATAAAAATAAAGAATTTATGGCTCTGTGCCAACAAATTTGAGTTGTTATTATTACAATTACGGCAAATATAAAATATTATCGATGTTTTTATTATTAATTTTATAAATATCATTATTTAATCATTGCCTAGTGCAAGTTAATAAAAATAAATTCGAAGATTTGGGGGGCTTATATAAATATGACAATAATTCGTTGCCCAGGCAAACAGGCCTATATCATAATATTTAAAAAAAATTTAGGATAGTCAAAAAAAGTGTTTTTTTTTTTTTACCGGATTCTTATGCATTTTATTAAATGTTTCGCTAATGGTGTTGATTGTAAAATGTGTGATTAAAACACCATTAGCAAAAAAAGTCATAAAATATGTATATATACACGGTGTCCGGAAACTCGTAGTACAAGCGGGAAACTGGAGAATCTACACCACATGGGGAACCCAAAAAAACATAAAGTTTTTTGATTTGAGCATTTTCAAAAAAAAAAAAAAAAAACCAAAAAAAAATATTTTTTGGCTATTTTAGGGTTAAAGTTTTTTCTGGTGTTTAGGGTTGAATAACAGATGTTTTAACCCTGCAGAGCAGAAATATTTTATGATTACACCGGGTTAAATGAAGGGTGATTTCAAAATAATGCTTCAAATCCGAGTTTCTTCATTTGTTTTACTTTCAAATAGTTTTAATTAGTTGGTTACTTTGATCTTCAGTAATAATTTATAAGAATTTGATTAAAAAAAAAAAAAAAAAAATCAACTTCAAACTCGATTTACTCGATAACGAAAGCTCAAATAAAAAAAAAATATACTACAAAATCGACTCCAAATGTGATGTAGATTCACCAGTTTCCCGCTTGTACTACGAGTTTCCGGACACCCTGTATATATATATTTATTTATAGAGCGGAAACGGTTTACATATAGTTCCCGTTAGAACTTGGGCCGCAGGCCCATTGTGCTATCTCCCTTTTTACCTCATTCCTTTACCTACATTTCCTTTACCCGGTTACCTTTTATAAAGTTCACCAAGTTCAAAATATATAAAAAAAAATTAACAGTTTTTTGGCTGTACTAAAAAAATTCCAAATATGATATACAGGGTGTATCGGCAAGTACCCGACAAACTTTAACCAGCTATTCCTCAGCACATTTGGAGTAAAAAATGTTATGGGCGCTTTGCTGCCGGTAACATTTTTTTTCCATTAAAAACAAAAAATAAATTAAAAATCCACACTCCGTCACTGTCATTTGCATTGTTTCTCGTGTTCACAGCTGTTATTAGCAAGTGTGTCAAAAAGTGTCCTCGCTCTTTCGTACACACTAAATAATAATAGTTAAAAATGAGAAAAATGGTGCCGTGCCGTTTCGTTGTGATTGTAAAAGCGCGCCAACGTAGGTACGTACGTACATTATTCAACAAAACTCGAACAAAATATTGCCAGACGGGTTTTCAAACTTTGACAAAGGATAAAACATTGGTGAAAATATGAATGATAAATTTTTTATTAAAAAAAAATGTTACCGGACAGCAAAGTGCCCATAACATTTTTCACTCCAAATGTGCTAAGGAATAGCTGGTTAAAGTTTGTCGGGTACGTGCCGATACACCCTGTATTCTAAATATTTATACTGCGGGGAACGAATTGTTTTAAATATTCTAACTCATAAAGTTTCACAAATTTTTCTCAAATGCTGTCGGGACCTTTGGTTTCATAAAGGTGTAAATTTTAATTCTTTTGTGGTTTGTCTAGATTTGAATATAAAGCGTGGTGTTTTCGATTTCTATGAGACCGTATGAGCTATTCCGAAAAGCGAACAAATTGTCTCTACGGGTCAAACAAATTAACTCGAGGGGTTAACTACAAAGCGGAAAATTTGTTCAATGTTGTGTCTGACGAAAAAACAAACTCGCAAACGGAGAGCTCTTTTGCCGACCACAATGAAGTTTTGCAATATCCATTTACTGGGTCAAAATATAAGTCAAGAGATTGTATTGTTTTTTTTCTCACTTTTTTAAGTGTTGGATAAGAAAAAAAGAGTGTCGAAGGCAGAAACTATGCACTATTAATTAACAGAGGTTTTAATGTAATAAATTATAAGATCAATTTTTTTTTTATATTTTGAAGACTTTAAACATATTAATTTTGGCGGTGGATCTGATCTGTTTGTGAGTGATTACAACTCTGGTTTTTGTTTGGATTTTAAGTTTCATTTTCAAATTTGGAACTGATTGTGTCAAGATTTCAGACAAGAGATAAACTACCAAACCTATAATATTTAGTTTTGTTTAGCAGAAAATTATTTTAATTATCATTTTCAAAATCGGAACTGATGTGTCAAGAATTCAGACAAGCGATAAAGTACCTACCTATAATACAGGGTGTACGGGGGTAATGTGCGCTAACTTCAGGGCGGTGATTCTACATGATACTACAAGTAAAAAAGATTAATAACTTTTTTCGAAATTCCAACGTTTTAAGGTAGTTTTTAGGTTAAAAAGATGATTTTTTTAATATGGGAAAATAAATATTCTTCAATGGAAAAATATTTTTGTGTGGGGAAATAAACATTGGAATTTCAAAAAAGTTATTTACTTTTACCATCATGTAGAATCACCTCCCGAAGTTAGCGCACTTTACCCCCAACACCAGAAAATTATTTTAATTCTACATTTAATGTGTATTTCTTTTGTTTAAATTAGGGTTAATCTTAACTTAACGAGTAAAGTCAGATTTCGTGATTTTCCATTTTCAAGAGAGCGTTATAAAAATACTTATTTTGGTTGTGTGTTTGTAACTCCATTCGATGAACTCTAAAACTCGACAACTGTTTGTTCGAACAAATTCAGACGAGTATTCTGATAATATCTTAATGGAAAATTATTTTAATTGTCTTTTACAAAATTGAAATTGTAATATCCCGTGATTTTTTATGGGTCTGCTCTAGTTATTTACTAATTAAATAGAATTACTAAAAGCTTTCATTCGAAACGTAAACTTCTGATCGTCTCTCCGATTTGTGAACAAAAAATTATAATTATACCATAAAGAATGTTGTTTGTTTTTGAAAGGAATAGAGATCCTGAGGCAAATATTTTATAAATAATATTTCAGCTTTACAAATCCTACAATTATAATAATATGCCGTGATTTTTCACAGGTCTGCGCTAGTTCACAATAAAATCGAATACCCATCCATGATTTTGGACTCACTACAATTGATGCGGAAATTAGGTTTTCAGGAAAAAGAATCAATATTGGGGATCATGCATATGATTGACTATTTAAAAAAATAGTTATAACACAGATTTTCTTTTGGTATATTTCTACAGTCAACTAACAATATTAAAGCAACACAACATAAATCTATGTCTAAATAGGTCAGCCAGAAAAGTAACTAAGCACTAAAAATCAAATTATATTCATTTAAAACATATACGACAGAATCTAAAAAATTTTGTTTGACTTCTAATTTTCTTTAATTTTTACTAAAAATATTTTAAGAAATCTCCGTAATATAATGATCAAATATTGAAAAAAACATTAATTAATATTTTAGTGAATTATTTTTGGGTTACTATGCCGTGTCGCGCTACGTGCTTCTTTAGCCAACGTTTCGAACAGCATTACAGTGTCCATCGTCAGGGCAGATGTGTATTTGAAGATAGATAGTAGTGATACAGTGTTGCCAACTTCAATCCTCTATGAGCTGGTATTACAATTTACATTACAATGTGTTTTACAATAGGTTGTACACATTGTAATACCAGCAAATTGAGTGTACAATGTGTTGCAATACCAGCTCTTAGAGGATTCAAGTTGGCAATTACAATGTAGATTACAAGGTGTATTACAATATGTTGTACACATTGTAATACCAGCACATTGAGTGTACTATGTGTTGTAATACCAGCTCTTCGAGGATTGAAGTTGGCAATTACAATTTACATTACAAGGTGTATTACAATATGTTGTACACATTGTAATACCAGCACCTTGCGTGTACAATGTGTTGTAATACCAGCTATTCGAGGATTGAAGTTGGCAATTACAATGTAGATTACAAGGTATATTACAATATGTTGTACACATTGTAATACCAGCACATTGAGTGTACAATGTGTTGTAATACCAGCTCTTAGAGGATTGAAGTTGGCAATTACAATGTAGATTACAAGGTGTATTACAATATGTTGTACACATTGTAATACCAGCACATTGAGTGTACAATGTGTGTAATACCAGCTCTAAGAGGATTGGAGTTAACACGGTATCACACGTAGATGTGATACACACACAAGAGCCCTGATGATGGACACTTTGATGCTGTTCGAAACGTTGACTAAAGAAGGAGGAAGCGCAACATGTCATAATACCCCAAAAATAAAACACTTTGTAATATTAATATTATTTAACAAATCAAATGCAACGAGAATTTAAAGCGACAACCTGCAGCCATTCCCAATCAAGGTCTAAAGGTTGTCAATGGTTACAACAGATGCCCAGACAACGGAACATTATTTGGCACCTCTAGTCAATGTCAAAAATTGGCATTCTGATTGGATTCAAGATTTCAATTCTGGCAAATAAATAAAAGATTGTTTGGGGTATATTAAAACTTTGTACAGTTCGTTTAGAGATGTGATATTGTGTTTATACTCTCAAATGGATATATATATTTTTTTATTCTAAATGATACAGGGTTTTCCAATAAGAGGTGTTATTTTGATATTCAATCGTAAAAGATCAATGGTTTCGTTGATTGTGTGGCACGTAGCGCCGTCTTGTTGAAAGTAAACGTTGTCCAGATCAATACCATCCAATTCCGGCCATAAAAAATCATTAATCATCTCTCGATAGCGCAATCCATTCACCGTAACTGTTGCTCCAGCCTCATTTTCGAAAGAGTAAGGTCCAATGACTCCGCCGGACCATAAAGCGCACCAAACAGTCGCACCTTGAGGATAGAGAGGCTTTTCAACAATAACTCTTGTGTTTTCCAAGCCCCAGATGCGACAATTTTGCTTGTTGACGAAGCCACCGAGGTGGAAATGGGCCTCATCACTCAAGACCATTTGCATTTGATTCACTCAAGTGAATTTTAATAATTTCAATGCGTTGTTGAAGCGTGTATCGTTCCATTTTTATTAATGGCGTAGTTTCTACTTGTCAAATGTCAAAAAATGATAGCTTCAAAAGTAACATCTACCGAAATAGCGGGCTATTCAAAATAACACCTCTTATTGGAAAACCCTGTATTTAAATTGTATGACAATTTAAGCGAAAATTTAAAAAAATCTGCACTGCATAGTAAAAATTTGAATATTTGACGAGAGAAAATTTACAGAGACATCCTTCGGACGAAAAATAATTGGATAAAAAAGCATTTTTATACAAAAGTATCAACAGAATTTATAAATAACGAAAGGTCGAAATAATTGTTATCAGATTTGTATTTCAAGTTTTTCTCAGATTTTCTCTACATTAAAAGCCGCAATTTGTAATTATTTTCAGTGGCATTTTATAAGTCAGCGAATATTTAAAACAAGGCAAAATTACCCTGAAATTAAACTCCATCGGATACTAATAATATAATAAAATGGATAATTTGTTTAAAGCAAAATTTTTGTAAAAAATTGTCTCAAGGATACTGTTTTATGACTAGACTCACAGGGCTGTGAGGCCGTAAAACCGTTTTAGTCAAAAGAAAATTAGAAGAAGAAAAACTCATTTTGAAAACTCATGTAAAAAAAAATATTAATTATTGTCTGTAAGTTAATACTATTGATTCATAAGTTTAAAGAAATTTATTTTTTTCTACATTTTTGGGGACAAAAACAGTAATATGGACGCCTGTAGTATGAAAGTTTCAGAATAATATTATTTAGAAGGTTAAAAAGTTATGAAAACTAAACTTTAAATGTTAAAAGATTGCATGCGATGATGCGAAATTCATTTATGAGTTATAGTAAAGAAATTAAAAAATTAAAAAAACAGTTAAAAAAAAGCTTAGACCCAATTGTTTCGCAGAAATTCACGTGTGACAAAGTCATCAATTTGTTTTTTTGACAGTTGAAAGGTTCCTGTTAAATACAGATTTTAAGATCGTTTCAGCTTTTGAACAAATTGTGATCAACAGAAGTCGACAACCATCATGTTGTTACACTTGTCAGCTTATAAAAATTTGATAGAAAGCTGAAACGCACCGCAGAATCTGCGTTTAACGGGGACCTTTCAAATGTCAAAAAAACAAAATGACGCTGAATGGCCGTTAGATGACAATGTTACATTTGAATTTGTGCGAAACAACCGGGCCTAACTGTTATTTAGAGCATATTTTTTTAAGGTTTTCGACAGTCGTCAATTTAAAGTACTAAAAAAAAATTGAAATGTAGAAAAAAAACATTTTTATAATATGTATAAAGAAAAACGCTATAATTTTATGTATGTAATTGAGTAGTTTTAGAAGTAACCGGTTTGTTTATTGAAGACATAATTTTTTTTTTAAATTAAATTGTATAACTTCAAAGCATTGTGCATCCCCAGGACAAAATATAAAGAAAATCATTTTCTTTTTTTTTAATATCTCCGACTGGACTAAATGACAACAGATGATAAAACACAAAAACATAATATTCAACAACAAAATAATATTTAAAAAATAATCATGGAAATGTTATCGAAATGCAGTGTCGCCAGGAAACTAAAACCCGGCTGTTCGAAACCCACGTAACATTTGACACTGTCATCAAAATGATCACACCGAGAGCAATTAAAAAAAAAAAAATTATTAAACGCTGACTGACTGAACCGGCAGCTAATTTTAGTTTTATTTAAATAAGTAGCAAACATTTAAAAATCTAAATGGCGTTTGATGACAATGTCAAAGGTGACGGAGGGCTCAAACAAGAAGGCTATAAAAAATAAAATAGTGTCGTTTTGAATATCATTTATTTTTGGCGAAGGGCGACACCGCATTTCTTGGTTGTATCGATTCCATGGAAGTCATCATAACACAAAGAATAATAAGTTGTCTAAAAGCGTAAGAGAAACAGATAGGGAAGAAAAAATGGGATTGTGTGTTAGTCAAGAGAGATTTATAAAAAAAACGAAAAAGTTTTACTAAAAATATTGTCAATTAGGGGGGAGAAAAAAATTATGAAAAAAAAGTACTTAAAAAATATATGTAAGTACTTAAAAATAAAATGTTTTTTTTTAAATAATTGATAAAGGGGAACAAAACACAAACGAATACTAACCCTTCACAACAACAAAATCAAATAGGTACCCCAGTCTGATGAAAATTTGTGATTTAAAAGTAAATTGAAATTAATAATTTTATTAGATATAGGGGAGTCAAACCCAACAATTAAAATTGGTTTATTGTATTAGTTTATAGAAGAAACGCAAAATTGTGTTGTTATTTCAGATATTAAAAAGAGAAAGCAGATAACAAAAAAAATAATAATGCCGATTGAATAAAAAAAATAGTTTTAAGTGGATTTTGTACTGAAAAAAGTATTTTTTACCAAATTTCGCAAGGTAAATAACACTCCATTTTTTTTATTTTTTTTTTATATTTACTCCACACAGGAGGCCCTGAAGAAAATAATTTCCCTCAGGGCCTATGTCATCTTTGGGGATGCATTTAAAAAAAAAAATTATATATCTATTAGTTTTATTAAAAAAATATAATATTGTAATTAATAATTAAATAGTGTGTTGTTAATGTATGAAATATAATATTGTAATTAATAATTAAACAGTGTGTTGTTAATGTATGAAATATAATATTGTAATTATTAAAAAAATAGTGTGTTGTTAATGAATGAAATATAATATTGTAAATAATAAATAAATAGTGTGTTGTTAATGTGTGAAATATAATATTGTAATTAATAAATAAATAGTGTGTTGTAAATGTATGAAATATAATATTGTAATTAATAAATAAATAGTGTGTTGTTAATGTGTGAAATATAATATTGTAATTAATAAATACGTAGTGTGTTGTAAATGTATGAAATATAATATTGTAATTAATAAATAAATAGTGTGTTGTTAATGTGTGAAATATAATATTGTAATTAATAAATAAATAGTGTGTTGTTAATGTGTGAAATATAATATTGTAATTAATAAATAAATAGTGTGTTGTAAATGTGTGAAATATAATATTGTAATTAATAAATAAATAGTGTGTTGTAAATGTATGAAATATAATATTGTAATTAATAAATAGTGTGTAGTAAATGTATGAAATATAATATTGTAATTAATAAATACGTAGTGTGTTGTAAATGTATGAAATATAATATTGTAATTAATAAATAAATAGTGTGTTGTTAATGTATGAAATATAATACTGTAATTAATAAATAAATAGTGTGTTGTTAATATATAATATTGTAATTTATAAATAAATAGTGTGTTGTTAATGTATAAAATATAATATTGTAATTTATAAATAAATAGTGTGTTGTTGACGTATAAAATATAATATTGTAATTTATAAATAAATAGTGTGTTGTTAATGTATGAAATATAATATTTGAAGCAAAAGCACATTACATAACAATGAAGGTTTTCTTTTTCATTTGTAGTTTTTTGATTCGAGACATATTATTCCTCCTTCTTATTGAGTCAATGTTTCGAACAGTTACAAAATAATTTATGTATGTTATGCCCCACAAGAGTCTTAATTCTCGGAACCCGTAGAACTATGGTATCTCTCGTATTATAAGATATCGTATGGATAGATTCTGAATTGGTGTCTCTCTAACAAGAATCACTCAGTTTTTAAATTTTCTCTTTTAAAACTCTCAATTTGAAATTATCGAGCAGTCAGAGATTTAGAGAAATATTTCAATTTATATCATTTTGGAAAAAAGGTCTTTGAAATTTTAACTAAAAAAACACTACACTGTAAATTTTGCAATGCAATTAATGTTGAATATATATGTATTTTAATACACAATAAATAAATAAGTAATTAAAAATGACATAGTGAATATAAAAATACAAATATTAGGTATAAAATAAAATACGACAGGGAAAAAAATTAAAAGAAGAATTTTTTACTGATTTGGATTTTGTACAAGTGGGAGTATTTATAAATCGATACAATAATTTATAAAAATGACAATATTACAAGAAGTATTATATTAATACAAGGAAAATGATAAGCGACAATAAAAGCTGTTTCGCCTGCCCCTAATGACAACATGTAAATGGATAATTAAATACATTTAATATGCGGAATGATAATTAAATTATATTAAAATATCTAATTTGGTCAATAATTGTAGTAATATCGCAATGCATATTAAATATATTTAAAGCATTTTAATAGGTAATATTGCATAATATATGTAGAAACAAATGTATTTGGCAAATAATTTTTGTGATATCCTTTATTTTAGTGTTAAGGCTCATCCATATATGGCACTAGATATTAGTCAGACCATTATTCTGCTCTAATACTAATATCAAGGATATTACAATTTTTTATTTAAATGGAAAAATTAAATATCGGCAGGGGTGTAGCCCAAAGAGGTTATAAAGCTGTTCAAACTCAAAAAAAAAAGTCAAATAAATTCCAAAAATTATATTTTTAATAAAAATTTAAAGGGTTAAAATTATGAAAAAAAAGATATACATAACACTTCCCCAATATTATGAATTTATTGATATTTTATTTTCTTATCTTTTACAGCCTCTATGAACTCCGGACCACGGCTATTAAGGGAAAATTTAACGTACATTATAATCAAAGCCTTCACAGATGGCGTTGATTTAATTATTTTATGAAAATGCGCTTTTTGCAAGTTATGCTTTAAAATTAATAACTTATTTGCTTGCGCCTGTACATACGCAATAAGAATAAATAGTTTTGATTGTATAAAAACAATTCTTTCAAGAAAGTCATACAAATACAATATTGGATTGAATCACCGATACAATATTGTATTTGTATGCCTTTCTTGAAAGGATTCAGTTTTTACATGGATAAAACCGTTTATTCATATTCATATTGGGTATGTACGGGCGCAAACAAACAATTTATCTTAATATTTTAAAGCATAACTTGCAAAAAGTGTATTTTTGTAAAATAATAAAATTAACGCCATCTATAAATGCGTACATTATAACTTATGTTACGTTTACCCTTAAAGACAGAATTTTCGACACTACTTCTTCGTTTGTTTAGCCAAATACATTTCTTCTACAGAAACACAAAAGTAAATACAGTGCAGTTAGTAATGGTTATAATTTTAGCAACAAAAGGCATACAACAGTCACAAGAGAGGGTTCTAGGGGTATTAGTTGCTTTACACTTGTCGAATAGCTTAATACATTTATACAGGAAAATTTCAATTGATACATTAACCTTTTGGTTGCGTTAACTAGTTACGGATTATCAACACCCCCACACGGATCATTATAGGGTTGATACGACCGGGTATCAATGCTGATTTCTTGCCGTGTCAACTGTCGTTAGATTCCCGCACAAAAGGTTAAGAGGTATTATGCTCCGAGATGCTAGGATTTAAAGCTAAAATATCCAACCAAACTGAATGATCTTTTTTTAAGCAAAAAGTCTGGCAAATATTTACGTACGCTCTTGAGTTATTTTTGATTTTTCGTTGTAAAATACAGGTCTTAAAAGTTTGTATTCGATTTGTAACAAAATTTAAATAGTGATTTTCAAATTCTGGTTCTCGAAATACGAATATAAAACAATGCTAAAAAATAGTTCAGCTACGTTGAAATTTTAAATTAAAAAAGAAAAAATTTACATTAGAGCACAAAATTTAAGTGTTCAATAAATTTTCTAGTGTTATTGTATGAAGCTATCCATTCTAACTGACAATGTGTAATAATATATAAATATAACAGTAGAATCACAGATAATAGAAACCAAGGGAGATATGGCATTGAAGCGCGCCGACTGTAGCCTCGCTACGACCAAACTGCATGGACGGTAGGTTTCATGCTAATAATGAGCTTGTTCATGGCCGATCTCCTTTGTTTCCATTTTCTATGATTCATTATAAGGTAAGTATTAAGGGTAGATTAGTTGTGATTGTGGGACTTACCGTTTGCTGAATCGCGAGGAGATCTTAGAGAAGAAGGAGGTACGCGCCGAGTGCGGCGAGCCGTCGCCGGCCGCGCCGTACACGCCGCCCCCTATTCCGGCCGACGCGTTTCTCGGCCGGGTTTGGCCTGCAAATTGCAAAAACGTTAGTGCAACGAACAAAAATGCGCCAGTACTCATTAACTGACGAAACTGGCATTGAAAACATAGGCTACAGCAGATGTAGGATAAACAATGTAACACGGCCCTTGAGTGATTATACACAGTATCCGAAAAGTCGTTATATAAGCGGAAAACTGATGAATCTACATCACACAGAAAAAATCTACATCAACCAAAAAAAAAAAAAATTTTTTTTTACATTTCTCCTTTGTTTTTGGAAAAACAGTACACAACTGACAGTAACACCCGTAGCAACTGACATATTTTTAAAGATATTTGTTCTAAAAATTTCAATTTTTCACTCGATTTGAAAAAGAAAACTCAAATCAAAAAAGTTAACAACACAAAATCGGCTCTAGATTCACCAGTTTCCCGCTTGTACTATGAGTTTCCGGACACCGTGTACAAAGGGTGTATCAGTACGTAACTGAAGGATTTTTAACCAGTGACAATATAATTTTAAAAAAAATATATCAGACAGCAAAATGATATCTACAGTTTTTTATCTAAACATGCTCAAGAATTTCTGGTTAAAATACTTTGTATACGCCAGATACAACCTGTGTAGAAAGTTGATAGACCATTTTCCATATTATGTTTTTTTCGAACTAGAGCTAAAAACATTTTTTTTGTTTTAGTATTTTTCTCATATTCTTATTTTATGCTTAGCTCTAAATATTAAAAAAATGCGATGAGACAGGTCAAAAAACTGACGCCTAACCGGAAACATTACAACAGAAGTCATATGCATTCAGGCAAAACAACCATCAAATCAAATAAATCATAGCTTATGAAGTAAGCCGTGATGACAAAAAGCTACTTCAAAGAAATAATGAACAACATGACTTTGAAATCATTTTTATAATATAAAACACACACAAAACGTAAATTATATGTATAAAATGCAATAAACCATATGGCAAGATTCATCTTAAAATATTGTACAACCAATCGCAGTAAGGATGCTGCAAATTAAAAACTGAAATTTACAAGTCATTCCCACGCAACTAAAAAAATCCACAAATTCAATGATAATAATATTTTGTTACATAATATGAAAGTTTCAGCAAAAACTCAACATGAACATTATTGTTTTTATGGTGATTTATTTTTGGCCATAAAACTATCAAATCATATCATTATTGTTTTTACATCGTTCGACCATTAGGATATTAAGCTCGAGGTGCTTTAAACTCTATCACAATCAACAATTGACAGCCATTTTGAATTTTCAACATTTAAATGGTCTTCGACAAGCGTAACAAAATTACCGTTATGCTTGAGAGCCGATCACAATTTGATCAAAAACTGAAACGTGACGAGAATCAGCGTTTAACAGGGGCCTTTAAAATGTTATAAATTCTAAATGGCGCTGAACGAATGGGAGTAGTTTGAAATACCTATTTTCTTCTTTTTCTTGAGTTAACATATCAGACAACATTGCAGTTAGTCCTGGATTTTAAACGACCCACGGCCAAGTGATCGGGTCAAAAGTACCTGATCTTTGATTTGGGTATCCACCATCTCTATTTCTGAGATTGAGATTTGAGATACCTGGTCTAAAAATGTATACATCTGTGGTAGATTGCCACACTCATCATTGACTGAGCCGACAACAGATCTTTTTTGAAAAAGTGACCTGATGGTGGTTCATGATCAGGTGAAAATGATCAGGTCAAAAAGATCAGGTCAAAAAGATCAGGTCAAAAAGATCAGGTCAAAATGATTGAATCAAAATGATTGAATCAAAATTATGGGTCAAAAAGATCAGGTCAAAATGATTGGGTCGATCTCGATGAACCCAAGACCATTTGCAGTATCCATTATCAGGACAGACTGGCAGTTAGTAGGCGAGTGGACAAATGCGTCGGGTCACTCCAATTCATAAGAAACTTTTTCTGCTTATACTAATTGAAAATAGGAAAAATTCAAATAATGAAAAAAATCAGTGCAGAATGCGAATGAAAGCTCGATCATTATAACATTTTTGTCCACGCATTTGCCCTGATGATGGACACTGCTAGGTTTACCGAAACGTTGGCTCAAGTAGAACAATGAAAAGCGACAAGGTTTAAGTTCGATATCCCAAAAGACAAACAACATGTTATACTATTGGCCGGAAGGATTATAAAACATATATCATGAACATGTCAATTCAATGCAAACAATAAAAAATGTGTTCAGGCACAATGCAATGGAAAATACACTTAAATTGATTGGCTGGCATTTGGTAGGTTGTGTGTTCAATACGTACTTAGTTTAGAATTCTTGAAAATGCTGGTTAATTCGTAATTCCCTGCAAGGAATTGAAATAATCTGAATAATTCTAGTTGAGATAAGATTTGATAGGTAAAAATTACATTTTATCATATTACTAAGTAACCCTTTTAAGCCTAATTGTTTTTAACTCATAGGGGCTGGCAAGAAACTACACGAAATAAAAATAAATAATTTTTGATAAAGCCAAAATATAGAAAATACCATACTTGATACAGACATTATCTTAACACATTGTAGTCGGGCGCTTCAAACAATAGACTCTAGCCTATGGCGGGTGTTTTTCGCGATTAGCGCAAAAATATATCGCTTTCTTAAAATTGACACAATTTCTAAACCAAATAATATTTTCGATTGAAATTTTCAAAGAAATCATATATGACATTTGATCATCTAAAATAAATTATAATTGCTTTGATTACATCATAATTTCACCACATTTCAAAGCTGAATATAAAAACCTGATATTAATTCAGTAAAATTGCATTCAATATTCAATATTTGAAAATTCCATGTAAAAGATCAACAACATGTTAATTCATATCATATAGTTATATAATAAATAATAATATATATTTGCCATTTTGAAAAATATTCCAATACGTGAAATGACTCAAACTAAACTGGAGATTGAGATCTCATAAAAGCTCTAGATTTGCGGCACACTAGCCAATGCGGACAAGGCATCTCAAATTACGTCGACAGAGTGTCGCCTAGCACCCAGGTAGCAAATTACCCTTCAAGGCGTTTTATTTCACGCTGATAACAAACCCGTATAATGCCGTTTCCCGCCAAAAACCGACAGTCGACAAAAACGGCATTTGCCGTGTCCCGCAGTTGACTGACAGTCCGCGAAAAACGGCAAATGTGTGTCCCGACGACAATGTGTTAAGTAACCCATTAGAGGTAAAATCCGAAGGCAAAATGAATGTATAAGAACGACACTGCAATTGCAGTGCTTTGTACCGTGTATAGGCACGATTCTTCAGCACTGCAAACGCAGGGCTCCTTCCCCTAGGGGTTAATAAGTTATTAAGGCGATGCACCGCAAAGTAATGCAAAATCATGTGTTGAAATTTTGATACTTAAGAATTATTAATCGCTTTAACCACTCGAGAGCAATCGCTTGCATATTGTGCCAAATTTATGGAACCTAAAAACATGGGATAAGCGGTGAAATCTAGGTGTATTCATTGGCTTTAAACCGCAGTAAGCAGTTTATTTGTTTCCATATTAATATTTTGAGGAATGGTATTGATTAAATAATATAGTAAATATATATATGACACCATAGTGTTTTAATTCTCCCTTTCAAGGGAGTGGATAGACCCTGACCCTGCAACCAGTCAGGCTATGAAAATCTGGTGCAGTCACCTCATAACCCATTTAGTTCCTCCCATAAACTTTTTTTTTTGATTGTATAATGTGTCAAATTAAGTTCTTTAGATTATGATTGGAAAACATTTTAATATTTGTGCCTAAACTTCTTCTTCAATGTCTGGTTTTAAGCAGGAATTTCAACCTTATCGCCATCTGCGCAAGTATTGTTATTGTTAGAGATTGAATTCCGAATGTTCGATGCTAAAGTGCATCGTCTTAATTTAAAAATTGATAAAGAGACGGTCTGCTCAGTTTTTATATGCACTATATCCCATCTACCAGGTAAGTATGGTACTTTATATTGTCTCCATATATATTTAGTAATAAAATAGATCATTGTAGAAATGTATTATATATTTGTACAGCGCCCTTGGCACAAAAACGGCGCTATACAAATCATCCAAATATTATTGTTATTATTTTCTCTTCGCTTAATCCTTTCGACAGTAGCCCAGACCCTCTGATAAAGTTCACCAAGTTTGTCATTGGGTGTTTATCAAAGCGGGGTATTGAGTCCGCAGGTTTTCAATATCTAGTTAAAACGTTTTCCACCATTATTAGAATAGGAAAAAGGCCCGTATGGGTTAGAAAGGTTATAAACATGTGTGCATGTAAATACGTGTGCATTAAGTCGGGTCTCCAGCGACAAAACGTTTTACAAAACATACGACAACAACAAAAATATTGGGGCAGGGCCAAATGTTGTTTTTTTCAGTGGCCGATGAAAATAAAAAACGTCGTGGCCCACAAAAAGTGTACGTGGTTTGTCAGTGAGCGAATAACTCATCAAAATGATACTTCAACACACCTTTAAAAAGTGATATAAATAAAGTCATGAAAAGTGATGAAACAAAAGCTAGGTTAAATAGGATACATATGTTAGGTTTATAGGTTAGTTTTTTTTAAGTCTTTAAAGGTTTGTTGAATTATCATGTAACCGTTTTTGTCGGAGGAGACGCGCCTTTAATTATTCACTTCTGAAAGTGCCAAATCTAGAAAGCGAACTTAACGAGAAAGTACATTTGCATGAAAGATGGGAATATAAACATTACTTTTTCAAATAATCTTAACTAATAACTCCATTACAAATAAAGCATATTTCAAAAAAGTTATAGAATTCTGAAATTAAGATACAGTGAAATCTCTATCAATAGTTCCTTGAATAGTTATTTATTTCTTCCAGTCCTGAATTTATTTCATAAAAAATCTCACAGAAATAAAGTCGGGAATGCCCGAGAAAGACTTAACTCTTATTCTGCACTGTAATGAGATATGGAGTCGAATAATAGTCGATATACGGTAGAAAAGACACAAATTGTATAATTATTTGTGAATGGTTGGAGAAGTCGAGGACGCCCGAGGATGACATGGCACGATCAAGTGAAACAAATACTTATTATAATTATCCATGAAAGCAAACACTTTGTGGCTTGACCTTATATAAATGTTTTTTTTTAACCACTCAGAACATTAGAACGTCAAAAGACGTAAATATGATAATAGCGGTCAAGACATTAGAACGTCTTTTCACGTAAACGCGCGAGATTTTACAAAAATTGATTTATTTCCATCACTAGTATACAGATTCCCATGATTTCAAAAACAGAGTATCGATAATGAATAACGCTACGCGTCTGTATTCAAGAATATCTATGGAACGTAGAGGTGCATTATCTAAGCCGATTGAAACTGTCAAGATGTTCGTTAATAATTTATTGCGTTTCTAAATAATTTATTAAAAATATTTTAGTTTGGATGGTTAATATTTTGAGGTGACTAATAGTTTTTAAATATATTTCTTCAATATATAAAGTGTTATTTCTTTATGCTACTCAGAAAAAAGTACATTTTTCAAGGCTTTGAAATAATGGTGAGCGATTTTTACATATTTTTGACGTTTTCATAAAATGTATATTTAGAAATGCAAATATTTACGTATAACAACACAATGCGATAGTGGATTTCATAATCTTTCCAAAACATTTTTTAGAATGAGGCTACGTTTCCCAAAACGTGAGTTATGAAGATTTTAGTAAAATTCGTAAATAACACAAAAATTATCACATTCTGACAGTTCTCAAAGGGACACATAATAAAAAAAATTCTATGTCTGAGAGGTTAAATAATAGCTTCATAAACAATAAATAGAGGTTTCACTGTATTCACCTTTAAAATAATTGGCATAATCGACATAACAATAAAGAGCCATTTACAAGAAGAAGAAAAAGAAACCAAATGTAAATAAGGAATTTGGGTGAAAAATATTAAGACTTTAAAAATGTTTTATTGTCTTGTTTCTTTATATAAATACTGTACAAGAGTTCAAACCGTCCAGAACCAGTGGCATTATGGCATCGACAATTGGACTATTTAAATCTGATCCGCAAACACGGCCAAAGTATTTCAAGCAATATTTTGATTCTAATTGGTGTTCTTTCACCAGAGTGATGTTCAAAGTATCTATCACTCTGGGTATGTCAACTATTGTGTGGTCATCTGGTTTAAAATCAGAGTCATTTACAGCAGCCTCCGTGGTGGAGAGGTAAGGCTCTCGACTAGTAATCAGGAGATGCGCAACTAAATTGTATTTGATTAATTTGTGTTTTATGAATTGACTAGCTGTACCCCGCCACACATTGTTGTGGCTCAGTCTCTCTTTGGAGATAACGAAACAATAGCGCGTGTTGCTTTTACGTTCAATAGATGGCACTGTTTAAAAAAAACGCATGTTTCCCCAACAGATTGCGCCGTTTTTCAAAAAAAGTATGTTTTTACCTTTCACAGGTGACATCTATATAATATAGGTATATTAAAAACGCACATGTATTCGAACGCAACGTTGTGTTCAAATTTCAAAGCAATCAGTGAAGAACTATAAAGATTAATTTTTTTATTTTTTATTTTATAATTAAACAGTTTACAATGTATAATAATATTTGCTAACAATAATGATATATAAAAATTAGTTTTTTTATATATCATTATTCACAATTTTTTTTTTGAATTTTTTGATGTTACTCTTTTATGGAAGCAGACGCTTGTGTTTAAAAGAGATGCTGAGTATCGAGGTGAACATTATTTATGTAAGTATTCATATTAATAATTTAAGGAGTTAAGAACATTAAAAATATAAATGTATATCAACAAAGTACAATTTAACGATTTATAAAGTTACATTATTTAATTGACGAATTTCGTTATTTTGATTTTTTTACATTGAAATGTTCTTTGATCGCTTTGAGTAGGGTTTTGTCGTCTTCGATTTTTCTGATATTATCAGGTAGGTTATTAAAGTATTTTTTGCCTAGAAATGTGTAATGATGTTGTGCAAATGAGGTGTTGCATTTTTGTATTAGAAATATATGTTTTTGACGAGTACGTCTTTCAGTTGAAAAACTGTGATTAAAATTATTTGTGATTGATTAAAACTCATATATAGTATATTTACAGACGTTCCAGAGTGGAAGATACTCTCAGTATCACCCTGGTGTAAGACCACCATTCAGAATTGAAACATTGCTTGAAATGGCGCTAGCAGTGTTTGGTGACCAGATCTCAATAGCCAGGTACTTCCCCAACTTTTTCTCCTCCCCACTACCTTCACAATACACCCCAAAAACAACCCTCAATTGGAGATGCTATAGCTCCAGTCGGTTGGGAGCAGTTTGGACTCTTGTACGGTATTCACATAATTTTTTTTTATATTTTGAAAACTTTGAAAATAAATAAAAATTTAAACACTTAGAAAATTTGTTAAAAATACAAAAACACTGGTTAGACAGTGAAAAAAAATTGAATAGAGTTCGTTGTTGTGTGTCTGTATATTTTTCTTTTAGTAAAGTTGAGTGGACTTTACCATCTTTTTTAATATCCACTTGAACGATTTTTGGCAAATTATGGCAAGTTTGCAAAACGTCTTGAGCGATCGCTTGCCATAGTGATAGCCGTAAAAATATGGGACAAACAGTGAAATCTAGGTGGATTCATTAGCTTTAAACTGCAGGAATGAGAAAACCAAACACTCATCGCGGGAGTGGATATACATCTACAACAAATTATTATTATTCTAATTACCTATTCCGCCACGGTTTAAGATATAATATATATAAGTCAAATTCATGAATAAATAATAATGAACTAACCTGAGTGAAAGGTAGATCTTGAGGGGACATTCCTAGGAAATGCCGGTGGCTGTTGTCTGGTTGTGGAGTTCACAGAAGGATTTATACTGAAAATTACAAAAAATTATACAAATTATTAAAATAACGCATAACTAGCAATCAAAAACCCGCTAGAGTTTTGTCAAAAACTTCACCTTCAAAAATAGTTTTGCATACGGCCCGTATTTATGTGAAAACTTCAACGGTTATTTTTGAAAATAACAGATGGCGCCACTTCTGTTTACAACAATCCAAACTGTACAGTCATTAAGAGAAAGCGTAAAGGAAATCTGGACTGGATTTGTGCATAATATCGAGGGCTAGAAGCTGCATAGAATAACATAAAACAATATGCAAACTAATTATTTACAATCATATGTACAAAGCGCATAGAATAAGATATTATTATGGACTACAGTAGCTTAATAATAAAAACAAATTGATTTTATTGGCTGCAATAAAAAAAAACTATTAAATAATGAAAAGTATATATTTATGTTTGCGAATAACAAGGAATATCATTTATATATTTTTACTATTTATTTGCATATGAACTGAAATGAATTCAGACAATACAATAATAATTAATTATTTGTTAGTATACAGTTAGCATAATTAATTAGTTAACAACATTCCTCAATGCAGTGTAAGCCCTCATACCACAAAATAATATTTGAGATGTTAACCCCTCACGCCTCTGGCATATTCTGTCAGATTATTTCCGCTTTGTAATAAAATTTAAAAAAAAATTATATTTCTGAAAGTATTTGAAAACTGTTTTTAAAATGTGACAAAATACGCTTTGAAATAAACATATAATTGTTGAAACGTTAAATTTTCAATACAAACATAAAAGGTGTAAAAATAGCTTATTGTTCGTTTTTTCAAACTAAAATTACTGATAGTGTAAAAAAAATAAAAACACATATTTTATTAGACAAATGTATTATAAACGTTATTTCCGCCTCACTTTTTTATCTTTTCGTGTAAAAATAATTAATAAAAAAAATTCATAAATTGCAGTTTGGTTTCATAGAAATGTACATTAAATTTTTTCTGCGGTTAACTTTTAGATTTGAATATAAAGCGTGACACTACGATGACCCAACGATGTCTACGATACCTGTATGAGAGTTGTTCCCAAAAGCGGATAAATTAGCTAGAGGGGTTATCCGTTACTAAAGCCGTTGGAATCTCAAAAAGCTTGTAATACAGTTGACAAGACGCACACATAACTAAATTGTAGACTCTGTAACTATTCTTAACTACAAGCATGATCCTTCGTTTAAATTGAAAGCTAAATGAACCGTTGCTAACACACAATGAACAGTAAGCTAAATTGATCGGCTAGCTTCAACTCAAGCCAGCTTACATAAGCAGTGAACTGTAAGCTAAGTTAGTTAGCAAGCCTCTGCAGCTCGCAATGATTAATCAAGCTATCGCATAAGCTTTTTTTCAATTGCAGTTGATCTCGGGCTATCGCTGACAAAGAAGACACATAATGATAAAATTGTAAGAATATTAGTGTATATATATTCGATATATCAACTATAGATATGGCGTGTCTTACAAATACGGCAGACCAGAGTACTTTTATAACCAAACTCCCCATCTGATTCTGTTGCCTAGCTTCGAAAGCATACTATATGGGAGACAAATTTGGTCCTTGCAGAACAAAAAAAAAATCGTTTTTGCGATCTTTTAACTGCGAAATAATGGACTTTCTTTTAATGTTTTCGTATTTCAATTTTTTGAATTGGTCCCCTGTTTATTGCATCCATAGATCATTTAAACAACATACGACCTTTAGTCTGTAACCTACATAAAGTGTGTTGACGCAACTATATGTATCTCCCTTTAACGTATGTTTGTGCATTCCCCCATCCAACCTGTTATCCAATTACCAGTCCCTGTCTGGCAATGTGAAAATCAGTGACATTCCGAAAATTAATTTAGTATACATCACCAGTCTGTTAAGAAAACCAGCGCAGTGAACATGTCCCTTCAGTGCGTTTAATACAAAAGCTTGTGCAGTGATGACAACACAGTGTCCCTCAATTCCATAATATCGAACGAAAAGACAATCCTTTCCAATTCTAACTGTGAACCACAGCTTCCCCAACAGTTGTAACTAATATTGACTTGATAAATGGGTAAATAAGTTCATACAGACACAACTGTATTTACATCTGCCTATATACAAAACTCTAAGACCTTCCTTCCACAGGGATACACAAATATCTAAGACTCAATAATTCAAGTATCTTGACGACTACCGTCATACATTTGAGCGGAGGTTCCCACGTAGGCACAAGTTTCCCACATTTTGTATACTCCTCGGCGACGCCAGTTTCCCTCGACCAGCCTGGCGAAGTTGTTCCCATTCGTGTATTTGTGAACTTTAAACATTGCGTCACTTGTGCCAGATATTTTGTAACAATGTGTGCTTTAGACCCATGCTATGAACAAAACAGTCCACAAAGAATGATAGGATATCAAAATGACAGCTACAGCAACTGTTTGGTTGTGAGTGCGTTTATGAAAGCATTCTTGAAAGTTTTGATTTCATTAGTGACTTGTACGAACCGTGTGCGACAAGTTGTTTGCAACGTGAGTATCGGATACTTGCGTATCCCTGTGGAATATATATAAATCATTTAAGCAACACGCAACCTTTAGTTTTAGAGATATACAAAACGTTAACCTACATAGCTCACATGAACTCTCGTCTTTTATTAAATAAAACTCCGGCTTCGACAAAACACTTGGGACTTTCAATGTGATAGATTGACAATGCTCTGATATCTTATTTAGCAGGCAGTTGGAATAATCCGGACCTTGAGGTTCCCACCTCATTTATTATCACCTCGGTTTCTACAATACTCGACATCTAACGCCATCAATGGGTAAGCTCATACACTAATATCGAAGATGTCACATATCCAAAACTCTAACCAAATAATTATAAAAACTAAATGGGTGAAGAAGCCACCATAACTCTTGTGAAATGTTGACTTGATGGAGTGAATCTATAAGCTCGACACAAACTTCTATGGCTTAATTTATCCGTAACCTAGATGGGTGAATATAGCTTGAATGAACTCTCGACTTGATGAAGTGAGTGAATAAGCTCCTACAAACACAACGGCATTTACCTCTGCCTGAGTGGGTCCAGCGAACCTAGAGCGGGCTGCTCGGCAGCGGGGGGATTGGGTCCCCCCGCGCTCGACACTGACGCGCTCTTCACGTGCCCCTTGGCCGAGGGGGTACCGCCAGCGACCCCCACGCCCCCCGCCACCGCCCCCCCCACGGGGGCTGACACCGCCGACTGTTGAGCGGCCGGCGTGGATGTAGACGAATTAGACGACTTGGAGATGTTGTCACCGCCGCTCGCGCTGTTTTCGTAAGCGGGTGATTCAATCAACGATTGTTGTGTCAATAGATGTTGGCATGTTCCAATCAACAAGTCAATTTGTTCAGTTGATTCATTTTGTTGTGGTGTTTCAATCATTCATATTTCAACCAACAAATTAATTCGGTCATTTTGCAGTCAATTGATTGTAGTAATCCAACAGCATTGAGTTTTTTTTCAAGTTTCAATTGATCAACCATTTAATTTTCAATAGGCAAACAGTAATCCAAAAGTTCGATGTCCGTTAAGCGTGCAGGTAGTAGATTTGCCGTCAATAATGTATCGTAAGCGAGCATTACACGTAATCATGGCAGTGTGTAGCGTACATATTGTGCGTATATACAGTAAATAATCCAAGATATCCCAAATACCGTTTGACGAGACAGACAGATATGGCACAGACCGAGAGGGAAAGAGAAAAAATACATGCTGTTAGTAAATGGTTAGCGGATATAATGTTAATAATAAATAATAATTAAATAAAAGAGCGTAAAATATAATAATTGCTAAAGAAATTTTAATAAATAGCAAAATAGCATAACTTTATAAAACTAGCATATTATATTAAATGCTCTTATATTTCCTTAAATGTACTAATTAATAATAGCTCATTTGGGTAGAGAAATACATATTTTCCCTCACAAAAAATTTTGGTGATTTCACATAAAATTAAAAAATTTATTATTTTTCTAAAAGAAAGACAAACATTCCTGGGTTACGAATAACCTGACAATATTTGAAAATCTCCCACTGTCACCACGGTAAGCGGAAAATGTTGTTTGTGTTGTGATGGAGGACTTAGCCAGCCAAGGAATTGAACACACTACGCCTGGGTAGGACCCAAACGCGATGCCAACTCAGCCACTGACCGGTGCTGTCCATTAACAATTCTCAGCAATTACAAGAATAATAACCCAAAACTTTTTGTTCTGGAAAATTGTGAATCAGTAAAAAAATATATACCATGGTACTGATATTATTCCATGAATTTTTTTTTTAACACAATTTGTGATTCCTAAAATCAAAATAAAAATTCTACCCCATTTTTAGGTCTAAAAAATAATTTTAACATTATGTATATAGATGTAAGATAAGAGAAAAAATCAACACCAAAACCAGTAAATATCAATAAATTTTACATAAAACTTAAATCAAAATATATTCCAATTGCATTTTATTTAGCAGTTTTCATATTGACCAAGTTATTTTCATTACCTGCTCAATATGGTAAAGCCCAATGCAATTGAAAAACTTCAGAAAACATGGCGCAATATTAGCATACTTCATTATACATTCAGGGTACAACTTGTTCGCAGTGACATGGAAGTGATTGGCATCATTTCAACACAATGCCCTCATGTCTAACTATCCCAAAAGATAAACAATATAAGATATTTTTCCTACATCCTGCAGTGGAATATAAAATAGATTGATTGATTGAGCATTTATTGATTGATTGAGCATTGATTGATTGATTGAACAAATGGGAGTATTTGGAGTCCCTTTGCGATCCGAGGTCACTAGAAGAACAGCGGAAACGGCTGATTGATTAGGGATTGGTTGATTGATTGTACCTGGAGTCCCTACATGACCCACATTCACTATAACTAAGTTGAACAGCAGTGGTAAATGGCTGGTTGATTGAGGATTTGTTGATTGATTGTACCTGGAAACACTACATGACCATTATAACCAATTTGAACAGTAGTGGGAAATGGCTAATTGATCGGGGATCGATCAATTGATTGGAGATTGGTTGATTGATTGTACGCGGAGTCTCTACATTATCCATGGTCACTATAACCAATTTGTACAGGAGTGAGAAATAGCTCTGATTGATAGATTGGGGATTGGTAGATCAATTGTATGTGGAGTCCCTACATTATCCATGGTCACTGTAACCAAGTTGTACCACAGTAGGAAATGGCTGATTGACTGGGGATTGGTTGATTGATTAAGCGAGCGGGGTTCCTACATGTTCCGAGTTCACTATAACCAAGTTGCACCGCAGTGGGAATGGCAGATTGATTGGGGATTGGTGGATTGATTGGCTGATTGATTGTACCTGGAGTTCTCCTGGAGCAGGGCGGCGTTGGCGGGCTTGTCGGCGGGCCCGGCCGCCTTGGAGTCGTAGTTGACGGTGGAGCGGCGCACTGGGATAAACTCCCTCCTCCCTGGAACAAATTTGGGAATTATAAGCCTCATGGCCCGCTCGGTGATTGCCGATTTCGCTGGAATCATGGCAAAAGTAAAACACAAATGATTGGTGCTGCAGTATTCAAGTAAACAAATCAACAGGAAAATTATTATCAGTTTGCAGTCAAAATTGTTTTAAGACAGACTAAACATTTAACACCCAGAACTTTCTTTGTTACTTATCTTATTATGCACATAAAATAGAAGAAATTATTATTTGTTTTTCTTCCACTGATGACATTATTTTTATTCCTATTGGGTGTGTCACCGTATGATTGTATGATTTCATTATAAGACATTAAAGATCTCCCGTTCATAATAATGTTTGTAAAGATACCACCCTCCGAAGCAGGAAAGAGAAGTAAGATACAATTAAACACAAATTTGACAGCCAACTGACAACACACAAGCATAAAGATATCAGTTTACATAGATAATAGAAATAGGGGAGATGGGTCACGAATAAAGTTGACAAGCACAATGCAGCAACGCTATTTACTAACAAAAATTTTCCACGGCCGTGTTGACTACGAGCGAGTAGATGGTCCCAAGTGCCCGGAAGAGGTTGTGGGGTAGTGTGGGCCCCCCGTCTCGACCACTCATGGCAACCCTAGCTATGAACCACATTGTTCACCCATACTACTGGCATCTACGCAAAGCAGGGCTCCACCTTTGTTACTACCGGCACACCAAATGCATAACTTTCATTGCAATCGGCACACAAACAGTTTTTTATCAGTAATATCGACACAAACTGAATGTTGTTCAGAAGGAACCCATTTAAAATATTCAAAAGTACCCACCTCGCATTTGTGTCGGTAATGAAGCAATTTTACCACACTTTTAGTATAAATCTGTTAGTGACTCTACTTCTAACAGGAGGCACTGATGAAAATAATTCCTCTCAAGGGCCTATGTCATCTTTGGGGATGCTTTGTGGAGGGTTTTTTTTAAAGGAAAGGAAAGCGAGAAAGTTCTGCGAAGGAAAAATGAATGAGGGATGGGTAAGAATCTAGGGATAAGTGCTCAGGAGTGTTGGGCTTATGATCTATCCTTCCTACTGCGGCGCAAGGTAATGGGTCAAGAGAGATCAGTTGAAGAGGCCAAAGGGTCTCCCCAAACCAACCTATCCTGATACGGCATGCCACACTTCGCCCGATGAACCCGGGCACCCCTACTAAGTCACCAAACGTAGCGAACCACTTGGGGTGACCTATGGCAGAGGTGCTGGTTACTATTGGTTTGAGACCATACTAATTATTAGCTAAGACACTGTACCTGGAATGCTAAATATTATTAACAATTTTAACCATCTCCGTTTGTTTCTATTATCTATGTTACATACTAATTATTACTGGAAGAAATTGCGAGAAATGGAAGTTGAGTTTCAAGATTACGAATGTGGTAATAAAATTAGTGTGGCAAAGAAGTGAATATATTTCAATATAAAATGAAAGGGGAGAAAGTAAGAAGGTATTGGTACTCACTCTGTTCCATCTTGGGCTGTGCGGAAGCTGGTCGAGTAGCCCCTTGCTGGACTTGCATCTGCGCAATCCTGGCCGTGTTCTCTTTGATGCTGGCAGAGTCTATTGTATTCTGGCAACGGACAAAATAACACTCACTTAGTCAAGATAGAGGTACTAAAAGTTATATCACCAGGGAATATTCCTCAATATCTCTCGAGTAAAAACAAGTGCCGCCAACGGGAATTGAACCCGTACCTTCTGATGTCCGGTCAGGTGCTCTGAACCACTGAGCTATGTCGGCTTATTTCCAACCCGCCAAATAATTCAACATGTACTAGTACCTCAATCAACAATTACTACATATTTTTCACCTGTAAACAACCAACTTTTTATTTTTGTAGGAAAGGCTTTGTTAGTGCTAAATTTCCCACTAGATGGCGTTGAGACATATTATATCTACATTTGTTGGTGAAATATTTTGACTTGTCAACTTTTGAAATAAATTTATTCCAAAGATATAGATATTTTCAATATGTATTGATATTTTAGGCAACTAATTATTGCTTATAATTATTTGTTATCCTTTATGCTATGCATAAAACCTTGTTTTATAAACATTAGTTTATTATTAAAAATAAATAATAATTGTCTCTTTTTATTTATATTATATACCCCTATGAGCTTTTACAAACATGTGACATACATAATAATTTATGGCGATGCCATACGTAGTAATGCAAAATCATGTGTTTTTGGTTTGAAAATTTGGTCGCCTAGAAATGTTTCAGATGCTTTAATTAAATACTGCGGGTAGAATACATCCTGGCCTTTGAAATAATCGAGTATTTTTTAGATAAGTCTTTTTATAAGCCCAGAAAAAAATAATGTAAAGGCCTATGAAAACTGCTTTAAAGTTCAAAATCTCCTACTTACGAACCCATTTTCGGTTGTGATTTTATTGTATAATGTGGCAAATTAAGTAATTTATAAAATGTTCGAAAAAAAATTTAATATTTATGCCTGAACATCCACAAAATAAAATAAAAGGCACTTTTTGTTTTTTTCTTGCATAAATCAAAACAGGCGGATAGTGTTAAGCTGGAATTTAAACCTTTATATCGCCATCTACGTAAGGGTTATTATTGATAGCGGCTCAATTTAAAATATTACACGACGTAGTGCATCGCCTTAACGGAACAATAATCAGTATAGAATAGTATTATGAAGTAAAATTTGCTATTGAAATTATATAGAACCTAGCTATATAATATCAGCTATAGGCAGACTGATGGAACCTAAGCATAAACCTTTAAGCTCTTATACCCATAAATTAAATATACCTGCCTGAGAGTAGCATTCTTGTATTGCCTATAATACATCCTAATCACACTTTTCTCATTGGATTTATACTATTCGAAATCTGTCTTAAACCGAGTGACGGATCACATTTAGGAAGATGAATTCTGATCAAAACCTTGTACTGTGGCACCGCCCAGCATAAAGTTTTTTTTCCTTTCCTAAACACGCTCATTAAAGAACATAAATACATATTATTACACTAAATACCGGAAAGTCCAATATTTTAATTATGTCCCATGCGTTCGAACCATATCTAGATTACTCTAATAAACAATAAACAGTGTTAATCTCAAGTGACCTATCAGGAAAGTATGGTACTGTATATTATCTGCCTGTATAAAATGTAAATAAATAATGATAATAACATAAGTAGATTGTATTAGTGATCGACGAACAGGTGGATACAATCTGCCATAAATTGATAATAGTTTGACTAGCCCAGGGCTTCCCTAACTGTGAGTCGCGACGCCCCGGGGCGCCGCGGGGTCATCCCAGGGGCGTCGTGAGGCAATCTTTATAGCGAGAATATCGTTCCATCAGCACTGCAGCGTTAAGGGTTTTATTACCGTTTGCGACATCATACTTGTGTGAGACAGGTTTCTCTGCAGTTGCAGTAATTAAGAATAAGTACAGATCAAAAATCCAGACGAGAGTGGCGATTTCGAAACTTCAACCTCGTTTTGAGAAACTATGCTCAGATAAGCAAGCACATCCTTCTCATTAATACCAAAGAAAAAAATTGCTCTTTTCTCTTTTTTGTTTGCCTCCATTTTTGTTTTTATATTTATATTTCTAATAAAAAATTTAGATACTATTTGGAGTTTTTCTGACAAATTGTTATTAGGTAACGTACCCATACTACGTGACCCGTTCAGGGGGGGGGGGGGGGGGGCTTCAAAATACTACGCTTGGTACAAATGAGCGGCGGGGGGCTTAGATTTTTAGTCACCGGGGGGGGGGGGCGTCGCAAAAATATGGCAACTTCCCAAGGGCGTCAAAGTTGAAAAAAGTTTGGGAAGCCCTGGACTAGCCTATAGTTAGTAATAAGATAGATAATTGTAGAAATGTATCATATATTTTTACAGCGATTTTGCACAAAAACGGCGCTATACGAATCATCATTATTATTATTATTATGCAGAAGAATAGTATTACGCTAACATTAATTATTATAGCCTTCTTGTAACTATATTAAGTGCAGTTGAACACATCTAAGTATTGCCAACTGCATGCTTTCTAGGTAAAAGCAAGTATCTAAATGACTAGTCCTGATTAAAAAGAATTTTCAATTGGTACTTTTAGTTGGTATATTGAAGGTAATTAGGCAGAGTAAATCAGGGCTGTCTATAATACCATTAACAATTTTTTAAAACAATTCCATCTTTATATAAGTATTAATCATTTTAATTATTTTCAAATAGTTGTATGCTTCAATAGGTAGACCTAGTGTACAGTTGGATATATATTTGAAATTTATGCAAATTTTTTTCAATGGAATCAGAGTAGATTTTAAAGTAATAACGAAGGTAAAATAATTTTTTCGATCTATAAAAATGACAAACTGAACCTGGGGAAAACGTTTACCATCGTGTCACGAGACAAAATACTAATGGCTGCAGTAACGCCGTGCCATTCATTGTATGTACTGTGACATCACATGCTTAACGGCCGGCCGCAAATATCAACATTTCGACGACTTATATCTTCGGTACTATTCGGGATTTTCCAAAAATTATAGCGGTTCTATTCTCAGCATCCTACGATAGCAATTAATACGATACATTATAAATAATGTGAAATTTCGTTGCAGGAGACAATCTCATGGGGATTTCATTTAGATGAAAATATATCCCAATAATAAATTCCTAATACATTTCGTAGTTTTGTCTGAAATTATCCTGAAAAATCAGAATTGAAAATTTAAGAATATATAATACTAGACTTTAATACCAATATTTTTAAAACCCCTTTTAGGCATTTGATCTTTGAAGATCATTTATCTATAATGTCGCTGGGCGTATAATACCTATGTTGTGAAAAAAATTATTTTAAAGGAGATCTCATTTGTACAATATTCAGTCTATTTTGAATCCTTCCACTTCCGGTGCCGTGGTAGTGAGTACCATACACTAGGTGAAACTATTCATTATATGCTCATCTGGGCTATATGACAGTGTATTATGTATTCACCTGTCGTTTGAAGTTGTTAGCGGGCGCTGCTTGTGGAGCGGGCGCGGGCGCTGCCGTTGTGGGGGCGGCTCCCGGAGCAGCGGCGGGGACGGGCGCGCCCCCGGGGCCCCTCAGCCCCTCCCCGCCGCTGGACGCGCGGCGCGAGGCGGGCTTTGCCGACGAGGCGGAGATGGAGCGGTGCACGCCACGGTGCGAAGGGCTGGCCGCCCCCGCCGCGCCGGCAGGAGCTGGGCCGGGGACACCGGCCTGGGGAGCGCCCGCCATGTTGCGCAACGAGAGCGACGAGCCTGATCTCGAGCCGTCGGATTCCGGCTACAATCATAAAGATATTAGTGAAGAATTTTCTCTCCAGAAGAACCAAATCCAATCGATAAGAAAGAGACGCTTAGAGGATTGGACGGAGAAAAGATCAACCGAAATAGACTGACTATAGTACAAATGAGATCCATAAGGCGTACGAATGCATGTACAAAATACCCGAAAAGAATGCAAGATCAATGTAAGTATACATGATGTCCGGAAACTAGTGGTACAAGCGGGAAACTGGTGAATCTTTATAACTTGATTCAGATTTTTTTTCTAACTAAGAAATCAAATTTGAAAGAAATCAGTCGCCACTGGGTTATACTTAGAGATGGCAAAATTTCGTTTTAACTAAAAACGTGAAAAAATATTTACGTTTCGAAAATAGGGCATTTATAAGTTTTCTTTGCGTTTCAAGGCATTTGAAAGTGTTTCCAGTGATTTCTATTTCGCGAATTAACGCGAAAAACGTGATTTTGGCCGTATTTCAGCTAAATTATTCTATTTAGCGAATTTCCCGAAAATACCGGGTACTAAAATAATATGTGAGAATTTCAAAAAATCGAGATTTACATTACGATTTTTTATAATTTTGTTACTATTTTATGTGTAAATATTTAATATTTTTGTACTGTAGGCTAAAATTGCTTTTTGACATTACACAAATTGTGCGAAATAAATGACGCCTATTGATGTTAATCGCAATCTGCATTTGTTGTGTTTGTGTTCGACCCGTACTTAGAGTTTCCTTCCTTATTAATTTAATATTAAAATTAATTATTTATAATCTTTCACATGGAAATACTTGCAAATGAAGGTTAAACATATATTTTACCAAAAATACTTAAAATATGCGCTAAAAACATTCAGGAAATACATTTTTTTCTATTTTGCTACAAAACGCTAAATTATGCCTCAAAATGCTATAAAACGCTAAATTTCCAATTGTTAATGCTAAAAAATCTGAAAATTAATGCTAAATTTTGCCATCTCTAGTTATACTATCAGCTATTTATTATTTTTCAAGTGGTTTTAGAAAGAAAAAACACCATGCTTTATATTCAAATCTAGAAGTTAACCACTGAAGAATTAAAATGTACACATCTACGAAACCCAAGGTTTTGACCGCAATTTGAGAAAAATTAATGAAATTTGTAAAATTATTTTTCTATGAAACCAAAAAAGAGGGTAATAATGTTTGTAACGAATTTTTCAAATAAAATGTGTGATTTTTTTCTTAATCTATAAATTTAGTTCAAGAGTGTTGAGACAAAAAAACGTAAGGTGAGCCATTTGAAAACTTTATGTTTGTATTAAAAAATTTTGATATTTCAAAATTTCTGTTTATTTCTAAAAATAAATTTAAACAATTTTTAGTTTTTTGAATATGTTCAAAAATATTCTATTTATTTGGATTATATTACAAAGCAGAAATACGCACAAATTCTGACAGAATAAGTGAGAGGCCTCAGGGATATTGAAATACGGCAAAGCCTTTAAGTTGCCAAAAAAAAAAAAGGGAAAATACTTAACTTATTTTCCAGACACCGTATATAAATAGACGATTTCAATATATAGAGTGGATTGGACAGAGAAAAGAGGACCAGTTTAATATAATACACACATGACAAGTGAATGGTCAGAGAAGTCGGGGCCACCCGAGAAAGAATAAAAATTTTTACTCAGGTCATATCAAATTCGCCCTCTCTGCCTTCCTTTTGGAAAAATGCCGCACCATTTGGCGTATCGTGATAATGATGCTAATTGGACGAGTACCATTACTTTCAATAGGTACTGATTTTTTAAACCGTAGACTGGCCAATAATAAAGTATACTTACATCTGTGCTTTTCCTTCCCAATAATAAGTATGTGGCGAATACGTCATCATATTTGGCCTCCGCTAGCGACTTCTCAATGTCCTGTCTGTTATAGCCGAGACACACTAATGCTTCTGCAAATTACAAAATAAAACAAACAAACATTAATAACAGAATAAATAAATAAATACTTGAAAACTTTTCTAGTCAACTTTCTAAATGCACAAGACAATGTTGAAACAGCCTAATTATGAAAGAAATACATTTGCATGATTGAACACTGTTCTATATTTGAATTTGGCAAGACAAAATACAAATTTTTAAGGATTTTATGAAAATGTTCGTATTTTATCATTCTCTGGCTTGGCATGATTGAACACTGTTCTATTTTTGAATTTAGCAAGACAAAATACAAATTCTTAAGGATATGATGAAAATGTTCCTATTTTATCATTCTCTGGCTTGGCATGATTGAACACTGTTCTATGTTTGAATTCGGCAAGACAAATGAAAGTTAGGCTTTTAATGAACTTTATGAAAATGTTCCTATTTTATCATTCTATGGCTATGGAGGATGTATACTGAAATGATTAAATACTGTTCTAAATAACATGAGTTTGACAGACAAAGAGTAAAATTTTATCTATGCATTCAATGAAAAGGTCCCTACAGTATTGTTATATGGATACATTGATAAAAACTTGGCATGATTGAACACGGTTCTAGTTTTGAATATTATAACAAGACATAACACAGTTAAACAATTAAACGATAGAGAAAAAGCGTAAAACATTATATTTTTCAATGTTTTATGAATTTAGCAGGGACAAAATTGGAATAACATTCAGCGATGAACCTTTACTTAACTTTCGTTAACAGAAAAGAAATAATCTTCAAAAATAAGGAAATAAAAAGTAATATGCAAATTATGCAAGCAAACTAAAAAAAAAATAACATTACCATTGCAATGCAATTTAATGCATACAATCCGTCTTACTCATAATCGTAGTATAAATATTATATGGGCGTATAAGGTCGGGATAGTGGAAAACGTTACTCATAATTGCTGCGGATGCGTATACCGGCCGTATAAGTAGCTCTCAGATTTATACTGGCCGGCCTCTTAGTGAAGCATCAGGTAAGCGCCGGCAATATGAAGAGTTGATGTTATTTTGACAAATATCGATCTGTCACGTAATGGAAATGTAAAAAAGCAGTAATACCCATTTGCAGCACTATTGGACAGATATTTTAAATCGAAATATTGATTTACCAATGCAAATATGGGACGCATAACAGAATTAGCTGGATTTCGATACAAAAAAAAACAACAAACCGGGTCAATGGCATTACAAATGTCATCTGAAGAAACTCGAAGCTAGCAACAATATGCGAAATGCGAAAATTACCTTTTTTTTGAGGTTCGGAACAAAGTATTAAAAATCTGGGAAGAATATTATTACGATTTTAACCTGAGAAATATAACAGCAGCGTATTAGGGAATGTTTCTGTAAATGTGCAACGTATAAATCGTAAGCCCTAATAGATTCCCCGATCCATTCATCCATTGAATGGAAAAATTAAACATAATAAGCACTTCACACATAAAAATAAAAATTGTTCGCATGTCAACTTTTTTTTCGGTGATCATTAAATATTTTCTAATTTCAATTGTGAATAAAGGCACAAAATTTGGAAATATTGAAAATATTTAAGTTTACGTACATATTAAAAAGAATAAAAAAATAAGAACAATAATAATATTATAAACATTGCATAGATGATATTATCTTTATTATAAAATAATTTTGGTACGACCAATGATTAGATTCAATTTTGTAGAAAACTTTTTTACCTGTGCAATGGTTTTATTTTATAGAACAGAAAGCAACAAAACATCCTAAACAATTATTATCAGAAACACGCTTAATTAAATTGAATGTTGATCTAAATCATGCATGGATTCTGATACCATATGATTTATTTTATACTAATAGTGATGCAACGATTGTCACTTGGAAGAATACATTTAAAATTATTTACAACAAAATATTATTGTTTGTGACAGTTTAATGACAGTTTATGCCACAACTGTCATTACCTTTGATATGGTTAATTATACTTATAAAAGGCAATTAAAATAAGCATATAGATTCTTGTAACCTATTAACAATAACCTAATAGATCGATTACCAAATCATTATAGATTCTTATAACTCGATTACAATGAATTTATAGATTCTTATATTGCACTTACGGAAACCTTATAAATTCTCGAAACTCCATTGCAATGACTTCTTAAATTATCATAACTCAATTACGATAACCTTCTAGATTCTTATAACAGGATTAAAGATTCTTTGATTCTTATAATCCACTTACAGAAACCTTATAGATTCTCGAAACTCCATTACAGTAACTTCATAAATTATCATAACTCAATTACGATAACCTTCTAGATTCTTATAACAGGATTAC
The DNA here is from genome assembly GCF_061612785.1 of Hesperophylax consimilis. NCBI lineage: Eukaryota > Metazoa > Arthropoda > Insecta > Trichoptera > Limnephilidae > Hesperophylax > Hesperophylax consimilis. The sequence continues at coordinate 3,537,507 of NC_142865.1, read as the reverse complement.
AGATTCTTCAATTTTTATAAACCAGTTACGGAAACCTTATAGATTCTTGAAACTTGATTACGATAACTTCATAAATTATCATAACTTGATTACGACAACCTTCTAAATTCTTATAACACGATTACAGATGTTTTAGATTCTTATAACTCAGTTACGGAAACCTTATAGATTCTTGTAACTCGATTACAATAATTTCATAAATTATCGTAACTCAATAACGATAATCTTCTAGAATCTTATAACGTGATTACAAATTCTTTAGATTCTTATTAACCAGTTACGGAAACCTGGTAGATTCTTGTGACTCGATAACAAAAACTTTATAAACTATCCATAACTCGATTATAACAACCTTCTAGATTCTTATAACACGATTACATTAACCTTCTCTCGATTCTTATAACCTAGTTACAGTAAACTTCTAGATTCTTATGGCAAAAAAATTATTATGATTCTTACAACTAGATAACAATTTAGAAGTTATTATAACACAATTACAATAACTTAATAGATCTTAATGATTCTTATAACACGTGGTAATGTTGCATCAGAATTCCAAAAACTATTTAATTATATTTTAACATGCTAGACACTTAATTTAATTTTAATCTCTTTGAATCCCAAGAAACATTTACTTAACACATTTTACAAGAAAAATAATTATGTTTAGTGGGCGTTCAAAGAGTTCAAAATATATAGAAATTAATACAAACACAATATAGATATAACATTCTTAGGAGTATCATGCAGCTATCATAATATTTAAATCACTTATCCGAAGACAGGTGGCATTGTGGCGAAGACAGGTGACAACGACGACAGATAATATTATAATGACTAGACATGAACAGACAGACAGACAGACACACTACGGCTAAACAATATCCATAACCGAAACGGTGGGAGAATCGTTTAAAAATAATCTAACATCTAATAAAGTTTTATACATAATTTTCATTTTTAACAGCAAGGAATAGGGTTTGGGAAAGAGAAAAGAACAATTTAACAGTAAGGAATAGGGTTTGGGAAAGAGAAAAGAACAATTTAACAGCAAGGAATAGGGTTTGGGAAAGAGAAAAGAACAATTTAACAGCAAGGAATAGGGAATGGGAAAGAGAAAAGAACAATTTAACAGCAAGGAATAGGGTTTGGGAAAGAGAAAAGAACAATTTTAACAGCAAGGAATAGGGTTTGGGAAAGAGAAAAGAACAATTTTAACAGCAAAGAATAGGGTTTGGGAAAGAGAAAAGAACGATTTTAACAGCAAGGAATAGGGTTTGCGAAAGAGAAAAGAACAATTTTTGATGAAACTTTGGATTTGGAGATGAAAGGAGTTTTTATTTTATTTATGTGAATACTGCACAAGAATCCCAACAGACCGGAGCCAGTGGAACTATGGCATCACCAATTGGGATATTTAATAATAATAATAATAAGTGTTTTATTATCTTTTTTTGTAATGGATATAATGATATCCTCACCGGGATCAAAAATTTAGTATTATGGATAATATAAAGTAATTATAAATATATTGAATAGTGTTTTTTCTGAAATATTTTAGAAGGTGTTTTTTTGTTGAGTGTTTTCGGTGTCAGTATATTTCTAATTTTGATCTCCCTATGTTTTGTATCCAGCTTTTTATTTGAGATTTAAATGTTAAAATATTGTTGTGAGTTTTGAATGAGAGTGGGATTTTATTGTAGAGTTAAATTTAGTTATATGTTGTGAGGCTGAAGGGATCGGGGTTGGGAAGGATATCCCTTTTTATAAGGATATCCCTATCGGGAAGAAGAAGGAGGTTGCGAAGTACCTGACGATTCACATTTGGTCATTTAATACGGCTAAAGCCATTTCAAGCAACGTTTTGTGTCCCTCACTAGGACAGGCTCTGGAATATGACAATATTATTTTATTTATTTATGTAAATAACACATAAATTATATGTGAAATAACACATAAATTATATGTGAAATCACACATAAATTATATGTGAAATAACACATAAATTATATGTGAAAAAACACATAAATTATATGTAAAATAACACATAAATTATTTGTGAAATAACACATAAATTATATGTGAAATAACACATGAATTATATGTGAAATAACATATATAAATTTAATAAAATGTCATTTCTCAGGCCATATGACGACTCCACCACATGAAAAAGTACATAGATCATCTGACAACATTCATAAAAGTCATGCAAAGGGCACCAAATTTAAAAAAGTAACCGCTATAATAAACTAAATAATATCTACTGTATAAAGATTGATTCTCCCACTAAACGGTGTATAAATGTAGCCGTGACGGTTGGACCTACCCATTTGTACTGTGACGAGTACGTTCGTATGTGACGAAATTACCATCAGGCGGTACGTTCGTTCAACCAATCAGTCCAGTGCGATTGTGCGGGGAGAGGAGGGAAGACAGAAAATTCACACAGTAAGGCAACGGTAAAGTCAAAAAAAAAAAAAATTATTATTAAAAACACTTCGGTACAAACGTACACGAAAAAAAAAACAACAACATCATTCGTGAAGTTTCTTGTGAGTTTTTAATTAATATTGTAAAAATTTGGTTATATCAATAGTAAAATTGTCACAAGAAAACGATACTGCTGTAAATATCACTGTAGCTTGACACGGATAACTTTACATTTTTGTTATTGGTTAAAAAGTCCTGTTTTGACTCAACAACTTTGCATTTTGCCTGTCTGTAGATTTGTTTGTGGGTTCCATGTCCCGTCAATCCGACTGTTGGGAGCTGTCAAGTCGGAGTAATCAACATTAAAATATACAATTCACAGAACTACTAGCGCATTTTAATCAATTTTTTGACAGTAACAGCAGTTTCGCTTTTCTGTGACGATAATGTAAACATTGAGAAATCAAAAGTGTAAATGATCAAACTTTGGTGAATTACTGTTCAATTTAAAATATGTGATACAGTGAGAGAAAACATAAATTAATGCATCTTAACAAATAGAATTAAAAGCGCTTAATACACAGTACTTTAAACATAAACAATAACTTAGTAAACACCACTTTTATTTTTTATACTTGATGCCGACTTTAGAAGTGGATTATAAAAAGAGCGTCCACTTCGTGGAAATATTGTTAAAAAGAAATAATGGTCGTAAAACCCTCACCTAAACCATTAGGCGGTCAGATCAGTAGGACTGATTTAAATTTAAATTCAAAGAAAACTCATGCGTTGTGATACATATTTATATGATTATAAAATTCTTTTTGAAACCAAAAGACCATGCGTCTTTAAAAGGTTATGTTCCTTCAAGAAGGATATAATTCCATGATCTATGTTCCAAAAAGAAAGAATCCCATTAGTCAATATGAACTAGGAGAAGTCCGTAGTCTATACTATATCACAAGTCTCCAAAAGGCAATTCAAGTACAGGTAATCTCCAATTTAGATCAATTGCTTCGCCAGAAAGCGGCCTCTATAGGTAACATGACCACATACCATGTGTGTCTGGTCTAACTATCCAAAAGGCCAGGTTCTTCGGAGTTTGTCCGGGTCTTAGTAGCTGCGTGGCGAGCGGGATTGGGAGACTCTTTCAACCCAATGTCTTGCATCGCAGTGGGAGAGATGGATTCATGCATAACACACTATCCCCTGATTCCTCCCTACCCATCCCTCGTACCTTTTAATATTTAATAATCACCTCAAGGGAACTTCCTCGCCTTCTTTTACTTAAAAAGACACCCCACACAACATCTCCAAAGATGTCATGGGCCCTGGGGGAAATTATTTTCCTAAGGGCCTCCTGCGTGGAGTTATTGTATAAAATAAATATACATAAAAAATTCTTAAAAGAATTGAGTTTTTATATGACCAAAACTATTTATTTATATTCATATTGCGTATGTACGGACGCAAACAAATAATTTCTTAATATTGTAAAGCATAACTTGCTAAAAGTGTCTTTTAATAAAAATAATTTAATTAACCCAATTTATGAAAGCGTAGATTATAATGTAAGTTGCGTTTAACGTTAAAGGTGATTGATTGATTGGTTAATTGATTGATTGATGGATTGACTAACCTATCCTCTTGTGGTCCTTGAAGTCCTGCTGCGGCTCGGAGTATGGTCGGAGTTCATCTTCCTCATAACCCACGTTCATCCAGCGGTCGCGCATTATGGTCTCCAGCGAGGCTCGCTTCTCGGGGTTTAGAACCAGGAACTTCTTTAGCAGGTTCTCGCAGTCTGTTGACATGTAGAATGGTATTCTGGAAACGGAGAAGCAATGTGTTCAGTATTCATGGCCATACATCAATACAATGTCATTAGATAAATTTCTAAGATATATCAACTATAAACTCGTTCTACAAATAGAAACTATAAATTACAACCACTTGATTAAAGAATTAAAATTATTAAAACTCAGAGAGAAGACTTGTTTCTGACTTGGCTTTTATTTTTAAAATTATTAATGGAATACTTGTGAATAGGGAATACTTGGATGAGGAGCAGTTGGATGAGTGTGTGTATTTAGGGAGTGTGTTTATGAGAGATGAGAAGGCTGATTGAGATATTGAAAGAAGGGTAAATGCAGGTAACTCCATTAATGAAGGACTGAACGCAGTTGGTTCTAACAAAAATTTGTCCAAAGAAGCGAAGCTAGCAGTCCACAATGGAGTGCTGGTACCTACCCTGATGTATGGAAGTGAGGCATGGAACTGGCAGAGAAAGGATGAAAGTAGATTGAATGCTGTTGAAATGAGATCCCGGAGGCGTATGTGTGTAAAACCATGTATGATTGTGTGAGAAATGTGGAGATCCGCAAAGAGTTCAAGATTAAGAAAGGGACGCTTAGATGGTTTGGGCATGTAGAGCGAATGAGCGAAGAAAGGAGTGTAAGGAGAATATATGATGATAATGCGAATGGTAGCAGAAGTTGGGGAGGCCCGAGGAAGACAAGTTACAAGAAGGTTATAATAACATACCTCAGTGATAATAACAATTAAGATTAGAATAATACTTTCCTTTTGCATGGGTTCTATATAATTTAATGTTAGAATTATGTACATATTATCTCAAGTGTTTGTAAAAGCCCAATACATATAAATGAATAAATAATTATTTGCTTTGATTATTTTAATTTAGTATGTTGTGTGTAATGCACACCTGTAGTAGATTATCAGTTTTAACTCAATGTAGACATAGCTGACAATATACAATTCACTAAATATACGTTTCTTTTTCTTTCCTTTCGTTCTCTCAAGTCAACTCCATAAATATTGTTAAGTCATTCTTCCTTCTTTTCTTACGGAAACCTTAAATCGCTAATATTCTTCAGTAATTTACTTCAAGAGACGAGATTAAAGCCTCGTTTAGAACAATCCAAAATATATGAAGTGTAAACTAAAAAAGTGTTTCATCTGAACGAGAATACAAAAACAACGCATCTGCAACAAACTTCTTCCAACACCGCAAGGAATGGTCGTCTCTAAAATTGACAATGTTTGTTTACATTTTCAATTTATATTATTGTATTTCTTTATTTATTATCTAACTAGCTGTACCCCGCCACGCATTGCTGTGGTCATTCGTTCTGTGCAGATAGAGAAACAATAGCGTGTGTTGCTTTTGCGCTGTTTAAAAAAACAGCATGTTTGTCCAACAGATTGCGCTGTTTTAAATAGAAAAAACATATTTTTACCTGTCATAAATGACATCTATATAACATAGGTATTTAAAAACACATCGCGCATTAGAATGCAACGTTATGTCAAAATTTCAAAGCTATCATTGAAGAACTTTCGGAGATTTAAGATTTTGAACAAACCAACATTCAAATATAATATCTGGTGAGTTTTCAGCTTCACACATATCCTACAAATATAATATCTGGTGATTTTTCAGAGGTTACTTTCAGCTTCACAAATCCTACAAATATAACATCTGGTGATTTTTCACAGGTTACTTTCGGCTTCACAAATCCTACAAATATAACATCTGGTGATTTTTCACAGGTTACTTTCAGCTTCATAAATCCTACAAATATAATATCTGGTGATTTTTCACAGGTTACTTTCAGCTTCACAAATCCTACAAATATAACATCTGGTGATTTTTCACAGGTTACTTTCAGCTTCACAAATCCTACAAATATAACATATGGTGATTTTTCACAGGTTACTTTCAGCTTCATAAATCCTACAAATATAATATCTGGTGATTTTTCACAGGTTACTTTCAGCTTCACAAATCCTACAAATATAACATCTGGTGATTTTTCACAGGTTACTTTAAGCTTCACAAATCCTACAAATATAACATTTGGTGATTTTTCACGGGTTACTTTCAGCTTCACAAATCCTACAAATATAACGTATGGTGATTTTTCACAGGTTACTTTCAGCTTCACAAATCCTACAATGTAGCCTCATATGGCCTCATAGAAATAGTTATATCTCCCTTACTGGCATGGTGATAAATATGATCTAAACGGTGTTAGAAAGAGAAAACACCATACTTTATATTCATATCAAAGAAGAATTAAAATGTGCACCTTTATGAAACTAAAGGTTCCGAATGCAATTCGAAAAAAAGAATTATGAATTTTTTAATTAATTATTTTTATATGAAATGACAAAAAAGTGATGTGACGTTAACATTAGTAATACGACTAATAAAATTCACGTGTTAGTATATTTATATTTTAATTACCAGTAATTTTAGTTACAACAAACGTTCGGCGAGCCATTTTAATTTTTTAAATATTTACATTAACAAAACTAGAAAACGTATTTTATCACCTTTCAAAAGCTGTTTTTAGTTTTTGGATACATTCAGAAACATTCCATTTATTTGGATTTTATTGCAAAGTGGAAATACTCAGACCTTAAAGTAAATAATAATAATATATGGACTGTACCTGTATTTTCCCCTGAGGACCCTCTCTCTGAGCTCCCTCAGCGTGGAGCCATCGAAGGGGAGAGATCCGGACACCAGCGTGTAGAGGATGACGCCCAGCGACCACACGTCCACCTCGGGACCAAAGTATTTCTTTCCTGGAATCACACCAATCAAGGCTGTTATAGGAATCACCAAACGACAAGTACAATTAGTAAACTCGTGGGAGATCTAATATATCATAATATGAGGAGACTTTTGAATCGGATGGCCTCATTGATCATTTATTTATTTATTTATTACACGCCCTAGTGGCCTTTTCTTTAAAAAAAAATACAAGCATTTTGTATCGGAGTAAACACTTAAAAATTAATACAATAAAGAAGAATGTAAACATAATGGCAAAATGAATCCTCACGCATATAATTGAATTTAAAAGATTCAACAAAACAAAATAGTAGAAGCGGAGAAGTTATATGGGTACATAGGTCTATTTGTGTCTAGAATAATAAAAGTGAAATACAACATTTATACTGATTAGTTTTCAAATGAAATATATCACCCAGATCAGAATATTTTTTTCCGAGATTGTGAAGTCTCGGAATCGGAGAATTTTGGTAAGCTAGTCTATTGGTGTTATTGAAGTAAAAGGGTAAGAAATGTCGGCATGATTTTTTGGGAACATGGATATTGATACATTGAAGTAATTCGGGACAGTCATAACAGTATTAAATCTGTGCTTATTCTTCTTTCTGGAAGTTTCAATAGAGACATTTTATCCAAGAGGTAATTGTAATTTATGTTTTGTATAGGAATATGCAATTTATAAACCTTAGAAACTTCCGTTGAATCTTTTCAATGTTATCTGAATGAATATTGAAAAATGGAGACCATAACGTAGAGTTATACTCAAGTTGGCATCTGACAAGGGTTTTATATAACATAATAAATGTTCCTAAATTATTGAAATCTTTTGCAGCTCTCAAAACAAAGCAGATATGTGCATAATTCTCGCTGCCTTTCAGAAATAAGTATCTAATTCTGGTTTCTAGTTATATTCAAACACTAGACATTAATATTTCTGTTGGGATTAGTATCTTTTTTTTCAGCCGCGTATAGCCTTTATTTATTTGCTTTTGTTCAACAGGGGGTGTGCAAATCTTCCTAAATGCGAAACTGATAAACTACAATCAGTGTTCAACGCCGCAGCAAGGCTTATCACCGGGGTACCCAAGTTTTCGCACATTTCGGAACACCTCCGAAATCTTCACTGGCTGAAGTGTCCTGAAAGGATCCAGTACAAGCTATGCTGGATGGTGTTTAAAGCTATCAACGAAATGGCGCCACCGTATATTACTGAGCTATGCATTCCGGAAAATACTGGTCTAAGGCAGTCAACTCTTAGATCAGCGACATCATCTGCAATTGGAAGGTTGAAAGAGCCTAAGCGAAATCCGAACACTAAGTTTGGTGATCGTGCATTCGGAGTATCCGGCCCCAAGGCTTGGAATAAACTTCCTATGGAATTGAGATGTATAACCAGCCCAACAGAATTTAGATCCAAACTAAAAACTCACTTTTTCAGACACTCATTTCCATAAATCCGTCATTCTATCCAAATATTTCTTTTTTTTCATTTTTTTAAACCGTAATTGTTACATTATCTAGCGATTCCGTTCATTCAATTTTGCTATTGACTTGCCTACCAGTGGACAATGGACAATATCAGCGGGAACATAACAAGTTAATCGGTTTAATTGTTGGCAGATGAATCATCTAAATGCGTTTAAGATTGGCGATTGATTGATTTTATTCATTAATTTAATTCATTTAACATATATATCCAGCTAACAATAAATCTACCCTAATATAATAGAACTTCCTTCTTCTTCTGGCGTTAGTAAGATTAAATTGTTAATTTTAATTTTAACTGTAAGTTGCCAAATATGTAAATACTCGTGTATATGTCGTTAAGATAGTAGTTATAGGCCTTAGTCGTAAGTCACTAGATATAAGTCTTAGAGATAAGTCAGTAGTTCTAGTATTAAATATTTAAGAAATATATTTGTACAGCGCCCTTGAGGTGATTTCTCACGAAAACGGCGCTATATAAATTAGCCAAATATTATTATTATTATTAGAAGAAAACCCCGCTGTCGCCCTTGCTTTACGCAGAGTTTTTCAAAATCTATTCTAGACAGTGACTTCCTCTAGTTTTGAAGGTCAAATGTGCAAAATTGCCTCAATCTCGTAATAAAACTGTAGATTTGTATACAAATCAAAACCACGCCGCCCACCATAGAGACTCTTCTTTATCTCTTCTCTGTATAGTATAAAACAAAAAAATTACTAAATATATAAAACTTCCACAAGAGACTCTCTCAAAATTCGTTGCGTAGTTTAGAAGAACAAGCGCACAAACAGACAGAAGCGGATAGCGACTTTGTTGTAAACTATTTAGAGATATTGTCAGTTGAATTATTTTTTAGATATTTTCAGACAGAGAAAAGGGTCAAAACATCTTATATTCCTCAACGATTGTAATATTAACTTCTCTTTTATCTTGTAAAGTATATCAGTGTCTATCGATATACTCTCCACTGCTCCTAGTTTTTTTGCTGTTTGAACAGTCCATTTTGGGTCTAGGGAAATAGAAGGTCCGTTCAGGGGCAAGGTTAAATGCGACTCTGTATCAGCAGCGTTCGTGCCACTGTTCCCCAGTGTCGTACAGCTTGAGCACGGTAGCTCACACCTTAGCTTGAGATGGCTGTTGCAGGTTGTGTTTCGGCTCCCTGATCAATGGTTTTGCCACATTCCTTACGCTGTCACATGATCAATAAATATGACATCAAATTATCCATGACAAGTTATTAAAGTATCAAAAAAAAAAGTATTCTCTCATGTTGGAGAGAGTTCAGAAGAAATTCTTGAGATTTCTCTACATGACTACTATGACTACTACCCGTGGCTCTATCCCACTGACTTTCTTTTGGGTATGCGCAGAATGAACTATCTACGGGTCAGGAGGGATGTGCGCATTGCTACACATTTCTTCAGACTGATTCGTGAATGGTTTGAAAACTCAGTCATCATGGAGAGCATTAATTTCTATGTTCCCAATGGTTATCTACGTCACCGACAACATAGACTATTTTATCTCCCGGCCTGCAGAACTAACTTGCCAATGGTCATGCTTGTGGGGAGACCAATCTTGCTGATAACTAACTGCTTTTCTTTAATTTTTCTTTATCGCTTTTGCAAAGTATTGGTTTTAATAATGTTTTTGCAAAATAAATAAATATATCTGATGATGAACGGATTGGAAACTCACCTTGGAAGAGTTCGGGAGCCGCATAGGGCGGACTTCCGCAGAAGGTGTCCAGGCGCCGGCCGGGCTTGTACTCGTTGGAGAAGCCAAAGTCGGCAATCTTGATGTTCATCTCCCCGTCCAGCAGCAGGTTTTCCGCCTTCAGGTCCCGATGGATGATGAGCTTCTGGTGGCAGTACTGCACGGCGCTGACGATCTGCCGGAACTTGGCCCGGGCCTCCTTTTCCTTCATGCGGCCGTGCAGCACCAGGTAGTCGAACACCTCGCCCCCCGACGCGTACTCCATCACCAGGTAGAGGGTTCGTTCTGTTTCTATTACTTGGAACAGTTTCACAATGTTGGGGTGGTCCAGCATTTTCATTATTCGGACCTGCAAGCCATTCAAAAAAACACACATTGTATTTTAAAATAGATAGTAATATGAAAGTTTTTTTACATTCAGTGAATATAGAATACAGAAATAGCTCAGCTTTACATGTTAATAATAGAAACCTTAAAAGAATCAAGACACTGATTAACATAAACTATTATCCTAGAGCGAATGTTGGTGCTCCGCGAGCTTGTTGCGAGTGCTCTTTCAATGCTGGCTCATGTACTTAAAAAAGATGCATTTGATAGTATGAAATCGTTTGCTATGATAAGCTTTCACTACGTAATACTAGAAGTTGGGATTTATTTTAGTGCAGAAATTCTGGGAGTAACTACCACAATATGTATTCTTCACTGTCCGGAATACCAACGGAGTGAAATAATTATGCCGAATCAGTGGACATCTTCAATTTATCACTAAATAAATACAAAAGATTGTGACTGATGCAGTGCAGTTATATATATAAAAGCCCCTAAAAGGGGTGTTAAAAGTTAATAAAATAAATAAATATATGACTATTCAAACCTCACAGTGTACGCAGTACAAGGAGAACATGGAAATGCAAACATTTGTTTTAAAATTGGTTATTGACAATATAATATTATTCTAGGGATATGAGACCTAATAATGCTGAAATCTGCAAAACTCAATAAACTCAGTTTTCGCATTAAATAATTTTCACCTCAAATAAATTATAATCCAAATCCCGGCATGCACGACAAAATTTTATGTGATTAATTTGTGTTGATTTTGTTAAAAATACAGAAAAGTGTGACACGGGCATAATAAGCACTTTAAAAAAATAAAATAAAACTATTGATGCGGAAGTTTTGAGGTCAGTTTTTTCCTCTCTTATTTAACCTAAAAGAAGAACCTAAAATAGATTCTTAATCAGGGTTTGATTAAAACATAAATAATATAAACGATTTTAATATTATTATGTCAAAACATGGAGTGCAGAAAAAATGTAAAATTATCCATTTTTTAAAAGAAATAGCTATGAAAATACATTATTTTCCATTCTGCATTACTGAAATAGATGTTTCTCATTGTTATCTAACTGATATAAAATGTTTTTGAAATAAAATGTGCTTATTAACCGTGTCCCACTTTTGCGTCATAAAATAAAAATATATATATATAAGAATGTTGTACACACCTCTCTGAATAGTTTCTGCAGCGAACCGGGATTCAGCTGCGTCTTGTCGATGATCTTGATAGCCACCTCCTTTCCGGTGGGCACGTGCTTGGCCAGCTTCACCTTGGCGAAGTTGCCCTTGCCAATGGTCTTGAGCAGGCGGAACTTGCCGATGTGCGGCTCGTCCGAGGGGCGCGAGCGGAACGGCCGCGCCGCCCCGCCCCCACTGGCCGCCGTGCCCCCCGCGGCGGCCGCGCCCCCGCCTCCGGTAGCCCCTCCACTGCTAACGGCCGCCGCTCCAGCCGCAGACGATTCCGAGGCGCTCTGGAAAACAAAAAATAACTAATTAGCAACAATTCGTATATTATGTATCCTACCAGCTGCGCCAATATTATTTAGAGTTTTGTATGAGAGATAGGTATCTTAGATAACACTTCTGTTATTTCTATTAATGCGTAGTATTTATTGATACACTGATTGAAGATACCACTAGCAATGTTCCCTGTAAGGTGTACGCATGTGCGACTGCACATTTGTTACAAATCGTCCGCACACATGTTCACATCTTCCACACATATCTCGATTAAAGGAAAGTTTTTTTTTTTTTTTATATTAACTCCACACAGGAGGCCCTGAAGAAAATAATTTCCCTCAGGGCCTATGTCATCTTTGGGGATGCTGTGTGGAGGGTCTTTTTGTGGAGAGGAAGGAGTGAACATGGGTCTTGAAGAGTCCCATGTTGTAGGAGGGAGGAAACACAGAGGCCGGCAGTTCGTTCCACAGCCGAGCTGTTGAACTTAAGAACGAATCGTAGAAGCGACCCGTTCTCATGTGACAAATGTCAACCGTGTACAAATGTTGGGCGCGCGTTTGGCGTGTATCCCGACTACGCACCGGTGCCGAAGGGATCAATGACGCTAGTTCCTCAGAGCATCTTCTATTGTAATACCGATAGAACAAGGACAGCATACCTACCTGAAGCCTGTGCTCTAAAGATTGCAGTCCGTTTGTTAAGATTGGGAAATCTATCAAACGGACCGCCCGGTTCTGCACAGAGTCAAGGGTTTTTTTCAGGTATTTAGGGGCTCCGGACCAGAGATGGCTGCCAAATTCGACAGTAGGCCGCACTTGCGATTTGTACAGGGTCAGCAGTTGTGTACTATTAAAGTATCTGCGGGCCCTGTACAGTACGCCCAGCTTCTGAGAGGCCAGCTTTACTCTGGCTTCGATGGAGCCCCCGTACCTGAGCTGGTCACTTATAGTTACACCAAGCATATCAATGGAAGGCCTGTTCGGAAGATTGCTTCCGTTGAAGGAGACTAGATTATCATTTAGATCCCTTTTAGACGTAATCAGACAGGATTGGGTCTTTGAAACAGTGTCACCAGATTTGTATATATCTTGTACAGATAAGTTATTGTGCCGCCCACACTATGAAACAATTAGAGGGAACGTTGACTATTAGTATGGCGGATTAATGACTAACATTATTGATGAACTGGTGTAGAAAGAAGATGAGTGAGTTGGCGCTACTCTATATAAAAGCCCATATATTGTTTTCTCACTCTAACACTATGCAAATCAAATAATAATAATAATGATGATTGGATTATTTGTATAGCGACGTTTTCGTGGGAAAATCACCTCAAGGGAGCTTAACAACTTAGTTTATACATTTAATGTATTCCTATGACTTAGACTTGTGGCTTATAACTAAGATTAATAGCTAGTGACTTATAACTAGTGATTAATGTCTAGTGATTTTACAAGCAAGACTTTTAACTAGTAACTTAAAACTATACATATTTTTATGACAGAGTGGGTATATACAAAATACCACTATAATATGACTTACAACTACGGCTTAAACTAGAGATTTACGACTAACATCCATATTTACGTTTACAAATACAGATAGTTAAGATTTCTGCCCGTGGTGTCAATGGTAAAGTATAAAGTATTACAAAAACAATTTACGCTACATTAATCTGAGTAGTCAAGGAGAAAAATCCCCTGGACTGAGCAATGAAATACTACTGAAAAAAATGCTGTCATTATTATGGATACGGCAAGTTGAAAAGGTCTTTAGTTTTGCTCTGAACTCAGATGAGCTGTCGATCTTTCGCAAATGTAAAGGGCGTTTGTTCCAAGCTGTTGGGCCTGCTACTGCAAAAGCTCGATCTCCAAAATTGTCAACTAAGCTTCTTCTAATATATCTTACACATATCTCATACTTAAATAACCACCACGCCGTTTCCTCGCAGGGGTAGGCAGAGAGGACGGACCGCCAAACAACTCGGTCTTGGCACACACTTTTTGCCACATTCACACATCGTCTAATACAAATCTCTTGACATGGCCCGACTCGAGTATCTGATTCACTTAATTGTGCCATGTCTTCCTCGGGCGTCCCCGACTTCTGTTACCATTCGCATTTGCATCATATATTCTCCTTACACTCCTTTCTTCGCTCATTCGCTCTACATGCCTAAACCATCTAAGCATCCCTTTCTTGATCTTACTCATTACACTGACATCAGGCTTGTACTCTTTGCGGATCTCCACATTTCTCACTACGATCATACATGGTTTTATCAAACATACGCCTCGCATTCAGTCTAATTTCATCCTTCCTCTGCCAATTCCATGCTTCACTTCCATACATCAAGGTAGGTACCAACACTCCATTGTGGACTGCTAGCTTCGCTTCTTTGGACAATTTTTTGTTAGTGCCAACTGCGTTCAGTCCTCCATTAATGGAGTTACCTGCATTTACCCTAGACTTAGGCATGACGAGCTTAACAGCATTATATTGTGTTGTTGATTTTTTTTTTTTTTTTTATAGTGAATACCTCACAAGAGTCCCAACTGCTCCCGTCTGGAGCCAGTGAGACTATGGCATCCCCAATTGGGGGATGTTGTGAGGCTGAAGGTAAGTGGGGAAGGGAAAGAGGACGGTGGGGAAGTACCTGGCTATTCAGATCTAGTCACTAAACACGGCTAAAGCCATTTGGAGCAACGTTTCAATTCTGAATGGTGGTCTTACACCAGGGCGATACTGGTAGTATCTTCCACTCTGGAACGTGTCGCAAATATACTATATATTATTTTAATTAATTAATTGTGAAATAACACAAATTAATCAAATAAAATTTATTTGCGCACGCCGGGTTCGAACCCGCGACCTTCGGAATGGCAGTCCAATGCGTTACCACTGGACTATGCCGGCCGTCAAATGGCTATGTTGTTGAGCTTTTCTGCTGACCACACTTAAAAGCTTTAACGAACTGAGAATCAGCGTTCAAGTATCCGATACTATTCAAATATCTTAGCGACTACCGCTATACATCTCTGCACGGAGGTTCGTACGCAAGCACAAGGTGCCCACATTTTGTTAACTCGACCAGTTGCCGGGCGCAAGGGAGCTTAAATTATTGTTGATGTATATGAGTACCGCAATTGTCTTAAACCAGTGAGACTATGGAACCCCCAATTGGGGTGTGTTGAGAGGCTGAAGGAAGGATGAAAGAATAAATTAATTATTAATGGGAAGGAGATTGGGGAGAGGAAGGTGGAAAAGTACCTAGCTATTCAGATCTGGTCACCAAACATGGCTAATGCCATTTCGACCAATGTGTGGATTCTGAATGGCGGACTTTCACCAGGGTGATACTGAAAGTATCTACCACTCTGGAATGAGCCGCAGATATACTATAATATATAATTTTTATAAACTTGTCAAATTCCACTTCATGCTTAATATGCAAAATAATTATAAACAGCACATGGTTTTAAATTAATTACTACAAGTAACAACTATTTATGCTAAAAGATGCATTAAAGTTACATTTTATCTCAATCAAAATTAAGTTAAGTTTGAAGGTTAAGAATTTATTAAAATAACCCAAACTAACAACTTAAATACCTATTTTTTACATGTATACTTAAATCCCCGCCTTAAATAGTTTGTCTCCATTAGATATTTAAGTTGAAATCAAGTGTTATTTTTTTTTCAGAGCTTTTGCGTGAAGCGGAAAAACTGACAACTTTACTATTATTTTAATGAACAAACTGTGAATTAACACAAATTATTAATCAATACCGTTAAATATAAACATATACTTATTAAAACATCACAACATTCCCCAATAATAGTTTTGCCAACATAGTCTGATGACATCAGCAGTTCAATCTCTTGTCACATAAAAATCAAAACAATAACGATTCAACCATTCCAAGTCGTAATATGCTGATAAAAGGATAAAACTATATGGATTTTTTAAAATAAATCACTGATATAACACTTCCATTTGTGATATTTACACGCTTGGCTCAATTTTCCTAACCTGCAATGTCACAACAAAACTTTTACGTTTAAATCGCGAGTTTTTGTGCACCGCGTACATGAAAATAGCAAAATTAATGGGCGTATCAATGAAGTCACTGAATAAATAAAAAATGAGAAACGTTTTAACACTTACAGTTGGAATTTTCATGATTGTTTGTACGACCGTTTGAATACGTTTTGACAGTTGCAAATTACTACTATAACTGTCAGATGTCAGAGTAGAAAAAAGCTTCGAGCTAATTTCGACAGAGTGTAAATACGAACTGGGAGACAACAGGGGTGAGTTGTTACATTTTCATATTATGTGTTCATATTATTATTTCTGATGTCATAAAAAATGTAGAAATTATTGTGACAGTTAAATCAGTAATAATAAATATAATAAAATATAGAATAAATGCTAAGATTACAAAAATATAAACAATTTTAAAAAAACTGTCTACATACAAAATTATAATCTCGGTTGTGACTCTTGTCTGTAACTCCAGTTCAATAAACTCTAGAACAAGGTGTCGCTTCGAATTAAAAATAATAATAATTGGATAATTTGTAGAGCGCCGTTTTTGTGAAAAATCACCTCAAGGGCGCTGTACAATTTATTTCAATTTAATTTAATTAAGTGTCACTTTTCATGTTTACTAACGGTGTTCATTCAAAAGGAAAATTTCTGACTGTCTGAAATTAACATTTTTTTTATAAATGCATTCAGCTTCACAAATCCTACAATTAAAATATCCCGTGATTTTTCGCGGGTCTCCGCTAGAGTAAAATTATATTTGCAGAAGACTTATGCCAAAACAATTACGAAACAACTTGTCAGGACGAAATCAAAGTAGTAAAATTAAAAATAAATTTTGTGAAGGTGGAAACACAAAAGCAGAAAAAAATTCCACAAACAAGCTTTCGAGCACTAGAATGAGTCGTAGAAACGACCCGTTCCTACTATGTATCGCCCAAACATGATGTATAGATAGCGATCCGTATCAAAAGCATAAAGAACTAGAGGGAGACAGCAGAATCGCGTTTCCTAGCGGTTGTCTATGATGAGGTGAGAATGTATGAATGTGGATTAAGCAAGGAGCACGTATCTTTTCACTCGATTCAAACTCACTTTCGTTATCCGATTTGTCCTCTTCCTAAATATCCGGATGAAACCGGAAAATGGCAAGCTGAAGGGGAGGAATGGCGGCTTCCGGTTCCTCATCTTCCACTTCCGCTTCCGGGAGGAGCAGCTCGGAAACATGGCCGGGTTCGATATTCAAATTATTTGCACTTCCGCCATTGGCCCCACACCCCCCTAAGTGCTCAAAAACTCACAAAACGTAGAAAAATATTATTTTGAGGCACCATCTATTTTGCTAATAATATTATTTTTTTAAATAATAACAATTAACAATTTTATTTAAATTACGACACGAAATAAATGTATTATTTTTAAATGAAAATCAACCAAAAGTTTTTTTAAGACATGTATTTTAAAATATCTCTAAAAAGTTTAAAAAATTGGTCCTACACGTTACCTTCCTTGCCAGGGACAGAAATAAACCGCGCTTACACATTCATTTCGTACATCAACTACTGTAATATCACACGACTTCAGAGAACTGCGTGTAAATCCGCGTGTGTGTACGAGATTGCCACCAAAAGTTGATAGAATGCATCGTCATCGACAGCGAGTCCGATTTTCTATTATTACAATTGCGAATTTGTCGGAATTAATTAAAATTTGAGCCTCGAGCAAGCCCAGATTATTAGAGTTTTGTGATGCCTAAATGCAAAAAAAATGCCGTTTCTCAGTGACGTTTTACGAGGACATCAACGTAATAAGTTTATACATATGCACCAAAACACATTATCCTAAGACTATGTAGTCTAGGTCAACTCTGACTGTGCAACCTTATAATCTGAAGAAGTTCGTGTATCTCTAGATATTATAAAATAAAGTCACTATCCGAGTCTGTATGTTTGTGCGCCTAGTTCTTCTAAACCCCGCAGCGGATTTTGATAGGGTTTATACTATAATTTAGAGAATTTCTTCCGGAAGGTTTACATATATGATGTATGCTTATTATATTTATAGAAAATAGAGAAAAGTCAATGTTTTATAATCAAGTCGTAAAAATATATTTTCGAGCACTACATTCCTAACGCTGGCTAAACCTCATGAGGTCATGAGATACATATAAATAATGTACTACGGAATTGTATATCTTAAAAAGGCCTACATAAAAGTCCGTGATAGTATATGTCTATCTCAGTATGTACACGGCAGCTGGTAAATACATAATGTAACCTATGGGTTAATTGAGGAAACAGTTTACACCTGTATCATTCCTCCCAAAGGAATGTAATTTGTTCCTTTAACCTTTGTTTTACAAAAGGGTATTTTATCTCTCTGGGTTAGCTGATCTCGAAGCCGACAATTAACAAAGCGTCGCTGGAGTCAGTCCTGCCAGAGGTAACAGAAGTTAGGTAACTTAATTTTCTACAGCAAACATGACCTTTTCACCACAGCTGTGACCTGTGACATCCCTTCCCGGGATCACAGCGGGATGAAAACACTAATCAACAGCATCCTCGCCCAAATTAGTAAGATACGAAGCTATGCGGGAATGAGCAAGTAGTCAATAAAAGAGCTAATCAATATACGTTCGGAATTAACATAATAACTTTTGTTATTATAATATTAATAGCATTAGATCATTAGAGAAGGAAGTAAGAAGTGAGAAGCTCCACAAGTAACTAACCAAACAAGGTTATCGGGTAAGAACTGTAAGCAGTATTACGGACTCACTAAAATCAATGTAATGAAAAATCACAATGGAAACGAATATTCAGGGATTTCCAATAAGAGGTGTTATTTTGATATTCAATCGTAAAAGATTGGTTTGGTAATTGGTAAAAATGGTTTCGTTGCTTGTGTGGCACGTAGCGCCGTCTTGTTGAAAGTAAACGTTGTCCAGATCAATACCATCCAATTCCGGCCACAAAAAATAGTTGATCATCTCTCGATAGCGCAACCATTCACCGTAACTGTTGCTCCAGCCTCATTTTCGAAAAAGTAAGGTCCAATGACTCCGCCGGACCATAAATCGCACCAAACAGTCACACGTTGAGGATAGAGAGGCTTTTCAACAATAACTCTTGGGTTTTCCGAGCCCCAGATGCAACAATTTTGCTTGTTGACGAAGCCACCGAGGTGGAAATGGGCCTCATCACTCAAGATGATTTGCATTTGATTCACTCAAGTGAATTTAATTTCAATGCGTTGTTGAATCGTGTATCGTTCCATTTTTATTAATGGCGTAGTTTCTACTTGTCAAATGTCAAAAAATGACAGCTTCAAAATTAACATCTACCGAAATGGCGGTCTATTCAAAATAACACCTCTTATTGGAAAACCCTGTATATAAATTGTATGACAATTTAAGCGAAAATTATTGGTAATCCGAATTGCAGGCCGTTTCTTGATAAACTTTAAATTAATTAATAATACATCGGAACACGTATTAGTAATAATCTTGCATTTTTATATATTAAGAAGATTTTAATGAAAGATTTAATCGAGATTAATGAAAATTTGGTCACTTGGCCTTCAGAATAAGAGCAAGGTCACTCTAATGAGAGTTCAACTCCTATACCCTTGTTCCACCCTTTAAAGCAGAATTTTGATACTTATTGACGAAATTTTGCACACTTCACGTTAAAAATAAGAGAAAAAATAACATCTGATTTGGAAGTTTATATTTATATTTTTTATTGAGTAATTTATATTTTTATTTATTATTATGTGCATAGCTGGCAGCATTCTGCTGATGCGCTCATATCTGATTTCACAACAAGTTTGACAGTAATTGAGTTGTTTCAAGTTTGAACTAAGTCCTTTCTTCTCTCCAAATGTGTATCCAATAGAGCTTTGAATTGATTTATATTTGTTGCATCGATGACATGTTGTGGGAGTTTGTTCCAAGCATCCACTACTATATTCGCAAAGAAGTGTTTTCTAGGATTAGATGCAAAAGGCGTTTTGGTAATTTTTTTTGAGTGTCCACGGAGATTTATTTTTTTATTAGCAGTGAAGATTTCTTGGATGCTAGGGCAACTGTAATTTCCAGATAAAATTTTTAAAGTCTCGATCAAGTCACCCCTTTCTCTTCTTTCTTGTAATGTTGGTAATCTTAGTTCCTTGAGTCTATCTTCGTATCGTAGATCTTTCAGAGCTCTTGGTATTTTAGTGAAACGTCTCTGTACTCTCTCTAACAGATTTGTATTCTACTAAAGCGAAGCGATAGGAAAACCTTCAATTTATCTAAAGCATACTTTTTGGTATTCATAATGTTCACCAATTCGTTATAAATATTAATTAAAATAGTGATTTAGCATTAAGCTTCGCCTTAAACAGTGATTCCTGATATTATTTGGAGTAAAAAAATTTAACGAAATTTTGGTCTCGGGTGACTTTTTTGTTTACTTTTTTATTTTTATTTTTCTAATCCTTCCCCTCACATCGACCCCAGCTGTCCAATTCCTACTGATTTTCTACTTTTTTTTAAATATTTTCAACTCCAAATAATGTCAGGAATCACTGTTTGTAAGTCAAGTACGTCCCTTAACACCCTGTAGATTATATATTTTTTATTAGTTCGCGTTCGTTTGCCATTTAAAATTTAAATAATTATTATGAACGGCAAAATGCTGTGATAACACAAAGTGTGTCGCAGGGAGATAGATAAACACAATGACACAATGTTATCAGCAAGAGACACTGTAGTGTACTTGTACTCGGTATAGCTCTGCACCTTGTATTTGCTACGTTTTTAAACGAAATGCTAAACGTAAGCTGAATATGTATTTCTTAAAACAAACACAAACTCTCTGATTCAATTAACCTCTTGAATTTTCACGTGATAGATTTACAACGGCTCTGATATCTTAATTAGCAGGCGGTTGGAATAATCTGGACCCCGACCTTGAAGTTGCCACTTTATTTATAATACACTCGGTCTCTACAATACTCGACAAACGGCATCTATGGGTAACCCAATCGAATACTACTAGTACCAGATGTATGGTTGAGCTTTTACGTTAATATCAATTGTCCAAAGAAGAAGAATTAAAGTAGACTGAATGCTGTTGATATGACATCCCTTAGGCGTATGTGTGGTAAAACAAAGTATGATCGTGTGAGAAATGTGGAGATCCGCAAAGAGTGCAAGGCCGATGTAAGCGTAATGACTAGGATTAAGAAAGGAGTGTAAGGAGAATATACGATGCACATGTGAATGGTAGCAGAAGTAGGGGACGCCCGACGAAGACATGGCATGACCAAGTTAATCAAATTCTTGAGTGGGCCCATGTCAAGAGTCATAATAATAGAAGAGTATGTATGAGACGATGTATGAATGTGAATGAGGCAAGAAGTGTGTGCCAAGACCGAGTTGTTTGGTGGTCCGTCCCCTCTGCATACCTCTACGGAGAAAAGGCGTGATGGTTAGTTAGTTAGTACTTTTTTTTTATTAAATACCTTAAATTTATTTAAAAATTAGCGATTAAACTTGTACTAATTTTTAATAATTAACCATCACGCAGTTTCCCCGCAGGGGTAGGCAAAGAGCACGGGTTGTTAAACAACTCTGTCCTGGTACACGCTCCTTGCCTCATTCACATTCATACATCATGTCATACATACTCTTCTATTATTCTGACTCTTGACATAGCAATTATGTCCTAAATCATGTATCTAAATTTCGTAAACAATTATTTAATGTTAATTAGGTGTTAATCTCAAATGACCTACCAGGTAAGTATTATCTCCATATATAGTTAGTAATAACATAGATCATTGTAAAAGTGTATTATATATATTTATACAGCGCCCTTGAGGTGATTTTGCACAAAAACGGCGCTATATAAATCATGCAAATATTATTATTATTATGGCCCGACATAAGTATATATATTTACCATTCAATTCACAATCGCGTCATATATTCTCCTTAAACTCCTTTCTTCGTTCATTCGATCAACAAGCGTCCCTTTCTTCATCTTACGCATTACGCTTACATCAGATGTGCATTATTTGCGCATCTTTACGTGATCATACATGGATTTACCGCACATACGCCCCAGGAACCTCAATTGTACAGAATTCAATCAGGGTAGGTATCAGCACTCCACTGTGGACTGGCTAACTTCGCTCCTTTGTATTCAATTTATCTTATTAAATTCAAAAGTACATATTTGAGGGTAGGACAGTTTTAATCACCAAGTTAAGTATGTACTTAAGTTTGTAACAAATTATTATAAGTAATAATTATTAGCCAGAAACACAAATATAAATTGAAAAAATCTTCCGAGTAAAAATAAATGCCGCCGACGAGAATTGAACCCGCACCTTCTGATCCTTTGTGGTTTGCATAAAATCTTATCTTGTAAACATATGTTTACCTTTAATAAATCATACCTAAGTTTGAATTGTTTTTTATTTAAAGAAACACAAATTTCCATTCCCGATTTTCGAATAACCTGACAATATTGTAAATCGTCCTGCTACCATCATTATTGTGAAAAAATGTTGCTTGGGCAATGATGGATTGGACCCACGACGCCCGAGTGGGAAGCAGACGCTTTGAACACCCGGCTACTAACCGGTCAAACGTTTTTCCGAGCAATTTATTAGCAGTAAAGCGTAAACGAGTTAATTTTTCACAAAAATACGGTGTTATATAAAATATGCACTTTTTATTTATTTATTTTTGAAACACTCGGCTAAATCAACATCAGAAAACAGTCACAAAAAAACTAACTTTGATTTACACGTGTTTACATAATTCTGTTTAAAAATAACACCTTAAAACAGCACAATGCCTGATCTGTAAATCAGTACAATTTCGTAGCGCGGATTTCTGATAAGTTCGTTTCGTTGGTTGCAAAGCAAGCGCATGCGATATACTGAGTATGGGTAGGTACTGGCTTTCGTTGACAGTTCTCTGCGCTACAGGGGGGTAGGGGGGTAGGGGGCGGTGGTACTTGACACCCCTGACCTCCCACACCACCCCCGTAATGCGAGTTAGTGGTTAACAACTAGTTGAATATTTATTTATTTTAACTCATAATTCAATATCATTATCAAACTATCATGGATTTTTATATATTTAATGTTTGGAATAACTTTATTGAGTAATACCTCAATTTGTAATATTTAATTATTGAAGACAATATTAGCGATTACTAAACGAAAATCTGAAACAGAAAAATCAGAACAGGATACGGTCACATCTAGGACTCGAACCCAGGACCCTTGTCTTGCAGGGACACCGCTCTACCACTGAGCTAATGGGACCCTATCCTCTTCGGTCACTTTTAACTGTATCATACTTCGAATAAGAACTACCAGAAGACAATACTAAATACTAGACAATACTAGATGTGACCGTATCCTTTTCTGATTTATCTGTTTCAGATTTTCTTTTAAAAATGGCTAATATTGTCTTCAATAATTAGATTTTTATACAATTATAGATAGATATCATGTGATATAATTTATTTATTTAATATTCAATATCTACCTACGGTATAAATATACCATAAAAAGCATAAAGCAAAAACAAGAAATATATATTTTTTGAATATCAATTAATTGTGCCATTTGATTGTAAAATAACGGATATAAAATTAGGAGATACAAGTACGTACAAAATAGAACAAACCGTACCAAATTTCTCTAATAAACAATGAACAGTGTTAATCTCAAGTGAGCAACCAGGTAATTATGGTACTGTATATTATCTGCCTGTATAAAATGTAAATAAATAATAATAATTACAAATGTACATTCTAGCATCACTTTCATCAATCAAATGCATTATACATATGGCTTTGTATTGGTGATAAATTGATTAGTCTATAGTTAGTAATAAGATATATAATTGTAGAAATGCATCATATATTTGTACAGCGCCCTTGAGGTGATCTTTCACAAAAATGGCGCTATACAAATCATCCAAATATTGTTATAATGTACAAGTATATGATAATGTAGTCTTCTTGTAACTACCTTCCATGCAGCTAAATAGATCCGCCACAACTGCGTATCTATTACTAACTTCGTGTAAAAGAGGAACAGTATACAGTCCTACACACGCTCTAGTATACTTGCGCAAGTCTCTGCTCAAATGTACTTGAAGGTTCCTACACATGCTCTAGTATACTTGCGCAAGTCTCTGCTCAAATTTACTTGAAGGTTCGTACAAACGCTCTGGTATACTTGCGCAAGTCTATGCTCAGTTTACTTGAAGGTGTATGTACCGGCCAGTTTCAACAGGCAGAAGAAGGATGCACCTCCAACGAATGATTCATAATCCCATGTTGTGGCAGGTAATTTCTAAACTAATAACATTTCCTGTTTAAAAGGTATTACGAAATGACCCAATGTTTTAGAACAATGTCACTACTTTACAGTTTACAAAACACGTGCCAAATTTAAAACAAACAATACAATGGCAAGGCATTGAGTTGTATAAACATCTCAAATTATATACCTCGATGTGGCAACTGGCAAGGCGACCTTCCTCTAATGTTTGACTGACCTGATAAAATATACCTCGATGTGGCAAGGCGACCTTGACTGACCTGATGACCTGATCATGCAGTTTCCGTCTTTATTACTTGCGAACACCTAAGAAAAGGAAACTCTAAATGTTGGTATTGTCAGCAAACAATCACATTTGGATTCGGTTTTGAGGTATAACTATTTTTTGATTTGAGCTTTAGTTTTCCAGTAGATATATATATATCCCCAGTCCAAGGTTGGAATTTGTTAGGACAAATCTGAAAAATATTGGCCAATACAAAATTACTATTAGCTACATATTGTCTTTTAAAATGGGTGGAAGTGTAAATTCGGCTTCAATAGTTAATATAAACTATAAAGTTTAAAATTTTTTCAATATAAATATTTTTTGGGTTCTCTATATGATATTTATATAGTTTCCCATGTGTACCACTAGTTTCTGGACACCGTATACAAGTCTGGGGCCTAGGACTCAAAATGTGTTATGTAGAATGTAGTAAATTGGGGGCATCAATTTTATTTTAAATTCGTATAGAAAATACAAAAAAATGACTAACACTATTCCTACCTATAACGAATTGAAGTATTTGAATTTGAATTCCTACCTATAACAAATTGCAGTATTTGAATTTGAATTCCGACCTATAGTGAATTGCAGAATTTTAATTTGAATTCCTACCCATAAACCAATTAGCAGCATTTGAATTTGAATAACTACCCATAAAGAATTGCAGTATTTGTATTTGAATACCTACCTACCCATAAAGAATTGCAGTATTTGAATTTGAATACCTACCTTTAACGAATTGCAGTAATTGAATACCTACCAATAAAGAATTGCAGAATTTGAATACCTACCTATATGTACGACAACTGCAGGGAAAACTACATTATATTATTGCAGTGCATAAAGACAGTATTAAAATAAGCTGATTTAGTTAAATATAATAATGGTGTCCGGGTTGACGACGTACCAAGGTGGCTGGTTGACTTTCTGTCCGAGGTTACAGCGTGTGGGGAAGTTTGTTGGGAGGGCTGCAGGTTGTGTGAGGAGGGGGGTTTGAGTGTAGAGAGGATTTCAGTGTCACGTGACCGGAAATGGGTACCTACCTAACTGTGAAATGTCAGCGCTGGGGGAAGTTAGTATTACATAGCCGGTACCTAACTGCTGACTGCTAGGTGTATCTAGTTCGGGTGACATGGTGTGGGCGGTAAAACTAATATGAGTAATACAATATTATGCAGATCGAGGGCGGATTTTAGCGCACCTTTTGGTTTAAGGGCCACCGGTTTAGATTACAAGAGATTGGGGCAGAAACTCATAAATTGACGTCCTTGACAGAGCGGCGAGATCCTCGGCTCTGGGCCAAATGATCGCGTGTTCAAATTCCGACAAGGGTAAACTGCCTTTGTCATTTTTTTTGCAATTTTAAGTTTATTATACAGGGTTTTCCAATAAGAGGTGTTATTTTGATATTCAATTGTAAAAGATCAATGGTTTCGTTGCTTGTATGGCACGTAGCGCCGTCTTGTTGAAAGTAAAAGTTGTCCAGATCAATACCATCCAATTCCGGCCATAAAAAATCATTAATCATCTCTCGATAGCGCAATCCATTCACCGTAACTGTTGCTCCAGCCTAATTTCCGAAAAAGTAAGGTCCAATGACTCCGCCGGACCATAAATCGCACCAAACAGTCACACGGTGAGGATAGAGAGGCTTTTCAACAATAACTCTTGGGTTTTCCGAGCCCCAGATGCGACAATTTTGCGTTTTGACGAAGCCACCGAGGTGGAAATGGGCCTCATCACTCGAGATGATTTGCATTTCATTCACTCAAGTGAATTTTAATAATTGCAATGCGTTGTTGGAGAGTTTATCGTTCTATTTTTATTAATGATGTAGTTTCTACTTGTCAAATGTCAAAAAATGACAGCTTCAAAAGTAACATCTACCGAAAAAGCGGGCTATTCAAAATAACACCTCCTATTGGAAAACCCTGTAGATGTCATTTCATAACGTTATTATTTCATTTATTTAAAAAAAAACGTTTAATTATAACAAACAAGTTCAGCGGTGTAATCATTATTACGCGTGACAGCTGTTTCGCCTTTGGAAGGCATTATTAAACTGTGGCGAGGCCAATTAGAGACGATCGATTTATATTAGTTCTACACAACAATAATAGTTGGATTATTTGTATGGCGCCGTTTTCGTGAAAAAATCACATCAATAATAAAAATAATAAAGATGATTGGATTATTTGTATAGCGTTTTCGTGAGATAATCTGAATAACCAGTTTTTTCCCCACCTTCCTTTACCCCATCTCCTTCCCGCCCCAACTGGGGATGCCATAGTCTCACTGGCTTTAGACGGTTGTGAGCAGTTGGGACTTTTGAGTGGTTTCATATAATTTATTTTTTATACACTGTTTTTTTAATCGACGATCTTTCTAATATCATGTTGTATCGTAGATTAATTCTTGGGCAGAGGGTTCGTCTAGTATTTAATAAGTCGGCGGTTTTGGTTTGTTTTAAATGGCAACTATGACGTCATAAAATACAGTACCTAATATCTGGCCTCCCCAAGCGTAGGCAGATAAGATCGCAGTGAACAAATCAGAATATATGATGAACGAAATTGCAACGTTTCGACCATATTACAAAAAATTTAAAGTAAGATTTTTTTGCCTCGTGAAAACGATACCACCCTTCCGATAAGTGATGTGTTCTTGCCAAACGTCTCTGAGAAACAGCATTTTGTCTTGCTAACGTCAAATTATTAGCAAGAAATGGGCAATTTTTCAAAATTATATTAGTTACTAGCACAAACGCGTGATACAGATCACTTGATAGTCTGAATTCTCGACTAATCAGTTCCTATTTTGAAATTTAAAATTAAAATAATTTTATGTTAAGAAAATATATCGTAGGTAGGTTTGTGTGTACGGTGATACTTACTTCTGTAAAAAAAATTGAAAACAACACTTAAAATCAAAGCAAATTTTGGTTCATTTAACCAGATTTTACGCAGGACTACAAAACAGCACAGACAACTGAAATTAGTATATAGGATTATTTTAAAGGTTTTAGATTAAGTTCTTATCGTATGTACCTTTAAAGTGATATTTTTTTTAAATTTCACTAGAATTTTCTTTTCTGATGTCGATATCTGTCGGCGATAGTGTTTTGTCGGTTGCAGCTGTTTCTACGGCAGCATTAATCACTATTGCAAATAAATAAAAAGCGTTTAAATTACTAGGTACCTTCTGGGAGTATAAAAAAAGATAGAAATAACGGCAACTCTGTAGATAATTAGGATTTTCATAGTTGCCAGAGCGAATCGCAGCGGCAACATCGCGTAATACATTATAAATTCGTGACTCACTATCAAATGATAGGAAGTTTCTACGTAAATAATAATAGAAGAATGATAATGCAACCATCTATCTATATAAATAAAAATACAAATGTCCGTTTGTTCAAAATCTTAAATCTCCGAAAATTCTTCACGGATTGCTTTGAAATTTTGACACAATGTTGCATTCGAATACGCGTGTGTTTTTATATACCTATATATTATACAGAGTGTTAAGGGACGTAATTGACTTATTTTAACCAGTGATTCCTGACATTAAGGGACGTACTTGACTTATTTTAACCTGTGATTCCTGACATTAAGGGACGTACTAGACTTATTTTAACCTGTGATTCCTGACATTAAGGGACGTACTAGACTTATTTTAACCTGTGATTCCTGACACTAAGGGACGTACTAGACATATTTTAACCAGTGATTCCTGACATTAAGGGACGTACTTGACTTATTTTAACCAGTGATTCCGGATATTAAGGAACGTACTTGACTTATTTTAACTAGTGAACCTGACATTAAGGGACGTACTTGACTTATTTTAACCAGTGATTCCTGACATTAAGTGACGTACTAGACTTATTTTAACCAGTGATTCCGGACATTAAGGGACGTACTTGAATTATTTTAACCAGTGATTCCTGACGTTAAGGGACGTACTTGATTTATTTTAACTAGTGATTCCTGACATTAAGGGACGTACTTGACTTATTTTAACTAGTGATTCCTGACATTAAGGGACGTACTTGAGTTATTTTAACCAGTATTTCCTCACATTATTGGGAGTAAAAAATGTAAATGAAATTTTGGTATCCGGTGACATTTTTTATGTTTTTTTTTCAACTAAAAAGATGAAAAATCAGTAGATATTAGACAATTAGGATCGTGGTGAGGGCTTGGTCGATTACTAGGCGGAATTCCCAGTAATGAGAGTTTTTTTTTGTTTTCGTTTAGAAAAAAAAAGTCACTGGTTTCCAAAATTTCACTTACATTTTTCGCTCCAAATAATGTCAGGAATTACTGGTTAGAGTAAGTCAAGTACGTGCCTTAACACCCTGTATAGATGTAACCTGTGGCAGGCAATTGGATAAACATGCTTTTCTAAAACACCATCTGTTGGACGTTAAAGCAACACGAGCTATTTTTTCTCTATCTGCACAGACATACTGAGCCACAGCAAGTGACGGGGTACAGGTATCTTGAAATAATAATATTATTATTTCTTATTACTTCCTTTAGTGTAACCATAGACATATGAATATTAGTAGACCTGCCCTAAGTGATTAAAAGCGTATTATCCCCACTCCCCATACCGGTTCCATTGGAGCCGGCTGTGCTCGCGTATGGCCTCAAGTGAAATTTGGAAAACGTGACGTCATCATTCTTGTGCGAACTATGGTCGAGGCATCATCGGTTCATTTTACGAAATAACACGGCAAAATGTTGACTTGTACTATGAAAACTTGTAAAAATAGATGTGAAAAAGAGAATAAACCCAATTGTCGTATTACATTCCATATATAAGCATTATTTTACTTTATTTTAAGCATATTCACATCGTATAATATGAATCAGTTGTTACTATCACATCGAGAAACGTCTGGACGCGAAACACAAAGCTGGTTGGTTGCTGGGAAGAAAATTATGAACATTTATAAAAGTGTCTTAACTAAATACTTAAACTAACTACGACTCTGCAAACAGAAGAAATTTACTTTGACGAATTTGGACTTCGCAAATTAGTTCATAACGTGGCGAGTAATTTGCGCTCCCATGTAAAAATGTCTATTCATTCAAAAGCATATTTTACTTTTAAGAAGTAAATGGTGATATTATAATGCGAGATGCCTATTTACTGTCAGATTGATTTATTGACGAATCACAGTCAGTCTTACGCCCTTCGTTCTTCAACAGTTGATTTTACCCCTCGCCATTATCTTCTCGTCTATTAATTCCTATGTCTGTGAGTGTAACACAATATAATATGACTAGCTGACGTGTACCCGGCGTTGCTAGGGGTTATCCTTAGGAGATAGACACATACCACATATATAGACATTTCTGTAGGCCTTTTTAAGATATACAATTCCGTAATACATCATTTTGATATATCGCATGACAAGGTTTAGCCAGCGTTAGCAATTTAAGCACGAAAATATTTTTTTACGACTATATTTCAAAACATCGACATTTCTCTACTTTCTATAAATATAACATGCATGTATTATATATATAACCCTTCCAGAAGAAATAATCTAAATGATAGTGAAAACCCTATCAAAATGCGTTCTGCAGTTTAAAAGAAATGAGCGCACAAACATACTGATTATTTTAAACTATTTAGAGATTATACAAGTATCGCAATTTAAATAATTTTTCGCTGATTGAGACACTAAACTGGTTAAAGCGGCCATGAGTCTGTCACGGTGTGCATTTATTCTTCGGGGAAAATAAAGATATAGATATCTCTATCCCTGCTTTCGATAAAATCAAGTGACATATAATTAATAATTATATTTTATCAGGACTTTACGCGAGTATTTATCAAAATGATATCAATTGGTCTTACTAACTAGCCATCACGTCATTTCCCCGCAGTGGTACACGGAGAGGGTGTGACGCCACAAAATCTATTTTGTGACATACCCCTTTCCACATTCATACATCGTGTAGTGTTTTTATTAATTTTTATTCTATTTTAGTGTTATTGGGGAAACAAATAGTTTTACAATTTTATATAAATAATTACATTTCACATGTTGCATTAATCACTGATGTTTCCACATACAGAAAGAAACATAATAATCAGAAAAACATAAATAAACAGAAAAACATAAATAATCGGAAAAAACATAAATAAACAGAAAAATCATAAATAAACAGAAAAATCATAAATAATCAGAAAA
The DNA here is from genome assembly GCF_061612785.1 of Hesperophylax consimilis. Taxonomy (NCBI): domain Eukaryota; kingdom Metazoa; phylum Arthropoda; class Insecta; order Trichoptera; family Limnephilidae; genus Hesperophylax; species Hesperophylax consimilis. The sequence continues at coordinate 3,506,587 of NC_142865.1, read as the reverse complement.
AAACCTAAATAAACAGAAAAACCATAAATAAACATTAAAAAAACTTAATGAAAATAACAAAGATATCTTACACACCTTAATGAAAATTAAGTATAGTTTTAGATTAAACAGACAATTTATTGGCCTGACCGAGTATTTCATCATTATTGGATGGCGACATGTCTTCCTAGGGTGTCCCCGACTTCTTCCACCTATTTTGTTATACAGTATTATGAATCCGAAGGTTCTTGGGTATCTCTTTGACATACACACAGTAAACGCCAAAGAGACCATTTACTCGTTCTCCACAGAAATAAAACAAACTGCTGTATTTGAGGGTAGTTACAGCTATTTATCATCAAAACTTGGGGATGAAATACCACTGTCTATTTGAATATAGACATCGCTGCAGTGCCTTCAAGAAGCTCTGCAGCGAAAGGTTGTTGCCTACTTTTTTTACTTCTACCATCATGTGGAATCACCTCCCGAAGTTAACGCACTTTACCCACGGACACCCTGTATATATTATTTTCTTTGAATGAATCTCATATTTAGTACTTGTATTTTTTTTTAATTGCAAGTGCTGAGAGCCGTTGATCGAATCTCCTGATTCACCGCTCAATTAAAAAACAATTATCATGACGTAACAGTGTTTAATTTATTAAAAATAACACATTGAGATGGAGAGCTAAAAATAAACACCTTCTTGTTGCTATCAAATCTTATCACATACTCCTTGCTTCATTCACATACAGGCTCTTTGATTAATTGAATATTAGTTCAAAAAACAGAGTATAATGTAACATTCATAATTTGTAAATGCTGACTAAACACAAAAAAATACTTAACATCAAGTTTTGCTTTTTTGTAAGAACTATGTACAGTAGTCCCAGAGAGGTCGTAAGCACGTCATCGACGCTCGTCAACTTCCTGCTCACACGTTTCGTATGAAAACGAAAAAGACAGAAGATACATGTTAAAATAATAAACAAAGAATTCAACGGAAAATACATTTTTGATAGATTTAACTTTGCAGTCGATGGCGTCGGTAGGTACTGTAGATTTTGTGGAAATAGGAAATTAACTTCTACATCCATTTTAAAATATCTTTTGAAACTAAAAAAAATGGATTGACTGACGATTGGGTCGCGGTTTCGATTGCCAAGTCATCACAATTTCAATAGCTAAGGCATCATCATTTTTCATATAATGCAGTTATCGGAAAAAATTCAAACACTTTAAGGCAAGGGTTCCCAACCTTTTTGTACTCTGGAGCACATTCTAAAATATCGATAGGGTGGCGGGCACCACCTATTTTTGATCGACAAACTCGGGGCAGCAATCGCAATCAAAATGACAGGCGGGGAATGCTATTTGCACGTCACTCCTTCTACATGTGCCATGTGTTTTGGCGCCTTCGGCGTTCATCGGCTACGTTCATGGCGTCCGTTCACTTCGGGTTTTCTGCGTGTACAAGGAGTGATGTGCAAATAAAACTCTCCGTTCCAGGCTAGCGTGAAGAGTGCAGTCTGGCTCGCCGCTAGACGCTCGCTGCGACAAGTTTTGCAAAGGAACCACTCATATATACAATATCGCAAACATACGAACGTATTTAATAAACCTAGGCACTCAAAAAAATTAAACCTCTAACAAATAAATAAAAATAATTCACATTTTTAATTGATGTTTGTGAAAAAATGATTTCACTTTCGAATAGTGGCGGGCACATACGAATCGTTCCGCGGGCGCCATGGTGCCCGCGGGCATAGGGTTGGGAACCCCTACTTTAAGGTTAGGCCGTTCTTCCAAGGGGATACGCAAGTATCCGATACTCATGTTGTGTACTCATGCCGTAAATAACGTGTCGCGCACAAATCTGATAGTGGCAGAAAAATGGCAAACGTCATAACGAAACAGTTGCTGTAGCTGTTATTTTTATATCTTGTCATCCGTTATTGAATGTTTTGTTCCTAGTATTGACCTAAAGCACATGCATTGTTAAAAAATGTATTTATATATTAATTTAAACGCCCTGGTGGGCTTTTACATGTTACATATTTTATATAATTTACTGCAACAGAAGGTTTTTATTTTTAAAACATCAACACAAAAATAACATTTTTTTAAGTTTACAACATATCTACAATAAAACAACAAATATACGCAATCGCTCTTTAAATATGCTACATAAAAATGTCATTCAGGTATCTCTTGAATAAAGGCAAACTTATATTAAATATGTATGTCGATATTTGAGGTGAATTTGTTTCCAAGTGTGTGAAAGCGAGAAATAGGTGCATGTATTTGATAATAAAGTTATTGTTGCAGAATAATATATTTTGCCTAGTTGCTCGAGTAGGTACTCTGAAATCTATGAATTGCAGGAGTTCACAACATTCTACTTTGGAGTTAATAATCTTAAATAAAAAAGTTAGGTCATTTATTTTTTTCTGTTTTCTAGGGAATGTATTTTAAGTGTATAGTTTACGTATTGAATAGGTATGTGTAATTTTTGTATTGACACAAGTAACGCCATATTTAAAGTCTCGACTACGTGAGTGAGAACAATCTCGTCCGGCTGGTCGCGGGAGACTGGCGTCGCCGACGAGTTTAAAAAATGTCGACAACGTGTCTGTGTGCGAACGTCCGCACAGATGTATAGTGGTAATCAACAAACATACTTCAACCGTCGAGTATCTGACAATTGCGTATCCCTGTGGAAGAAGTGTTCTACTAAGCCTAAGAATGTTTCTTTCTTTTTTAAAAGAGAGAAACATATCGTTATCAAAGATGAGGTAAATATAATTAATACATTATCGGCATATATACGAACCTGTACAACATCATATTCCCGATTTATTTGGTCAAGGTCAACAAAATCCAAGTAACCAAAAACATTAATTTAATCCGCGTGAATCACCTACCACCAATGAAATGATTACAAAGATTATCATAATATTATTTAGCAAATACACTAAAGTCAAAATCATCATTACTTCGGTTATAAAACCGAATTCTGTGTACCTGGTACACAGAAAAAAACAAATATTTTATATAAAGAAATTTCGTCAAATTAATAAAACCATATATTACAGAAACCGATATTTTCGGTTCCATGATAATTTAAAACGGTGACCATCATCAAAATGATAATTCATCACATCTTTAAAAAGTTATATAAAGTCGTGGAAAGTGATGAAAAAAAAACTTTATTAACTGGGTTAAGTAGGTTAGGTTAGGTTTAAATTTTTTTTTTCATCGTTTCTAATGACTTTTTATCACTTTTTAAAAGTGTGTTGAGTTATCATGCAACCCTCAAAACAATGACAATTCAACGTACATTTAAAACGTGATATAAAGTCATTAACAGCGATGAAAAAAAACTGACGTGTAAAAACCAACGTAGCATATTTAATATTTCAAATTTGTTCTACTACTGCCAGTACAATTCAGGTCTGAAAGGGTTAAAATAAAATAATTTCGATTTTATGTTTTCAATTTGCAATCGAATTTATTACGACAATTCCTCCAGATAAAATAACATAATATTATCTATGGTCTTATCGGAAAATCTATCAACCTATCACGCTACTTGACGGATAAAGTATTATTATTTATTTGTTTTTAACTGCGGAAACATCCACTTCACATTTTTTTATGAATATTGTGAACTTTTCACAAGGCTGCCTAAGTAGTTAGTTAGTTATTGCGAATTACCATAATTTTCCGAGAATCCACTCGGAATCAGTAATGAATTAATTTAATTATGCTGAATGTATTCCGCTACCTGTGCATATAATGAAATGATATTGATAATTAATGAATTATGTGCATCGGACAAATTTAAATATAGTTCTGACTCACAATATTAGCGACACTCAAACGAAAATTGAACCCAGGACCTCGGCCTCGCCGGGACTTTGCTTTACCACTGAGCTAATTCGACCTTTCCCTTTCGGTCATATTTAACTATATCATATTTCGACTAAGAACTAGCAACATCATCTTCTTTTTCTAACTTTTCCTATCTGTGGTATGTATTTACTACACATTGCTTTTAATAACTTTAATAACTCTGAAAAGACTATGCAATAATTACAATAGCGTATTATCCAAGGTGGATATTTTCAGTTGCGAACTTACCAAATACAAGAGGTCCATAAAAAATATTTCTCTGATGGTTTGTGAATAATGTTATGTCTCTATTGTTTATATCTCTATTATGATTTGATTTATATCTACAACCTCTCTAAAACTTTTAATAAGGACGCAGGGGTTAAAATTCTTCACCGTAATAATAAAAGCAAAAGATTGGATAACTTAGAAGCTCTTGAAATCAAAAAATCCCTAAATAATAACGCTAGTATATTGAATAACCAAATTAATTTATCGTTTAGTCCCATTCTAGATATATTTACAGTAAATCGCTCTGTTATTGCCGGAATTCCCGCAATTACCCGTCCCCTTTGTTAACCTCCCACTCAAACACCTAAATTATATTTTTTGTTAATATATCTGTCAATATTTTGTATCATAGGTTAGTTTTAATATTCTCCTGACGAAGGAAGGGTGCTTCCGAAACCGGTAGGTAACAATTAAAATTAAAGTGGTCTAAAACAAATTTATATCTTTTATTGTAAATTATGACGAGCCACAAAGTAAATGCTTATTAGAAATATGTAATTAAATTACAATTATTATCACTTTTGGTATAAAATATAATAAACATAAGAGATTAACTATGAATTTTTTTTTCCGATATTAAATTGCTGATTTTGAGATGTGTATTGACTACACAGCGCCGGAACGCGTGGATCTTTTTAGCACAGTAAGGAAAAGGTTCGCATATTTATATTGGCTGCCTGCCTTTCTTTATGTATAATTTTAATATTCTTCCCTAACTGAACGCAATCTAGATAATGTCATGGATAAAGACATGCATTTTTTATGTGAGACATCTATTGATTATTCTACGAGTCCAATATATTAAATCAGATACCTATATGAAAAATTTTTCTGTTGGTCTTTTCGTTATATATTTATATTTTTCTACAGATCTAAAATACAAAGGAATGTTATCACATCAATACATCAGAGATAAGCGACCTGGATACAAAATACAACTAGGCGTTTCAACGTTTGTGGCTTAAAATATAATTTCGTAGATGTAGCAAAAATATTTTTAAATAAAAAAATCACAGTTAATATAAAAAGTAACATCTTTAATAATCGACTTATATAAATAACTAGATAAAAGACGCTAATCACAGAAAATAATCATTTGATTCTTGCAAAATATTACTATTGTTTTGTATGAACTATATCCTATAACAGAAGTCCCGTGGAATTCATTTCTGACTCGCTACTGGGCAGTATTTTTTTTATATGAATACCGCACAAGAGTCCCAACTGGTCCCAACCGTCTGGAGCCTGTGAGACTATGGCATCCCCAACTACGGTATATTGTGAAGGGAAGGAGATGGGGAATAGGAAGGTGGAGGAGTACCTAGCTATTGTAAGTACCTATAACTGTTCACCAAACACGGCTTAAGCCATTTTAAGCAACTTTTCAATTCTGAATGGTTATCTTACACCAGGGCGATACTGAGAGTCTTCCACTCTATAATTATAGTATAATAATTCGAAAGGGTGGATTTTAAAACACAGAATTAAAATAGCGCGCTGTTAACAGTGTGGTAAAATTAAAATACAGATCTATCTCATTTTTCTTATCTATTTTATGGTCATTGCACAAACGCATTTTATCGTAAGTATACATTTGCGAAACGAAACGCGAACCGAGCCACGAATTGCGGGAAATGACTGAAACAACTGCAAGAGTCGTTTCGCGCCATTTGCGGTTGCTTGTGAGGCTAATGTTAGTGGGGAGGGGAAAGAGATGGTGAAGAGGAAGGTGGCTGCATTACCTATAACTGAAAATCCATGGCAGGCCTATGTATTTCGCTGTTTAAATTTAAAACGTGTGGGTTATTTATCAATTATTACTACTATCAGATAACAAAAGACTCTTGAGATAAGAATTGTACAAAAAAATTTTTTTTTTAAATCGTTACGAAAATCGAATTGATAATTTATAATGATTGAAGTATGTTCATTATGTACCTGAAAAAATCAATTATTGATCGCATGAATATTGGAGTAGGTGATTCATTGAACAGAGATGCCAGGAAATAATGGTGCTTTGAAAAAAAAATCAATTCGCAACGTTCTACAGGTTAGTTTCATATCTTCAAATGAAATAGATTGTAATCGATATAGGAGTATTATTTTTTTTCACTCATACTGAATGAATAAAATAAAAATAGAATAGGTATAGAAACACTGTGTCCGGAAATGACTGGTACAAACGGGAAACTGGTAAAATTGGTTAACCAGAGCATTTCGATTTATTTATTTTTGTAATTTTTTTCGGCAAAAAGATTTTTTTTTCATCTGTTATACGCGTCATCACAAATTGTCACAGAAAACGGGTAAAGTGACCCGTTATCTCAACACATGGTCTCGTTTCTAAATATGTTTGAATCAACTCATTGGGAGTACATTATCTGTTATGTAATGTACTATACAAATAATAATAAATAATCGATAATTCAGGAGTCATACGATATGACACTACACCACTGTCTTCTTTCGAGACAATGACATTCTTGCACGAGTCACAATAAAAATTAATAAATAATAAAACAATACCTAATCATTGAAGAAAATATTAACCGCTCTCAAACGAAAAATGTGAAAGACAGAAAAAGATAGATAGATAGATAGATAGACAGAGAATTGAGCCCATGCCTCTGCTTTGCCGGGACGTTTTTCAAACCACAGAGTTAATTCGACCATATCAACAACTTCCTTCATTTTGAATTGTATACTTCAACTAAAAACTACCTTAACTTCAAATGAATATCCGAAACCGGTCGGCGTTATTAAATATATTATTGGTTCTAACAAAGTAATATTGTTTCATTTAAATATAATGGATAATCACAATATTATAGCTACTTTTAAAAGAATAGGTACCATAACTTCATTTACTCAACGCATATTTTTGGATGCTATCTTGGTGTATGATATCTCTGTCTTTTCTGTTTCACCGTTTGAGAGTGGTTAAAATATTGTCTTTGATTAAATATTAGAATTTCAGGTTTTTCCACTGTGAAAATATTGAAAATAATACCTGTTTGACTGTGTGTGTTGGTAGCGGAGCAATATTTTTGACGATCGGCGCAATAGGTGCCCTCTTCACGATGGGCTTTGCTGCCGGCTGTGCGTCGCTGTTGTTCCTGGAGAGGTAGGGACGGACCCTGCTGGCCGCGGTGGTGGGAGCGTGAGACCCCCCAGTGGAGTTCCTCGTGGCCTCCCCCCGTGTAAAACCCTTGGAAGGTCTTGCCCCATCTGCTTCTGTTACGTCTTTCCCTACAACTGCATCACTCAAGCCAGATTTCAAAAGATTGTTGAGAGCTCTTCCTCTCACGTCTGCAATCCCGACAGGGTGTGTTCCTCCAGTGGAGTGCCTTGTGCCTTCGGTACGGTTGAAAGCAGTTCTACTATCGTCCACCGGGAGGTTTCCTCCGAGAGCGTCGGTGCTTATTTCACTAATCCCCGTGTTGAGGAGATTCTCGTGTTCTCCGTACCTCGTCCGTACGAATACTTCATCTTTGGGACTGCCGGGATCTTCTTTCTTCTCGTTCAACGCTATTCCCTTCTCCATTTCATTAATTTGTTTTTCTAGATTGTCCAACACGTCGTTTGAACCCTTAATTTTTATCACAGTCGTGTTATCACTATAGGTTTTGGTCGTGCCGTTGGCGTAGGAGGTAGGCCCGTTTGGGATATCGGGTGCTTTGAACGACTTTAACTGTATCGGGACTGTTCTGTTGACCCAAGGTACTCTGTTGGGGAATTCACGTATTTTATTAGCAGCCACGCCCGCTTCGTATGCGGTCTTTTGAGGTTTGTTGTCGTATAGCGTGTTTTCTAATGTAGACGACACAGCTACGCAAGCAGAACTCCTGTCTGCATTGCTCGAGGGCAGAGGTTGGTCCATCATTGCTAGAGATATAGCAGAAGGCTTCTCCGCTTCTTTGACTTGCCCGTTTGTTCGCTGTTCTTCGGGCGGTGTTTCAGTGGGCTTCCGCGGGGGTATGCGAAAGCTCTTCCTGATGAAGTCGTCTCTGTTTAGTTTCCGATCCATCTTGCTGGAGCAGAGAGTATCACGACAGACTCAAGATTCCATAATTCGTATTATTATTGACACTGAACTGATTTGATTTACAAAATGTGTACGCGTAACGCTGAGGCGTACACATTGCTTCCACAGTATCGCGTTCAACTGTACGTCCCGCTATCGGTGATGATTAACAGTTTGTTATCGTTATCAGACAGATATACTAGAGATATAGACACTGGTGCGGGCGAACAGTCGAACACCACTAGACGATACAATCACTGATCATTGCCGAACGACCACTTGTCGATAACGCATCCGACACTTTTTGCTATGATTTGACTGTCACACGTCATGTTGTTCGTCTCCGAGGGCAACCTGAATCGGCTACAATAGCGACACCTTTCGGCCGCTGCGGAACTTCACCATCATTACAATCTATTTCTGATATTATTTTCTTGGTTATAAAGCGAGCGAAGGTCGCCAGATAACAGATGACGTTACTGTTTGAACACTCGACGAGATAAACTAGAAATTATAATAAGATTTTATTGAAAGATAAGAGTTTGAAATTATTTGCTGCGCGCACACATCGAAGCCTTTATAGATCTCATTAACTATGGAAAATTACGTTTCGCAAGCGATTAAACCGCTGAAAACCAAGGAGCAAAAACTGTTACCTAACGAAATTAGTCACAACTATTCACTAAAACTCACGATTAAAAAACGTGAGCAATCCAAAGGGAAAAAAACTAAACTATCACTCGAGGGTTACCAATTTGGAAAGAATCGAGGAAAATCCAGTATGTTAGTCACTGTTAGATAAGATCACCCACAAGAAACGATTAGGAAGATAGTAGAAGAGTTTTGTCCTTCAACGATGTCCCGGCGTCAGATTGGAGACTTCAGTTCTGCAAAAGGAAGACGAAGAAATCGGTGAGTTAGATTGTAGAGAGCATTTTCCAAGACCCAACAACTCAACCGACGAAGAACAACCAGTGATCCAGGGGAACGCTGAACACTCCTGTACACAAAAGCAATGATGAACACTTTGTGACCCAAAGCAAAACTGAACAATCGAATGATATAGGCCAAGCAAGGTTGATTATTTGACCCAAATCATGGTAGAACACTTTTTCACCAAAACCAACGATGAACACTGGCCGAAAGCAATAACTAACACTTGGGTTGTATTGAACACTCAATAACCCAAAGAAGCATCTGAAACTTAGTGACCCAAAGCAATGATGAACTTCGATCATAGTGAACACTTAATAACCAATAGAAACAGCCGACAATCAGTGACAGAAAGCAATATTGAACACTATTATTGTGACCCAAAGCAACGACGAACGCTCAGATAACTGAAGTTACAGTGAACACACACAAACATCCGACACATAGCAGTGAACACTCAATAACCCATGGAAACAGCCGACAATCAGTGACCCAAAACAATGACCAACTCACGGATAACTCGGGTCATACTTAACACTCAATGATCCATACAAAACATCTAACACACAGCGGTTCGAAGCAATTTAAACACTTTTGTGACTCAAGCAATGTTGAAGACTCAACATTATGACATCTCACACTGGTGACCCAAAGCAATGACGAACACCGCAATGATCAAATATACGATGAACACACAACATGAAAGCTCCAAGCAACGACGAAAACGAACACAGATATGAACGTAAACCATCACCATAAACGACACACGATACCTATAACTTTCCAAAAGTCACGAACAATTACACACAATGGACCAATTCAAAAGATGGCAGTAGAGATGGAATAATTCAAATAGGTCGTAAGAAATCACCATAGCGTAGAAATGATGCGGTTTTCTTCGCAAGAAAGTCTCGAGCGTCAAATCATTTCCATTGAAACGTTATTTTATTATTCAAAATATTTTAGGCCAATTTGCCACAGTAATGTTATTCTCTCTATACATACTGAATTTCAACTCACATCTCTTGGTTAAATTTACAAATTACAGTCGACTTTCCAGTACAATGACAATTGTTATCATTATTATAATTGTGAAATTGAAATCATAAACAGTTACTGTCGTTTTAATCGTATCAGTCGATGATAGCCAAACAAAGAGAATGATTGCAAAGCCGATAATTGGGGATTAAAAAACATATTTGCATTCAGCTAAATAAAATCAGATTCATTTAGCTACGATAATAAATAGATATAGATCAATAATAGAAGCGAAATTTCTTGTACACAGTGCTGGCATCTAGCGGCTTTTTGGAAAGACTTTTAATGAAGATTAAAAATTTCCGAAAAAAAATTGTGAACCTCTCAGGCTATTTTGTTCATTTTTGGGAATGGTCTCACAGAAATCATTGTGCCTCCCTTACCGTCATGGCGACAAATATGATCTAAGCGGTGTTAGAAAGAGAACACATCACGCTTTATATTCAAATCCAAATGTTAACCACAGATGAATTAAAATGTACACAATATGAGAAAAAATGATGAAACTTTGTAAATTTTATTATTAATTATTTTTAAAGAAAACGATAAAAAAACTGAAGTGACATTTAACGATTTGTCAAATAAAGTAAGGGTGTTTTTTTTTTATTATCAGTAATTTTACTTAATGTTGGTGGGCAAATTTTTAAACTTGTTTTATATTTGCATTCAAAAATTTTATATTCAAAAAAGTATATGTTTATTTCTAACTAGTACCCCGCCACGCGTTGCTGTGGCTCAGTCTGCCGGTGCAGATAGATAAACAATAGCTCGTGTTGCTTTTACGTCCAACAGATGGCGCTGTTTTTTGTGTTTTTTTTTATTAAAGCATGTTTGTCCAACAGTTAGCGACGTTAAAAAAAAACATGTTTTTACCTGTCCCAAGTGACATCTATATAGTATAGGTATATAAAAACACGCGTATTCGAATACAAAGTTGTGTCAAAAGTTCAAAGCAATCGGTGAAGAACTCTTGGAGATTTAAGATTTTGAACAAACGAACATTAACATTTTTATTTATATAGATAATACAATTTGGAAGCATATTTCATTACCTTTCAAAAATAGTTTTTGGTTTTCGGAATCGTTCAGAAATATTATATTTATTTGGAATTTATTGCTAAGCGGAAATACTCCGACCTTCGTATAGAATATTCTAAAGGCCTGAGAGGTTAAATCATCAGCAAAAAAACGTTTCTTGAAACGCGCAAGTTTGTCTGACAGAAGAGTTTTGATCAACGCAAATATTTAACATTTTGCGAAAGCATAATATTATTTAAATTGAATTATCTTTCATACTCGGAACACAATACGTAATATTGATTCTCTCTACAATAATAACGACGCTTTTTTCTGTTCCCAAGACTCGCTTGTAAATTTACAACTCGGTCTCTGTAAATATTAGCTGTAAACAAATGATTTTGTCCGTCGTTCCCGGAAGAGAAACTGAACGGTTTGTTCGTTTGTTGTACGAGATGCTAGGTTTTCGGTATTCATACTGTTTATCGCATTAGCATCACAAACAGAAGGTCGGGAAGTATTGTGATAATATTTACAGATCGTGGGGGGACTGAAGGCAAAAGCACTCTATAATATTGACGGTGAACGGGCAACCCTAACACTTGCAGTACTACTCGCTGGGCAGGGTAGACTTAGGGGGTATTTCACTATCTCTGATTATGTTCTGACTAAGCACTAATCCGCGGATTAGTCATTTTTTCGTTTTCACTATATCTGAATAACGCTAACGCTCGGGTTAAAGTTCGATTTGACTAATCAGTGCTCGAACCAGACGTTAGACGCTATTCCTCGAATCAAAGATGGCGTCAAAACATTCCGAGTTTGACAGCGGAGAAGTGAGTCGAATTTTGTTGAATGAATTTGAATGCTTGTATGATCCATCCTGAATTATTTGATTGTGTTCAAAATAAGAAACAATGTATTAATTCGACACGAATCTATCTAAAATGACCTGATAATCAACATAACATAACCATTAAAATGCACACTTCGCGGTGTGCGGACTGTGACGCATGACAGCCGTGGCAGTAGATGGAGTAACTGCAAACATTTTGCGATGTTGCCAGACTATTTCGAGTGTTATCTATCCGGAAGCTGGAAACAATGGTGAAACGGTCGCCGTTGAATAACGAAGTTATTCTGATCTTTAAAGCCAGCCAACGGATAGCTAGTCAGATATTTAGCCCGACATAGTGAAATACCCCCTTAGACTTAGTTAAAATTCAAATTCTGTGAAAGTCCTAAATCTAAAACTTAGGCATACTTTTCAATCAAATCTTTCATTTGTCAACCACATAACAGAAATCTCTAATAAGGGCTTAAAAATGTTGGGATTTATAACTAGGCTAACCAGAAATTTTAACAATGTAAAGTTTATTAAATTGTTATATTTTGCCTATGTCAGAAGTCAACTTGAGTACAATTCTCCTGTCTGGAACCCACATTATAATATACATGTAAAAGCTGCTGAAAGAATACAAAACAAATTCTTACGTTTTATAAATTTTAAAATGGGTATTCCAGCAATTATGTTGAACTACAACACTCTATTAAATTATATGAATATGCTCAAATTGTAAGACAGACGAATTTTCACTGACTTGGTATTTCTATATAAAATTCTAAATGATTTAGTTGATAGTCCGGTATTGCTAGAATTAATAAGCTTCCGGATTCCACAACGTAATACTAAAAGTCAGGATTAATTTTAGTGTGGAATTTCTGGGACTAACTACCATATGTATTCCTCTTTGCCCAGAATACTAATGGAGGGAGACAATTATACCAAGTCAGTGGACATCTTCAATTTATCTTTAAACAAATATAAAAATGTTGTTAATGAAGAAATTCAGTTATGTACAATAAATAATGTATATTTCTTAATATTCTCATGTAAAAGCCCCGAAAAAGGGAGTTAATAAATAAATAATAACTGAACTCGAATAAGACTTTTACAGAACTTGTATATTGACATTGAAATTGGATGAATTGTTCAAATTTTTGAGCAAAATGCGAGCGTTAGGCAATTCGAACAATTGCAACAATTCATCAAATTTCAAAGTTAAAATTCAAGTTCTGTGAAAGTTAATTTGATGAATTATTTAAATTCTACGAAACAACCCGTCCTTTGAATCACAGAAATCGCGGATTTATGATAGATTTACAAGAATTTGTTCGTAGTGTAAAGCGCCGTTAAAAAAAGGTTGAGTTATTTTATAAATCTCGTTTCAAATTCGTCATAAATTGACACGCCTTTATTTAAAAAAAACGTAAATGTTTAATATAATTTTATTGATAGCGCGGTGTTGAGGTAAGCAAGAATAGCATATTGTATTTAATTCTTATCGGGTTGATATCGAATATTGCTTAGTTAGATAAGAAATAATGTATTGCACCAGAAATAATGTAGGTGACATTTTAACAAATCATTTAGAGAATTTCTTCCAAAAGGTTTATACATATAATACAGGGTTTTCCAATAAGAGGTGTTATTTTGATGTTCAATCGTAAAAGATCAATGGTTACATTGCTTGTGTGGCACGTAGCGCCGTCTTGTTGAAAGTAAACGTTGTCCAGATCAATACCATCTAATTCCGGCTATAAAAAATCATCATCTTTCGATAGCGCAATCCATTCACCGTAACTGTTGCTCCAGCCTCATTTTCAAAAAAGTAACGTCCAATGACTCCGCCGGACCATAAACCGAACCAAACAGTCACACGTTGAGGATAGTGAGGCTTTTCAACAATAACTCTTGGGTTTTCCGAGCCCCAGATGCGACAATTTTGCTTGTTGACGAAGCCACCGAGGTGGAAATGGGCCTCATCACTCAAGATGATTTGCATTTGATTCACTCAAGTGAATTTTAATAATTTCAATGCGTTGTTGAAGCGTGTATCGTTCCATTTTTATTAATGGCGTAGTTTCTACTTGTCAAATGTCAAAAAATGACAGCGTCAAAAGTAACATCTACCGAAATAGCGGGCTATTCAAAATAACACCTCTTTATTGGAAAACCCTGTACACAACGCTGACTAAACCTTACGAGATACATCAGAATAATGCAGTACGGAATTGTATATCTTTAAAAGGCCTACAGAAAAGTCCTTTATGGTATATGTCTATCTCCTAAGGATAACCCCCAGCAAAGCCGGGTAAACGTCAGCTAGTAATCTATGTATATAAAAAAATTAGCCAGCGCAAGTTTGTGCTCGCAAAGCATGCCTGGCATTTGTGGTGTCTATATCCAAAGTTCGTGTTTACCGTCAAAATTTTTATGTTTTTTTTGTACGGTTGTCTAACTGGTCTATCAATGATGGTTTGTGTTCGTTAAAATTTGGTTTTTGGTCAAAAATGTCATTGGCGTATATCTTGCACATCAAACATGTAGAATGTTCGGTCTGTGTCACTCATTCAATGTTTAGTTTGAATTATTATAATGAACATCGCAAGGCTGACCGAAACGATGACTCGAGGAGAAAGAGAGGAAGAAGGAAAGCGTGGGAAATGTCACGAAGGATGACATTAGTTATTTAAGTGTCTCAAATCCCTAAAGAAGAAGGGCTCGCTGTTTAATAATAAGTTATACCAACACAAGAAACCCGCCGAGGCGCGAACACTTCCCAAAATAATAATTAATTAGCCCACAATCCTTTGATCACGTCCACGAATCGCCCCATCTTCTATAATATCATCGCTCCTCAACTTGGGGGTCGCGATCAGGTATAAGGGTAGTATTCACATCATGGTGAGACAAAACTAGAAGTTAGAGAGTTTGTCAGTCGATATTTCAATTATTTGATTGAGAGTCTTTTACACTAAGGCGAAGCTTAATGCCAAATCACATATGACATTATGAATACCAAAAAATATGCTTTAGATAAATTGAAGGTTTTCCTATCGCTTCGCTTGAGTAGAATACAAATAAAATAATAAATTACTCAATAAAAAATGTACATTATATGTATGCAAAGTACTAAAAAATATTTTTTTCAGCAGAAATGTATGAACGCATAAAGGAAACAACTTTTAAAAAATACAGTATTATAGCTAAGATTATCTGTGACAGTTTCACTTGGGTAACTTTTTTGCTTTCTTATAAAATTATTTACAAAATAAATAAAAAAACAGTTTTTTGCTTGAAATCGAACGTTTCTAGACTGCGTTTGTCAAGGGATTTTAATGCCTATTACCTACGACATAAGGTATACCAAGAATATACAAATTTTTGACTTGTAGCTTCCTCTTAACGCGGCATTCACGTAAAAATGAGCTCAATATTCGACAGTTTGGATGATTCTGATAACGGACAAGATTGTATTACAAGTGTTTTTATTGAGCAATTTTATGTCAAATGATCCGTGTAAGCAATACTTAGGTATAATATTAAATTTCCTTCACACATTAAACTCGATATAAATAACCCTTGAACTATTATACAGGGTGTCCGGAAACTCGTAGTACAAGCGGGAAACTGGTGAATCTACATCACATTTGGAGTCGATTTTGTAGTATATTTTTTTTTTTATTTGAGCTTTCGTTATCGAGTAAATCGAGTTTGAAGTTGATTTTTTTTTTTTTTAAATTTTTTTTTAATCAAATTCTTATAAATTATTACTGAAGATCAAAGTACCCAACTAATTAAAACTATTTGAAAGTAAAACAAATGAAGAAACTCGGATTTGAAGCATTATTTTGAAATCACCCTTCATTTAACCCGGTGTAATCATAAAATATTTCTGCTCTGCAGGGTTAAAACATCTGTTATTCAACCCTAAACACCAGAAAAAACTTTAACCCTAAAATAGCCGAAAAATATTTTTTTTTTGGTTTTTTTTTTTTTTTTTGAAAATGCTCAAATCAAAAAACTTTATGTTTTTTTGGGTTCCCCATGTGGTGTAGATTCTCCAGTTTCCCGCTTGTACTACGAGTTTCCGGACACCGTGTATAGGACGTCGTTGATCAACCTTATAGTGTTAACCCTTCAGGTTTTTAAATATTTTTACCAACAAGTCCCAACGACACGGTGAATTTTCTTGGAATTTCGGACTCTCCCGAGGTATAAGGTGCTACACATTAATTATTTTTGTCGTTAAAAAAATATTTTACAAACTAGATTAAATTATCTTTCAAATAATTGTATTTGAAAAAACCATTGATCTTTCTAAATAATACTTATTATAATATCAAACGTGAAGATGTTAACAAAAAAACTTACCAGGACATTTTGACTCGGAACGTTCATAATTTTAAAAGTTTTTTCCTTTACACGTTCATACATTTCTATTGAAAAAAAATATTTTTTCGTAGTTTACATTTATATTTTTTATTGAGTAATTAATTTTTTTATTAGTATTCTACTCAAGCGAAGCGATAGGAAAACCTTCAATTTCTATAAAGCATATTTTTTGGTATTCATAATGTACACCAATTCGTTATAAAGATTAATCAAAATAGTGATTTGGCATTAAGCTTCGCCTTAAGAGTCCAAACAACTGCCCGAAGCCCAGGAACTATGGCATCCTCAATCAGGGTATGTTGTGAAGGGTGACCGGATAACTCATCGAAATGACAATTCAACACCCCTATAAAAAGTGCTACAAAGTTATGAAAAGTGAGTGAAACAAAAACTAGGTTAAATTGGTTACATGTGTAACTATTTAACCTAGTTTTTGTTTCATCACTTTTAACTTTTGTGTTGAACTGTCATTTTGAACCGTTGTAAAGCTGAAGGGAGGGAAGAGGATAAGAGGAAGGATAAACCCATTTCAAACAACAACGTTTCTACTCTGAACAGTGGGCCCTTCACCAGGGCGATACTGAGATAATCTATAACTAATAAAACTATAAAATGGGTTATTTACGGAGAAAACTTACTGATTTAAAATATTGCTAATTTTTAAAAAATCTCTTCAAATTATTCGTAATCCGGTAAAAAGCGGGATTGCAATAATTTAAAGAATGAATTGAAAGGTTTCCTAATAAACTTTCAGTAAAACACGAATGTGTTATCGGGATAAAACTATATTAAAACTCCAAAATTTTCGTATTTCGTCATTGTATATTATCAGGACTAACGCGTGTGCATGAACACGTGTTCCGATTAATTAAAAAAGTTACATAAGGAACACAAAAAGATATACAAAAAGCTTAATAAGAAACGGCCTGCAGTCCCGTTTTTAAACGGATTTTAATAAATCAGCAATACTCATTTTCCTCCGTATTTAACCCGTAGGAGACCAGTGAGTAATCACGGGGATAGTCTGAATTTTTAACACTTCCAATTTTAAAAATTAACCAGAGTTATTACAATCACAGACAGACCCACAACCGATATTATGATTATTATTAGTATTGAGAATTTTATAAAAATTAAACAAAAATATGGCTGTTAAGTCAAATCAAAAAGTCGCAATGAGTCATCTATAAATTGTTTTTTTTATTTGTAGCGTTGATTCCGGGCAGACCTCCGTGACGTGATTCAACGCTCGGAAGCTGTACCACCGCACCGACCAATTCTCGCAGTCCTCAAGCACGGAGCGCGACGGCCCGAAACGGCGACCGTTGTTCTGCAGGCGAGGCTATCAGAGCGTGGCATGCCCGAATCATTTCGCTCCTACATCATCGGGTAAAGGTAAACGTAAGAATTATAATAGAAATATAAACTGAATATTTTAATTCAATTTATCTCGTGGCCCAAGGGTTGTGGCGCCGAGTGGTGTATTTATTCTAAAAATAGACCATTTTTCCTTTGCTTGTCAGTGCACGTCATCGAGAGGCGGGGTCAGATAAGTGCATAGAAATTGACTCTGCGCGACCAAATAATCAGTCTTAACTCCGCAACGGAAAGGGTTACATGAGTTATTCGTGCGTCGTCGTGTAGTTCTTGAGGTGCTCTAAAAAGAAAGCTGAGCAGAATAACATAAATTATTAACAGAAGACGTTCTCACGCAAAAAGAGCAACGTGGTGTAGAGATTCTACTCCCCCCCCACAATTTTAATATTGTTAAAAATGTGCAGGCAATAGTAATATTTTCATTCATAAATTATTGATTTTAAAAACGATCTAAAACCGCATTTTCCAAAACAATTCAATCTGGCTACGACGTCATTATGACATATAAAACGCCAAATATCTGGTAAGACTGCTGTGACCAACGTCTCCCGGTGTGACGTCACAGCCGCCGAATTCACGAATAAAAACGAACATATCATTTTGACGGCAAGTCAAAAATGGTACATTTCAAATCATTATGGAAAATTTATTCGTCAACATGAAGATAAAATTAAAATACCTTCAGTTTCGTATTTTTTTTCGAATATTAAAAAAAAAAACAGTGAAAATACTCTATTGTCCTTGTCCTGATGTGTTTTTTTATAAAAACTTTCAGTTTTATAAATCCTACAATTATGATAATATCCTGTTATTGCTGACGGGTCTGCGCTTGTATTATAATAGCGCTCAAAATGCATTAATATCTATATACATTAGCTCGTTTTTTGAGGCGATGCCATACGTAGTACCTAATGCAAAATCATGTGTTTTTGGTTTGAAAATTTGGTCGCCTAGAAATGTTTCTGATGCTTTAATTAAATACTGCGAGTAGAATACATTTTGGCCTTTAAAACAATCGAGTATTTTTTTATATAAGTCTTTTTATAAGCCCAGAAAAAAATAATGTATAGGCCTATGAAAAAGTTCAAAATCTCCTACTTACGAACCCATTTTCGGTTATGATTTTATTGCATAATGTGGCAAATTAAGTTATTTATAAAATGATAAGAAAAAAAATTAAATATTTATGCCTAAACATCCATAAAATAAAAGGCACTTTGTGGCCATGTTTTTTTCTTGCATAAATCAAAACAGGCGGATGGTGTTAAGCGGGAATTTAAACCTTATCGCTATCTACGTAAGGGTTGTTATTGATAGTGGCTCAATTTAAAATATTACACGACGTAGTGCATCGCCGTAAGCAAATTTTTTAATAAAAATATTATTAAAAAGCAACCATTGAATTATTTTGATTTTCTGATTGTGAAGCACACAACAAAGAAACAAAATATTTAAGATTATAAGACATACTGATAACATTCTCAGAACAAAGCAATTAAATGCAATGCAATTTGCACTGATGATTTGTCATTTAATCATTGGGTACACAGTACACAGCTGCCGTGATGACAAATAATCACTGAATTTGAGAAAAAAAGTCATTTGGCCACAAGAAGTCATTGAAAACGTAATAATGTTATAAAGAACAACAGCGTCGTGAAGATTTCGTCATCGGAATGCAATAGATTGCTTCGGATTGGCGTGAAATTTGACAATCAAGTCATCCATTTACTTTGCTTGTCATTTACAAAGTTGATTGGCGATGTCAAAAATAATATCTTGAAAACTGAAAACTTTTTACAAATGTTCTATTTACAATAGGCACCTACTTCTGACATTCCTTATTTACAAAAATTGGTTGGTTAGTGACATTGTATTGTTTGTATTTTGATCAGATGCAACAGGAACTGAGAAACAATTGAAATTACAGAAGAGACTACAAACTACACCTGAATCAATGACAAATCGCAAGCAAACATACATCAGGAATATAATGTCTAAACAAGGTTTTGATGGAATCCATTATTTAAGCAATATCTGAAGGACGGCAGGGGCAGGCAGAGAAGACGGACCGCCAAACAACTCAATCTTGGCACGCACTCATTGGAGAAGCAGTAGACTTAAAATTAGTTTGAAATAAAATTTGATAATTAAAAATAGTGGACAGAAGAGACATCTCTGGTCAGTTTTGTATAGATTTTGCTCTGCAGGTAAGGTGATAATGAATTACAGTCATCTTTGCATTAATCAGCTGGATTCATCCGAATTACCTATATAGTGTGACAAAAGAGGGCACCACTATTCCTGTTTGGTCGATTTAAGACTAAAGGATTAAAATATTTTTGTCACAATAAAGTGACAGTACTTTAGAATTACAAGATGTTAATACTTATTTATTCAAAATTCTACTCTCTTGAGAGCTGGTCATGAAAGATTATAATTTCATGGTGCGAATGCAAGTGTTATTCTGCCGATTGCCGTCCGCTGCCGAATTTGAAGATTAAGAAATCGCTAATGAACTCAATGCGAGTGATATTTTCGGTGAGTCCTCTGTTTTTATGTATTTGGTGGCTGGATTATAATTTGTTACTTTTCCTGGAGAGCGAATTTTGTAATCAATCCATTTTTTCATAGGGAATTAATTATTCCCTGATGGTCTGTGTGACTTACAAGCCAGATCATCACCACTCATTGTCTCATTCACTTTCATACATCGTCTCATACATACTCTTCTATTATTCTGACTCTTGACATGGCCCGATTCGAGTATCTGATTCACTTAATCATTACATGTCTTCCTCGGGCATCCCCGACTTCTGCTACCATTCACATTTGCATCATATAATCTCCTTACACTCCTTTCATCGCTCATTCGCTCCACAATGTTACCGTCAAAAAAATACATCACATCGACTTTAATTCGACTCGGTATCTCATTCCTGTGCAGAAATATTACGTTAAGTTTTCCTCGGGCGTCCCCGACTTCTCCTACCATTCAAACCACTCTATAAACACTCCTGTCCCTAATAAGAACAAACGTTGAAACATTCAGCGATATCGGTCGACTACTTTTCGAGTTTTGCGAGCACAAACATAAGCAGGCTGACTTTTTATATACAGGGTTTTCCAATAAGAGGTGTTATTTTGATATTCAATCGTAAAAGATCAATGGTTTCGTTGCTTGTGTGGCACGTAGCGCCGTCTTGTTGAAAGTAAACGCTGTCCAGATCAATACCATCCAATTCCGGACATAAAAAAATCATTAATCATCTCTCGATAGCGCAATCCATTCACCGTAACTGTTGCTCCAGCCTCATTTTCGAAAAAGTAACGTCCAATGACTCCGCCGGACCATAAACCGCACCAAACAGTCACACGTTGAGGATAGAGAGACTTTTCAATAATAACTCTTGGGTTTTCCGAGCTCCAGATGCGACAATTTTGTTTGTTGACGAAGCCACCGAGGTGGAAATGGGCCTCATCACTCAAGATGATTTTTCGATGGAATTCTAATAATTAATAATAGTGAATTTGAATAATTTCAATGCGTTTTTGAAGCGTGTATCGTTCCATTTTTATTAAGGGCCTAGTTTCTACTTGTCAAATGTCAAAAAATGACAGCTTCAAAAGTAACATCTACCGAAATAGCGGGCTATTCAAAATAACACCTCTTATTGGAAAACCCTGTATTAAGAATGGAAAAAAAAATGTGCTGTCATCTTATGATCATTTGCCGAAAGTAAAATGAAGATTCATCAGTCAGGTAATGACTCTTTATACTTGTCAGAAGTTTGGCATCGTTATTATATTTGACGGAAGGCGTAAGAGAAAAGCAACTTAAAACGTAAACAGTACCAAGTGCGTCAAGCAATGAAAGAAAACGTGAATCACGACCAGTGAAATGGTTTTCTGATAATGCAACCGTAATAAAAGAAGTAGGTACAACTGTGAATATACAACGGTAGTGTTAATAACAGCAAGCTGGGGGAACTTTCTTTTGGTTGGTCTAATCTAGATAAGAATTCTGTACAATGAAGATGGCCAAATTATTTCGATTTTCATCAATGCTGCGTTTATAAAAGGCCCCAATATAATATGACAATGGCGGCCAAGATGGCCGCCGATTTTGTGAAACTGTGTATATAGAACGGCAGTGTTAATAACAACAAGCTTTCTTTTTATTCGGTCTAATCTAGCTCAAAGAAAATAATATTGTGCGGATTCACGGAGCAAAATGAATATTGCTAATTTATTAAAACTTCTTCAAATTACTGTTAATCCGGTTAAAAACGGGGTTGCAGGCCGGTTCCAGATAAACTTTTAGTAAAATCCTAATATATCGAAGCAGGTGTTCATGCACCTGCATTTGCCTTGATTATATACAGGGTGTCCGGGGATAAAGTGCACTAACTTCGAGAGGCTGACTACATGATGGTAGAAAAAAAAATATTTTTTTCAAAAAACGATGGAATTTAGAAAAAGTTATTAATCTTTTCTACTTCTAAAATCGTGTACTAACCCCCGGACACCCTGTATAGTGACAAAATATTAGGATTTTTATGAACACGTGTTCCGATATCGTGATAATGTATTCGTATTTTACTAAAAGTTTATCAGGAAACCTATCAGTTCATTCGTTAAGGGCTTTGCAATCCCGTTTTTCAATCGAAAACGTCTCATTCAATGTTGTCAAAATGAAATTAAGAAAGGTTTCACACACAGATTTTGAAATGACTTTGATTACAAAAAAACGGCTTATTCTCTCTAAAGCCACCATTAAAAATGTTACTTCCACGAAATTTCTAAAGCTGTCTGGAAGTCTAGTAACGGCTTGCAAATTTTAATAACTTTTTAGGAAAAATACTAAATCGCCAAAATCTTTCACTACTGGCGCTGCTAGTAAGCTGGTCTTTTACGCAGGCGGCACCGTCTGTACCCAATATCAAAAAGGCCAATTACTGCAATCGTTGCTAATAACACTGAGATCGATCTGGCTCACTGCGAAAGTATCGGCCAGAACAAATAATTACAATTTGAAAGCAGAAAAAAGACAGCATCTCTCAAAAGAGAAAGAACAATAAATTTAAACGTAGACTTATCGAGATAATAATAACGACTCACAGAGAATGGACAGGAAATTGTTAGAAAATTGCTCGAGATATAAAACGCAGTAAAATTATATAATAAATCACTTTGAAGCAGGCTGATTGATTTTAGATACTGGTAGATAAAAATATTGACATAAAATTGAAGTTGTTTTCTGATACCTTCCATTTCTTGAAAGAAATTTTCGAAGAAGCATAATATCTGCACCTGATAATGTCATCTTTAAGGCATAAAAAAACATAAATATTGATAGACGGCGAAGTATCGAATGATACTGGACTCCAAGCTGAATTTTCTCAAAACAAATTATAAAAAAAAATGACAAGAAAACTCACTATTGGGAAGAATAAGAAGACTCTAAAAGCAGCTTCCAGTAAAAATGTATACAACCCAATCATTGTACAGTTTTCTATTCTTAACCAAAGATGGATATATGTATATATGAAACAAATGACAATACTATAAAAAAAATCCATGATAATTATACTGAAGTCAAGTAAATGTTGACAAGTTAAACTTCTCGTCATTATTTATTTTAATCTATAAAATAATTAATGACCACACATCAACTGAATTTATAAGAAAAAAGAAAACCTGCAACACAATACACACATGAGACGAGGATATCAAATTAGCAGAAAATATTATACTATTGGCAATGAGAATCTTTAAAACGTAAGATCTAATTAGGTTTCTGAAGTGAAAAGTGAGAACCGCGGTGAACGCTTTGATTTACCACCCGAAGAGGATATAAATTAACAGCAAACCAAGAAAAACAACAAATGAAAAGGTAATCGTGATCTTTTATCTCACCGCATTACGTATTCGTGTCTAGCTAGTGAGAGGAGAAAACTTTCAACTGCCGCATCTCTGGTTCCCATGGCTAGTTTTCGTAATGGGGAAAATTCGGATAAGACATCATACCAACTGTGACAGAAATCACCTTTAAACATGTTCACTCTGTGGTGAAAAAGCAACGAGAGGATAATATTTATTTTGCTGACTGGGTAGTAAAATATCTTGCCAAGACAAATATAGAAAACGACTCTCTTAGGCAAATTTTATCAACTAGCTCTCTACTAGCAAAAATAGAAGCCATTTGTTTTGCAAAGTAATATTCCTTATTACACTCGTAGTCGGTCAATTTGTATAATGCCTTTTTCGTGAAATAATATCACCTCAGGGAAACTTTACAAAGCTGGGAAATAACTTAAAACCATAATAAAAATTACCTTGAGCGTGAGTTAGGTAATAAAAGGTATTTACAGAAGCACCGTGCTGTGAAAAGATTTGAATTTATGTGAAAAATTATCAAAATTTAAATTCCACAATTATTGTGTATCAAAAAATATTTACTATAGAATTTCAGTATTGCCGGCTTGCTCTAAAACAAGGTTTTCAACAATTTCGGCTCTATCTGTTAGATATTAATCTTTGTCATTCTTCTTCATAAGCCCAATAACTTTGAACTCTTTCCTTCAAATTTCTCCACTTTTGTCTGTAATGAAATCTCTTACACATCCAAAACTAGCAATTTTCTCCATCTCATTTTAGAGTTTTGAAAGGTATTCCTCTCTCTCAATTCCGTAGTGATTTCAATATAAGTCATCTAATTTTTGTTGTGTACAGTTCTTTAATCCAAGTGTTGGCTGATGAGATATCATTAGGTAAGAGAATGGTACAGCACCAAAAAAATAGCAGCGATTAATTTGCCGAGTTATATACGCTTTCCCGCGAATTTAACAATGGGGAAATTCGGCGAATTATTGTGTCACTCCGTTGTCTCATTAGATGCCGAAAGAAGAAGAAAATAACGGTGGCTGATTTTGAAAGACATTGAACATTTCGTTGAACTCAAACAATGATATGCAAGGTGTGTAATATGACAGTAACAAAGTCTTAAAGATAGAGAAAGGTTAAGTTAGGTTTTTTGGCTAGTTTTTTTCATAATCTTTAATGACCTTTCAAAGGTGATGTACCCGTTAGAGTTAAGGGTGAATGAGATAAAATCTTGGGTAAGTTCGTGAGGTTTAAGGAAATATAGTTTTAAATTCCCAGGGTGTGGCTTTAATAGGCCCGGTTTCGACACTGCGACCTCTGGGAGCCAAGAAGCCTAACGACCAGCCACGAACGTTGACGAAACCATCCCCAGTCTCTTTAAAGCACAAGAAAATTAACAAATAAAATTCTGGGTTAATTTTGAAATCCTCGCTGGACAGACCATCCAGACAAACAGGATTTTGACGAGTGTTCCAGTATTACAGTGCAGAATATCGAAGGTGGCTAGCGAATAAATTGCCGCAGCCTATTTGCGTATCTCTCGCGACATCTGCTGAGTGCGGTGCTAGCAATGTGTCACAGACTCCGCTAACATTACAAGCAAGGCGGTAAGAATGGCAACAAAATAGAGCAAACAAACGCCGGCTCCGCACAGTGTTGTGTTTGCACAAGTGAACTTCAGCAAATGGGCTATAACTATAAACACGGACTGAATCATGGGAGGTAAATGAGCAAATGCACAGTAAGAAAGCTGTGTTGCCACCGATATTGGCCGATGTGTGTTGCAAATAGAATGAACGCCAACAAACACATCTAATTAATTAAGTGGTTGATTTTTATACTTTAATATCATCAATATATTTTATAAAAGAAAGTATACAACGTGCGTACCGCTAAAAGTTAGAAAAAAATCCCGATATGATCAAGGGAGTGGTGTGGTAGCCCTCTATCCCCCACCCATGAAAAAGATTCCAGTTTTTACCTGAAAGGGATGCTTTTGAAGATATAAGGACTGGAAGTTTCGCCCTGTAGAACATTTCTAGAACAGTCCAGAACATTCGAGAACATTCCACAACATTCCGGAACATTCTGAAATAGTCTGGAACGTTCGGGAACATCCCAGATCACAATTAACTAGGATTAAAGGATTATAAACTTTTAGTAAATTCGTAATCGTGACAATACATTGGTATCTCTAAATAGTATAAAACCAAGTCACTATCCTCGTCTGTCTGTTTGTGCGCTTAGTTCTTCTAAACTATTTCGAGTTTGATAGGGTTTTCACTATCATTTAGAGAATTTCTTCCGGAAGGTTTATATATTATTTATATCATTTAGAGAATTTCTTCCGGAAGGTTTATATATATATATATATATAATACACTGTCTTATATGCAGTATTGTTATTCTTTCTATATTATTTTATGTTATATGTTTTATTTCTATCATATTTACTTTATCAGTTTACTGTTATCACGAGCTTTAAAAAATAAAGTATAATTTTCGATAGCTCTCTAGGTATATTCTGTTCTTAAAATCCATGTAAAAGCACGGCTGGACGTAAAACAAAATAAAAATTAAGTCGTGAATGATGAATACTAGGAGCAAGTGAATGAGTTTGTGCATTTGGGAAGTATGTTTACGAGAGATGATAGAGATATTGAAATTAGGGTAAATTATCCTCCATGACTGAACGCGGTAGGCGCTAGCAAAATTGTCTAAAGAAGCGAAGCTAGCAGTCCACAGTGGAGTGCTGATACCTACCCTGATGTGGCAGTGAGGCATGGAATTGGCAGAGGAAGGATGAGAGTAGACTGAATGCGTGAGCAGACTGAATGCGAGAGTAGACTGAATGCGAGGCGTTTGTGTGAGAAGGCGATAATCAAAGATACGCTAAAACACCGTTAGATCTCAGAATATTCGGCAGGTTCAGTTTAACTCCCGATTCAAAATAGATTTCAAACATTAACATAAAAACAGTATGTTAAACACGTATTCTCATCTAGCCACCTGAGAATTATACCAAATTGGTTTTTCAGCTAACCGAAGCAGCAAAGGACATCATCGGATTGTCGGGCAAATAAACAAAATGATTTCTTGTCGGGCACACATGTGCTGGCGATGATGTCATGTACATATATATTATTTAGTACTAGGCAAGTAACGGAAGACTATTACATTTTACATGGGAAGCCGGTTTGATCTCCAAATGAGAAATGATTGCTTTTTGATTCTTAACCGTGACGAAAGAGGACGAAGTGTCCTATTCAATCCAGTCGCGGTTCTATCCTTTGATAGCAAGTCCTCCATCATTGCAAAAGCAACAATTTCAGCTTTTTACATTGGTCGTAGGAGGAATTCAAATATGTTCTATGGTTATTCGTAGCCCTTGAAATTTTAACTATAGGTTTAGTGAAGTGAAGTGAATTTTTCTCAACTTTAATATAGGTTTTGTGAAGTGAAGTGAATTTTTCTCAACTTTTATATAGGTTTTGTGAAGTGAAGTGAATTTTTCTCAACTTTAATATAGGTTTTGTGAAGTGAAGTGAATTTACTCAACTTTTATATAGGTTTTGTGAAGTGAAGTGAATTTTTCTCAACTTTTATATAGGTTTTGTGAAGTGATGTGAATTTTTCTCAACTTTAATATAGGTTTTGTGAAGTGAAGTGAATTTTTCTCTACTTTAATATTGGATTTGTGATGTTTCAAATTAATAAAAATATATTTTTACAGATTATACACGGAGTAAAAAAACGTGGCCTTGGGCAATCCAGTACCGCAATGCTTGCACGAATAATGGAAAGAAATACCTTACAAATAACTGCCCCAAGACCATCTCGAGAGAGCAAACTATTAACCTGTTCTCACCAAAGTGATTATACAAAGGAATTCAGACAGAATCTGGAACCCCAATTTGCATAGCCTTTGCAAGGAATTCAATGGAGTCACGTACTATTCAACAACTTGCTTTACTACCCGGTTTCGCCTAAGTTACAACACTCATTCTTCTTATTATTATGAAAATTTTTGCAGTATTTTCTTTTTCAGGAAAATGTATATTTCAATGCAACATAGATCATGATGTGATTGTGTGTGTTGTTACATTTGTATACGCTTCGGGTAGAGACGTCCATACCAAACGTCACTGAGAAACAGCATTTTGTCTTGTTTACGCCTACTTACATTTTGAATACATATTTCAATAATTTTCCAAATGCGTCCTTTTTATCACACTTTTCATCTGCCACTCTCCGCGACATTTTAAATTACTAAATGTGTAAAAAATATAAACAATTAAGAATTTGTAAGCTTTTTAATGTCATTTCATTAAAATTATCTTTTTCATCAAATTAACATTTCTATGGTAAAAATATATTTTTTAGTAGTTTACATTTATATTTTTTATTGAGTAATTTATTTTTTATTTGTTTTGTACTCAAGCGAAACGATAGGAAAACCGTCAATTTATCTAAAGTATATTTTTGGTATTCATAATGTTCACCAATTCGTTATAAAGATTAATCAAAATAGTGATTCCTGAACACTACTTTTGCCAAATGTAATAACAATAGTAATGAAAGATAAAATGGCAAATGTTACTATAGTGTCCCCTGCGTGAACAGTCGTCTAATAAAATTGTGTTTATCTGAAGTGACCTACCTGCCAAGTAAGCGATTTTTCTTTATCTGTTTGCAAATAATAAAATTAGATAAAGCCTAGGAACTCATAATTGTACAGAGCCCTTGAGGTAAATTTTTCACTAAATCGGCACTATACAAATTATTAAAATATTATTATTGAAGAAAAATACTGTGTGCAAGCAATGCTTCTGTGTGAGAACTGTGTTCGAGCCAACCTCTGGTTGCGATGTCTGTAATATTTATAATTAATTTCAATGTTCATGTGAATAAATCAATATTTCTGATAATTGAGAAAAACAGCCTTGAAAATTAGTGGTTAAATTAAAGATTAAATTAATGATTTATTTCCATATTAGGAATGTTGGTCCGTTGAGGCTATTTTGGCCCGCTTTTAACTCATCCAATGAACTGTAAAGTTTTGAAGGCAGAACGAGAGAAATCCAAGGCAAACAAAACACAACTTTAGAAAACGCAAACTCTATTAAAAATCATCGAAACGAAACAGATTGTTAAAATAATCGCCATGTTTGCTTGTGAAGCGTTAAGTAGATCAAATAGTGTTGATTTTGTTGGACTTGCAATCAGCTGATCACCAAATAAATAGTGATTAATGTCCAAATAAATAGTGATTTGATGCCCAAATAAATTGTGAATTGGTGCCCAAATAAAAAAAGGTTAAATTCCCATATAAATAGTGATTTGCTGCCCAAATAAAAAAAAAACGATTGTATGCCCACATTAATAGTGTTTTGGTGACCAAATAAATAATGATTTGGTGTTCAAATAAAAAAAAACGATTTTATGCCGACATAAATAGTGTTTTGGTGCACAAATAAATAGTGAATTGGTGCCCAAATAAAGAGTGATTTGGTGCCCAAATAAATAGTGATTTGGTGCCCAAATAAATAAAGATTCGATGCCTACATAGTGATTTGGTGCCCAAATAAAGAGTGATTTGATGCCCAAATAAAGAGTGATTTGATGCCCAAGTAAGTAGAGATTTGGTGTGCAAGTAATTGGTGATATTTTGCCCAAAGAAATATATATTGATAAAATATAATTTAAAAATTTTGAGACCAATTAAATATTTTCCCATTTTATTGTCGAAAGTGGGACTCACTTACGAACAGTTTTAAATTTCTGACCACAAAAAAATCAAGGAAATCGTTAAAACAGTAGAATCACAGAAGTAAATACAAAACGAACTGACGGCATTTTACCGCACAGCGATAATGACCACAAATCGTCACGATTTTCACGCTAGTTTGCGTTCTGAAAGATGCTTTTGACCTCTGGCCAAACTGTGTAACTTTACGAACAAGCCGGATGAAAGAGACGCTTGAACTCTGTAAGAATGAATCACTAAGGAAATATAAAGAGGAAACATCCAACACAAGATTTTTTTAAATATATTTTTAATTAAAAACTACGACAAAATGCCACGATTTTCACGTCGGATTGCATATTAAACGAAGCTTTTGAAGATCAAGCCCGGTAGCCAGTAAAAACGGTGAATTACAGAGATTTTTGAACTCTGTAACAATGAATCACCAACGAAAACTATAGAGAATACTGTGTTTACGGGAAAGTAACATACCTACAAACAATTATGCAATGGAATTTTTGTAAAATTTCAATTATAAAGAACAATAATTAAACGAAGTGTGTAATGCTAGACTTCTGGAAAAACTGTGTAACTTTAGTAAAATGTTAGATAAACGAGATGTAAGAATGAGATCTACAGAGAAATTCTAGGAAAAAACGAAGACATTATTATTTTAAAAAACATTTCATGATTTTCATCTTGTAGGAAAGAATCACTAACAAAATCTACAGATAACGTCTGATTTTATAGGACGTAACATAATTAATAATGATCTATCATCAGAATTTTTATACATTTATTTGTAATAAAACGGCGATAAATATGATAACTGTCGATAAGTTTTGCAGCATATAAAATGCTTCAGGATGGTATGTATAGCAAGTGAATCAAATACTGATGATGTCAAGAGCAAGAATTGGCCACAAATAAATCAACAAAGAGAGCAAACAAACAAAATGGACACTTGTACAGGATAATATTGAGCTCTTTTGATAGCACAGACACATGCATAAATAAACACACACACACTAGAAGTTGCACTGGGCATGATGAACCATGCATATTTCACATAGCAACCATGCAGCATAACAGAATCACCGAAGGGGAACACGTTTCCAAGTAAAAAGTTGAAAAAATCACTTGATGAATCTAAAAACCAAACGATTTCATGAAAAATTCATCATCTGAGACAATTCGTTTAATTATTTCACTGTATATAAAAATCAATCACTTGAGACCTGTATATTTTGTAATTCAAATATAATTTAGGTTGTTTTCTAGCTTTGTAAATTGCCTTTGGCGTGATATCTCATTAAAATAACGCTACAAAAATAAGTAACCACCATTTACACGAGTTTAAACTACGTCAGCGTTGAAATACATGTTGTCAGATGGTATCTAACTATGGTTTTAAACTATGGCAGCATTGAAATACGTGTTATCAGATGGTATTTACAGTACTAACTATGGTTTTAAACTACGTCAGCATTGAAATACATGTTGTCAGATGGTATTTACAGTATTACCTATAGTTTTACATTATTTTCCAACATAGCAAAGCGTCCTTGACGCGATATCTCACTCAAATAGCGCTGAAAGGAAGATAGCGAAGCATTATTATGATAGCAGCGTAGCGAAGGCACCACAAAAATACATACTATTGGTTTGTATTTGTATTTGCAAACGTTTCAAAGCGTTGCTAAGTTATCTTGACGTGAACTCAAGCGTTAAAGTTAACATAGTATTATTAAAACTTTTATTTACACTAGTTTAGGCTTCGTCACATGTTTTTGGATTGTATTATCGCGTTTAGATTCACAAATCGCAAAAATAACGAACGCGTGTTTAACACATAACATCGGGCTCGCGGCAGCGCTCGGATCAAACTGACTGGCTTTGGTTGACAGAGTGCTGTTGGCTGTTGCGTGACTCACCGTGCCACAGGTGCGGGCGGCGGGATTGGAGAAGGCAAGGGGAAGGTGCGGTGGCGGGCAGCGGGCAGACTCGGCCGGCCAACAGGTAAATTTTAGGAGGTATTTCAGCTGTATTTTATGGTTTTTATTTACGCTCGGACTTCGGACGGTGAGCTGACCATGTGAGTGGCAAAATGACCGTAACTCAATGATTTATCTATGCCGTAACTCTGCGTTGTGATCGCTGACTTTGAAAACGCAGAATGTTTGTGCTTTAGTAACTAGATCTTAATAGCCAGGTACTTCCAAATCAGTCTCTTCCCATCTCATTCCCTTCCCACTTCCTTCGGTCGTTCGGCCAGACTCAAGTATCTGATTCACTTGATCGTGCCATGTCTTCCTCGGGCGTCCCCAACTTCTGCTATCATTCACATTTGCATCGTATATTCTCCTTACACTAATTTCTTCGCTTATTCGATCTACATGCCCAAACCATCTAAGCGTCCCTTTCTTGATCTTACTCATTACGCTTACATCAGCCTTGCACTCTTTGCGGTTCTCCACATTTCTTACACGATCGTACATGGTTTTACCACACATACGCCACAGGGATCTCATTTCTACAGCATTCAGTCTACTTTCATCCTTTCTCTGCCAGATCCATTCCTCACTTCCGTACATCAGGGTAGGTACCAGCACTCCATTGTGGACTGCGTGCACTGCCAATTATACAAGCAATTTAAAAACGAAAACCGCCATTTTATATACGCTTCAGATAACGAGCAAAAAATTCAGAAATCTATGTATTTTCAAATATACGCACGGTGAAAATGGTTAAGGCGATGCACTACGTCGTGTAATATTTTAAATTGAGCCGCTATCAATAACAACCCTTACGTAGATGGCGATAAGGTTTAAATTCCCGCTTAACATTATCCGCCTGTTTTGATTTATGCAAGAAAAAACCATAGCCAAAAAGTACCTTTTATTTTATTTTGTGGATGTTCAGGCATAAATATTTAATTTTTTTCCGATCATTTTATAAATAACTTAATTTGCCACATTATACAATAAAATCATAACCGAAAATGGTTTCTTAAGTAGGAGATTTTGAACTTTAAAGCACTTTTCATAGGCCTATACATTATTTTTTTCTGGGCTTGTACATAAAAAATACTCGATTATTTCAAATGTCAAGATGTATTCTACTCGCAGTATTTAATTAAAGCATCTGAAACATTTCTAGGCGACCAAATTTTCAAACCAAAAACACATGATTTTGCATTACTACGTATGGCATCGCCTTAAAAAATAAAATAATAATCAATTTCAAAGACAGTCCGTGCAACACGACATGCTGAACTTAACAATGTTACATTTACACAGGTGGTGTATTATGTTATCCAAATGACCTAATTATTAATGTAATTTTTCCAAGAACTATTTGTAATCATACCCTCTTTGTGAGAAAAGCGGGCTGTAATTCAATTGACCTGAATTATAGCCAATAATCATATTTATAGATTACGGCCAACACCTACTACATATTTAAAAATATAATTATTAATTAAACAATTATTATAGATTGAATATTATCATTCCGTTTTATCTAGGTACCTACAAACTCGGTGCTTTGACAATAGAAAAATTGGTAATCTGGTAATCGGTAATCGGTCGGTGGCTGAGTTGGCATCGCGTTTGGGTCCCACCCAAGCGTGGTGTTTTCAATTCCTCGGCTGGCTAAATCCTCCATCACAACATAAGCAACATTTTCCCGATTTATTTCATTCGGTCGATGAGTAAAATAATAAATATTCGTGGTTAAATACAAAGTG
The DNA here is from genome assembly GCF_061612785.1 of Hesperophylax consimilis. NCBI lineage: Eukaryota > Metazoa > Arthropoda > Insecta > Trichoptera > Limnephilidae > Hesperophylax > Hesperophylax consimilis. The sequence goes on along the minus strand of NC_142865.1, from coordinate 3,473,415 downwards.
TTTGTTTTATTTTTAAAAAATGTATAGATGTTATATTAAAAAATAACACATATTTTTTTGGAACTCAAAAAGTTAACGAGAAACTTGTAATAAATCGGTAGAAATTGGGTATGCGTAATGTGGGAATTTATTCGTAATTTACTAAAAGTTTATCAAGAAGCCTGTTAATTCATTCGTTAAGGCTTCAATCCCCTTTTTTAACCGGATTACCAATAATTTTAAAGAGATTTTAAATAAATAAGCAAAAACTGATTTTTCTCTGAACTGTCCGCACACATGTTTTCATCTTCCGCACACATCTTTATGAATCTCCAATATGAAGGAACACTATGGGACAAGAAAATATTTTTGTAACGAAATATTATCAATTTGTGGTACACGTGAACTCGATTACTTTATTTTATCTACGCATGAATGTGTGTGTTTACGGACTAGCCAGTTTCCTTTCATATTTTGCACAGATTAGTTGATAGGCCGCACACACAGTGATGTTCACTTGATCGTGCCGTGTCTTTTGTGTGGACACGTTCAGGTGAACTAGTTACTTGAGTTGGGCAGAATAACAAAAGGGTATGTATGAGACGATGTATGAAAGTGAATGAAGCAAGGAGTGTGTGCCAAGACCGAGTTGTTTGGCGGTCTATTCATTCTGCCAACCCCTGCGGGGAAACGGCGTAATGGTTAGTCGGTACCTACTTTAAATTCAAAAGGGGGAGGGTTTTTGCCGTTGAAAAAAGGGTAGAAGGGCACGTTATAACACGCATACACAGAGACATACACGGTGTCCGGTAATAACTCGTAGTATAAGCGGGAAACTAGTGAACCGCAGTTGATTTTGTGATTTTTTGAGAACTTTTATTGATTTAAGCCTTTTAATTTTTTAAAGGTTTTTTTTTAAGTTAACTTTTTAGCTAATATCAGTTGTTTAAAGTCTTCTAAATGCGATGAAGCGTAGACCTGGCTATCGATTCTCCAATTCAGGCCGCTCGCAATCGCCGTCGAAAGTACATACATTGGTCGACTTTCTTATTCTAAAGTCAAGTCGAAGGTACATACTTACATACGCCAAACGTCAAAAGTGGGTTGAACCACTCGTTGTTCGAGTGGAATGACTTCACCGAGATTTTTTTTAACCCTTAAAATTTTTGAAAATAATAGGAAAAATTGAAATTCTAATGTTTCTAGGTTGTACTACGAGTTTCCGTACACCGTATATGTACTATGTATACTCGAAGAAAAAATGTATATATTAGACTCGAACACCTGTTGCCAGAATTGTTGTCCTCTCGTCAAGGTCTAACAATTTATTCTGTTGTGCCATTATCGGTGTGGGGTTGGTAGGTAAGCACAGGTACAGTAATTTACATTTCATTATACCTTGTAGCACCCCTAATTAGCTAAGCAGGTAAACTGAACTCAGGTAAGGAACAAAAAGAGACTACAATAATTCTATAGCCGAGGTCTGTACGGCCTTGTGACTTGCATGTGCAACAGTTGTATTGTTTTAATTAATTAAATAAACTGGAACTTGTTAACAAATAATAATTAATGAATTCATTATTTTATTATAATAAGAAGCAAACAATGATCACAGGAAGAGAAAAAAATATATTGCAGAGTATGAAAAATATGCATTTGTTTCAGGGTTCTTTGAAAAAGTTGCAATGTCAAAACAATGACATTTGATAAACTTATAAACGTAATGAAAATTAATTGTTATGATATCGACCCTTGCTACGTAAACTATCGTATCTTCAAAATCCCGATTGTTGAGGAGAGCAGTTTAAGAGGAAGCTGCAAGACAAAAATGTGTATATTCTTGGTATACCTTATATTGCAGGTAATATGCATTAAAATCCCTTGACAAACGGAGTCTAGAAATGTTCGATTTCAAGCAAATTATTTTGTAAATAATTTTATAAGAAAGCAAAAAAGTTAATCAAGTGAAACTGTCACAGATAGTCTTAGCTATAATACTGTATTTTTTAAAGCTGTTTCCTTTACGCGTTCATACATTTCTATTGAACCAATATTTTTAGTAGTTTACATTTATATTTTTATTGAGTAACTTATTTTTTTATTTGTATTCTACTCAAGCGAAACAATAGGAAAACCTTCAATTTATCTAAAGCATATTTTTTGGTATTATGAAATGTACACCAATTAGTTATAAGATTAATCAAAATAGTGATTTGGTATTAAGCTTCGCCTTAAAGTTTATTTTGATCGCTGTTAATTTAAAAATTAAACGATTAAAATTAATTTTTCTTTCGTTTTTACAGTCGTTCAGTCATTTACACCCATGACTAAATTGCGATTGAATACAATAACAAAACTTCAACTCTTGCCACCACAATGAAACAGTTTTTAAAATGTAATGCAACAACCTGTCGTTGCATCGAGTACAATGCTGTTATTGTTATCGTCAAGTAACGGGGGGTAATGATGTCTGCGAAAACACAATAACAACCTGGGCTCGGCAGGGAGGTTGGCTTTGTCGCCAACATAAGGGTTGCTAAAGCAGGTAGCAACAAGTTGAATTAATATAATAATACTTGTCCTAACACGAAGATAATTGCTTTGTAAAGGGTAATGTTTATAAATGCAAAATTATTCGTAACATTGTAATATCATTGCTAAATTAATATACTGATTAAGAAGTGGACATCTTATGATAAAAATAATAATAGTATTTTGATGATTTGTACAGCACCATACAAATAGTTGATTTAGTGGTGGTGCCTACAACGTTTTTTTGATTTGAAATAACGTTTTCGAGTAAATCGAGTTCAAAGTTTGAATGCTAGGCCAAATTAGAAAAAATCGGAAGCTACGGGTTTAATTTCACCCGTTTATTGTATTGAATGCGTTGAATGAAACGAAGACCCGGCTCCAAAAGAATTTTAACTCTTTAGTGGACGAAAAGGAAAAAAAGTTTTTTTGTAAAAATCGAATGGTTCAGATCTAAAAACACGTGTTTTTGTTAAGTTCTCCGTGGCGTTTTTCAGACCAGTTTCTCGCTCGTACCAATAATAATAGGCTAATTTATATAGCACCGTTTTCGTGAAAAATCACCCCAAGGGCGCTGTACAAATATATTTATTAAATAATAAATACAGTTGGCTTACAACTAGGATTCATAAATAACTAGTGACTTGCATTTAAGACTTACATCTAATGACTTACGACTAAGGCCTATAACATAAGGTTCTAATGACATATTTAGAAACTTACTACTAACGTTTCACTAGTTCTAAAAGCTGATAATAAACCTTCTAGCGAACGATTTTTTTTATTTAATTGATCTAACTAATTCCAACTTCGGAGTTAAATTACTCGAAAACGAATTCTCAAATCAGTTATACAGGAGTTATACCACAAGATCGACTCCAAGTGTGATGTAGATTTCCCGTTTGTAGTACGAGTTTCCCGACACTGTGTAAACATAATAATAAATTTAAAATTTAAAACAGTTTACGAGATTTTTTTACGTTAGCATAGCAACAAATGTATTTCACAATGTGGATTACTACTGACTGTGGTGACTATTCGCCTCGTTAACTTCTGGTTACCCTCCGCTAGATTTGTATAACTTCTGCCTACTGTAATAATAATATTGAAATATGTACATATCCACTCGTAGCTTTATGCTAAACTCAACCGACTACCTTCGTTATTATAATGTGAATTGAAAGAATAACAGTGCTTCTGTCTTCTGAATGCACGAACAAGCAAACCGAAATGATTGCTAGTTTCTGAATTATAGCTACGAGCACATACATTCAGACTTAAAGGTTTACAAAAATCGACAACTCCCTCCTGCATTTTAGACGACTTTAAAGTGTTACTTTCATTTGTTTCTCACGGACGTCCTTTCATACACGAGTTATGTCACGTGATATGTAATAAAATTTTTGCTACATTTTCAGGTTAACGAAAATCGACCACTCTCCCCTGCATTAGACGACTTTAAAGTGTTACTTTCATTTGCGTCTCACGGACGTCCTTTCATATACGAGTTATGTCACGTGATATGTAATAAAAATTTTCCCGCGCCGCAACTGTTCCCACCAGCTGGAGCCAGTGAGACTATGGCATCCCCAATTGAGGCTGAAGGTTGTGGAGAAAGTACCTGGCTATTCAGATCTGATCACAAAACACGACCAAAGCCATTTCAAGCAACTTTTAGATTCTGAATGGTGGTATTTCAACGGGGCGATACTTGCGGCACGTTTCATAGGGAAAGATACTCTCAGTATATCACCCTGGTGAAAGATCACCACACAGAATTGAAAATTTGCTTGAAATGGCTTTAGTCGTTTTTGGTGACCAGAACTAATAAATAGTCAGGTACTTTCCCCACTCTCTATTACCTTCACCATCACAACATACCCCCTAGTGCGCCCTACTGTCGAATTTGGCAGCCATCTCTGTTCCGGAGCCCCTAAATACCTGAAAAAAACCCTTGACTCTGTGCAAAAACGGGCGGTCCGTTTGGTACATTCCCCAATCTTAACAAACGGACTGCAATCTTTAGCGCACAGGCGTCAGGTAGGTATGCTGTCCTTGTTCTATCGGTATTACAATGGAAGATGCTCTGAGGAACTAGCGTCATTGATCCCTTCGGCACCGGTGCGTAGTCGGGATACACGCCAAACGCGCGCCCAACATTTGTACACAGTTGACACTTGTCACATGAGAACGGGTCGCTTCTACGATTCGTTCTTAAGTTCAACAGCTCGGCTGTGGAACGAACTGCCGGCCTCTGTGTTTCCTCCCTCCTACAACATGGGACTCTTCAAGACCCATGTTCACTCCTTCCTCTCCACAAAAAGACCCTCCACACAGCATCCCCAAAGATGACATAGGCCCTGAGGGAAATTATTTTCTTCAGGGCCTCCTGTGTGGAGTTAATATTAAAAAAAATTCACCTATCGGGGGTGCCATAGTCTCTACAAACATTGTACAATAAAACAAATGAATCAAATAAAATATACTTGCGCTAGCTGGGATTTGGACCCACGACCTCCGGATTAATAGGCATTCACAGCGGTCTACCAAACAAGCAATAAATCCTGATGTATGAGCGATCAGCTGCGAGCTACGATACATAATACTATGTAGATAATAATATGGTAGATGTATAGACTATATATAGATAGTATCGCGTAGGAGAGATGAAGTCTACTTCACCGCTTCGAGTCTACCCACTACCCACATGGCTTCAAGGTTGTTACATATACCTATTCAGAATATTACCATGAAGGTAAATTATAATTGTGTATTATTATTTGGTTTTGTATAGTGAACTGTACCAGTAGAGGCGCGTGGATATTTATATGATTCAATTCATCATTACAATTACAATTTTACAGCAGAATTACATACATATGAAAATATTGGTAACAACATAGCTTGCCTTTTAAATTCAGCATCATTGATGCTAAATATGTCGATATCCGAATTGATACTGTTCAACATCAAGATATTGCATGCATGATCATTGGCAAGTTAGTCCTGCAGGTTTTGAGATAGAACAGTCTATGCTCTAGGACACTAGGTGACAAAAGATAATTCGGGCACATAGAAATTAATACTCTTCACGAAAGTCAAGTTTTCAAACCATCCTGTAGGTAGATGGTTCATTCTGAGCGTACCCAAAAGAAAATGAATAAGGCATAGCCACGAGTACGACAGAACATTATGCTTTAGTTATTAATCATATTGTATCTGAATTTGGCACCAATAAATGCCTAACGCGGAATACGAAATGCTTTTTTTGAAAACCTTATTTAACACCACTTTAAAAATGCAAGGGTTATTTCTTTCGGAAAGCGTACAATAGCGGACAATATTAAATTGTATTCAGTGCAGTCACAGCCTATGTGCGTCGGACATGATGCATGGCAATGGCCTTACAATGAGGAAGAAAAAAATAAGAATAAAGCAGGACTTAAATGGAAGCCTTGTGGCAATCCTTAGGATAAAAATATAATTTCATTTTGGCAGCTTGTATACCTAGTAGTTCAATATTTATAATGAGGACTAACAATTTGAATTATTTGCCAGATTTCTCTGTCTTTCGGAAAGAATCGATGGATTAAACCGAGTACATTATGCTTAACTGGGGGCAGGTTCAAACCACAGATCTTGTTGAAGAGAGGCATAACGGTGCTGCACTGCGCAACGCGGGATGCTTTAGAATAAATGAAGAATCTCATCATCCCTATGTAGCCCCAATCAAGCCTTCAACCACAAAAATAAGACGAAGAATGACCTCCATTTGAATCAGAACACAATCCAATACGAAAGATCATTATACTGAAAAACGAATCGCACAAAACCATAAGAAAAGTGGTTAACATTGTCCCGACAGAAGAATTATTACCTACTGGTGAATTTCACCCAGATTCAAGACGAACGAAACTTGTAAAGAAGGCCAATTGACCAAAGAAATCAACTCTTCAGCAAAAGAAAGCTCACGTTCGTTTTCATTTGATGCCTGGTGCTGAGAAACGTTAGGAGACTAGACGGATTAAAATATTATATTTTATGGAGAACAAAAACCGGTATCATATCAACAACTGCATTAAAATGGTTGGCGAAAGAATTTAACGAGTTCTAAGCAGTGGTATACGGTAAAAGGAAAACTTATAAGCCGTATTTTATATGGTAATTTATTTATGAATATATCCAGTACTTCAATTGGATAAAACAACTATCAAGCTAAAATTATCAGAAAGGAAAAAATAAATATTAAACTAGGAAACAACTTTCCGAATGTTGTACAGAAAACTTTCAGAAATAAAAACACAAGAAGCAAAATCTATATCGTTTGAAAGAAATCTGATATCGCCACTTCATGAAGACCTTTCAATTTTTAATCCCATAGCAATGCAATTTGGAAGGTGGGTATTGGTACCGCCGATCCGGGAAACACCAGCTCCGTGGCGGGCCGGATCGGGAGAGGCCGGTTTGGGTGCCCTTTGACCTCTCCAGCAGGTCTTGCGGGAGGGATGGATTCTTACGTCCGTCACTCCTGGACATACTTGACTCCTTGGAAGGGAAATTATTTTCCTCAGGGCCTCATATGTGGGGTTAGCGAAAAAAAAAATGCTGAATCGCAATGAAATAATAACATACAACAATAACCGACACATGCTGAACGAATCTTGTATGATGCAAGCAGAAGAACTACAGTGAATTCATTCCTAATAAGTGAACATAAATGTAACGCCGTAACTTTTGCACGAGTCTGACAGCCGGGTATTGGTTCCTTGCTATATCGGGTCAGGTTTCATCCTGGTGGTAGCGTAATGTTATTTAACAAGCCTGATGTGACGTGTTGGTCGCTGACGATGCCTCCTTTTGTTTGGCGTTATTTCGTAACTGTTCGTCGGTGGACTCGCTTGGACTAACCGGTTATTACACTGTCCAGTTGATCGAGAGACGGGAACAACTACCGCCGAAGGACCATGCGAAGGAAAACACCAGACATTCAGCAAAAGGTTAATGCCTAAATAAGGACTGCAATTCAAGATAAAAATACGGATCAGGATATTTCAACAACGCACCAATGACTTACATTTGCAAGAAATGAGCAAGTAAGCAAAAGGTGGATGCACATACAAAGACAAGAAATGAAAATAAAAAAGATTTTGATACTTTTAAAAGCTAAAAATTCTATGATAGACTTACGGACAATGAGTCAGCAAAAGGGTTCTGTCCATATACGCACAATGAAATAGCCAGACATTCAGCAAAAGGTTGATGCCTAAATAAAGACAACAAATAAAGGTAAAGCGGAGAATTCGCACATTTTCCCAATGTTACCAGAAACTGGATCAACTTGGAAATTTTAGTATTGTAGATTTAAGAGCAATGCAATAATGAGTCAACTAGAATAATTTGCAACGCTAAAGTTAAACATTCGGCAGAAGGATGTTGCCTAAAACAGACAAGAGTACAAGATAAAGAGAAAGATTTGCATAGTTTTACAATGCACGAACAAACTGGACAGAAATCTGAGGGTCGTTAACTTTAAAGGGACAGTGAAAGAATGAGTAAAGCAGAAAAAAGTTTATGCCTGAATACGGATAAGATAAGGAAGAAGATTTTGACGTTTTTACGGGGCCCCAAGTAATTGAACAGAAATACCGGGATTGTTAAGGTAAGGACAATGTGGGAATGAGTCAGTTGACAAAAGGGCAACGCCCATACAACGATAATGCAAACATTAAGACATTCAGCAAAAGGTCGAAGCCTAAATAACGATAAAAATCAAGAAAAGATCAAAGATGTGAAGTTTCACCTTTTTACAGTGTACCAAATTACGAGTATTTATAGTGGACTTAAGAAGGACAATTCAAAAATGAGTCAACCAACAAAAGGACGATGCCCATATTACGACAATAATGTCAGGGCTATATAAGAATTCACACCTTTTTATGAAGCAACAAAAAACTGGATTTATATAATCACTTTAATTCGATGAAAAAACTTAAAACATGGACCGGGCACATCATTAAAAGGTCGCTACTTTTAAGAATTTTTGTGATTTCACTCGACGTAGCAATAAAATTATTTTGCTTATTGGCAATATAACTGGATTGAACAATTTTTATAAAAGAATCTTGCAACGTCAAATTTCGAGGTACGAACAAAGGATTACGCAGTTACTCTTCTATAATTTTAAATCCCGGCATAAAATAAATGGCTTTTTTATAAGCGGAACGTAGCAAATGCAATAAAAAAGTCATTACCTTTTCCCATTGTGAACAAAGCCATTAGGATTTAGGAAAGAAATGAGTAAAACTATATCTGAACGAAAATATCCTTCCAGAAATATAAAGCTTTAGTAGAAACCAACACGGCTTCGCCCGAGTAGCAAATGCTCCAGTGAGACTATGGCATCCCCAATTGGGGTATTTTGTGAGGCTGAAGGTAATGGCGAGGGGAAGGAGATGGGAAAGAGGAAGGTTGGGAAGTACCTGACAATTCATTATATTTTCGGTGTGGTTTCATCTTTCATCTGCCACACATCAGGGTTGGTATAAGAATTCCATTGCTAACTGTGCTTCAATGTTAAGATTATTGCGAAAATCTTACAGAAAATACGATCCTACTTGGAGATACATAATTAGGGGGTAGAATAACGCCAAATACGAAAAACAATAAGACTCATTAGAAAACATAGTCTGAATCAAACTGGATACAATAAATAATAAACTCAATAGATAGCATCTGTGCTTCAAAGGGAATCAAAACGTTCAATAGAAAAAAAACATCTGGTGTTACAATATCAAAACCCTTTCAATGAATGATATTACGTAACGCTTTGGGTCAACGCTATTTGGGAGACCATCCTTTTGAGACATGGTGTTCGGGCATATAGATGATCATTATTATTTACGATTTAGTTTAATCCTTACCTACCCCTTGTACCGATCCGATCCTTTGTCACCAGGAGACGGTAATTACCGGTCAGTACCTTTTGTACCTCAAGTTGCGAGTTGAATTCCATGTTACGTGCAATTCGCCGAGCAGTTTTCGTGCTTCAGATAGAGGGAACATAGAGTATACTAAATACAAGGTAAGGCTTTTCAATATTCTAGTAGCATCCTCTCATAGTTCAATTCCGTTCCCCTTTCTATTAAATTCGTCCACAAAAAAACTCGCGGCCCGAGACAAATATTCCAAGAGCTATCGAAACACATGGCATAAAGAAAAATAATATGGAATATATTATTGTTGTTGGGATAAAGAAACAAATCGATAAGACAAGAGTGTAACAGTAAAAACGACTAGATGAAGCCTTAATTATTAGGTGACCAATTCAAATTTGTAAGAACTTTTCAATAAGTTGACTATAAGCGGGAATTGATAAATATTTCCTAAATCGACGTTTTTGCAAATAATAATATCTATATTATAGAGACAGTTGTAAGAATGACCGATTAGTAGAAGACTGAACAAATGCGTTGGGTTCCCAAGCGCTCCTATCATTTCACAAGCAACATTTCTGAGTACCGTAATAAGGGGAATTCAAATATTGTCAGTTTATTCGTAACCAGTGAGTCATTTTTGTAACAAAAGTCTCGGGAGACTTGAAAGATGTGAAGAAAATAACACACAGAAAATGTCCTTTGCAATTGCATTTAACTGTAATAAGACAATCAGAAGAACATCATTTTTTCCGACACTTTTTATGGCGGACTCTGCAGATCTTCATTTCTACTGCCAAGGACATTCATCAGTATAAATTTTGTATATTTTGGTACCATTTTACCTGTATTGTAAAATATTATTGATTGTATGTATTTCTTCCTCCTGAAAAATTTACATTGATGAAGATAGAAGATATTGGCTGTTCGATTTGCATGATATTTGCCGACAGTCAAGTTATAGATAAAGCAGCAGGTATTTATAATGAATACGCCCAACCGCAACAATATTCAAGGCCAGAATAGCGAGCGGTCTTCAGATAAATTCGCAATGACACAATGGTGCTGATGATGCGGTGGACCGCCCCCTACTGCAATGGTGTTTGATCTCAATCGGTAGATTTGCTGCTCTCGAGGTGAACCCACGCTACCAGTCTCGAAAAGAGCGAGTTCGGCGCCTCTGTGGGATTTTGCGAGGTGATCGGGAGTTATTCTCACTTTTAATGACCTAACATTTACAATGGATTAAACATATTGAATGCTAGTAGACCCCGCAATTCTTCGCTATTGCTAATGTCTTTGTCGGACGTCTCCGACTTCTTCCACCATTCACTACTGTGTTACTGTTAAAACAGTTCATTCACCACAATGTTACTGTTGAAAACCCACTCTCTAAAGACTCTTGGCAGTAATAAGAACAAACTTTGAAATTTTCTGCGATATCGGTGCACTGTTCGTGTTTTTTTTTTCATGAACAAAACATGAAGTTTTGCGAACAACAAGTTTTGTGATCGACGAACCGGTGGAAGCAATCTGTTGGCCATAAGTTGATAATAGTTTGTCTAGTCTATAGTTAGTAATATGATAAATCATTGTAGAAATACAGTATATATTTGGACAGCACCCTTGAGGTGAGGTTTCACCAAAACGGCGCTAAACAAATCATCCAAATTATTATTATTAATTCGCAAAAGGAATTTGCTTATCAATCGGTTCGGTAACAAAATTATTTGTTTTATTAAAAAAAAATCTGTGGTATCTCTATATGTAACTCCAGTTCAATGACCTTAAGAACTGGAATTTACTCTGATTTTCAAAATTGGAACTGATTGTGGGAACTTTTTAGTTGAAGCCCCCGGCGTTGCCCGGACTTAACGCAGAGTTTCGAAATCAGATGTAAACATCAACCTTCCTCCTGTTTTTGAAGTGTGCAAAATTACATCAATCTCGGAATAAAAGTGTAGATTTAATAAAAATATCAAATACACGCCGCCCGCCAGCCACATACATAAATATAATGGTATTCACTTCTTACAATTCTATATATATTTGTTTGTGTATTTTTTAGTTTAAATTTTTGACAGATGATGTATTTTTTCAGGTTTATTAACGGCGTTAATTCAAAAGCAAAATTTCTGAACGTCTTTTAAAAGATAATCCTGAAGCAAATATCACGTATAATCCCGTGATTTCTCTGATTCCAGCACCATAACATTGTTACAATTGTAACAGTAACCACTTATTTAAATAGTAAAAATAACAATCGCTGAAAGCGGACTTGTTTTTTTTTGTTCTAATGACCAAGGGCGATGATTGTACAGGTAAATGGTGGAGTGAGTTGAGCTGAGGTTAGACCATATGGTAATAATTAAATACATATAAGGTATAGAACGAATAAGAAAGGTGTTCAATGAAAAAACTAACTAATTTGCAACTCCATATTGGGGAGAATGCTAAACTGACAGAATAACGATGTGTCTAAACTTCAAATCTTTAAGACCAGCAATTCTCAAACTTATTTGGCCTCCGCCCACTTTCCGTATCTATATAACAACCCCCTGGGCTAATTTGTTTGGTTTTGCGAACCAACAGTTATTACAGTTATGCAGCTGTAGGCAGACTGATGGAACCTAAGCGCAAGCCAAATACAAAGTTTGGTGATCGCGCTTTCGGAGCATCTGGGCGGAAGGCTTGGAATAAACTCCCTCCGGAACTAAGATCCATAACAAGTCCGACAGAATTCAGGTCTAAACTAAAAACTTACCTTTTTAAGCTTCCATATCCTTAAATTAAATATACCATTCCTGAGAGAAAGTCCAGTTATATCCAATTATGTCCTAAATCCTGTATCTAATTTCGCCAATAAACAATTGTATAATGTTAATTAAGTGTTAACCTCAAGTGACCTACCAGGTAAGTATTGTACTGTATATTATCTCCATATATAGTTAATAATAACATAGATCATTGTAGAAATGTATTATATATTTGTACAGCGCCCTTGAGGTGATTTTACACAAAAACGGCGCAATACAAATCATTCAATTATTATTTATTATTATTATTACCCGTAGAGTCAATTTGTTCGCTTTTCGGAACAGCTCATATGGTCTCATAGAAAACGTTGTGTCTCTCTTACTTTCATATATCTAAACAGTGTTAGAAAGAGAAAATACTAAGCTTTATATTCAAATCTAAAAGTCAACTACACATGAATTAAAATGTGTACTTCTATAAAACCGAAGGTTCACTCAGCAATGTGAGAAAAATTTATGAAACTGTATTTTTTATAAATTATTTTTATTAAAAAATAAAAGTGAGGTTACAGTAATTTTTGCAATACATTTATATAAAAAAAACTTTTTTTCGTTATACGTAATTTTAGCTCAGCGTTTAGACGAAAAAAGGTGCAGTGAGTGATTTATTAAACCTTTTTTTTAATGTTTGGATTGAAAATTTCAATATTTCTAAAATTATATGTTTATTTCTGACAATAAAATTCATTCAACCAATTTCATCGCCTTTCAAAAACAGTGTTTAGTTTTCAGATATATTCAGAAATTATCCATTTATTTGGATTTCATTGCAAACCGGGCAGCGTATTTAAGAAATATAACGGTCAATATGCCAAAGGCCCGAGAGGTTAAGTAAATATACACTATATATGTAATGCTTTGTTATTGCTTTGGCCGCCCTGTGACTGTCTTTTGACGTTTCCTCTGGATCTCTCTTGCATGGTTTACTTTGGGAAACACTGCCGCCGCCGCCGGAATAACGTGATGCATGCATACAGTTTTGGACATGTGGAACAACGCATGGATGCTAAGAGAACGGCGCCGAAGATAAATGATAAAATAACAGCAGAAGTGGCAGAATAAATCACGTGGAATTGAACGACATCGGACGCGAGAGAAGACGAGAAAAGACGAAGAGAAGAAGGTAAACCGGATATCTTACTAGAACGTGGCGGGAATACCAAATCGGAGAATAGTGTTTCTGAGAAGATGGATTAATGTGGGACGTAACCTACATACAACAAGACATGTTGGAAATGGGACTACACGAGAGTGTCAGCTATGTCTTCCATTTGGGGATGACTTTTGATTGTCACATCGGAAGTATTTTGTACATAGTTTGACTTAAGTTTTATTCCAAGTCTAGCTTTGGTAAGCGATTTAAAAATGGCTTATTAAAAATTATTATCGAGCTGTGCTGGGGCGTTTAAAAGAAAGGAAGGAATGAACCTGTGTTGAGGAACATTCATTGACGTGTCGGTAAAACAAACACTGGCCTGTTTTTAACGGATTCAAGAGTTTTCTCAGATATTTAACCCTTTCATCCCCAGTGTTAATTCAAATTAACATGAACTTTGTGATTTTTTTTACCGTAACGGTAGCGATTTAGAAAAGCCATGATTTTGTTTTGTTATAGCTGCTTGTAGTCTTTTCTGTGGCGTCTATTTTTTCCACTCTGTTGAAATCCTTATTCCCGCCACAAAAACGATAAATATTTTGACATCTGCTGATTGTGAGTTTCATTGAATTTCAGCCGTCATTGATTACTTCATTTAAGGTGAGATATCAATATTTTCTACTCGAATTACAAATATTTTGACGCATTAAGATGTGTTCTATAATAATAACATCAGTTCAATTCACTGTTCACAGTTATTTGCCAAAATATTGTAAATGAATTTCAACGTTCATTCAAATTAACACTGGTAGTGACGGAAATGTTTTCGACTAGTATAGCGAATTTTTAAAGATATATTATCCTAAATTATTTCTATATTTCTGAATGAATTTGAGTTAAAATGTTATTTGTTTGTATCTTAAAGATAATCACTACATTGTAAATGTACATTTTTGACATGAAAAAGTTATTTGTGTTATGTTTATTTTACCTTACTATTTAAAAAATACCCTCTGACGTCCAATGTTAATCCAAATTAACATAGAAAAATTAAAAAAAAATTAAATACCAAAAATTTTCAAATAATTTTCTGATGTATTATCAAGCATTACATATTTATATATGTGGAAGTCTCTACAAAACTACAGAGTCGGCAGTCTTCTTCTTCTTTCGTTAGGTTAAGAGGGGGTCAGAGGAGGACATCTACGTCTGCGAGCTGGAGTACGGTCTCGGGCGTTGCCATGTGGACCTCATCGATCCCTGTGGGGAATTATAGGAGAAAGCATTCGTTGACCACATGTTGGTCTGCAACGCACCGCATTCACACAGAGCAGACTCTTCCATGCGTCATGTCATCATGTGACTACAACGCCTGTGGGAGCACCTTATCCCATTGATGGAGGGGGGCCAGAGTTTACGAGGCGGTAAGAACCCAGGATGTCTCTCAGTGGGGTGGGTCGTGTACGAGATAAATAGATAAACAGAATTGAATTGAATAGACATCACGTCAGCCGATTGTCACTCAAGTTTATACTCAAGTTTATATCTTCTGGATTGAGAGTTATCTGGATCAGCCTCACTTATTTCATCCAGAAGGGTTGGAAAGAGTCGAACTCTGCACGACTTCACAACTTCTGAGAGGTCACCTAACAATAGCTTTCCTGTAACCATTCCTCATCATTTCCTAAAGAAATTAGACAATATCAGAGGTAGAATAGAAACTTAAATGTGATTGAATTGATGAACTCTAAATCCGTTGTAACATAAAAAAAGGACATGCAATTGGCCACATTCCAATTTTTTACATTATTTAACGATACAATAAATTGTTTGAAATTACACACTACAAACTACTTACAAACGCAAATGAATAGACATTTGTAATCATAATCATATGGCTTAGACGGTTTTGGCATGTAGAGCAATTGAACGAAGAAAGAGGAAAACAGGGGACGATCAAGTGAACCAAAAACTTGAATAGGTTGATGTCAAGAGACGACTTCACAACTTCTGAGAGGTCCCCTAACAATAGCTTTCCTGTAACCATTTCCCAACATTTCCTTCACAACTTCTGAGAAGTCACCTAACAATAACTTTCCTGTAACCATTCCTCATCATTTCCCAGAGAAATTGGACAATATTAGAGGTAGAATAGAAACTTAAATGTGATTAGTACAACTCTAAATCCGTTATAACATAAAAAAAGGATATGCAATTGGCCACATTCCAACATTAATTATTAACGATAATATTGATGAGCAGGATTTTTTGGGTAGAATAGATTTGATATGAATGCGTCACACTGTCACGCGTGTAGTAATTTTGAATTTAACACACTACTGTAGAACGTAGAAGCCACTCACTTTCAGCAATCGGCAGTCGAACCCAATCCCGGTGTCGTGTCAAGGCACAAGTAGCAGTGGGCGACCCGAACAGTGGACAAGTCCATAACTGCATTCAAATTCTGTACTATCGGAGCAAACTGAGAGCTGTAGAGATGTGGAACCAACGGCAGGAGAAAATGGCTAAAAAGACTCAAAAATTTATAAATAAATTCTATTTAATTAATTGAGGGGACGACTTGAGTTCCGGGGGTCGCGGGTTCAACGGAACAATTAGAAATCAATAAAAGAACCAATAACCCTAATATTACATTAATTAGTAAAGTAAGGAAAATATTTATTCCACACTTGTAAGTACGTTCACAAAACCTAAGTAATATAACACATTTAAATAAATTAATAGCAGCCTCATCATTATTTAACAATTAAGATAGCATTAATGTGGGGAAAACTGACTTCAAAATACCCCACAGAATATGAAATCTACTGTCGCAATTATTTTATTAGTAAATCAGTTCAACCGGTAATAAATCATATTAAATTGAGAGGGGGTAAAATAGAATAAACAGCTGTAACAATAACAAAAACCAAAAAATACTTGCAGAACTTAATAATTATATTATAAAATTTGATTTTAATATAATTTTAAAAAAATGTAGTTCTACGAATTAAACACAAAAACAATACATAAATGCATATTGGAGAAAATTAAATCAAATTGTTCTTTTTCCCTTTCTGTGTGTAAGATTTCTAAAATATATCAGTTATTTTCATTATGGTGTTTTATCTTTATTTTAGTTTTGTTTTTACAACGTGTTCTTCAGTTAAATGCGTTTAAATTGAAATTGTATTGTCAATTTAAATTAACTGTCTTAAGAATAAAAAAATGCCTCGGTCAGTACCTCTCAATAGTATTAACCTTGTTGAATAAAATTAAACTGGTTGTGATGTCACACCTGTAACGCTATGGATTTGGTACGTTTTGACCAGATTTGTAAAATTTAAAAAAATGGATGTTCTTATTACACTTTGTAACTCTGTACATGCGCATCAAGGCGGAGTTGAATGGTGCTCGTTCCATCCTCTTAAGATATTATTTATTTTTATTT
This sequence comes from Hesperophylax consimilis, assembly GCF_061612785.1. Taxonomy (NCBI): domain Eukaryota; kingdom Metazoa; phylum Arthropoda; class Insecta; order Trichoptera; family Limnephilidae; genus Hesperophylax; species Hesperophylax consimilis. The sequence goes on along the minus strand of NC_142865.1, from coordinate 3,456,609 downwards.
TTAATGATAAACTAATTAATGTTTATAAGACAAGGTTTTATGCATAGCATAAAAGATAACACATAATTAGTCGCCTGAAATATCAATACAAATTGAAAATATCTCCCGAGTAAAAATAATTCGCCAACAAATGAAGTCAAAATATTTCACCAACAAATGAAGATATAATATGTCTCGACGCCATCTAGTGAGAAATTCAGCACTAACAAAGCCTTTCCTACAAAAATAAAGTTGGTTGTTTACAAGTGGAAAAAATATAATAAGCAGTAATTATTGATTGAGGTACTAGTACATATTGAATTATTTTGCGTGTTGGAAATAAGCTGACATAGCTCAGTGGTTTCAGAGCACATCAGAAGGTACGGGTTCAATTCCAGTTGGCGGCATTTATTTTTACTCGGGAGATATTTTCAATTTGTATTGATATTTCAGGCGACTAATTTTTGCTAATAATTTTATATTTGTTACTCTTACGTTATGTTAATAAGTTCGTCTTTAATGTTTTAGGTTACATCGTATTGAAATAAGGTCAACAAACATCGGGTCAATAGTGGAATGAAGTGTGGGCGAACAGAATATATTTACAACCAAATGTTTGTAGAGAAATTTTCTAACATGTAGTTACAAAATCCAACCTTTATTTAATTATTTCGTAACAGATTTGCGTTGGCTTCTTGGGAAAACTTTATTTATTTACTGAACAGAACAACTCTACGTATTGAATTTTATTAATATATTAGCTGACGCGTACCTGGCATTGCTAGGGGTTTATCCTTAGGAGACGAGAATGGCGGACTTTTCTGTAGGCCTTTTTAAGATATACAATTCCGTAGTACCACAGACATAGGAATTAATAGACGAGAAGATAATGGCGAGGGGTAAAATCAACTGTTGAAGAACGAAGGGCGTAAGGCTGACTGTGATTCGTCAATAAATCAATCTGACAGTAAATAGGCATCTCGCATTATAATATCACCATTTACTTCTTAAAAGTAAAATCTGCTTTTGAATGAATAGACATTTTTACATGGGAGCGCAAATTACTCGCCACGTTATGAACAAATTTGCGAAGTCCAAATTCGGCAAAAAAATTCGGTTGTATTTTCAGAATCGAATATTTCGTTTAAGTATTTAGTTAAGACACTTTTATAAATGTTCATAATTTACTTCCCAGCAACCAACCAGCTTTGTGTTTCGCGTCCAGACGTTTCTCGATGTGATAGTATAATATGTTTCTAAAACTGATCTATATTATACGATGTGAATATGCTTAAAATAAAGTAAAATAATGCTTATATATGGAATGTAATACGACAATTGGGTTTATTCTCTTTTTCACATCTATTTTTACAAGTTTTCATAGTACAAGTCAACATTTTGCCGTGTTATTTCGTAAAATGAACCGATGATGCCTCGACCATAGTTCGCACAAGAATGATGACGTCACGTTTTCAAATTTCACTTGAGGCCATACGCGAGCACAGCCGGTTCCAATGGAACCGGTATGGGGAGTGGGGAATAATACGCTCTTAATCACTTAGGGCAGGTCTACTAATATTCATATGTCTATGGATGTTATAGTTATATTTTTTTTGAAAAACAGCGCTGGACAAACATACTTTTTTTTTATAAAACAGCGCCATCTTTTGGACATAAAGCAACACGCGCTATTATTCGCGCGCGGTGGGGTACAGCTTGTAATTAAAAAAAATGGTTGTCAAATTAGAGAGACTATCAGAAATTTAACTTACAAATGTTGGTAAACTTGAAAATCACGAAATCCGTAAAAAAATTGGAATAAAAAAAATACACATTTCAAATATAGAATTACATATTAATTAATTAATCAAAATAAAATGTTCTGATAACAGTTAGGTACCTACTTTATCATTTATCTGAATTATTATAAACAATCTGTATCAATTTTGAAGATTACACTAAATTCTATTTATGTTGGGTAAGTATGGTACTGTATATTATCTGGCTGTACAAAAAAATTAAATAACTAAGAATAATAACATATATTATGTACATTTGTATAAATGTGTTATATACCTTCACTGGCTTCGATGCCCTAAAAGAATAGAGTTTAAGAGAATGGCGCCAGCCTATATATCGGAACTATGTGTCTGACAAAACTTAAGCAATAGACAGCTTACTTTAAGATCAGCAGATCTAGATGTTAGTAATCGTTTAATCGAATAGTCTAAGCCGAAACAGCTGTAACAATAACAAAAACCAAAAAATACGTGCAGAACTTAATAATTATTATTGATATTAATTAAATTTAAAACAAAATTAAATGGAGTTCTACGAATTAAACACAAAAAAATTATTTAAAAAATCTTACTATTCATAAATCGTAACTTCTTTTCAATATTTTATGATAAGCAATTTCTGAAAATTTCCGGTAATTGTTTGGTTTCAGTTGCCTCCTTATTGTACCTTTTTAAAATGTCTGCTCAGAAGATTATCATTTCTGAGCACAAACTGCCTCCTGTTTTATATTATGTTTTAGTTTTAATATTCTTGTTTTGTCCTGTCCTTCACTTTTGTCATCACTTTGTATTAACAGTGTATTTAGTGCTATAATATTAGATCTGTATTGGGTAAGGCACACTGTAGGAATAATTTTAAGGACCACTAATACTGAATTACTATTTTTATGTTTGTTATAGTTAGGCGCACTTGAAGTGAAATGACACTAAACAGCGCTATATAAATGGCATGTTATTATTATTATATATTTGTACAGCGCCCTTGAGGTGATTTTGTACAAACCATACAAACATTATTTTGTATACCTAGTCATATTCTAGTTTTTTCAGGGTGAAATGCCTAAAACCAAAAAAAAACCATATTCAAGTTTTTTACAACGTCATTGCACTATTTCACCAAAATACGCTACAAAATTCCTCAGGATGATATTTATTTCAGAAATATTTACAACTTATGTCTTTACCGGGTCACGTGACGTAGCAAACCGGATTACAGAAAATGATTCCAAGAAGTGACTAAAAAACTAAAGTATATTATTATGTAAGCATCTTTGTGCCGGTGAACTTTTTGTATGCAATTTAGTATTCGAAGCACGCGCCGCTTGTTTCATTCTATTCCTAGTTTAGCCCAAGAGCAAGGTCTTTTTACCAACGGATTGAAATGCTATTATTTCTTGGAAGAGCATTGTAACTGGGTACTCCACAAATCAAACTAACTAAACAACTAACCATCACGCCGTTTCCCCGCAGTGGTAGGCAGAGAGGACGGACCGCCAAACAACTCGTTCTTGGCACACACTCCTTGCCTCATTCATACATCGTCTAATACATACTCTTATATTATTCTGACTCTTGACATGGTCCGACTCGAGATCTGATTCACTTGGTGGTGCTATGTCTTCCTCGGGCGTCCCCGACTTCTGCTACCATTCGCATTTGCATCATATATCCTACTTACACTCTAACTAAAGACATAATACTCGCCTCAGAACAGAAATCTTCTAGTGAGGCGGGTTACTTTCATGTTTGTAATTTTGATCATGTTGTTGCAATGAACGCCCGGGTTGCCGGCAATTAAAAAAAATATATATAAAACAGGAGGCAGTTTGTGCTCAGAAATGAGAATCTTCTTGAAATGAGAAAAAAGAAGTTAAGATTTATTATTTATTTTGTTTTTAAAGCCTGTTTTAATTCAGCCAAATTCTGGAAATTAGTAAGAGCTGAGGGAAGTCTATTCCAGATGGGCGGGCCTGTTAGCCTGCCTAGCCTATTAAACTATTAATCTTTATTTCCTTCGTCCTACAAAATGACTATTTTAAGACCCAAAACATTATTTCATTAAAAATTCGCTTCAATCCTTAATCCTGTAAAACTCGGGTCCTCCTGCATGGAAAAATCCATCTGTCGGTGGTATCTTTGCTACCTCCGTATGCACAGCTTCACAAGGCAGCTAGAATGAGAAATCTATACAGGATATTGAATTGTTTGCCTATAAACATATGTATCTATTATGTATAGTGAATGTAATGCACATTTTAGAATGACTGATGAGTTACTTGAAAACGCTAGAAGAGTCGGAGTCAAACATCCGATAACCCTGTCGATAAAGCAAACGCTAACTCAGTACTCAGTCTGTTTTATTATTAACGATATGAGAAGACGCCTGGTCGGCCATTGTTGTGGGAAATGTAAAACAAATAACAAACAAAAAATTTGCAATAATAACAGGCAGTGACTGGGGAAACAATGGCTTTGCTGAACCAAACGGCACATTGCAGAATGATGCTATCAGCAAAGGAACGGGCCAGTTAAAAGAAAGCAGAAATAACAGCGAACAAAAAAAAACTTTAGTAGAGAGGTTCCTAATGCAACAAAACAATTTTTAGGAAATTGTAACAGTCTGAAAATGGAAACGGTAACGGTCAAAATATGAGCGTGCTTTGAGAGTGTCAGGACCTAAAGCCTGGAATGGACTGCCAGATTTAAAGCGAAGCTTAATGCTTAATTAATGGACTATTTTGATTAATCTTTATAACGAATCGGTGTACATTATGCATACGAAAAAAATGTTGTAGATAAATTGAAGGTTTTCCTATCATTTAGCTTGAGTAGAATACAAATAAAAAATCGTGCAGCCTGGTTCGCCTAGGTTTGGGTGAGCAGGATGGCGCTGTACAGGGAAAAGAGATGGTGTAGTGGCAAGCGTAAAAACGGTGCGCTACAATTACTAAATAAAAAATATAAACGTAAACTACTAAAACAAATATTTTTTCAATAGAAATGTATGAACGCGTAAAGGAAACAACTTTAAAAAATACAGTATTTATAGCGAAGACTATTTTTTGCTTTCTTATAAAATTATTTAAAAAATAAATCAAACCAGTTTTGCGCTTGAAATTGAACGTTTCTAGACTCCGTTTGTCAAGCGATTTTAATGCCTATTACATGCAATATAAAGTATACCAAGAATATACACATTTTTGGCTTGTAGCTTCCTATTAAGAATGATCATGACTCGACAGAATTTAGGGCTAAACTTAAAACTCACCCTTTTTAGACATAACCATAGATCAGTCTCTCTACGCAGATAGAGAAACAATAGAGCGTGTTGCCTTACATCCAACAGATGGCGTTTTTTAAACAAAGCATTATTTACCTATCACAGGTGACATCTATATAATATAGGTATATAAAACATGCGTATTCGAATGCAACCACCGTGTGTTTAAATTTCAATGCAAACTGTGAAAAACTTTCGGAGATATAAGATATTGGGTAAGGCGCACTGTAGGAATAATTTTAAGAACATTACCTCTAATACTGAATTACGGTTTTTAAGTTTGTTATTGTTATGCGCACTTTAAGTGAAATGACACTAAACTGCGCTGTATAAATGCCAAGTTATTATTATTATTATTGAACAAACGAACATTTACATTTTCATTAAGGCGATGCCATACGTAGTAATGCAAAATCATGTGTTTTTGGTTTGAAAATTTGGTCGAATGTTTCAGATGCTATAATTAAATACTGCGAGTAGAATACATCTTGAACTTTGAAATAATCGAGTATTTTTTGTATAAGTCTTTTTATAAGCCCAGAAAAAAATAATGTAGGCCTATGAAAACTGCTTTAAAGTTCAAAATTTCCTACTTATGAACCCATTTTCGGTTATGATTTTATTGTTTAATGTGGCAAATTAAGTAATTTATAAAATGATCGGAAAAAATTAAATATTTATGTCTGAACATCCACAAAATAAAATAAAAAACACTTTTTGGCCATGTTTTTTTCTTGCATAAATCAAAACAGGCGGATGGTGTTAAGCGGGAATTTAAACCTTATCGCCATCTACGTAAGGGTTGTTATTGATAGCGGCTCAATTTAAAATATTACACGACGTAGTTCATCGCCTTAATATAGATTTTAATGCTTTTCTATACTAAATCAATTCAATGTTGGACCATCAGCGGGAAATTGGAAAATAATCGAACTATTAGTGGCTCTTCGATTGTTTTAGAGCTGTTAAAATTCGAAATGAATTATTCGGCCGGTTGTTAACTGGACGCGTTCGAGTAACGATTAAATTATTAATTTATCGATGTTGACTAAACCTTGACCGGAATCGTTTGATAAAGTACCTACTCGGATACGTCAACGCTCGCAGTATACAATAATACTTTTTGAAACGATAACATTTTCATCGGCCGTTCATCATAAATTGTCGTACATTGGGATTGGCGTAGGTTTAATTAGAAATGCTTATCAATGTTGTTTGTCAGTGTCGAACGTAACTTGGAATTTAACCCCTAGAGCAATTTTGGGAGATATTTCTCCCAGCAAACAACCGTAGTCTTCTTATACTTCTATACATTTCTCCCAGCCTCATACGGACTAATAAAATTCATGCCATCTCATTTTGTAGTCGGTGAGATAATATGATTTTAAACAGTGTAAGTAAGTAAGAGAGAACACCCCGCTTACAATATGAAAATAAAAAAAATTAACACATACTCCAGTGAAATATTTTAAATAAATATATTAAACAAAATTTAGCATTAGTTTTTTTACACAGGGTGTCCGGGGGTAAAGTGCGCTAACTTCGGGGGAAACATGATTTTAGAAGTAAAAGAGGTGAATAACTTTTTTCGAAATTCCAATGTTTATGGGTAGTTTTTAGCTTAAAATTTTTTAATATTTTTGTATGGGAAAATAAACATTGGAATTTCATTAAAGTCACTTATATTTTTTACTTCTAGCATCATGTAGAATCACCTCCCGAAATTAGCGCACTTTACCCCCGGACACCCTACCCTGTATACAATGAAATAGTATAATATAGTTACAATAATTTTTTTAATATCTTTGTATAATTAAATTTGTGTTAAGTAAAATTATGTTTTTTTTAACTAACTAACCATTACGCCGTTTCCCGAATGGGTAGGCAGAGAAGACGGACCGCCAAACAACTGGGTCTTGGCACACACTCCTTGCCTCATTCACATTCATACATACTCAAGAATCTGATTCACTTGGTTGTGCCATGTCTTCCTCGGGCGTCCCCGACTTCTGATACCATCAAGTGTTAAGTGGGTAATTACAGTTTACACGATAAAAACCAACGGCAAGCGACTTCAAAAACTTAATGCATTAACATTGCAAAGTGGTACGTATAAATTTGAGATATTTAATAAAACACTACTCGTTTTAAATAGAGCTAAAATCTCTCGACAAACGCTTTAATTGCATTTAAAGATACACTGTGATTTTTATCATGCCTATAACATATTAAATAACAGAACAAAACGTGTTTTTAATAATTTTCGGATGCTTGCTTTGCGATTTTCTTCTATCGAGGTAATTTCATATAATTAACGTTTCGGCATAACAAATATATAGATATTTTCTTATAAAATAACACATATTTTAAGATTTGACGAGAATTTTGTTATAAATCGGTAGAAATTGGGTATGCGGGGGGCTTGGTTATAAAATGTTAGAAATCAGCACCGCGTAACTAACATAGAACAAGAAACCTTGAAACTGATTGACCAAAAGGAACAGATACGATTTCATAAAATACACATTCATAAAATAAAAAAAAACATATGAATGAATCAATAAATTAACAACGAACATAGTCGATTTGTTCCTCCTTCTTAAATCCTTCATAAGATACGACCACCAATAAACCTTGACGTATATCAGCTATTTACCAGCCAATGTCAGTAGGAAACACGACACACTCAACCGAACCAACAAGCACTGAAGTAATTTCACTGCTGTTAACAATATTGTAAAACAAAAACCAAAAAAACTTATCTATATATATCTAGATACTTGTGCCTGTAAAGAATGAATTAATCAAACGATGGAAAACAGTTTTGCGTAACTAATAACAACTAACAACAAAACAAAGCAAATAAATCAGATCTCACAGATCAACATCACTATCGAAACATTTTAAAAACAACATCACAACACTAACGAAACAAAACACAACCACAAAAGACTAAAACAAAATTTTAAGAGTTTTAGAACAATGTTTAAACCTTTGTAAAGATTTTAAAAGCACGAAATTGTATTATATTATACGTCCGTACTCCATAGAGAGCCAAGTTGCACTGTTCACTGTTGCATTGGTTTGGTCGAGTGAGTTTTGAGATTTGCCATTACGTTCTTAGCGCGTTGAATCTCTCGCGAGTTGACGTCAAAAGGTATTCGAGTGCAATTCCGGTCTAGATTCAACAGTAATCTGTCGAATGATATCTTTGGACGAGGTGGATGTTGCTTAGCAGCTCGCGTTGAGATGTTTTTTTTTAGTTTACCTGTCGAGAGAAGCGAACCAATGGCAAGAAAACCGTGTTACTTGTGGATTTCTTGCGCAGTGGATGAGGTTAATGCATTGGTATGCGTATAGCTAGAATGGCCACTTCTATTTATTTGTACCCGCAATTGCTTCATACGAAATTTTATAGCATAGTAATGATCAGAAGAATCCATTTCTAGCCAAAAAAATACCCTTGAAAATTCAAGTCTATATGTCTATGAAAGGCGATTTTCAGCCCACTGTGTGCCGCCGGTTTAGCCACGTTACAAACCCATATTAACCCTTCATAAATATTTATATTGTAATTACTTAATGCAATATATAAATATATTGCGGAGGAATACCTAAAATTTGAAATCTGTGTTTAGTATATTTACAGAGATATTTTATTGATTAGAGACGATGTTCACTCAGTTGACAGCACCGGGAATGTGAGGTTTAAACTACTAACTTACTGGTTTGTTAACCCGAAAGATACAGAGTAGGCTTTAAGGCTTTAAAAAATACCATTGAAATTTCTAAAATTAATTAGACTTGAACGAAATAAACAATTTAACTTCGTGATCGTGGACGCAAAATTGCGCTGTGCGCCAGCTGATTCTATTTTCATAATAACTTGCCTGTTTTTTTTGGCAAAATTATGTTTTTATTATTTGTACGGTTTTTCCAGTTTACATATTTATAATAGCATACAATCTACCATTCGTAGTTTATCATAATTATTATTATTAATTATTAGTTTATCAAACACGACGTCTAATTTTTGATCAAATCTTATTGTTTAAAATCCTACAATATCATACAAAATTTTACAGCATTCACATTTTTAGTAATAACCTGAAGAAATATCGATATGAAGTAATGCGTACGATCGATTATTAATATGAGAGTATGGAATGTATCGGGAGCATCTCCTATCCTCTTCCTATTTTCCTCTTCATCTCCCCTTCCTTTAACCCAAAATTTATTTTAAGATATTAAAACTTCATTTCCAATTAACTTTAGCATAAGAAACTTCTGTGGCTTGACTTCAGTTAACTTGTATATTTATCATTGTATATTATGTAAAAGCTGTTTGTTTCTTACAAATAAATAAATAAATAAAAAATAGTAGCTAGTTATATCCAGAGAAATATTTTTTTATAGTATGTTTAAGGATACACCGGCGAACAAGATATCTTACTTATAATTACGTTGATAAAATAAGATTACTTACAGATTTAAATTCTTGGGTTACTTAAAAATACGTATCTAAAAGGTAATTTATTGCAAAACCACGCATTACCGAAATACATAAGTTCGTAAAAATCAGGTTTTTTAGGAAGTTTCTGAGGTTTCCCTAATGTTATTTTTGGTACTGCGTAGTTATATCTTAAATGATAATACTTTCATTAAATTATAGATATAAAATGACAGACTAATTAATTAATTACGTCGCGTCGTCTAATTTATTATTTTGTTTGAATAACACGAAGAGGGTCATTCTAACATTTTTCATGTCAATGGTTTGAGAGAAAAATACCGTATTATTTGTTACAATGGAAATAAAGAGAGGTTACTTCTGTTCTCCGCGGAGCGTTGGCCACCGCCACAAGCACTAGTGGTGTAGCGGTGATGTGGATGGTGTGAAGAGTCGGGGGCAACCAAGCCTGATCGGGAAGACGAGTAGAGAAGCGGTACATACCTGTGGAAGAGGAAAAAACCATTAGTAAACAGCAGGTGACAAGTATGTTACATCTACTAGAAATAAAATTCAAAAACAATTTCATTTCAACGACATTCCATTTTTTCTCATATCTTCAAAGCACGCCCTTCAGGTAAAAATTGAAACCGTCTTCATGGATAGGGCATAGAGGGCTACCACACCATATAACTCCCTTGATCGTACAGGGACTAGTTTCTGAGTTTTACGCAAGCACATTGTAAGCTTACTTTTAGAATATAGGTATATATTGATAAACGCCCTATTGGGCTTTGACATAATGATTATAAATTAATTCGAAAAAAAACAGGAAATAACGTAAATAAAAATATTTTAAAAATAAAGCACATGATATACTTGTTGAGTTATTATCATACAAACTCTAAAGAACCCTTTAAATTTATATAGGCCGAGGCTATTCGGATCGGGTGAGTTATTCGGATCAAGCTAAGCAATATGGATATATCTCGGCTATTGTAACCAAATGACAATAAAATAATTTTGACATAGCGTCCCCATCTACCGTATGTCATAATCATAGACATATGAATATTAGTAGACCTGCCCTAAGTGATTAAAAGCGTATTATTCCCCACTCCCCATACCGGTTCCATTGGAGACGGCTGGGCTCGCGTATGGCTTCCCGTGAATCTTGAGAATGTGACGTCATCATTCTTGTTCGAACTAGCGTCGAGCTATGGTCGAGGCATTTTATGAAATAACACGGCAAAATAGTGGCTTGTGATATGAAAACTTGTAAAAATAGATGTGAAAAAGAGAATAAACCCAATTGTCGTATTACATTCCATATGTAAGCATCATTTTAAGCTTATTCACGTCGTATAATATGAATCAGTTGTAGAAACATATACTATCACATCGAGCCAACATTGGTCGAATGTAGCGATTCTCAAGTGTGCGCATCGTTGTTACTGGGAAGTAAATTATGAACACTTATAAAAGTGTATTAACTAAATACGTAAACAAAATATTCGACTATGAAAATAGAAGAAATTTTTTTTTGCTGAATTTGGACTTCGCAAATTTGTTCATAACGTGGTGAGTAATTTGCGCTCCCATGTAAAAATGTCTATTCATTCAAAAGCAGATTTTACTTTTAAGAACTAAATGGTGATATTATAATGCGAGATGCCTATATACTGTCAGATTGATTTATTGACGAATCACAGTCAGCTTTACCCCCTTCGTTCTTCAACAGTTGATTTTACCCCTCACCTTTAATTTCTAGTCTATATATTCATATGTCTGTGGTCATAATAGTAAAATTACCGATATTACAGATTGCGTGGGTTGACTGCTAAAAATCGATATGTGTGAAGATCGTACAAGTTACGTCTCAAATAAATGCCTGATGTAATATTGTTCTCTGCGTTCTTAGTGTTTTTTCTGAAAAGGTAATCTATTCAGTCATGTTCATATGTTATATATTTATCAATCAAATGCACAGTAAAACAGAATTAAAGCGCAATAAATTTCATTTTGTATGTTTTTGTACTTTACTTTGAGTAAATATCATATTAATAAATGTGAGCAGTATACTAAAATGATCATATTTTAATGCTTTTAAAATTCGATGCGTTAATTGTTTTATATTTTTATTTGAAACAGAACATGTGAAAAAGACGACTCAATCATGGTCGAAAATTGCAATGGATGAAACCGTTAGGAAAGTAAAATCCGGTGAAATGGGATTACGCAGTGCTGCTGAGAGCTACGGAATTCCATACACGATAATTTTAGTTGGCACATCCTTTTCAGGAGGATGTGCCTACTAAAAAGAACTCCCGCGTTGCAAAGGTGCCAATTCTTCATAGTACATCTCCAGTAAACGTTTCCAAATTGCGTAAAAATGCTGAAGAAAAAATCGCTTCGAACGCAAAGGAAATCAAAAGATCTCTCGCCAAAAACCACCCAAAATTACAGTTCAAAGGAAAAGGTACCCCGGGACTTAAAGTTAAAAAAAGGCTTCAAGAAAGTGGTTTTGCATTTATTGCAATGAAGCTTTTGTACATCCTCCAAAGGAAGATTGGATTCAATGTTCTTCTTGCGAAGAATGGTGCCACGAAAAATGTTACGACGAGAAAGTTTTTAATAAAGTTTTTATTTGTGCGGTGGGTAAGCCAATAAGAGTGTAATAAGTGTCATGATACTTTCATAAAAGTTATGGGTTCTAAAACCTATTTTTGGTTTTTGTTTTTTTTTTCATACTTAACTATTTTTTCGGGTTTGATCCGAGTAGCCCCACCACTGATCCGAATCACCACATATATATGTGGTGATTCGGATCAGTGGAGAGGTCTTCAGTATAGTCATATGTTTTTTCAAAGTTACTTTATGTTCTGATCATTAAAATTAATACATATAAAAAATGTCAATGCTTAATATTAAATAGTTTTTTTTTCCGAAAATGCATTAGTTTTAATTTTTTTTAAGAAAACATAAAAAATGATCCGAATAGCCTCGGTCTACCCTACTAGTAATAATTTTAAAGTCTGTGAATACTTGAACATATTATTGAATAAACAATTATTATTTTATTAATAAATTGTGATTACTCGTTATTTGCATTAACTAAAAAGTGCTGAACTTAATTGTTTTTGAATGTGTCAATACAGAAATCTATAACATCAGCGATATCGATTAGTTCAATGCCCAGTATGTGTATTCTCTGAAAACAGAAATGAACACGAAGTTATTGTTGTGAAATAACATTTGCGTTGGTTGCTTCACACATGTATTGAAATAAAATAATAAATAGTTCCAATAGTTGTAAATACTCTCAGTGCCAGGTACCTGGTGAGAAACCATCGTACCGCATCGAAACATTTTTTTTAAAGCTTGGATGGGTATCAAAGACAGGAACTAAAAATGCAAAATGGATGCTAGCGCTATTTTCAAATGTTTTCTTCTTTGGGCACAAAAACTGTACATATGTGAGGGATGCTTAATCAAAAAAACGACTCGTTTGTATTAAATAATCATAATATTTTGCTAATTTATAAAGACTTGACACTTCTATTTCATATCTATTTTCTTATGTTTTCCCTGTTGGTCTCTGCTTTTATATACCATCCTTTACTCTTGCATTGTACATTGTCATAAATCTCGTGTCGCTTTGTTATATATTGGGCGAAGTCCGTTAATTAATTAATAAATAAATCTAAGACTTATTTATTATAGTGACTTGCGACTAAAGATCGTAACTACTGACATAAAACTAAGAATTATATCTAGTGGCCTATAACTACTGTCATGACATATATATTTACATATGTAGAAACTTACTACTAACGTTTCACTAGTTCTAAAAGCTGATATTAATCTTCTAGCGAACGATTTTTTTTGTTTAAATTTATCTAACTAATTCCAACTTCGGACTCAAATTACTCGAAAACGAATTCTCAAATCAGTTATACAGGAGTTATCGCACAAAATCGACTCCAAATGAGATGTAGATTCACCAGTTTCCCACTTGTAGTAAGAGTTTCCGGAAACCGTGTATACAAAATAATAAGTAAAAAAATATATTAGTGTCGAAAAAGGCCGACCCTTTCCCTACAAATTACTAATGTAGCAATTAGTGCCATCTATTGGTACCTCTATTATTTAGTACAACTTAAGTAGCGAAAACGTAATAATATTTTGGCTTTATTTCATATAATAAGGAATTCCAGTATTTTTTTAAACTATTTTTATCATGAAGTAATAATATTTTGGCTTTATTTCATATAATAAGGAAATTCCAGTCATTTTTTAAACTATTTTTATCATGAACTAATAATATTTTGGCTTTATCTCATATAATAAGGAATTCCAGTCATTTTTAAAACTATTTTTATCATAAAGTAATAATATTTTGGCTTTATTTCATATAACAAGGAATTCCAGTCATTTTTTAAACTATATTTATCATGAACTAGTGGAACCCGCAATGCTTTGCTATTGCTAATGTCTTTGTCGGGCGTCTCTGACTTCTTCCACCATTTACTGTATACCACAATGTTACTGTTAAAAAAACTACATTACATCGACTTTATATCTCATTCCGCTACAGAGTATTTATTTGCCTATTGCGTTAAGTATTTCTCGAATGTCCCCGACTTTTTCGTAACCACGTAACCCTGTGCACGACAATGCATACAGCAAGTATCTTCCTCTCTGGTGTAGTGAATAGATTTCAATAGCCAGGTACATCGCAACTACCTTCATTTCCCAATGGGGATACCAGTCGCACTGCGTCCGGGCAGTTTAAGAGGAAGCTACAAGCCAAAAAGGTTTATATTATTGGTATACCTTATATTGTAGGTAATATGCATTAAAATCGTAGGACAAACGGAGTCTAGAAACGTTCGATTTCAAGCACAAAACTGATTTTTATTTATTTTGTAAATAATTTTATAAGAAAGTAAAAAAAGTTAATCAAGTGAAACTGTCACATATAATCTTAGCTATAATACTGTATTTTTTAAAAGTTGTTTTCTTTGCGCGTTCATACATTTCTATTGAAAAAAAAAAATTTAGTAGTTTACATTTATATTTTTTACTAAGTAATTTATTTTTTTAATTTGTATTATACTCAAGCGAAACGATAGGAAAACCTTCAATTTATCTAAAGCATATTTTTTGGTATTCATAATGTACATCAATTCGTTATAAAGATTAATCAAAATAGTGATTTAGCATTAAGCTTCGCCTTAAACTCTTTTACGAAATCAAATAAAAATAATGATAACGCATAATTCAATATAAAATAATTTTAAATTAAACAGGTTATATCGGTCAATGAAGATGAGATTGAATTAAGTATTTTGACATTTCAAACATTGAAGGTTTTTACATGTGGGTTTGTATGACGAATCGAGACGTATTCAAAAACTTGTGGGATATCAGATGTAACAAAAAAGGTCAAAGCAATTAAAATAAAGGAAAGTAGTGAAAAAGTGATAAAAAATTATTTTTTTTCAACGATAAAAATCTCTCGACAAATGCTTTAGTTGCGTTTAAAGATACACTGTGATTTTTTGTTCACGTCTATAACATATTAAATAAAATCGAACAAAAGTCTTTTTGATAATTTTCGGAGATTACTTTGCGATTTTTTTCTATCGGGGGAATTTCATATAATTAACGTTTCGGCATAACAAATGTATAGATTTTATATTAAAAAATAACACATATTTTTTTGGAACTTACAACACTTGAGGAGTTAACGAGAAACTTGTTATAAATCAGTAGAAATTGGGTTTGCGGGGGCTAATTTATTTATATTATACGCCCATAAGTTTTACAAAAATTTGATAAATGTAGTAATTTAGTGGAACTGTAATCAGTAAGTAAAATTTGCTGTTAAAATTATATGGAACACATGCAGAAGAATAGTATTATGCTAACCGTAATAATAATTATCATTATTGAGGTATGTTACTATAGCCTTCTTGTAACTATATTCAGTGCAGTTGAACACATCTAAAAGTTCTGCGAAAAGTATTGCCAACTGCATGCAATATAGTTACAAGCCAGTATCTAAATGACTTAGTCCTGATGTAACTAACTTACAATCGCGACGTTATCCGCAGGGATAGGCAGAGAGGTCAGCCGGACTGCCAAACAACTCTGTCTTGGCACACACTCCTTGCCTCATTCACATTCATACATACTCTTCTGTTAGACTCAAGTATCTGTTCACTTGATATTGCCATGCCTCTACATGCCCAAACCCCTTTCTTTATCTTACTCATTTTGTTTATGTGACACATCGCAAGAGCACTCTTCGTCTGTAACGGCAGGGGAACTATGTCGCCACCCGGTTGGGCAGAGTTGTGAGACGGTTTAAGGTAAGGGCTGTAGGAAGGGATTTATTAACGCGGGACTTGAAGAGGCCCGGATTATATGAAGGAGCAAAATCAGATGCCGGTAGCTCGTTCCACAAACGAGCCGTCTTACACAAAAACGAGTCGAAGAAGAGGCCCGTTCTCATAAAGCCAACAACAACTGTGAACGGGTGTTCCGCTCGGGAATCAATACTGCTAGCTCCATCAAAATACCCGTAGATCAGACACAGCATGCCCACATTACGTCTGTGCATTAGAGATAGCAATCGGTCTGAATTCTTGAATTCTCACGCCTTGCATTCTTGCTAATTGAGCTAATGTAAAAAAAATGTGTTTGTTTGAAAGCATTCGCCATGATCTCTCACGTCTACTCTTCCTTCCGTCGGTGAGTCATATGGTAATAATTATGAGTTCGTGGTTTCGCTCACGATTCTCACATGTTTTCCACGCTCGTTCACGTGTGCTTGCGTTTTTATCTCCACTGACAAGTAAACCCTACCCACCTGGGACCTAGACAGGTAGATTACTTGCTGAAGAGTAACTACGCATATACAAAAGGCGTTTTCAATTAATAATATTTATATTTAACAACCCACCTTCACAGAGACAGAGAGAATATGGCTATATATCTCCTTTCTTACTAGTATAAATAATTAAATTTATTTATATATAAGTATAAAAATGTAAATTATCAAAATTTTATATCTCCAAAAGTTCTTCACTGATCGCATTGAAATTTTGACACAACGTCGCATTCGAATACGCGTGTTTGTATACACCTATAATAATAATATTTTTATGATTTGTAAAGCACCGTTTTTGTGCAAAATCACCTCAAGGGCGCTGTACAAATATATAATACATTTCTACAATGATCTATGTTATGACTAACTATATATGGAGATAATATACAGTACCATACTTACCTGGTAGGTCACTTGAGATTAACACTTAAGTAACATTAACATATTGTTTATTATCAAAATTTAGATACAGGGTTTCGGACATAATAGAAAATTTGGATATAACTGGACTTTCTCTCAGGAATTTTATGTTTAATTTAAGAGTATGACAGCTTAAAAAGGTAAGTTTTTAGTTTAGATCTGAATTCTGTTGGACTTGTTATGGATATTATAGACTGAGAGGTCACAGTCTTTTTCATAACGATCACAGGAATGGGTAGTTTTAGTACATATTCAAAGTATGGCGTCTCCGCATATGAAACAAGTTGGTCTGCCTGCTCTAAGTGGTTGCAACTATGAGTTATAGAGCTCACAAGAGGCTTCATTGTTTCGAAAAAAAAACGATCAGAGGAATGGGTAGTTTTAGTGCATATTCAAAGAATGGCGTCTCCGCATATGAAAAAATTTGGTCTGCCTGCTCTAAGTGGTTGCAACTATGAGTTATAGAGCTTACAAGAGGCTTCATTGTTTCGAAAAAAAAACGATCAGAGGAATGGGTAGTTTTAGTACATATTCAAAGTATGGCGTCTCCGCATATGAAAAAAGTTGGTCTGCCTGCTCTAAGTGGTTGCAACTATGAGTTATAGAGCTTACAAGATTAGGCTACATTGTTGCGGAAAAAAAAAACGATCACAGAAATGGGTAGTTTTAGTACATATTCAAAGTATGGCGTCTCCGCATATGAAAAAAGTTGGTCTGCCTGCTCTAAGTGGTTGCAACTATGAGTTATAGAGCTTACAAGAGGCTTAATTGTTTCGAAAAAAACGATCAGAGGAATGGGTAGTTTTAGTACGTATTCAAAGTATGGCGTCTCCGCATATGAAAAAAGTTGGTCTGTCTGCTCTAAGTGGTTGCAACTATGAGTTATAGAGCTTACAAGAGGCTTCATTGTTTCGAAAAAAAAACGATCGCAGGAATGGGTAGTTTTAGTACATATTCAAAGTATGGCGTCTCCGCATATGAAACAAGTTGGTCTGCCTGCTCTAAGTGGTTGCAACTATGAGTTATAGAGCTTACAAGATTAGGCTACATTGTTGCGAAAAAAAAAACGATCACAGAAATGGGTAGTTTTAGTACATATTCAAAGTATGGCGTCTCCGCATATGAAAAAAGTTGGTCTGCCTGCTCTAAGTGGTTGCAACTTCGAGTTATAAAGCTTACAAAATTAGGCTACATTGTTGCGAAAAAAAACGATCAGAGAAATGGTCAGTTTTAAGTATATCTGAAAAATATAGATATAAGTATAGATGTCTGCATTTTTATTCATGTTTATATTGAAATCTCCTACTATAATATTAGGTTGTCTTTTTTTATGTTTTCTGAACACCATTTTTCGAAGTAGGTACGTTAAGAAATCCCTCAAACTCGAATTAGGTAAACGGTATACGATACCGTAGACCCCTTTTTTTAAGCTATTTTTTACTTTTATCGCCAAAATCCATGATGTTTTGATGTGACTAATGAAAAAGCTCATAAAAATATTAAAAGAATATTAGAAGTAAGTAAATATTTAACTCTTTAAGCCTTAGTAATATTCTACAAAATGATTAATCTGTGATTTTACCCAAAGATGTTTAGATTATGGAAGTTGAATTAATAAAAATTGGATTTGTTCGATTTAATTTTTTTATTTTATTGATTACTGTCATTTTTTTTCTTTGAAATACAACCACTGAGAGCAGGCAGACCAACTCGTTTCACCTGTGGAGACACCATACTTCGAATAGGTACTAAAACTGACCATTTCTGTTATCGTTTTTTTCGCAACAATGCAATGACTTGCGCGCATCATAACTCTGAAATGCAACCACTGAGAGCCGCCAGACCAACTTGTTTCATCTGCGGAGAGGCCATACTTTGAATATATACTAAAACTGACAATTTCTCTGATCGTTTTTTTTTTTCGAAACAATGTAGCCTAATCTTGTAAGCTTTATAACTCGAAGTTGCAACCACTTAGAGCAGGCAGACCAACTTGTTTCATATGCGGAGACGCCATACTTTGAATATGTACTAAAATTACCCATTCCTCTGATCGTTTTTTTTTCGAAACAATGAAGCCTCTTGTAAGCTCTATAACTCATAGTTGCAACCACTTAGAGCAGGCAGACCAACTTTTTTCATATGCGGAGACACCGTACTTTGAATATGTACTAAAACTACCCATTTCTGTGATCTTTTTTTTTTTAGCAACAATGTAGCCTAATCTTGTAAGCTCTATAACTCATAGTTGCAACCACTTAGAGCAGGCAGACCAACTTTTTTCATATGCGGAGACGCCATACTTTGAATATGTACTAAAACTACCCATTCCTCTGATCGTTTTTTTTTTTCGAAACAATGAAGCCTCTTGTAAGCTCTATAACTCATAGTTGCAACCACTTAGAGCAGGCAGACCAACTTTTTTCATATGCGGAGACGCCATACTTTGAATATGTACTAAAACTACCCATTTCTGTGATCGTTTTTTTTTCGCAACAATGTAGCCTAATCTTGTAAGCTCTATAACTCATAGTTGCAACCACTTAGAGCAGGCAGACCAACTTTTTTCATATGCGGAGACGCCATACTTTGAATATGTACTAAAACTACCCATTCCTCTGATCGTTTTTTTTCGAAACAATGAAGCCTCTTGTAAGCTCTATAACTCATAGTTGCAACCACTTAGAGCAGGCAGACCAACTTTTTTCATATGCGGAGATGCCATACTTTGAATATGTACTAAAACTACCCATTCCTCTGATCGTTTTTTTTTTCGAAACAATAAAGCCTCTTGTAAGCTCTATAACTCATAGTTGCAACCACTTAGAGCAGGCAGACCAACGTTTTTCATATGCGGAGATGCCATACTTTGAATATGTACTAAAACTACCCATTCCTCTGATCGTTATGAAGAAGACCGTGACCTCTTAGACTATTAGTTCCGGAGGGAGTTTATTCCAAGCCTTCGGCCCAGATGCTCCGAAAGCGCGATCACCAAACACATGGCTTGCGCTTAGGTTCCACCAGTCTGCCTATAGCTGATCTATATTATAGATGTCACCTGTGACAGGTAAAAACATAAGAAAAAAACAGCGCCATCTGTTGGACATAAAAGCAACACACGTTATTGTTTTGTAAGGAGGTATTTGGCGAGTATAAATCGGAAATTATAAAAAATAAGTAATTGCCGTAGGTCAGCACTACGTAAAAACTCCAAACCGTGAAAGTTTGAAATGACAGAACGGGGTTAAATATTATAAAGTGATTGCTAAACATAAATGTGGACACTACAGAAGCCACGGCATTGATATTGAAGGATATTTAAATATATATTGAAGGTAATTTAAATATATTTTTAAGCTAAGTAGATTTTGACGGTTTTAGAATCAGTTAAATTCTAGTAGTGAAGGGTAATTTAAATATACTTTGAAGTTCATTATGATGAAGGTAATTTTTATATATAAATGAACGTTACTTTGCTGTGTCCTATAGAACGGTTTGAACTTGAAGGTGACCGAAGGAACTAAATACCTTGGACACATAATCACCAGTAATCTGATGGACGATGATGATATTGATAGACAAAGGAGAGCTCTCAGCGTTAAAGCAAACATGCTCACTAGAAGATTTCGCCTTTGCAGTACCGCAGTAAAAAGGACGCTCTTCCTTTCCTTCTGCGCAACTTAGTACACGTGCGAACTATGGGCAAACTACAAAAAGAGTAGTATAGAAAAACTACGGGTCCAATACAACAACGCCTTCCGCACAATGTTTTGTCTCCCCAGATACTGCAGCGCTTCCTGTATGTTCACGGAGGGGCGAGTTCTCGGATATGCAGCCCTTATTAGATCCAGGGTGGCAGGAATGAGGGAAAGGATAAGAAGCTCTGGAAATATCCTCACTAAAGAAGCCCGCCTCACTCCATCCTCCAGTATTGACGCACACTGGAGAAAAATACTAGCGCCTAATATAGACACGGCTCCCTAAAGACTTCAACTTTCTATTATCATTTTATTCTATTTTTTTTTCAATTTATTCTGTTTTTTTCTTCTTTGTTTTTGATCATATATTTTTTTGTATATTTATGTAATGTGTGGGACTGCACTAACCTCCCCACATACCGGAATAAACACTTTTTTTATTTATGCTTCCGATTTTGTTGTCCGGGTTAAATCTTCCCCATAGGAAAAACTAAACCCTTCCACTCACTTTTCCACAAATGATCAGCTAGTCAATCAACACTATGTAAGTGCATTATCTAAGTAAAATAAATACAAGAACAACAACACGTCAACTCACCAGATATCAAATGGGAAAAAAAATTCACCGACTCCAGATATTTTCATATCAGAGGGTTCGGTTCGGTAGAACTTCTAACAGGCAGACGCGGCCCGTGACTGTAATTACCAGCAGTGCATTTCACTTTTAAAATGTACCTAGTCTGTAATTTAGGTGAAGCAAATTAAGAATGGGAACACCTACTGCAATTCATTCTATCTTCTAAGTTGTATTTGTAAAATAACTGATTAAATAATACAAAATTATCTTGAAAATAAAGGACACTCAATTCATCGTTGAAAATATAGCGAAACCGTTTGATTTCACCGCGAACGAGTTCCAATGTGTTAATGTTGTTGCGTTAACATTGAACATTAGTATTTCTAAGCGACTCCATTCCAAACGCATTGGATTACGCATGATCAAAGTGATGCGAAATTCACTCGTCGTCAAAGCATTTCGATAATGCACGGATTGGTTATGTATCTGCACTGCTCTAACACGTAATTTGACGTTAAGAGTGTAATCTGTCTCGCTCATGTCACCGTTTCGGCTACTTCGGGCTGTCTCGATACTGCCCGACGCTGTTTTAGTAGTATGGTAAAAGTTGGTTTTGTGCATATCTGGGTATGCACGGAATGCGCGGAATTTTTTTACTAGAAGATAGCTCAAATAATGACCTGACGGGAATTACGAATTTCTTACATCGATCACTGGGGCACAGATGTCGTTGTAATTTGTTATGTGGAGATTGAAGACAAGCAGTGCAATGCACAAATGCACGTACCAAGGAACCGCCTCTGCTAACAGGGCCTATAAATCCTACTGATCCCTCAACATAAATATTTAAAAAATCTTTTGTTATCCTACATGTATTCAAAATGACCGACTTTTGCATATTTTTTTATTTTTTCTATTTTTTTTTTTAATTTTTAAAAGAAAGACAAACATTCCCGGGTTACGAATAACCTGACAATATTTGAAAATCTCCTACTACCACCACAGAAAGCTGAAAATGTTGCTTGTGTTGTGATGGAGGACTTAGCCGGCCGAAGAATTGAACACACTACGCCTGAGTGGGACCCAAGCGCGATGTCAACTCGGCCACCAATTTTTTGATAGATCTATGGAAATGCGATTAAGCACTGGATTATAAAATAATTAATAAATTAACTAATTCGTTTGTCCACATTGGCAACATTAGTGATGTCACCATTTCCGACTGGAGTGAACCCCGTTCGGAGAAACCGGACGGACTTCATTCCAGTCGTGACTTTCGAGCCGAGAACACGTGGCGTAAAATTAAGCTATTTCGCATTCCCAAGTTTTTACTTACCGCGATCTCAACTAAATGTAACCTGTACATTTCGTATGTAAAATTCAATAAATTATTAAACGTGCGAGGAACTTTTGATTTCATCTCTAAACACATGATCCTTCCTGAAAGATTCGTAAGTATCTCCGACACCACACGAAATAAAGTTTCCTCCACAACTGGTGACCCCGACGTGATTTGAACACGCAACCTTCTGATTTTTTTCCTCCACAGATCTAATACGCCTAAATTTTTAATTAGAGAGCTAGGTATAATGCCAGTAGCCGAAATAACGAATGGTAATATTTGTATAGTCTGAGAATGCCAAATTCTTTTTATTTCATTTCCTAAATCTGTGTATTTTCTTATTTTTTCGCTAACAGATTTTTGATAATAATTTTTAATTATTATTATTATTATAGAACAAAAAGCTAAAGGACTGATTTCGCTGAAAATTTCAAAGTTCGTTTTTATAAGTATTTAGAGAGTGGTTTGAATTTTATATAACAAACAAGATAATTGACTATTCGACTGAATCTCGTGATAAAATGAATTAAATTAAATCCCAGGCGATATAATGCAATTCTTTGAATAAATTAACACATGGAAATAATATAATATACAAGTCGCAGCACGTAGGCATACTTAAAAACATAAATTGTTAATCAACTAAATAACTACTTAACCATCACGCCGTTTCTCCGCAGAGGTAGACAGAGAGCACGTAGCGTCAAACAACTAGGTCTTGGCACATACTCCTTGCCTCATTCACATTCATACACACTCTTCTTTTATTCTGACTCTCGACATGGCCTGACTCAAGTATCTTTTTTTTATTTTTATTAATAATTTTTCTGGTACACATACATTGGTATAATTTTACAACAAAGGAAACACTTTTTTTATATAAACAGTTAAAAAGTAAAGAATAATACATTTAGCAAATTAACCAAAAAATCCCACACAGGCATCGCCAGTTCGTGGGTATACTTGTGTTTATTAACAGTTAAAATTTTACTCACTTTTATCTGATTCACTTGATCGTGTCATGTCTTGCTCGGGCGTCTCAGACTTCTTCTATCACTCCTTTCTTCTTTCATTCGCTATACATGCCTAAACCGTCTAAGCGTCCCTTTCTTAATCTTACTCATTACGCTTGCATTCTCATCAGCCTTGCACGTACGCCTCAGTGTTCTCATTTCTACAGCATTCAGTTAGCGCAGCAGATGAACACAACAGGAATTATTGCAGATTAACATCGACAATAATAATTTGTTAGATTTCTAAGACCTTGTCTGACTCACGATACGGCTGTGTTTTTTTATAATAAGTTTTACATTAACATATTAGCGCCCATTGAGACAGTGGTCTGAAATCTGTTGTATTACATCAAGTAAAAAGTTTTAAGTAACACAAGATAGGAATGCCAAATATATATATACAGGGTTTTCCAATAAGAGGTGTTATTTTTGAAGCTGTCATTTTTTGACATTTGACAAGTAGAAACTACGCCATTAATAAAAATGGAACGATACACGCTTCAACAACGCTTTGAAATTATTAAAGTTCACTTGAGTGAATCAAATGCAAATCATCTTGAGTGATGAGCCCCATTTCCACCTCGGTGGCTTCGTCAACAAGCAAAATTGTCGCATATGGGGCTCGGAAAACCCAAGAGTTATTGTTGAAAAGCCTCTCTATCCTCAACGTGTGACTGTTTGGTGCGGTTTATGGTCCGGCGGAGTCATTGGACCTTACTTTTTCGAAAATGAGGCTGGAGCAACAGTTACGGTGAATGGATTGCGCTATCGAGAGATGATTAATGATTTTTTATGGCCGGAATTGGATGGTATTGATCTGGACAACGTTTACACTGGCGCTACGTGCCACACAAGCAACGAAACAATTGATCTTTTACGATTGAATATCAAAATAACACCTCTTATTGGAAAACCCTGTATATAGTGTTGAATACCACTTCAGCAAGATGGCGGCCTTCAGTAGCAATACACTGATGTGGTCACAGACATAGGAATTAATAGACGAGAAGATAATGGCGAGGGGTAAAATCAACTGTTGAAGAACGAAGGGCGTAAGGTTGACTGTGATTCGTCAATAAATCAATCTGACAGTAAATAGGCA
Organism: Hesperophylax consimilis; assembly: GCF_061612785.1. Lineage (NCBI taxonomy): Eukaryota > Metazoa > Arthropoda > Insecta > Trichoptera > Limnephilidae > Hesperophylax > Hesperophylax consimilis. The sequence continues at coordinate 3,432,048 of NC_142865.1, read as the reverse complement.
TCTCGCATTATAATATCACCATTTACTTCTTAAAAGTAAAATCTGCTTTTGAATGAATAGACATTTTTACATGGGAGCGCAAATTACTCGCCACGTTATGAACAAATTTGCGAAGTCCAAATTCGGCAAAAAAATTCGGTTCTATTTTTCGGTTCAAGAAGTTTTCCTTCGATAATATTGATGTTTCAGCGATAGATAAATTGGTGATAATGCGCATATTTGGCTCGTGTGCCCGCAGTTAGCGCACCCTGCCAGATTTGCTTGCAATAGTTTTATAGCATTTATTACGATGATACAAGGCCAAACGCGATCGCCTGTAAAGTTATATTTATATTGTGGCGTGTTTACACACAAGATGTTTGTATAAACTAACTCCTGTCAGCGAATTCAACATACATTACGTTAATGTATGTGGACATGATTGATGGTGGACTGTACGCTGTAGAAATGAGATATTTAAGGCGCGTGTGTGGTTAAACCACTTATGACCGTATCACAAATTAACCACTTGGGCTATTTTGGGAGATATTGTTCTTCACAACAACAATCAACCGAAGACTCTTTTTGGAGATATATATAATAATAATTATTATTTCCGATTTTATGTCCGGGTTAAATCTTCCCCATAGGAAAAACTAAACCCTTCCACACACTTTTCCACAAATGATCATCTAGTCAATCCACATTATGCAAGTGCATTATATAAGCACAATAAATACAAAACAATACAAGAACAACACGTCAACTCACCAGAGATCAAATGGGAAAATAATTCACCGACTCCAGATATTTTCATATCAGAGGGTTCGGCTCGGTAGAACTCCTAACAGGGCCTATAAATCCTACTGATCCCTCAACATAAATATTTAAAAAACCTTTCGTTATCCTACATGTATTTAAAAAGACTGATTATTATATATAAATTTTTTGATAGATCTAATACGCCTAAATTTTGAATGAGAGAGCTAGGTTTATTGCCAGTAGCCGAAATAACGAATGGTAATATTTTTATAGTCTGAGAATGCCAAATTCATTTTTATCTCATTTCCTAAATCTGTGTATTTTCTTATTTTTTCATTAACAGATTTTTGAATATTACAGGAATTTGGAATAGCGACATTAATGATATAAGTTTTTTTTTTTAAATTTTGTCATGTAAAACTATATCGGGTCTATTATGACTAATCGTTCGGTCTGCTAGTATAGTTTACTCATAATATATTTTATAAAATAAAAATGAATTTGGCTCGTATTCATAATCCTGAATAGCAATAATAAATCACAATATTGTTTTTATGTTTGTATTGTTTTGTATTTATTATGCTTATATAATACACTTGCATAATGTGGATTGACTAGATGATCATTTGTGGAAAAGTCTGGGGAAGGGTTTAATTTTCCTGTGGGGAAGATTTAACCCGGACATAAAGTCGGAAATAAAATAATAATAATAATATCTTTATTTAATAAATTTGCAACTACAAACATGTAAATAGATAGAATACATAACAATTACATAAGGTTGAGGATTCTCATAACCTGCCTCACTAGGCTAGTAAGGCTAGCGGCTAGCCTGTGTTGAGGTAGTCGTTTTAATATTTAGTTTAAATACTTGTGAGTATACCTACACTTATATCACAATATAAAAACTCAATATTTTTGTTTCATCAATAGTTTCGAATTTGGGTGAGGGCAAATATACATTTTTCCCAGCCTGACAACGTCTCATAAAGTTACGCCAACTCTCATTTTGTATTACGGTGAGTAATATTACTTAAGCCATGTTAGAAAGAGAGAATATCGCGCTTTCAGTTTGCATTAAAAAATATAATAAATGGCTCCCGAAAATTATTAAATAATTCTACAAAAAAAACTGTTTTTTTTTCAAATGGTTCTGGCTTTCAATGGTGTATTAGGGAATCATTTCAAATTATGGAGAAAGGGAAGGTGAATTTATATTAATTTTCTTTAAATTGGCAAGTTTCAAAATTATATTGAAGATTGGAGTCGAATTCAGACTTAGAAGAGATGAGATATTGAATGGAGGGTTGGCAATTTAAGATAAGGCTTGATAGAAAAGAAGAAGGGATATTTGATAGCGACAACCAAAAAAATTGTGTTCTAAAGTTCCCACTTCTAGACCACAGAAAGGTGAGAAGGAATGGTAACAACGTCCAATTCTCATTCGATTAATGGGGGAATTGTCGAAACCACGGTTCTGGTGGGATAGTCATTTGTATGGAGTCTATCTTGGATTGACTAGCAATGTGCCAATACTCTGTCCAAACATTGCGTGATCCATTTTTGATGTAAGAAAAAATTTCAGAAAGTAGAATGTGGTTTACGAGGGTAACAATTGGGTCGGATGCTACGTGTTTTGCCAAGGAATCCGAAATATCGTTACTCATTATTTTTTGAATGATAAACTTATGTTAATAAGGCAAGGTTTTTTATGCATGGCACAAAAGATAACAAATTATTATAAGCAATAATTAGTCGTCTGAAATATCCATATATAAAATATGATAAACAGTAATTTTTGATTGAAGTACTAGTATAGTTGAATAATTTGGCGTGATAAGTCGACGTGGCTCAGTGGTCCAGAGCACCTGACCGGACATCAGAAGCTGCGGGTTAATTCCCGTCGGCGGCATTTATTTTTACTCGGGAGATATTTTCAATTTGTATTGATATTTCAGGCTACTAATTATTGCTTATAATAATTTGTTATCGTTACCCATAATGCCGACATGTACAGTGTACACGAATCCGAAACAGAGTTTTAAATGGAGGCTATCAGCACTCGAAAAACGCAAGCAAAAGTGATCATCAGAGTGAAGAAGAGGACTGGATTAAGAGGAAGCTACAAGCCAAAAATGTGTGTATTCTTGGTATGCCTTATTTCGTCACGAATATAGGTTGTATGCATCAAAATCGCTTACCAAACGGAGTCATGAAACGCTCGATTTCAAGCGCAAAAGTGGTTTATATTTATTTTGTAAGAAAGAAAAAAAAATAATCAAGGGAAACTGTCACAGATAATCTTAGCCATAATATTGTATTTTTTTGATTGTTTCATTTACGCGTTCATACATTTATTTCTATTGAATAAATACATTTTTAGTAGTACATTTATATTTTATATTGAGTAAATATTTTTTATTTGAATTCTACTTAAGGGAAACGACAGGAAAACCATCAATTAATCTAAAGCATATGTTTTGGTATTCATAATGTAAACCAATTCATTACAAAGATTAATCGAAAATCACTATTTAACATTAAGCTTCGCCTTAAGTTTTTGGAGGGAACTGAGAGTTGCAAATGGCTGAAAAAAGCGAAAATTGTTAATAATATTAATATATTCTTCTGTAATACATACTCGACCAACTATCAGACACACTCACTGACCAATAGGATGCATGATCTGGGCAACAAGTATGGGGGTGCTATTGATTTATTTATTGACTCCATTTATAGAATTAAGCGTAATCTACACCAAAACTTTGTTGAATCCTACAAATTAGAGTAGCGTCGGTAAATTAGTTTTAATGATTTGTCTTATATGTAGTGTTGTTGTAATTTCTTTTTCACTTTAAGTTACTCTTACGTTTTACTAATATTGCTTCATATGTTTTAATAATTTCTCATTATACTTGTAATCACAATTTTAGAAGTGTGTATTTTGTACCTTCTTTAAAATGGATAACATCTATTTACTGTCAATATCTTCTGCATAATACAGATATTCTCCTATGTACACTGCATCATGTATCACTTCTATGTAAAAGCCTTTTTAGGCGTTTATATATATAAATAAATAAATAAATAATAGAATGCACAATAAAGTAAAAATCATGGCCTATTAAATGAGGATTTCTGGTAGACAATATGAGTGGGTAAAAACGACCCTGATTTTACTTTGTGAGCGTTCAAGCAGAATTTCATCGTCATTTTGATAGTTTATTGCTGTGTCATTTCCACTTTGAGGTTCGTGGCGGACGTTGAGCCCCGACTTCATTGTCCTCCGAACAACAATGCTACCTGCCCTCCACACTAACGATCAAATGTATTGAGAAATCTATGATTCTTTAGTGATTTGTTTTTGGGGAGACCCAAAACATATAGAGCACGGCTGGTTACGGAGGCAATTGAAATTGATAAAAATCCCGTAAATATTAATAGAGACGATGGAGCTAAGCTCAGTAGTTCTTGGTATCCGGTAATTGAAGGCTACACGAGAACTAAACGCAGAAAACCCCAAATCATACGCCAATATCAGCTCTTAGAGGTTTGCAGCTGGCAACACGGTATCGCATCTTCATACATAAGCACACATTTCAACACAACCTTAGATTACACATCTGCACTGATGATGGATAATGCAACGCTGTCCGAAATGTTGGCTAAAGAAGGAGGTAGCGAAACACGGCATAATACCCCAAAAACAAATCACTATAATACTTTTGGCCTTGAAAATGTCAAATCATACCCAATCTATGATTCAAACAAAGATGTAAGTAATAAATCGCAAAAATAACGAAAATACAGCGCTGTTACACAATCTAAAAGTTATGTACCTGCCTGGCTAAATTAAAAATAATATTAAAATATTTGTTGTTTTTGGGTTTAATTCGCAAAACTACATTTAATATATATATTTTTAATATAATTAAAATCAAATTTAATAATTTAATTATTAAGTTCTGCAAGTATTTTTGGTTTCTGTTATTGTTACAGCTGTTTCGGCTTTCAAAGCTATTTTACAACTGTGGTTTTAACCACGTTTAGACGACTTATTTATATGATACCCCCTACCAATTTAAAGTGATCTATTATTAAAATAATGGTGACAATAGATTTCATATTCTGTGGGGGTATTTTGAAGCCTGTTTTCCCCACATTAATGTAATGTTATTTTTTTAATAACGATGTGGCTTCGGCGATGTGGAAATTGTTCAAGTAAATTTAATTTCATTTTTAAGTTCATTTTTGTCAAGCGGGACGTGATTATTCGCCATGATTATGTTCTGAGAATTTGGAAAAAGTGCTTTTATTATTATAACATCTTATTTGTTAGTTCCGTTCAGCATTGAAACGTTGCTTGAAATGGCTTGAGACGTGTTCGGTGACCAGAACTGGATAGCCAGGTAATTCCTCACCTTCCTCCTCCCCACAACCTCCACCCTCACAGCATACCCCAATTAGGGATTCCATAGTCTCACTGGCTCTAAACGGTTGGAAGCAGTTGGCACACTTTGCAGTATTCACATAAAAAATAACATTTTAAGCAATATTTCGATTCTTAATTGACGTATTTCGCCGGGGCGATACTGAGAGTAATCTACTACTCTGACGTGAATGACGTAAAGTTGGTATCATTCAAGTTGTTTTATTAATGAACACAGAATATATTCATAATTATTATTCTAGCATCGTATTGGTTTCAGGTAATACATGGACAAGGAGATATGAATTTCATCAATATTCAAAGGAAGCTTTTTACATAATGCAATAGATGGCATCTTCGCCTAAAATCTTAAATAATGAACAGCATTAAATAAGGTACGCTTGATACGCTTGTACGTAAACAATGATCTTAATTAATACAGAAATACCCCGGTTAATGAAGCTTCTGAAAGCGGAATCTAGTTCATTATCCAGAATTGACTACAGTAATAATAATATTTGGATGATTTTTATAGCGCCGTTTTTGTTCAAAATCACCTCAAAAGGGCGCTGTGCGAGTATATAATACATTAAAATGTTCTACTATGATCTATGTTATTACTAACTATATATGGAGATAATATACAGTACAATACTTACCTGGTAGGTCACTTGAGATTAACACTAGATTAACTTTAACTAATTATTTATTAGCGAAATTTAGGACATTGGATATAATTGGACTTTCTCTCAGGAATGGTATATTTAATTTAAAGGTATGACAGCTTAAAAAGTTAAGTTTTTAGTTTAGACCTGAATTCTGTTGGACTCTTTATGGATCTTAGTTCCGGAGGGAGTTTATTCCAAGCCTTCGGCCCAGATACTCCTCAAGCGCGATCACCAAACTTAGTATTTGGCTTGAATAGATAAGCTGGTGGGATTTCAGCTTAATGAACGTATGATGACGATCTAGTCTTGAATGAAAAAAACCTAGTTGACTAAATTAACCGAGTCATCACTGTAACTAGTACTAAAATGCAACAAAATGGTTACGTGACGACATCTGTGTACAGGCGAACGAAGTACAAAGGAAAAGAGAATCAAACTGGTTTGGTTCATATAACATGGTCTGGTACAGTTTGCCGGTCCCATAATACATATGGACGCCGGGACCATATGAGGATGGAGAACAATGGTTTCGGCAAGTGGGGAATGGCAGGGGGGTGGGGGGGTTTACATACAAACACGATGGCGATACTGCGCGGAAAGGTTGTACCAATAATTATTGGTGGATGGGAAGAAAAGCGATCAAGGTTCCGAATTGTAAAAAATTATAAAGGACTAGTGGACTAATGTCTTTCTGGGGCGCCTCCGAATTCTTCCACCATTCACTACTGTATACCACAATGTTCCAGTTAAAAAACTACATTACATCGACATTAATTGAACTCCGTATGTTATTCCTGTGCTGAGATATTGCGTTAAGTATTCCTCGAGCGTCCCCGGTTTCTATCATTCAAACCAACTCTAGACACCCTTGACACTAATAAGAACAAACTTTGAAATTTTCATCGATATCGGTAGACTACTTTTCGAGTTTTGCGAGCACAAACATAAGCAGGTTGAATTTTTACGTATTAAGAGGAAGCTACAAGCCAAAAATGTGTATATTCTTGGTATACCTTATATTGTAGGCAATAGGCATTAAAATCGCTTGACAAACGGAGTCTAGAAACGTTTGATTTCAAGCACGAAACTGGGTTTTATTCATTTTGTAAATAATTTTAAAATAAAGCAATAAAGTTAATCAAGTGAAACTGTCAAAGATAATCTTGGCTATAATAATGTATTTTTTAAGTTGTTTCCTTTACGCGTTCAGACATTTCTATTGAAAAAAATATTTTTTAGTAGTTTACATTTATATTTTTTATTGAATATTTTATTTGTATTCTACTCAAGCGAAACGATAAGAAAACCTTCAATATATCTAAAGCATATTTTTTGGTATTCATAATGTACACCAATTCGTTATAAAGATTAATCAAAATAGTGATTTAGCATTGCTTCGACTTAATTAAATTAAATGTATCAGCACGTACACGGCAAACTTTAACAAGTGATTCCTGGGCTTCTTTGGAGCAAAAACGTAGGTGAAATTTTGGTCTCTGGTGACTTCTTTTGTTTTCAACTAAAAACACTTACCACTAATAGTTCGGTGAATAGCATACCAAGCGTAATGTTGGTTATTTCGATTTGATAGCTCATAACGCTTATGCGAACTCTGGCGGAATAAAAAGGAAGTATCCAACACGCCTACCATCTTAACAGGATTGTCCGGAGACCGGAGCCAGGGAGATGATGTTACCCCCAAATTGGGGTAGGTGAGGCTGATGGTAGTGGGGAGGGGAAGCGGATAGGGAGAAGAAAGGTGGGGAAGTATCTGGATTTAATTTTTGAAGACAATATAAGCGATTTCAAAACGAAAATCTGAAACAGAAAAATCAAAAAAGGATACGGTCACATCTAGGACTCGAACCCAGGACCCTTACCTTGCCGGGGCACCGCTCTACCACTGAGCTAATGGGACCCTATCCCTTTCGGTCACATTTAAATGTATCATACTTCGAATAAGAACTACCAAACATTGTCTTCATTTTTTCACCGCACATTTTTATTGGCAACTACCTTTATGTATGATCGCAAGATTCAACCCGAACTAAATGCAATCTAGACAGCGTCTTTTTAGGTAAACCTATCTTATATTTTTTTATTTTAGTGTGCGACATCTATTGACCTTTCTGCAAGTCTAGGATGAATATTAATTTTTTGGAATAACTTTATTGAGTAAAACCTCAACTTGTAATATTTAATTATTGAAGACAATATTAGCGATTTCTAAACGAAAATCTGAAACAGAAAAATCAGAAAAGGATACAGTCACATCTAGGACTCGAACCCAGGACCTAAGCCTTGCCGGGGGGGCACATACTTCTTGTATCATATATATGAAACACAAATAATTAGAATAAAATTTACAAGATTTAAACCCGAGACCTTCGGATTGCTAGTTGAGAGCCTTGCCCCTTGACGACACAACCCTGCATTGGTACACATTCCTTGTTTCATTCACATTCATACATCGAGTCCTTGATATGACCCGACTTGCGTTTTTGCAACGTGGTTAGATAATGAATTATAATTAGATTTGTTAAGTATAAAAAGGCTAAAACCAATCAAATTACTTTTCATGCCGAAAATAAAAATTTGTTCAGCTTACAAGACAAAATCATTCAAAAGATGACGTTTATTGTATGAACACATTGTTTTTCATTCGTATAATAAATAATAATATTGAAACAGCTGTTTACAAAGTGAACAAGCAACGGGCGCAAACAAAGCCGAAAGATAATACATTAATTTATTTTAATGATATCTGTAGATAAAAAGCTATATCAATAATACATCAGACAAAGAACAATTATATTACTGTTTGTTGTAACAAGTCACGCTCAAGAACATTAACAATGAATTAATTTGTGTACGCACTAATTTAGGAAGAGTCCATATTGTCAATCATAAAAAAATATTGATCTCATACTAGGGCGGAATTTCAGAAGAAAAGTAATACATTTAGCGGAGACGCGCACCCGTGTCGGTATAGAAGATTTGTGTAAGCTGTGTAAAAATTCCGCTAGATGTCGCTACAAGTCCGTAAGCTCGAAAATAAAAATAAAATATTTATTTTATATTCATCTTATCATAACGCCATTTTGCCGTAAAGTTCATAGATTTAAGTACACAGGATGGACTATCATACAACTTTGCTTTGACACACACTCCTTGATTCATTCGCATTCATGCATTGTGTCATAATTTTTTTTTATTCAGACACTTGACATGACCCAACTCAAAGTATTAGATTCACTTGATCGTGCCATGTCTTCCTGGGGCATATCCAATTCTTCTTCCAACTATACAGTATTTTTAAAATTTCTTGACACTTGCCGTAAGGAAATAAATAAAGAAACAATTCAAACTAAATATCATAATATTGAAAAAATCAAATTTTAATATTGAGAACACACTTGGATAAAAAATTTAAAATATTGTTATCGGTTGTGGCCTGTGTAACTATGGTTCAATTAAGTCTTATTTAAGGTGGTTTATTTTTGGGGTATTATGCCGTGTTACGCTTCGGCCTTCTTTAGCCAACGTTTCCATCATCAGGGCAGATGTGTAAAAAATTGTGGTGAAGTGTAAGCCAAAAAAAATCACTACAATAATTTTTGGCCGTGAAAATCTCAAATTATATCTAACTCGGATTTGTTAAAAACTTAAAAAAAAAAGAATTAAAAAAGTACCTAACTAAAATTAAATATTAAACGGAAAATATTTTTTATTATAGTCGAGGGGATAGGCTCTCTACTAGCGATCCGGAGGTCGCGGGTTCAAATCGGAAGTACATTTTATTTGATTGTCCCCTTATACCCTATTTCTACCGATTTTCAATAATAATAATAATAACGTAGCATTTATATAGCGCAGTTTAGTGTCATTTCACTTAAAGTGCGTTTTATTTTCAAACTTAAAAACGGTAATTTAGTATTAGTGGTCATGTTCTTAAAATTATTCCTACAGTGTGCCTAACCCAATACAGATCTAATATTATAACACTAAATACACTGTTTATACAAAGTGATGACAAAACTTATAGGATCAATAACAAGTTTCTCGTTAAGTCTTGGTTTTCTGTTTCAAAAAATACATGTTATTTTTGAAAAGATGATATCTATACATTTGTTATGCCGTAACGTTATTTATATGAAATTCCCTCGATAGAAAAAAATCGCAAAGTAAGCTCCGAAAATGATTGAAAACATGATTTGTTCTGTTGTTTAATATGCTATAGGCATTAAAAAATTCATAGTGTATATTTAAATGCAACATAATTTGTTGAGAGATTTTTGCTCTATTTCAAATGAGTCGTGTTATTTCGTGTATTTTCACAATTTTCGCTAAATTATTACTGTTTTTTTTTATTATTATCTTACTCCCTCTAACATTCGTATTTACATATCTCCCTTTCAAACCATTTTTGAACGCTTACTACGGGGCCTTAAGTTGTAAAATTTCAAAATTTATTCACTTATAATAATATACATCTATAATATACACCGAATTCATTTATGCCGAAACTTTAATTATATGAAATTCCCTAATTAGAAAAAAATCAACAAGTTTGTTCCGAAAATTCCCACACAGCAAAGATGATTTATGTTTTAAAAAAAGGTATCGTTCGATATTTTTTCCAATAAGACTATTGAAGTTGGCGTTGGCAGTTGGCGCTAACAAAAAATTGTCCAAAGAAGCTAAGTTAGCAGTCCACAACGGAGTGCTGGTACCTACCCTGATGTATTGAAGTGAGGCATGGAACTGGCAAAGAAAGGATGAAAGTAGATTGGACGCTGTTGAAATGAGATCCCTGAGGCGTATGTGTGGTAAAACCATGTATGATCGTGTGAGGAATGTGGAGATTCGCAAAGAGTGCAAGGCTGATGTAAGCGTAATGAGTAAGATTAAGAAAGGGGCGCGTAGATAGTTTGGGCATGTAGAGAGAATGAGCGAAGATAGGAGTGTAAGGCCCGAGGAAGACATGGCACGATCAAGTGAATCATATACTCGAGTCGGGCCATGTTAAGAGTCATAAGTAAGAATATGAATGAGAAGATGTATAAATGTGAGTGAGGCAAGAAGTGTGTGCCAAGACCGAGTTGTTTGGCGGTCCGTCCTCTCTGCCTACCCCTGCGGGGAAACGGCGTGCTGGTTAGTTAGTCGATTGAAAAAATTGCAACTTCTGATTCGATTTAATCGAATTCTAAAATTTAAATAAAAAAACGGTTAAACCAAAAAATCGATTCGAAATGTGATTCATCGGTTTTCCGTTTGTGCCACTTGCTTCCGGACACTATGTCACTCGAATTTTGTAAAACCAACTAAAATTCCATTTTGTTCACTCCCTTCCCTGGGGAACGCTTTTAGTTTGAGGGAAATAATTAAAAATTCGCAGTCATTGAAAAAAATATTTGTTTCGCCTTTTTTATCTCGAATTCTGTAATTTTTTGTTTGTTTCATTTGTTTTCATTCAATCATTATTCCATTCCGCAAAGTTAGTCCGGAAATGTTTTTTACCAACATTAATAATGTATGAACCACCGAAGAGATAAACCGGTAGAATTGTACTGTGGGGCCCATCGCCTTGCACTGCAGTGGGTAGGGATGGATTTATATTAAGTCACTCCTGGACACACTGACCCTCAGATTTCTAATCACCCCTCATACCGTTTTACTTTCCAGAACATCCTCTCTTCCCTATCCTCAACTAGACCACGCAGCATCCCTAAAGATGACATAGGCCCTGAGAGATTTTTTTTATTTATAATATACTATGTCTATTTTAATTTATTATTTATTGAGTTAGTTTATACAACATTTGAATATAAGCTAATATAAACAAGATAATATTTCATTTTGTAACTTTAAATATTTTTACAATAAACACAACTTTTCTTTTTAAATACATTCATTCTTCAGACTTTCAGGCATTTCATCATACATCTTTAGTCCTTTGTACATTAGGCAGCTCTATGATTTTGATTTCTTCATATGTGGCAATCTAATTTTATTTACATTTCTGGTTTCGTAATTATGAACATCTCTATTAAAAACAATTTCATCCTTAAAATATTTGGGCATTTGGTTGTTCATGACTTTTTGCACAAAAATTAACACAAATATCAGTCTCTTTTTTATTGGAATCCAATTTAGCTGCTCTCTCATTTGATTAATGCTTGCGTATTTGCCTTTTCCCCGTATATATCTCATAGCTCTATTCTGTATAATGATATTATTCAAATATAACATAGTAGAGCAATAATCTAAATGTGGAGCAACTATAGTTTTATAAATAAGCTCTGTAGTGTTTCCATTTAGTTTATTTCTTAATCTTCTAAGAAAATCGACTTTTTTTGATACCTGCTTTAGCACATATTCAAAATTTGCTGTGAAAGTGAGCTTTGAATCGAGTATTACATGTCATAAACAATTATTTGTTTGGTTTGACTGACGATTGAACCTTTAACTGAGGAAAGGTGGGTCTATCGGGTAAGACCGACATTTATTTCGTATATTAACTGCTGTAACGTCATCCGATTTCAGAGAAATAACGCATAAGTCCGCGTGTGTGCGTGTGTATGCGTGATTGCCACCAAAAGTTGATCTATCTATTCAGCACGATTGAATGTCGGAAAGTGGGTTAGTTTGATCTTCCAAGATTTGAATTCATTCATTACCGAAAACACTATTCAAATTCAAATAGATGTAAAAAAAACGACAACACATTTTGTATATTGGAATCCGCTAAAGAGATATTCTTGAACCTCTCTGTAGGGTGTGGGAGTCGGGACGAGTTGAAACGTGGGTCCACCACCTTGTATACCAACCAATGGCGTTGGTATGGGGTAAATTGTACTGGATGGGACCTTCACATAAAAGTTATGAAGCAATTTTTACTCTAATATAGCTACATATCAAGCTGATTATGCAAAATGTGAATAAAAAAATTTAAAAAACTGATTGAAACAATGACTTTCAGAAGATCTTGGCGAATATTTGTAGGGTTTTTTAGGAAACAATTTTTTTCCCTACCGATAAAACACACGGCCTCTAAGTCTATAATAGCTAGGTAACATTTTAAACACGCATATGAGGTAAAAAATTGTGAGGCGCATATGACGCCGTTCTATTTGTAAAAGAATATTAACTTTAAATTCAGTAAATTTAAATGATTCACCCTATTTGTAAAAGAACATTAATTTTAAATTTGAATGATTCACCCTATCTGTAAAAGAAAATTAACTTTAAATTCAGTAAATTTAAATGATTCACCTTATTTGTAAAAGAACTTTAATTTTAAATTCAGTAAATTGAAATGATTCACCCTATTTGTAAAAGAACATTAATTTTAAATTCAGTAAATTTAAATGATTCACCCTATTTGTAAAAGAACATTAATTTTAAATTCAGTAAATTGAAATGATTCACCCTATTTGTAAAAGAACATTAATTTTAAATTCAGTAAATTTAAATGATTCACCCTATTTGTAAAAGAACATTAATTTTAAATTCAGTAAATTTAAATGATTCACCACCTCATGGAAAACAAGAATCTAGACAATGAACCAAACAACTAGAGAAATTGCGCGAACTCCTTCTTTAGCCAACGTTTCGGACAGCATTATATCAGACATCATCAGGGCATATGTGTAATGATAACACATCTGCCCTGATGATGGACACTTTGATATGATAACACGGCGTAATACCCCAAAAATAAATCACTATAAAAATATTTACTGTTTAAATTAAAAACCAAATTAACTGTATTAAATATTAACTTGATAAAATAATGATAAATTGACAATAATTCACGTGCAAGCAATTTTTGAGGCACATTTTTTCACCCCCTTTCAGCGCAGCTAGGGCCAACCTTGCACATGCGGAATCTGCCAATGGAAACCTGGCAATTTAATTCCAGTCTGCGAATGGTAGGCAGGTACTGACACTGCCCACGGTGCTTGTGAGATGCAAAATATACGAGACAATGTACTTAACTTGCGTAGATCGAATTGACCACCTGGTCACAGCAATGCGGATTCACTATACGTACATTAACAGTCTTACTTATAAAGATTTCCTAATACGCCGCTGCAGCGTTGGTATAGCTAGCTATAAGAGGGCAGTTTACCGCTCGGGTTAAAATCGTTACTCATAATAACTAACTAACTAACTGACTAACTAACCATTAGGCAGTTTCCCCTCAGGGGTAGGCAGAGAGGACGGACCGTTAAACAACTTGCCTCATTCACATTCATACATCGTCTCATACATACTCTTCTATTGTTCTGACTCTTGACATTTCCTAACTCAAGTATCTGATTCTCTTGGTCGTGCCATGTCTTCCTCGGGCGTCCCCGACCTCTGCTACCGTTTACATTTGCATCGTATATTCTCCTTACACTCCTTTCTTCGCTCATTCGCTCTACATGCCCAAACCATGTAAGCGTCCCTTTCTTGATCTTACTCATTACGCTTACATCAGCCTTGCACTCTTTGCGTATCTCCACATTCCTCACACAATCATACATGGTTTTACCACACATACGCCTCAGAGACCTCATTTCAACAGCATTTAATCTACTTTCATCCTTTCTTTGCCAGTTCCATGCCTCACTTCCATACATCAGGGTAGGTACCAGCACTCCATTGTGGACTGCTAACTTCGCTTCTTTGGACATTTTTTTGTTAGCACCACCTGCGTTCAGTCCTCCATTAATGGAGTTAGCTTAATAATAAGTTACTCATAATAATATGCATGTAAAATTTTTTAGACCTCAAAAACACGATTTTGCGTTTTGTTGCTAACTGGTCTGTTTTTTTTTGCATCTAAATCCGGCTAATTGGAAGGCGTCCCGTATTTGCTATGGTAAATCGATTTTAAATATCAGTGAACTTCCTGAATTTTTTGAAAACTATCAAAAATTCGCAAAAAATGTATTTTTATATGAAATGACGAAAATTTGTGTAATAAAATTTGAGAGCTTATTTATCTTTCAAAAACCGTTTTTAATTTTCGGATACGTCCAGAAATATTGAATTTATTTGGATTTTATTGCAAAGCGGAAACCTTCTGATAGAATATGCCAGAGACCTTAGGGGTTTAGGGTTCAGCAAGAAAATGACAAAAAAGTAAGAAAGGTTACAAGGTTTTGCAATTTAAAAAAATCCAATTGCCCAGTCGTTTGGCGGTGGTTACACCACTGGATTCTGACGCAAGCCAAACCAAAAGGAAGAGTTTGCCTGTAATAATAGAGACATAGCGACGATATTATTAAAAGGAAAAAGGGCTCAACCCGAAGCACTGGAAACCAGGAAAAGTATAGTTTGTGCGGCGAAAGAACTACTACAGGAGATGTGGAATATGTATTACAAATATTATTATTTCAAAGAAAAATTGGTATTGCCGTTTTATCTTCTTTTTTCTTTCGTTCATGCATTGTATTTATTTTTTTTATTTTGGGTACATCATTTATGTTAAGCAATTGAGCGTGTTATTATTTCATATATTTTTATTTTTTTACACCTACACAGACTATTTCACTGTTCTAATTTTTTTTTTATATTATAGAAACAAACAGTACATGATTTACAGAGATGAAACAATACACAGGAATAAGATACTTCATGTTGTGTACCTATGAAATATTTCCTTGTAATGTCTGCTAAGTGGTATGTTTATTCCTTAATTACCAGGTGACTTGTGTAGTTTATAGGTGTGTGTGTGACGTGTGTAATGTATGTGTGAGTGTGTGTCTGTATGTATGCGCATTGAATAGTTTAAATTATTGACATGATGCCACGTTTGAATTTGGGCAGTGAATCCGAAAAAATGTCAATGTTAGAGTTAAGACAAATATTATTTAGAGTATGAAGAGCTAGGTTAATTGTCGAATTAGATGCTGCATTTGTTTTATAATTTAGCGTGTGGAATAGCACTGTATGTCGTGTACGTCTCAAAGGTATGTAAAAGTCAATAAGGGACAGAATTTCAGTACAGTCAATGTCATTGTTTAAAATTCGCTGCAAATTTTCAAATGTACACTCAAAATTATTGTTGAATCTGTAGGTAATATATTTTATAAATTTGTTTTGGATTCGTTCTATATTATCTATGTAAAGTTTATATTGTGGATTCCAAATAGGCGATGCATATTCCAGTGTACTTCTGACTAATGCGAAATATAACATTACAATTGTACGCGGATTACTGAATATTTTACTTAAGTTTATGTTTTAAATGCAATTGATAGCATTTTTCCTACTTATTTTTACTTTAAATACAACTTTACTCTGTACATATGATAAGTTTTTATGGGTTACTCCATCTCAATAAGAACTCTCACACTAAAGTTTGTTAATTTTTTTTGTTTTTATATATGTATGTAATATTTTATATCTACATTATTTTATGTATTCTTTTGTATTTTTACTAAGCCCTCATTTGTTTACAAAATATATGTAATGATACTGCTACCCGGCTCAGAACAGATATTGTCTAGTGAGTCGGGTAGCGCACATGATTTTGTTAATAACCTTAAAAAAAAATTAATAAAAAATAAATAATAATGAAATCTCTTCAAATTATTCGTAATCCGGTTAAAAACGGGATTGCAGGTCGTTTCTTGTTAAACTTTTAGTACATTCCAAATATCCCGGCATTCATGCACCTGCATCATGCCTTGATAATATAAAATGAAGAAAATTTCAAAAATGTTATGATTTTTATGAACACGTGTTACAACATAGCGATATTACATTCCTCTTTTAATAAAATTTTAACAGGAATTCTATCAATTTATTCTTTAAGGGCCTGCACTCTACAAACCGGATTACGACTAATTTAAAGAGATTCTCAAGAGAATTTCTTCCTGAAGGTTTATATATGCAATACATGCATATTATATTTATAGAGAGTAGAGATAAGTCGATGTTTTGTAATCGAGCCGTAAAAAAATATTTTCGGGCGCTTAACATTGCTAACGCTGCCTAAACCTTATGAGATACATCAAAATAATGTACTACGGAATTGTATATCTTAAAAAGGCCTACAGAAAAGTCCTTGATGATATATGTCTATCTCCTAAGGATAACCCTCAGCAACGCCAGGCACACGTCAGCTAGTTCTCAATAAAGTAGGGTTTTGTTTTTTATACAAATCATTTATTCAGAGATGAAATTTTGCACACATGACCTTCAAAACAATGGGAAGGTCACTGTCTACGTGAGATTTCGAAAAACCACCCCTTCTACCTCGCCCCAAAGCAGAATAAAGCTTGGGCAACGCCGGGTGCTTTAGCTAGTAATTATATAGTAAAAAAATATTCATCCCTTTTGGGAGGGTTAAATTGGCCTCTCTGGGAAATCTTCATGATCTGCGGATTCATTTATTCGGATTGCAGTATTTGTGGTTACTTTATTTCATCTTGCCACTGCATTCATTCGGTAAGGCAGTTAATACGTAGAAGGGTAGAGAAGGTAAGGTGAGAAAAACGAGGTACGAATCCTTCACACATTCACGGCAAAGGGTCAGATGAAAAATTCAGTAAAGAAACGGCGAGGAAAGGACGACATGCATTATTAACAGGCAGCAGGCCCTGGCTAGATGTCCAATTCCCCAGGGGCCCTTTGTATTATTTTTATTTTTTTTGTTCACAGACTATTATCCAATAATTACAAAAGATGCAATAGGAACTGAGATCCAATAGAAATGACAGAAGAGACTACAAACTACACCTGAATATATCAATGACAAATCGCAATCAAGCAAGCAATACCAGGAATATAATGTCCGTACAAGGTTTTGATGGAATCCACGATTCAAATCAAAATCGTGGATTCCATAAAAACCTTGTTCGGACATTATATTCCTGGTATCGCTTAAAATCGTGGATTCCATCAAAAATATATTCAATGACAAATCGCAATCAAGCAAGCAATACCAGGAGTATAATGTCAGAACAAGGTTTTGATGGAATCCACGATTTAAAGCGGTTTATTTATTTATATCTGAAGGTGTAACTAACTAACAATCACGCCGTTTCCCGCCGTGGTAGGCGAAGAGAACGGCAGCCAAACAACTGTGACTTAGACACCTCTTGCCTTATTCACTTTCATACATCGTCTCATAGATACTCTTCTGTTATTCTAACTCTTGACATGACCCGACTCCTAGTATTTGGTTCACTTTATCGTGCCATGTCTTCCTCGGGTGTCTCCGACATTTTCTGCCATTCATATTTGCATCAATATTCTCCTCGCACTCCTTTCTTCAATCATTAGCCCTAGATGCACAAACTTAGACTTTCGCATTCTTGACACGATCATACATGGTTTTATCATACGCCTCAGGGATCTCATTCCTACAGCATTCAGTCCTTCCTCTGCCAGTTCCATGCCTCACTGCCATACATCAGGGTAGGTACCAGCACTCCATTTTGGACTGCTAACTTAGCCTCCATGGACATTTTTTACTAGCGCCAATCGCGATCAGTTCTTCAGAGGAAGCTACAAGCCAAAATGTGTTTATTCTTGGTGTACCTTATATCGTAGGTAATAGGCATTAAAATCGTTTGACAAACGGAGTCTAGAAACGTTCGATTTCAAGCAAAAAACTGGTTTTTATTTATTTTGTAAATAATTTTATAAGAAAGCAAAAAAGTTAATCAAGTGAAACTGTCACAGATAATTTTAGCTATAAAACTGTATTTTTGAAAAAGTTGTTTCTTTGATGCGTTCATACATTTCTATTGAAAAAATATTTTTTGTTGTAGTTTGCATTTATATTTTGTTATTGAGTAATTTATTTTTTATTTGTATTCTACTCAAGTGAAGCGATAGGAAAACCTTCAATTTATCTAAAGCATATTTTTTGGTATTAATAATGTCCACCAATTCGTTATAAAGATTAATCAAAATAGTGATTTGGCATTAAGCTTCACCGTAATGGAATTTCCTGCATTTACCCAGCCTTTCCATCACTTCTAAATACACTTCCAAATACACAAACTCGTTCAAACTTATAATAATAAAGTTCTCGACACTACCGACAACGAATTATAACTTTTATTGACAGTTTTTCAATAAACACTCTGACGGCATCTCAAAATTACCCAAAACTTTGATCAAACCTCTCGCGTAGTAATATTTTATTAAAAAAGGATTATTATTTCTTTGGGCGAGATTGACAAACAAATTATAAGTTACTCTATTGACGGGTTGGCCACAGTCAACAGATTTCAAAAAAAATTCAAAACTTCTGGATTTACTGAACAGTTCTAGGAAATAGAAAATTTCCATAACGCTGTTGCTGTTGTTTTGTAAAAAAAAACCCACTTCAAAATTAGTTCTGGGGTTGTTACTTTGTAATTTAAATTTATTAAATATTCTCTTGGGGCGAGATTTCATCAAGGTTTTAACATTTTGGAAACTTATTTAATATTTTAGTGTTTACTTTAAAGGTAGGTATAACTCGACTGTTACTAATTTGTAATCAAATATGAACAAATTACTAACAACCCACAATCAAAGCAAAAAAAACTGTAAAGTACAAGGGAATCTGAGATTCAATCCAAGCAACAATAATAGAAAATGCTTTTCTGCTTTTTACCCTAGCATTTTTGTTAAGATTTCAATTTATTAATGTTGATAAACTTTCACGTTCCTACCATTAGAACAAGGTATGAATTATTAACAATAATATTTGGATGATTTGTATAGCGCCGTTTTTGTGCGCTGTACAAATATATAATACATTTTTACAGTGATCAATGTTATATTACTTATTATTATTACTATAGAATAGTTATAACTTACTTACTTACAATAGACTAGTCAAACTACAAGCTTGAAGCTGTCATTTTTTGACATTTGACAAGTAGAAACTACGCCATTAATAAAAATGGAACGATATACGCTTCAACAACGCATTGAAATTATTAAAATTCACTCGAGTGAATCAAATGCAAATCATCTTGAGTGATGAGGCCCATTTCCACCTCGGTGGCTTCGTCAACAAGCAAAATTGTCGCATCTGGGGCTCGGAAAACCCAAGAGTTATTGTTGAAAAGCCTCTCTATCCTCAACGTGTGACTGTTTGGTGCGGTTTATGGTCCGTTGGAGTAATTGGACCTTACTTTTTCGAAAATGAGGCTGGAGCAACACTTAAGGTGAATGGATTGCGCTATCGAGATATGATTAATGATTTTTTATGGCCGGAATTGGATGGTATTGATCTGGACAACGTTTACTTTCAAAAAGACGGCGCCACGTGCCACACAAGCAACGAAACCATTGATCTTTTACGATTGAATATCAAAATAACAACTCTTATTGGAAAACCCTGTATTATCAATGCATGGCTAACAGATTGCATCCACCGGTTCGTCCATCACTAATACAAAGCTATATGTACAATGCATTGATGAACGTGATGTTAGAATGTACATACGAGTATGTTATTATACTTATTTATTTATATTTTGTACAGGCAGATAACATACAGTACCATCCTTGCAATTATACTATGGTTTCAAGCTATTATTCTGTTATAAATAGATTACACATTATTGGTAGCTCTTATGCTATGTTAGCTGATGTTTTTAATTAATAAAATGCCCGTAAACTTGTAGTACAAAGTAAGGAACCTGTGTGTGGCTCGAAACGAGAATTATGAACAAGGAAAAATAATGTTAGGGTCAAGTGAATGATCAAGTCAAATTAAAACAAGAGATTCGAGAAATTAAGAAAAGTTATGGGGCTATCGCTAATATGTCAATTATCTTGCCATTACAGTAGTTGTTTATACAGTCGACACATCAGGGTAGGTACCAGAAATCCATTGTGGACTGCTAACTTCGCCTCCATGGACATTTTTTACTAGCGCCAATCGCGATGTCCGGTCGGTGGCTGAGTTGACATCGCGTTTAGGTCAGGCGTAGTGTGTTGAGTTCCTCGGCTGGCTAAGTCCTCCATCACAACACAAGCATCATTTTACGCTTACTGTGGTGGTAGCAAGAGATTTTAAAATATTTTCAAGTTATTCGTAACCCGTTTGTCTTTCTATTAAATTTTTTTTATAAATTTACATTGGCACAAGAGGTTGTGAGAAGGATAATATGTTGGTTCTTTGGAAATGAACATGGAAAGTTTCGTAATTTCTTAGTAGACGGCGATTGATATTGGTTGTGGCCAAGGGGGAAAATTCTACATGGTTATGTCACAACGTTCATTGAAATATTCTAGGTTTTTCTTAGAGTCGGTAAGCAGTGAGGACAATCCGGTTATATATGATATTGTCGGTGTTAAATCTCCTTTGAACTGATTCAATCCTATTTTGATTAAGGCGATGCACTACGTCGTGTAATATTTTGAATCGAGCCGCTGTCAATAACACACCTTACGTAGATGGCGATAAGGCTTAAATTCCCGTTTCACACCATCCACCTGTTTTGATATATGCAAGAAAAAAACCTGGTCAAAAAGTGACTTTTATTTTATTTTGTGGATGTTCAGGTACAAATATTGAAATGTTTTTCGATCATTTTATAAATAACTTAATTTGCCACATTACACAATAAAATCATAACCGAAATTGGGTTCGTAAGTAGGAGATTTTGAACTTTAAAGCAGTTTTCTTAGGCCTTATACATAATTTTTTTCTGGGCTTATAAAAAGACTTATCTAAAAAATACTCGATTATTTCAAAGGCCAGAATGTATTCTACTCGCAGTATTTAATTAAAGAATCTGAAACATTTCTAGGCGACCAAATTTTAAAACCAAAAACACATGATTTTGAATTACTAAGTAGTGCATCGCCTTAAACTCACTATATTGGACTCAAATTAATGTACAGTACCGAATTCAAGTATGCTGCGAATCATGGATGTGTATTTGAGAGACATGGGTGTGTGTTGTATAATAAAATGTCTTTATAATGATGCGAAGCCGTCAGTCAAGTTGTTATCGATTTGAAGCAATGGCAACCGATCTCGTCATCAATCATCGATACCGCTCCCTAAAGCGTTGGGAGTTGGGAACTGTCTCAACTTCTTACTTCCAACCCGCAATGTGTCCCAGAAGCATTGAGAAATGAGTATATCGATGAGACAAGATGATCCACGTTAGTTTTTTTTATACAGGGTGTAAATAGGGTTGCCAGATGTCCGGATTTGGACCGGTCAGTACGATTTTTTGAACGGCTGTCCGGTCTAGAAAATTTTGGAAAACCGGAAAATAGAATATACTGTTTTTTTTTTAATATACGCGACATATATATCTCAGTTACGAAATAATTTACAGAGCAAAAGCCGTGAACGATTCTGGCGGGTGGTAACAAGACTTGCTCCTCTGGATGTAAAGATACAATTTCAAGCAATAAACGATTATTTAAAACAGTAGCATCATGTGCCAAATATGTTAAAGTGATTTTTTGCTTACTAATAGTTTCATTTATTTAATTTATTTATTTATTGACGCCCTATTCTGCTTTTAAGTACATACCAATTACAAATTTCATTTTTAACAACAGTATAAAACAAACAATAGAAAATCGAAATAAAATATAATGATTTCTCGTACATTATTTACATTTAAAAAATGGTGGACTAATTTGGCTTTAAATGTATTGAAGTTAAAATTAAATATGTCAGCGACATCACTTAGTTCATTGCCCAACCTATGTATTCTTTCTAACACAGAATTCGTAGCGAGGTTATTGTTGTAGAATAAAATATTCCGTCTAGTATATTTTGGAGGTATATGTAAAGATAGCAAATTTATAGTGTCAGGGCAGTCCAACCTTGAATGAACAATTAGTAATAATAAATATAAGTTTTAATATTTTCGAAGAAAGCAAACACTTTGGGGAGTGACATATAAATATATATATATATAATATATGATTCAATATATATATATATATATATATATATATTTGTTTTGAATCAATAATGACAGCCAACCAGGTTTCGCTTATTATTATTAGTTAATATAATAAGCCCTGATGAAGCTTGAGATATTTATTGAGAGTGTATTACAAAGTGTGTAATATCTTTTATTAGTTAAGGCGATGCCATACGTAGTAATGCCAAATCATGTGTTCTTGGTTTGAAAATTTGGTCGCCTAGAAATGTTTCAGATGCTTTAATTAAATACTGCGAGTAGAATACATCTTGGCCTTTGAAATAATCGAGTATTTTTTAAATTAATCTTTTTATAAGCCCAGAAAAAAAAAATTATAAGGCCTATGAAAACTGCTTTAAAGTTCAAAATCTCCTACTTATGAACCCATTTTCGGTTATGATTTTATTGTATAATGTGGCAAATTAAGTTATTTATAAAATGAACGAAAAAAAAATATTTATGCCTGAACATCCACAAAATAAAATAAAAGGCACTTTTTGGCCATGTTTTTTTCTTGCATAAATCAAAACAGGCGGATGGTGTTATGCGGGAATTTAAACCTTATCGCCATCTACGTAAGGGTTGTTATTGATAGCGGCTCAATTTAAAATATAACACGACGTAGTGCATCGCCTTAATATAATAAGCCCTGATGAAGCTTGAGATAAGCGAAACCCGGTTGGCTGTCACTATTGATTCAAAATAAAAAGTGGTGTATTACAAAGTGTGTTTTTTCAATTAATATATAAGTTCTAATGTTTACTAAGTGTTTCATTGTGTTACCCTCAGAAATTTTCGGTAATATTCTCTGTTTGTTTTGGCCAAAATCAAAGGGGTTTATGATTATCAAGGGACACTTTGATTTTCGACAAATTGTACCAAAAAAAAATCAAAAGGGAGGGTTTTGATAAAAAATGTTCGGTTTTTTTTTATCTGGACCAACTGGCAACCCTAGGTGTAACGGAACGTAAACTAACAGACGAAAGACTTCAATCAACGATTCCTTAACTTATTCGGGGGTAAAAAAAGTAAGGGCCATTTTGCTCCAAGATTATATTATTTATTTTATTTCAGCCATTGCAATTCAGGCAAAAAATTGTAATTGTTGATTTAAGTACTAGTACGTATTGACTTATTTGGCGGGTTGGGAATAAGCCGACGTAGCTCAGTGGATACAGAGCACCTGACCGGACATCAGAAGGTGCGGGTTCAATTCCCGTTGTCGGCATTTATTTTCACTCGGGAGATATTTTCAATTTGTATGGATATTTCAGGCGACCAATTATTGCTTATAATAATTTGTGCTATGCATAAAAAACCTTGTCTTATAAACAGTAGTTTATCATTAAAAAAATAATTGCAATCCTGTTTGAATGCAAACTTTATGGTTTTCGGCAGCGCAATATAATATTGCATTCCTTTGTTTAGTAAACTATTTTGAGAATTGGCTTTGTCCTTTTTTGGTAGCCTAATTTTATGTACGTTCTTGTAATATGTCTGTGAATGCCCTTGTTGTATATGATTTTCGTTGAAAAGTATTTTTTGTAACAGGTTATTGATTATTTTATGTATAAATATCATCGCGTTCGAGGTCAGCCTCTGTTTCACTGTTAACCAATTTAGTTCCTTTTGAAAATCTATGTCACCTAATTGATAATTAACTATTATTAATATCACGTGAACAGCAAACAAGAGTCCCAAATTCACTGGAATTCACCAAATCTGAGGTATGATAAGAAGCTGTAGAGAGTAGAAAGGGGAGAGGGCAATAAAATATGAATAAGAATGAAATATAACTTGTTTAACTCAATTTTGGATGCGAGTATGGGTACTGGGTACCGCCACCCCGGGAACCATTTATTAAATATCTACTACGTCTGCCATAAGTCACCTTATGAAGAGTGGCAAGCTACGTTTTGTGATTTAGCAGGGATTCCCAGGTTCGGGATGCGTCTACCCACCAGCTGCGAGACTCGCCTGATCTGGAGAGACCGATTGACCTCTTGATTTAACCTCTCCAGCCGGACTCTCTCGACCTATCGCCTTGCACCGCAGTGGGAAGGGAGGATTCATACGTCCGCTATTCCTGGGCACACTGACTCTTAGACTCCTACCCACCCTCAAACCTTTTTTTCCTGTAACTTCCTCTCCTCCATTTCATCAAAAATACTCCACACATTACCCCCCAAATATGACATAATTATTTTCCGAAGGACCTCCTGTGTGGAGTTAAGTAAAAAAAATAATATACTAATGTTATCGTAAAATCAATGTCCGGCGTTTTTACGTGCAAATTAGTACACTGTCAAATAAAAGTGTGTTTATAAGAAGTAACGACCTACCAGGTAAATATATTTTCTGTATCCGTTTGTTAAGAGGAAGCTACAAGCCAAAAATGTGTATACCTTATATTTTAGGTAATAGGCATTCAAACCGTAAAACAAACGCAGTCTAGAAACGTTCGATTTCAAGCACAAAACTGGTTTTTATTTATTTTGTAAATAATTTTATATGAAAGCAAAAAA
This sequence comes from Hesperophylax consimilis, assembly GCF_061612785.1. Taxonomy (NCBI): domain Eukaryota; kingdom Metazoa; phylum Arthropoda; class Insecta; order Trichoptera; family Limnephilidae; genus Hesperophylax; species Hesperophylax consimilis. The sequence continues at coordinate 3,406,778 of NC_142865.1, read as the reverse complement.
GTTAATCAAATGAAACTGTTACAGATAATCTTAGCTATAATGCTGAATTTTTAAAGTCGTTTCCTTTACGCGTTCATACATTTCTATTGAGTAATTTATTTTTTTATTTGTATTCTACTCAAGCGAAACGATAGGAAAACCTTCAATTTATCTGAACCATATTTTTTGGTATTCATAATGTACACTAATTCGTTATAAATATTAATCAAAATAGTTATTTAGCACTAAGCTTCGCCTTAATAATAAAATTAGATAAGCGTGAGGTGATTTTTCACAAAAAAGGCGCTAAATCAATTATCCAATTATTAATATTATAATCGATGTAAAATTGTTATATAACTTTAGTAGTATCAGATTGGTAAGTAATTAAAAGTTTATCTAGCGGTTAATATCGGCAATATCATCAAACTCGAAGCTTTGAAAGTAGGAAATTCAATTTCCGTCAAAACGTTTCCTCCAATACTCCAGTAGATAGCAGACTTGTAATAATATTATTTGATCAGAACAATATTATTATAGAACTTCGATCGCGTTAGAGACGAGTTAAAAGTGAGACGATTATCGACAGGGACGATCAAAACGGTAATTGAGAATAAATTATTGAAGAAACATTTTGCTGTGATGAGAATTTATTTTATTTTTGGAATAAATTAATTAGTAAAACCCAGTATTTGAAACGGAAAAAGATACGGTTTTCTCACCGCACATATTTTTTGTCTACTATCTTTATGTATGATCGCAAGATTCAACTCGAACTAAATGCAATTTAGTCAGTGTCTTAGATAAATATATCTTATTTTGATTTTAGTGTGCGACATCTATCGACTTTTTCTGCAAGTCTAGGATGAATATTTTATTTTTGGAATAACTTAATGAGTAAAACCTCAAATTGTAACATTTATGTATTGAAGACAATATTAGCGATTCTCAAACGAAAATTAGAAACCGAAAAAGATACGGTCACATGTAGGACTTAATGGGCTATATGAGCTAAATAAAAATGTGCGTTGAGAAAAAGAACACAATGTTGGTAGTTCTTATTCGAAGTATGATACAGTTAAATATGACCGAAGGAGATAAGGTCCCATTAGCTCAGTTGGTAGAGCAGTGCCCCGGCAAGGCAAGGGTATATTGTCTTCAATAATACGTATTGATTTATTTACAGAAACTACTGTGATAGAATAAAGGTGGTGACAGATTACGCTACAAGTTTTATTTTGTAAAACGTATCTTCACTCTCTGTATTAGATTTAGATCTTTGGAAAAATGTGGACTCCATATTTAGAAATCATATTCCAGGAGAGTTCGCACAAATGTTTTGTACATTTTTAACATTAAGTCCGGTGGTAAGTTAGATTTACTGATATTAAAACTGATTATCACAAAAATGACAGGGAAATATTGCCGTTGTTTTGTTGATTATTAGTGTAGGATTTGTAGAAAACGGTTCAATTGAAATAAACGCAAATTACGCACAAGGACGATAGTAATAATGTTTAATGACATAATGAAGCAAAATTGACGGAACACCGACAAAGTCGATACTAAAAATGATAATGCCAAAGTGTCCGGGATATGCGCATAGGACGGAGTGCCGATTAATGACTAATGACCAGAGTATTTGTTGGTTTGCAATAACTTTAATAATAATTTTAGTAACCTCGCGCTTTGCGCAAAATGAGATAATTATGAATGTAGGTAAGTTTGAAGGCACGGTGTTTGAAAGAGAGAGTTCGAAAACAGTATGCAATATAGTCGTGAATGATGGAGCAGGTGGATGTGTTTGTGTATTTGGGAAGCATGTTTACGAGAGATGGGAAGGCTGACAGAGATAATGAAAGAAAGGTAAATGCAGGTAACTCCATTAACGGAGGGCTGAACGCGGTTGGCGCTAGCAAAAAACTATCCAAAAAAGCGAAGCTAGCAGTCCATAATGGCGTGCTGGTACCTAACCTGATGAGTGGCAGTGGGGCATGGAACTGACAGAGGAAGGATGGAAGTAGATTGAATGCCGTAGAAATGAGATCCTAAGGCGTGTGTGTGTAAAACCATGTATGAACGTGTGAAAAATGTGGAGATCCGCAAAGAATGCCAGAATGTAAATGTAATAAACTGAACGAAGAAAGGAATGATTTATGACGCAAATTGGTAAAAGAAGTTGGGGAAGGATTAAGACATAGAACGATCAAATGAATTAGATACTTGAGTCGGGCCATGTCAAGAGTCAGAATAATAGAAGAGTATGTATGAGACGATGTATGAATATGAATGAGGGAAGGAGTGTGTGCCAAGACCGAGTTGTTTGGCGGTCCGTCCTCTCTGCTTATCACTGCGGAGAAACGGCGTGATGGTTAGTTAGTTAGTTATAACGCCAAAGTTTCTGGGAAATAAGCATCGTACTGCGACGGTTCAGAGTGTTGGTTGGTTTGCAATAATAAAACTTTGATAGCATTGAGCTTTGCAGTATCGATCTGATGCGATGAGGTGTTGGTATACTATATTCTGAGGGTGGATTATGCAGCGGCAGGAGATTTTACGATACATTTACGATATAGGCGTAGTTGAATAATGTACATACGGAAAAGTTGAGAAAGTTTCGGCAGGTGGTGCAGCACTTCAAATAATATTATTACGTTCCCCACCTTGGAGGAATACATTTTACGGTAAGACGCCTAGTCTAGGGATGGGGTAACGTTTAAACCGTTAGGTCAGTAACAATATCGCACAATAGTCCCAACTACACCCAACTGTACGAAGCCAGTAGGATTAGTGATATATGATATCACTAGTCGGGGTATGTTGTAAGGATGAAGATGTTGGCGAGGAGAAAAGATGGAGGAAAGGAAGGTTGCGAAGTATCTGGTATTCAAACCTGTTCATTAAACGCGGCTTAGGGCGACATAAGACTCTACTAACGGGGGTTTGGATGACGCTCACATTTTAATTATTTCTGATGAACGCATTACTAAAATCTCAAACTTTTCTAGAGAATCCCTACGGATGTAAGTTATTTATATTTAAGATTATTAAAAACATGACGTTACCATTAAAATATTTTATGTAAAACACTTTGTAAATTTTACAAAACGTCTTTCAACTATAAAATTAGCTATAAAACAAAATAAACCCCACGCAAAGATCGAATTTCTAGGCTTGCTCGGGAAAGTCGACCGTAGGTCCGTCCATTACGCCGGGCCGCGCGCCGAATATTGTTTTACACGACTTCATCACTTATGTCGTTAAGATTCCCACTTTATTTTAGAGATTTGATAGGGCACAATCAACTGCAGGTCTGTTTAGTTCACCAGAACCACGCGTCACATTATTTTGTGCATGTCTGCTTCACTTACGTCGTTACGATTCTGGTTGTATTTTAGGGTATTGTCTCGTTTTAAGCTATTTGAAGAAACATTTCATTTCTGAAGTCGCAATATTGTATGCGAATCAGTTTGTGGTTTTATTGTAGAGATTAATTAATGTTTGACACAACTACTGTGGTAGCTATGGTTAACAGTTAGAATTGGAAAGGATTCTGACTTACTCTTGGTCTTTTCGATCGAGTGTGTAGACTTTAGGGATACTGCTTGGTCATGAAAATGACTCAGTGAAAAGGCTCTGAGGGGAGACGTAACGTGTATACTGCACATGTTTTCTTAACAGACTGAGGTAGGTATGTAGGTACTCCACACTGTCAGACAGGGACAGGTAATTGGGTGCGGGAATGCAGGGAAAAATGCTTAAGAGTATCTGCGAATTTTCAGTCTATCGAATTTGCTGAACAATAAATGAACGTTTACCACCATTTTGCGGTCACAATTAAGAGTAGGTTCTCGGCCCGTTTCATCTGTTGATCAAATTGTGATCGTATGAGAAGCACAGCGGCCATGCTGGTAAAGCAGTGCCAAAATCACAAAAAAGGGAATGCGAAAAGTGTACGAGTTTCGCTTTTAAATTTGGAATTTCTGAGATGTATATTTGCCGATTACGCAATAATAAATGTATTGAATTTGCGGGCCGCGAGCAGCCCTGCTTCAGTCTACGCTTTGTGCAGAACTTTACGACTGGGAGGGAAATACCCGTAAAAGGAGCAGATGTACGAATAATAAATAATAACTAGTCCCAGCGAGAGCTCGTACGGACGTCATCGACGTGCGTCCTTCTTCTTCTCATGCTTCTTGTTTGAAAACGAAAAAGACAGAAGGTACTAGAATGATGACGTCACGTACAATCTCTCGCTGGGACTAGTATAATAGTGCTGTAATGTGAGTTTGTCACTTTTCATGATGGAAATGAAACGCAGTGATTGAGGCAGAGATTGGACAGAACACCAAAAACACTGCCTCGGCGTCCTCGAAGTTATTCTTTTCACTAAAATACGAGGTTTTCGAAAAAATTGTACAATTTTTTAAAGCGCCATTTTTGTGAAATATCACTTCAAAGGCGCTGAATAAAGAAAAATGCAACAATTTCACTTACCCATCGAAGTGGAGATGAAATAATCAAACCATAACAAGATCTGATTTTAATAACGTGCGGATTACATGGAACTTACCTGAAACAAGAAAAAAATACAAATTAGTAAATTCAATGCATAATTATGACGCGAAAGTGCAAGGAAGACGAAGTCGGGGACGCGAAATGTTCCAAAACGTGTCTTCCCACCTTTCCAGACACTTGAGCCATTTGTACCGTGGATTTTCAGAGCCCTTAAGGTAAGCCCTAAGGCGAAGTTAGCAGTCCACAACGGAGTGCTGGTACCTACCATGATGTATGGAAGTGAGGCATGGAACTGGCAAAGAAAGGATGAAAGTAGATTAAATGATGTGAAATCATATCCCTGAGGCATATGTGTGGTAAAACCATAATCGTTGATCATGTGAGGAATGTGGAGATCCGCAAAGAGTGCAAGGCTGATGTAAAGGGACGCTTAGATGGTTTGGGCATATAGAGCGAATGAGCGAAGATAGGAGTGTAAGGAGGATATATGATGCAAATGCGAATGGTAGCAGAAGTCGGGGACGCCCGAGGAAGACATGGCACGATCGAGTGAATCAGATACTCGAGTCGGGCCATGTCAAGAGTCAGAATAATAGAAGAGTATGTATGAGACGATATATGAATGTGAATGAGGCAAGAAGTGTGTGGTGTGACCGAGTTATTTGGCGGTCCGTCCTCTCTGCCTACCCCTGCGGGGAAACGGCGTGATGGTTAGTTAGTTAAGGTGTATTTTCTCACGAAAACGGCGCTACACAAATAATCCAGTCATTATTATTATTGTCGATTTGGGAGGCGTGTACGAGAAATGCCGCTCCGGGAACCATTTATTGGATATCGAACAGCCCTGCCACAGTCACCCAACCAAGTGCTTCGCTACGTTTGGTAAATTAGCAGGGGTATCCGGGTTCATGAGGTGAGGTGTGTCTAAGTCTGCCCACATACTGCGTGGCGGATCGGATCGGGACAAAGATATTAGAAGAACGAGATATGCTATGTTGGCCGCCGGACCGTAGCCGGAGTACTACCTAATTAGGGTACTTTGAACGGTATCGGGACGTGTACGCACAGAAATCTGTTCTTTGTATTAGTGCGGATATCTTAGCGCAAGCGAAGGTGTGCAGTAGTATTGGTGAACAAAACCGGCGACACTGGGCAAAACAATTCCACTCAGTACGAACTGCGCATAGCACATCTCGTTCTTCTAATATCTTTGGATCGGGACTACCGGGAGAGACTGGTTGAGGAAGACCTGTTGACTTTTTCAGCCGGATTCTCTAGACCCATCGCCGTCTTGTGGGAGGGATGGATTCATATGTCCGTCACTCCTGGACACATTGACCCACCAGATTCATAGCCACCACTCATACTTTTCCTTTCAAGAACTTCCTCTTCTTCCTTTCCCTAAAAATACCCTTAACACAGCATCCCCAAAGATGACATAGGCCCTGAGGGATATTTTTCGCAGGGCTTCCCGTATGGTGCTAATGTAAAAAAGGTGAATTGGAGTTTTCTTCTGGCATCTCCTCTGATGGTTGGAACTGTAAAGCTGTCTGAAGAAGGCGGAGGCTCAACACGGCATAATAACCCAAGAAATAATCACGATAATTCCTTCTACTTCTTTAAATTTCTTACTGCTATGTTTTGAACCACTCTCAGTTGCTTAGCATTGGCGTCTCGTGACTTTTGGGTGATCTAGAGGGTTCCATGATAACTCAACACAGTGACAATTCAACACATTTTTAAAAAGTGATATAAAGTCATTAGATACGATGAAAAAATAATATTGTAAACCTAAAATAAATAAACCCACTTAAAATTTTTTTTGTTTCATCACTTTCCATGACTTTATAAGACTTTTCAAAGATGTGATGAATTATCATTGTGAAGATTTATCCGGTCACCGTTCTAGAGAGTATTACAAAAAATTACATTATCGATGCTGTTGTAGCTGAAAACGATTTTTATTTTTTTTGAAAATTCGCTCTACTGTATGAAGATTTTCAGGAAATCCGTGCGACGCACGGGCAAACTAAAATTTCCTGAAAATCTTTATACAAAAAATCGAATATTCGGAAAAAATAAAAAAAATGGTTTTCAGCTGCAACAATAATAATGCCATTTTTTGTAAAATTTGCACTCTAGTACACGTAAAAGTCACGAGCCGCCACTGACTACTAGGTGAGGTAAGGTAAGGTATAGGTAAGCTTGGGTTGGGTTAGGTTAGGTTAGGTTAGGCTAGGTTAAGCTAGGTTAGGCTAGGTTAGGCTAGGTTTGGTAATTTACATTGTAGTAGGCCGAGCAAAACAATTTATGTTAGTGTTATTTGTGCAGGATTTTCGCGTTTTTCTAATACAACGTTTTTAATAAAAACGCCGCAAGTCAAAAGAGTTCGAATGCATAAATATTATTTATGTGCAAACGTCGATGGTAAACCTGTAAACATGCAACAAGACGTACGACCACCATAAAGTAGACATTTCCCCATAAAACACTGCGATGATGGCTTTTAAACACGATCATTTCGGCAAATTGAATATCACCAGGGAATTATTGTTATATAGATAACTGCGAAAGGTAATATTGCAGAGAATAACAGATAAAAAATAAGGAAAAAAATAAACAAGCCAGTTATCGGGTAATAAAAATTTGAGGTATATGTACACATTATTATCGTGATTAATTTTTGAATTATTATGCCGTGTTGCGCTACACGGAGAAAACTTCCTGAAAAAAATATTTGTAATTTATTAAGAATCACTTATTAAATAATTTGTATTCCTGTTAAAAATTGGATCGTAGGTTCTGTGAAAGATTTTTTCAAGTTCTGTTTTTATTTCAGCTCTGTCAAGCAACTAGCCTATAATGATACAATAACAGAACTTGAATAGGACTTTCACAGAACCCGAAAATGAACGTTGAAATTTGATGAATTGTTAAAAATCTGAACAATTAAAACGGTCCAGTTTCTTCACCACCTAGGATTCTTGCTGCAGAGTCTCCATTTTCTATCTTCGTCGAACGTCACAGCGGTGCTGCCAAGGTCTGTTATCTATGTGAGGATATTGTGTCAGCGCTTTAATAGCAGCAGACACATGTCAGCGCTTTATTAGCAGCAGACACATACCTGAACGGATGACGAACCTCGTGCTGGCACTGTTGGTGGACGCGGTAATCTCTCTCGATGCAGCAGCAGGTCCAGTTTCTTCACCACCTAGGATTCTTGCTGCAGAGTCTCCATCTTCTGTCTTCGTCGAACGTCACAGCGGTGCTGCCAAGGTCTGTTATCTATGTGAGGATATTGTGTCAGCGCTTTAATAGCAGCAGACACATGTCAGCGCTTTATTAGCAGCAGACACATACCTGAACGGATGACGAACCTCGTGCTGGTACTGTTGGTGGACGCGGTAGTGTCTCTCGCTGCGGCAGCTGGTCCATCCTCTTCACCATCTAGGATTCTTGCTGCAGAGTCTCCATCTTCTGTCTTCATGTCACCTGTTCCTGTTCTTTATTTTACTTTACTTAACTTCACTTTACTTTGGTAATATATATATATTTTTTTTGTAATACCTGCATCAACTGTAAAGCGCCCCTGAGGTGATAACTCACAAAAGCGGCGCTATAAAAATTGTCCAATATTATTATTATTATTATTATATAATAATTAAAATACCAATGTTTTGTCAAGATGTCCGAAAGCGTGTTCATAAAAATCCTAACAATAACAAAGACAAACGTAGATGTATGAACACGAGTTCCCATATTATTAAGAATTTACTTAAACTTTATCAGGAAGCGCCTTTTAATATGATTACCAAAAATCTGAAAATAACAATAGGTACATAGGATCATAGAATAAGAACAGAAAAAAGGAGAAGTGAAAATGTTAAACACAAAAAAGTTTGCAAGCAGCCTATGTAGGATTTTTGACTATAAGTTAGGGTAGTTGTAATTCTGTGCTGTTTTGTACAAAAAGTGAAAATTTCTATTGAATTACCTTGGCCCTGTGCTGCCTCGACGTAACGACGACCGGCAAACCATCCACAATGGTCACCATCACTCTCCTGTCCAACTCCCGCCTCCTGCTCTTCGTGTTGCCCGCGTCGTCCCTCTGTCTGATGTCATCCTCGTGCCTCTGCTGCGCCAACAACTGCTGTTGCTGAAGCTGCTGTTCTTTCTCCAGGTGCTGCTGGGCGTTCGAGTGGCTCTTCGACCTCCGCAACAACCTCAAAACATGGCTTTTGACACCGTTGTCTTTTTCAGATTTGTGGGCGGTCTTATCATCGGTTTCGTAGAGCGGTTCGTTGGTTCGTTTGCTGCTCTGGTGGTGTCTGTCTCTGGTCTGTTGCTTGGTGGAATAGTGCTGAGGCTGCTGCTGTTGGTTGTTGTAGTACTTCTGGTGGTTCTTGTAGTGGTGGTGGTCCTTCTGAGAGGACGAGTGTCCCCCCATCGGGCCGAGACTCTTGACGGCGTATGCCGCGTCCACCTTATTGCCAGCCACGCAGGACACTTCGTACATTCCTGGGATGTGGTCTCTCGGTCAACTCTACCAATCTTGGTAGAGTAAGGATTATAAAAATACCTTTCAAATGCCAAATCAGAACGCAAACATCCTGAGATCTGTTGGTATCAAAACAGAACTCTAAGAAAGATGTAATGTGATTTAAGTCGAATGAGTCTTCTTGAAAACTGTAAAACGTCCACTTTTGATTTCACTATATATTATACAGTGTATATTTCAACTCTGTTAAAATGTTTAAATCAGACGATAAACATCCTGGAAATTTATGGAGTTAAAACAGAAGCTCCAAGAAAGACGTATTTTAAACAGTTTAAAGAAACAAACTTTACGACATATATCTTTTCGGAAGCTTAAAATTTTCACTATTTCCAGCAATTGATGTTTGTATAATAAACCGGAGCTTTAAGAAATATCTGTTTACCACCAGCTAACGGCAGATAAATTATTTAAATTATCGCTGATTCCAGCAAATCAACTACTGGTTTTCGTCGATCGTTTAAGATAATCGTGATGTTTTCGCCTCCATGGGCGGTCAACTACCGACTCCTTCTTGTGGGATCTGACCAAGAGTGCACTATCACACATCAAGTTCTGGGAAGGGTGATGACGCAGAAGTATGATTGTTCGCACCATCGACACTTGCACTTTACACTTGGCTATTATGATTGACAACTTGTCGATTGTTTATCGAATTGAAGTGCCGCAAAAAGCGATTTCTGTTGATTAACCAGGAACAATTGACAATTAGTGTTTGTTTGTAATTACGAGAATTTATTCTAATTAAACGCAGTGCATTATGGAAACAGATTGAAAAGAAAAAATACCTGCGTATCATATTGTTATTGCGTTTAATTCGAAGAACTCCATTAGCGTAGCGAAGTTGTTTTAACTCGACCGTTTTGCATTTCATCCGTCTGTAAATTTGAAGGTACGTTTTATGGGTTCAGAATAGATTATTTTTTCAAATGTGAAATCGTCTTGCTTATTTGAACTATCTTATTCGGTCTTTTTCATATAATGGTACCTACCCACAAATTGTTTTGTAATGTTACATAAAATATACGGTTTATAGTGAAGTTGGTAGGTGTTCAAGTTTCAAGTTTCCAGAGATCGCATGATCGTGGTTTGTAACAAGCTTCGATTTGACATCGAAATAATCGATATAATGGTTCCTACCTGCCTGAAGAAACTTGGACAAAAGAATTGTCATTGTCTTTGGAAAATTTGTAGAATTCTTTATTTGAAATTTTTTAAATGTTACATAGATATTTATGGTTTGTAATTAAGTAGGTAGGTATTTAAGTACCTTCTTACAAATCTCATGATTACAGAGAAAATTTCGGTTTTGATTTTATTAAGAGACGCGAGGTTTATTGTTCACAGAACTACTGGTGTTACACGAATAAATTAAATTTATTTTTAATTATACAGTTTACAAGTCATTAGATTTTCGGAATCTGCTTGATTTTCGACAAAGGGCACAGTGAGTGTTCTGTTAATTGTATTCATTTGATCCTATTATTTTGTTCAAGGAATTCAACATCTTGCTTTCGATAATGATTACAATTAATCATTAATTTTTGAAGGATTTAATTAGAGACAATCGAACACGGTGTTGTATAAAAATTACGAAGAAATAAATTTATTAACTAGTTCTACTAAGAACCAATTAATAAATTGCTTTTCCTTTCCACACGCTCATTAATACATAACATTAAAATAAATACCGGAAAGTCCAATTATGTCTAATTTAATATAATTTTAATTTTAATTTTAATTTTATATAATAATTTTAATTCTAATTTGGAATATAATTCACCTATTTGGTCTCCTTTCTATAAAGTACACTCTAACAAATTAGAACGGGTTCAACACAAATTTCTTAGGTACTTAAATTTCAAGCTTAAAATTCCAATAGAAAACATTAATTATGTAAATTTGATGAATGGACTTAATTTAATTACGCTGTCTGACAGAAGAACCATTTCAGACCTAATTTTATTATACAGAGTCATGAACAACCTTATTGACAGCCCTGCCATCGTTGCTGCTATTAAACTCTATGTACCGACAAGAAATACTAGACAAAATACAACATTCTTTTGCGACACATATAAAACCAACTATCAGTCAAACTCACTTACCAATAGGATGCATGATTTGGGCAACAAGTTTGGTGGTATTATAGATATATTCCATGATTCCCTTTATAATCTTAAATTCAAATTAAACCAACACTTTGTGGAATCATACAAATTATTGTAATAGATTTAACGATTAGATATGTTATTGTAATGTTTTATATTATATTTTGTTCTTTGTTATTGTTAAATATTATGTTGTTTAAAATGTTTCTTTACGCCATATTCTTCAAAAACTACTTGTATATTTTTTTAAAATTCTTCACTTTTATAACTCTTAGTATAAATTCTAACTCGATAACTTATGTAAAACTTATTTATAATCTATGTAAAAGCCCCTATGGGCGTATAACAACAACAATAAACAATAAATTTTTCAATTGTGTTCCCTGCATGCGAACAGTATCTAAATTTCTCTAATAAACAATAAACAGTGTTAATCTCAAGTGGCCTACAAGGTAAGTATGGTACTGTTCACGTTCATACATATAATTTTGTAACTTTGTACATTTTAACTCTCTCCAAACGTGACGTCTAATTTTTGATCAAATCTTATTGTTTAAAATCCTAAATAATGGTCTGGGCTCACCAGAACTTACCAATTTAATACATCTTCATATTTCGTCTAGATCAACCCGACAATCTGATTTATTTTATTTACCCTCGTGTAGAACAAATATTCGAAAAAATTCCTCGTGTATGTGCACAATATAATACAAAATTTTACAGCATTGACATTTTTAGTAATAACCTAAAGAAATATCGAGATGAAGTAATGCGTACGATCGATTATTAATATGAGAGTATGGAATGTATCGGGAGCATCTCCTATCCTCTTCCTATTTTCCTCTTCCTCTCCCCTTCCTTTAACACCAAATTAATTTTAAGATATTAAAACTTCATTTCCAATGAACTTTAGCATAAGAAACTTGTGTGGCTTGACTTCAGTTAACTTGTATATTTATCATATATTATGTAAAAGCTGTTTGTTTCTTACAAATAAATAAATTAGTGATCTACGAACCGGTGGATGCAATCTGTTAGACATAAATTGACAATAGTTTGACTAGTCTATAGTTAGTAATAACATAGATCGTTGTAGAAATGTATTATATATTTGTACAGCGCCCTTGACGTGATTTTGCACAAACACTGCGCTATACAAATCATCCAAATAGAAGATGTTTTAAAAATATAATTTTATATATTGGTTTGATTAATGATTGAACCTCCCTTCTCAGGGACTTTTATCGACGGCGCTAACAATTGAGTCAAATCCCAATTGGGTAGGACCGACATTTATCACGTATATTAACGGCTGCAATGTCATCCAATTTCAGATAAATGCGTATATGTTCGATTGAATATGCGTGATTGCCACCAACAGTTGATAGAATGCATTGTCATCGACAACGAGTCTATCCGCCGAGTTGCTCGATCTAATGTCGGGAAGTGGGTCAATTTCCACTTCTAAGATTCCATTTCATTCAAGAAAATAAAAGTTAAATTCAAATACATGTATTTTAAAAAAAGAACCATCGAATTCTTTACAAATATCTTTAAAAAAGAACCATCGAATTCGTTACAAATATCTTTAAAAAAGAACCATCGAATTTGTTACAAATATCTTTAAAAAAAGAACCATCGAATTCATTACAAATATCTTTAAAAAAGAACCATCGAATTTGTTACAAATATCTTTAAAAAAAGAACCATCGAATTCGTTACAAATATCTTTAAAAAAAGAACCATCGAATTTGTTACAAATATCTTTAAAAAAAGAACCATCGAATTCATTACAAATATCTTTTAAGTATTGTAATTGATTGATAAACTTTACTTTTGAGATTTAAAGCATTCAACGCATTAAAACTGAAGTAGTGAAAAGATTAACACTAATCGCAATAATTATGCACCTAAAAGCTACAATGAAAGGTGTTACCAAAGAATACACAATATCGGACCTACAAACATGGCCGCATTATTTCAGGCGCCATGTTTGAATGTTGTATCTGTAACAACAGTATGCGGGAAACCTAACAACAAAGTGTTAGGACTCAAAACAATCACTATTTTAGTCACGTAACGAGCCCGATAACCTAAAAAAATTAACCGTTACCTTTTCATGTTTCATTTAGATTTATTAGTATTATCTTCTTCAATAAAAAAATCTAATTACAAAGTTTTTTTCATTCCCATAAACGAATTCATTGATTCTCGGTGCTATATCTCAAAAGGATTGAATTCATAGAAATAGGCACGTAACCAATCTTGTAGTTAATAAGGTTTTCTATAACTTTCATTTAGCATTCATAGACGTACGACGCGTAGGAGGCGCGTTATTCGCGAAAAACCAATTTCGACGACTTTTGAACTATATCTCAAATTGCCCTGCAAAACATTTTTATGATTTTGTATAATACTAACATTTAATTTTTGGAATAATTTAAAGAGTAAAACCTCAAATAGTAATATTTAATCATTACAGACAATTTTCGTTTGAAAGTCGCTAATATTGTCTTCAATGATTACCAAAATTCAGTTTTGTAAGAATTATTCCATCAAGAATCCTGATTTCATTAACATAGCTCTAACATCGACATTTTTTCAGATTCACTGCCCAAATTTAAAAGTAGAATCATGTCAATAATATTATAAACACTTCAATGCGCATACATATACACACACACTCACACATACACACAAACCTATACACTACACAATATAGGTCCACCCTGAAATATTTAATATCTTCTAGAATATAAAATAAATAAATAAAACTCAACGATATAAGGAAGATTAAGAAAGGGACGCTTAGATGGTTTGGGCATGTAGAGCGAATGAGCGAAGACAGGAGTGTAAGGAGGATATATGATGTAAATGCGAATGGTAGCAGAAGTCGGGGACGCCCGAGGAAGACATGGCACGATCAAGTGAATCAGATACTTGAGTAGGGCCATATCAAGAGTCAGAATAATAGAAGAGTATGTATGAATATGAATGAGGTAAGGTGTGTGTGTGCCAAGACCCAGTTGTTTGGCGGTCCGTCCTCTCTGCCTACCCCTGCGGGGAAACGGCGTGATGTTACTCCACCATGTTAAATTGTGTCGGTTTCTGTCCAAGTTAAAAATAATAGCTGCAAGAAAGTTAGATGTCTGTTGGTAGCAGTTAGAAGTGGGTTGGTTTTTTACCCTTAGCGGCCGGTAGCATTCGCTACCCGTGATTTGTTGCCCGTAGCCGGTAAAGGAATACGAATGGTTCATATTAAAAGTTGGCCAGAGTCTGGAGAAGTAAATTGAATGAACCTTTCTGTATTTATAACTAACTAGTGACTTAAAACTATACATATTTTTAACCCAACTTTTCTGGTTTCAAATTTATCAATTTGTTGTTTTTAAATCGATTTTCTTTGCGTACTTTTTAGAATTTTTCACGCGTGTTATTACTGCCAGGACCCTAAAAAAAGAATTCTGATAATTCTTGACGAAATTAAAGTGTATTATTGTGACAATTATACTACAATGCAGGTTACAATTCTGTTATAAATATTACACATCACTTGTAACTCTTTTGTTAATGTAGCTGATGTTTTTAATATGCCTCTATTGAGGTATTAAGCCCCGCATACCCAATTTATATCTATTTATAACAAGTTACTCGTTAAGGCCTTATGTTTTAAAGTTCCAAAAAAAGTTATTTTTTAAGATGATATCTAACATTCGTTATGCCGAAACGTTAATCATATGAAAATCCCTTGATAGAAAAAAATCTCAAAATAAGCTCCGAAAATTATTAAAAACACGTTTTATTCTGTTATCTAATATTTTATAGGCATGATAAAAATCACAGTAATCACATAATAATATGCAAGTTTTTTAGACTGGCACCACTTTGTTCCAATCCTCAAAAACACTGTCATTTTTGCATTTCGCGTTTAGTTGGTAACTTCAGGTTTTTTCAGATGATATTTGCGATGTCATTGACCCGGTCTGCTTTGAATTACTTTAGTAAATCGATTTGAAATATTCCTCTTATGGTGCTGCCAATGGGTATTACTGCTTTTTTACATTTTCATGATATTTGTCGAATAGCCGGATTTTTAACAAAGTCCGCGATCTCCGTCTTAATACCATAGTAATACGTCCCTAATCCTCGGGTTCGGGCAATTTAAAAATCTGTCAGCCACATAGACATATGAATATTAGTAGACCTGCCCTAAGTGATTAAAAGCGTATTATTCCCCACTCCCCATACCGGTTCCATTGGAGCCGGCTGGGCTCGCGTATGGCTTCCCGTGAATCTTGAGAATGTGACGTCATGATTCTTGTTCGAACTAGCGTCGAGCTATGGTCGAGGCATTTTATGAAATAACACGGCAAAATAGTGGCTTGTGCTATGAAAACTTGTAAAAATAGATGTGAAAAAGAGAATAAACCCAATTGTCGTATTACATTCCATATGTAAGCATCATTTTAAGCTTATTCACATCGTATAATATGAATCAGTTGTAGAAACATATACTATCACATCGAGATACATCTGGTCGAATGTAGCGATTGTCAAGTGTGGGCATCGTTGTTACTGGGAAGTAAATTATGAACACTTATAAAAGTGTCTTAACTAAATACGTAAACAAAATATTCGACTCTGAAAATAGAATAATTTTTTGTTGCCGAATTTGGACTTCGCAAATTTGTTCATAACGTGAGAAAATTTAAGAACTAAATGGTGATACTAAAATGCGAGATGCCTATATACTGTCAGATTGATTTATTGACGAATCACAGTCAGCTTTACCCCCTTCGTTCTTCAACAGTTGATTTTACCCCTCACATTTTCTAGTCTATATATTCATATGTCTGTGGTCAGCCACTAATACTGCGGTATTACGGCCGGTATTCACAGTACGATTATGTGTAACGTTTTCTACTAACCTCTTCTTATCCTGAGTAAGACTGTTAACGTTTAAAATAAGAATAAAATTATAACTGCCTATACCTGACTTCGAAAAACTCTGTAAGTCATTAGTTTTTTAACCACAATATTACAACGGAATTTTACCTCGAATTAACAGGAATAACAATTAATTAATATTTTTCAACCAATCGAAGCCGAGCATTAAATAATTTTTGTTTGGCGTGGCGCAATCAAACTATTGATTTTAGATTAGACCAAACACTCACAATGCGGTCTCATTAAGATCCGAATCTTTAATAGCACTCTACGCCGGTGCATAAGATTGCAGTGCAGACGGTAAGTGCAGCACTGCATTATGCATCGAGTCGGAAGGGCGACGGAGTAAGGAGTAGGGCGACAGTTATGTGCATTATAAATATTATGTGCATTTTATTCAATGTGCAAACTGGCTCATGAATCATACATTTACAACAACAGACTAAAGTAGTGACTCATAGAATCAACTCGACTGCATTGTTGTTTAGGATATTTCGTAATACGACATAAGTGTTGAAGTTTAATGATTCTAACAGACGCAATATTAATAATGTTATTATTAAGTTCGGCAAGTATTTGCGTTTTAATGTTGTGACAGCTATTTCGGCGTTCAAGGCCATTTTAAAACTGTGGCTAGGCCACGTTGGGAATACTTATTTATCTGATTCTATTCAAATAGAGCTGGGGTAAATATAATAATACCCAGATTTAACGTTAAGGCAAGTCTATTTGATAATAATTTGGTGATTTGTCTATGGAATCTCCGCATTTCTCACACGATCGTACATGGTTTAACCACACGCATGCCCCAGGAATCTCATTCCTACAGCGTTCAGTCTAATTTCACAAATTGTAGATAAAGTTTTATGTTATTGACTGATGATCTGGTGGATGCTATCTGTTTTTGTTATAATAGCCCTTTGTTAATGTTATAATAGATTAGTTACTAGTAGAAAAGAGCCTTGTAAAAAATCTGTAACCGAGAAGAACTCCAAAACACGAAATGTTCGGAGTTTGAGTTTTTTTAGCTAATCTCTAGTTTCTTCCACGAATATATTGATGGATAATTGAATTTGCGGAAGTTACGAGAGATTTGATAAAAAAACAGTTTTTCAGCTTTCCTGGACGTTTTGTGTTTGCATCTTTCCAACAACTAATTTAAACACATAATGAAAGAGAAGGGGGCCTTATTGGCCCGGAGCTCTGTATGCCAATTATACAAAATGTATGCTCTCGGGTACAGAAATATTTTTACAGCGTCATTTCAAGGTATATTTCACAAAAAAACGGCGCTATACAAACCATTGAAAAATCATTAACAATTATTAATATTTTTAAACACATGATCTATATCTTTAGGGGCCGGAATTGGTTATTTTTGGAACCGGTAGGTATATTTAGATGTGTGTTTTATTTCGGATATACTTAAAATAGTATTGTTTAAACATTGATTATGGGTAGACGGCCGGCATAGTCCAGTGGTAACGCATTGGACTGCCATTCCGAAGGTCGCGGGTTCGAACCCGGCGTGCGCAAATAAATTTTATTTGATTAATTTGTGTTATTTCACAATTAATTAATTAAAATAATATATAGTATATTTGCGGCACGTTCCAGAGTGGAAGATACTATCAGTATCGCCCTGGTGTAAGACCACCATTCAGAATTGAAACGTTGCTCCAAATGGCTTTAGCCGTGTTTAGTGACTAGATCTGAATAGCCAGGTACTTCCCCACCTTCCTCTTTCCCTTCCCCACTTACCTTCAGCCTCACAACATCCCCCAATTGGGGATGCCATAGTCTCACTGGCTCCAGACGGGAGCAGTTGGGACTCTTGTGAGGTATTCACAATAAAAAAAAATAAAAAAGACTGTTTATTACTGCAGTTGAACGCGTGTTTCTGCTAGGTATTGTGAATATCTAGTACACGTTTTTATTATTTTTTACATTTTGTGACGATAATATATTCTATGGTTTTATTAAAGGTGTTATTACGTAACGCTTTTAGCTCATAAAAATTTCATCAGTCATATTAAACATTAAAATTGTCGAACGCAAAAGAATTTAGGAAACTAATCTTACATTAAAGGCTGGAGTTGAGAGCTTTATTCTTTGTAAATATAATGCAGGGTTAAAAATAGAGCCTTGCGGAATGCCTCTTTAACTGGGATATAAGCCGGGATTTCGGCATGTGGATACATTGTGAGGGGAATGAAAGGAAAAGCCGCTAAGTTATCAATGGAGGAAAAGCTAAGTCGTCTTGTACACTCGAAAATCGGAAAAGGCTTCTTTTTATGTCTTATGTGGGGGAAAATACGATATGAAGATTTCTGAAAGAAAATTAATAAAATGTGTAATGTGTTTTAAAAGGGAAATTATATTGTGGTTGTCAAAATTAGATTGAATGGCGAATAAAACATCGAGGGTTTAGGTTCACGGGGCCTATCTACAAAAAAATTGTTTTGAGATAAACACAAAATTAGATTAAATGGCGAATGAAACATCGAGGGTTTAAGTTCACGGGGGCCTATCTACAAAAACATAGTTTTGAGATAAACACAAAAATAGATTGAATGGCAAATGAAACATCGAGAGTTTAGGACCACAGGTGAAAATTTCCGCACTGAACGAAAAATATAATTTTTTTAAATGTGAATAATGCACAAGAGTCTCAATATCACCCAACCGTCTGGAGCCGGTGAGACGATGTCATCCCCAATTGGGGTATGTTGTAAGGCTGAAGATAGTGAGGAAGGGGAAGTGATGGGGAAGAGAAAGGTGGGGAGTACCTGGCTATTCAGATCTGGTCAACAAACACGGCTGAATGGTAGTCTTACACCAGGGCGATACTGAGGAGTATCTTCCACTCTGAAACGTGCCGCAAGTATACTAAATATTATTTTAAATTAATAAATTTTGAGTTAACACAATTCATCAAATAAAATTTACTTCATTTAATAACTTAATGGAAACAATA
The DNA here is from genome assembly GCF_061612785.1 of Hesperophylax consimilis. Lineage (NCBI taxonomy): Eukaryota > Metazoa > Arthropoda > Insecta > Trichoptera > Limnephilidae > Hesperophylax > Hesperophylax consimilis. Next base: position 3,387,691 of record NC_142865.1, on the reverse strand, counting down.
AAAAAATGTTTTAAAAAAACACGTACACGTTTTGGTGAAAATGCCCAAATACGTTTGTTGGCTATAAATATAATAGCAGTTCCACGTTTACCGGGAAAGGGAAGGGTGGTAGATAAAATCAAAAAGCCGGAGGATAAAACAATTTTTCAAAGGGCTGCTTGCTTGCGCTACCCTTGTAAAGCTTGATAATTTTGGATGAATTTGAATTTGTATTTGAATTCGTATTTGTATTTGAATTTGAATTTGAATTTGAATTTGAATTTGAATTTGTATTTGTATTTATATTTGTATTTGAATTTTATTTGAATTTGAATTTGTAAAGCTTGAAAATTTTGAATGAATTTGAATTTGTATTTGTATTTGAATTTGAATTTGAACTTGAATTTGTATTTGAATTTAAATTTGTAAAGCTTGAAAATTTTGAATGTATTTTAATTTGAATTTGTATTTGAAATAAATTATATACCAAATAAATAAAATATGTATTTGAATTTTAATTTGTAAAGCTTGAAAATTTTGAATGAATTTGTTGATAATATTCACCACACTAATATCAAAGTCCTAAGCTATAAAAATTTTCAGTATTACTTATAAAGATACCCTAATACGCCGATACAGCGTTGGTATTTCTATTAGGAAGAAATTAATTAAAATTTTATAAAAATCGAGTTAAACTTGTTACTCTTTAAAGTTTAGGTTAAAATTTCGTGGTCGAGGGTTAAGGCTCTCGGCTAACAAGCCGAAGCTCGCAGGTTCAGATCCCAGCGTGCGCAAGTAAATTTTATTTGATTGATTTGTGTTATTTCACGATTTGATAATTTAAATAATATAAATTATACTTGCAGCGCGTTCCAGATTGGAAGATACTCTCAGTATGGTTGTCTCGTGTTGGTCTGCTTGGAGGAAACTTGCATTCCAGCAATATCGCGCCAACGATATTCCGTGCCAATTGGTGATGCCATGGTCCCAATGGTTTCAGACGGTTTGGAGCAGTTGGGACTCTTGTATAGGGTTTTATTTAATTTAAATCCACCTTCCCCCTGTTCCAGTGATCAAATGCTTGATCAGTGCTTAAATAAATTTATTTATTTATTTAAAAAAAACATACGGCACAACATGTGCCATTAACATAGGTGTAAGAAAAATAATAAAATGACGTATTGATGAAATATCGTAAATTATTTTCCATTGGTGCCAATCTGTACAAAACCATAAATAACCGTTATTATCAAATTACAGGTGACTTTAGTAGTGTAGCTATCTGTTTGTAGTCAGAATAACCACTTATTTTTATGGTTCAAAAACAAAAAATATATAATTGTAACAAAATCAACAATCTCTTAAGTGAGAACTTTAGTAAGGGACAATATGAATGTAACACTACCAGAAAATTAATTAGGCAGTTAAAATACCTGGATCAAAAACAAGAAATACAAAAGGCTTCACAAACATTGTCATATCAAACAACTATACTTTGAATAAAAATAATTTAATAATTTACTCTGTTAAATTATATGAATATGCTCAAATTGTCATACAGAAGAATTTTCACTGACTTATATAATATTTCTATATAAAATTCTAAATGATTTAGTTGATATCCGGTATTGCTAGAATTGATAAGCTTCCGGATTCCATAACGTAATACTAGAAGTCAGGATTTATTTCAGTGCGGAAATTCTGGGACTAACTACCTACCCTCTTTGCCCAGAATACTAATGGAGGGAAACAATTGTACCAAATCAGTGGACATTTTCAATTTATCTTTAAACAAATATAAAATGTTGTTAATGAAGCAATTCAGTTATGTACAATGTATATTTCTAAATAATGTATATTTCTTAAAATTCATATGTAAAAGCCCCGAAAAAGGGCGTTAATTAAATGAGCATGAATTAAGAGTTTGCATCGACTATGACTCGACACTCGATTATTTACTTTAAATAAGGTTTCCGAATATCCAACAGTAAGCAATTTTGAACAGCCGATGTTCATAGATTCAGAAGATCCAATTACAAAAGCAACGTGAATATCGTATACAGCCGCAAACGTCTGTTTGCATGTCATTTTGTACTGGGAAAACTAAATAGAACTCGGAGATGTAGTAAAGTTTTATGGTTAAACTCCACCGTGAAGGTAGTAGGTATTACCCAATCAACGCGAAGCATTATAACCATTTATTGCGAGAATTACTGCTGTTGGAATACAGAGAACAAGGCACTAATTCTAATTCCAAGCAAATTTACACGATTCTACAGCTTTTATAGCGGGAGTAATGCAATAATGACAAAACAGAGATCAACTTCGATGAATTTATTTTCAAAATTATAAAATAACCAAGTAGAATCGTTCCTCCAAGCTACAATCAAAATCACTATTAATCACCGTCCACTAAGGAGCCCCGAAACTTTCCATATTCCTTTACAAATAATTAACTTAAGCTTCTACCAACCAGTGGCGGCTCGTGAATTTTGGGTATTTTTTGAGTATTCATATTTAAAAAATGGCATTATTGATGTCGTAGCCGAAATTTTTTTTTTTTTTGAAAATATGATTTTTTGTATGAAGATTTTCAGAAAATATAACACTCAAAATTCACGAGCCGATATCCAAACCTCTTGTGCGAATGTGTCGATTACATTAGTAGCCACTGTAGTGGCGATATTCCGGACACATTTTTTAGCGATAGCCATCCGAACTTTATTGAATTTCCCTAATCTTTTGTTTTCACTTTACTTCAAAACGCTAAGGTGAAGAGTCTGTTGAAGGAAAGGAATCTATTTTCTAGTAGGGAGGAAACGTAAAAACCATTCTCCCCTGACATAAAATTCTCACTCGCACAAGGTATATATTAAAACTCATAAAACCGTACATTTAGAGATTTTCATAAGACCTGGTTAGGTTAGGTTACTTTAGACACGTGGCACACCCGGTACGGTAAAATGCAAAACGCGATACTGCAAGCTGTGGTACAGAGTTAACTATCTACTGGTGGTGAGTGGCGCAATCAATACACAGCACAAGCACAGGGCACCTGACCCGGATGCTGAGGTACACACTGTACTCCATATTAGGTAGAAACGAGAAGGAACTAACAAAAGAAAAGAGTTGGTGAACCCTAGTTGGCCTGATTGGTGGTGAAAAGAAATAGATTGAATCCAGTTTTTTTTTACATGCTCTGTCATGTTTGGCAATGATATGTGGAGGGTTTTTTTTTACATGCTTTGTGTCATGTTTGGTAATGACATGTGAAGAGTTTTTTTACATCGTTTGGTAATGATATGCGGAGGGTTTTCTTTACATTCACTGTTGTCATGTTTGGTAATGATCTGTAGAGGGTTTTTTTCAAGGAAATTAAATATAGGATGTTCTGGGAAAGGAAAAGGTGTGAGGGTTCTGGATAGGAATCAGGGGGTCAGTGAGTCCATGAGTGACATGTGTACAAATCTATATCCCTAGCGCTGTGCGAGTCCGGTTGCAGAGGTCAAAGGATCTCCCACAACCGACCTCTCCCAATCCGGCAGGCCACACATCAAGTGGGCAAACGCATCCGCCACCAAGACCTGAACAAACCGTATCCAAACGTAGCAAACCTCTCGGGGTGACCTATGACAGAGGTGTTGGTCAACCAATAAACGATTATACCAATAATTGAGAAAATGTATGTACCTAAGTAAAGAAATATGAACTTTTCTGTACCGATAACCGGTTCAGGGAAGAATCCTGGGTGCCTACTCTGTATCTTTCGAAACTTTTCTGCCGCCGGTTTAGCCACGTCACAAACGCGTATTAACCCTTCCTTTACGGTGTCAAAAAATTCCTCGTCCTCCGGTGCTATACACTCGATAAATATTTATATTTTGTAATTACTTAACGCAATACATAAATGTATTACGGTTTAATACCTAAAATTTCAAATATGTGTTAAGTGTATTTACATAGATATTTTATTAATTATAAACGATGTTCACTCAGTTGACAGCACCGGCAAAGAAAGGTTAAACCACGAAAAAAATTGCCTGTTTGTTACTAGCCTAATGGAAAATAATTCCCGCCCAAGTGTTGCGGGTTTAATCATATGCTATATTCGTCCTTAATCATTGCTCAAGCAACATTTACCCAAAATAATGATGGCAGAAGGAGGAATTCAAATATTGTCAGGTTATTCGTAACTGAGAATATTTCTCTTTTAAGGCGATGCCATGCGTAGTAATGAAAAATCATGTGTTTTTGGTTTGAAAATTTGGTCGCCTAGAAATGTTTCAGATGCTTTAATTAAATACTGCGAGTAGAATACATCTTGGCCTTTGAAATAATCGAGTATTTTTTAGATAAGTCTTTTTATAAGCCCAGAAAAAATAATGTAAAGGCCCGTGAAAACTGCTTTAAAGTTCAAAATCTCCTCCTCACGACCCATTTTTGGTTATGATTTTATTGTGTAATCTGGCAAATTAAATTATTTATAAAATGATCGAAAAAACAAAAATGTTTATGCCTGAACATCTACAAAATAAAATAAAAGGAACTTTTTGGGCATGTTTTTTTCTTGCATTTATCGCCATCTACGTAAGGGTTGTTATTGATAGCGGCTCAATTTAAAATATTACACGACGTAGTGCATCGCCTTAAAAAAAGTACGCTAGGAAAATGCGCATTCTATTTCGCTAGAAAGCAAATATTGGTAGACGTAAGGGAAGTTACACGGAATCTATAGTAATTTGGAAAAGACAGGAAGGTAGCTTGCTTGTATTAGTAGGTTAAAGTTTACCCTTTCAGAGTCAAGATGGGAGAAGGGAGATGAGAACAGAAGAATTGTAAGGAAATATAGATAAGGCACGCAACCAATGATGTAGTCTTGTTACTGGATTAAAATAGAGGGTCAAGTGTGGCTTTATTATTTCAGTATCTAGGCATCATACAACCCACCTCTAAAATAGAGACCAATGAGAATAAGGTACTAGATTAACAGCGAAACAGATGCTGACACATTGAACGCAATGATAATTATACATAAAATTATTTAAAAAAAAAAACAAATTTTATAAAATACATTATGATAAAACTATACTAACAGACCGAACGATTAGTTATAATAGACCCGATATAATTTTACATGACAAAATGTAAAAAAATAACTTGTATCATTGATGTCGCTATTCCGAATTCCTGTAATATTCAAAAATCTGTTAATGAAAAAATAAAAAAATACACAGATTTAGGAAATGAGATAAAAATAATTTGGCATTCTCAGACTATAAAAATATTACCATTCGTTATTTCGGCTACTGGCATTATTCCTAGCTCTCTAATTCAAAATTTGGGCGTATTAGATCTATCAAAAAATTTATATATAAAAATACAAAAATCAGTCATTTTAAATACATGTAGGATTACGAAAGATATTTTAAATATTTATGTTGAGGGATCAGTAGGATTTATAGGCCCTGTTAGGAGTTCTACCGAGCCGAACCCTCTGATATGAAAATATCTGGAGTCGGTGAATTATTTTCCCATTTGATCTCTGGTGAGTTGACGTGTTGTTCTTGTATTGTTTTGTATTTATTTTGCTTATATAATGCACTTGCATAATGTGGATTGACTAGATGATCATTTGTGGAAAAGTGTGTGGAAGGGTTTAGTTTTTCCTATGGGGAAGATTTAACCCCGACATATAATCGGAAAAAGTAAAAAAAATTATTACTTACATGTATTTTTAATAGGTATTTGTAATAGGTACTTTTGATAGGTATTTTGAATAGGTAAACAGGTATTTTTAAAAGGAAAATTGAGGGGAATTTTTTGAGGATTTGAAAAATTACTGTGTTAAATACTAAAAATTACTGTGAAAAATATTGAGTAATTTATTCTTTTATTTGTATTCTACTCAAGCGAAACGATATGAAAACCTTCAATTTATTTAAAGCTTATTTTTGTATTCATAATGTACACCAATTCGTTATAAAGAGTAATCAAAATCGTGATTTAGCATTAAGCTTCGCCTTAAATAACAGAACAAAACGTATTTTTAATAATTTTTGCAGCTTACTTTGCGATTTTTTTTCTATCGAGGGAATTTCATATAATTAACGCGTCGGCATAACAAATGTGTAGATATTTTCTTCAAAAATAACATATATATTTTTTGGAAAATAAAAACGTAAAGAGTTAACGAGAAACTTCTTATAAATCGGTAGAAATTGGGTATAGGTACGGGGCTTACGTATACAACGAAATAAACGTGGACATTTTCACATATTATAATCGTCGTATAAATTCAAGCTTGCCGAGCCAAGGATTTCTAAAATGTCAAAAGACTGCAGAAAAGACTTGAACCCCGCATTGAGAATAATGAGATTTGAACTGCCATAATATAATATAAAATACGAGAGAACCTTCCGAGACTGAAATCAAAAGCAAACAAAACTGAATTTCATCCAGAAAGTAAATCGAAATTCGCCAGAAGGAAGAGATAAACCAACAGAAATACAAACACACCAACTACAACAAATAATAAAAGTGCTCCCTCACACAGGTACACCACCGATAGCTCCCTCTTTCTGGTAGACGACGTGCGTAACGAAAAGAGATAACCGTACAGAGGTGAAGCATTTCGTTTCCACAATGAATAGCGTGATTTACGGCAGTAATGTGCACATAAATTATTCCGTAGACCAGAAATAGATCTCGATAGGCGCAAATAACCCCCGAGACGTAGTGTTATTTACACAGTCGTATTAAGATATTTTAATAAATAATATGGTAAGTTAAATATAATTATTAAACGGTTGCGTTGTTTTAACATTCTAAAATTCAAATCGGTTGTGACGTGAGTACGTAACATTCCAAAATTCAAATCGGTTGTGATGTCAGTATGAAGCATTCTAAAATTCAAATCGGTTGTGATGTGAGTAAATAACATTCCAAAATTCAAATCGGCTGTAATGTGAGTACGCACGATTCTGAAATTCTAATCGGTTGTGATGTGAGAAAGTAACATTCCAAAATTCAAATCGGCTGTAATGTGAGTACGCAAGATTCTGAAATTCTAATCGGTTGTGATGTGAGAAAGTAAGATTCCAAAATTGAAATCGGCTGTGAGTGATGTGAATGATGTAAGTAGTAATATTCTAAATTCCAATCGGTTGTGATGCGACTGTAACATTTTAAAATTCAAATAGATTGAAATGGGATGTGAGAACGTAATAAAGAAGAGTTTATGTGGCGGGAGGGCGGCGTGAATATGATTTTTATACAAATCAACAGTTTTATTCCGAGATTGATAAAAATTTGCAAATTTGACCTTCAAATCAAAAGGACGGTTACTGTCTACATGCGATTTCTACGAACCACCCCATACCAGCAAAATTTTGACACTTCCTGATGAAATGTTGCACACTTGACGTTCAAAACAAGAGGAAAATTACTGTCGGAGAAAAATGAGTATTGGTAATTTATAAGGAATATCTTCAAATCATTAGTGATTCGGTCAAAAATGGGATTGCCGGCCGAAAGAATGAATTAACAGGTTTTCTGATAAAATGTTGGTAAATTTCTAATACATTTTTTTATTATTTACTTCTTCCTGTAAACTGACTGACGGGTACCCGGCGTTACTGGGGATTATCCTTAGGAGATAGACATATACCATTAAGGACATTTCTGTAGGTCTTTTTAAGATCTACAATTCCGTAGTACATTATTTTGATGTATCTCATAAGGTTTAGCCAGCGTTAGCAATGTAGTGCCCGAAAATATATTTTTACGACTTGATTATAAAATATTGACTTTTCTCTACTTTCTATAAATATAATATGCATGTATTATACATATATGTAAACCTTCCGGAAGAAAGCTCTAAATGATAGTAAAAATACTAACAAATCCGTGGCGGTGTTTAGAAGAACTAAGCGCACAAACAGACAGACGCGGATAGCGACTTTATTTTATACTATTTTACACTTGTAAATTACCTTTTATGAACTTATTCTATTAATTTATTATTTTCATGTCATCTGCACTGATTATTTTATGGAAAATTATATGTACCGTGTATTGTGTTCGTTTTTTTAAGTTTTTGGTTTTTTAGTTTGTTCTTGTTTTAAAAATAAAAACCTTCTATTGGTACTGTATTATGCAGTAAATTATGTAAAATATGTATCATGTAAAAGCTCATCAGGGCGTTTAAATTAATAAATAAAACGATAACATCGGGCAACGCCGGAGACCAAAGCGTGATATAGTGTTTGTAATAAATCTATAAAAAAAATTCGGACGCGAAAGGGTTAGGTTAGGTTAGGTTACATTTTAGTATGGGAAAGCAGTATTAATGTAATGTATTGCGCATGTACACAACACACAACATTTTGTAAGTATTTACAAATGAAAAGTATCCGTAAATAGCCCTAAGGCCGTGGCTTTGACCCGCAGAAGGGCAGAAAGTAGATTAGGAGAGGAGGGGCCAGGGAAAGAAAAAAGCCTCGGACTAATGGGGACGTTTCATCAGGCTGATTGATGAATTCTGAATGTGGCCAGAGAAATAGCTTCCTATACTTATTGGTTACATCACCCGGAGACCTTGTACAGTACTGGCACGATAAACTGATATAAAGCAATTATTAGTTTTTTGGTAAACTAATGTTTAAGACAAGATTTTTTATGCATAGCACAAAGGGTAACAATTATTTTATATGCAATAATTATTAAACCTGAAACACTCATCCACATTGAAAAATCTCCTGATAAAAGATACATGACGCCAACGGGACTTGAACCCGTGTCCTTTCGATTTCCGGTCGACAGCTCTGACCACTGAGCTATGGCCCCGTTGGCGTCATGTATCTTTTATCAGGAGATTTTTCAATGTGGATGAGTATTTCAGGCTAATAATTATTGCTTATAAAAATAATTGTTACTTCAATATCTTGCATATAACTTCAGATTGATAACTTCGTGCTTTTTGTATGAAACAAATTGGTCCTAAAAAACCATAGATATGTCAATATATAGACAGAAAAATTCTCATTCGGAGCCTACTTATTATGTTATACACCAATGAAAAACTCTAAAAGTTTATTCCATTGACTGATAGTTTTTCATTGGTGGTATTATTGTTGCGTCACAATATTTACGTTCCAATTTTCGATCGGAGTTATACCCCCCTGGGCCTTACTATGGGACAAAATATTGATTCAGAATATATCTGACTCTGAATATAAAAAGAAATTGGAACATGAACACAACACTAGGTTCACAAAGAATGAAGGTAGTTTGCTTGTTCCAAAATACAACAATAAATACGGACAGCGAACCCTTGAGTATAAAGCAGGGTACTCACCTAACCGTGTAACATGTAACGTATCTGATACTGAGTACGTAGGCGCGAGCATACTGCGAGCCGCTCGCGGGTGGAGCGCAGTGTGCTCGCAGCGACCCGCCGACGGCGGATTCACTGCGATCACACTGCGAGCACTAAAGGCGGATCCGGGAGCTAGTAGCTGGATACGCGGTTACCGTGGACGAGCCGTACCCACTTGCAGATTGATACAGTATCAGTTACGTTACATGCTACACTCTTGGTGAGTACCCTGCTTAACGTGCCTAAAATGTTGCCAAGTAACATAAAAAATTGTAAATTTCATCGGGATTGCTCTAGCAAGAAATAAAAAAAATAAAAATAAATATTACTGCGTCACAATAGGTATCTTTAGTTTGCTTTACAGTAAAGTTATCACGCAATTCAACCATAAAAATAAAATAAAATATTGATGACTTTATTAGTAATTCGACATTGTCAACAATGCGGTCGGAGAATATTATTTATTGTGAGTGTTATTTTTCATTCCATACCAGAAGTCTATTCTAAACTAGTGACAGATTGACAGGCAGATTACTATAACATATGCCTTTTGTGTTCTAGCTATGCCATTGTGCATCTATGGTTCGTGTGACAGGCCAGACATTAATCATCCCTGGTTTTAGTGTTCAATTTGTAAAACGCAATTTTCATTGTTTTTATTATTTTAAATTTTTAACCGAAATTTTATCATTTTTAAAATAACTTGAATATGGAATATTTTAATTTTACCACTGGGTCTCCTGTGTAAGGTTATTTTTAATTTTTTATCGTTATTTAATGTTTTAGTAAAATAAAACAAATAATGGTGACTTTACCTCTACTGTGACAGCATAATATGGAATAAGTAAATTAAATTTGTGAGAAAGGAATATGAATTAAAAAATTTATACAAAATAAAAGATTATATAAAACGAAAAATTTACAAAACAATACATTTATAGCCATGGAGAGAGGTTGTAGATATAAATCAAATCATAATAGAGATATAAACAATAGAGACATAAACATTATTCACAAACCATCAGAGAAATATTCTTTTATGGACCTCTTGAATTTGGTAAGATCGCAACTGAAAACGTCAACCTTGGATAATACGCTATTGTAATTATTGCATAGTCTGTTCAGGCAAGAATTCTGCTTAGAGTTCGTTTTGCTTTGATCAACCCTGAACAGTATGTATATTACACACTTTACAAATATAAGACAAAAAAGTCCCGATAAACTGCTTTTTAGCAATTTGTCGAACGGGTTCTTTACATTATAAATCTTATTACAGTGAGTTTACAGTTACATTTTTACAATTATATATATATAAAACAAAAAAAATAAAAATTTGACAAAAATATAGCAAAATGAAATTATGAAAAGTCAGTCTTCTTTCAAATCGGTATAGACCACACTTATGTAATTGTGTGATATTCAATTCTGCCACCTCACATTCGACGGTAGTTAGTCGAGTTATTTTTACGATTCAACGAAAACGGTGTTTATAAATCGAAAGTTGCATTAGACGTGTGATATAAAACAGGTCCCATCATAAAGCACGAATTTAACATGGAATACGTCGGTATCTTACTCATATGTATTGCGTGACTTGTGTAAATAAAATAAAAATATACATTCAACGTTAAGTTATTTTTAAATGCCTACACTAGACTCAGTACGCCCTTCTTTACATTGATTCCACACAGAAGGCCCTGAGACGAAATAATGGGGAATTTTCACAAACTACATAAATTCCACACGGGAGGCCTTAGACGAAATAATGGGGAATTTTCACAAACTACATAAATTCCACACGGGAGGCCTTAGACGAAATAATGGGGAATTTTCACAAACTACATTAATTCCACACGGGAGGCCTTGAGACTAAATAATGTGGAATTTTCACAAACTACATTAATTCCACACGGGAGGCCCTGAGACGAAATAATGGGGAATTTTCACAAACTACATAAATTCCACACGGGAGGCCCTGAGACGAAATAATGGGGAATTTTCACAAACTACATTAATTCCACGCGGGAGGCCCTGAGACGAAATAATGGGGAATTTTCACAAACTACGAATACCGTTAAAAATGTGTGGAAGATATAAAGTTTATTTTTCTGATTATGATTATCGTACTAAGAATATGTAATTTTATTATTTTCAAAAATATTTCAAAAACGATCTAAAACCGCACATTCCGCTATGATTCCAACTGGCTACAACGTCATTATGGCACAGATACATATTGTAATTCTATGTTTAAAAATTATCACCTACAAGTAAAAACCCTCTGGGCGTTGAAGAAGTGCCCATTTTCCTCAGGGCTTATGTCCCATTTGGGGATGCTTTGTGGAGGGACTTTTTAAGGAAAAGAAGAAGAGAAAGTAGTGGAAAGAAAAAAAAATTAGGGATGTATAATAATCTGGGGGTCAGTGTGTCCAATGGTGGCAGACGTATGAATCCATCTCTCCCACGGCGGTGCGAGGCGTTGGGTAGAGAAGTCAAAAGGTCTTCCCAAACCCGCCTCTCCCAATCGGTCTATGTCTAGGCAGAGGTTTTATGAAAGAACACTGTCTATTCATCGGGTTTTCTCTCAAACTCTCTTATTAAATAAAACTCCGGTTCATCAAAACACTTGAACTTGGCGGTTGGAATAATATGGACCCCGACCTTGAGATTCCCACCTTATTTATTATACCCTCGATCTCTACAATACACGACAGCTAAACGTCACCTATGGGTAACCTAATAGACTAATATCTAGAGCCATCTATGGATGAGTACTTACACTAAGGATATTACAAACACCACTAAGAATCAAAACGTTGCATTGTTTACAATGCCTTTAGTTGTGTTTGATGGCCAGATCTTAATAGCCAGGTACTACTTCCCAACATTGAACATTCCCATTCTCAATTAACTTTGAGATTATCATCATCTGTTCGGTGGTTCATCTCGGTACAGAAGTTTATGAACACGTTTTTCGTTCCCAGGGTAACATAAGAAGTGAACAGATGTAATTGTATATTGCGTCAGATGGGAGCAGTAAAAACTACGATATAACGGTGAGGGATATGTAACTTCGCGTGAGAATCATAAGACAGTCTTTCAGTTGTTTTTCATGAACAGACTAAGTATCTGGAGAAGAGGTCATTTCTACAACATGTTCGTACAGTCCAACAGCATCGCCGTGGAACTATTTGTTGACCGCTGCGTTTCCTCCCTCTTACAACACGGGTCTTATGTTATCTCCTTCCTCTCTTCAAAAATACCCTTGACACAGCGTCCCCGAAGATAAAATAGGCCCTGGGGGAGATTATTGCCTCAGGGCCTCCTCTAAGAATTATTATCAAAATAGAGAATCTTATTTTGAAAACATTTACTCTACGCGAACTACGAAACAATTCGGGATTTTTTTCTAAATTAATCAGGGCAAACTACTACTTGATATTGCCATGTAGATATTAAATAATTTAATGTTATCATGAATACATTATTTTTCTAATGTTTCAGAGAAATTACCATTCATTACTAAAATTCACAAATTAATAAGGAGCCATACATTAAATAATTAAAAAATTTCCCCTTTTCCAGTTATAAAAATTTCCCTTTGTCCAATTATATTTTTTTTCCTATTTCCACACTTATAAAAATTCCTCTTTTTCCACAGCTATAAAAATTTCCCATTTTCCAGTTATAAAATTTTCTTTATTTAGACTTTTTTTAATTTTGACAGCTTCTCCCACCAAATTACAAACAAACCTTTTCACAATCAATAAATTAAGTAAGGGTAAAAAAAAAGAATAATATTCAATTGTATACTTTATATAGCGCCGTTTTTGTGAAAAATCACCTACAACAAGGTACGTTTTTGCAGCCCCCTTTTTGTAAAATATCATCTCTTGGGCCGTTTCCATAAAAACGATTTAATGAAAAGCACCCAAGGCATGAATTTTCAAAATATAATTATTATTATAACTACTGCTCATAGAACCAAGCAGATTAAGTTCATATTACGAGCGCTGACTGTCTGCAACAAGGGGATAGTATTACAATGAACTAGATACATCACGGTGTAATATTACAAGCTAAGCGAATCCTTTGAAATCTCTGCTAGGCAATGCAATACCTACATTGTCATAATATACCTTTAGGGATAGTCAAGACTTAGCGTCTAATCCAATTAATAATGCAGTTAGCTAACGCAGCGCTATCTGCTAGGGATTTATATTACACTAGCAGATAAAAACCCGCTAACGCCTTTCGCTGTTTGAAAACTTCTACGGTTCTTTTTTTAAATAACAGAGGGCGCCACATTCGTTTACAAGAATCTACTGAAATAATATGTTGAGTTAAGCCCCCGCATTTCTACTAAGTTTCTCGTTAAGGCGATGCACTACGTTGTGTAATATTTTAAATTGAGCCGCTATCAATAACAACCCTTACGTAGATAGCGATAAGGTTTAAATTCCCGCTTAACACCATCCGCCTGTTTTGATTTATGCAAGAAAAAAACATGGCCAAAAAATGCCTTTTATTTTATTTTGTGGATGTTCAGGCATAAATATGTAATTTTTTTCGATTATTTTATAAATAACTCAATTTGCCACATTATATAATAAAATCATAACCGAAAATGGGTTCCTAAGTATGAGATTTTGAACTTTAATGCAGTTTTCATAGGCCTTATAAATATTATTTTTTCTGTGCTTATAAAAAGATATCTAAAAAATAATCGATTATTTCAAAGGTCAAGATGTATTCTACTCGCAGTATTTAATTAAAACATCTGAAACATTTCTAGGCGACCAAATTTTCAAACCAAAAACACATTATTTTGAATCGCTACGTATGGCATCGCCTTAACTCTTTAAGTTAAAAAAATATATACGTTATTATTTAATATAACATATATACATTTGTTATGACGAAAATATATGAAATAAAATATATATGAAATTCCCTCGATTGAAAAAAAAACATTTTGTTCTGTTATTTAATAAGTTATAGATATTAAAAAAAAAACACAGTGAATCTTTAAAAACAACTTAATTTAAAACAAGTCATGTTTTATTAAATATTTTCACAATTTTCGGTTAGTTATTATCTCCCCTTCAAACTATCTTCTTCTTCTTTTTTAACGCTTTACTAACACGTTTTATTCAATATGTTATTTGCATGAAAAAATTCACAGTGTATCTTTAAATGCAACTAAAGCATTTGTAGAGAGATTTTTGTTCTATTCCAAACGAGCCGTGTTTTATTAAATATTTTCACAATTTTCGCTTGTTTTTTTATAGTTTTTTTTAATATTAGCGCGCTCCCTCTAAGATTCTTATTTACATATCACCCTTTCAAACCATCCTTGAACGCTTACTACGGGGCCTATACTATATTTAAAAAATACCTTTTTAATTCATCGTTTTATTTTATTGCGATTGCCTTTCAAAACAAAGAAATTCCACAAAAGCAGAACGCAATGCGTTTGTAATTAAATTATGAAGAACATTAATTATTACATGAGTAAGACGAGAGGAGTTAATATTAACAGTTATTATTCTCGTCTGAGCATCTGCAATTGGAACCAAATCTGTTGAAACAGATTAACTAACGAAACTGCTGTCAATTACAACATTAATTAGAGGGGACTGTATTAATAATAAGAGAATGCGATAAAAACTGTAAAACTTGCGAAACCCACACATAGATGGCGTCTCGGTGGCGTATAATTAAAATAATAATTACAACAACGCTGTGACAGTTCGGATATTTTTAAATGCAGTAATTAAAAAAACGGTGGCAAATAAAATACAGGGTTTTCCAATAAGAGGTGTTATTTTGAATAGCCCGCTATTTCGGTAGATGTTACTTTTGAATCTGTCATTTTTTGACATTTTACAAGTAGAAACTACGCCATTAATAAAAATGGAACGATACACGCTTCAACAACGCATTGAAATTATTAAAATTCACTTGAGTGAATCAAATGCAAATCATCTTGAGTGATGAGGCTCATTTCCACCTCGGTGGCTTCGTCAACAAGCAAAATTGTCGCATCTGTGGCTCGGAAAACCCAAGAGTTATTGTTTAAAAGCCTCTCTATCCTCAACGTGTGACTGTTTGGTGCGGTTTATGGTCCGGCGGAGTCATTGGACCTTACTTTTTCGAAAATGAGGCTGGAGCAACAGTTACGGTGAATGGATTGCGCTATCGAGAGATGATTAATGATTTATGGCCGGAATTGGATGGTATTGATCTAGACAACGTTTACTTTCAACAAGACGGCGCTACGTGCCACACAAGCAACGAAACCATTGATCTTTTACGATTGAATATCGAAATAACACCTCTTATTGGAAAACCCTGTACATTAAAATTCAAAGTTTTTTAGAGTAGCTTCACCATCATCAAAAAATATACTAATTTCGGATGTGGGTCCGTCTGTGACCGATTGTAACTATGATTCCAGCAAACATTTGTTTCTCATTTACATCCTCGGATTTCATATTAAAAATCTATATAAATAAAAATGTAAATGTTCGTTTGTTCAAAGTCTTATATCTCCGAACGTTCTTCACCGATTGCTTTGAAATTTTGACACAACTTTGCATTCGAATACGCGCGTGTTTTTATATACATATATTACATAGATGTCACTTGTAACAGGTACAAACATGCTTTTAAAAAAACACAGCGCCATCTGTTGGACGTAAAAGCAAAACGCGCTATTGTTTGTCTATCAGCACAGACAGACTATGCCTCATCATCGCGTGGCGGTGTACAGCTAGAAATCACTACTATCTGTTTTCCATATTTTCTCAATTTTCCAAATCGCTTTACTGTATACCGCGAAAAAATATCATAATTCACGTAACACGCAATTTAGTAAGTTAAATTTACGAAGAAAAATCAACATTTGATATTTTTAAATCGGTAAAAATATAACAATTATAATTACGTAAACATATTCTGTTTGGCCTAAGAGCATTATTTGTTTTAAAATTGGCCCCATTTGTAGTCTGCCATTTGGAAGGAAAAAACATCGCTCACAAGTTTAGTTTGACTAGAAGTAGTAATACTAATATTATGCAGATTCTCCGGATTACTTATTCATTATTCACCGCGAGTTGTAAACAAAGGACGGCACGGCACGCGAGTCATGCTAATGCACTGTTATGAGGCATCGGATGAATAGAGCTCAAGTCAAATATAAGTTTTTTTTAAAAAACAAAAATCAAACCTTCCATCAAATTGATTTATTTGGTACAACGCGCATAATGTCATGGAAAATTTTGAATGTAATATGTACTAACAATTACGCAGTATACTGATTATAATAATGTAATGTGATGAATTCATAATATTGTGATGTATGGTAATTAGGTTGAGTCGTTAATCGGTAGATGGCGGTAGACATAAAGCCTTCGCCAGGGCCCGCCAGATGACGCTAGTGCATAGCAGGTACTAGCGAGAGATATTATCGGATAGAGCAAAGCATCTAGGCGAGCAGAGATTTACCTACCCTAGGTAACGAACAGTTGTAGCTAGCCAGACAGGTTATTGAAATACTAAATCTTGAAAATCTTTAAACCTTGTCTTGTAAAAACATAATTTTACCTTTAATAAAAAATACTAAATGTGTAACTTTTTATAAAACCATTTGTGTCGGAAAATTTAATGTCATATTTATTGCATACGTTAAACCATTAAATGATCAAAAACACTTTTCGGAGAATTTGACAAATAAATTTTTATTAGGCTTACTAGCTTTTACTCGCGGCTATTCTCGCGGAATTATTGTTAAGTGTTTATTTGACCAATTTCCGATATGTCGTTTTAACGGAAGTGGGGCAAAAGTAATGTCATAATGTGAATTGGCTGCCATTTTGTTAGAAATGTAAAAAAAATTGGGCCCTGTTTTCACGGAAAGTTTATTTGAAGGTTTTGCACGAGACGCTCAGCCAAACGCTTAATTGTTCGCGAACATGGTGCAGGACGTCGAGGAAAACGACAACGTAATTCAAGCTGCGTTAAAACAACAGACTCGGAAATTGGTCAAATAAGCAGTAACAATTATTTCACGTTCTTCAGGTAAGTACCGCTCCATTGCTTGTTAATTATCTATTTGTCTACAACATAAATGTCACACCACAATGAAATTTGACGCCATTTGCAAAAAATTATGGCACATAGTCGCTAAAATAATAAAAATAAAATGTTGGCGTTAACCGTTTTACTGTAAATTTGTATTATTTGATTATCTCTTCAAGTAAGAATGCCCAAATTTGAAAATGTTGAATAAAAACATAAGGGTACATGATTTGGAACATACTTGTGGCACGCAGAGTAGCACGGCTCACTTCTATCGGTCCATCACTTCAGCAGATGTGAAACGAACAAAAAATGAAAGAATATGTAATTCATCATCGACATTAAAAGTGACATCACCAAATATGGATACGATTGTCTTCAGCGTGGAACAGCTTCGTTCAATTCAGAATAAATTCATCTCCCACCTATGCCGCCTGCATAATTCCACATTGGCAATTGCACCTTCAATCAGATGAATTGCCTTCAATTAAGAAAACGCATGCTTACATAACGATGGCCTAGCGCACACATGTGTTAATGCAGTTTCAAAATTTAATTCACGAGAATGCTACAGGTTAATTATAAGATGTGAAGAAACAAAATTAATGTGAATAACCTATTTTTATATATTTCAGATGAAATAAGTAATGTAAATTTTCCACGAAACATTTATTTACAAAGTGAAAAGTCTTGATAAAAGATTGACAAAACACGTAATGGTTTTCACTGCACAATATAATATATTATTACTAACTGAAGTCCCCGGCGTAGCCCGGGCTTAACGCAGAGTTTTAAGAAATCAGATGTAGATGTAATCTTCGTCTTGTTTTGAACGTCAAGTGTGCAAAAAGTCACAAATTTCAAAGTTTGTAGTAATAATTTGCTGTGCGAAACGCATACTTATTAATATACACAAAACTAACCTCAGATAAAACTCCAATTCCCCGTATATGTGCGTACTGCGTAGTATGACACAATTTAATAATATCGAACTGAAGTAATATGTACGATCACAAATTAATGCATGATGGAATGTATCGAGATCATATCCTATCCTTTTCCTATATTCCTCTGCCCCTTACTTTATTAATTTTAAAGGCAAAATAAAATCCATATCTTTAATAGGCATTAGAAAAATAAACTTTTTTGTCCTAACCTTTTTTACCATGTATGTAGTATATATTTATATTTGAGATCATATTTGCATCGTGAAGCTCTTGTTTCTTACAAATAGATAAATATATAAAATTATATTAATTTATTTATACATTTTATTTAAATTATTGTACATCGAATTACATCCATTTACAAGCAAGATTCCATTGCAAGATTTACAAAACTATATAAATATTTTTTTTAGGTAATAAGATAAAAATCGAACAGTCATTACTTTTATATTAATGCGTAGGTGCGGTATTTTTGATCGGAAGCCATAAAAAAAACTTCAAAGCTATCGGCGAAGGTCGACTTCAAAACATACATGTCATAACTTTTGCGAAATCGTAGCAACTCAGAATGGGCGTAGGTTTCGGAACCTTCAAAATAATAATGACAGAAATTTCAATTTAATAACCACCATCGTTTTAATTACCGGATCCAAATTAAATCCAAATCGTGAGTGAAGTCTTATAGTATTTTTGAAGGAGAACAAAACTTTGAGAGGTACAAAACTATGCTTTTTTTTATTAGGTACAAAATTTTTTACAATTCAAGTTTTTCAGTAATGTAGACCTCACTGGGTGGCTTGCCCGTGCTGAGGCCTTCATTTTATAATATGAAAATATAAACTAAATAATACATTTAAAGAGAAAAATTATACATTTAAAAATAAAAATACATAATACATAATAATATATTTAAAATTAAAAAATAGTACATTGAATATAATCTTGTGTGTTTGTGAGTGATGTGTGTTTTTTATTGTTTTTGTGTGTTACGTGTAGGTTTTATTTTTATTTTATGCGATGAAATTTTGGTAATATTGTCTTTTTTGTTCTTTAATCCATTTTGTAATTTTGTGTGTGAATTTATTTTTACTTTCCTCAATTTTAATTTCAAGTTTTAAACTGTTGAAAGCTTTTATTGCAAGGTATTGGAATTATTTATTTATTTATTTTTATTTCAAGCTGGAACCAACCATACACATTCACAAAACTTCGTTGAAATCGGTTGGGCGGTTTCGGAGATTAGCGTGTAAGAAAACAGTGACGCGTGATTTTTACATATTAAGATGCAGTTACGTGATGAAACCATTTAAAGATACCAAGGGTGATGATGATGGTGATTTTCCTTGTAATATCTTATATGTATATTACCAGGTGACGTGTGTAGTGCATTCGTGTGTATGTGTGTATATGTATACGCAAATAACTGTTTATACAATTGACATGATGCTACTTATAAATTTGGGCAGTGAATCGGAAAAAATGTAGATGTTAGAGTTTTGACAAATACAGAATGCAGCAAAACAGACAGTGCAGATTTGAGGGGCCGGTACAATCCGTATGGTGGGGATAGGAACCTGGGAGGGGTCTCATTATGTCGTGAGGGTCGTGCCGTTTTCAGTCGTTACTGTGGTTTGGTCCGGTCAACATCGGGGCTTCGCCGTCCGCACGTTTCTTGAAAATGTCCGTTCTTTCGTCGCCACCCAGCGGGCCTTCCGGCTGCAATGTGCGACTTGTAAAGGAAAATGTTTTTAAACATCGGCCTCACGCTAAGGAAGAACTAAATGATCGAATTGTGGAGCAAAACGTCGCTATACCCGTCGGGGAATTATATGCTAAATTTGTTTTGTAATTGAGCGTGTGGAACAGCGTTGTATGTCGTATACGTCTCGAAGGTACGTTAAAATAAAATAGAAACAAAAGTTCTGTACACTCGATTTTTTTTAATGTTTGATATTCTATGTATAAATGTTAAGGCGAAGCTTAATGCTAAATCACTATTATGATTAATCTTTATAATGAATTGGTGTACATTATGAATACCAAATAATATGCTAAAGATAAATTAAAGGTTTTCCTATCGTTTCGTTGAGTAGAATACAAATAAAATAATAAATTACTCAATAAAAAATATTAATGTAAGCTACTAAAAAAATATGTTTTCAATAGAAATGTATGAATGCGTAAAGGAAACAACTTAAAAAAAATTCAGTATAGCTGTAGATAAGATTATCTGTGACAGTTTCGCTTGATTAACTTTTTTGCTTTCTTATAAAATTATTAACAAAATAAATAAAAACCAGTGTTGTGCTTGAAATCGAACGTTTATATACTCCGTTTGTCAAGCGATTTTAATGCCTATTACCAACAATGTAAGGTATACCAAGAATATACACATTTTTGGCTTGTAGCTTCCTCTTAAATCAGCCACTACTCTCCTTTGTTGCATAAAATTGAAACGTACATGCAACGTTATTATTTAATGTACAAATATTTATTACGATCTACGCTATCGATGTACAGTTTATAGTGTGGGTTATTATTTATTTTGTAAGAAACAAACAGCTTTTATATAATATACAATGATAGATATAAATATACAAGTTAACTGAAGTCTAGCCACAGAAGTTTCTTATGTTAAAGTTCATTAGAAATTAAGTTTTAGTATCTTAAAATTATCTTAAAATTAATTTGGTGTTAAAGGAAGGGGAGAGGAAGAGGAAAATAGGAAGAGGATAGGAGATGCTCCCGATACATTCCATACTCTCATATTAATAATCGATCGTACGCATTACTTCATATCGATATTTCTTTAGGTTATTACTAAAAAAAGTCAACGCATGTCTAGAGGAGATGTAGGAATGGAAAAAATGGAAATGCAAATCAACATAATATCGACATCTACTGACTTTGATGAATTCCCATCGCAAATAGTCCAAGGTTCGCTGATCATTTGGATCAGCCAGCACGCGAAGCGGGGTGACGTCACAAACGACGAGAATAATATTTATCCACTCTACAATACGTAGGAAGCACGAAGCACGCTATAATAGTAGGTACGTTGGTTATTTTAAAACCGGTCTGCCACGCGACAAACCAAAGGGACTTGCCAATACCGCTTTGGAAAGACAATTGTAATAATTATTCGGACATTAACCCTTCACTGCCCAATGTAGACGATCTGCTACATACTACCAAAAAGTGCATGTAGTCACTTGGCGCCCACTGTATTACATATATCATCTACATACCAGCGTATACGATTTAATTCCATAAACGACCACCACAGAAGACAATATAATATGAAACAAAAGTCGGTCGTTACGCAATTTGTCAAAAGTGTGGATGTGTTTGTGCAAATAAGGGCAAATTATTTTTGTTTATCGGGAACCGAGATGTTTTTATGACTATAAATTGTTCCTTGGTCCTTTCACACTCTCTCCCCGGGTTCGTAATCGGTCTCCCCAACTGCAAATTCAGACATATGTAAGGACAGGTGGCATAGATGATTGGCCCAGTTAAGAAAATGATCGATAACCGCGTAAAATAACTCAATGCAAAGACTTTAACATTTGCGAAATGTACCAAATGTGAGTTTCGTTTATGTTGCAATAAAAATAATAATTGTTTCTGTAATTTTCTTGTCTAAATTGTAATTGTAAAAACCATAATACTTTATTTTTTAAACAATGCCTGTATATTTTTATGGATGTAGCATATTATCTACATACCAAAAAATGTAATAAAGCATATTTTTTCAATTAATTTATTATTTTTTTGTAATCTAATGAACTTATTTTTTCATTCAAAACAGAGAAAAATCGTACATTAAAAGGGTTAACAGATGTCCCTGCTTTAAGCCTGCGACAGACCACGCTATATTTTCGTGGATTGGCCTATTTCAGCATATCGCTCGCCATACATTCCCATTGGTAGTTGTGGCGAGCGATACGCTGAAATAGGCTAAACCATGATGCGTATAGCGTATAATGTGTCGCCTACCTTAATGTTGTAGTAAAACTCTTTTTTTATATAACCGAGGTAATTATTCCTATTTCTACCCACCATGTGTAAGTGTTATACATATATTCCACAACTTGCTTGTCTCGATTAGATTTTGTAATACAGGGATAACTCCAAAAATTTATACAGAGGGACACATCGAAGTAGATTATACTTTGAAGGAATAATTAATTACATATAACATACTCAACACTCTACAAACGTGTTTGCATACCAAATTGATTATTATAGAAACGTAATAAAAGGGGCACCATTAGCGAGCCTTGCGGAACACCGGTCTTTGCCAATTTTCACAAGAAAATTTAAATGCAAAACAAAATTGAAGTCAACGAACTTTCACGGTTGCTTTGGAATTGGAAACTTAACGGTCGGAAAACAAAGGATTGTTATGAAGACACGATTTACACAGTGGACTCGAGACGAAGAATTCTGCTTTAGACACGTATGTTATAATGATGAGTAAAATGTCAAAATGAACATTAGTGAAACGATCGACAGACTAATTTGAGAGATTTGACACGGTAATTTGGATACGACACGATACGATTGTACCACTCCTAGTGCCGGTTCGACTGGTAAAACAGGGGGCAGTTTATTTGTAGGACTATTGGATGTATTTGGAAGCAATTAGCAAGAGAGGCATGAAAAACCTGACAATATTTTAAATACTCTTACTTCATTAATAATAAGCGAAAAATGTCGCTTATTCAATGATGGAGGACTTAGATAACAAAAGATTAAAACATCGTAGCATCTGTTCACTCAGCCACTAACCGGTCAAAATGTGGAAATAGGAAAGTGATATTATCAGAGATTCAGAATGGAATTGCCAGTTAAATCGATCGAGGAATCGCAATTAAATTATTTGAATACTAGTAGTATACTAGCTGCAGAAAACAGAAACGATGAACTTAAATACGAAATAAAAACAAATGTTTTGGTACGTAAACTTAAGAATACGTAGAAAATTCTGAGGTAAATATAGAATGATAACACACGATGGACACTGTAATGCTGTTCGAAACGTTGGCTAAAGAAGAATAACTAACCATCACGCCGTTTCTCCGTTTCATCGTCTCATACATACTCTTCTGTTATTCCGACTCTTGACATGACCCGACTCAAGTATATGTGCCATGCCTTCCACGGGCGTCCCCGACTTCTAGAAATTCACATCCGCGTCATATATTCCCCTTACACTCCTCTCTTCGTTGGTTCGCTCTACACGCCCAAACCATCTAAGAGTCTCTTTCTTAGCCGAGAAAATTTGAAATCATATCTAGATATAGAACAGATTGAGAGATTTGAATAAAGATTGGCCTGCCCAATTTTACATTAAGATTTATAGAGCATTGTTATCGGAAATAAAGATTAATGGGGGCAATCTATTATGGACTCATGGTTATTAGTCAGGCTTCACTGGGTGGAGATAATACCACCCATGTCATTGAATATAATGTATGTCTGTTGGAAAACAAACAAACAATGAGAACGTACATAAGTAATTCTAGAAGAGTAATTATTCCCTAACATACCTTCTGCTCGGTTAGTTTTTTAACTCTTGATAGGCCAAGATGCCAAACAAAACGTCTGTAACCAAGTGGGTCGTCCGACGACCCCATGCATTTTTCTGTCTTATGGGCGTTTAAACTATAGAAATTCCAATTATTCAGTCAATTATTAATGGTAACTTATGTATTTGAGCAGGAATACGTAAATTATTAAACAGATATGTCAAGTATTTAAGCTAATATAAGCAGGATAGTAATTTTGGGTACTACCTACTCCCCCACTTGGCTGCGGGATGGTTAATACACCACAGAGTAGAATAGGCCAAACTTTAACACAATTTTATTAGAATAACTTTTAAAGTTTATACCCATACTATTCTCAAATTAAAATTGAGAGAGTTTTAGGGTTGGTTAATTTCAAACTGTCCATGCCAAATAGTCGTGCAACGCCGAGTAAACAACAGCTAGTTATTTATAAAAATGACGGGTAAGTAGCCAAGTGTACAATTGCGTCGGGTTCCTACCCGGACGTATGCATTGCGGTTTGATCCTCTGCTAGCTACGTCACCATCATTGCACAAGCAATATTTTCAAATAATAATGATAATATGAGGAGTTAAAATATTGTCAAATTGTTCGTAACGTCATACTTTATTAACGACACTTCCTCAAATACAACGCATACATTCGTCCGTACCAGATTGTATTCGTCTTGATAGTGGTACATAAAACAAAGACATTTATAAAAGCTTTGTAGGATAAATTATAGGGGGTTTACATCTCGCGAAAATAATTATAACATTATTTTTACCCACATTCTTGTGAGGCTGGTATCACTGTAAGCCTGCACCCGATACCTCGCGCGGCAAATATTTCATTCTATCTCCAGTGGTCTAGCCGCCGGTTTAGCCCTAAATCTCCTCTAATGCACGCGATCTGTTTTGTTCATAAAATTATTGTAACGTGAGTTTTGTTAAAATAAAAACTAAATTGGAAATATACGAATTCTCATTTTTGCACACCGAGAGTAATCACGCAATCTTGGATTCTGCGGATTGGAGAACCACAGAATCATTCAGCCAACAACACATTTAAATTGGCGAAAATCACAATCCTCCAAAGCTTATAGGTATAAAGAGTAAATACAAATTTTAACTGTAGCAGAACGTTTTTTTTGTAAGAAGCAGTAAGAACATCTAGATGGTTTTCTGTCTTCTAGGACAAAAATACTATTTTATAAACAAAACATTTACACTTTTTAGAATATCTGTTTAACTGGCAAGAAAAAAAATGGTTTAATATTATTTGTTTATGAAGAAAAATAGTTCAGGCAGAAGAGTCGGGGAGTGAAGGGAATAAGATTTATAAAAAATATACATATTCACACGTGGACTCTTTCGCTGCAGCAGCTGGACCAGTTTCTTCACCACCTGGGATTCTTGCTGAAGAGTCTCCATCTTCTATCTTCGTGTCACCTGTTCCTTTACTTCATTTTACTTAACTTAACTTCACTCTATTTTTGTAATATTTATATTTTCTGTAATACCTGCATCAACTGTAAAGCGCCCCTGAGGTGATATCTCACAAAAGCGGCGCTATACAAATTATCCAATAATAAATAAATAAATAAATAAAGAGAGGACTCAAAATTCATAGAAATAAATTCGCTACAGAACGGTTTAATTCCAGCGTGAAATTTGAACTGAATTGTATCATGTTTTTGTAGAGTCAACATCCCAAAGTTCTACAAACAAACAATGTTGAAGTAGTATTTAGCGCTCAGTGTAACTAATTAATTCTGACAAAACATTCCGGGAAGATTAAAATTAGGTACACAGTGGAAATGGAATTCTTTGTACAGGGTCAAGAACTTTTGAACCCAATTAGGAAACAATAACAAACAAACGATATGAGGACTTAACAAGAGGCCAACCAAACAGGAAACGGCCAGTAATCCCGTTTATAGTTCATTATGATCTGGGATGTTCCGGGATGTTCCCGAGCGTTCCAGACCATTCCCGAACATTTCAGAATGTTACAGGATGTTCTGGAATCTTGTGGAATGCTCTCGAATGTTCTAGAAATGTCTTGAGGGCTAAACTTCCAGCACCATCTTCAAAACACGCCTTTCAGGTAAAAACAGGAGCCTTTTTCATGGGTCTGGGATAGAGAGTGACCACACCATATAACTTCCATGATCGTACCGGGACTCGTTCCTGAGTCACACATTGTAAACTTACATATATATTATGTGATGCACAAAATTCGCCAACTTAACATTAAATGCATCAATATCACCATTGGTTTAATGATATATATCAAGTATTGGTTTTACAAAGTGTGAAGCCTTTCTATGGGGGAATGGGCAATATAGTTACGTTGGGTATGCTGCAGTAGAATAGTGTATTTTGTGGTGTTATTATTGTGGGTGTGTAGGTTTATTGTTTATTTTACGTCTATCTTTATAAAGCAGATATGGCTCTACTGAGAAGGAAAAGTAGGAAGGATGGAAGATAACCTACTATCGAAGAGGCTTTTCTATAATCAGCCTTACAGGACGAAGTTTCCCAGAGGAAACCAGGAATTTTTAACGGCTGAAGCAATGATGATTATATGTTGTTATTATATTTTAATCATTTGCCTGGAAACAAGAGAAAATGTACGAAGGAGTTACGCATCCAGAGTTACTGTTTCTGCTAGCATACTTCAACCGTGAAAGGTAGTTCTACCCGTTCGGTCGATTGATGCGTAACGGCGGGAAGGGTGGTTTTATCTTTTGCGCTGGCCTCATTTCAATGGCAGAAAAGATGGAATTATTCAATGTTTTTATATGAATATTTTATACCAATCTCTTTGTAAAGGCCCCAACTATATGTACATAATTGCCGAATCGTAATGCAAGACTTCTTTTCGTATTTATCTTCGTGCCTTTCGTTTACATCGGTATTTCAACAAAATGATAGTATATTATTTGTTATTGTAATAATTCCATCCCTGGAATGAGGGTTTTTTATGACCATGAAACCCGATTCGAATCTCTATCTCTGTTCCGCACCCAGTCAACTCCTATGTGCAAGCGAGCGAGAGATGTCGTGTGTATTTGAAGAAAGCAGGTATGAGCAAATACCGATAGGCGGACCGTAATAAACATATTAGAAGGTTAATTGAGTTGCATTTCAAATAATATTCCATTTTCGGTAAGTACTTTTATAGCTTGGGTAAGCTGAGGTACTACGTAGAAATTTATATTAAAATATTTGTGGAAATAAGCGATTTAAAAAAAATTTAAGAAATTCACGCGGGACCTTTATTTTCGCAAGGAGACAACGTAGCGCCACACAGTGGGCTGAAAATCGCCTTTCATAGACATAGAGACTTGAATTTTCAAGGGTATTTTTTTTGGCTAGAAATGGATTCTGCTGATCATTACTATGCTATAAAATTTCATATGAAGCATTGCGTGTATAAATGAAGGAGTTATCATTTTTTTAAGAAAAAGTTGCGCCACAATACGAAGTATGTCAAAAAATACAAATAAATGGTAGTATATCTGTGTGTAAGGATGTAATAGCCAACCTTATGATTCCAGAGATAGCCTCATTTTTAATGTCAGTGCCATACATTTTTTTCTTAAAAAAATGATAACTCCTTCATTTGTACAAACAATTGCTTCATACGAAATTTTATAGCATAGTAATAGTATAGCGTATGATCAGCAGAATCCATTTATAGCCAAAAAAATACCCTTGAAAATTCAAGTCTCTATGTCTATGAAAGTCGATTTTCAGCCCACTGTGCGCCAGCGCAAAACATAACAGCCAGAAATGTGCTAGAACATATTCAGAGCAGACCAAAAAATGTGCAAACTGTAACTGACGCCAAGGGAAGTTCTACTAAATATTATGATATTTTTCTAAACATTCTGTATTGTGATTTTTCTCAAATACATATAAAAAAAATTATAATAAATACCGAATTTAACAAAAAAAAAACAATTAAAAGTTTAAATTCCCACTATTCAAAAATGTTATACAGCTTCGAAATGAAGATAATGTAATGTTGGCATGTATAACTAATAATTTGGCAACCCACTGTATCGGAATATAAATATGTGAAAAAAATAAATATATTTACAAAAAAATAAACATATTTATTATAAACCCGAGGCAACTCGTCGAGTGTCAAAACCAATGTCAGAGCAATCGTATTTTCATTCAATTACGTATTATCGAGTAAAATATTTTTTTTACATTCGAACTCTTGTAATCATAATAATATATTCACCGCAGTGAGCGAAATACGGACAAAGGAAATGAATTGCCACGTGTAGCAGAAACGCCTGATATAGAAGCTCAAAAGGAGAGATTTTCGAGAGATTGCGATCGGAATAAATCCAAGAAAATGACTGGGAGATTTTTGAAATACGTGACAAATGAATTTATCATTCTATGTAATACTAACGAAATAACTACAGTAGTTGTGTACGGACTCGAGAAAGTTTTAAATTAACTAAAGTTCACCTTGAGTTTATATAAATATTTTCAAATCAATTTTTTTTTTAATTTTCAGATTTAGTAATGGGGGACGTAATCGAGATAACAGTTTTGACAATGATAAAGGGTTAAAATAATAATTAAACAACGAAACTATTAGTAACCATCAACTCTGCAATAGGTCACCCAAGGCGTGGTGACTTAGCAGGGATCCCCGGGTTCATGAGGAAGGGTGCAGAAACGGGCGGTCCGCCTGATAGATTCCCCTTCCTTAACGGATTGCAATATCTAGAGCACAGGCGTTAAGTATGAATGCCGTCCTCGTTCTATCGGTATTACAATGGAAGCTTCGAGAAACTAGCGTCATTGATCCCTTCGGCAACGATGAATAGTCTATTTTTAATAGATTATTTTTATAGTAGTTTTAGAATAGATGTTAAATTTTATAACTAAATAATATATATACTTAATAAAAAAACTATACGGTTGACATGTCATATGAGAACGGGTTGTTTTTACGACTCGTTCTTGAGTTTACCAGCTTGGCTGTGGAACGATTCGCCGGAATCTGTGTTGCCTCCCTTCTACAACATGGATCTCTTCAAAACCCTTGTTCATTCTTTCCTCTCCTCAAATAGACCCTATCAAATAGCAGGGCCTCCTGTACAGAATTAACTCTTGACAGGCCAAGATGCCAAACGAAACGTCTGTAACCAAGTGGGGTCTTACGACGACCCCATGATTTTTCTGCATTATGAGCTTTTAAACAAAAAAAATTTTAAACTTTTAAAATTGCAATCAAATCATGTATTATTTTCAAAGACATGGCTTTTAAAACAAAATCCATTTTCTAGAATGTTCGCCCGCATGAAGTGAGCTAAGATAAAAACATGCGAAATTATGTTTCAGTTTAACTCTTGACAGGCCAAGATGCCAAACAAAATGTAAGTGGGTCTTCCGACGACCCCATGCATTTTCATGTCTTATGGGCTTTTAAACTATAGAAATCCCAATTATTCAGTCAATTATTAATGGTAACTTATGTATTTGCGCAAGAATACGTAAAATACTGAAATGATTTGTGAAGTATTGAAGCTAATATAAAGACGATAGTAATTTTGAGTACTACCTACTCCCCTACTTGGCTGCGGGATAGTAAAAAAAAGTTTATCGATCTGCCGTGGAAGTTATCGAAAATATGAAAATGAAAGGAAAAATGAAATTCAATAAATTGATGTAGTTGTATTTCGATTTCAATCAAATCAATTTGTGTCCGAGCGATTTAATCGAAACACCATTCGATTAACAACGTAATATTTTTTTTTAATGATAAACTAATGTTTATAAGATAAGTATTTTATGCATAGCACAAAGAATAATAAATTATTGTAAGTAATAATTGGTGGCAATTATTGATGATATTTTCAATTTGTATTG
Source organism: Hesperophylax consimilis (assembly GCF_061612785.1). Lineage (NCBI taxonomy): Eukaryota > Metazoa > Arthropoda > Insecta > Trichoptera > Limnephilidae > Hesperophylax > Hesperophylax consimilis. The sequence goes on along the minus strand of NC_142865.1, from coordinate 3,357,846 downwards.
ATATTGCAGGCGACTAATTATTGCTTATGATAATTTATTATAATTTGAGCTATGCATAAAAACCTTGTCTTATAAACATTATTTATCATTAAAAAAATAATAATATTTGACAAGTCAAAATATTTCACCAACAAATGTAGATATAATATATCTCGACGCCATCTAGTGGGAAATTTAGCACTAACAAAGCCTTTCCTACAAAAATAAAGTTGGTTGTTTACAGGTGAAAAAAATATAATCAGAAGTAATTGTTGATTGAAGTTCTAGTACATATTGAATTATTTTGCGTGGTGGAAATAAGCCGACGTGGCTCAGTGGTCCAGAGCGTCTGACCGGACATCAGACGGTGCGGGTTCAATTACCGTCGGCGGCATTTATTTTTACTCGGGAGATATTTTCATTTTGTTTTCATATTACAGGCGACTAATTATTGCTTATAATAATTTGTTAACAAATTTGTAATTAAAAATTTCGGTAATGCCGAAGTTAGGTTCGGGCTACGGTATTAGTATTCGGCCCACACGAATGCTGTAATTCAAGCGAAATAACCTCTCAAACGGCCCATTGTGTTTGCACATTTAATTGAATCTTAAATTCACAGAAGCGGAATTGTCGCGTAGTTCGAGCAAAGCAATGACCTAGAAGCCGTAAATTACACAAATTGACAATAATTGACTGTGGAAGCCGTCCATTGATATTAAATACGCAAGGTTGGTCTTGGCTGTACGAATGTTATCTGGGCGATCTCTGTTCACTAGTCACTATAAGCACGTGGGGCACCACGCGTGCTGCATACTGTCAACACGTACAATTCTGACGTGAAGCTGATAATTTCGTTCGTCTTTTCTTTAAGGCTCCGTAGTAAGCGTTAAAAAGGAAGAAGAAGATGGTTTGAAAGGGAGATAATATTTGTAAATACGAATGTTGGAAGGGTGCTTATATTAAAAAAAAAACGATAATAATGAAGCGAATATTGTGAAAATATTTAATTAAACACGACATGTTTAAAATAGAGCAAAACTCACGATAAATTCCTAAGTTGCAGTTAAGAGGAAGCTACAAGTCAAAAATGTGTATATTCTTGGTATACCTTATATCGTAGGTAATAGGCATTAAAATCGCTTGACAAACGGAGAAACGTTCGATTTCAAACAAAAAACCGGTTTTTATTTATTTTGTAAATAATTTTATAAGAAAGCAAAAAAAGTTAAATCAAGTGAAACTGTAACAGATAATCTTAGCTATAATACTGTATTTTTTAAAAGTTGTTTCCATTATGCGTTCATACATTTCTATTGAAAAAAAAAATGTAGTAGGTAGTTTTCAATTTACATATTTTTTTATAACTTTTATTTTTTGTTGAGTAGTTTATTTTTTAATTTGTAATCTTATCAAGCGAAGCGATAGGAAAACCTTTAATTTATCTAAAGCATATTTTTTGGTATTCATAATGTACACCAATTCGTTATAAAGATTAATCAAAATAGTGATTAATAATATGATTTGGCATTAAGCTTCGCCTTAAATGAGATTTTTTTCACATCTATAACATGTTAAATAACAGAAAAAATGTGTTTTCAAAAATTTTCGAAGTATATTTTGCGATTTACTTCTATCGAGGGAATTTCATATAATTACCGCTTCAGCTCTACAAAAATATAGATATTATCTTCAAAAACAACATATATTTTTTAGGAACTTGAAAACTTAAATGTTTGTTTTAAATCGGTAGAAATGTGGAATGCGGAGGCGTAGTAAAAAAAGCAAATCTAAAACTTTTTGCCTGCAGCGCTAAGTTTCACGTTCAGAGGCATTTGAATGTATTATTCGCTAAGCCAACGAACAGAATGGTCGTAAAACTGTTACAGCAGAATACCACATCAAAGTGGATTAAAACAATATGAACAACTGCAACATGGTATTACTTCTAGAGAAATAAAGTTATTTTCAATACTCTACTATTTTATTTATTAAAACAAGCGCCCCTTTTCGGGGCTTTTACATGAGAATATTAGGAATTTACATTATTTATTGTACATAACTGAATTGCTTCATTGACAACATTTTATATTTGTTTAAAGATAAATTGAAGATCTCCACTGAGTTGGTAAAATTGTTTCCCTCCATTAGTATTCTGGGCAAAGAGGAATACATATGGTAGTAAGTCCCAGAATTTCTGCGCTGAAATAAATCCTGACTTCTAGTATTACGTTATTTTAAAATTTGTATGAAAAAGACCGCGCACCCGTTCCTATTAAGAGAAATAAATACATTGCAAAATATCGGAGGCAAAAATTAAGAAAATAAAAGACAAAAGAATAACAGAAGTGATATCTAAGTTACCTACTTATCATATTAAACAATACATAAAATTGGCGCAGCCGGTAGGACGAAAGAAAAAATAGTCAGGAATATTGATATATAAAGACTAGATCGGTGTCACCGTCTTCATCGGTCCAAACAACGCGTAGGACAAACCAAAAACGACGCAGGCCCATTGTACGACTCGCATTAGGTCCAGCCAACGGCCCATTACGTATTCGGGCCAATGAATCGATCAACACATTCAGGACAGCACATTCAAAACCCGGAAGGCGGCGATTATAACTAACCATAACCCGTCGTTGTTGTCCCTCGATGCACACGTAAAGTGCCGAGCACAATAAAGCGCAACACGAAAAACAGGGAATTGGGTCGGTTTTCCGGGTCACAGACCAGAATAAAAAATCGGTACAACTATTCATTATCATTATTAAAAATAATAATTTCGGTTGTTTGCCTACAACTCTGGAGCAATGAACTCTGGACAAAACTCGAATTTGTATTGAATTCAAGAGTAGTTTTCAAAATTGGAGCGGTTTGTTTGAACAAATTCAGGCAAGCGTTCATTTAATGTGGGTCTTGATCAGACATAGAGGCCGGCAAATCGTTCCACAGCCGAACTGTTGAATTCAAGACCCAGAGGCAGGCAAATTGTTCCACAGCCGAACTGTTGAACTCAGGACACAGAGGCCGGAAAATCGTTCCACAGCCAAACTGTTGAATTCAAGACCCAGAGGCAGGCAAATTGTTCCACAGCCGAACTGTTGAACTCAGGACACAGAGGCCGGAAAATCGTTCCACAGCCAAACTGTTGAATGCAAGACCCAGAGGCAGGCAAATTGTTCCACAGCCGAACTGTTGAACTCAGGACACAGAGGCCGGAAAATCGTTCCACAGCCAAACTGTTGAATGCAAGACCCAGAGGCAGGCAAATTGTTCCACAGCCGAACTGTTGAACTCAGGACACAGAGGCCGGAAAATCGTTCCACAGCCAAACTGTTGAATGCAAGACCCAGAGGCAGGCAAATTGTTCCACAGCCGAACTGTTGAACTCAGGACACAGAGGCCGGAAAATCGTTCCACAGCCAAACTGTTGAATGCAAGACCCAGAGGCAGGCAAATTGTTCCACAGCCGAACTGTTGAACTCAGGACACAGAGGCCGGAAAATCGTTCCACAGCCGAACTGTTGAATTCAAGACACAGAGGCAGGCAAATCGTCCCCAGGCGAACTATTTATCTCAAGACACCGAGTGCGGATAATGGTTCCACAGTCGAACTGATGAACTCAAGAACAAACAATTACAAAACATCAACTTTTCTCCAATTTCCATAAATGTAATATGCATGTATTATATATATGTTTAAACCTTCCGAAATAAATTCTCTAAATGATACTGAAAACCCTATTAAAATCCGTTGCGTAATTTAGAAGAACTATGCGCACAAACAGACAGACGCGGATAGCGACTTTATTTCATACTATTTAGAGATTAGTACGATCAGGTAATCATTACCTGGAAACGAAATAAAGTCAAATGCTGTATTTGTATATTCATAAAGTTAAAGCATTAAATCCTGACATTAGCAATTTAAACGATGAATTAAGACTTTTAAACACGTTAAAAACCGATTCAAAGAAAGTAGGAAAAGGCGCGTTTTCCGGGCCGTCCACCCTGGCCGACCCTTCAGTGCGGATCGTTAAACGTATCACCCTAATGAGTTTAGTTTTATAACGATGTTTGTATGGTGAGGTATTTAATTATTAAAAGATACGAACATCAGTCCGACAGGGGTGTCATATTCGTATATTTTCACCTCTTGATGGTTGGGGTTGTCTTCGACCTACCGTGATGAAGATGCGATATGGGATAACCCATGATTTGGGGATACACAAATGTGCACGGTCAACGACATGGGAAGAAGGAAGCACCGACTGCTTGCGAATATCGTCCGATTCTTACCTGAAAATAAAGAAAAAACAATCAATTAGTAAATTGCCAGTTGAACAAATCGAAGAATACATTATTTTTAATTATTTTTAAATTAAGTATTTGTAGTGTTAGTAAATATATGTAGTTTCAATGGCTCTTAACAGATGTTAGGATATATAGATTTAAGGTGTCTCCATAGGTGTCACCACATGAGACAACTGTCGGGCGTTTGGATCTAATACCGTACGTACGAAGATAGCCGGTGTTATCCGATCTTAAGGGCCTTCCTTACTAGCGATCTCAATCGTTGTATGGAGAATCATGAATTGTCAGATTCAAACGACAATCTATGTTATTAATCGTCAAAATATCGATAATGTAGCCACGTTAGGCTATCATAAATACATTTTTCTATCGAGATATATGTTTTTACTAACAATTTATTTTAGTTAAATACTATATAATGAACCTCAAAGAATTCTCTTACTCATTCGGCTCTATGAGGTGGCCGTGAATGGACGCTTCCTACGGTCCGTCGTTTCAATCTTTTTTCAAAGATCGAAATTCCGCGTAATTATTACACTTCCATGTGACGTTTCAACAATATTCCACTCTATGCGTAGAGCGTAGGGACTATAATAGTGTGTCGCCTTTTTTATGTTTCATCTGTGAGTTTCCGTCGAAGCTGTGTAGTGTCAAATAGTATTATTAAGAATCAATTTATTGTTAACATTTTTTCTGGTTTCTAGGTAATAAACAGTTTGATATTTTTAAAATATAAAAGTGTGGAAATGACAAATAAAAAAAAAAGTAAATATCCGTGCTCTAGAAAAGGAAAGTTCAACGCTTCAACCGCAGTAAAGAAAGTTGTGAAGAGTAATATTATAAGGTACCTATGTTATATTATAAAATGTTATGTTATATTATACTATGTTATATTATAAGGTACCTATGTGTGTGTTTTCATTTAAATAACATTAATTATAATTATTTAACAAATCTAGGAAAGTTTCTATGCCAGATAATAATCTGCGTTTAACTTTTCCCTATATAAAATTATTTAATAAGTAATAAATTGTATTTTTTTAAGGATATCCAAGGAAAGTACTTCAAATGCGATGTCTATAGCAGCGGTGAATAATCCATCGGTTAGTATTTGAAATTTGTCATTCACGTTTTAAAATTATTTTCTATATGGGTAATTAGCAGTGGCGTGCAGTCCATAGTATCGAATTCCTAGTTGCATGACTACGACGAGTAAAGCCTACATAACATCCATCAAATTTTATAGTACTTTACAGTGGCGCCAGGGGAGATCTTTTGAATCGCATGACTAAGAATGGATGTAAGGGAGTTCAAATGGCTATGATTTTAAGATATACTATATAAATATAAATATATACATTATGTATACAGTATTGGATTTTATTATATATATATTTTTTTTATTATATTTTATATACATATATTTTTATTATTTTTATTAAATATATATCTGGCTTTAAAATCAATTTTTTCTAACACCGATATGTCAGACACTATAGGGTCTACTGTGACTATTTATATATCAAATTGTAGGAAATTTAGTCTACTATTAAAAAATATAGAATGATATTTGGAGAAAATTTTGTAGTTCGGGGTCAAAGTGACAAAAACGATTTTTGGCAAGATCCGGAGGTCTGACAAGATTGAAAATTTTAGACCTTCATCATATACAATATGTAAAAAAAATCAGAATTACCCCATTTGATGCAAGTGAAAATGTTTAATTTTACTGGACTATAAAGTATACTTACGACTTATGTTTTGCAGGTAGAAACAATTCTTGAAGACGGAAGAGCTAATGTGGAACAAAACGTTCAACACGTCCATAATTTATATATTGAAGAAGAATTAGCTAAAGACACTCCTTTTAAAGTTGTTGGTCGGCGGATTGTGGATTTTTAACATATATTTGAAGAACTTCAGAGATTTTCTAGCCATAGCTCAATATTTGGATGCAATTTGAGTAATGTTCAGATTATATCTGAAAAGAAAATGGGCCTAAATTCAATAATGTCTTTACAGTGCAACATGTGTAATGCAAATTTTAATTTGAAGACTAATAATGAGTCTTCTGGCTCGATGGACATCAACTTTAGTGCAGTGGCTGGTGTAGTTGCTATTGGAAGTGGATTTTCTAATTTGGAAGAGTTGACTGCGACACTCGAAATTCCGTGCATGACTTCAAAAACTTATTCAGCGAAGCATGATCAAGTTTGTGAATGGTGGGAAAAAACGGCTCACCTGAAAATGGAAGAAGCAGCACGCAAAGAAGCAAATCACGCCAGGCTCATTGGGAATGTTGACGAAAACAATATACCCATGATAACTGTAATAGCAGACGGCTGTTGGTCTAAAAGATCATATGGGCATAACTATACTGCTCTCTCTGGTGTAGCCGCTATTGTGGGTCATACTTTTGGAGACGTGTTATTCTATAGTGTAAAGAATAAGTATTGCGTTACCTGTGCTCGAGCAATGGCTAAAACTGTAGCCCCAGTGGAGCATATTTGCTATTTAAATCACCATGGAAGCTCTAGTAGTATGGAAGCCAATATTATTGTTGAGGGCTTTAAAAGTTCACTTGACATGTATGGGATAATATACAGCAAAATGATAGCAGATGGTGATTCCAGCACTTATAATAAAATAAAAGAAGCACATCCTTATAAAAATGTTTCAGTCGAAAAGATCGAATGCCGAAATCACTTACTTCGAAATTATTGCAAAAAACTTAGATCACTGTCAGAAGATACAAAGTATCCCTTAGCATTGAGGAAGATTGTGTCAAGCCGTATTTTACGCCTGAGAACGGCTGTACGTTGTGCAATAACGTACCGGAAGGCTATGAATTGTAGTCTAGAGGAAAAAATAAAGCAGCTATATTTGGATATATTGAATGGTCCAAAACATGTATTTGGAGACCACTCACTATGCAAGGAACGGGCATACTTTTGCAAACGCGATACTGGCGACACTAATTACGTACCCAATATGACTTCGAGCTTGATAATGTCCAGAATCATGCAGCACGTTCGACTTTTGGCATCTAATGCTCGAAGTTTAATACATGATGTAGATAGCAATATTGTGGAGTGCTATAATAATGTTGTGGCTAAATTTGTTGGTGGAAAGCGTATTAACTATTCTTTAAAACGGTCCTACAATGGAAGGTGCGCTGCAGCAGTAGTGGCGTTCAACACCAATCGTCCACACTATTCTTTGCATAAATTTGCAACCGGTAATAGTCCCGGAAAACTCATAAAGCAATTAGAAATAAAAAGATTGCAGAAAAATAATCAACAAGCACTAAGTAAAAAAAAGAAAAGAAAAACCCTGCAGCTCGCTCCAGCAAAAGATCAGCATTATGGTCCCAATGCAGAAAAACCTGATATGGACCAAGCATCGTATGAGGCAGCTAAAGATGATTTTTTGGAAAGGCTTTTTACCATAGCCAAAGATAGGCAAGCAATTGAAAGGGCGACAGTACTTCAAGCATTTAGTGGAAAGTGGATCGAGATGCGCCGCAATATGATTACGGCATCGTGGTTTGGAAAAGTGTGCAAACGGCGGCAAAATATCAGTTGCGCTCCATTAGTCAAAAATATACTGTACCAGCAATCCTTATCAAATATTCCTTCAATTCAACACGGACGAAAACATGAATACAATGTCCTGAAGGAGCTTGCAGAACTAGAAAGCATTACCATAGAAAAGTGTGGTCTTTTCATAGATGAAGAGTATACTTATATGGGTGCGACCCCAGATGGAATTTCTTCTGAAGACACTGTGATTGAAATTAAATGTCCTTTCGCAGCACGCAGCATGCTCATATATGAAGCAGTAAAATCCAAAAAAATTACCTTTTGGAAACTTAACAAAAATGGAGAAATGCTGGTAAATACATCCCACGATTGGTTTTACCAGGTTCAGGGCCAATTACATGTAACAAAAAAAGATATTTGTATGTTTGTTGTATGGACTGAACTCGGAATAAAAATCGAAAAAATTTTAAGGGATGACGAATTTTGGCAAACTAATATGGTCGAACAGCTGAAACGCTTTTACAATTTGTGCATGCTACCCGAATTAATTGATCCTCGACATAATCGCTGCATGCCTATTAGAAATCCTGAGTATTTAGAAAAGTGCATAATAGCGAAAAGAAATAAAGTAAAATTGGTTTCAGCTAAAACCAAAACATGTAAAAAGGAATTGTTTCGAAGAAATCAATAACATTTTATTTCATTGAAGTGTCTTCAGAAGAAATTTCATTTATATTCCTAATGTATGTTGTCCACATTTTTAGAAATAGGGAAAAGGAGGGTTGGAAAGTTCCTGGCTATTCAGATCTAGTCACTAAACAACTAAATAAACAAACTACCATAAAAAATTGAAAATTAATAGTATTATTACTTCAATAGAAGAGAGTCCAAATATAATTACTAATCATATAAATTACTTCTTCAGTGACATTGGTCCAAGCTTCGCTAGTAATTTGTGCAGTGCTAATAGAACTATTGAGATGTATCTTGTGAATGATTTTAAATCTGAACTTCACGTTACAGGGGACAATTTTTATTTTAAACCAACTAGCATTTCTGAAGTCACAAATGTGATAAATGATTTAAAAATGTCTTTCTCGTGCGGTATTGATTCTTTAAGTGTTATGGTGTATAAAATGCATGTATCCGAATTAGCTGGTCTCATATCTCACCTTGTAAATACAGGGTTTTCCAATAAGAGGTATAATTTTGATATTTAATCGTAAAATATCAATGGTTTCGTTGCTTGTGTGGCCCGTCGCGCCGTTTTTTTGAAAGTAAACGTTGTCCAGATCAATACCATCCAATTCCGGGCATAAAACATCATTCATGTTTTTTCGATAGCGCAATCCATTCACAGTAACTGTCGCTCCAGCCTCATTTTCAAAAAAGTAAGGTCCAATGACTCCGCCGGACCATAAACCGCACCAAACAGTCACACGTTGAGGATAAAGAGGCTTTTCAACAATAACTCTTGGGTTTTCCGAGCCCCAGATGCGACAATTTTGCTTTTTGAAGAAACCACCGAGGTGGAAATGGGCCTCATCACTCAAAATGATTTGCATTTGATTCGCTCAAGTGAATTTTAATGATTTCAATGCGTTGTTGAAGCGTGTATCGTTCCATTTTTATTAATGGCGTAGTTTCTATTTGTCAAATGTCAAAAATGACAGCTTCAAAAGTAACATCTACCGAAATAGCGGGCTATTCAAAATAACACCTCTTATTGGAAAACACTGTATTAGCCTGGAGAGTGGGATGTTCCCTTCTCATTGTAAAAAAGCTAAAGTAATTCCCCTTTTTAAAGGTGGAGATTGTCTAGATGTTAATAATTACAGACCTATATCCTTACAAGTGATGCAGTGTTGAGGTTATTGTCCAAAGTCAAAGTCAAACATGAATACAATGTCCTGAAGGAGCTTGCAGAACTATAAAGCATTACCATAGAAAAGTGTGGTTTTTTCATACATGAAGAGTATCCGTATATGGGTGCGACACCAGATGGAATTTTTTCTGAATACACCGTGATTGAAATTAAATGTCCTTTTGCAGCACGCAGCATGCTCATATATAAAGCAGTAAAATCCAAAAAAATTACGTTAGCAAAAATGGAGAAATTCTGGTAAATACAAATTATAATTATTCCCCCAGGGGTACCGCAAGGCTCCTATCTAGGGCCTCTCTTGTTTATTTTATACATAAACGACATGAACCGTGTTATTAGTAATTGTTGTTTCCTATTTTACGCTGATGACATGAAATTATATAAATCTATTAGCTCCATAGATGATTGCGACCAATTACAAGAAGACCTTGGTAAAATTGAGGAATATTGCAAAAACAACCAACTATATCTAAACATAGATAAATGTAATGTTATTACTTACCATGTACCCCTACAACGAGTAGAAACAATAAAAGATCTTGGAGTAATACTAGATTCTAAAATGTTATTTAGGGATCATATTGAAAATATTCTAAAAAAGCCTATAATCAATTGGGTTTCATTATTCGCATTACAAAGCCTTTTACGGTAGCACATACCCTAATTCTGTTGTATATGTCATATGTACGGTCACAACTAGAATTCGCCTCAGTAATTTGGAATCCTCAATATCAAACATATATTGATCGCATTGAAAATATTCAGAACAAATTTATGAAACACCTATCGTATCGTTTTAGTGACCATCGATTTGTCCCTGTCACTTTATATAAACGCAGAAAAATCTCTGATGCATTATTCTTACACAAAATCGTGAACTGTCTTGTTGATTCATCATATCTGTTAGAAAGGATTGCATTTCGTTGCCCCAAACAAAACACCAGATCGAACGATTTATTTAGAATACCACATTGTAAATCCAAATACGCGCAAAACTCTGTAATAGTACGTATCTGTGAAATTCACAATGCCTTACGAGATGTAGACATTTTCAACCATAACTCGATATCATATAAAATTCAGCTTAATAAATTAATGAATTAAAATACTTTTATTTTATTCGATTTTTTTGTTGTGAAAATTACATTATTATCACCTGTAATGAATAGTATAGCTATGCGAAAAGTTGTATTTTTTCTATTTGTTTTTAATTTTATGTAGGTAAGAAATACTAAATCAACATTTAACTCAATGGAACTTAATTGGTCTAGAATATATGAATGTTTATTGTTATATTTTTTTACTGTACGACTGTTTGCTTCCTAAATAAAAAAAAAATTAAAAAAATACATCTCACGATTGGTTTTACCAGGTTCAGGGCCAATTATGTAACAAAAAAAGCTATTTGTATGTTTGTTGTATGGACTGAACTCGGAATAAAAAGCTATTTGTATGTTTGTTGTATGGACTGAACTCGGAATAAAAAGCTATTTGTATGTTTGTTGTATGGACTGAACTCGGAATAAAATACGAAAAAATTTTACGGGATGACGAATTTCGGCAGACTAATATGGTTGAACAGCTGAATCGCTTTTACAATTTTTGCATGCTACCCGAATTAATTGATCCTGGACATAATCGCTGCATGCCTATTAGAAATCCTGAGTAATTCAAAGTGCATAATACCGAAAAGAAGTAAAGTAAAATTGGTTTCAGCTAAAACCAAAACATGTGAGAAGGAATTGTTAGGAAGAGATCAATAACATTTTCATTGAAGTGTCTTCAAAAGAAATTTCATTTATATTCCTTATGTATCTGGTCTACATTTTTAGAGATAGGGAAAAGGGGGGTTGGAAAGTTCCTGGCTATTCAGATCTAGTCACTAAACATATCTACGCCGTTCTCAAGCAACTTTCAATCCTGAATTATGGTCTCTCACCAGGGTGATACTGAACCTTCCACTTTTGAACAAGGTACAGATTCATTATATGTAACTATATAAAATTTATTTTAATTCTATAATATGACATACTTATATAAATTAAATTAAATTTGTTTTGTCCTCGCCGGCTTTTGAACCCGTGACCTCAAATTAAACTATGAAATTTAGTATTAACAGTGCCCCGCCGCACTGCGAAACCAGGCTGGAACAAAGGGAAGCCTTTTGTAACTCTTTATAATTGTATTTATCAAAAAAATAAATCCAAATAAAACGTTATATTAAATGTTGTTACTGAGAACCTCCTCCACGAATCAAGCTATTGTAATATTGCATTACATTCTAAAATATATTTTAACATAATTTTCATAATCACAATATCTTTAATTAATAATAATTTGTTTTGCTCTGTGCGTGTCTTGTATTGAATGGAACGCACCGGCCAGCTGCAGGTGCAGCGAGTTGGATATTCGAATTCGCGCTGGAAACATTTAATAGCGAGGGCCGTTAAGAGGGAACTTCAGTGAGCGATTTCCCCGCTCAGCGATGTGATGTCTAGGGAAATTTTATTAAATTTAGGGTAGAAAAACATTTTTTAGGTAAAAGTAATAATCTAGGACAATTCTGAAATGTTCACAAAATGAAGTCAAATTCTGGGGAAAATATGTATTTTAGAAAATATTAATACTTTATTAGAATACTAGCTGTACCCCGCCGCGCGTTGCTGTGGCCCAGTCGGTCTGTGCAGATAGAGAAACAATAGCGCGTGTTGCTTTTACATCCGAAAGATAGCGCTGTTTAAAAAATAATGTTTTTACCTATCACAGGTGACATCTATATTTATATGTATAGATATATAAAAACACACGCGTATTCTAATGCAAAGTTGTGTCAAAATTTCAAAGCAATCGGTGGAGAACTCTCGGAGATTTAAGATTTTGAACAAACGAACATTTTCATATAATTTTTTTTTTTTTTTTTTTTTTATTTATGCTTTAATATATTTGTTCAACAATGGTATAGTATATTGTCCTCCACGCTAGGAGTTCACCTGTGTTGTGGAGGACTTTTTCAATTGTAAAGTTATATAATTCTAAAACAATACAGTGGAGTTGGTTACACAGAGAAACATTAAAAATTAAAATATAAAATCGATTTTTCCATAGTTATAACAGTAGTTTTTCCATAGTTATTCCAAAAAAGTGAAATATAAAAAATTAAATATTAACAGGATTGTAGCCAGTTCCATATGTGTTTTTTGTATTCTGTAAGATTAGATGTTTTATATTGTGTTGGAAGTGAATTGAATAGTTTTATAGCCTGGAATCTGTAGTGTTTTTGTCCAAAGGATGTGTTGGTTTTTGGTATTAGTAGTTGGTGTGCATGTCTTGTTCTGGTATTGCGAGAAGTTTGTGAAGTTTTAAATGTGTTTAGGTTCTTGTAAAGGAAAGTAAGTATTTGTTTTGAATATAGTTTTTGAATCTTCAACACTGGGAATTGTTTAAATATGGTTGAAGTGGGTGTTAGTATTGGTACTTTAAGTATTACTTTTATTAAGGTTTTCTGAGCTTTAAATAGTGTGTCTATGTATTTTTTACTGGCATAGCCCCAGGCAATAATGCCGTATTCCATTATAGATTGTGCAATTGCGAGGTATATATTCTTAATATCAAATATGTTCAGTATATTTCTCACGTTTTTGAAAAAGTAAATCAACTTATTTATCTTTCCTTTAACCGATTCAATATGTCTGTCCCATTTTAAATATCGGTCGAAGTATATACCAAGATATTTTATATTTTCGGTTTGTGTGATTGGAGGACAATTGCATGGGATGCTCGCTGAGTGACAGGAATGTATTTTAAGGTAGATGTTTTTGGCGGGTTGGCCTCTCGAGTTTATGCTAAAGGTTATGAATTTAGTCTTATCTATATTTAAAGTTAATAAGTTAGAGTCAAGCCATTTTTTTGTAATATTTAGGCCAACTTCAGCTTTTGTGATTAGTGTGTTCCAGTCAGTGGCCTTAAAAAGTAACACAGTGTCATCAGCAAAGCTTATAATTTCCCCGTCTATTTCGAGGTGACAAAGATCGTTAATATAAATAAGAAATAGGATTGGGCCAAGTACGCTGCCTTGTGGTACTCCGTAGGATACTTGTTCCTTGTCACTACATGTGTTTTCTATTGAGGTATATTGGGTGCGATTTTCCATGTAGCTTTCAATTAATTTGAGTTCTGTTCCCGTGATTCCGAAATATTTAAGTTTATTGAACAGGTTTTGGTGGTGAATTGTGTCAAACGCTTTTGCCAGGTCTAGGAATATTCCAAGGCATTTTTTACCCTGATCTATATTTGTTTTGAGGAAGTCTGTTACTGAGGCTATGGCATGTGAGGTACTCATATTTTCCCTGAATCCAAATTGATTTGGTGATAGTATATTGTTTTTGTTAAGAAAAATTAAAAGGTGGTTTTTGATATGTTTCTCGAGAATTTTTGAGAGCGTGTTTAGAATTGTAATTGGTCTGTAATTATTAATTTCTTCCTTGTTTCCTTTTTTGTGGATTGGAATTACTTTGCCCGTTTTCAAAATAGTTGGGAACACTCCTTCTTTAATGGACCGATTTATAAGTATAGTAAGTGGGATAAGAAGTGCTGACTTTATTATTTTTAGTGTCATCGGTGATATTTTGTCGCTACCCTGAGAGTTTGTGTTTTTTAGTTCGTTTATAAGTTTTAGTGTTTGTATTTGGGTAATGTATGGAATTTTAAAGGAAGAAACATTAGTGTGTGTATAGTGGTTTGAGAATTCTGGGATATCGTCATTTGTAGTGATTCTGTTTGCTAATACCTTGCCGACGTTAGCGAAATAGTTATTCACAAAATTACATACTTTTAGTGGTTGTTCTGATGTCTTAATAATCTCGTTATCTATTTTAATCTCGGTTATGGAATCGCTTTTCTTTGAAGATGTGTGGGATATTTCTTTTAGGATTTGCCAAATTTTTTTGGGGTCCTTGTTGCATTTATCTAATTTATTTTTATAATATATTTCTTTCGATATACGTGCAAGTCGTGTGCATAAGTTTCGATATCGTTTATAGAAATTTATGAGATAGATGTCATATGGGTTAGATTTGCATTGTTTGTGGAGTTTGTCTCTTTTACTGAAACTTGTTATGAGTCCTTTTGATATCCACGGTTTTAGAAGTTTATGTTTAGTTGGAGAACTTTTTTCGGACGTGATGGTATTTTTTTTAAATTCGTCTTGAATACATTCTATAAAAAGTGACCATGCTTCATTAATTTTATTATTTTCTACGAGTTCTTCCCATTTTTTATTAAGTAGTATGTCATTTAATTTTAAAATATCAGTTGTATTGTGGGTTTTTGTGGTTTTGGAGTGTATTTCTTGTGAATTGTTTGTAGTGTTTATTTCCAGGATAAGTGTATAGTGGTCTGTAATTGTCGAGTGATGGATTGTGGATTTGTATGATCTTTTTGTTTTTAACATAATGTGGTCAATACAAGTTTGCGTGGGTAATAGGTTATTTTGTTTAAAGTTGACTCTTGTGGGTTCATTTATGGTGCTAAAGAGTCCATGGAATAACAAAAGGTTTAAGTAATCGTCACTTTGTGGATGTTTTTTATTTTCTAAAATGTTTATATTCATATCTCCTATTAAGCAGATATTTTTTTGTTTTTTCATTTTGATAAGTTGACTGTCTAGGGACCTCAGAAAGGGAAATATGTTTTTTATAGAAGGTGATCGATACATAGCTAAAATACATATGTCATTATTTATGATTATTTCAAAGCCGTTTGCGTCTGTGATATCTACCTCCGTTAAAGTTGAATGTAGATGTTTTTTGCAGTAAATTACAATACCGTCATTTTGATTTTTAATATTTTTGGAGTGAGTGACCGTATAATTAGGTAATTGTATTGGTGTGAAGATTTTATCTAGCCAACATTCTGTGAGAATTATCACGTCAAATTCTGTCTCCAATTGTTGAAGTACGACAGTGAAATTGTCAAAATTTTTTGAGATACTGCGTATGTTTTGGTGTAATATTTTTAATTGTTTAGCCATGGTAAGATTAAAATTATCGGATGGATGTGTACGATTTTGGGATAGTAAATTCAGATCATCTTTATTATATCATCGGAGTGTTTAATATAAATTATTTTATCTTTCTCGGCTTTCCGCGCCATAACCTTTCCATCTTTGGTCCATACAAATGCATATCCCTTTGTGATGGCTTGTTGTTTTGTTTTCCATAGTAGTTCCTTTAGATATGGTGACAGGATTTCACTGATGTAGATTTTTGAGTGTAGCCCTGGGGATGTTTTGTATTTGACTTCTCTTTTCTTAGAGAGCAAAAGCTCACGTAATTTAGGATTATTGAATCTAATTTTGATTTTCGGATGGTCCCTTTGTTTTGTTGACGTTGATGCTGCAGACGGTCCCCCTGGTTGAGCCTTGGCAGTAGTTGGATGTAGTCTGACGGCCTGTAGAATGTCTTCCGGAAGGATCTGAATGTCCGCTGTTTCGGCTATTGACCTTACTATTTCCAATATAGATTCATCCGCTTTAAGAGGTACTCCGGATATTTCTAACGAGTCTGCCAGCATTCTATGGTCGCTTTCGGCAGCCCGTATTTCCAGATTCTTTAGTAGAATACATTTTTCGTTTAATGTTTTTTTTAATGTTTCGATATCTGTCATCATTGTTTTTTCCGAGAGAATGGATTGGTTTATTTTTTCTATTAATTCATCATATTTATTACAAAGAAAGTCTATGGTTTTTTGTCTTTCTGCTGCTTCAAGGTTCATTTTTTTGAAAAGTTCGTTTTTTAGTTCATCTATTTTTGTGTCTATGTGCGACATTAGTCGATGTGTTAGGTCTTCGAGTAATTCGGCTGAATGAGGAGTAGGAGATGCACTGGTGTTTTTACGTGATTTCGACATTTTTAAATTTGTGCTTATGATTTGGTCGATAGATGTCACTTTAATTAAGTTAAATTTAGTTCTATTGCCTTCAGTTCCAATTATTTAAGTAGTCACTGTAATCTATTTTCAAGTAGTTTAGGTTATTTAGCTAATTTATTATTAAAGTAACAGAAAAAAAAAACTTTTTGAAACAGTAAGTAGGATTCGAACTCACTTGGTTCAGATATCTCCCCTGTCTAGACTGCCGCTTTCGTGACTGTTCACGCCACTGCACTATTGGCCGCTTATGACGTATCGTGAAATAGGTGCAATATGAAATTTCTTGGTAGAGAAATTTTATGAAATAAGCTGATGGATTTTTTCGACAATAGTCACTGTCACTTTGTAGAGATTGTTCACTTGGAATCACTTGAAATCACTTAATGAAATCACTGAGAGTTCACAGTCCGTAGAATTTAACTGTAATTTATCTTCATGTAAACGTTTACTGATATCTTGTTTGCTTTTTTTGAATTATACGCTAAAATTCGGATAATTTTTGTGGAGCAATATTTTTGCGTGCGCTCTATGTGACGGTTGGTAAGTAAGTTGAATTAAAATATAGATAAAGATAATTATATATAAATATGTAAAGAAATTATCATTAAACATATATATATTAAAGAAAGACTAAAATTCCCGGGTTACGAAAAACCTGACAATATTTTTATCGAAGGAAGCAAACACTTTGTGATGTGACATTATACAGGATGTACCGGCACGTACCCGACAAACTTTAACCAGCTATTCCTTAGCATATTTGGAGTAAAAATTCTTATGTGCACTTTGCTGTCCGGTAACGTTTTTTTTTAATAAAAAATTTACTATTCATATTTTCACCACATGTCACCACTGTTTTATCCTTTGACAAAGTTTGAAAACCCATCTGGCAAATATTTTATTCGAATTCTGTTGAATAATGCACGTGTGTACCTATATTGGCGCACGTTTACAGTCACAACGAAATAGCACGGCACCATTCGTCTCATTTTTAACTATTATTATTTAGTGTGTGCGAAAGAGCGAAGACGCTTTTTGACATACTTGCTTATAACAGCTGTTGAACACGAAACGCAATGCCAATGACAGTGATGTAGTGTGGAAATTTTAATTTTTTTTTGTTTTTAATTGAAAAAAAAATGCTACCGGACAGCAAAGTGCCCATAACATTTTTTACTCCAAATGTGCTAAGGAATAGCTGGTTTAAGTTTGTCGGGTTAGTGCCGATACACCCTGTATATTAAATGAAAAAATACACTTTGTAAAACACCACTTTTATTTTGAATTAATATTTACAGCCAACCTGGTTTCGCTTGTCTACATCCTTTCTCGTTCTAGCACTAATAAGGTGTCTGCTCTTTTCTCTTTAACTCATTGTTTTACTTCTTCTATGTATATATGTGTCTGTATGAAAATAACTTTAGTTGATACAATAAGCCCTGACGAAGCTTGAGCTAAGCGAAACCTGGTTGGCTGTTAATATTAATTCAAAATAAAAGTGGTCTTTTACAAAGTGTACTTTTTCATTTAATACAACCTGACAATACTTGAAAATCTCCTACTAACACCACAGTAAGTGGAAAATGTTGCTTGTGTTGTGATGGGGACTTAGCCAGCCGAGGAATTGAACACACTACGCCTGGGTGAAATCCAAACGCTATGTCAACTCGGCCACCGACCGGTTATTATATTTATATAGATAAAGATAATTCAATAATGTATTTTGTAACCGAGCATAATCTATTTTTACCAATGTGTTAGTGGATAAGTACCTTCTTCTAAATTCCTACCTTGGCTCTGTTCTTATGTGTATATCTCTTTCTGTTTCCTTTTTTATTTCTTCTCGTTTATTCTACTTAACCTCCTTTTTCTATTTGTGTACTTTTTTGTATGGAAAACCTATAATTATGATATTTTTGTACTGTTTCGTATGTGAAAATTATAATTTTGATATCAAAACACCAATATAAAATTTTACCTATTAACTCCCACGTATGTATTGTAAGTTCCTCTCGTCCTACAATGAATTTCGTAACTCATCGGGACTGCTCTAGCAAGAAATAAAAATAAAATAAAATATATTTTCAATATTCATATTAAGTTTATAATTCAGTGCTATTTAATTTGATATAATATGATAGAGAACCAATACACTGAGATTGTGCGATTGAGCCAAATTTCAGCTAAGTTCGATTGGTGAATTCTACCATCGGCGTTTAAGGCGATGCCATGCGTAGTAATGCAAAATCATGTGTTTTTGGTTTGAAACTTTGGTCGCCGAGAAATGTTTCAGATGCTTTAACTAAATACTGCGAGTAGAATACATCTTGACCTTTGAAATAATCTAGTATTTTTTACATAAGTCTTTTTATAAGCCCAGAAAAAAAAACATGTATAGGCCTATGAAAACTGCTTTAAAGTTCAAAATCATTTTCGGTAATAATTTTATTGTATAATGTGGCAAATTAAGTTATTTATAAAATGATCGGAAAAAAATTAAATATTTATGCCTGAACATCCACAAAATAAAATAAAAGGCACTTTTTAGCCATGTTTTTTTCTTGCATAAATCAAAACAGGCGGATGGTGTTAAGCTGGAATTTAAACCTTATTGCCATCTACGTAAGGTTTGTTATTGATAGCGGCTCAATTTAAAATATTACACGACGTAGTGCATCAATAATAAATAATAATTGGATGACTTGTATAGCGCCGTTTTTGTGCAAAATCGCCTCAAGGGCGCATTGCCTTAAAACATATCAGTATTTTGTTTACGATTACAAATTACAAATTACGCACATCGTAATCGTATTTTTTCTAACTTCGAACTAACTGGCGCATATTGGTACAGTAAACCAAGCATCAAAGGCGGTGTTTATAATTAACTTTTATTATGTCCGCCACACTAAATAGTAAACAAGGAACCAAACCGAAATCACATCAAAGAATACTATGAGAAGAGAGGTACGGTAGTAAAAATTTTAACACTGCGGACATTTACAGCGGGACTGGATAATAACGATTCAGATGAAAGAAGTATTGAATACGATGATCTGATGATGTATTAATAGCTAGGGAAGCTGTTAAAACAATAATCCAAAAATGCATTAAAGAATTTTATTTAAATCGCACATAGTTCCGGGTTTTAAAGAATAATATGTGGTCACCCCAATACACCCTATAAATAAAAATTATGAAAGCGTTACAAAACTCTGTCAACTGTCGACTGTCAGTTTGTAATCGATGATAAATTAACGGCTGAAACTCTCAAACGGCGAGCTCTGGCGTCTGGAAATTTATTGTTTTATTATTTATTAAAAAAAACAGTTTTTAACATAAAAAACATACTATGCACATCTCACTAGGGCATTCCGGTATCAAGATGTGCTGCTTTACAATTACATCATTTAAAAAAATACATTTATGTAAACTTAATACAATAATAACATTAAACTTAACCCCAAAAAAGAAGTTAATGACACGGTTGTTTCGAGACCGGTAGACAAAAATGAACAAAATTTTAGTAACAAATGTACGAAAAATAAAACAAAAAGTCAACAAAAGAAGCATTGGGCAGTACGTTTATAGTAAATTATCGAATTGCTTTTTTTCCATCTGGAATTAGCACGCTAAAACTCGTAGAGGAGTAAAATAAATTTAACTGTAAAAATAAAAATAAAAGTTTGTAGACAATTTTTCAATATATATATAAAAAGTGGAGTTGCAAACTACTGCAGGGCGAAACCGGTTAGCATAATAAAAAAAATTATGGGACTAAATAAAATAAATTGCTGGGCTATGACGGTAGAGCAATTATTGATATATACATCACGCATGTTTAATTAAATGATGAAACATTCACAGTATGAATATTACATTCTGCCCTAACGATGGACAATGTAACCTGTAACGCTATGCGAAACATCGCCTAAAGGAGGCGGGGCAAAACGGCATAATACCCCAAAAATAAATCACGATATTTATTATAAGAAGAATATTACTTTTGGGGAAGGATAGGAATGCCCTGATGATAGAAACTGTAAGGCTGTCCAAAGCGTTGACCCAACTAGTAGGAGGCTATGATTACTAAAAAGATAACCTAACCTAACCTAACCTAACCTAACCTAACCTAACCTAACCTAACCTAACCTAACCTAACCTAACCTAACCTAACCTAACCTAACCTAACCTAACCTAACCTAACCTAACCTAACCTAACCTAACCTAACCTAACCTAACCTAACCTAACCTAACCTAACCTAACTTAACCTAACCCAACTAGTAGGAGGCTACGATCACTAAAAAGATAATACTTACAATTGTCATCTATACCGACTTGAAAGAATAAATCAAATGCCAATTGAAGCCCCAAAAAGTTCAGTGAAATTAAGTTCTGTTCTAATGACTCTGAAATTTTTTTTAATTAAACGAAGCTACATTCACCTAAAAACGACTCTCGACCATTAAACGCCCTTGCACAGCAGGAATTAGTAACATGTATCCTTTGAAACTCTCAAGGAAATTCTCTGTTCTTACTTATATGTACGTGGATGATGAATTAGTATTTATACACCAGTGAAATTTCAGCAATAATATGGTACAAAAATAAAAGCATCAATATTATATAAATTTAAAGGGAGACACCGGAAATGTTCCTGGAGGGACGAGTGCACTCTTTCAGAGCACTTCTCCGCCACCACGTGGGAAGCTTATGGCGCAGACTACGCCAATCAAATAACACAATCATCACTGCCATGGTTGCCTGGAGAGTCCCCCATGATGTCCCGACAGGAGACGGGATATGTCCAAATATCCTCCATAAACGGCTGCATGCACACGTTTTTCTGATTATTCTTCTTCACTTCAATTCCACATGTTGTTGTGCCTATCTATGTATTATTATTTTTCTCATTTTAATTATTTTATATATTATTTCAAAATATGGAATGTATTGCATTGCACTATCTCTGCATACATTCTGGAATAAATTCTTACTATTATTATTATTATTATAACGATGATCAAAGTCGCCTGTGTTGGAGCAGAGACGAGGACTAACCACCCCCTTTAAGGGGGAAAAATAGTTTATCAAGTGAACTGTCAAAATCATTGCAAATTAAAAGCTATTAGTGGTGATGACGTCGAAGCGCCAACGTCATAGCGACTAAAACACAAATCGGAAGATGTCCAAGCGAACTCATGACGAAAGTGGTCACACCGCCGCCAGCAATAGAAACATTGACAGGAGCCAAGGCAGGAATAGATTCATAGGACCGATATATTGCTAGGACAACTGCCAAAACACTGAAATAGACGGACCGATGCAAACCGGTAAACAAGAAGATGGAACAATGTCGGTGGGTCGTTTAGTGATAGATTTGTTAAGTAAACCGATTGTAGTTGGACCATCACCAAGAGTAAAAGCAATGGACGATTTGAATCAACGAAGAAAAAACTTAAGGATGGATATGAAGTAAAGAAAGTTTTGCTCGGTGATGCACCTACATGTCGTGCAATATTATTTATCGCAGATGCAGTGGACGATGGAGGGTAGAATGCAAACTTGGTAAAAAATAAATATGGAAAATGCTGAATTTCGCATTCTCTCAATTTGTCGACGTTTGGAGCAAAAAACTTTTTGTTTGTAATTAATTACAATTTATGAATAGTTTATTTGAAAAAAAAAGAGAAGTACACTTCAAGTAGAAGAAATATATAGCAAATTTGAAATACCTTGGGAAAATTCCGAAATTCGATAAGAAATTTCAAATTTATACAACAAGTAAACAACCCCCTTTGGCTGTGTAAACAATGTACATATATATCTTTCCATGAACTATTGTATGTTAGTTCCTATATTATTATTTTTTTCAAATACACGGCCGTTTATCAATTGAATAAATTTTTCACCGCGTTTTTTAATAAGACCGGAAGTGATTAATTGAACGAGTCAGCTGCAAACGTGACAGTGAAATTAGCATGAACCTCTACTCTCTGTACAAACAAATACAACCTTATTCGCATTACGCAATAATCCATTGTTGACATTGAAAATAATAGCTAAACTAAGTAATGCTGTCATTGAATACTTTGTAAAAACCGTGGCTCGGGTCCAAATATTACAGTGAATAAAACAACATTGTCTTTTGAACTCTCAGGGGAGAAACAATAACAGAAAACGAATAAATACATAAATAATTCGTTACAGTAGGTGGTAATTATTATAAGTGTTTAATTTTGGATAAATCATAGAATAAATAACTACAGGGCTAACAGGGGTAGGCAGAGAGGATGGACCGCCGAACAAGACGGTCTTGGCACACACTCCCTGCCTCGTTCACATTTATACATCGTCTCATACATACTCTTCTACCAAGTATCTAGTTCACTTCATCGCGCAATATCTTCCTTGGGCGTCATTCGCTCTACATGCCCAAACCATCTGAGCGTCCCTTTCTTAATTTCACTCATTACGCTTACATCAGCCTTGTATTCTTTGTGGATCTCCACGTTTCTCACACGATCATACATGGTTTTACATACATACGACTCAGGGATCTCATTTAAATAGCATTCAGTCTACTTTCATCCTTTCTTTGCCAGTTCCATGCTTAAATGCCGTACATCAGGGTATGTACCAGTGCTCCATTGTGGGCTGCTGGCTTCGCTTCATTGGACAAATTTTTGTTAGTGCTAACCGCGTTCAAGGCTCCATTATTAGAGTTACCTGCACTTAATATCCTTTCAATATCTTTGTCAGCCTTCCCATCTCTCGAATACAGAAGAACACAAGAAATGAGATGTTGGCGTGTTTCGTCTGACCATTCTTTGCTTAAATTTCAAATACAGAACCGAGTTTCATCAACATTATGAAATTTTCATTTTGATCAAATGAGACGGCGATATACGATATCAAGACTAGAACCAATAGTCGAAATCGATCAGTGGTGACATTTGTTTCCTTCAAATCTACATGGAAGGCATGTCTAGTGGGTATTATCTTTTCGGTGGGCAAATTCATAATAATTTCAATTCATATACTTGTTTTCAAATTTCTTCTGGCATTAGGTCGTTGTTTTGAAAATGTTTTGTTTGTTGAAGAAATTTGGCAGTTCAAGGCTTCGGAGCGGAGGTTAATCCATTCAGTCAAAATAAATGGCACAACTGTGAGTTATGTTATTTGGAATCGGACAACAACGATTGTAACTAGCCCGTGAAAATATCAGAAAAAAAATGTATAAATTTTTTTTTTTAAATGTTATCGTCATAACGTGATTCTTAACAAATAATGTAACCGAGCAATAAAATTTTATGATAATAACAAAAGTAGCAGTTAAAAAACACCGTGTTTTTTTCATACCTATATAACATATTAAATAACAGAGAAAAATGTGTTTTTAAAAATTTTCGGAGCGTACTTTTGCACAAACATTTAGTTCAATGTTTATAGAAACGCGTTGTAGGAGATTCGCCTAAATATCAATTTTCCATTTCATTTAATTCTGTCATTTGATTTTAAAACAGTTTCAGCGCAGTTTGTTTTTACACTGGTGGTTTAATCAGAGGGCGGCTCTGCTAAGGGCTGTTTTCTGTCCCCAGGCAATTATTATCACTATTATTATTGGGCGGTGGGCGGGCCACCCACCACCCACCACCCAGTCGGTATCTACGTCCGCTAATCAGAACACCTAATCGGAACGCAAATCTCCAGCGATCAAAGGGTGCTAATGAAAAACCCAAATTAAAGGCAATCGGTTTAATTGCCACAGGGAATATTTGATGTAATTCTGTTCTATCGTGATTAATACAGAATAACTGTGTTTATTAAACACGCAACATGATTGTAATTATTATGGTGTAACTAACTAACTCACCATCACGCAGTTGTCCTGCAGTGGTAGGCAGAGAGGACGGACCGCCAAACAACTCGGTCACGCCACACACTTCTTGCCTCATTCACATTCATACATCGTCTAATACATACTCTTCTATAATTCTGAGTCTTGACATGGCCCGACTCGAGTATCTGATTCACTTGGTCGTGCCATGTCTTCCTCGGACGTCACCAACTTCTGCTACCACTCACATTTGCATCATATATTCTCCGTTCATATGTAATTCAACCAATAAATAGTTCATGGTGTAACACAACCAATGAATCTCATTAGGTTTAAACGCGACGTTTGTTATATAATCTACGTGCTCATAGATTCCCGGAAACCGCTGGTCTGAGGCAGTCAACTCTTAGATCAGCAACATCATTAGCTGTAGGCAGACTGATGGAACCTAAGCGCAAGCCAAATACTAAGTTTGGTGATCGCGCTTTCGGAGCATCTGGGCCGAAGGCTTGGAATAAACTCCCTCCGGAACTAAGATCCATAACAAGTCCAACAGAATTCAGGTCTAAACTAAAAACTTACCTTTTTAAGCTGTCATACCCTTAAATTAAATATACCATTCCTAAGAAAAAGTTCCAATTATATCCAATTTTCCAATTATGTCCTAAATTTCGCTAATGAACAATTAATTAACGTTAATTAAGTGTTAATCTTAAGTGACCTACCAGGTAAGTATGGTAATATATATTATCTCCATATATAGTAAGTAATAACATTGATCATTGTAGAAGTCTATTATATTCATACAGGGCCCTTGAGGTGCTTTTGCACAAAAACGGCGCTATAAAAATTATCCAAATATTATTATTATTAATGTATGACGATTGGGGCCGATTAATTATACCGCTTTCCGAACTAAGATCCATAACAAGTCCAACAAAATGCAGGTCTAAACTAAAGACTTACCTTTTTAAGCTGTAATACCCTTAAATTAAATATACCATTCTTGAGAGAATATCCAGTTATATCCAATTTTCCAATTATGTCCTAAATACTTTATCTAAATTTCGCTAATAAACAATTAGTTAATGTTAATTAAGTGTTAATCTCAAGTGATCTACAAGGTAAGTATGGTACTGCATATTATCTACATATATAGTTAGTAATAACATAGATCATTGTAGAAATGTATTATAAATTTCTACAGCGCCCTTGAGGTGATTTTGCACAAAAACGGCGCTATACAAATCATCCAAATATTATAGATGGCGGTAATTTAATTATTTTATTGAAATACGCTTTTTCAACTTATAAAGACGAATTATTTGTTTGCGCCCGTACATACCTAATATCCGAAAGACATACAAATACAATATGGTATCGGTGATTCAATCCAATATTGTATTTATTTGCCTCTCTTGAAAGAATTGGATTTTTATACGGACAAAACTATTTACTCATATTCATATTACGTATGTACGGGCGCAAACAAAAAGTTCTTCTTAATATTTTAAAGCATAACTTTAAAATAGTGTTTTTAGTAAAATAATTAAATTAACGCTAACTATGGATGCGTAGATTATAACGTAGGTACGTTACGTTTACAATTAAACACAAGTAATTTGAATCAGCGAATCCTGTGCTTATTTGGAGTAAAAAATGTAATAAGATTTTGTTGC
Organism: Hesperophylax consimilis; assembly: GCF_061612785.1. Lineage (NCBI taxonomy): Eukaryota > Metazoa > Arthropoda > Insecta > Trichoptera > Limnephilidae > Hesperophylax > Hesperophylax consimilis. The sequence continues at coordinate 3,331,676 of NC_142865.1, read as the reverse complement.
CCGGTGACATTTTTTTAGTGTTTCCTTTGGTCATAAAAATTTAAATGATAACAGTTTTTTGTTTGTACAGCCACCATACTAGGCACATGCCTGTATTATGGTAGCTATATTTCTTTAGATTATAATGTTAGGTTGTTAGGATATACAGAAATAAGAGAGAGAAAAAAAGATATAAAAATAAAAATAAGAATAAAACATATGAATAGTGACACGAGACATTCTTTGCAATAGTTCCTTACCAGTAGCCAATTCTGAATATTTTTTATATAAAGATATTCAGTTTCCGATTTTCTGGTATCTATATTTGTTTTCAATTAAAACTCACCGCTTTATATGAATACCTCACTCAACATCCAACATCTCAACACTCAACGTCCCAACTGCTCCCAACCGTCTGGAGCCTGTGAAACTATGGCATCCCGATCGGGTTATGTTGTGAGGCTGTAGGTTGTGGGGAGGAAATGGAGATGGAGAAGAGAGAGTACCTGGCTATTCAGATATGGTAACCAAACAGGGCTAAAGACATTTCAAGCAACGTTTCAATTAGGAAAGGTGTTATTACACCAAGGCGATATTGAGGATATCTTCCACTCCGGACACGCTGGTGTAACACCACCATTCCGAATTAAAACGTTGCTTGAAATGGCTTTAATCGTGTTTAGTGAGATCTGAGTAGCTAGGTACTTATCAACCTTTATATTTCCCTTTCTTCTTCCCATCAGTTCCCTCTAATTTATTGTGAACGCATTAGTTACACACTTCAGGCAGTTGAAACTCTAGCCAAGTACGTACTTCCTCTTCTCTTTCCCTCGACCTTCAGCCCCATCATACCCAATTGGGAATACCATAGTCTCACTGGCTTCATGCAGTTGAGAGCATTTCGAACTCTTCTGCCGTATTCACAATAAAAAATATAGGATTTGTGAAGCTGAAAGTTTATATTAAGAACATACCAAAACGAGGTCAATAATTGCTGCAGAATATTCACGAAAAAGAACTAATTTATACGTAAATACTTTATGCCTTAATAAAAACACATAAATTTGTTTTTGACCACTATAGTTTTATTTTCACTCTACCAGTTTCGGAAGAACCCTTCCTTCGTCTGGAGAATATTAAAAACTGATCTACTACACAAAATATTGACATATATATACAAAAATGTTAAGTGTTTGAGGGAGGGGTGGACAAAGTGGAAGGGGTAATTACAGGAATTCCAGGAAGAACAGAGCGGTTAACTGGAAATATGTCTAGAATAGGACTATAAATATAAATACATATATAATACTATAGAGTGAAAATAAAACAATAGTGGTCAAAAACAAATTTATGTGTTTTTATTATAAATTATGATGAGCCACAAAGTGAATGCTTTTTACGATTACGTACTTTATGCCTTGTCTGATCTCGACGCATCAGTTCCAATTATGAAAAATGTCAATAATTTTTGTTTTGTTAAAATATTATATTATAGGTAGGTACTTTACCGCTGGTCTGAGTTCATCGCGAAATCAGTTGCAATTTCGAAAATGACACATAAATTCAAAACAACTTCATTGAACCCACAACCGAAATTGGTATTTCAACGTTCATTTTCGTGTTCTGTGAATGACCTATTCAAGTTCTGTTATTATATCATTATAGACCAGTAACTTGACAGAAGTGAAATAATGACAGAACTTTCAGAAATTTGAAGATTGTTCAAAATCTCTGAAACAACCCGTCCTAAGAAACAAATAAAATATTGTTCTGTGATCATTCTGATAGCAACAAAAGTCAAGGTCGTAATATATTACTGAATGATACTATTCACAATGACGAAGCACCGAAATATAATAATTCGAATAGGAAATTGCGAAAAATCCACCCTCGGGGCCTGACGCGTTTCTATAATTACATTTTGCTTGGTTCCCTTTCAGAATTAGTTATTTGCGAAGGGGAGACTGGGGCCTACAGCCTCCAGTAGAGCCTGAGGGATAAATGGGGATAAAACGGGCAAAAAGTATACTGTCCCGGAAGTGGGTGAACAGGGGAAATAGGCAGTCTGGGGCGGATATTACCATCCCTGTCCTATCGTCCCGGCGGGGCAGCCATGTGAACACGAACACAGGTGCCTCGGATAAAACAACGTACGAATCAATACTCACACATGCATACACGTTTCATTAAACGGTAAGTTTCGTTTAGATGTATTAGTAATATCTTCTTCTTAAATGATAAATACGCACACCGTGCTTTTACAGTGAATAAGGAATTTGAGTAAAATATTTAGACTTTTAAAAAAGTAGTGTAGATAAAAAAAACACCGATTCTGAATATACCTACTAATATATTTCTATATTTTACTCTCAGAATTAATAAATCGTTCTTGAAAAAATGATTTTAAAGCTTTACTGTGTAAACGCTCCGTGATTGGTCGAACGAAATCTGATGTCAAATGTACTCCGCGTTAAGAGGAAGCTACAAGCCAAAAATGTGTATATTCTTGGTATATCTTATATTGTAGGTAATAGGCATTAAAATCGCTTGACAAACGGAGTATAGAAACGTTCGGTTTCAAGCACAAAACTGGTTTTTATTTATTATGTAAATAATTTTATAAGAAAACAAAAAAGTTAATCAAGTGAAACTGTCACAGATAATCTTAGCTATAATACTGTATTTTTTTAAGTTGTTTCCTTTACGCGTTCATACATTTCTATTGAAAAAATATTTTTTAGTAGTTTACATTTATATTTTTTAAAGAGTAACGGGAAAACCTTCAATTTATCTTAAGCATATTTTTTGGTATTCATAATGTACACCAATTCGTTACAAAGATTAATCAAAATAGTGATTTATCATTAAGCTTCGCCTTAAGAACCTTAAAACCTTACTACAAACCATTCAAACCCCGAGCACCGCCAGCATAAGATAAATTAAAACCAAGCACTTTACAAATATACAGTAAGTTTCGCGATAGCTTGCTACAAAGCTACCTGTGCTTAAAACAGTTATTAACAATTTAAATAATTGGTAGGTATCTATCACAAAATTTTTGGAAAAACAAGTAACACGACATATCATATTGGTTAAGACATAATAAGTAAGCAAAAAAGTTAATCAAGTGAAACTGTCACAGATAGTCTTAGCTATAATACTGTATTTTTTAAAGCTGTTTCCTTTACGCGTTCATACATTTCTATTGAAACAATATTTTTAGTAGTTTACATTTATATTTTTATTGAGTAACTTATTTTTTTATTTGTATTCTACTCAAGCGAAACAATAGGAAAACCTTCAATTTATCTAAAGCATATTTTTTGGTATTATGAAATGTACACCAATTAGTTATAAGATCAATCTAAATAGTGATTTGGCATTAAGCTTGGCCTTAAGAACGTAATAATTAATCATCTCTTTCTGTTACATGCGTATATTGGAAAATAAGAGGGTGAGCTATGCAGTTTTGTTTTGTGTATTTAGGTATGTTCATCTAAGTTTCTAAGTTGATTTGTGTTTGTTTTTTTAGTTTTATCCATTGTTTTAACTGACATGACAGAAGGTTTTGTTATATTCAAAGCCATCAAATTGAAGCTATTCCATAATATAATGCAACTAAAATCCCCGCGACTAAAATCACCTAACTAAGTAACCATCACTCCCTTTTTCCGCAGAGGTAGGCAGAGAAGACGGACCGCCAAACAACTCGGTCTTGGCACACACTCCTTGCCATTCATAAATCGTCTCATACATACTCTTCTATTATTCTGACTCTTGACATGGCCCGACTCAAGTATCTGATTCACTTGGTCGTGCCATGTCTTCCTCGGGCGTCCCAGACTTCTGCTGCCATTCACATTTGCATCGTATATTCTCTTTACACTCTTTTCTTCACTCATTCGCTCTACATGCCCAAACCATCCAAGAGTCCCTTTCTTGATCTTACTCATTGCGCTTACATCAGCCTTGCACTCTTTGCGTATCTCCACATTCCTCACACGATCATACATGGTTTTACCACACATACGCCTCAGGGATCTCATTTCAACAGCATTCAATCTTCTTTCATTCTTTCTTTGCCAGTTCCATGCCTCACTTCCATACGTCAGGGTAGTTACCTTTAACTTCGGTTCTTTGGACAATTTTTTGTTAGTGCCAACTACGTTCAGTCCTCCATTAATGGAGTTACCTGCGTAAAATCACCTACGTGCCAATTTAACGTTTTCGTAAAAATTAGTAAGTGGGAACTAATTCCAAATTTATGTAAAAGCAATGCTAATAACCCTATTTCCAAATTCCCTATTCAAGAGAAAAGGCAGAACACAGCACAGGCATTTCTGTAAACTATTAAACTGAACAAAAGGAATTTACAAACAATGGTGTTGAATGTAAATAATGATCCGGGCGGCCTTGAACTCGAAAGAAATGAAGCAATTCAAAAAGTAAAAATTTGATTTGCGTTCATTTAGCATGTCTAAAATAATTTTACCAAGGCGTTCCCAAAATCCGCGATAAATTTAATTTAAAAGCAAAAAAAATAACAACAGTCAAGTACAATCAGCTGTAAAATCAAATGAACACTAATAATTAATACTTGAGTGGGTTTTGCCTTCTAAATTTTTTTTATATTATTCATAAATATGAAGAAAAAAATCTCATGGTATTAAAATTGTAGGATTTGTAAAGCTGAAAAAAATTTAGAGAAGATTAGAAATTTACTTTTGTATTTTGAATACCTAGTTCCTACAATAAAAACGTTTTCACTAAGCAAAGTTTCGTCTTAGCAGAGCGATGTAGAGTTTCCGACAAGCCAATGCATTACAAGTGTAAGAGATGGTTGATTGATATCTGAAATGGGTGATCACTGTGCGAAATTCAGATAAAAATTGAACCAGTTCCTTCAAAACCTATAAGCAAAATAATAGATCACTTTGTTACAAATTCATTTTTATATATATAAACATATATTTCAGGCTACTACTTATTGCTTATAATTATTTGTTATCTTTTACGCTATGCATAAAAAACCTTGTCTTATAAACATTAGTTTATCATTAAAAAATGATATTTGAAAAGTCAAAAATATTTCACCAATAAATGAAAATACTCGTATTACATGTCTCGACGCCAACTAGTGAGAAATTTAGCACTAACAAAGCCTTTCCTACGAAAATAGAGTTGGTTGTTTACCGGTGGAAAAATATAATAAGCAGTAATTGTTGATTGAGGTACTAGTACATATTGAATCATTTGGCGGGTTGGAAAAAAGCCGACATAGCTCAGTGGTTTCAGAGCACCTGACCGGAAATCAGAAGGCACGGGTTTATTTCCCGTTGGGAATTTTTACTAGGGAGATATTTTCAATTTGAATTGATATTTCAGGCGACTAATTATTGCTTATAATTATTTGTTATCCTTTATGCTGTGCATAAAAAACCTTGTCTTGTAAACATTAGGTTTCGAAAATAACTGGTTCCTTAGATAATTATTATCGACGGTTCTAGTGACAGAAAAGGAACTGGTTCCTTGAAACCGGGAGAGGAATTTTAACAAGCGTAGATATTTATATTTTTTGTACATACACACTTATTACTATTTTATGTTATCATTTCATCTACTCTACTCGGTGTTTATTAAGTTAGGTTACGTTAAAATGTTTTTGCAGCCGACTGTACAAGAAGCCAATCAGATACCAGAACACAACAGAGGCCTGCAACGCGAAAAGAGGAATAACGGAATGGCGTGTTGAGGAGTAATTAGCCGCACGGGTGATATAATGTACAACCACCGTAAGTGTTCCACTATCGGGGCGCCAATTCTTCGGGTGATGGGAGACGCGGAACATAGTATTGTGTAAAAAATAGCGAAGTAAGAAAGTTTGGTAAATTTTGGATAGGGCCTGACACGCTTATTACGAATAATTTTTAGAAAAAAACTTTATATTCGCCTTAATTACAATAAAAGAAAACTTTTTGCATTTCGGGCGGCGGAAAATTATGCATTTTGATTTTCAATTGCGTAAAACCAAAATTCACTCCGCGAATCGATGTGGCGACATTAGGAACGCACTGTTATGTTGGTATCACTGATGCATTAACAAGAGCTAAATACGACCGTTGCTATCTTCGTGGGATACCTAGGTTTGTGTAACATGGTTTGTGATACAAAGGAAAGTGCCCCTTAATAACGCCTGCTCGCGTCAAGGCAAGAAAAACATCCCAGTTTTCAACTAGTTTACCGGCTACGCTAGGTTTGTGTAACATGGTTTGTGATACAAATCCATTTGTCTTCCACGAAGTTAGCCATAGTCGTATCTACGCAATGTATCAGGGATACCAACATAACAGTGACGTACCTAATGGCAGCTGATTGCCGCCGCATCGATTCGCGAAGTGAATTTTGGTTAACGCAATTGAAAATTTAAATTCATAATTTTCCGCCGCCCGAAATGCAAAAAGTTTTATTTTATAGTAATTAAGGCGAATATAAAGTTTTTTTCTAAAAAATATTCGTAATAAGCGTGTCAGGCCCTATCCAAAAATTACCGAAAGTTTTAACACTAGTGTAAATATGATGTTGAAATGAGGAAACAAAATAATATTATAATACTTTTTTATTTGAAAACCGCACAAGAGTCCCAACTGCTCTATGGCATCCAAAATTGGGGTATGTTATGAGGCTGAAGGTAGTGTGAAAAAGATAGAAGGTTGGGAGGTACCTTGACTAATCAGAACTGGTCACCAAACATGTCTAAAGTCATTTCAAGATTCTGAACGGTGGTCTTTCACCAGGGCAATAATGAATGTATCTTACGACTGGGGAACGTGTTGCAAATATTTATTTGTTAAAATATAATTTTTAAGTAATAAATTGAGAAATAACACAAATTAATTAAACAAAAATTAGCTGCACACACCGGTATTAAACCCGCGACCTCCGGATTCGTAGCCGTAACAACTCAACCACGGAACCCATTCAAATCCAGAGGGATATTTAATATATTTGATTGTTTTCAAGATTATTGTTTAGACTATTGATAAATATTAACAAGTCAGGCCTATGGCATATTCACCGTTATTTTTCTTAAAGGTGCCGTCAGAAAGTCAGAGAATTCGTGTGTATTTCCACTCAAATTTCAATAAAATCCAAATAAATGGAATATTTCTGAACGTATCCGAAAATTAAAAACGAAGGTGAAGAAATACGCTTTAAAATTTTACTATTAGAAAAAGCACATATTTTATTACACAAATACATCATAAAACTGTATGCCCATCTTAGTTTTTTGTAGTTTCATGTAAAAGTAATTAATATAAAAAATTGTAATTTTTATTTTTCAAATTGCGTTAGGAACCTATGGTTTCATAGATGTCAACATTTTAATAATTCTGTGGTTAACTTCTAGATTTAAATATAAAGCGTGGTGTTTTCTCTTTCTATCACCGTTTAAATCATATTTCTAGCTATGAAAGGTGCCGTCAGAAAGTCAGAGAATTCGTGTGTATTTCCAATCAAATTTCAATAAAATCCAAATAAATGGAATATTTCTGAACGTATCCGAAAACTAAAAGCGAAGGTGAAGAAATACGCTTTAAAATTTTACTATTAGAAAAAGCACATATTTTATTACACAAATACATCATAAAACTGTATGCCCATCTCAGTTTTTTGTCGTTTCATGTAAAAGAATCAATAAAAAAAATTGTAATTTTTATTTTCAAATTGCGTTGGGAACCTTTGGTTTCATAGATGTCAACATTTTAATAATTATGTGGTTAAATTCTAGATTTGAATATATAAAGCGTGGTGTTTTCTCTTTCTATCACCGTTTAAATCATATTTCTAGCTATGAAAGGTGCCGTCAGAAAGTCAGAGAATTCGTGTGTATTTCCAATCAAATTTCAATAAAATCCAAATAAATGGAATATTTCTGAACGTATCCGAAAACTAAAAGCGAAGGTGAAGAAATACGCTTTAAAATTTTACTATTAGAAAAAGCACATATTTTATTACACAAATACATCATAAAACTGTATGCCCATCTCAGTTTTTTGTCGTTTCATGTAAAAGTAATTAATAAAAAAATTGTAATTTTTATTTTCAAATTGCGTTGGGAACCTTTGGTTTCATAGATGTCAACATTTTAATAATTATGTGGTTAAATTCTAGATTTGAATATATAAAGCTTGGTGTTTTCTCTTTCTATCACCGTTTAAATCATATTTCTAGCTATGATAGTAAGGGAGACAAAACGATTTCTAGGAGACCAAGTAAGCGGTTCCCAAAGTGAACAAATTGGCTCTACGGGTAATACAGGGGCAGAAGTAATGACCCGGTTTTGAGTAGGTATAATAAACTTACAGTCTTAAATCTTTTTTATTATGATCTGTATATAATCCCAATAAGTTTTGAGTACCTATCACTTCAGCAAGATGGCGGCCTTCAGCAGTGATACATTGATGTGGTCTATTTCTGATGTTTCGAGGTGCTCTTCTTGTAGCAACAAATTGCAACAATTGAGTGACGACACTAATCTGGGAGATCTGTGGTTTCAACAAGATACAGTACACACAGCTCGGATTTATATGGCCAAATTGTTTGAAAATAACTTATCCTCGGCGCACAGAGTATAAGGTGTGCAGTGAAAGAATTGCGTTTTTTATAGACTTTATTATTATTTAATTAACGACTCTAAATGCCCCCAATTGGTTGGAAAATTTAAAGTGGCCGCGCAGACGTTGGTATAATAATTGTTCTCAATTATTGGACAATTAAACGCTTTATAGCGTTTCCACGAAATAGCGGCGGTTTTATTTTAACATCAGTGATTCTCAAACTGAGCTATATACACTGACGACAGTAGAGATAGACTTGCCCTAACATTTCGACGAGCTGGAGAATTGTCGGAATCTTAACGGAATCTGGTATTTAAGTCACTTAACGGAATGGCTCCGGCTTACTTATCAGAATTGTGTATTCCAGAAGATTTCCAATTCCCGACAGTCAACCCTTAGGTCAGCAACGTCATCAGCTATCGGAAGGTTGAAGGAACCAAAGCGCACACCAGATACTAAGTTCGGTGAGCGTGCTTTCGCCGTGTCAGGACCTAAAGCCTGGAATGGACTGCCACATGATTTGAGAATGATCGCAGACTCGACAGAATTTAGGTCTAAACTTAAAACGCACCTTTTCAGACAGTCGTATCCATAATTTCAGAAACCTCCACTTTCACAGTCGACGGCAATTTAAATTAACAAAATATAAAAAATACTAAAAATAAAATAAATAAAAATAATAATTAAAAATAAATAAATAAAAAATGATAACAACTAACAATTTGTGGGCTTTTTAAGACGGTTAAAATAAAGTTAAATTAAAATAAAAACTGTAGCAGACTTAAGGTCATGCGATGACCAGTGTTTTTTGATATAGTGTCCTCTGCGTGCAGTTTTATCTTTTATAAGCATAAACTTTTTAATATAAGTGTGTTTGTCGAAAGTGACTTGCCAGGTAAGTATGTTTTGGTATCTTTTCTAAATAACAAATGTAGATCCTAGGAAATAAATTGTACAGCGCCCTTGAGGTGATTTTTCACAAAAACGGCGCTCTATAAATTATCCAATTATTATTATTATTATTAACGACGTAAGTGAAGAAGACGTGTACAAAAATATTCGGCGCGCGGCTCGGCTTAATGGACGGACCTACGGTCGAATTTGCTCTAGCAGGCCTAGAAAATGGATCTTTCCGCGGCGTATACTTTAATTGATTCTGATAAACGTATAACTAAAATCTCAGATGTTTCTGACCGTGGGAAAAATAAAATCTGGTGCTCGACGCTAATTTAATAGTGAAAAACCGTTCTACGTAAAACATTTTAATGGTAATGTTTTGTTATTAAACATAAATATAAATAACTCACATCCCGTGGGCATTTTCTGAAAAAAAAGATATATAAATAAGATGTTACAAATTTGTCGGAATTAATTAAAATGTGAGTCTTGAGCAAAACCCGTTATCAGGTTAGACGACAAGGGGTCTTAATGCAATATTATGATGATCTGATATTTTTGTAAAACATTATTGGATACACTATATTTCACAATGAATAAATAAATGAAAATATCTGAAAAAAATGCAATAAAGTTTTCCTCAAGAGGAAGGGGGGTGGACTCTTCCGTCGTGGGGCCTTCAGAGAACCCAGGGAGAGTGGAGAAGAGAGCTGAGGTCACCTCCGTGAACTCTTCCATTGTGGAGCGTTAATGGAACCAATGTGGAGTGGGCTCTTCCGTTGGGGCCGCCAGGGAACTAAAGAGTGGAGAGGAGAGATGGGGAGCTCCTCCCTCTTCTGGAGCCTTCATGGAACCAAGTGGTGTGGAGAGGAGAGATGAAACGTGATAAGTGATAAGATACATTATGGAACCAGAAGAAAGCCTCTCGTCCAATGACAACCCTGGTGAAGTTTATAAAAGGAACCGGGTTACTGTTAAACGAATGAGGTAAAAATAGAAGATATATTGTCTTTTATAAATATATTGTATAGGTGCAAATATTGAATCAACGACTAGAATTAATGGAACATTATTGGTCTAATATTGTAAATAATTGCTGTTTATGCTAAATATATAAATGAATATTTCCTAAATAAAAAAATAGCACAATGGGCGTATGGCCAGGGTGCTTGCGGGAACTATATGTAAAACGTCTCCGCTCTATAATAATAATAATATTAATTTCCTCAAGAGGGAATGCGCCGAAGAAAATAAAAACTGGAACGGGCCGTGACTGAAAGTCCGTAAGTTTGGAAAACTCTGGTTTATATCATTTGGCGGTGTCGAAATTGACTCGCATTACTTAATCTCAGTCTAGATAGATTTTACCCAACCAGTTGAGAATATGGATAAAAGGCGGAGTCATTTGGGAAAATGTGAAAACGATTTGTAAATAATTGAAGGTGGAACGAAAGGAACGGTTTTGTTTCTCACATCAAGAACAGATTATCAAAATTACACTACATTCATACTTATGTCAAAATTTAATGGCCTTTGAAATAATTGCTAAATTTTAATATAGATACTGAGACCATAGATGTCTAAATTGATAGACTTTCCCTAACATGAAACCTGGGTATCATTTTGACGAGCTAGAAGCAAACAACATGACAATCATTTTGGCACCAGGAGAGTTCCAGCATGTCTTGAATCAACAACGTCACTATCCGTACATTGACCGCGAAGAGCGCACATTGAAATAACCATGCGCAGAAAAGTTAAGTTCGGAAAGGTTTGCAGAGCATTCGATTGTGGGACTCTTCTACGCAGATTTTGGATGTTCGTTTTTAAACGAACCGCCTGGCGTAGCGATGCTAAAAATGAGTGAGGTGGGTAAATTAAGAAAGTGAAATGTGTACATGTATTTCTTTTAACTTAAAATAAATAAATAAACGAACACTTTGATTTAAAGGACGTTTGTTTGTATTATAAAGCGGGTATTTAAGCCTTATCGCCATCTACGTAAGGTGTGTTATTCAAAATATTACACGACGTAGTGCATCGCCTTAAGACAAAATAAAACAAAAACTACGATTACAAACAAACATTAGCATAAGAAACTTATTTGGCTTAACTTGTTTAACCTCCTATGTATTATAATGCTGTTTTCTTCTTACAAATATATAAATTATATATTGTATATTGATTTAAAATCAGCAACATAACTTTTAAAATGATTTTTCGACTGAGAGTCATTAACAAATGATGGCAAATCACCTGTCAGGTGTTCTAGCTCGCATTGTGGGTTGTTTGAAAACTTTTTACAGTATCATAACATGACAATAGTATTAGATGGTACACCATACAAATAATATATAATTTCGAGATGAAGATGATAAGCAGAATTGCAAATTGCGTTACAATAAATAATTACAGATTCAGTCACGTTGTGACGGCAGCTGCGTGCAGCGTCTCATTCCTAGAAGTTATCTTGTTGGATTTACAAACTAACAATATTCTTGGTAAGAGTAGTGGTCTTTTAATGATTGAATCGAAGTTACTAAAATATAAATAAAAATGTTACACGACGTGGCCTTAAATAATAAAGTTAAAAAACTGTATATTTTGTAAGATACCGTGTATTTTGTGATAAGCTGCGTATTTTGTGATATACTGTGTATTTTGTGATAAGCTGCGTATTTTGTGATATACACTGTATTATATATCGTGTATTTTGTGATAAGCTGTGAATCTGGTGAAATACTGTGTAATATACAATATACTGTGTATTATGTAATAAAACTATATATATTTTGTGATAAACTGTGTGTATTTGGTAAACTGTGTATTATTTAATAAACTGTATATTATGTATTATACTGTGTATTTTTGATAAACTGTGTATTTTGTAATAAACTGTGTATTTTTGATAAACTGTGTATTTTGTCAAAAACTGTGTATTTTGTAATAAACTATGTATTTTGTAATAAACTGTGTATTTTGTAATAAACTGTGTATTTTGTAATAAACTGTGTATATTGTAAAAAAAACTGTGTATTTTGTAATAAACTATGTATTTTGCAATAAAAATCTTGTAGTGTATGTTGTAATTACTATATATTTTTTAATAAACTGTGTGTTATGCAATAAACAATGTATTTTGTAATAAACTGTATATTTTATAATAAACTTTGTATTAAGTAATAAACTGTGTACATATTTTGTAATTAACTGTTTGACTGATAAAAAAGTACCAGATAAGAATTTTATCTGTAACTGTTTGTACTTCATTAGACAGGTCCGAGGAAGTCATATTTGTACAGCGCCCTTGAGGTAATATTTCAGTGAAACTACCCTCTGCGTGCAAATTCATATTTTCTAAAAGGTTAAACTTTCTAATAAAAGTGCGTTTATCTGAAGTAACCTGCCAGATAAGTATGTTTTCTGTATCTGTTCTAAAATAATACAATTAGTGAGTAATGAGTTATACAATGCCCTTAGGTGATATTTATAATATTATCGAAGTATGCCATGGTCGAGGGTTGAGGCTCTCAACTAGCAAGCCGGAGGTCGCGAGTTCTGATCCAAACGAGCGCAAGTAAATTGTATTTGATTAATTTGTGTTATTTCACAATTTACACATAAATTGTATATTAATGACCATATTGACCGGTCAGTGGTTGAGTGGGCATAGCGCTTGGGTCTCACCCGAGCGTCGCGTGTTCGATTCCTCGGCTGGCTAAGTCCTCCATCACAGCACAAGCAACATTTTCGGCTTTCTGTGATGGTAGTAGGTGATTTTCAAACATTGTTGGGTTATTCGTAACCCGGGAATGTTTGTCTTTCTTTAAAAAAAAAAAAAAAAGAAAAAAAATAAAATATATATATATATATTTGCGGCACTTTCCAGAGTGGAAGATACTCTTAGTAGCGCAATAGTGTAAGACCACATTCAGAATTGAAAGGTTGCATGAAATGACTTTAGCCGTGTTTGGTGACAAGATCTGAATAGCTAGGTTCCTTCGAACCATCCTCTACCCATTCCTCCTACCTTTAGCCTCACAACCCTAATTGGGGATGCCATAGTCTCACTGGCTCCAGACGGTGGCAGTAATTTGGACTATAATGCAGTTTCACTTAAAAAAAGCAATCACTCTATGGCGTCACATTATAATTAAGGCGATGCACTACGTCGTGTAATATTTTAAATTGATCCGCTATCAATAACAACCCTTACGTAGATGGCGATAAGGTTTAAATTCCCGCTTAACACCATCCACCTGTTTTGATTTATGCAAGAAAAAAACATGGTCAAAAAGTGACTTTTATTTTATTTTGTGGATAATCGGGCATAAATATATTTTTTTTTGGATCATTTTATAAATAACTTAATTTTCCACATTATACAATAAAATCATAACCGAAAATGGGTTTGTAAGTAGGAGATTTTGAACTTTAAAGCAGTTTTCATAGGCCTGTACATTATTTTTTTCTAGGCTTATAAAAAGACTTATCTAAAAAATACTCGATTATTTCAAAGGCCAAGATGTATTCTACTCGCAGTATAATTAAAGCATCTGAAACATTTCTAGGCGACCAAATTTTCAAACCAAAAACACATGATTTTGCATTACTTACGTATGGCATCGCCTTAAATGTACTTAGGTCAGTTTATGATAATACATTCTCGAAGAATGTTCGTTATGACTGCAACTAGTTGCACAACATATAATAAATAGTAATTAATTTATTATTATTATTACGAAAACAAAAACATTGACACAGACCAATAAAACCGATAAATAACACCTCAAGTAAAGCATAAGCATGTGTACGACCTCTTGCGGAGGTGAGAAAGTCAGTGGTGAGAAAGGACAAAACAGACAAACAAACAAACAAACGAGACTATTGGCCAAGTCGTCCAATATTCAATCTATCTATAAGAGTATATCACAAAAGCTTGGACAATATTGACCGAGGATTCTATTCGACGTGACGGAAAATAGATGTTTTTCTTTCGGTCAAAGCGACAAAAGCAATGTGTATTATTAGTGACAACCACTGAACGGAAAAAACCCCTAGGAGTGTGATCATACCAACCCTTTAACTCTTGACAGGCCAAGATGCCAAACAAAACGTCTGTAACCAAGTGGGTTTTCCGACGAACCCATGAATTTTTCTGTCTTATGGGCTTTTAAACTATAGAAATCCCAATTAAACAGTCAATTATTAATGGAAACTTATGTATTTTCGCAGGAATACGTAAAATACTAAAATGGCGTGTGCAAGTAAATATTATTTGATTAATTTGTGTTATTTCACAAATTACTCATTTTAAATAATATACAGTATATTTGCGGCATTTTCCAGAGTGGAAGATACTCTCAGTATCGCCCTGGTGTAAGACCACCATTCAAAATTGAAACGTTATTGAAAAAGACCGTGCTAAGACCTTTCTCTTCCACATCTCATCCCCTCCCCACAACCTTCGGCCTCACGACATACCGCAATTGGGGACGCCATAGTCTCACTGGCTCTAGAAGGTTGCGAGCAGTTAAGACTCTTGTGCGGTTTCACTTAAAAAATAAATAAACAAAATAAATAAATTGACAAAACTATTGAAAATGCAAGCTGATTTAAAATAATACAATATGAAAAATCTCATGAGGTTGTATGGAAAATTTGGCGCCCAACGTGGGGCTTTCTGCTTATTAAAACAATTTTTATTTTACATAGGTTACAAATTTTACATAGGTTACAAAACGCTCAATTTACTCTGTAAAAGCCCGATAGGGCGATAGTGAATAATAAATAAATAGAGTTTACTTCGGGGCCATCTGACACGTGAGAATGTTTTCTATACACGTCTATCGAATAATCTGAAGTGAAAACATAAAAGAATCTAAAAAAAATCAATCAACAAATTGTAATAATATTATTAGATTAAACAAAACGAATACTTATGTAAGGTGAGAAGTATCGGTGTATATGTAAGCAAGTGTATGTATGCAGTAAGTAATTTAACTCCTCAAGTCTCATTGCCTATAATGCATCCTAATCACACTTTTCTTACTGGATTTACATTATTCGAAATCTGTCTTATGCCGAGGGACGGATTACATTAAGGAACGTGAATTCTGATCAAAACCTTGTACTGTATTACCGCCCAGTATAAAAAATTGCTTTTCCTTTCCTAAACACGCTCATTAAAGAACATAAATTTTAGAACTTTTAGAACCAGTGAACCGTTAATTGTAAGTCTCTTGATATTGTTTCATGGTGCGTTCACACAAACGAAGTAATTCTATGTATATATTTTTTTTTTCTTTGTTCATAAAATATATTTGATTACAGTTTTTTACATGCTTTTCGACTACCACACTAGACACATGTCCGTATTATGGTAGAATTCCGTAAGTCTAAAACTTAAACTTTAGGGTGCACAGAATTCCGGATGAATTTCTCCGCGAATTGTCAGTATAAAAAATAGAAATATGTTACTTAAATAAATTACTTAGGACACATAACAGCGGAACTTAATGATGATTAGTATATTGAACATCAGTGTACATTAGGGCAAATTTTTAGATTTCTCGAAGATTTAACAAGTGTAGCCCAGAAGAAAAAGACAACTTTTTTATTTATTTATTTTAGGAACATAAACAGTCTTAGTAATATAATGTACATAAGAGAATAACAAAAAATAGACCAATTATTAATGTTCACAGATATATATAGAAACATAAAACTAACCTGTAAACGATAAACCTATAATATGCCTACCATAAACAGCAATATATAAAAGTGATTTTAACTATACTTAAATAGACTTGGGTTGGAACGGGAAAGGGGAGGAGAGGGATGAGGAAAAGTTGCCACGCAAGTAATATTAAAATATTAGGTACAATCATTTTAACAGTGGTTAATATGAGTTAGAATGTGATACAATGAAATTCTGTAGTGATAGTAACTAGCAGTGAATATGTCAGCACGAGTGTCTATATTTGCAAATTTATTATTATAGTAGTTACATGTCCTTTGCATAAATTCATTTTGGTTGGAATTGGTATTGCATCTATCAATGTAGAAAAGGGTATTTTGTCTGCTGTATCGAATTGGCGCATGGAAATTTATTTTGTTCAGCAACTCCGGGCAGTCAACTTTAGAGTTAATAATTTTATACAAGAGCATCTGATCAGCGACAATCCTCCTGTTGAGTAGTTTCGTGATTCGAAAATGTTTCTCGATTTCGTCGTAAGAGTTGTATATGTTAAATGATTTAAAATTGAGGAATTTGAGAAATCGTTCCTGAACTCTTTCTAACCTGTTAACATAAACAATATAGCGCGGGTTCCAAACCGGTGAACAGTACTCCAGGTGAGGACGAACATGTGAATTGTAGAGAGTCAGATATGTCTTTTTTAATTTTTAACACATATACCGTGGTGCTTTGGACAAACTATAATAAATCGTCTCTAAAAAGAATGCAAACTCAATACAACAACGCGTACTGAATGCTTTTTGGATTGTAATTAAGTATGATACAGTTAAATATGACCGAAGAAGATAGCGTCCCATTAGCTCAGTCAATAGAGCGGTGACCCGGCAAGACAAGGGTCCTGAGTCCAAGTCCTAGATGTGGCCGTATCTTTTACTGATTATTCTGTGTCATATTTTCGTTTTAAGATTCGCTAATATTGTCTTCAATAATTATATATGATTATTTGGTACATATTTTATCATTTTTCTTTTCTTTCTTACAATATATATTTTTTTTTCAAAACATCTATGCATTATATGGAATTCGTGTGATTGCACCACCATGAGATCTGGGATAAACAGGTAAAACCACAAAATAATCACAACAACAGTGAGTGAGAACCACTGGAATCAAGCAAGGGTGCCATAAAGCTGCAAAAAAAATCAGATCTCATAGTTAAATTTCTAACTACAGACCTCTCATAATGTATTTTAATATTACAAGCCATCATCACTAACGGCGCAACATCACAAATACGTTTGCCTTATAATAATTAACCCCAAAGGGTTCTTGTAAGCACTAACACCAAACAAACAATCAACAATAACGTAACACTAGCGTGAAATCGTGAGGGCAAATATTTACAATGATACGACGACACAGGATCGGACGTGTGGCCCCGGTCGTAACAACTACTAGCCGCCGGAACACGATGCGATACGACCGTAGCAAGTTACGCGCGAATGTCAATCGTCAATTGGACCGTATTTACCGACCCAAAGGGGACTAATTTTCCCCTTTCTATTGAGGTGACCAAGTAGCAGTTGATGGATGTGGCAGGGGCGACGGGATTAAATACTCGCATGTAAATATCCGAACGATTGTTCTGTTAGGCAGGGTTATCGTAATCCGTATTGAAAAGTTTTGATTCCGTTCGAATTTCGATTCAGTTAGCAAGTATATTCACAAGAAATAATAAAGAAACTATAAGGGAAATAATGAGGATGACATAGGAAAGCTGATTTAAAATAATACAATATGAAAAATCTCATAACGTTGTATGGTTGTATGGAAAATTTGGCGCCCAACGTGGGGCTTTCTGATTATTAAAACAATTTTTATTTTACATAGGTTACAAAAACGGTCAACTTACTCTATAAAAGCTCGATAGGGCGTTAATGAATGATAAATAAATAAATTGAGTTTACTTCGGGGCCATCTGGCACGTGAGAATGTTTTCTATATACGTCTATCGAATAATCTGAAGTGAAAACATAAAAGAATCTAAACAAAATCAATCAACGAATTGTAATGACATTATGAGATTAAATAAAACGAATCTTATGTAAGGTGAGAATTATCGGTGTATATGTAAGGAAGTGTTATGTATGCAGTAAGTAATTTAACCCCCCAGGTCTCATTGCCTATAATGCATCCTAATCACAATTTTCTTATTGTTCTGTAAGGCAGGGTTATCGTAATCGGTATTGAAGAGTTTTGATTCTGTTGGGATTTCAATTCAGTTAGCAAGTATATTCAAAAGAAATAATAAAGGAAATAATGAGGGTGATACAGTTGATTTAAAATATTACAATATGTAAAATCTCACAAGTTTGTATGGAAAATATGGCGCCCAACGTGGGGCTTTCTGCTTTTTAAAACAATCTTAATTTTACATACAACAGAAAACACGTGTGCTGAATCAGCACAAGCTCTCAAACTGTGATCTCTGGCATCATGAAATGTACAAACCTCGCAACGTTGCGTCGTTTACATCTAAGATCTCACAAATTTGCAAGGAGAATTTGGCACCCAACGTGGGGCTTTCTACTTATTAAAACAATCTTAATTATACATAGGAACAGCAGAAAAAACGTGTGGCTGGCAGCAAAAGCTTGCAGACGGTGAAATGCTCAAACGTTCAAAATGCTCAAACGCATGAAATGTTCAAAACATTTACGTCATTCTATATGAATTTTAAATATCTATATAATTTTTAAATGTCAAAATAATAATTGACTAGAATTTGAAAAGGTTACCGCTTACCGATTCAGGAGGGGATGGACGTATCAAACCATTATAATATCTGATCCATAATAACGTGCAGATTATACGGAACTTACCTGAAACAAGAAAATACGCAAATTAGTAAACTCAAAAACATTGGAGAAATTTCAAGACTGGAAGATGAGAGAAAGCGACCGGAATGAAAAATTCAAAGTACTTTACCAAGTATGGTTAGCACCAATACAATAAATCTTCAAAAAATCTACATTTGTTATAACTAACTACCCATCACGCCGTTTCCTAGCAGGGATAGGCAGAGAGGACGGACCGCGAAACAACTCGGTCTTGGCACACAGTCCTTGCCTCATTCACATTCATACATCGTGTCATTACTCTTCTATTATTCTGACTTTTAACATGGCCCGACTCAAGTATCCGATTCACTTGATCGTGCCATGTCCTCCTCGGGCGTCTCCGACTTCTGCTCCCATTTTTCTGCTGACATTTGTTATTCTACCTAAAAAAGGTTCCATGACAAATCAACACAATGACAATTCAACACACCAAGTAAAAAATGATATAAAGTCATTAAAGCAATAAAAAAGATATAGAAACCTAACCAACATAACCTAGTTTTTGTTTTATCACTTTTCATGACTTCATATCACTTTTGTGTGTTGAATTTTATCCTGTCACCGTTGCAATTTAATGATAGAACGTCCAGCGTCCTGCCAGCAGGACTTTACGTACTACCGGTAGGACGTAAGTTTTTTGTTTATATGCGGCTTTGTAGGCCTGCTAGCAGGATGCCGTTAACTGCATTGCATAGTGCGTCTCTTTCTGATTCAGCGAGTTTTTGAATCGTATTTCTGCGATCAGTCTGGCCAAAATGGCGGCGAGTATAAGACGTGGGGTCCGCGTTCGCGTCAAAGCCACGTATTTCGACGAAAATGATGGCCTAAACACATGGAGTCGCAAACATTTTGGTGATAATTACGACATTAGTTATTGTTGGGGCACTGTAAAAAAGTTAGAAAACAATTATGCAAGGGTATATTGGGAAATTGACAAAAAAATATCAACCGTGCCCGTTGGAGTTCTAATTGCTGAAACCGAAAATGACAATTTAGTGGAAGCAAATACAAATGAAGAACATTGTAAGTACAAACTTTCTTATTTTATTCATAGGCTTACGTTTATAGTAAGCCTAGTATATTCCCATAGAAAAAATAGTACTTGGAGGTTGCTTGTTCGTTTCCATTATTTACGTGATTGACAATTTTTTTTTGACAGGCACAACATAAATTAACTTTGCTAAGTTTGACTTGTATGGGTATGTATGCGTATGTATTTGCGTGTCTGTGTGTGTGGGCGCGTGCTTGCCTGTGTGTCTGTGCCTGGGTGTGTGTGTATTAAAAATATTTTTATTATTTTTTAACTGATAAACTTTATTAATGTTTATAAGACAAGGTTTTTATGCATATCACAAAGGATTACAAATTATTATAAGCAATAATTATTAGCCAGAAACACCCATACAAATTGAAAAAATCTTCCGAGAAGATATAATAACTGCCGACGACGAAAAATAATAATATTTGACAATTCTAAGTATTCACCAATAAAATGTAGACATAATTTGTCGCGACGCTATCTAGTGGGGAATTTAGCAAGTAAAATTGCCTTCCCTACTATAATAAAGTATGTTGTTCTTAGGTGAAATAATAAAATAAGCAATAGTTGTTGAACGAAATATTTCTAATACATATTGAATAATTTGACGGGACAGGAGATAGGCCGGCGTAGCTCAATGGATCGATCACCTGACCGGAAATCAGGAGGGTGTGAGTACCGTCGCGACGCGTCGGCGGTTATTATTTCTTCTCGGAAGATTTTTTCAATTTGTATGGGTGTTTCTGGCTAATAATTATTGCTTATATTTATTTGGAAAATAATTTTAAGTTTAAATATATTGAGTACCTACACCCCTTTGCGTCTGTTGATCACTAATAATGGATTTTTTTTCAGCATCGTCTGAATCGGGTTCTTCTTCTTCGAGCGAAGATGACGAGACAAGTATTTCAGTACATCCGAATTCAAGTACAAGCAACGTAAATTCTGCTCGAAATACAACAGTTGCAAAGGGTGTTACCTGGACTTTTCATGAAGCAATACGTGTCGATCAACGACAACAAGGCTATTTCAAAGCTACCTTGCTAGTACCATTGGGGCCCGCACGAAGTATCAAGGATGCATTTTTCATGATATTTCCGAGAGAGAAGCTTAGTTACATAGTCCATTGCACCAACTATTCGTTTCCAGCAAGACAAAAACTGTTGAACGAGAAGGAATTATTAACTGTTTTTGGCATATTATATGCTATGACTCTTCAAGAACTTCCAGATCGACGATCCTATTGGAATACCACCTCTGATGGAATATATCCCCCTGCAAATTTTGGACAAAGATTTGGTATGAGCCGCCAAAGATTTGAGATCATTCTCATGGCATTGCGCTTCACACAATCCTCAGACCTTGATTTTTCTGATAAATGGCGTAACACTAGAACATTAGTAACGATGGTGAATGATAAACTAAAAGATACCATCCATCCTGGGTCAAAAATAACTGTAGATGAATCCATGTTCGCCTGGTATGGAAGGGGTGCGTACTTCAAAAACGGAATGCCAGCAGTTATGAAGATTAAAAGAAAACCAAAAGGAGTCGGTTGTGAAGTAAAAACAGCGTGTGATAGTGACACAAACATTATGATCAGAATGGAAATTAATGAGGGCAAAGAAGCAATGAGTACGAAGAAATGGCAAAGAGAATTTGGCGCAGGAACTGCAACTACTTTGAGATTGACAGAGCCATGGTATGGTTCTGGCAGAGTTATAGTTGGTGACTCTTGGTTTGCTTCAGTCAAAACAGCTGTGGAGTTATTCAAAGTTGGATTGTATTTTATTGGACTGGTAAAGACAGCACATAGTTTCTATCCTGTGTCTGAGATGGCAGCTCAGTGTCCTACGCATAAGGGGGCATCTGTTGTGAGTACAGCAGAAAAAGACTCTGTGCAGCTCACTGCCTGTGCCTGGAGAGACAAAAAGATTCATACATTTGTAGCCACTTGCGAAACGACACTGCCTGGCCTGCCATCACGCAAAAGAAGGTGGGACGATGAAGGAAATTTATTTTACCGAGAAGTCGATCGGCCTAAATTAGTCCAGCAATATTTTGACGGGGCTGCGGCTATCGATATTCACAATCACATTAGGCAGGATGGATTGGCATTGGAGAAAGCTTGGGGCACACAAAAATGGGAACATAGAATATATGCCTCAGTTCTGGGCATTATAGAAACGAATGCGTATTTGGTTTTTAATAATTTCTTTCGCTCCGAACATGATCAGGTGTCTCACAGGTGGTTTACTACCAACCTGGTATTAGCTCTAACTATTAATGACGATGATAACCTACAAGAGAATGAGCCGCCACCACACGAGAACATCGCTCACAGCGGAGAACACATTCTTGAGGCCCTGTCAAAATCAGATGACAGAAAGAGAGTTCAACGCAAATGTATAGTTTGCTCCAGAGTCAACAAAAAACAGCAGAAGGCGAGCTTTTTTTGCAAGACATGTGGTCCGCGATGTGTTTTATGCTCTCCACAGACAGGAAGAAACTGCTTCACCTACCATATCGCGAATGGAATTCCAGCATAATCCTTTTTTTAATTTTCTCAAAGTAAATACAATTTTCACTTACGTTTTTTTTTCTTCATTTTCTTGTTTATTTTCTACCCTGTTATATTAATAAGCGCCCATGTCTTATTTTATTATACCTTTTTTTAATTTTCTCAAAATAAATACAATTTTCACTTTCGTTTTTTTTTTCATTTTCTTGTTTATTTTCTACCCTGTTATGTTAATAAGCGCCCATATCTAATTTTATTAAATAAAATACAGAAAGTTTGTCACCTCTGCCTATTTTTAACATGCATAAAAGTCGAGTACTGCTAGAAGGACAGCCTCTTATATTCATACAAAAACCGCAAAAAATTGCGTACTGCTGGCAGGACGCACACTCGTCGAATTGTCCTTCCGGAAGCTCCTTCCGGCAGGACAAGGGTTTGGACGTTCTATCATTAAAACCTTTAAAATATTTGTACTATTAAATGTCTGACTGCAAGGTTAGGTTAAGTTATGTATTATTATTAAATTCTGCAATTATGTATTTGAGTCTGTTTTATAATGACAGCTATTTCGGCGTTCGGGGCCATTTTTAAACCGTCGTTTGAAAATGGCCTTGAACGAACTTAACTTGCAGAAATTAAAAATAATATTTTAAAATTTGATTTATATTAAATTTTTATAAAAATAAATGGAGTTCTACGAATTAA
Source organism: Hesperophylax consimilis (assembly GCF_061612785.1). Lineage (NCBI taxonomy): Eukaryota > Metazoa > Arthropoda > Insecta > Trichoptera > Limnephilidae > Hesperophylax > Hesperophylax consimilis. Next base: position 3,308,317 of record NC_142865.1, on the reverse strand, counting down.
ACACCAAAAAATCAATATATAAAGTTAAGTTAGGTTGGCAATAGATTTGCCAAACGACCACTTGCCACAGTGGTCAAATTAGTCTATAACCCCTATTATACACCTAGCACCTTCTATATGTGTAGTATAGATAAAAGACTACAGAGCACAGAGCACAGCGGTGCCAATTGGAAAATTGTCGCCCGTTAGTTAATTCGGCCAGTGTCGTTGGTTTTATTGCGCGTCGCAGCTAACAGTCCTAGTTCCTCTCAGTCAGCCTTACGGATCAAAACACTTCTCCGATATACAACGGGCAAGAATGACTTATGCTGGACCGATAATGACATCATTTTAGTGAAAATTGTTTACGGTGTTTCCCCTCCAGATATTCCAGAATCCTCAGGGGAGGGGGGAGAGCGGAGCGGCTAGCGAAATTTTGAGAAATAAACAATCAAGAGTAATATCTAGCTCTAAAGGAGCTGAGTTGTCAACACTGTGGATATAAGCTAGAACTAGCAAGGGAATCGATTCTCCAATCCAGGCCGCTCGCAATACCCGTCGAAAGTACATACATTGATCGACGTTCCTATTCTTGAGCCTCGTCGTATATACTTACATACGCCAAACGTCAAAAGTCATTCCACTCGAACAACGAGTGGGTCGAACCACTCGTTGTTCGAGTGGAATGACTTCGTCGAGAACCGAGTCCTTCGATGCATATCTTAGCGCGCAGGTTGGGGACAAACCGTGATGTCCCTTTCAGACATTTGGGTACATTCTTTGGTTTCTTTCTCGATCGTAAAGCTATCCTCGAAACTGCGTATGAATTTCAAATACCGTGGGGACAGTCCATTAAATCCCCTTGTGCCAAATAACACAGAACCGTTTGTTTAGTTCAAGAAAGTCACAAGAGAGTCCAAATTAGGTTCGATGATAATCTTGCAACATACTGCGTTATTTTTATTGTACTTTGTTATGCATCGGTCCTTGTGACTTGTCTATGAACATTTTGGTTTGAAAATTTTTATAATACATTCTCCGGGTAGTGAGATTTCAGTACACTCTGTGTAAAAACATCGGTCCTCGCCATCGAAGAAGTGCTCGAGCCGTCACTGCACAATGCAAGTAAAGACGTTAATTCAACGTCCACTTATAAACAAGCAGATAGACACAAAAAAGCTGGACACCAGAGAGCTGCTGACCACAGAAGTCTGAAAAATTCAATTAGTTAGTTAGTAGTTCCGTCAGAGACTAACTTCTAATAGAGGGCGCATCTCATATTTCCAATATCGACGGTAGACACATTAAAATCTGGCAGTTTAATCCGACAACTGTTAAGTTCGTTGCGAGTTTGAAACTAAGGCTATAAGAACAGAGAAGAGAAGGGGTAAATAGGGAGGAAGGGAGAAAAGCACCTTTTGGAAGTAAACGAAATTCAACTCGAATTATCAAACAAAATTTAATTGCTTTTAGTTGGAATTTCAGCCCGCTGTGCAGCTTCAATATTTCTGTTGGTCGTTGAAAGAAATACGAAATACAAATACACGAAATATTAACCCTTCAGTGAACCTTTGTCAAAATTATAGAAGGGTAAGTATGATACGATGTATGCATGTGGATGAGGCTAGGAATGTGTGCCAATACCGAGTTGTTTTGCGGTCTGTCCTATATGGAGCGGGGAAACGGTGTGATTGTTGGTCAGTTAGTTAGTTGACCTTTCAGGCCTCTGGCATATTGACCGTTATATTTCTAAACGACGCTTTTTTAAAGTGAAACCGCACAAATGTCAAAACTGTTCCCAACCGTCTGGAGCCAGTGTGACTATGGCATCCCCAATTGAGGTATGTTGTGAGGCTGAAGGTAGTGGCGAGAAGAATGAGATGGGAAAGAGGATGGTGAAGAAGTACCTGGCTATTCAGATCTGGTCACCAAACACAGCCAAAGCCATTTAACGTTTTAATTTTGAACGGCGATCTTACACCAGGGCGATACTGAGAGTATCTTCCACTCTGAAACATGTCACCTTATTTAATTTAAATTATTTAACTGTGGAATAACACAAATGAATGAAATAAAATTTACTTTTGCTCACTGGGATTTGAACCCCACCCCTCTACCACCGAGGTCGTGCTGTCAGAAAGTCAGAGAATTATGTGTATTTCCGCTTCTTAACTGGCTCAAGTTCCCCTGAGAGAATCCAGAACAAATTGTGCTGGATGGTGTCTAAATCCATCAATGAAATGGCCCCATCCTACATCTAGTCTGAGGCAGTCAACTCTTAGATCAGCAACATCATCAGCTGTAGGCAGACTGTTTGGCGCTGTCGGAGCATCTCAGTACAAGTCTCATAGCAAGTCCAACAGTAATTCAGGTCTAAACTAAAAACTTACCTTTTTAAGCTGTCATACCCTTAAACTAAATATACCATTCCCGAGAGAAAGTTCCAATTATATCCAATTTTCCAATTATGTCCTAAATTTCGCTAATGAACAATTAGTTAACGTTAATTAAGTGTTAATCTTAAGCGACCTACCAGGTAAGTATGGTAATATATATTATCTCCATGTATAGTTAGTAATAACATTGATCATTGTAGAAGTCTATTATATATTCGTACAGGGCCCTTGAGGTACTTTTGCAGAAAAACGGCGCTATACAAATCATCCAAATATTATTATTATTAATGTATGACGATTGGGGCCGATTAATTATACCGCTTTCCGACAATTTCTACGAGGGGCGACAAATAATGCAACGACAACAATAATATCAATAAAAATGACGATTGCTTTTAACAAATTGAATAAACAAGGGAGAAGGCAATTTAGGTAAGAACCGGATTGGAATAACCATGAAAGTGTTTCAAAACTAAACAGTGGTATAACATAATAAAGAAATCCTCAAAAAAACTTTTCGCGTAAAAAAAGTTTTGCATACACATTTATATTTAATATTTTGATCCAACGCACGAGAGTGAAATTCGCACATATCGCTAAGCCCCCGGAAGGAATTTAAAGAATTCGTTAGCACAAGTTTCCGGAGCGAAGTTTGCACATAATCCGGGTACACCATCCTATTCCGTATCCTCAATTCCCAAAAGAAATTCCCGGAATTTTCGGGATTCTCGGCATTCCAGGACGCTGCGAGGATTCGTTACAAGTTGGAAGGGTTTTGTATACAAAAATGTTGAAGGGAAATGTTTTGGAAAGGATTAATGATTGACAGTGGATGGAGAAGCGACTGATGCAAAGGCTTGTTCTTTTCTAAAATCATCACGAGATATTTGTAAACACAGAATAAATTATATAAATAATGCTATATGAAGACCCACATTTTGATTAAACACATTTCTCTACCGTTTTTGTATACATACAGTGTCCCAGAAGTCAACGTTATCCTTTGGAGAGCTGATAAGCTGTGGAAGCTCGTGACTTTTGGGTGTACTAAAATGCTAATATTAAAAAATGGCATTATTGATGTTGATCTCAGATGTTTCTAAACGAATCCTTCGGGAAGTTACTAACTCATCGTGTAGAAAATAAAATTTGAAGCTTACCGCTAATTTCATAGTTGAAAAACGTTACAAGATTTTAAACCTTTTACATAAAATATTTAAATGGTAATGTACCGTTTTTATTAATCATAAATAACTTACATCCATAAAAATTCGTCGAAATTAATTAAAATGTGAGCCTCGTGCAAAACCCCTGTTATAAGAGTCTTGTGTAGCATTAATCAAATAAATAAATCCATACCTAAAAGAACGGTAAACACCGAAAGATCTATTGCATACAATTAGTGATGTAGACCCGGGAATATTCCCCGGGGAATATTCCCGGGAACAGGAATATTCCCGGGAATATTCCCCGACCTGAAATAAATTCCCGAAAACGGGGAATTTATTTTATTTTTAATAAAATGGTTTCTACACTTCTCTTGGATGCCTTATTGAGTGTTAGCATGTAAAGTAAGCCTGCAAACATTTGCAGTAAACGAAGCTGCCTCATCTTTACTTCGTGATATGAAGAACAGCCTGTTGGACGATGATGTTTACTGGAAAAGAGTGACATCATTAGACGATGTTCTGCGACCGATTGTTACCTGGATTACACAGCTAGAGGGAGACGATCCACTAACACACAAAGCATTGTATGCTTTTGAGGATTTTGAGAGCAGTCTAAGTAAAACTCTTTCAACGTCTCTACTGTCACATGCCGAAGAGAAGCAAATACTGGAAAAGGCGGCGCAGCGCAAAGAATTTGCTATTGCTCCGATATATCTGGCTGCTGCCCTACTAGATCCAGGTTCCCAAGGACATCTGCTAAGCCACGCACAGCAACTTGAAGCACTTGAATTCATTGACCAAGTAGCAAGTCATATGGAGACTGTTGATAGTGCAAATGTTTTTGTGAATCATGGAGCAAGGCATTCCTATGGAAGTGTGTCAATAAAATTACGCCAGTGACCTGGTGGAAGGGGATGTGCGGATGTTCTGATTTGTCACAGGTTGCCATAAGAATATTGACTGCTCCCATTACTTCAGCAGCCACTGAGAGATCTTTTAGCACGTTTAGTCGCATTCATACAACACGGAGGAATCGTCTAACAACTCAAGGAGCAGGGAAAATAACATTTGTGGCACACAATTGGAAACTTCTTTCCTCTGAAAGAGGCTCTCAAGTTGCTCCCACGAAAACCCTTTCTTCCACGGATGAGCAGATTGCTTCGCATCATAACGTTTCAAACTTATCTGGTACTCGCAAACGCAAACATCCAATTGACTGTGCTGAGGAAGAAGAAAACGTAGATAATTCTGAGTTGGCAACAACTTCGTCCGGGTCAGATGAAGAAGAAGAAGAAGTAGAATATGAAGGTGAAAGTGGAAGCGAAGTTGATAGTGTCAGTGTCCAATCGGTATCATCAGATGAACAGTACCGATCTGTGAAGTTGTGTCATTTTTACAGTTTTACGATTGATTTTTTATATGTACCGTTTACTAGCATAGAGTGTATATAGGCTACTAATACTGTACAGTATACAATTATATAGAGATACTACTCACTTTAAAATAATTTTGATCGGTGTTTTTTTGTTATTTTTCTCTTGGATCCTATTCCTATATATATGGGAATAGTTTTTATGGATCTATCCTGCTCTATATATACCATATGTGTGTATATTTTATTTTTTATTTAATAAATATTATTCTTTTTGAGGTATTAAGTTGTTTAAATCAAAATTCCCAAAATTTCCCGTCCAGGGGAATATTCCCGGGAATATTCCTGGGAATATTCCCCAGAAATAAATTCCCGGGAATTTATACATCACTACATACAATACAATCTAATATTGGTATCTGACATGGACAGATCTAACTCGCAATATCCATATCGACAACAACGATCTTAACCACTTTATTTCGGTTATCGGCAGTGCTTCTAGAATCATCCAGATTAGTCCAAACTCCTTGTGGCTGAACATTTTAAATAAAGGTATTTGTTCCATACGGATATCGACAGTACTTGTAAAATCATCCAGATTAGTCCAAAATCCTTGTGGTTGAATATTTTATACAAAGGTATTTGTCCCATAATGTGCGCTTCGAATTTCATATCTTGCTTGCTATGTAGATTTAACCGGAAAACGTATGAATCAGGAACTTAATAACGTTCTGCGTTGTATTCTCTGTGTTTATGGTATATTATTATTCATGCCTAGATAAAGATAATTAGTTTGCAATATATCTGAACGTACTGCAGATATATTTCCTATGAAGTGAAATTGATATGGGTAGAGGTACAGAGAATTTATTTTTCGCTTGAACGAAAGTGAAACGCAATTATAATAAACTAACTATTGATATGATCAGAGATTTTCGGATCTACCGGATCTGCCCTGATGATGGACACTGCAACGCTGTCCGAAACGTCGACTAAAGAAGGAGTTAGCGCAACACGGCATAACACCCCAAAAACAAACAACAAAAATGCTTTTGGCCGTTAAAATCTAAAAACTTACCAGAGATTTTCACTGTGAAAAGTATACCTCATTTTTAAGCCAAAGTTTCAGTCGGCGTTATGCTACGTATACATCTGCGAGCCGAACTGAACCCCAACTTACGGGAAAGAAACGAAGCAACAGCAAATGGCGCGAAACGCCGATTGCTGTTGATTCGGTCCTTTCCTGCAATTCGTGGTACGGTTCGCAAATGTATACCCTACCCTTACAGTGTACATTATCTGCCCTGATGGTGGCTAAAGGAGGTAGCGAAACACGGCATAATAAACGTACACGGAGAAAACTTACCGATATAAAATATTGTTAATTTATTAAAAATCTTTTCAAATTATTTGTAATCCTGTTGAAAACGGGACTGCAGGCCCACGAATGAATAGATATTTTTCATGGTTAACATTTAGTAAAAAAGGAATTTTCGCAATTCGTCATTATTTTTTAACAGGGCAAACAAAGTGCATGGACACGTGCTATATACAGAGTGTCCGGAAACTCGTAGTACAAGCGGGAAACTGGTGAATCTACATCACATTTGGAGTCGATTTTGTATTATATTTTTTTTTATTTGAGCTTTCGTTATCGAGTAAATCGAGTTTGAAGTTGATTTTTTTTTTTTTTTTTTTTTTTTTTTTAATCAAATTTTTATAAATTATTACTGAAGATCAAAGTACCCAACTAATTAAAACTATTTGAAAGTAAAACAAATGAAGAAACTCGGATTTGAAGCATTATTTTGAAATCACCCTTCATTTAACCCGGTGTAATCATAAAATATTTCTGCTCTGCAGGGTTAAAACATCTGTTATTCAACCCTAAACACCAGAAAAAACTTTAACCCTAAAATAGCCGAAAAATATTTTTTTTTGGTTTTTTTTTTTTTTTTTTTGAAAATGCTCAAATCAAAAAACTTTATGTTTTTTTGGGTTCCCCATGTGGTGTAGATTCTCCAGTTTCCCGCTTGTACTACGAGTTTCCGGACACCGTGTATATTCGGAAAGTAACAAATTTATGTGTTTTTATTTTAAAATATGCAGAACCACAAATTTAATTATTTTTACAAATACGTAATAAAAAAACGATAATAATTGTTAAGAAATTTTATAAATTAATAAAATACGACTCATTTAAAATAGTGCAAAATTCTCTCGACAAATGTTGCAATTAAGGATACAATGTGGATTTTTTCGGACCTATAACATAAGTATAAGTACTCATATTGAAACATATATTATTTTAAATAACAGAACAAAATGGGTTTTTAATAATTTTCGATTTTTTTCCATCGAGCTAATGTCATATAATTATAATTTCGGCTTTACAAATGTATAGATATTATCTAAAAAAACAACATAATTTTAATATTTAATAAGACAATATTAGCGATTCCTAAACGAAAATTCGAAACAGTAAAAAATCTGAAAAAGATACGGTCACATTTAGGACTCGAACCCAGGACCCTTTCCTTGCCACTGAACCGCCCTACAAACTGAGCTAATGTGACCCTATCTCCTTCGGTCATATTTAACTGTATCATACTTCGAATACGAACTACCAACAATTAGCTCAGTTGGTAGAGCGGTGCTCCGAGAAGGTTCGAGTCCTGGATGTGACCGTATCTTTTTCTCTCTGAACGAAGCTGATGAAGCGATGTATGGCGTTTCATCTTCTCTGCCTACCGATTTGCGTGATGCAAACATGTGCTCCTTAGTAAGTGATACAATAAGAGTAAACAGTAACCTTGCCTCCTCTGTTTAGCGAGACAATAATTGCAGGAGGGGGCGGAGGAACTCACTGGGTGATGTCACTGTGATGGCGGTCCAATCCAATGTCAGAATATTATTATATCTGTCATGGTAACCACCTCAATCTATACCTAAAGCTACATAGTACAGACACAGATGTATGTGTGCAGATTATTAACTATCCCGCAGCCAAGTGGGGGAGTAGGTAGTATCCAAAATTACTATCCTCCATATATTAGCTTCAATACTTGTCATATCATTTTAGTATTTTACGTATTCCTGCGCAAATACATATGTAAGTTATCATTAATAATTGACTGAATAATTGAGATTTCTATATTTTAAAAGCCCATAAGACAGAAAAATGCATGGCGTCTTCGGAAGACCCACTTGGTAACAGACTTTTTTTTGGCATCTTGGCCTGTCTAGAGTTAAACTCAAACATAATTTCGCATGTTTTTATCTAAGCTCACTTCATGCGGCAAACATTCTAGAAAATGGATTTTGTTCTAAAAGTCATGTCTTTGAAAATAATACATGATTTGATTGCAATTTTTTGCACATACGAGAAATTGATGTATGTTCTCACGATTTCGGGCCTTACTAATAAAACATCAATTTAAAAATGTTACTCGTTAAGTTACAAAAGTAAAAAAAAATTAACTTATTAATGTTGTTTTCCGTTATTGGAAGGTTGGTATTTTTTACTCATTGTTATTTCATTGTATTTTTTTAATGTGAATCCATTGTCTATAATAATAACATGGCATTTATATAGCGCAGTTTAGTGTTATTTCAGTTCGAGTGAGCTTTGTTATAATAAATTTAAAAACTTTAATTTAGTATTAGCGGTCATGTTCTTAAAAGTATTCCTACAGTGTGCCTTACCCAATACAGATCTAATATTATAACACTAAATATACTGTTTATACAAAGTGATGGCAAAACCTAGAATAACAATAACAGCAGGACAGGACAAAACAAGAATATTAACATTAAATACATAACATATAACAGGAGGCAGTTTGTGCTCAGAAATGAGAATCTTCTGAGCAGACATTTAAAAAGGTACAATAAGGAGGCAACCGAAACCAAACAATTACCTGAAGTTTTAGAATATGGCTTATTATAAAATATTGAAAAGAAGTTGAGATTTATGAGTGATGAGATGTTTTAACACATTTTGATCGGGCAGTTTTCGGCCGCGTAGGTACTAGTGCTGGTAACGGGTGATTTTTCGCGTAATTTCGCGCTAACGTAGACCTCTAGAAAAATTGCGATAACTTCAAAAATATTTGTTTGATTTCAATAATTCTTTTTTCATTTTATTTCATTGTATTTTATTATATTTAGAAATGTATTCTTCATCGTTAAACTAGTGCAGAATTTCACATAAAGTAGGAAAGTTTTGAAAAAAATAATATTTTTTTTACATAACATCCTTTATTTTACAAATTATACACAAAAATTATTTCTAAATGTAAAATAAAAATTATTATTGCATGGCTACAACCCTACAGACGCTATATAGCGAAAACTCAAGTATATTGGAACCCGTATTTTAACTCATACCACTCCTTTGTCGAGTGTGGCTCGACATTATATTTCTTACACCAACTCCTATGTCGAGTCATACTCGACATTATAGTAACGCAATTTCGAAAAATAATTTAAATTATCAAATGTATTTTTTTTTTCTTTTAAACACTTTATATCTCATTCTGAATATTCCGAATACGCAAAATACATATATCTCGTCAAGTTTCGCCTTTTAGATAATTTTTAAAATCGTATTATTTTTAACCTTGTAAATGCACTGCGCAGTTATTTGGTTGCGACGCATGTAAGTAGGTAGGTACTTGCCTGTCTACCTGCGTAACAATAGGAAGCGCTGAGGGATTTCTCCCAACACATAACAAAGGATTCTTATACCTATTCACTTGTTATCACATAATATTTTGTTCTGTTTGTGTATTTACATTTGTTTTTACTGTTTTTAGTAGCAAATATTTCGTGGCCGAGAAAGCACATGTGTCGTTCGGTCTTGAAAATAATACTCAGTAATTAGGTGAAAATATAGTTTTACATTTCTTTTTCTTCATAATTAGTGATTTGTTAGTAATAATTTAACGTGCTTTATTATATACTTTCGAAGAAGAATTTCTTTCAATAGAATTTCGTGTGCCATTACAAAGACCAGGTCGACTGTCCTCAAGTGACACCATCCAGCGCTTAGATGGAAAATCTCATTTTATTTTTTCACATAAGAAACATAAAGACTGTATAGTGTGTTCCAATCGGAAAATTCGGGGAGGGAGAAAAGAAACAACGTTCTATTGTGAAACTTGTGATAGGAAACCTGGCCTCCATCCAGGAGAATGTTTCAAGAAATACCACACACTGAAAAAGTTTAAGTGAATAACGGCATATTAAGTTGTTAATTTTATATATTTCTATGTTTTTTGTACTCTATGTAAAGAAAGAGTAATAAAAATTACATATTTTAAAATTTTTTGTTTAACTTTTTATTGAGGCCACTTTTTATCCCTTTTTTGTAAATTAATTAAGGAGTTGGTAGTAGGTAATTAAAAAAAAAATTAGGAGTGCAAAGGGTTAACGTGACCCGCGCTCCACTAACAATCTATCAAAAACGTATAAATACGTGATCCGCTCTCTAGCATTAATTTGCTAAAAACGTATTAAACGTATTATTATCGTGATCCGATTACAATGTTTTAGTTTTTAAAGCCCGTTTAAATACAACCAAATTCTGGAGATAAGTAAGAACTGAGGGAAGTCTATTTCAAAAGAGCGATCATTTCGTGTAACAGGTCTATCCTGTATACATTAAACTAACTAACTAACTGACAATCACGCCGTTTCTCCGCAGAGGTAGGCAGAGATGACGGACCGCCAAACAACAATTTCCTAATTTGAGAGGCGAGTTTGGGAAACCCTTTATTGGATTACCAACGCCCCTGCGTTCACTCAGAGTGGTTCGCTAATCTTAGGTGATTTGTGGTGCCCGGGTTCATCGGGTGAGGTGTGTTCAGGATGCGCCTATCCACCAACTGCGTGGGGTGCCAGATCGGGAGAGGCTGCTTTGGGGAGACCTTTTACCTTTCCAAGTGGTATCTCGACCCATCGCATTGCGCCATAGTGGGAGGGATATATTCATATGTCCGTCACTCCTGAACACACTGATCCCTAGATTCCTACACAACCCTCATACCTACATTTTACCTTCTCAGAACTTCGTCTCCTTCATTTCCTTCCAAAAGACCCTCAACACAGCATCCCAAAGATGATATAGACCCTGAAGGAACCTCCTGTGTAAGGTAAATGATAAAAATAAGAACTCTGTCTTGACACACACTCCTTGCCTCATACATCGTTTCGTATATACTCATCTAATATTCGAATCCTGACATGGCCGGACAAAAGTATCTGACTCACTTGATCGTGCCATGTCTTTCTCGGGCGTCCCTGACTTCTTCTATCATTCACAATTGCCTCGTATATTCTCTTTACACTTCTTTCTTCGTTCATTCGCTCTACATGCTCAAACCATCCTTTCTTAATCTTACTCATTACGCTTGCATCAGCCTTGTATTCTTTTCAGATCTCCACATTTCTCCCACGATCGTACATGGTTTTACGACACATGCGCCTCAGGGATCTCATTTGTACAGCATTCATCCTTCCTCTGCTAGTTCCATGCCTCACTGTCACACTTAAGGGAAGTTTAAAATTTCTCCAAAACATGAAACGGCGCTCGTCAATGCTTCTATTTAATAACTCTTCGGCGAGATGGCGCCACTATAGTCAATACTCTGATTGCTTCGGATTATGTTTGTTCTTCCAATATTACATCTCGTACTGGATTGATCCGTCAGCAACACACGAGCCGGCTGGCTCCAGGAAAACCGTCTTGTGTCATGTCAAAAAATGACGCTTCGTTTTCTTACTAACATCTCTATAGATAAACTGGTGATACCAGTGCGTAAAAACACAAAGACAATTTACTGCCTGTGCGTGTAGGTACCGCTACATGGTTGCATAATTTATATGTAACAATATTAAGGGTGGTACAAGCTTCAAAATTGATTTTAAATTTACTTTTATTTTTATGCATTTACCCTTGTTTCGATATCTCTATAAGCCTTCCATCTCTTTGATCGTTTTATGTTTACATCAATAAAGTTGTATACCGTTATTGGAAAGTTGTTATAATAATAATAATAATAAATATCTTTATTGTGACAAATTATCAAACTATAACTATAGAAATACATGAAAGACTGTTTTGTGTACATTGGTTTATAAATTAAATGAGTATATAATTTTATATATATTTTTTTTTTTAAATGTTAATCCTGTTTCTGTTGGGTACATTAATAAAATAAAATAAAAATCAGAAACCGAGTTTATTGCTGAACGAAGACTCCCAGTTGAAGAAGTTTCCCAGGTTTATTTAATTCCTATTTGCCCCTTGTGCGCCCTTTCGGCGGCGTTTTCATTTGCTAACTAATGGACACAGATTTGTAGATTCTGAGAAAAACAGAGGGAAATGAAATGAAAAGCATTTCGACACTGCTCGAAGGGAGGGAACTGAGGCGATGGAGTAATGTGATTACACAAAGGAATAAAAGATATGAAAAAACAAGAGTAATGAACGTAAATACCTTAAGACAAACAAGACTTAATAAAGCCATTTTCACTAAGGCGGGTCCTCTTTTCCGCAAATATTGAACCAAATGTTTTTGCAAACATGAGAAATGAGTCGTGTCTGTACACTTTTTTGTATGAAGACGCAATGTTTATGCAAACGTTTGGTTCAATGTTTGTGGTAATCACTGTCCAGTTCGAAACACACGGCTAAACAAACTATTCCACATACCACACTCAAAAACTAACTACACACATCATTTTTCGGAAGGACATGCACAAAATACAATAATATATTTTCAGACACCGATGTTTTCCATTTGCCCTTAGTCCAGTTTACTAAATGCATATTGGAGAAAAATAAATCGGTATTATTACGTATTACGTACCCTCTCCCCCTGCTGTGTGTAAGATATCTCAGTTATTTTCACTGAGGTGTTTTATGTTTTTCTGTTTATTTGTGTTTTTTTTCTGTATGTTCTGTATTCACTGGTTAATGCAACATGTAAAATGTAATTATTTATATAAAATTCTAAAACTGTTTGTTTCCCCAAAACGTTAAAGTAATGTTTGTGAAAACGCATACAGTAAATCCGCCTTTATATAAAGTCATTTTCATTAAAGCGAGTCTCCACAAACATTGAATTAAATTTTTATGCGAAAAATAGAAATGGGGCGTATCTGTACACATTTTTGTATACAGACGCAATGTATGTGCAAACATTTAGTTCCCGCCCTTTACATAAACAAAAGCAAGCAATTTATGCTCTTCTCTCCTCCAAAGACCCGAAATCATTTACGTGGAAACACAAAACGCTAAAAATAGTAGTTCTGTGAACAGTAGATCTCGCGGGATGTTTCTAATTTTCTCTCATTATTAAATTATTTATTAAAACCAAAATTTTCTCATAAGATTTGTAAGTAAGTACTTAAATACCTACCTACTTCATTATAAACCATATACTTTTTTTTCAAATAAGGAATGATACAATTTGTCCAAAAAGACGTCACGATCTCATTGTCAATTATTTTTTCAAAGTTTCTTCCGTCAGGTAGGTAGTAGGTACCATCATATTGATAAAATGTTCAAAAACACGAAGGTTTGCACTTTTGTAAAAATAATCTTTAGCCAAACAATTAAAACGGCCATCATCTTGCACCGGAACCGGAACGTACAAACAAATTTACAGACACACACGAAGCAGTACTTCACGACGCTCAGTAAATGAGTTAATTTTCATTGGTCTTTCTGAGGCCCACGATTCGATAAATGGAAATTAGCAAAAAAAATGTATTTTAATTAATTTAAAAATAAAAACATATATATTTATGAACCATCCGATCAATGCCAGAGCGATATTTGTTGTCGCCGTTTCTATGAAAATAACACTGCAAAACACTATTACGATTAACTAATAATATAAACAAGAACAAACACACATATTTAAAATACACAGCAAATAACATCCGCATTTTTTTATATACCCATATGCTGCATTCTGCATAACTCCATTCGTAATTGATTATTCCTAGGTCACAGGTAATTATTATTACGGACTATTCAATGCAGGTATTATAAATTACTGTTTATAAACAATACTTATTCATTGCACATCGCGTATTGACATTTCATTGCAATATAAACTATTGGTCTTACATTTGATCAATATCTTAAGTGGAATACACATTGCCTACTTATCACGAATAAACTTATAAAACAAATTTATTGCTTCAAAAACATTAGAAACATTGTTCGAGGAACGAACAAGGGTTGGGATAGCCGTATTTGGAAGGGCTATTCCACACAGATAAAGCATGGATAAAGCCTATGGCTTATGACAGGCGAATGCGACAACACAATTTGTAAGGTTAATTCACAGTCAGCTTACCTGGTGGCGAACGAAATCTGCATCTCGAGAATCATCTGTCAGCACTGGAACGGTGATCGTTGTACGATAGCACTCGTTATGCTGAATTGGATTGCGATAGTTGCGATAAAATACGTTTAAGGGATTATTCCGATAAATAACCGGCGAGAGTACACACATTGGTTTTGACAAGACGAACGTTTCGATGCGATTGTACGGCTCACGGCACTCCGTGATTATAGTTGACGTGTGTGAATTCAAACTGTACAGTTCAAATTCTGACAATACTATTTGTCAGCACACGGCCTGTCAAAAGCAAATCGGCGTGACGGAACAAACATACTAGACTCCAAATCTATGAAAATTGTTTATTACTCTCTTTGTCAATCTATCATTGAGTATGGAATAATCGCATCGGGAGGTGCAACACTATCAGCTATAGATTCGTTATCGAAGGCACAAAAATTAATTATAAAAGTTATTCTTAAACTTCCCTTGGAAATAAGTACTGCAGATATATTCTACAAATTCTATGTATTAGATATTCGACAAATTTACACAAAAACTATCTTAACTCATCTGTTTAAAAATAAAACACATCCATTTTATGAAAATACCCAAAATATTGTAAACACGAGGCATGTGATGAAAGGCTTTAAATCACAGTGAAGAAAAAAAAACAGATAAACCATAGCTGCAAGAAAATATGCAAATTATTTATGAAAACGGACATGCTAACGACATCTGGCGGAGAAAGAATTGATCCAGCTTGCTTGCAGTAGACACCTGTAATAGTTGAAATTAAATCAAGGTTCCGGGACGAAAGCAGAGAGGTCGTAAAATCGTCTAGGACGACTGGTACTTCCCCTTTCCTAGGCCTAAAAATAAATATTGAATTTTGTCAACCAATAGATCTGAACAAAGAGCTATAAAATTTTGAGTAACCAATCAGTGAACGGAGAGGCGTACACCAAATACAGACAAAGGAATGAACTGTGGATCGGGCAATAAAAAAGATAATTAACGACATTTCGATTCTCACAGAAATTAGAGGTGAACGCACTTTAGGGTCAACATCGACTTTCAAGGTGACAAACTCCTGGGAATGTTTACAATAACTGAGACATTTATGGGGTATCGAACCATTGAAATCGGGTGCTTGGAAGTTTTACAAGTTGTAAAGCGCACACACAAAAATGCAATGAAAAAAAATTATAAACGTGATAGTATAAAAAAGGACGGGAAAAGCGAAGGAAAGTTACTGGCAGAATTTTCAACTGTAGTACAATTATTTATGATAGAAGGAGGGTGTCATGTTCGATAAAAATCGTACTAAAGAGAGGAGTGAGTGTTGGAAACAATGGAAATTAATCGTTATCAATTTAAGATGAAACAGACATATTGGTAAATCAATTTTGAAAAATCTCGCAAAAAAAATACACATTTTAGAAAAGTGCGGCGATCGAATGGAAGGATAATACAGAGATTTTGGACTGCTACGAAGGTTCTAGGGACGTGAAAATCGAGTATCGGAAGAAGACAGTAAAACTAAACATATAGCGATAGATTAGATTCAGGAAAAGTAGACATTTTACATAATTATTAGGTTAGATATATATTAGAGTTACCCAATATTACGGAGGGATCGAAACAAGATAAAAGGTTGGCGGTCTCATGTATATTTTGAAGGATAAACAACCAAAATCCGAACATGATTTTTATTTACGTTAAGGTAATAAACGATTAGAAAAGCGATTAACTTTAACGTTGGGCTTATGAAGTATTTAGATTAGACAAAAGAGATTAAAATTAATAGGTTTGAAATTAAACTAAATTTACGAGTCTAGTACCAAAATTTTAAACGTAAACAGATGTCAATGCATATGTTTTATGTGAAATCTTGTAAGTGAGGGATGGAGAATGGGCGGAGATTGGGTCAGGCAATAAAAATGACAGATATCCCAGAGTCTAATTAGGTACATCTCCCATAGAAGTGTGGAAAACTATATATTAATTAATAATAAATGAAGTATGAAATTTCCCAGCAGACCACACACATCGGGAAAAGTGAAGAAAAGATAAAAGGAAGGGTAAAGAACGGAGATAGGAAATGATCCATGTGGAGAAAAGCGATACAATTCGAATTTATCCGTGAAATTAATAAATACGACTTGGAAAATGAGTAATTATAAGAGTTATGAGAAATGACATAAGAATCAAGAAGAAATTGTGCAAGAAAACGTCGCGGATAAAAATAAAATTCAAAGATAAAGGAAAAACTCAAATCTGCGACAGGGAGATAGAAAGTACGGGTGGAAATGGAAAAGCTCATATAAGTAACAATAAAATTAAGTAGAATTTAAACAAATCGAAATTCAAAAATGCGTAGTAAAGATTTCGACATGGATTTAAACAATTTTCGCACGAGATGCATAAAATTGAGATGTATATATATATTATTGAGGACGGACCTATCGCAAATTGAGAAAAAAAGGAACACAAAATCATGAGAATTTAACTACATTTTGTATGAACACAGGACAAAGGAAGCTTGGGCGATTAACACAGACTTACCCGATTCGGACCCTATCGATTTAGATTTGTGAGATGGAGACTGACCACCGCCTTGAGCCGGAAAGCAGAACATCTTATGGAAGCACAATCGATATTGATGGAAGGGGTGTTCGGATTTACGAGTTGATAGGAGATAGAATTAAGCATCAAGAGAAATTCAGATACGTCTTTTGGAACCTGAGAGGGGTATAAAAGATGGAACACATCAGTCAGGAGACAGTCGCGCCGAGGATTCGAAAAGTTGTTACGTGGCAGTACTACGTCTTTGGTAGGATTAACAGTGAAAAATCTTTAAGTGTTAAATTTTAAATAAGCCCTGGACTTAGGAAAATTTTGTGAAAAATACAAGTGCTAGAGTCAGTGAAATTTAATAAGTCAGTTAAATTAAATCAAACAGTGAAAATAAATACAGTTTAAACTCAGTGCTTTAAAAGTAAAGTGTGAAGTGCTTAAAAGTGTTAAAAGTGGATAGTGCAAAAAGTGTTAAAAGTGAATTTTTAAAATCTAAAAATAATTATTTCATTCAAAGTGAAAACATTAGAATTTAGTGGAGAGTTTTATCGTTAATCTAGAGTGAACGGGTTCGCGGATTGATATTTAAAAATAGATTATAATTTAACATCAATTTGGTAAAAAAAAAAAAAATAATAATAATAGTAATAAATATTTACGTCTTAGTTTAAAATAAACACAATCTAGACAGTTCGAAAAGAAATAACAACAAATGCTCAAACCTTTGTTCTAAAAGTAACAGTTCGGAAAAGAAATTAATTTATTAAGAATCGAGATAATTAAAAGTCTGCGCAATTCGGAAAAAATTTTCTTATAAAAATATATAAAAAGAAATTTAGAATTAAAAAATTTGATCAATTAAAATCCATCGTGCGTATAGCGACAGTGTTAAAAGTGTTTGTCATTTTAACCGGAATTCTAAACATCAATCTACCATTTCGAAAAAAGTATTTTAACAGCTATCATTCAAAAGCCTAAACTAGAAAAGTGTTATTAAATCAACGGGTTTTCTGAATTAGGATTTCGTTCGGAAGAAAAATTAAATATCAGCTAATTTATACGATTCAAGCGAGAATAAAATATTAAATAGGAATAAATAGTCGAAAAGATTTATTTTGAAATTAGTTGAAAAATACAATTAATTAGGTAGGATTTCTTCATCAAGGTTGTTGTGTACTACCCGACCGGAAATACCTTGACGTGGGTAAGTTTTCCTTTTATAAATAATTTTCAGGTCCCAGGAGACACAGAAGGGCTGTGAAGTGGAAGTATATCAATTGAATATTAAATTAAAACAACAAAACAAAGAATTACACATTAATATATGTATATTGTATATTTGTATATATATTTATAAATATAAAATAATATATTGTATATAAAGAATATATATATGAGTAATGTAATTATATATATGTATTTTATTTATTAATCGAAGCATCGAAATGGTAGCGATTTTTAATACCTACCCGAGGACATATCTATATTATTGAAAAAGAAAATATGTATTTATTAATATTCCAGACTATGTAGAATCATATATTTTATATTTATTTATTAATATATGTACTCTTAGTTAACATATTTTGATAATCGAGATATGTGTACTTATATATGTATATTTATTCTTCATTTAACCTAGTAAGTTTACTAAATTCGGAAAATGAAAAATAGTTTAACTTCAATAAAGGATTTAAAAATATTTTAATAAATAGTGCACAATAAAAGTAAAGAGGCACAAATGACTTCTAAGGAATTTTAAAATAAACAAATCTCACATTTAGGTTAGTGTGTCAGGAGATGTTTATATTATTTGTTTACAAATAAAGAGCTCACTGGAGAATTGGGTCAACTGCATAGTTTGGAAACGACCTTGGCCGTAACTAGATAATTTACCGGAGTTATAAGGATAAACATCAGGATGTTATTGTGCAATGTGCAGCGATTTGGGCCATTCACGAATGCTTATCGTTCGCAAACGACAATTGAAAAATCACGGGTTAGCCAGATTTATATCAAAAAATTACATGAAACATTTGAATACCATTGTTTAGATAATCGCACAGTTTTATTAGTTACTTGAAACAGCTGGAAGATGCGTGCTTACAAATACCTATCAATCACAATCGACAATTGAAAAATCACGGGTTAGTAGGATTATATCGAATAATTATACGAAACATTTGAATTTTATTGATTGGGTGCTCATACAGAACCCCATCAGTTGCCTGAGATATTTGAGGGTCGAGTACTCTCTAATGTGGCAATCAACTACTTGAAACAATTGGAAAATCACGGGATAGGATGAACAAAAATTAATGTTGAACCCTGGAGGTAAAATTTAAAACAAATACAGTTCATCTATAGGAGGCAGTGGTCGCTCCTATAACAAGACCATTAACCAAATCAAATAGAGATGGCGATTCTCTTAAATAAAAACGTCAAAACCAAACAAACAAAAGCCTGGAGTTCGATAGCTCTCCAAAACAAACTATCAAATATGATCTTATTCTACTAGTATTTATTAGTATCACCTTATTAGTACGTATATATTCGGTTACCAGACCTAGAGCTTCGCAGAGTTCTTGGCGCGAGATCCGAGCTCGGAATGCGAGGTAGATAGCCTCGTATTGCGAGTTATAAACCTTTCCCAAACTGTATGTATACATATATTTATTCGTATGTACTGTTTACTGGAGAATGCGGACCTGCATACAGCTTGCATTTTAGGTCTTATAGACCACTCTCGCATTTTCTTTTAAACGTGGAATGAGGATTCACGACCCGTAAGTCCACACCAACCGTGAGTATATGATTGTATATAGGACGAAACCGGTTCGCCCTAAGTAAATTGTAGTCCAAGGAGGGGTCGGAATTTGGGGGTATCGGGACTCGAGGGGAAACTTGAAGGCAGTACATGATGACGTGGAAGGCTCTTTGGGACGCGATAACTTAGGTATCAATCAAGGAGCCGTGTCAAAGGATTGTGCGAATTTCTTGTTGACTCAAGATCATCTCGTTTACTTGCAGGAGGATTTGGAGCCAAATTATGCCAGCAAATGGGCTATTCCGAGTTCGTCAAATATGCAATTAACTAATTACATTAACCTACTAAATCAATCTTTACATGTACCTTATAGCAGCAGAATCAAAAAGGAGTGGCGCCAAACAGACCCAAGAGTTTACCAAAATCAAATTTACTAACAATTAACCATTTGAGTTATATTTAATTACCTGTCCAAATAAACATGTATAATATCTTTTGTCAGCGTTTAACTACGACTTTGTTAGGGTGCAGGGAATCAGAATAATTACAATAGGAAAGTTAGCTCATTCAGGGAATTCATTTAAGTCTAGGTTTGCAATGGAAAGACCAATTAAATTGTGAAACTCAACACCTCGATCAGAACCAAGGGGGTTACCACAAAAATGAATGTAATTAAAATCCTATATCATAAATCAAAAAAATTACACAACGTTTGATGGAATTTAATTACAATATAAATACGGAAATATTTGCGTTCAAGCTCGTAAATAACGTATTAATTAGTTAAGTACATATGTCTATAAAGATATATAGTACAAGAGAGCTTTAAGTAGCGTTCTGTAGATATCAAAGAAAAGGGTCCAATTTTCATGGAGGCTTATGTGTTGTAGGGGAGGAATTTTCCATCCCTGCGAACACATATACAAAGCCTTAGAAAAAAATTAAATATCGGTCATAGCCAAGAGAGAAGAAAATTTTATATTGTTTTAAACAAATAAAAATAAAAGAAAATGGTGAAAAGGCGAAAACATTACAGGCACAAAACCAAAGAACTCATACAAACACCTAAAACAAACACAACATTTGGTCAAAGAAATTTCAAATACATTGCGTCTAAAATATACAATAACCTACCTGAAAAAAACAAGAAAACCGAATAATATTAACAAATACAAAATCCTGATCAATCAATGGATCATCGAAAAAGGTCGTGCAATAATTAGTCACCTCACCCAAATATAATCCTCTATCTCATTATTGTTACCACTACCAACCGACCTGAAAATTTTTGTCAAATATTTTTGCTTTATTGAAAAATGTACTTTATTTTAATATTATAAAATATTTGTAAACTAGTCTATCTCGGCACAGGATTTCCTAGTGAGACAGGCAAAGCCAAAAAAAATATGTAAATCTTTTTATATAGATGCACATAATAAATAATTAATAATAAAATAATAAAGTCATTTTGTGTTAAGAAAACAATAAATTTAAATTTATTAAGAATCATTTTCCTATGATATGCTCATGTTATTTTTCACAAGAGCGCCCCTGTCTGTACATTGTAAGGAATGGGGAACTGTATCGCCACCCGGTCGGGCGGTGAGGCGGGCTAAGGCAGGGCCTGTAGGAAGGGAATATTTATTATTGCGGGTCTTGGAAGAGGCCAGGATTATAATATGAAAGAGAAAAACACATGCAGACAGCTCGTTCCACAAGAGAGCCGACTTGCACAAAAACGAGTCAAAGAAACAACCCGTTCTCATGAAGACAATATGAACTTTCGTGAAAAGGTGTTCTGCTTGTGTCCGTCGAGTTAGCTAGCTCCTCGGAGCAGAATCCATTGAAATACCTGTAGAATAACCTTTAAGGGGGGGCTAGGGTTTAAAAATTATTTTTTTTGCATTTTTTTTAATTTTTTTAAAATAAATGCTTAATATGTTAAAAATATTGTGTACAAATTTCAAGTTGATTGGAGTAAAATTGACGAAGTTACGAGTATTTTTATACCTGTCGGATTTTAATCCCTACCCGACCATACATATAAGCCGAGCAGAGCAGGAAGCCGAGAGACAAACTAAAGAAGGCAGGATTCGTCGTAGACAACAATAACAATACACATTTTCCTAAACATAAGAAACATATATAAATTAAAACAATTGAAAACAATATATTATGCACTATGCCAATCAATAATAGAATATGGAATAATTGCTTGGGGAGGAGCAACAAACGCAGCTATCGCTCAAATAGAAATCGCACAGAAAACGATATTAAAAGTAATACTCAAAAAACATAAACTAACCGACACAGACCAAATATTTAAAAGCTGTGACGTACTTGATATACGCCAATTATATGTTAAAACACTACTAAACTACATTTTCGACCAAAAAAACATACCCCAACAAACACAAAATATCACTAATAGACCGGTCAGACAAGCGTACAAAGAAAACATAAAAACTCCGACGGTAAACACTACCTTTGGACAAAGACACCATAAATACCACGCTATTAAAGCATTCAACAGTCTTCCACTTGAAACAAAAATTGAGGAAAATAAAAATAAATTCAAACACAAAATAAAAAAATGGATTAAGGAACAAAAAGACAATATTACCAAAATACTATAACATAAAAGAATAAAACATATACACGCAACACAAAAAAAAATTTATAAAACACGCAACACGCACAAACACATATATCATTATAAATGCCGATTTACATTCTCTTTTGATATTTTTCTTTTAGTGTTATAATTATATTTTAATTTTTAATCTTCATTTTTTATTTTAAATTTGTCTTTATTTTAATGTTGTTTTTATTTTTTTTTTTTTTTTTTAAATGTATAAATTCTTAAATTATAAAATGGGGGCCTCAGCACGGGTAAACAACCCAGTGAGGCCAACATTACTAAATTTAAATATGAAATATTGTAAAAAAAATGTATCAACAATAAAAAAAATAAAAAAAGACAGGAGCAAAAAGGTGCTTTAGACATCAAGGAAGATAGCAACATCCTTTATGGACCTGGCATTGATGATTCCGTGTGAGGTAAGCCGATAAAACTTGCCTATAAACGTTTAATACCAGATTTTTTAGTGTTCAAAACTTTATAGCGTTTTTCCCAACTCACGTTTTCAAAGTCGGTGCCCGTCATAACTTCAAAACTACTGCACCGATCCTTTTGAAATTTTGAAAACTATTTCTGTACATAATTTACGAGGTAACGCTGGAGAGTTTTTTCAAATTTGTTAATAATTATTATTTTACAATAACAAATTAGCCGATTTTTTTCACTAAAAATAGCGTTTTTCCCTTCAAAGTGTTCCAAAAAAGTGAAAAATTAAAATTTTTAAAAACCCTCCCAGCGTTACCTGGGAAAACTATTATCTAACGAATGAACTTTGATTTTTTTGATTTCAGATGACCCAGCACCGAGTTATGAGGGGCACCGCCATTCTACTTTTTTTTGAGACACGTCCGAATAATTGCTGCCATTGCCGTGTTTTTTAATATTTCTCCGTGAAAATTTTATACAACATTTTTAAAATGCCATACTTTACTGTACTATTAGATTTAATAAAAATATTTTAACTGTGTTGTCACAAAAAATTCACAAAAAAATGCCTTTTTTCGTATGAATTAACCCTAGCCCCCCCTTAACCTACTTGATTCTGTTCAAAGGAGAGCGGTCCGACTGACAATCCGTAGTTAACAGACAGATTGCCATCTCTAATGTACGGACGCAATCCGGGCATGCTGAGTCTGTTCTAAGGGTATTTAAACGGAGTCTGCTCTAAAGCTAGATCACCGGTGCATGTGCGTGAAACTCGACGCTCACGAGCGGAACACCCGTTTCTTAGACTCGTTTTTTGTGTAAGGCAGCTCGTATGTGGAACGAGTTACCGGCATCTGTTTTCTTCCTTCGTATAATCCGGGTCTCTTCAAGACCCGCATAACTCACTATTGTAGCTGAGCTACACGGAGCTTATCCTCGACGTACACTGTACTTGTCATATTATTACGTATCATTGTGCACTTATCAAATATCCACGTTTATATTATTTGGCCTAATATGTTCAAATAAGTATATCAAATGTACAATAATAAAAACACACACTTGATATTGTGAGGGCCAAGTGTACAAAATTTCATCAACCTCGGAATAAAACTGTAGATTTGCATAAAAATCAAACTCACGCCCGCCAGACAATATTAATTATATAGATAGACAGATATTTAAATCTATTAAAAAATCTCATTTAGACATGGTGTTGATGATTGAATTACAATGGATTTTCGCGTGAGTTTAAAATAATGATGTCACTAAATATTATAATAATTGATTGATTACCATAATGAAACATATTATTATAATGATGAAGCAGAAAATGATAATTAATATGCAACACACGCCTATGTGATTCTCAATTATCACCCTCTCATAGTTATTCGATAATGAGCCTTAATGACCTCATCACGATATTAATTATAATGCATTAGATTCTATGCTTGCGAAAATGCCCATGCAACTAATCTATTTATTTGTGTGGGTTCTTTTTTTTAAATACATCTTTTTCAATTTCACTTTTGTTTTCGGTAATGAATGAATGCAAAACTTCAAAATTAACACATTCTTTGCGGGAAACGAGAAAACTCGTCATACGCCTTTTTACAGTAAGACGCGGGAGACGAGTTTGCTCGTTTTGTTGCGCAAAGCGGTAAGGAGCGGGAAACTTGTAAACAAGGAGTTCTAAATAGGTGCGGGGTCATGTGTTTTCTATTGTCGGCGGTACCCGATCTATCTACCTGTCAATACAATGAGCTTGAAACACAACAAAAAAATAAAAATAATAAAATCGATGTCGCGTATGTTCCGATCACAAACTACGCAGTGAAATGCGGTACATGTGCAAGTTTTGCAATGTGCCCCTGCATAAAGGAAAGTGTTTCGAACGCTATCACACATTGAAGCACTATTAGGTTATAGTTTTTTTATATGTATTGAAAATTTCTAATTCGATATGTTATATATTGTGAAATACTGTTTTTTTCTATGATTCCCAAGAAAGTAGAAAGTTTTTGATCATAAAAAAGGGAATTACACATACATTTAATAGAGACATCTATTTAAAGTAAAACACTGAAAGTTTCATCGAAAAATATCAAATAGATCATAAGATATTAATATTTTGCGGAAAGTCTAATTTTGGCGCTAAAATTTAAAAAAAAAAACCCCAATTTGGCGGTAAAATGCCTGACCATACAATGTTAAACATCTTCCCGATATCCGATAGAGCTGAAACTAGGCAGATAGACTTCTTGTCGATAATACACGAAATATATGTCGGTCTTACCCGATCGGCGTTTGGCGAGGTTGTGTAGGTAGAGTTGTCAACTTCATTTTCGAGGTGGGAAGGTTCAACCCGCAGTCAAACTATGTATACAGGGTGTATCGGCACTAACCCGACAAACTTTAACCAGCTATTCCTTAGCACATTTGGAGTAAAAAATGTTATGGGCACTTTGCTGTCCGGTAGCATTTTTTTTTTCAATTAAAAACAAAAAAAATAAAATTTCCACACTACATCACTGTCATTGGCATTGCTTTTCGTGTTCAACAGCTGTTATAAGCAAGTATGTCGAAAAGCGTCTTCGCTCTTTCGCACACACTAAATACGACGAATGGTGCCTTGCCATTTCGTTGTGATTGTAAAAGTGCGCCAATATAGGTACACACGTGCATTATTCAACGGAATTCGAATAAAATATTGCCAGATGGGTTTTCAAACTTTGACAAAGGATAAAACAGTGGTGACATGTGGTGAAAATATGAATAGTAAATTTTTTATTAAAAAAAAACGTTACCGGACAGCAAAGTGCACAGTGCACATAAGCACGAGAAGCTTTGAGCAGAACAAAATGGACAAAATAGCGAACAGCTTTGAATGCAAGAATTTTTCATCTTTCTGGAATAAAACCAATGCCGTATTGAAAGCGAAATACACCGCACCGAGCCAGATTGATGGAAAATCTGTAAATAAAGATATTGCTGAAGTTTTCAGAAATACATTCTGCTCCGCACCAGATCAACCGCAAATAATGGTTAAAGAGATTGAGACAAAAACGCATCAACCAGAACAACAGCCGTCCATCGTCATATTACCTGAGATGATCCAGCGAGCAATACGCAACATGGCAGGAGGTAAATCTGCAGGTCACGATGGACTAGTGATAGAACATGTAAAGCATGCGGGGGAGTATTTAACAATACTGCTTGCCTCTCTCTTCACTGCCATGATCGGCCTCGGACACATTCCGAAAGAGCTGTCTAAAACAATAATAATACCGATCCCAAAAAGCCGCCAGTTGAACTTGACATCATCTGTTAATTACAGACCCATATCTCTTGCCACAATAATTGCAAGAATCTTCGAAAAGGTCATCTTAAATTTAACGGAAGACAAGCTCAATACAGAGGACTCTCAAATGGGCTTCAAAGCTGGATGCTCTACTGATACGGCCATATATAGCATGAAACAAACAATCGAATACTATAAAGCCAGAAAAACAACGGTGTACGCATGCTTCCTAGACTTAAGCAAAGCCTTTGACAGGGTTTGTCATAATGCGTTGTGGAAAAAACTGACCGAACGACAAGTTCCACCACAAATTGTTAATATATTGAGAACATGGTACAACCAACAGGAAAACTTTGTCAGATGGAATGAAAGCCTATCAGAAGCAGCCAAATTAAAGTGCGGCGTTAGACAAGGAGGCTCAATGTCCCCAGTGCTTTTCAACGTGTATATGGATGAACTTAGTAAAACACTAAATACGACAAGAATCGGATGCCATATTGCCGGGGTATGTATGAACAATATTAGCTATGCAGACGACATGGTCATACTAGCTCCATCGATAAGAGCGATGAGAAAACTTCTGGCAATATGCGAAGCTTACGTTGACAGTCATGGGCTGATGTACAATGCTAAAAAGTCATCCCTGCTGATATTTAAAGCAAATACTGGTCCCACTGTCATTCCACCCATACGTCTCGGCGGGGCCAACCTGACAATTTGCAGCGAAATCAAATATTTGGGGCATGTCATCACCGATGACCTAAATGATAAAAAAGACATAGAACGTCAAAGAAGAGTACTGAGTGTGAGAGCTAACATGCTTGCCAGGAGATTCAACAAATGCAGTCCTCCGGTGAAGAAGCAACTTTTCCAAACATATTGTATGAGCTTCTACACTAGCGAGCTATGGACGACATACACACAAGGCGTCATGAACACACTCCGAGTACAGTACAACCACGCATACAGAGCCCTATTTGGCCTCCCCTGGCGATGCAGCGCTTCACAGATGTTCACCGAAGGAAGGGTGCATGGTTTTGCTGCTTTGATGCGCCACAGAATAGCCGGGACGAGTCAGCGCTACCAGAGATCGGACAACACTCTTGTCCAGGCCGTTGCCCAGTGGCAGGGAGCGCCTCTACACCGGAGATGGAGAATTTCACTCAAGCCACCATAAAGTCCTAATGTGCACATCAATGTATTGATTTTTTATTTATTATTTTTATTTATATCTTTATTCATTTTATTTTTATGTATTAACTTAAATGTAAACTTTTATGGCAGGCAGAGCATTGCACACACCGCTCTGTCCAGCTGAAATAAACATTATTATTATTATTATTATTATTATAAGATTTTTTTCTCCAAATACGCTAAGGAATAGCTGGTTAAAGTTTGTCGGGTACGTGCCGATACACCCTGTATAAATATATATTTTTTAGTTTTGATTAAAAGGACAAAGAATCCGAGATTGATGGAATTTAGGATGCTAGGGCCTTCAAAGCAAGAAAGACTACGGTCACTGTCTTGTTAAAATGAACACCGGAAAGTCCAATTATGTCATGTGCGTTCGAACCGTGCTTAATTTTAGCTAATAAACAGTGTTATTCTCAAGTGACCTACCAGGTAAGTATGGTACTGTATATTATCGTGATGCTGTGTGGAGGATCTTTTGAATGAAAGGAAGGAGTGCACTTAGGTCTTGAAGATAGGTGTATCAATATTATAGGTAGGAAAGAGAAGAAAACAGAGGCTGGAATCATTCTACAACCGAGTTGTCAAACACAAGAACGAGTCGTAGAAACGACGCGTGAACCAGAGTGGAAGATGCTCTCAGTATCGCCCTTGTGAAAGACCACCATTTAAAATCGAAACGTTGCTTAACTTGGCTTAAGGCGAAGCTTGGTGCTAATCACTATTTTGAACTTTATAACGAATTGGTGTACATTATAAATACCAAAAAATATGTTTTAGAGAAATTGAAGGTTTTACTATCGTTTCGCTTGAATAGAATACAAATAAAAAATAAATTACTCAATAAAAAATATAAATGCAAACTATTACAAAAAATATTTTTTCAATAGAAATGTATGAACGCGTAAAGGAAATAACTTTTAAAAAAATACAGTATTATACCTAAGATTATCTGTGACAGTTTCACTTGATTAACTTTTTTGCTTTCTTATAAAATTATTTACAAAATAAATAAAAAACAGTTTTGTGCTTAAAATCGAACGTTTCTATTCTCCTTTTGTCAAGCGATTTTAATGCCTATTACCTACGATACAAGGTATACCAAGAATATACACATTTTTGGCTTGTAGCTTCCTCTTAAGTCGTGTTTGGTGACCAGATCTGAACAGAGGAAATTTTGATTTTGATTTATTAATTATAAGATTACAAAACATACTTTATTTAACGCGAGATCTACCGTTCAAAGAACTACCAGTAATTAATTTAAACACGCACGACCAGATGTTAAAACCTGTGTCAAGTTCAAATTGCAATGACATACAGAACTAAAAATACAAATTAAATTTGCATTAAAAAAACGAGTCACCCATATACAAGAGACATGATCATTGATTATGCCACGTGACATATCACCTCGATAGAACGATCGAATCGATAGACATATTCGTATGTCTATGATCGTATCAGAAACACTTCAGAGACAACAGTGAGACAATGGATGGCTAAACAAAACAAATAATAAAATTACATTCCAACGAGTAGAGCTATTTCTGAAGGTCGTGAAGGGATTTCTCATTTCCGCTTCAGAAACAGATTACATTGGAAAATAAATACGTTCAACATTCTGACTAAAGCAAATAAATCCAAGTGAAAAAAACTATTGTTTTTTGCGTTTCAACAGCAAAAGATTTTTGTTAAATCTTATATAATAATATTTGACTAATTTATATAGCGCCGCTTTAGTGAAAAATCGCCTCAAGGGCGCTGTACAAATATATTTATTAAATAATAAATACTAAAAGTACTAAATTATCATAAGCAATAATTAGTCGAATAAAAAACTAGTGATTTACATTTAAGACTTATATCATGTGACTTACGACTAAGGCCTACAACTACTGTCTTAATGACATATGTAGAGACTTTCAACTGACATACTTACATTTAAAACACATCGATAAATGGTTTTGACAGGACGAACGTTTTTGTGCGATTGTGCGGTTCACGGCACTCCGTGGTTATAGCTGACGTGTGTGAATTTAAACTGTACAGTTCAAATTCTGATCATACTATTGGTTAGCACACGGCCTGTCAAAATCAATCGGCGTGACGGAACAATACATAAATATCTTAAATGAAGGAAGTGAATGAATTAAATTATTCGTCAATCTTTACCGCATTTAGCCATAAGTTGATAATAGTTTGAATGTCTATAGTTAGAAATAAGAAAGATATTTGCAGAGCTCCCTTGAGGTGATTTTAAACAAAAACGGCGCTATACAAATCATCAAATTATTAAAGGAGGTAGAATGGGTAAGGTTTGGGAAGTACCCGGCTATTCAAATCAGGTTGCAAAGTATGTCTAAAGCCGTTTCAACGTTTCGATTCCGAATAATGCAGTCGGCTCTGAAGGTGGCCAGCGATGATCAATAAGAGGTTTTTTAACCCACCCGCACCGGTGGGGGGTGATACACTTACCCCAAACGGTGATACGTGATTGTTACCAGTTGGTTCGTAAAGGTTAATAAGTACAAAATAATAATTGACCATAAAGACCAAAGCAGCCGATAAAGAATTATGTTATGTAATGAATTTGATTTGAAATTTTATTTAATAGCCTTCCAGATCACATTAAATCGTCAAATTCCTTGTGTACATTTAAAAAGAATGTTAAATTATTTCTGCCATCCGAGGATTTCCAACATATTCTTTCATCTTTGTCCTTTTAAATTGTGGCATAATATTTTGAATAAGTTAATTTTTTCATCCTTTTCTTTTTTAATGTAAATGTTTTTTTCTCTCTTTCTTTCTTCTCTGTTTAAAAAAAAAAGAATAGTTTGTTACATTTTTATTGCAATTAAATATCTTGGTCACACTACATGTTTACAGCATTATATTGTAATGAATAGGCTGATAGGTACCATGTAGGTATCCAATTCGCAGAAACGTCAATGTAACAATATTGTTATCTTAATATTTGAATTATTTTTTTTTAATATTTGTACTATTTTAAATCTCTTATAATCTTTGTACTATTTTTTTAATATTTTGTAAAATTATTAACCTCAACACAGGCTTGTCCTAGTGAGGTTAAAAATTATAACTTAAAAAAAAGATACAATGTAAAGAAACGATAAATAAATAAATAAATAAATGAGTTACGCGTTATTTTCCATCAGTCGAGTGCGACTGTGTATTGTATGTACTGTGTATTGACTGATATTTGCCGTGAACACGGCACGTGTTGCAAAGTGCACTAATTAATACAAGTATTAATTGAATGTTCAATCTGTTCAATATAACCGATACAGGCAGCTTCATTACGCTCAAACGCCAGCGAATTGTTAAATAATAAATGTATTGGGGTTATAAATCACCAGTATGTATTTATTGTTGTTGAATAGAATAGCTTCATCTATAGATGTATTGCACGTCAGCGAGGTGAAATTCAAGACAAATTGTTGAAACAAATTCTCCTCATTATTTTTTAATGATAAACCAATGTTTAGAAGACAAGGTTTTTATGCGTAGCACAAAGGATAACCAATTATTATAAGCATTAATTACTCGCCTGAAATATCCATACAAATTAAAAATATCTCCCTGCGTAAACAACAAATGTAGATATAATATATCTCGACGCCATCTAGTTTTAAAATTCAGCACTAACAAAGCCTTTCCTACAAAAATAAATTTGGTGAAAAAAGAAATCAAGAGATAATAACACTGACACCAAATACAGACTGAAACCGAAATCACTAAACTGAAAAAAACATTATGTAATATATATTTATTTAATATATTTATAATTACTTTATACTATCCATACTACAAAATTTTAATAGTGTAAATCAGCACTGGAGATCCCAATGAGGATATAATTATAAATATATATCCGGTTTTTACAAAAAAAGAAAGATAATATAACAAATATTAATTTTTGAATCCGTGTATATAACCACTGAATAATCACTGAATTATCTGTTCAGCGACTCGCGTAGTATTCTTGTATTTAAATAAAACATGTCGGGGGCAATGTGAATATTTTCAATCAATCTGAAAATGTGTACGGATGGTATCCGGAATGATAATATGGAAATAGGAAATTGGCTGCCGGCTGAAGGCAGGCTGAGCGCATTCCGGAATCCCGCCGCGACGTAACTACAAAGCGGTATTTTTCAGGAATGTGAATTATGGATTCCGGATTCCGAGTGCTTCACAGCGATACGGTATTCCGACATGTCAGGCAGGCGGAAAACGGATGCGAAAAAAATTTTCAGGAATTCTCTCGATATGTAACTACCAAAAGCAATAATAATAATATTTGGATGATTTGTTTAACGCCTTTTTTGTGCAAAATCACCTCAAGGGCGATGTACAAATATATAATACACTTCTACAATGATCTATGTTATTACTAACTATATATGGAGATAATATACAGTACCATACTTACCTGGTAGGTCTCTTGAGATTAATACTTAATTAACATTAACTAAGTTTTTATTAGCGAAATTTAGATACAGGATTTAGGACATAATTGGAAAATTGGATATAATTGGAATTTTTCTCAGGAATGGTATATTTAATTTAAAGGAATGACGGCTTAAAAAGGTAAGTTTTTAGTTTAGACCTGAATTCTGTTGGACTTTGTTATGGATCTTAGTTCAGGAGGGAGTTTATTCCAAACCTTCGGCCCAGATGCTCCGAAAGCGCGATCACCAAACTTAGTATTTGGCTTGCGCTTAGGTTCCATCAGTCTGCCTACAGCTGATGATGTTGCTGATCTAAGAGTTGACTGCCTCAGACCAATGTTTTCCGGGACGCATAGTTCAGAGATGTAGGGTGGGGCCATGTCATTGATAGATTTAAACACCATCCAGCACAATTTGTATAATGGCTTAGAAGAATTTGAGCACTAGTGTAGAGGGCTATTAAAATGGTTACAACAACTATCAATGAATAACCTTTCGTCAAATGTTTTTTCAGTGAAGGTTGTCAAAATGGGTACATTTTAAATAATTACAGAAATAGATTTTGGTACATTCAATGTTCGTTTGTTCAAAATCTTAAATCTCCAATTGCTTTGAAATTTGAACACAACGTTTCATTCGAATACGCGTGTTATTATATGAGTTGTTTACTATGATCGCTCTTTTAGTGTAACAGGCCCGCTCATATGGAATAGACTGCCCTCAGATCTTACTAATCTCCAGAATTTCTCTGAATTTAAACGGGCTTTACTCTTTTTAGGGTGAATTGCCTAATACAAAAAAAAAATTATTTAAAAAATGTTACCATTCATAAATCTTAACTTCTTTTCAATATTTTATAATAGGCCATATTCTAAAACTTCCGGTAATTGTTTGGTTTCGGTTGCCTCCTTATTGTACCTTTTTAAAATGTCTGCTCAGAAGATTCTCATTTCTGAGCACAAACTGCCTCCTGTTTTACATTATGTTTTAGTTTTAATATTCTTGTTTTGTCCTGTCCTGCTGTTATTGCTATTCCAAGTTTTGTCATCATGAACAGTATATTAAAGTGTTATAATATTAGATCTGTATTGGGTTAGACACAATTATTCTGTAGGAATAATTTTAAGAACATGACCACTAATACTAAATTACCGTTTTTATGTTTTTTTATAGTAAAGCGCACTTGAAGTAAAATGACACTAAACTGCGCTATATAAATGCCATGTTATTATTATTATTATTATATAGATCACCTGTGACAGTTAAAAACATGCTTTAAATTAATAAAATAAACAGCCCCATCTGTTCCCAGACGCAAAAGCAAAACGCGTTATGGTTTTTCTATCTGCACAGACAGACTAAGCCATAGCAACGCGTGGGGCGTACGGCTATTCATAAATAAAGAAACATTACTAATATAAATATTTATAGCAAAGCAGTCAGTAAATATCGCAGTCCTTTTGCCAAAACACATAATTTACATTAACTAATTCATAACAAAACTCTAAAATAGAATCGAGGAAATCAATTGCCAATTTAAATATATCCGCGGAATGTTCGATTCAAGTACAAATACTAACATTATCGGAATAATACGTAACGATTGTATTTTCGCAGCATTCAGACAGGGCTACAAAAAATCCAACTAGTCTTTTATAACAACCAATGGTTTGAAAGGGAGATATGTAAATACCAATGTTAGAGGGAGCGCGCTAATATTTAAAAAAACGATAATAATTATGCGCAAATGGTGTTAATATTTAATGTAACACTACTCCTTTGAAAAAGAGCAAAAATCTCTCAACAAATGGTTAAGATGTATTTAAAAATACACTGTGATTTTTTTCACGCCTATAACACAGGTCTGCAACGTTTTTTTCTTTGAAATAAGAGTTATTTTTGTTTTGCCATGTATTTTTGGTTGCTGAATTCGGGAAAATTATCAAAAAAAATCCTTCACGTAAGGTTTTTCCGCAAAACGTAAAATACTGTGGGATTGCCTATCTTAAGGTGCAAAACGGGGTTTATTGCCGAAATATATATTTTTTTTATTATTTACAATTTATTATAAGATAATATTAAGTTTTATAGACTGAAACAAAACATTTAGTAACTCATGACGATAAAATTAGTCAGCTTTGAACCATTTATATTGGGATTTTCCACAGTAAGTGTGATGAGAGAATGCCGGAATTCCCAAGGTGCCCACTCCCTTCTATGCCCTTTCATTAATTTATTTCTGTTCCAACTTTCGTAATGTGTATTTCAAAAATGACTTTAAGAGGTTGTGTAAATTCTTCTGAGAGTTTTTGCTATATTTGTGGTGAATTTGGAGTGAAAAAACAACAAATAAATATTACTGATTTTATTAAAAAATATATTTTGCGTATTTTGGTGTGAAGATAGGGGACCAGGACAAATCTTGGGCCCCGCATGGAGTTTGTTCAGGGTGTGTTAGTGAAGAGCAAGGTGAGATAAGATATCAAGGAAATGGAGAGAAGGTATCAAGGTCGATGGGATACAAATATGATGGGCGACTACTGCTGGATGTTGCATAGGAAAAATATAACGTCCCACAAACGAAAAAGCACAAAACGAAGCTTCCAAACTAAAAAAGCAGATTTTATAAAGATTTATAATTGTATATAATGTAAATAAAATATATTATGACTTGAATTAAATTTGTATAATTTTATGATTTTTTTCTTTTGAACATTCCCTACAGAAGCAGTGTAAGGCGGGTTTTGCCTATATTTTAATTTCCACTTTGCGGAAAATCCTTACGTGATGGGTCGAAATGGATGGCATTCTCGAATTCAGCATACCAAAATACATATAATTCAATCATTACCATTTAAAAAATATTTGAAATGTCAATTTGTAGACATGTGTAACATATTAAATAACAGAAAAAAACGTGTTTTTAATAATTTTCGGAGCTTAATTTGTGATTTTTTTCTATCGAGGGAAAAATCGAATATATATTTTTAGGAACTTAAAAGTGTTAAAGAGAAATATGTTTACTAAATCGGTAGAAATTCGGAATGCGGGGCTTAAGACGTGTGACGTCATGGCGAGAAAATGAAGTCCGTAGGAGCGATTTTTTATATTCCAACTGTGAACAGTGGTGGTTTTCTCTAAGTGTGTTTGTGCAGTGAACATCCATAAAAAAATATAAGGGAACTTGTATGGTAATTTAACTAAACTTTCAAACATTAAAATTCCGTGCTAAAAACTTACGCATCCGAGTGAAACCGGTGAAAAACGGTCCGAACCGTCTCGTCAAAGCGAGTACGAAATTAATCCCAAATCCCATAGGTGCGTTATGAATACCAGCACCTATGGGACCTTCCTTCATATTTCTTAGGTTCATACAAAACATACCAGTGGCGCCAGAACGGTAGAACTGCAAACCTTGGGAAACTACTAGCTGCCTTAGTGCGCAGCACCTATGAGATTTGTTAATACAAAATTTAAACGGAATAGTATTTCGCATGGAACAGGGTTTACTTAGAAAATTAATCATACCGTTAAAATGTTTGTTTTACTCCTTATAATGATGGCAGTTTTTTTATGTGAATACCGTACAAGAGTCCTAGCTGTTTTCAACCGTCTGCAGCCAGTGAGTCTATGGCATCTCCAATTGTGGTTTGTCGTGAGGGTAAAGGAAATGCGGAGGGGGAGGAGTTGAGAATGAGGAAGGTGGGGGAATAGCTGACTATTCTGATAACTTTTTAAAGTGTGAATGAAGAGTATCTTCCAGTCTGGAACGTGCCGTTATAAAATAACACAATTTCAACAAATAAAAAGCACAAAAAACGATCACAAAATCAAATACATTTATCGTAATCTACTTACACAACCAAATTTCGAATTAACTCCTTACAATACATTGCACATAAGCAATATAACGCATTACCTAGTAATTTAAAACTTCCGGCAACGAACAAAAAAACATTGGCAAAAGCTCTTAAAAGCTATTTCCTCAGCAGTTTCATTGATGACTAACACAATCTTTCTCTGGAACTCCATAATAACATCTGCGTTTATTTATTTTAATGTATTTTATGTATTTGTCTGTCCCTAATCTAATGTTGTCTTTCCCGAAATGAGTTTTATAAACTCACTGGGAATAATACAATTTTGTTATCATTTTGTAATGTATTATCTTGTAATAAAAAAATAAAAAAAAGGTAACTTACGAAAGCCGGCATTTGAATTCGCAACCTTCGTATTGCTAGTCAAGAGTCTTACCCCTGGAAGTAGGGTTGCCATCTCTAAAATTTGGCAACCCGGACAAGAGGCGTGAAAACCCCGGATTTTAGAGCCCATAACCCGGACATGTCAACAGGTTTTTTTAAACACAGTCAGTGTAATAAAAACAGTTTAAAATGTCATAAATCACTTTTTTATTTATTTTCAGACCTTAAAATTGAATTTTGTCATCTTTTATCATCATTTTAAATGTACCTAACAAAACAGAATCTTATTACAGTTTGTTACACATTGTTTTCATAATCAGTTAGAATTTTTTCATTCAAATAAAACAAAAATTATTAATATACTCTGTTATAAAAACTAAACCTTATTAAAATATTAAACTTAACAAAATTCAATTAAATTTTTAAACAAAAATCTTAAAAATACTGAGACCATTTTAGTATTCAGTCTTACAATTTTTGAGGTAACTCATTTAACTGAATAATAATTATCTTCTTTAAATTTGTATCAGCAGCCATTTACACAACAAAATACCTCTTAACATAATATGAACTAAATTCAGTTTTCTTAAATCTTAAGCAACAAAACTGACCCTTTTTAAAGTTTAGACTTACTGGAATGTAAGTTACATTATTAATTTTTTAAAACATAAAATATCCAAAACTATTCTCATTTATATCACCTTAAATTTTAATCAACAGCCATATTACATTAACACGGGCATTAGCCTAGTATGGTTGTAAAAAAAACATAGCAATTGTAATTTCAAGAAATCTATGAAATAGTAAAAAATAAAAATAAAAATTATACGTATTTTAACGTAATAAAAACAATCATAACTTTAACTACAAAAATGAATAGAAATTATAGCACTTGTAAGTACATTATTTGATTATCTAGCTATTAAAGATTTTTCCTCAGCCTCTTGCCTTTTTACTTTTCAGTTTTTTTGTATTTATCACTCTTTCCGATAGCTTTTAGAATATCTTCCCTTTTTAAAAGGAATTTATAAAAATCAATACAGCTGTATTCTTGGAAATTGAATTTAATTTTAATTACTGACGAGATTGTTTCTACGTTTAGTAAATTTCTTTCTTTTGTCCATTGTTGTGAAATTAATGAGAATATTCTCTCCACGTTGGCATTATGAGCCGGAATGCAAAAAAAATACTGTGCAATGTTCAGCAATTCCGAATATAAATTCGCATTTGGTGTTTTAAAAAATTGTACCCAAAGTTGATTTGAATTTAAAAGCTTATCTTGTTCAGTTAGGTTTTGACTAAAAGCCTTTAAATTCACCCACTCGTCAAATAATTTTGCGTCGTCAATATCTATGTTTTTGTCTTTTAAATAAAGAACAGTGTCTTGAATAAGAGTCCATTCTGTGTTGTTATTAATTTTTGGCAAAAACATCCAGTCAAATTTCTCAAATTGTTTTAACGGTTGCATCCATTCTTCAATGTACGTTTTGATTTCCTTGTAGAAGTCATGCAAGCATTTTATAAACTCTTGTTTCGTGTTTTCATCTTTATTTATAATACTCTGAACATTCAACGGCACGAAACTTTCCTTAATTCGGTCATCTAAGCTTTTTGTTATGGATGCAAGTATGCTTCTGGTTTCAAGGACTGAATTATCACTTTTCTCTAATTTCTGTATTTTTGAGTGAACGGTGTGCATAATTGAGTGTATGAGAAATAAGTATGCCTCCGAGAGAGGATTTTCAAAAAACTGTTTAATTAAAACAGGTGGCCTTTCTATGCTTTCAAAATAATCTTTTAATGGACGGTAAAGCTTCAGGAGTCGCTCGACAGCTGGAAACAGGCTTAGCCAACGCGTCTTGGAATGATACAGAAGCTGTTTATATTCGACCTCAGCTGTTTCACAGAATTCTTTAAGAGCTTCGGTTCGTACTGTATAAGTGGCGAAAAAATTATAAATTTTTAAGATGATGGATTCCACGTCTACTGGCAGTAAATCACATCCATGGTGCACTGCGTTGTTAATGACATGGGCAGAGCATCCCACACCAACCATGTTTGGGTTTAGATTTTCTTTCAGCTTGTGGAAAACATTGTTGGTTCCATTTCGTTCTATTCCACCGAAGTTTGTATTGCAATTATCTCCAGCAAAAGCAATACATTTAGTCAAGAGGTCATGCTGGCGAAGCTGTGTTATTATCAGTTCAGTGATTGTGTCAGATGTCTCATTCTTCGTGATTTCTATTTCGAGCACCTTTGTAGTGATTCCGTTTTTTTTACATCAAAATATTGAATAATCAACGGGAATAATTTTGTGCTTCCGTGATTACTAGCATCAGTAGCCACGCTGATGAATGGTACATTTTGTAAATCACTCTTCCGTTCTTCAACAGACAAAGGGCTTAGCACTCCGGTGGCTATAGCAGCTGCTTTTGTTCGATTGCATGTAACTTTTTTTGCAGTATCTGACCCCGAAAATATTTCGCGGTTAAGAGCACAAGTGCAGTCTAATGAATTGAAAGACATGTGATGGCTTACTGTATGATAGACGAGTGCGCCTTCCGCTGCTGGAATAAGGAGGTCCTCCGCCGATGTCGATCTCACAAAATATGTTGGTATATTTGAAGTACTTGCTTGATTTTTCAAATTTGTTTTGTGTTTTTGGGTATTTAAATGCTCATTTATGTCTGTAACACCTTTGTTGGCGATTGAAATAATCGTGGAACAAATGGTACAAAACGCTTCCCAGTCATATTTTCCTTTTTTTAACATTGGGAACTTAGTTTGCAAATCACTGTTAAATGAGCATTTTCGCTTAGGCATTTTGGTATCTAATCTGAAAAGAAAAAAAAGTAAAAATATAGTTACTAGAGAGTTTCTAAACATGGGGTTAAATTATAACTACTACAGACTAGCTGGTGCCCGCGACTTAGCATACTTGAAAATCTGTAAAAATAATCGAAAACTCTAAGCAAGAATCTCTGTAAACATTTCAAAAAGCAAAATGATACCGCATTTTGACCATATTTTCACCCCTCCATGATTATTTTTGAAAAAAGTAGTCTATGTCCTTCCCTGGGATACAAACATTATTTATGCCAAATTTCAGCCCAATATGTTCGCGTAAAAAGGTTACAAACAGACAGAGTTACTTTCACATTTATAATTGAAGTGTGGATAGGATTCAGAATATTAAGATGAGCAGTGTCACACTACTGTACAGAATTAAAACCACGATATGTAATAAAAATCTCATTTACTTACCACGTGTACACTGCCACTGTCACTGCGGAGTGCGAAGTGCGACTGCGCGGGCGGCGAAGTCAAAGTGAACACCGTACAACTGCGATGGGGAGGTGCGGGGGGACGGTGAATTTAAAGGTGCCTG
This sequence comes from Hesperophylax consimilis, assembly GCF_061612785.1. Lineage (NCBI taxonomy): Eukaryota > Metazoa > Arthropoda > Insecta > Trichoptera > Limnephilidae > Hesperophylax > Hesperophylax consimilis. The sequence goes on along the minus strand of NC_142865.1, from coordinate 3,269,062 downwards.
TAAACGATCAAATTTGTTTGTCAAATTTAACGTTTGCTCGTCACGTGTTTGATGAGCAAGGCCGCAAACGTTCAAATGAAGTTTGTCAAATATTAGTTCATTTATTTACAGCTTTCGCCGGGAATTGTCTTTTGACGTTTATTGTATCCGGTCTGAAGTGGGGTGAATAGCGAAATATTTTGTGTTATTAAAAATGACGGATGCGGACAAAGCATTTCTTGCGTTGACATTAGCTCTGTGTCTTAAAAAGAAAAAAAAGAAGGTGTTGGTCTAGAGAATGGCTAAAATTAAGAGCTAAATATACCAATATATATTTTTTTCACGTCTTCTTCCGTAATATTGGCGCGAAATACTTTTAATAAATCCGTTATTGTTTTTATTCCTATGTTTCTTTTATTCTTGTCCATATAGTCCCTGCATTTTACTTTCCACAGTTGCGGCAGATCGCGATATATGGATATAAAATGTAATAAAAAGTCTCTTTCACTTATAACATTCGATGACGCAGCACTCTCCATAGTGATGGCAACACGAAACTGACGTTTGTTTGATAAACGCCCCCGCAAACGTTCAAACATGTTGTCAAATATCGTTCAAACTTTCCGTCAATCAGAATTTCTGACAAACACGTGAAACACGTAGTTTGTTTGACAAGCACATCAAACAAGGCCGCAGACGTTCAAATAATTTGACAAACACGTAAATTTGACAAACAAATTTGATCGTTTAAGGTGCCTGTAAACGATCAAATTTGTTTGTCAAATTTTACGTTTGCTCGTCACGTGTTTGATGAGCAAGGCCTGGCAAGGCCGCAAACGTTCAAATGAAGTTTGTCAAATATTAGTTCATTTATTTACAGCTTTCGCCGGGAATTGTCTTTTGACGTTTATTGTATCCGGTCTGAATTGTTTTTGATTGTTCTGATTTTTTTTTTCACGTCTTCTTCCGTAATATTGGCGCGAAATACTTTTAATAAATCCGTTATTGTTTTTATTCCTATGTTTCTTTTATTCTTGTCCATATAGTCCCTGCATTTTACTTTCCACAGTTGCGGCAGATCGCGATATATGGATATAAAATGTAATAAAAAGTCTCTTTCACTTATAACATTCGATGACGCAGCACTCTCCATAGTGATGGCAACACGAAACTGACGTTTGTTTGATAAACACCCCCGCAAACGTTCAAACATGTTGTCAAATATCGTTCAAACTTTCCGTCAATCAGAATTTCTGACAAACACGTGAAACACGTAGTTTGTTTGACAAGCACATCAAACAAGGCCGCAGACGTTCAAATAATTTGACAAACACGTAAATTTGACAAACAAATTTGATCGTTTACAGGCACCTTTACAGGCACCTTAACGAGTTGGTTCGTCGCGGCACAGTCCGTGTGTGGCGGGCGGCCCAAGACTTTATTTTTTTAAACCCGGACAACAAATGAAACCCCGCCCGGACGCTCCCCGGACGCCTTCTAAACTAGGACAAATCCGGGGAAACCCGGACGGATGGCAACCCTACCTGGAAGGCCGTTGAAATTGAAATGACCGTAAAAAAATCTAGTTGTAATACTAATAACATTATCAAGTCACGTACAAAACAATAACTGGTATCGTCTGGCCGCTGGAGAGAAGAGTAAACATATAATACGCAATGTTATCAGAGCGAACCCAAATAATGGCTTTGTTTTCCAACAGTTAATAACGTGGCAGGTGTAATTAGATACCCGCCGCTTGTATTGCAGATTACGCAAGGAAAACACGGCCGTACAGGTGTAATTATTACAGGTAAGTAAGTACTGCGGATATGTGATGCTAGCTGACCGGTGCGCGGTGTGGTTTGCAGGTGCGAAGAGAAAACTCTGGGTGTGTCGTAAGTAGGTCGTTAGGATTACGGACCAAAGGAGTGAAATGACGTAAATTCTCTCATGATGGTCCTGTTGAGAGACCTGCGGTTTTTTTTAGCTAAACCTTCAGACCTCTGGCATAAAGACCGTAAAACTCAACACATAAATACGCTACAAGGTTCACAGAAAACTTATTAAAAGCAAACAAAACTATATTTCAAAAAGGACCACACTACATGGCCATTAAAGTATATAACAACATTCCACGTAGCATCAAACAAATAACCGACATACTTAAATTTAAATAATCACTAAAAACATTTCTTTTTAACAAATGTCACTAAACTTTAAATGAATACCTTACATAAATTAAATACCTCTGTTTTTCATTTATTTTATTTACATACATTTGTTAACATGTAATTGTTGGGTTATGTAATATAATGTGTATTTGTTGGGTTAGCTGAAAGAACTAGGATGTAACCTATAAGCTATACCATTTGTACTCTGCATTTTTGTGCAATAAATGTTTTTTGAATTTGAATTTGATGCGGTCAAAAAATCGGAGATTTTGTCTGTATTTCCTTATCACAATAAAATTAAAATAAATGGAATATTTCTGAATGTATCCGAAAACTAAAAACTGTATTTTAAAGGTGATGTATTTAATTTTAATTATTAGAAATAAACACACCGTTTTTTAAATATTAATTTTTTTAAATCAAACGTGTAAGTTTTCAAAATGGCTCGCTTTACGTTTTTTGTCTAAACACTGGTTCCATGATATTTCATCAATATGACAATTAAACACACCTTTAAAAAGTGATGTAGAGGCATTAAAAGTGATGAAACAAAAACTAGGTAACTAGGTTACTAGTTTTTTTCATCACTTTTCATGACTTTTTGTAGGTGTGTTGAACTGTCTTTGTGATGAGGTAACCAGTCACCCTAAACACTAAACTGAAATTACTGACAACGAAAAAAAAACATACTTTATTAGACAAATGTATTATAGACGGTGACCGGATAAATCATCACAATGTTTAATTCATCACATCTTTAAAAAGTTATATAAAGTCATGGAAAGTGATGAAACAAAAAAATTATTAGCTGGGTTAAGTAGGCTAGGTTAAAAAAAAAAATTTCATTGTTTCTAATGACTTTATACCACTTTTTAAAAGTGTGTTGAATTTTCACTGTGTTGAGTTATCATGGGACCATTATAAACATTACTGCCGTCAGTGTTTTTGTCGTTTCATGTAAAAATATTTGATACAACATTCACTAAGATGTTTTTTGTTTTTTTGATAACCTTTCGTTTACATTTTAATTATTCTTTGGTAAACTTCTATAGTTTAATATAAAGCTTGGTGTTTCTTCTTTCTAATAACGTTTAGTTCATATTTCTAACTAAGACGGTACGGGAGACATAACGATTTCCACGAGACCATGTGACGTGTTCCGAAAAGCAAAAAAATAGACTCTATAGACAGGCGTCATAGAAATAGCAGTCTATTTCCAAAACCGACCAAATTACCCTGAAGAGTTACTCAAAGAGCTTACTTAAAAAACGGTTAATGTCAAAGTTATAAAAGTTATGGTAAGCGATGAAACAAAAACTAGGTTAAATAGTTACATTTTTAATGACGTTGTAACACTTTTTATATGTGTGTTGAATTGTCATTTTGACGAGTTATTCACCTGAAAATCACTGGACAGTCTGAGTTCTTGACACATCACTTCCAATTTTGAAAATGCCAATTAAAATAATTGTCTATATAGTCAGTTATTATATAAGTCACTATTGAAACCTACAGCACAAATCGTAGTTTATTAAACCAGAGTTACAATCACAGACATACTCACAACCCCACCGAACATAGTATTTTTGATGAAGTTTTGCTTACCAATACAGGCGGATATGAATTAATCACACCATTATGAGATCCGTTTATAATAATAATGCGAGAGTTGTATGAAACTTACCTGAAACAAGAGAAAAAAGAAATTAGTAAACAGAAAACAATAATAATAATAATAAGATTTTATTTATTTCAGAAATCAGAAGATATGCAGGAGCCGTACAATGTACAAATTTCATAAATAAAAGTGTAGTAAAAACTGTAATGTCTGAATGTACAGTGTAAGTTTAATGACTTTGTATCAAATAAATGACAATGAATTTAATAAAAAGTATAATGTCTGGATGTAAAGTGTAAGTTTAATGACTTGGTATCAAATAAATGACAATGAATTAAATAAAAACTATAAAGTCTGGATGTACAGTGTAAGTTTAATGACTTGGTATCAAATAAATGACAATGAATTAAATAAAAACTATAATGTCTGGATGTACAGCGTAAGTTTAATGACTTGGTATCAAATAAATGACAATGAATTAAATAAAAACTATAATGTCTGGATGTACAGCGTAAGTTTAATGACTTGGTATGAAATAAATGACAATGAATTAAATAAAAACTATAATGTCTGGATGTACAGCGTAAGTTTAATGACTTGGAATCAAATAAATTAAATAAAAACTATAATGTCTGGATGTACAGTGTAAGTTTGATGACTTGGTATGAAATAAATGACAATGAATTAAATAAAAACTGTAATGTCTGGATGTACAATGTAAGTATAATGACTTGGTATCAAATACATTGTCATAATACATGTCCGGGAGTGGAAGTGTTCAATAAGTTCTTGGTTGAACTGTGTTGAAAGATCACCATCAAATCGAGTATTAGTGATCAGATCCGAATACGCAGGAACGTTCCTCTTCTTCATAGGCTGTGCTGTCTGTCGGTGACGGGGATAACCATCGGGAACATGGAAATGAATGCGCTCCATGAATTTCAAGAAATGTGTAGCAATTAGCAATGCGTACATCCCTTGTGACCGTAAACGGTTCCTTCCTAGCGTACCCAAGAGAAAGTCAATAGGATAGAGCGAGATATCTCAGAAATTTCTTCTGAACTCTCTCCATAATGAAGGAATACTTTATATGGTGAGACATACAAATTATGAGATGTTGCAACTTGCTAATGTATCTATTCACCCCGCAAGAGATGTTGCAACTTGCTACTGTATCTATTCACCCCGCAAGAGATGTTCCAACTTGCTACTGTATCTATTCACCTCGCAAGAGATGTTGCAACTTGCTACTGTATCTATTCACCCCGCAAGAGATGTTGCAACTTGCTACTGTATCTATTCACCCCGCAAGAGATGTTCCAACTTGCTACTTTGTTCACCCTGCAAGATATGATGAACTCTAATTAATATGTTCACCCTGCAAGAGATGTTGCAACTTGCTACTATGTTCACACGACAAAAGATGTTGCAACTGGCTACTATGTTCACCCCGCAAGAGAATTTGCTACTTGCCTGATTTCGTAAATTGCATTCACAATTAGTATAATTACAGTAATCGCCACCTCATACCGCATATTGTATAATGTAATGATAATACGAGAACGATTAACATCCACGCCACTTGGAAATCCGTATTTTGCAATGTTTTGTTTGTTTGATTCGTGTCAGTTAGTTTTGTCCGTTTTCTTTTCAGCCGTCAAGGTTTCGCTTTATCAAATTAAAATAATCTTTAAAAAATGCGATTTTAATTAAAATGCTGAAATTATACGCGTTAGTAATTCAAACGACGAAATTAAAGACGATATCCGTGACCGAGCAGTTAGATCAGAGGTTCCCAAAGTGGTCTATATAGACCCCCGGGGGTCGATATCGGCTTGTTGGGGTCTATGTCAACGAGAAAAAAATTTGGGGGTCCACGAGATTCAAATGGGGGTACATACGAGCGGACCCCCATTTACCTTAAGTCAAAATTTAGGAGTTCCGTATATGACACAATACACCTAACACAAATAACACATTTAAATTTAAATATTGAAGACAATATTAGTGATTCTTAAACGCAAATCTGAAACAGAAAAATCAGAAAAGGAAACGGTCACATCTGGGACTCGAACCCAGGACCCTTGTCTTTCTTGGGAAAAAAATGAAGACAACGTTGGTAGTTCTTATTCGAAGTATGATACAGTTAAAAGTGACCGATGAGGATAGGGTCCCATTAGCGCAGTTGGTAGAGCATTGTCCCGGAAAGACAAGGGTCCTGGGTTCGAGTCCCAGATGTGACCGTTTCCTTTTCTGATTTTTCTGTTTCAGATTTGCGTTTAAGAATCACTAATATTGTCTTCAATATTTAAATATTATAATTTGAGGTTTTACTCAATAAGTTATTCCGAAAAATAATAACAAATAACACAGTTTACGTAATACTAATAATAGACTGAGAAATTACTTATTTGATAGTAAACTTGTTTATTGAGGTAAATAAATAAAATTATACGCTCCTTTTCTCGTCAGTATAAATATATTGAAGCAAAACATTGAACATCGGAAGCCGCGAATTTTCCTAGATTCCCAATTTGTTTTTGAAAAACGTGCAGGGTAATAATGACGTTCAACATTTAAATGCACTTCATACAGACTTCAAATGCAGCATCTAATTCGACAATTAACCGAGCTCTTCATACTCTAAATAATATTTGTCTTAACTCTAACATTGACATTTTTTCGGATTCACTGCCCAAATTCAAACGTGGCATCATGTCAATAATTTAAAGTATTCAATGCGCATACATATAGATACATATAGACACACACACACATAAAAACTCACACATACATTACACAAGTCACACACACACACCTATAAACTACACAAGTCACCTGGTAATTAAGGAATAAACATACCACTTAGCAGACATTACAAGGAAACATATCATAGGTAGGGGAGACCTGTCCAAAACCGTATAGCTAAGGCAGAAGCTCTGTAGTTCAGTAATTAAAAATAAGATAAGGTTGATAATAATTATTTTTATTAATAAATTTAATAAGGAACAAAACATAAAAGAAAAATTTACGAAAATCTTATTCGTAAATGTATTTAAAAAAAAAAAAAAAAAATTCCGGTTTTGCCCCGGGGGGTGGGTAAAACCGTATACCATAATATACAGTTTCTCAGTTTTGTTGAAATTATGCACTATTTTGTTGGATTCCGCCAACTCGAATGCTAAGCTTCGAAGATCTTTGTAAGTTATCCCAAATAGGCGACGTTCCATGGTAAGAACGTGATCAACGAGTGATTTCGGCACTCCGTAGATTTCTGATGCTTTTAGGTAACCCATAGTTCCTGGGACGACACTCTTAATGGCTTTCCTAATTTTTTCCGTATTCTAGTCTTGGCTAGTAGTTTTTCTTTGGTAATTACGAGGTATGATGATAACGTCTGTAAACACATAAAAAAATGCTGAAAATACTCCTGGTCAAAATCGTATACTGGCCGGTTTTACCCCGTACGGTTGTGCCCGAGAAATTTCTATTCACACATTCTTTCACAAATGTTAAACTTTTAACGAAAATCACCCAAATGTTTTACTTAATCAAATTTAAAATATACACAACTATAGTATGTGATATGTCACTCACCTGCAAATGATATAAACTTCACTATTAATTATTTCAATACCCGTAAAATTAGATCAGATCACCGAAAAACTTAATAATCGTATTATCTCGCCAGCGAGCAGGCTTGTTTTGACAAGTTTCTGCTGACTTGCGTTGATTTGGAGGCTTAACATGGACGGAATGCGTGGCGGGAATATTTAAAGAAATAAAGCTTTTATAGAGAAATACGGTTTTACCCCGGTATACGGTTTTGTACAGGTCTCCCCTACACAACATGAAGTATGTTATTCCTGTATATTGTTTCATCTCTGTAAATCATAAACTGTTTGTTTCTATAATATAAAATAAAATATAAAATAAAAAACTAAGTTTGAGGACATTTTGAATGTGGAAGTGGAATGTTGAAGAATCGGATCATGTGACAAGAAGAACTGAACGGAATAAGCCAGCTACAGAAAGAAATTCCCGTCGTTGCTTATCCTGCTCCATTTTCATTTGGTGTAATACCTCACAATGGCGCCCCTGTCTGCACAATGCAAAAACAGAGGAACTATACCGCCACCCGGTTGTTGGACAGGCAAGGGAAGGGAATCTTTTTACGAAAAAGAGAAATGATTATTACATGGGACGTTAATAATTTTACGAAAATTCAATATTCCGCAGGCGGGGATCTACGGAAAAAATATATTTGGAAAGTGGTACGGGCAAAAAAGTTTGGGAATCTCCGAGTTAGATCATAGCAATATTAATTTTAGCTTTTTGGCTGTACGTGTCAATTTTATTATTTTGATTGTAGCTATAATTCTGTTGTAAATAATCATGGTTTTGAAAAAAACATTCTTCATATTTATAATAATAGAAAACAATTAGTTAACCTATAAGCCTTAGAAATAAAGAAAAATCGTAATAAGTCCATTATTAATTAACAAAAAAAATTGTATCGCCGTCCGTTCTACTTCCTCCCACCACTCTTCACTAATCCCTAATCACACCCCCACCCCCACTTCAACAATTAATAAAATATTATGTTTTGTAATGTAATTATATTTCGCACTGAGGAAAGAACGGTTGCTAATTTCTGTACATATCCGATTGATTTCAAAAAGACTGGTGCAAACATCATCAGCTGTAGGCAGACTGATGAAATCTAAGCGCAAGCCAAATACTAAGTTTGGTGATCTCGCTTTCAGAGCATCTGGGCCGAAGGCTTGGAATAAACTCCCTCCGGAACTAAGATGCATAACAAGTCCAACAAAATTCAGGTCTAAACTAAAAACTTACCTTTTTAAGCTGTCGTATCCTTAAATTAAATATACCATTCCTGAAAAAAAGTCCAGTTATATCCAATTATGTCCTAAATCCTGTATCTAAATTTCGCTAATAAACAATTAGATAATGTTAATTAAGCGTTAATCTCAAGTGACCTACCAGGTAAGTATTGTACTGTATATTATCTCCATAAATAGTTAGTAATAACATAGATCACTGTAGAAATGTATCATAAATTTGTACAGCGCCCTTGGGGTGATTTTTGCACAAAAACGGCGCTATACAAGTCATCCAAATATTATCATTATTATTAAAAAATCAAAAAAGACATCAAAGAATACAATCGGCAGAATAGGGTCTAAGTTAAAATAAGACAGAATGAATTGACCACCGACTAGTCGAGGGCACCAAGCCTTGTTTCCGAGAATTGCCTCGGAATGTGCTGAGAAGCAGACGACTCTCGCGGAATAAAACACAACACAGACAAAAGGAAAACAAAAACAAAGCCACATAACAGCATTTCACATCCCACTCAGTTCAGTTTTGTATTAGATTTGGAAGCCTTTGGGAAGAACGCCGCGGGCCAAACAATCGGTGGATTGGAATTTCCTGTGCAAAAGGTTCTCGGGAGATGAAATAACTAAGGGATTGATGGTAGTGACCGACTAAAACTACATTTCAGTACTGATCTAGTTTCGGCCGAAACCGAAACTTATTTAAATTTTATGTATTAATTAACGCCATATTTAGCGGCTTTTGCAGATAAATAACAAAAAATATACAGTACATATTTAATATGATTTAAGATTTTCACGGCCAAAAGTATTTTTGTTATTTGTTTTAGGAGTGTTATGCCGTGTTGCGCTAGCTTCTTCTTTAGCCAACGTTTCGGACAACGTTATAGTGTCCAACGTTACACATCTGCCCTGATGATGGACACTGTAATGTTGTCGGAAACGTTGGCTAAAGAATGAGTTAGCGCAACGCGGCATAACACCCCAAAAAAAAGTACATATTTATTATACATAACTAAATAATAATTTGTATTCTTTATAATTATTTCCCTCCAAAATAAATCTGGCAGTATATCCGTATCAACCCCTACTTATAGTATTACTCAGTGGAATCCTAAAGCAATTCTGACTATCAAACCCATCATTTAGAATTAGAAACGATGATTTTTTTTTTAAACCTAACATACATAACCCAGTTAATAAAGTTTTTGTTTCATCACTTTCCATGACATTATATAACTTTTTAAAGATGTGATGATTTATCCGGTTACCCCTTGCGTCATATGGTGACCGGATCTAATGATTTATCCGGTTACCCCTTGCTTCATATGGTGACCGGATAAATCATCAGAATGATAATTCATGACATCTTTAAAAAGTTATATGAAAGGAAAGGAACGTGATTTTTTTTATTTATTTTTTCTCTTAGGTTTGTCAACAGTGATTCATATCAAAGCTCTCGAAATACAATTATATTAATTAAACTTGGTTGATACTATCACTAATTACAGACAAACACAACATTGATGAACACAACACTGTAAGTAAAGAATAATGTACATGTATGCACCTACATGCATACATGTGTACACACAAACAGATTACAGTTTATATTTCAAGAGAGCTATACAATGACAGTTGTTGGATATGTATTGGTTGAAGTTGCGTATGAAACAAAAAAAAATATTAACTGGGTTAAGTAGGTTAGGTTAGGTTTAATTTTTTTTTCATCGTTTCTAATGACTTTATATTACTTTTTAAAAGTGTGTAGAATTGTCACTGAGTTATCATGGAACCACTTCATACATAGATACGCTTCTATTATTCTGATTCTTAACATGTGCTAAGCCTTCTTCGGGCGTCCCCGACCTCTTGTACCATCACATTTGCGTAATATATTCGCCTAAAATCTTGGAACAATATAAAGTATTATTTACATAGATTCAAATATTTTCTGCATCCAATATCAGTTTTACAATCTTAAGGTTTCGATGAGAATATGCAGACGCAAAAAACCAAATAGAAGCCGAAAGGAATCAAATTGAATACAAAAAATACTCGAGGTTAAGCTTCTTCCATGTATATATTTGAGGTTAGGTGAGATCGTACGTGATAAGGCGAGGTTGGAGTCGTATAATTGCATGTAAACTGTTTGGCATCGAAGGTTGCAAGAGGATGGTGATCTAGTCGGCGGTGTACCGCCCACATTGTAATTGGGCGATTGTGGTGTGTATATTTAACAAGTTTGCACGTTAATATTGGTAGTCTAATGCGTTTGGTGGCTGTATTACTATTCGTAATGACTTCTTGTAAATTATGTTAGTTTAACCCTTTCGCACCGTACGAATTAATTAAAAATATATAGATTTTAGAGCTATTTTTTTCATTGAATATTTCCACCGGTACTTGGTTCATGGGCGGTAGGTAATTTTTATATGTATTTTGAAAGATAATTTTTGTGTTTAACGGTCATATATGACCGGGCGTCCATATTTTTTAAAAGTATTTTTATATTTTGATGCGGAAATACGTAATTTTTAAAATTTAGAATGACAAATAAACATTCCTTCTAGATTGCTTCATATATTTATACTGGATGCCATTAATAAAATCATAAAAATAGCGCAAATTAAAATATTCGTATAGCGTCAGTTTAACTTTAAAAAATATTTTCCTATTTTTTATTATATGAACAAGAAAAAAATGATGTTACAGTTTTCTTAAAAATTCCCAGAACAAAACAAATGTGTTTTCGAAATATCAAGTTCTCTAAATTTTTCTATGATTGGAATAAAAATCAAGTAAAAATGTGGTTAACGTTTTTGACAACAATTTTCACATTTGAAATTAAAATTTTATTATTTAAAAATAGTAATGTTTATTTTAAATGCATACTTTGGCCGTGAAAATATCAAATCCAATTTTCAAATATTCATTTTTTTTTTTTAAATTAATCACAAATAATATTTTTTATTTACCGTGTATAATTTGACATTTTATCAAATATACGCCCCGTGAAACCTAATATTCCTTTAATTAATAGAAAAAAAAGTAAAAATTTTCCTTCGATTTTTTTCATCAATTATTCTTCTGCCGATTTAGGTTTTTAATATATTTAAAGCACCCTTAAAGTAACATAACATATCCTTATTACAATATCGTCAAATGCACGATAAAAACGTTTCATGGTAAAAAAGAAAAATAACCTTTTCATATATACGGCCACAGCTTTGTCGTGGTAATTCCAAAGACCTCACAACTCCCAGATAACTGAGAATATCCGTTTTTGGAAGACCCCAACAAATGAAATGTGACCCGACCAGAAGCGTTATCGTTAAACGCGCAACCTATGTAAAACACGTACGAATGAATGAATGAATGAATGAAGAGGCAAAACTTCACGTTTTGACCGAAAAATGTTAACCCCGCGATAAAACATCGACCCTAACCGGCGGGGAAAAGCAGGTACATCAAGCTAGTGTTAACATTCTCAAGGATAACTTAGAATTAAAAGACAACTTTTTTATTTTTTTTAAACTTAATGATTAAAGCCTCAAACTTTAATATTTAATCATTGAAGACATTATTAGAAAGCTTATCAGGGAACCTATTATTTCATTCGCTAAGGGCCAGCAATCTCGTTTTTAACCGGATTACCCGATAATTTATAAGCTAAAATGTGCCAAATCACTATGTTGATTAATCTTTATAACAAATTGGTGTACATTATGAATACCAAAAATATGCTTTAGTTAAATTGAAGGTTTTCCTATAGATTCGCTTGAGTAGAATACAAATAAAAAAATAAATTACTTAGTAAAAAATATAAATGCAAACTACTACAAAAAAATATTTTTTCAATTGAAATGTATGAACGCATAAAGGAAACAACTTTTTAAAAATACATTTTTATAGCTAAGATTATCTGTGACAGTTTCAGTTAATTAACTTTTTTGCTTTCTTATAAAATTATTTACAAAATAAGTAAAAACCAGTTTTATGATTGTAATCGAACGTTTCTAGACTCCGTTTGTCAAGCGATTTTAATGCCTATTACCTACAATACAAGGTATACCAAGAATATACACATTTTTGGCTTGTAACTTCCTCTTAATAAATTAGCAATATCTCATTTTTCTCACATCACATCATACAAATCTGCTATGATGATGGACATTGTAAAGTTGTCTGAAACGCTGGCTACAAAAGCAAGCGTAATCTTAAGATATATGAAAGAAGCGCCCCTGAGGTGATATCTCACAAAAGCGGCGTTATACAAATTGTCCAATATTATTATTATTATTACTCAGCCTGCTTATGTTTATGCTCGCAAAACGCGAAAAGTAGTAGACGGACATCCCTGAAAATCTGTTCTCATTAGTGCCAGGAGCGTTTAGAGAATGTTTTTAATGGTAGAGATCGGAGAAGTCTGAGGAATACTTAACGCAATATCTCTGCACTGGAATGAGATACTGAGTTGAATTAAAGTCGATGTAATGTAGTTTGTTAATAGTAACATTGTGGTATACAGTAGTGAATGGTGGAAGAAGTCGGAAACGCCCGAGAAAGCTATTAAGGCGATGCCATACGTAGTAATGCAAAATCATGTGTTTTTGGTTTGAAAATTTGGCCGCCTAGAAATGTTTCAGATTCCTTAATTAAATTCTGCGAGTAGAATACATCTTGGCCTTTGAAATAATCGAGTATTTTTTAGATAAGTCTTTTTATAAGTCCAGAAAAAATAATGTAAAGGCCTATGAAAACTGCTTTAAAGTTCAAAATCTCCTATTTACGAACCCATTTTCGGTTTTGATTTTATTTTATAATGTGTCAAATTAAGTTATTAATAAAATTATCTAAATTTTTTTTCAAATATTTATGCCTGAACATCCACAAATTAAAATAGAAGGCACTTTTTGGCCATGTTTTTTTCTTGCATAAATCAAAACAGGCGGATGGTGTTAAGCGGGAATTTAAACCTTATCGCCATCTACGTAAGGGTTGTTATTGATAGTGGCTCAATTTAAAAGATTACACGACGTAGTGCATCGCCTTAACAATAGCGAAGCATTGCAGGATGAACTAGTATTATTAATGTAAATTGTTGGTTTGCATTCTCCCCGCAAAACTACCGCAGACACTAAACTTACCAAACCCTCTAACCAAACTTAAAGTGCACATCTCCTATGGAATTTATGTGGATACTTTGATATTCTGACGTTTACGCCCCCGTTAAACCGCCCCTAAACTTGGATGCAACGACTTTCGAAGTTTTGTGTTGGGGTCATATCACTTCCAGACACTTGACACTTTATAGAAAATAGAAAAAAACTATATTTTGAAATCAAGTGGAAAAAACATTTTTTTCAGGCACAATTTTCATTAAGAGCTACAAGCCAAAATTATTTATATTCTTGGTATACCTTATATTATAAGTAATAGGCATTAAAATCGCTTGACAAACGGAGCCTAGAAACGTTCGATTTCAAGCACAAAACTGGTTTTTATTTATTTTGTAAATAATTTTATAAGAAAGCAAAAAAGTTAATCAAGTGAAACATTCACAGATAATCTTAGCTATAATACTGTATTTTTTAAAGTTGTTTCCTTTACGCTTTCATACATTTCTATTGAAAAAATATATTTTTTAGTAGGTAGTTTACATTTATATTTTTTATTGAGTAATTTATTTTATTATTTGTATTCTACTCAAGCGAAACGATACGAAAACATTCAATTTATCTAAAGCATATTTTTTTGTATTCATAATGTTCACCAATTCGTTACAAAGATTAATCAAAATAGTGATTTATCATTAAGCTTCGCCTTAAGAACCTTAAAACCTTACTACAAACCAAATGCCGCTTCCAAACCAGTCTGCGCTACGTGCACTAGATTTGGAAAGCCCGCTATGCACTCGACTGGAGACAAGGACAACTGCCCGGCCTACAAAGCTGCACTGAAAAAGGACCTTGCTACGATCGACTATGGCGTACAATAATTATTATTTTGAGGAGGACAATGAGGTAAATTTTTGCAAAACCAGTGATCTTCAAAAATGGATTGAGGACAAAACACACATTTATAATAAAGATTGCAACAAGGAACAATTAAATATTGTACAACTGAACTTAAGGTCCATTTACAAATACTGGGACACTCTTAACATTTATCTTAATACCTGCTGGAAACATATACATATTTTGATGTTATGTGAAACAGCAATTACAAATGACCTTACTTGTCTCTACGAAGTTCCTGGTTTCAAAGCTTATAACTATTGTAGAACAAAAAAAACAGGAGGTGGTATACTGCTCTATGTTAGAGATGAAATCACTTTTCTACAAAAATCACTAGAAACAAAATATTTTGAAAGTATATTTGGCATCATAACTTTACCCAATAATATAACAATGAACATTTTAGCAATATACCGCCCTCCAAATCATAGTAAATCATTGTTTCTGAATGAAATCTCATACATCTTATCAAATATTATTAACCCCATGGAAAATATGTTGTTTCTTGGAGATGTTAATTTAGATTTATTAAACCCTCTACACCCAGTTATTATGTCTTACGAAAACATATTATCTAGCCATCATTTAATAAAGTGTATCAACGATGTGACAAGGGAAGCATTAGTAGCCGGAAATGTTACACGCACATGCATAGATCACATTTTTATAAGGTTCAACAGCAGGCAGCAACAAGCTGACGTATTTTCTTCTTGTATTTGTGATTTTACTATAACGGATCACTTCGCGACAGCTCTTAACATCACGTATAGTAGCGCAATTACAAAAACCAAACATCGCGGGGAAAGTATTTCAATAATATCCCAAAAACGAATTGATAAAAACATACGTAGTTTTAATTGGAACGCCCTGCTTGCTGAAGAAAATTGCATTGACATATACAATAAACTCAAAAACATTTTTAACGACCTATATGAAAAAAGTAAAATCACTTTTTATCCAAAACCCAAAAAAAGACCACATGCAATAAAATTATGGATAACGGATGATATTTTGGAAAAAATTAAAATAAGAGACTCCATGTACAGAAGATGGAAAAATTCACCTACTAATAAAACCTACGAAAAACAATACAAATCAACCCGAAATACTGTTTCCAAATTAATCATAAAAAGTAAAACTACGTATTTTAATGAAACATTTAAAAGCTATTTCAGCAATTCTAAAAAAACTTGGGATCAAATTAATAAATTATTGGGACGTAAAACAAAAACAAACTGCGATGAAATTATCTCAAAGTACATGTTGAATAATAGCGGACAAACAGAGGAAATAATTGTAAATAGATTCGCTGAGCAGTTTACCAATAGTATCAGCTCGATGTTACACAAATGTGACTACAAAGCGTCCAACATAGCCCCCGCTGATTTGCCGCATAGCATGTACTTGCCCAGAGCGACCTGTGAAGATATACGCAGGATAGTCAGTCAACTAAATAATTCCAAGTCGCCAGGGATTGATAATATTAGAATGTTCGACATTAAAAAACATATAACTATTCTATGTCCGATAATTACTCATTTAATTAATAAAATCTTATCTCAAGCAGTTATACCGAATGAGCTTAAATGTAGCATTATTAGGCCAATATACAAAGGGGGAAAGCACACTGAAATGGAAAATTATAGACCTATCAGTATATTGCCAGCAATTGAAAAAATTCTAGAAAAATACATCTCCGTAAATTTAATAAAATACCTAGAAAGTTTCTCCATTATTGATCGAAACCAATACGGATTTCAAAAAAATAAAAGCACAGAAATTTTACTACAGGACTTTTCCAATTACGTAAATCAAGAACTCAATGATAAAAAACATATTCTTGTATTATTCATAGACAACTCTAAAGCGTTTGATACTATTGATCCGAAAAAACTATTACAGATATTGGAGGCGATAGGAATTAGGGGAAAATTACTAAAACTTCTCAAAAACTATTTAACCAATCGACAAATTAAAGTTAAACTCTTTCAAACTTACAGCAAAGCTAAATATATGTCAACAGGAGTCCCGCAGGGGTCAATTCTCGGGCCAACATTATACATAATATTTGTTTCACTCATGAATAAAATTTTCACCTTTGTTAAGCATTACGTTTATGCTGATGATACGGCGCTAGTCATTTCGCATGAAGATTTATCTATTGCAATAAAACTCATGCAGCATGATTTCTTTTCTTTACAGAAATGGTCACATGATGCCGGCCTAATAATAAATTCCAAAAAGACTAAATTGATGCATATACGATCTCCACATGCCAAATACACCATCACGCCTATAATAAAGTCGCATACATCTGAGTGTATACACAATTCTTCACAGTCCTGTAAATGTGGAACCATTGAACTGGTACAAACTTATGTATATTTGGGGATAACTGTAGATGCGCATATGAAATGGGATACACACGTTAGCAACATATGCAAACGCCTACGAGCTATTGCGGGGCGAATTTACAAAATTAAATATTTTATGCCATAAGTACGTTAAAAATAATCTATTTGTCACTAGCGGAATCTACAATCAGATACGGAATAACCTCATGGGGAAACTCCTGCAAGACAAATATAGGTTACATCCAATCAATTCAAAACTCCATGACTAAGCTTTTGGTAAACAAACGTATTTATGCACAAAGAAGAGATATAAAATTATTATATGAGTCAGTTAACGTATTATCTGTTCGAGGAATATTATGGTTAAAAATTATATGTCAAAACATAACGTCAGATTCAATATACAAAGAAAAAGTAGATCATGCATATGACACAAGATTCAATAGAAATGAAGGTATGTCCATTGCGAAAATTATAAATAAATACGGACAACGGACTTTCTCTTATCTTGTGCCTACCATATTTAATAAGATTCCAATAGACATAAAAATTCAATCAAATTGCACCCCCGAATTAAAAAATAAAATTAAAAAATGGTTAATAGATCAAGCTTTTTTATACTGATATTGTTTATAATCTTATGCATATATATAAATATACATATGAATATGAGTAATTTGCCTGTGTTACAACTGACTGTCTTTGTATTTTATTATTTTGTATTGTAGTAAGTTAAAAGTTTCTTTTTATTGTTTCTTTTTTATGTATGGCTCTGTTTTTGTGATTATTTAAGTTCTTATTTAAATTCTTCTGTATATATTTTAAATATTGTGATTTCTCGCTTTTTGTATGCTTTGATAATATATTATGTTAAACTGACCTGCTGACAAACTGCTTGAGCAGTTTAGCGGGTATAATTAATAAAAAAAAAAAAAAAAAAAAAAAAAAAATTCAAACCCCGAGCACCGCCAGCATAAGATAAATTAAAACCAAGCACTTTACAAATATACAGTAAGTTTCGCGATAGCTTGCTACAAAGGTACCTGTGCTTAAAACAGTTATTAACAATTTAAATAATTGGTAGGTATCTATCACAAAAATTTTGGAAAAACAAGTAACACGACATATCATATTGGTTAAGACATAATTTCGCGAGTGCATGCTTTCTGCACACACCTACCATAAAACACTATCTAAATCCGCTAGTTTAGAAATTTACATTACAAAACAAAATTATCTAAATAGGATTTTCCGTCCGGCACGACGCACAGTGGGCTGAAAATCGCCTTTCATAGACATAGAGACTTGAATTTTCAAGGGTATTTTTTTTGGCTAGAAATGGATTCTGCTGATCACTACTATGCTATAAAATTTCGTACGAAGCAATTGCGTGTACAAATGAAGGAGTTATCATTTTTTTGCTTTTAGGCTTGCAGTGTAAATAAAATATTGTAAACTAGACAAAGCATACTCATATGTAAAGCATTTAAGCATTAAAATGAATCATCAACATTAAAAAGTGTTTTTTTCAACTTTGAGGATTTAAAAAAAAAAAATCGCATGTTGCGCCACAATACGAAGTATGTCAAAAAAATACAAATAAATAGTAGTATATATCTGTGTGTAAGGATAGAATGGCCAACCTTATGATTCCAGAGATAGCCTCATTTCTAATGTCAGTGCCATACAAATTTTTCTTAAAAAAATGATAACTCCTTCATTTGTACACGCAATTGCTTCGTACGAAATTTTATAGCATAGTACCTAATGATCAGCAGAATCCATTTCTAGCCAAAAAAAAACCCTTGAAAATTCAAGTCTCTATGTCTATGAAAGGCGATTTTCAGCACACTGTGCGACGTATGGTCCAACTCTTTTTATTTTACGACGCGACCCACAGAGCGTAAAGGCATCTAGAGTGTTCACAGTGTGAAGTGTGGAAAATGGGCACAGTGGCAGTCTTACGTGCTCTAAAGCACTACACAATACATAACTCTGTTCTGTGGAAAAGCCTGAATTATGGAAAACGGTTTGTTGTATAATAAGGTAATAAAATTACGCGTGTAACAAATTTCACTTTCTACTTTCTATGGCCATTTTAATGTTGGTGTAATAAGTCATTAGGTTGGACTAGGTTATTTTCTTAAAAGGAATTAATGGAAAACAAAAATAAAGCCAGTGTCGATTTTCTTGTCTGATTGGTATTTAACGCGGAGGTCGCGTGTTCAAAAAATAGATAGTATATTATTTAACTCCTTCCAAAGTGATATGTATTCCCATGGGCCAAGAAGAGTAGAGAAGATAAAGAAAAGTCAAGGCAAACCAAGAAGACTCACGAAGAACCAAGAAGTGTCACGAAGAACCAATAAGAGACAAGAAGATGCAAGAAGAGTCAAGGCGAGCCACAGAGAGCTAAGAAGAGTCTAAAAGAGGCAAGAACGAGTAAAAATCATAAATTATAAATCATAAATTCAATAATTGACAGCCCTGAACTATTATACCTGATTTCTTTACATGTACCTCGCAAACCAACATCGAAGCATTATCTACCGTTCTATTGTGATAACTCCAACACAGAATCTCAATTCTATACCCCCCTTCGCCGTATACAAAATTTGGGTAATGACTATAAAGATGTTGTTAAGGTTAAACGCAACGCTCGTTGTATTCTACGTGTTCACAGATGGCGTTAATTAATTAATTTTGTTTAAATACGCTTTTGCAAGGTATTGCTTTACAGTATTAAGACAAATTATTTGTTTGCGCCCTCATATGCGCAATATGAATATGAATAAATAGTTTTGTCCATATAAAAACTCAATTCTATCGAGAAAGGCATACAAATACAATATCGGATTGAATCATCGGTAAAATATTGTATTTGTGTGCTTTTCTCGAAAGAATTAAGTCTTTAAACGAACAAAACTATTGATTCATATTCATATTGCGTATATACGGGCGCAAACAAATGATTTGTCTTAATATTGTAAAGCAATACCTTGCAAAAGCGTATTTAAACAAAATTAATTAATTAACGCCATCTGTGAACACGTAGAATACAACGAGCGTTGCGTTTAACCTTAATATATTCAACACATCATTCACCAAATATAAACAAGTCATTACCCAATTTATTTCAGAAAGAAGAATATCAAATATAATATAATTTAATTGTAGAAACTACGTAGCTCTGTTTATCTTACCAAAGTTTTGTAATTTTCCTAGTATTATATTTTTCCATCTTGCTTGGTGGAGTGTTTAGTTTCCACTTTATTTCGTTTTGACATTGTTTTTGTTTAAGAGGTTGTGTTTTATTATGTCTTATATTATCTTTTTGATTTTGTTGTTTATTTAGATGTTCTTTGTAAAAACAATAAGAAAATAACATGTAAAAGCCCAGCCGGGCGTGAATTTATAAATAAATAAATAAAAAAACATATGGATAAAGTAACGCTCAAACAATTTATTCCTGCCGGTCCTTATTGCTAATATTGGCTTATTAGGTTGCCATGTATACCGGTAAATTTACATAATGGACAGTTACACAAATAAAATTATAATGTAGTGTGTGTCGAAAATTGAACTCAAACATCCTTCTTATACTCGGAGCACGTGTTCCAAGTCCTAACAACTCATTGTCTCCTGGGAGACCGGTCGCACAGGAGTGCTACTGACTGGGGTGGTACATTTGCATCGTATCGTATCAAGGGGAAGAAGATGAGAAGATTCTGGGTCGCTTTTATAGGCAGAGAACAACTCTAATACATTTTATATCATGTACTAACATTTATCAGGGCATTTGAACGAAATAATATGAATCTACACACGTTCAGCGCGATTACGTTGGCCAAATTGTTTTCCGCGGTAAGTCGTAATCATAATTTATTCTCTAAACAAGCGGCGATTACGTTTTTCGACATCAAGTGACCGAGCAGTGTTATTTAACGAGACCCGACCGGTGGTTTTCAAAAGGAGAAAGGACTTACATTAATACGTACAACATATTGTTCATTTTATTTTAAGAAGTGTCAAAAATCTGCTTTAACTATCCCGCAGCCAAGTGGGGGAGTACGTAGTACCCAAAATTACTATCCTCCTTATATTAGTCTTAAATACTTGACATATCATTATAGTATTTTACGTATTCCTGCACAAATACATAACTTACCATTAATAATGGACTCAATAATTGGGATTTCTAGCCCCATAAGACAGAAAAATGCGTGGGGTCGTCGAAAAACCCACTTGGTTTGGCATCTTGGCCTGTCAAGAGTTAAGGAGTGGGAGAGGAAAAGGGGATGGGGAGGTTTGTCGACATCTCATGTGGACACTTCCACTTGTTTTGAAGGTTAAAAAGATTAATGACTGCACAGTTTAGGATTGTTATAAACGGAAGTGGCGCCCTCTGTTATTCTCAAAACTAACCGTCGAAGTATCCAAACCAGGGATTTCAATTAGGAACAGAAGTTCGCTACAATCAATGTTGAAGTAATTGTTGAATTTGGAGATAAGATATACCGGAGAATTTTTTTCTGGATATGTTAAATCGATTAACCAAGATTACAATAGGTAGATAAGTGAAGAATTCACACCGAATAATAATTTATCTCCTGAAAAGTGGCAGTTATCGAGGAGAAAATTCAATTTGTATGCCGGGGTGTGTGTGGCGAACTTCCCAGTGATGTTGAAAATAATATTCACAACGTGAATATTGGACGACGAGCGGGTGTAATCCATACATAAACCATATGCTATTAGGGTCTCGACAAGACGGAGGTACGTTAGGGGTTCGTCAACCAGACGGGTCGTAAATACAGGACGAGCGGAACCGATGTGATGGAAAAGATATCAGGAACATATAAAAGTTGATTATATTGCTTTCAGAATATGAAGGTGTGATGGAAACGATCTGAGGACGTGAATATATTCACCGTGGTAGGGTACATGTTTATACGTCATGTCATTATCTTCATTTAATCCGGTATCAGCAGGAGATTTTTTTGGGATGCCGTGTGGACAGTGTAAAAACAATAAAACAGCGCTCTTGTTAACTCTACTGGAGAAAATTATATACTGGAGATTCTTAGATTCCTAGATTTTTTAATTACATATTAAAGATTCTGTAATTAAATACTATAGATTATTTCATTAAATACTGCGAGTAGAGCACATCTTGGCATTTTTTATTAAATTTTATCTTTAGTGCAGAAACAAGCAGTACATAATTACATAGAGGACAATAGTTACAAAGTCATACGAGTTAATACAATAATTGGTACCAATCATGGTCACTGACATATATACATAATGTATGTGGCATATTATACATTTTACTTAAGCTAAGTTAGTTAGTAAAGTTAGTGTGTGTGGATGTGTGTGTTATGTAAGCTGTCGTACCCTTAAATTAAATATACCAATCCTAAGAGAAAGTCCAGTTATATTCAATTTTTCAATTAAGTCCTAAATCCTGTATCTAAATTTCGCCAATAAACAATTAGATAATGTTAATTAGGTGTTAATCTCAAGTGACCTACCAGGTAAGTATTGCACTGTATATTTTCTCCATAAATAGTTAAGTAATAACATAGATCACTGTAGAAATGTATTAAAAGTTTGTACAGCGCCCTTGAGGTGATTTTGCACAAAAACGGCGCTACACAAGTCATCCAAGTATTATTATTATGTGTGCGAATTCAGTGTGCTAAAAATTTTTTTCTTAAAAGAGGCAGAGAATCAAAAAATATATCGGTATTTGTGCTTGTTTGAATTGAGTTGAATGTCTGAAGGATGCGAAAAATGGGGGAATTATTTATTTGCTATAATCGAGCATTTTTTTCGTCAGCCTAGAAAAAACATAAATCAAGACTATAAAAAATTTAGGTACAATTTTTTTTTTTTTAATGTGGAAAATTAAGATCGGAAAACATTTTAATGCAGGGTGCAGCAAAACAGAATTTACAGAATTGGGGTCTATTTTATTTTATTCGGTACATCACGTCGTTTTATAGTCATATAGTACGCTATAGTGTACAAGCCTAGTATAAATTAGTTCTACTATTGTCACACTGGTATATATTTCTTTTGAATTGTGCATTGTCTTAATGCACTTATATTAATAACTGCATCACTTGCAATAATGTTATTGTGAACACATTAATTGTTCTGTAATTTATTGCTATTATTATCCTGTGTACCACTGTACGATTGTAATTCGATCACCACTGTATTGTAAAAGCCATTTTATGGCGTTTGAATAAGTAAATATCTCGACGGATTTCGCCGCTATATTCCGGCAATTTCCTCCTGAATTCGATCCTTGCCTTCTTCAACGGATAACGGTGATAACGGTGTTTGTTCCTAAAACCGAACAAAACTTAGTCGGTTTGAATATTCGAACATTTGTTTTATAAAAATAGATTATTTATCTATTTAAATACATTGAATATCGAACGCCGAAATCGGCAGAAAGTGTTCACGAAATGATATTTAAATTCAGTTTCGATATGGACTGATATTATTTGAAATTGGTATCCACCAGTAGCTTTTTGTGGGTCAGAGCGGTATTGAAACGTGGCCTAAGTAGATTTGGCCAGATTTATACACATTACGGAGCACAGTGCGGAACGTTTTTAAGTTTTTTTTTTCATTTTATGTAAATGTGACAATAGAGTCTGGGAGTTTTACAAGATGCTTTTTTTTCATCCAGTTTCCATACGAGTCGTCTTTTTATAATATGAATTAGGGATGAAAAACAGGACGTGTTGTATTGGTACGTATTTTCGTATATTGGCGGACATTATTTGACATCTGTCGTATCTCATTGTGCATATTTATTTATTCACATTTGGAAAATGGACATTTTACACTTTATCAGTTTGTGCATTATTTTTACACACAACATAAAATAAAATAAATAAAACAATTCTGAATTTTGTCTTTTACCCCTTATTAAGAAAACATAAAAAATAAATTAAAAAAATTCATAAGAAAAATATTTATTTTAAGTAGATTATTTTGGTGGAAATTGACAATGATTGAATGTTATAAAAATGAGTTAGAAAATAACATTAATTTAGTTCAATACGGAATTATACAAGACAAAAACAGTGAAGACAATAGTGTGCAATTCTTTGCACACTATTGTTTGTTTTATAATATGTAAAATTTTGCTAAAATATACTACAACATGTGTTTAGTAGTGACTGTGAACTTATATGGATGGATGTTGATTTGATTAAATGACAACTACGAGTATGTATTTATTTATTTATAATGGGTTTTGACAGATGTTCTCACTTACGTGAGAACTATCCAGTTACAAAAACTCAGTTAAGTTACAGACAAAAATCTACAAATTACATACATACAGGTAAAAATGCAATTAAATACTGGTTACGGTACTAAGTATCCGTATGAAAATAATGGTTCCATGATAACTCAACACAATGACAAATCAACACACCTTTAAAAAATCGTTTAAAAGTCATTAAAAGCGAAGAAAAACCTACGTAACAATATATAACCTTGTTTTTGTCACCGAAATCGATGGTGGTGTGAAGCAAAGATTTTTCATATAGGTCCGATACACTTTGCACATGGGATTGAAAAAATGCATCGTGTAAAACGTCCATAAAACTACACAGTGATACCGACAAGCAGTAGGTAGTAGGGCGACCAACGATAGGACTAGTTCAGATTCCATCACGAACAAACAATAATAATAGCCCGACCTCTGTCGTCCTCCATAACCAAACAAGCACCGCAGCCCGGTCACGTAGTTACGGCGTTATTCTGGGGCGGCCATTCTTACACACGTAACTACACTTTATACCTACACTGATGCGATGGGGAAATACATTATAAGGTTTTTTTATGCAAAGCACAAATAATAATAATAACATGGCATTTATATAGCGCAGTTTAGTGTTATTTCACTTCAAGTGCCCTTAACTACTGGTATAACAAACTTAATAAATGGTAGTCCAGTATTAGTGGTTCTTAAAATTATTCCTACAGTGTGCCTAACCCAATACAGATCTAATATTATAACACTAAATACACTGTTTATACTAAGTGATGACAAAATTTAGAATAACAATAACAGCAGAACAGAACAAAACAAGAATATTAAAACTATAACATAAAATAAAACAGGAGGCAGTTTGTGCTCAGAAATGAGAATCTTCTGAGGAGACATTTTAAAAAGGTACAATAAGGAGACAACCGAAACCAAGCAATTACCGGAAGTTTTAGAATATGGCTTATTATAAAATATTGAAAAGATGTTAAAATTTATGACTGGTAAGATTTTTTAAATAATATTGTTTTTAAAGCCCGTTTAAATTCAGCCGAATTCTGGAGATTTAGTAAGAGCTGAGGGAAGTCTATTCCAGATGAGCGGGCCTGTTACACTAAAAGAGCGATCATAGTAAACGGCTCGATTACACCTAGAAAGTTCGATTAGAGGATTACTAACATCTAGATCTGCTGACCTATTGTAGAGAGAGTAAGCTGTCTATTGCTTAAGTTTTGTCGGATACATAGTTCCGATATATAGGCTGGCATTAGGATAACAAATTATGAGACTGAAACACAAATATAAAAATACAAATAAATCTTCCGAGAAAAAATAAGTGCCGCCGACGGGAATTGAATAGAACGGAAATGGAAGAGTTTTTCAATTAATACTTGTGTTTCAGGCTGACAATTATTGCTTACAATAATTTCTTATCCTTTGTGCTTTGCATCAAAGACCTTGTCGTTTTTTAACATTTCTTATTTCAACACAAGCATGTGTCACTATGTCTTACACTCGTTCTCTAAATACTATAATTTACGATTATAAGACAAAGGGCGAAACAGTATCACGTGTAAATTCCGTAAAGGATCTCGGTGTCGTCTTTGATCCCGAACTGAAATATTCTGACCATATATCGCGGCTCACTCAGTCTTGCTACAAACTTCTTGGGTTCGTCATTAGAACATGCAAGCAGTTCAATAACCAAGATGCTATGTTAGCATTGTTTGATGGCATACTGAGAAGCAAGTTGGAGTATGCGAGCGATGTTTGGGCACCGTACCACCAGAAGTACATTGATATGTTAGAGCAAATCCAGAAGAAATTCCTCAGGTATGTCTACATGCGGACGCATGGAACCTATCCTAGGTTCATGCACCATATCGACTTACTTGAGCAAACTGATTCTGTGAGTCTGGAAACTAGGCGGAAAGCACGTCTAGCTATTCTGTCTTTCAAAATTTGGAACAATTATATCGATAACCCATTCCTCTTGAGATGCTATGATTTATATGTACCAGACCACTACAGCCGAAGTCGATACCATGACCTATTCAGAGTACCAAAAGGCAAAACCGACGTTCTGGCAAAGAATAGCATGACGAGGGGAGTGGTGCTGTTAAACGAACTTGCAAAGAATTTGGATGTAAGTGACTGTTCTCTAAATGACTTAAAACAATTATTGAAGAGTCACCTAGCTAAATGCTGTTACGACTATGTAAAATTGTACTGTATTGGAATAAATATTTTGTTGTACAATAAAAAAATAACAGTAACATTGTGGTACACAGTAGTGAGTGGTGGAAAAGTCGAAGGCTCCCGAAAAAGACATTAGCAATAGCGAAGCATTGCGATGGATACACTAGTTTCATATACAGGGTTTTCCAATAAGAGGTGTTATTTTGAATAGCCCGCTATTTCGGTAGATGTTACTTTTGAAGCTGTCATTTTTTGACATTTGACAAGTAGAAACTACACCATTAATAAAAATGGAACTACACACGCTTCAACAACGCATTGAAATTATTAAAGTTCACTTGAGTGAATCAAATGCAAATCATCTTGAGTGATGAGGCCCATTTCCACCTCGGTGGCTTCGTCAACAAGCAAAATTGTCGCATCTGGGGCTCGGAAAACCCAAGAGTTATTGTTGAAAAGCCTCTCTATCCTCAACGTGTGACGGTTTAGTGCGGTTTATGGTCCGGCGGAGTCATTGGACCTTACTTTTTCGAAAATGAGGCTGGAGCAACAGTTACGGTGAATGGATTGCGCTATCGAGAGATGATTAATGATTTTTTATGGCCGGAATTGGATGGTATTGATCTGGACAACGTTTTTTTTTTTTATAGTGAATACCTCACAAGAGTCCCAACTGCTCCCGTCTGGAGCCGGTGAGACTATGGCATCCCCAATTGGGGGATGTTGTGAGGCTGAAGGTAAGTGGGGAAGGGAAATAGGAAGGTGGGGAAGTACCTGGCTATTCAGATCTAGTCACTAAACACGGCTAAAGCCATTTGGAGCAACGTTTCAATTCTGAATGGTGGTCTTACACCAGGGCGATACTGGTAGTATCTTCCACTCTGGAACGTGCCGCAAATATACTATATATTATTTTAATTAATTAATTGTGAAATAACACAAATTAATCAAATAAAATTTATTTGCGCACGCCGGGTTCGAACCCGCGACCTTCGGAATGGCAGTCCAATGCGTTACCACTGGACTATGCCGGCCGTCAAACAACGTTTACTTTCAACAAGATGGCGCTACGTGCCACACAAGCAACGAGACCATTGATATTTTATGATTGAATATCAAAATAACACCTCTTATTGGAAAACCCTGTATATCTTAAAAAGGCCTACAGAAAAGTCCGCGACGGAATATGTCTATCACATAAGAATAACCCCCAGCAACAGTACAGGTACAGGTCAGCAAGTTTGAAGATATTTTTAATAAATCAACAATATTAATTTTTCTGCGCGTATGCTTATATTTAACCGTGATCTACACATATTGCTTTTGATATATTTACACCGTTGCTATTAAATTATTAAACTTCCACAGACTAAATTACTAACACTAAATTAATAACACTTAATGTTTAAAAATAACTAAAAATATATGAAAGACAACCTTCTTAACGTTCAAAACAGACTCAAACAAAACTCGTTTGCCTCGCTGGCGAAAAGGCAAAAATAATATTAAAATTTAACGAGATGTTATAATGTCAAGCTTCTCCCCTACTTTCTTTGGCTTATATTTCAGAGCATTGAAATCATAAACCTAATAATGTCAACGAGAAGGGTTCAAAGGAGACTCGAGTATTTTTATTAGAAGGTACAGAGACCGAAATAGTAAAATAAAATAGGTCCTTTACAACTCGTTTTAGGTAACTTTATTTCGACGGTAAGAAATAGGACACAATGGGGTATCTCACCACCCCCTTGATAGCTTATTCACGGGATAAGGCATATCAATAGATCTATATAGAAAAATGCTTGTTTGATCGTTGTCCACTGCATGCCAAAAACTACTGGAGCGATCTCGCTGAAAATTTCAAAGTTTGTTCTTATTATTGCAAGGCGTGTTTGGAGCAGGGGTAGGAAACCTTTCTTTTCGCCTTCGCAGGCCATTTCGCTGTTTGCAGTATCATCGCGGACCGTACTTTTCAGATTTGGTCGGTGGGCGGGGGGAGGGGAGTGTGTTTCAGATCCTCGATAATAATAACCTCATTTTATTTACCAAGTACGAATATTATTTTTATATTTTATACATATTGTTTATACGTATTTTTTTAATGAGTATCTAATGTTTATAAGACAAGGTTTTTTATATAACAATTAACAATTGTAACAATTATATATTGTAGTGTTCACATTTAAAAAAAAAACTAGAGGTGGATTTTGTCCGGAATCGATTTATATGAAAGAGTTATGTATTATTAAAGAAGAAAGTATTATGAAAAAGTCCTATAAAAGAGTTACACGAAAGAGTCATATTATGAAAGAGTTATATGAAATGACGTATAAATGTAAATGAAGCAAGCAGTACGTCAAATGGTCGAAGGGTAAGGTTCTTGATTATGAATCTGAAGGTCACGGAATCAAAATTTTTGTTGATTAATTTGTATTGTTTCAGATTAAATTCAATAATATAGATAGTATATTTGCGGCACCTTCCAGAGTGAGAGATACTTTCAGTATAGCCCTGGGGTAAGTGAGACTATTCAGAATTGAAACGACGCTTGAAATGGCACTATTCGAGTTTGGAGACCAGATCTGAATAGCCAGGTATTACCTCAACTTCACCTTCTTCAGCCTCACAACATACCCCAATTGGGATGCCATAGTCTCACTGGCTCCAGACGGTCAAGACTTAATCACGAATATAGAATCACGATTGGGGTTGCCATGGCATTGACTTGGGAGGGTTTTGAAATGGGATAGGGGAAGGAGATGAGTAAGAAGAAGGTTAGAAAGTATCTGGCTTTTGGGATCTGCTCACTATACAAGTCATTTTGTAGAAATAGTTACAATTCACATATTAACCTTAATTTGTCAAAGTAAATACGAAAAAATACTCACGTTTCTAAGAAAATCAGATTTCGTCAGATTCTAATTATTTTGTTCGCTGACCTAATAGACCTTCCTTTGTTAAACAATTGCTTCTCTCGTCACATCCTGACTCCATAATGCACTGCGTTGAGTTACAAGTTATAACTCAAAACCAACTCCACTAAACGTGGACGAAAAATAATTATATGTATTTTTAAAATAACCAACTCCAAAGGAAACAAATGCGGAAAACGGAAAATATTAAAACTATGTATTGACACTAATACTTTAAACAAATTCCACTAAACATAGAAGACAAAAAACATTTTAAAAATATTTAATTACAGGAAAGAAATGTAGAAAATTGAAAATAATTTAATTATCGACACAAAAACTGTAAACTGTAAACACTACAACAATAACGTATATTTTTCAAATATAATTATGCAGAACATTATGAACGATAACTCATCACTGTCACTCGTCAAAAAACACTTTAATTTGAGTGACAGCTGTTTCGCCAGACGTAATTTTCGAACACACTTCTGAATAATCCATTATTTTTGACGCAAAAAAAAACGACAAAAATCCACAAAAATTCATTCTGACAGTTGTTGACGAAATTGCAATTTATATCATCGCCCACATTTTATAACAACACCCAAACCGGTTTCGCTAATTACACTGAAAACATATTGATTTTCTTAAATTCATAAGAACCTTAGTTTTTTTTAAATGTGTCGAATAGAATTTCGATTTTGTTTTCCTGATTGAATGAATCGAAAGCGAAATCTTGGAAGTGGAAATCAACCAACTTAACGACATCTGATCGAGCTTTAACTCGGCAGATAGACTCGTTGTCGATGACAATGCATTCTATTAACTTTCGGCGACACACACGTACGCATTTATCTGAAATTGATAGCATATTTAATTCAAATAGATGTATTTAAAAAGAACATAAATATGTCGAATTTAATCGCCTGTCTAAAATTAAGGTGATGCACTACGTCGTGTAGTATTTAAATTGAGCCGCTATCAATAACAACCCTTACGTAGATGGCGATAAGGTTTAAATTCCCGCTTAACACCATCCGCCTGTTTTGATTTATGCAAGAAAAAAACATGGCCAAAAAGTGCCTTTTATTTTATATTGTGGATGTTCAGGCATAAATATTTAATTTTTTTTCGATCATTTTATAAATAACTTAATTTGCCACATTATACAATAAAATCATAACCGAAAATGGGTTTGTAAGTAGGAGATTTTGAACTTTAAAGCAGTTTTCATAGGCCTTATACATTATTTTTTTCTGGGCTTATAAAAAGACTTAACTAAATAATACTCGATTATTTCAAAGGCCAAGATGTATTCTATTCGCAGTATTTTATTAAAGCATCTGAAACATTTCTAGGCGACCAAATTTTCAAACCAAAAACACATAATTTACTACGTATGGCATCGCCTTAAACGGAATTGATAAGCGTCACTACGCACCCAGTATATTTGGGCATTTGCGGGGTAAGAGAGAACTGCGGACGGGTGTTCCAAAGAAGTCAAAAAAACTTTTTTTGAAACATTCCACGAGACAAAAAAACTCGCAAACTCGCCTTCTTTAAATTGATTAGCCCGTAATTATCTGCCTTGAACAAGACATTATTGCCGAAACCGGTTGGCATGTTGCTAAAAATAAAGCGATGCAGACAAAACTAGAATCACATTCATCACAAAAAATAACATCGTTTGGCGAAACCACTGTCACCTAAAAATCGAAACGCAACAACAATCATATTTATTTCACTCGTATTTTTTTTTAAAATACCTCGAATAACTGAACACTAGACAACTTTATCAATCCGAATAAATTGATGATCTCAA
This sequence comes from Hesperophylax consimilis, assembly GCF_061612785.1. Classification (NCBI taxonomy): domain Eukaryota; kingdom Metazoa; phylum Arthropoda; class Insecta; order Trichoptera; family Limnephilidae; genus Hesperophylax; species Hesperophylax consimilis. The sequence goes on along the minus strand of NC_142865.1, from coordinate 3,237,828 downwards.
TCGACAAGAGAACGAACAGCGAACAAACAACAACGGAGCGGAGAGAACTGGCCGCGTCCGCTCTGTGCGAGAAATGTTCCCGAACTAAAAATGTGGAAGTGCAAAGTACTAAGGTACTGAATACGCGCGTCGAGTCCGGTAGTAGGTGTTGGGTATTCGAAGTACTGTACTCTGTATGGGTATAAGCGTGTTTGCTTTTGTACGTATGGTGTTCGGAATCTCGCACACCGATCAGACCCATACAAGTGCTAAAATGTGATCTATATCGATTTGAAAGAAAAACTGGCATGCATTGCAAAATACTATAACATTTCATGTTTGTTTTACTAACATCAACATTGTTATTAAATATTGTTCCGCTACTACTTTCATAACCCTAAGTACCTATCTTGTACTCAAATAATTATACGCAATAATAAGTCGCCTTAAATATCAATACAAATTGAAAATATCTCCCGAGTAAAAATAAATGCCACCAACGGGAATTGGACCCGTGCCTTCTGATGTCCGGTCAGGTGCTTTGTATCCACTGAGCTATCTCGGCTTATTTCCAACCCGCCAAATGATTCAATATGTACTAGTACCTCAATCAACAATTACTGCTTATTATATTTTTTCCACCTGTAAACAACTAATTTTATTTTTGTAGGAAAGGCTTTGTTAGTGCTAAATTTGTCACTAGATTGCGTCGAGACATATAATATTTTAATTTATTGGTGAAATGCATTTTTTTTATCGAAGGAAGCAAATACTTTGTGATGTGACATTATATATTAAATGAAAAAAATACACTTTGTAAAACACCACTTTTATTATGAATTAATATTAACAGCCAACCAGGTTTCGCTTAGCTCAAGCTTCGTCAGGGCTTATTATATTAACTAAAGTTAACCCTGACGAAGCTTGAGCTAAGCGAAACCTGGTTGGCTGTTAATATTAATTCATAATAAAAGTGGTGTTTTACAAAGTGTGTTTTTTTCATGCATTATTTTTACTCGGGAGATATTTTCAATTTGTATTGATATTTCAGACGACTAATTATTGCTTATAATTATTTGTTATCCTTTGTGCTATGCATAAAACCTTGTCAAACTTTTAACAGACAGACACGGATGGCGACTTTATTTTATACTATTTAGAGATATAAAAGCCTTCAGGGCGTGAATAAATAAATAAATAAAAAATAATAAAAGTGTTTTTAGTTTGAAATTTTTTCGTGTTAAAATTTTGAATCAAGACTGTAAGAAAGCGTACTCAAAAATACCCTTTTTCGATTTTACTTTCTTTGCATAATTCGCAAAATTAAGTCAGATTGTGATCGGAAAACATTTTAACTATTACGTACCTGAAGTTAAAAATTATCAAGGGGGGTCACCAGAGTACCCCATATCGCGGGGCAATCGTGTCTCTTTATACGCCATTTCCAGTAAAACTCTGACGGTAGGTATACAAAAGTAGTAAATAATGTCAATCATTAAGGCCCCGTAGTAAGCGTTCAAAGATGGTTTTAAAGGGAGAAATGTAAATACGAATGTTAGATGGAGCGCGCTAATATTAAAAAAACCGATAATAATTAAGTGAAAATGGCGAAAATATTTAATAAAACACGACTCGTTTTGAAATTTTCTCTCTTTAAATGTAATATGTAGATTATATTTTCATATTATTAAATGAAGGCCTCAGCACGGGCAAGCCACCAAGTGAGGCCTACATTAATGGAAAACATAAATTGTAAAAAATAATGTACCAAATAAAAAAATAAAAAAAATCAAAAATAGAGCAAATACCTCTCGACAAATGTTTTAGTTGTGAGTTGAGATGATTTTGCACAAAAACGGCGGTATACAAATCATCAAAAAAAAAATCCAATTATTATTATTATTATTAAAGATACACTGTGAATTTTTTCACGCCTATAAAATATTAAATAACAGAACAAAACGTGTTTTTAACAATTTTCGGAGCTTACTTTGCGATTTTTTTTCTATCGAGAGAATTTCGGTTCCATGATAACTCCTCAAAATGACAATTCAACACACCTATAAAGTTATGAAAAGTGATGAATCAACAACTAGGTTAAATAGTTACATATGTAAATCACGTTTCATAACTTTAAAGCACTTTTAATAGATGTTTTGAATTGTCATTTTGATGAGTTATCCGGTCGCCGTTGTTACAATTGTTCAGAAAATATATTTTTGGAATTTGAACCAGCAACCTTTGGACCCAGAAACAAAGTGCTTAACAGAACATCTATATATAAATTTTAATTCATTGAACAATAATGGCCACTAATCAATCGTAGGTAATATTGAACAATATGTCAGAACGCGAATATTTCGACAAAACAAACAGAAACGCGAAGTTTGGCCAGCATTCCAATATGTAATATTCGTTACGCATACCAATATAATACTATTATTATGTGATATCGCTTTCAATAATATATTCATGGGCTGGAAACCAGAGATTCTCAACATTTTACAAATCACGGAACTTTGTTTTATTGTTAAAGATAAATAATACGCAGAACCAAAATCACTACGGTCACCAACTAAAATAATCAGTTAACAGAAAAGTGTGACATCTCTAAATATTATACAATAAACTTACTATCAGCGCTGTCTGTTTGTGTGCTTAGTTCTTCTCTACTACGCGACGGTTTTGATAGGGTTTTCACAGTCGTTTAGAGATTTTTTCCGGAAGGATTATATACATAATACATGCATGATTTAAGATTTTCACGGCCAACCGTATTTTTGATGGACACTGTAACGTTGGCTAAAGAAGGAGTTAGCGCAACACGACATAACACCCCAAAAACAAATAACAAAAATAATACTGGCATATTATATTTATAGAAAGAAGAGAAAACTTGATGTTTTGTAATCAAGTCGTAAGAAAATATTTTCGGGCGATTACATTGCTAACGCTGGCTAAACCTTATGAGATACATCAAAATAATGCACAGCAGAATTATACATCTTAAGGCGAAGATTAATGCTAAATCATTATTTTGATTAATATTTATACCGAATTGGTGTACATTATGAGTACCAAAAAATATGCTTTAGATTGATTGAAGGTTTTCCTATCGCTTCGCTTGAGTAGAAAACAAATAAAATAATAAATAACTCAATAAAAAATATAAATGAAAACTATTCAAAAAAAAATTCAATAGAAATGTATGAACGCGTAAAGGAAACAACTTAAATAGGTACTAGTACATATTTAATTATTTGGCGAGTTGGAAATAAGCCGACATAGCTAAGTGGTTCAGAGCACCTGACCGGACATCAGAAGGTACGGGTTCAATTCTCGTTGGCGGCATTTATTTTAACTCGGGAGATATTTTCAATTTTTATAATTATTTGTTATCCTTTATGCTATGCATAAAACCTTGTCTTATAAACATTAGTTTATCATTAAAAATAATAAAATATACAGACTAGAATATATCTCTCTTTCAAACCATCTTCTTTTTCTTTTTGAGTGCTTACAACGGAGCCTTAGTAAGTAAGGAATAATTTAACTTAATTGGGGCACATAAACACGCCCACAACCCCTTTAACGATTTAAGCCAAATTTCTGATCCTAAGATATAATTTTACTTAACTGGGAATAACGGCTGTTAACATTTAAAGGATCATGGAATATTAACGTTCCGAGGGAAATAGTTTGAGAAACACTGGCCTGAAACCTATACATCACTTTTGACAGGAGGCTATTTGTTAACAGGAATATAATATGGAAGCAGAAATACTAATCTGGCGATTTTTTACGGTTCGCCCGGAGTACTGGCGTGACCAAGTCGAATTAGTCATGAAAAGGGCAGTGCTGACGTATTCATAGAGTGACCGATTTCCGTTTTGCAAAGAGCTCTTACGACTTATGCCTTTTCGAGGTTTATCCACTGTTTTTGAACAGTTTTAATTTTTACGGATATTTAGGGTTATCAAAAACATTCTAATTTCGGTTGTGGGTCTGTCTGTTAGTGATTGTATTTTGTTTAAGGCTATTAACCACGTCGTGTAATGGTAAGTAGACATTTGCGAACCGAAACGCGAACCGAGCCACGAGTTAAGGAAAAGGACGAGGCAATTTTAAATTAGAATGCTACCCAAGCAGCAGTTAATCTTATGTTTAATTGGATATTTTATTTTATTCTATTTCTTCTCTTTGTTATTCATATTTATACAAAATATGTTAGTAGTAGGCACCAGTAAAAAGTACATATACCTATTATTTCATTATTATTTTAATACTATACTTATCAAACATCTTATCAAAATGATAATACTCATCCTAATTTGACTGTCCTAAAACGGGAATCCTCCTAGTTGGGCAGTCAAAACATTTCTTAATAATAATAATAATACTTGGATGACTTGTATAGCGCCGTTTTTGTGCAAAAACACCTCAAGGGCGCTGTACAAACTGATAATACATTTGTACAGTGGTCTATGTTATTACTTAACTTTGACGGCCGGCGTGGTCTAGTGGTATACGCTTTTGACTACAGATCCGAAGGTCGCGGGTTCGAACCCGGCGTGCGCAAATAAATTTTATTTGATTGATTTGTGTTATTTCACAATTAATTAATTAAAATAATATATAGTATATTTGCGGCACGTTCCAGAGTGGAAGATACTACCAGTATCGCCCTGGTGTAAGACCACCATTCAGAATTGAAACGTTGCTTGAAATGGCTTTAGCCGTGTTTGGTGACCAGATCTGAATAGCCAGGTACTTCCCCACCTTCCTCTTCCCCATCTCCCTCCCCTCCCCAATACCCTCAGCCTCACAACATACCCCAATTGGGGATGCCATAGTCTCACTGGCTCCAGACGGGAAGCAGTTGGGACTCTTGTGCGGTAATACTGTAAAAAAAAAAAAAAAAAACTATTTATGGAGAAAATATACAGTTCAATACTTACCTGATAGGTCACTTGAGATTAACACTTAATTAACATTATCTAATTGTTTATTGGCGAAATTTAGACACAGGATTTAGGACTTAATTGAAAAATTGAATATAACTGGACTTTCTCTTAGGATTGGTATATTTAATTTAAGGATACGACAGCTTAAAAAGGTAAGTTTTTAGTTTAGACCTGAATTCTGTTGGACTTGTTATGGATCTTAGTTCCGGAGGGAGTTTATTCCAAGCCTTCGGCCCAGATACTCCGAAAGCGCGATCACCAAACTTAGTATTTGGCTTGCGCATAGGTTCTATCAGTCTGCCTACAGCTGCTGATGTTGCTGATCTAAGAGTTGACTGCCTCAGACCAGTGTGTTCCGGACGCATAGTTCAGAGATGTAGGGTGGGGCCATTTCATTGATGGATTTAAACACCATCCAGCACAGTTTGTACTGGATTCTTTCAGGGCACTTGAGCCAGTGAAGGTTACGAAGGTGTTCTGAAATGTGCGAATATTTTGAAACCCCGGTTATGAGCCGTGCTGCTGCATTAAACACTGATTGAAGTTTGTCAATTTGATATTTTGGAAGGCTGGCATAAATGCCGTTGCAGTAATCGTAAAAGTAAATAATGTATATAAATGTATATAAATGTATGATCTTTTACTGAATAAAAAAAAATAAAAAAATAAAATTGCAAGCGGCGTTTCGCGCCATTTGCGGTTGCTTCATTCCTTTCCCATAAGTTGAGGTTCAGTTCGGGAGTTCGGCTCGCGTATGTATAGTATACATACGCGAGCCGAACTCCCGAATACATTGTACACGTAGCATAAAATTTGGAATCGGACTGTAAACAATAACAACCCTTACGTAGATGGCGATAAGGTTTAAATTCCCGCTGAACACCATCCGCCTGTTTTGATTTATGCAAGAAAAAAACATGGCTGCTCAATTTAAAATATTACACGACGTAGTGCATCGCCTTAAATATAATAAAATGTCCATTATTCTTGTACTTTATATTCCCCTGGTATGTATTTAAATATCTCGCTGATCGTTGAGCTGTATTATATAAATTGAAACAATGTCGTCGTGTCAATTTATGTCGTCATTCCTTTCAGTTCCAAACGGAAAACCCCTAAGACGAGACAATACCCTAAAATAAAACCAGAATCTTAATGACGTAAGTGAAGCAGCCGTGCACAAATATATGCGATGCGCGGCCCTGATGTATTGGTCAGACCCAAGGTTGAATTTGCCCTATCAAGTCTCTAAAATAAAGTTGGAATCTAAACGACATAAGTGATGAAGTCGTGTAAAAACAATATTCGGCGCGCGGCTCGGCGTAATGGGTGGACCCTACGTTCGACTTTCCGTAACAGGACTAGAAAATCGATATTTCCGCGGTGTTTATTTTAATTATTTCAGATAAACGTATTACTAAAATTTCACATGTTTCTAGAGGGATCCCTCGGAAAATTACTAATTCATCGTAAAGAAAAATAAAATCTGGCGCTTACCTTAAATTTATATTTAAATGGTAAGGTCCTATTTAAATTTATCTACATAAATAAAAATGTTAATGTTCGTTTATTTAAACTTAATAAATTTATTAAGTTCTGCAAATATTTTTTGGTTCTTGTTAGTGTTACAGCTGTTTCGGCTTTCAAGGCCATTTTCAAACCGTGGTTTTAACCACTTTTAGACGACTTATTAATATGATTATATTTTACCCTCTCCCAATTTAAAATGATTTATTACCGGCTAAGCCGATTTACTGATATAATAATAGTGACAATAGATTTCGTATTCTGTGGGGGTATTTTGAAGTCTGTTTTCGCCACATTAATGTTATCTTAATTGTTTAACAATAATGTGGCTGCTATTGATTTATTCAAGTGTGTTATATTGTTTAGGTTTTGTGAACATACTTAGAAGCTGGGAATAAATAATTTTCCTTACTTTATTAATTAATGTTATATTAGAGTCATTGGTTCTTTTATTGATTTCTAATCTAATCTAAGGCCCTTTCTTTCTATATGCAAAGGTTTTAATTCGTTTTTGTCAAGAGGGATGTGATTATTCACTAAGAGATGTTCTGCAAATGTTTAAAAAGTGCTTTTATAATTCGAAATTAACAGAACATATAAATAACATTTTTAAGGATCCATCCCTCTAGAGAAAATTGAGATTTTAGTAATACGTTCATCAGAAATAATTCAAATGTGAGCGTCTAGCAAACTCCGTTCTTTGAGTCTAATGTCGCCTTAAAATCCTGTGTATCTTGCTTGTTATAACGCGGAATATCTTAACGTGCCACTGTCAAAGGTTTCCATGCAGAATATCGCGAAACACACACGCTCCGTTGAATAGCGCAAAATTCCAACATGGAGTACAACATACGTTCGGGCGTATATATGTTGGAAAATTCCTCTTGATACCGTCAAGGTCCTCGTACGCCCACCGGGTCATATGTCGCTACCAAAACAGCATTTTCCACTCCGAAAACCGCTAAAATACATATTTTGTTATTTTTCTTACTGAGAAAGTTTGTACTCTTTTTCTTTCTGTGCTCCTGGTATAAAATGTTTTTATAATAATTTTTTTTACTTTTTTGTGTATCCATTGTGACTGTGTGTCCATTTACAATACACATGTAACATTAACTACATATAGATGATACGAAACAATGAAAGAAAAAAGAATAGAAATAATAAGTTACAAATAGTGATTTTTGGCATTGACATGCCTCTTGAATTCTTCAAGGCTACTATTAAAAATATCGATAGTCTTGGAGGCATTGTTTAACAGCGCCATACCTCGTGTCATGCTATGCCGAGCCAGTACGTCCGTTCTGCCACGTGGGATACATAGCAGATCATGGTGCCGTCCCTGTCTGTAGTTGTTCGGTACGAACAACTTATAGCATTCCAGAAGATATGGGCTATCTATTAAATTATTAAGAATATTGTACGCCGTTACTGCAAGGGCCCCACTCCTCCTCGAGTGGAGACTTTGGTAGCGCGTTTCGGCAAGCAAATCTTCGTGATGCATGAATCGCGGGTACTCTCCGTGCATTCTCAAATACATGTATCTCAAAAACTTGAATCATTTCTAATTTTTCAATGTATTTTTGTTGGTATGGGGCCCATACAGCAGAGGCGTATTCAATTTTATACCTTATAATGCAGTTGTACAAAATCATCATTACCTCGGGATTGGAAAATTGTTGAATGTTACCGCTAATGCGGTTTGATTGTTGCTTTATTTATTTTTCAACAAATTCAAACATTTCTGCGGGACTTTCAGGCGGGTTTAGGTACCGCCGCCCCGGGAACCATTTATTGGATAACCACTCTGCCCAAGTGGTTCGCTACGTTTGGTGATTTAGCAGGGTGCCCGGGTTCATCGGGTGAGGTGTGTTCAGGATGCGCCTGCCCACCAGCTGTATGGAGTGCCAGATCTAGAGAGGCTGGTTTGGGGAGACCCTTTGACCTCTCCAACTGGTATCTCGACAAATCGCTTTGCGCCGCAGCGAGGGGTGTATATTCATTCGTCCGTCACTCCTGAAAACACTGATCCCTAGATTCCTACCCACCCCTCAAAACTTTTCCCTTTCCCTAAAAATACCCTCCACACAGCATCCCTAAAGAACACACAGGCCCTGAAGGAAATTATTTCCTCATAGCCTCCTGTTTAATCTATCAAATAAAAGTGTATGAGTTATTGTATTGCTATGTAATGCTATTCTTCATAAATTGACCACTAATATAATTGGTTTCATCAATTAGGTAGAAAGGAGAGTGAACTTTTACTACACAAAAAGTGAAATCAAACACAAACCAAAAAAAACAACAAAAACTCAAACAAAAAATAAACCATGTAAAAGATACCTCTATGTTTTAATCTTTATCATTTTGTGTATATATGTACCTACCTTGTAATTTTAAATTAGAATGCTACCCAAGCAGCAATTAATCTTATTTATTTATTTTTATTTAAGTACATAAAACGGGCATGGTGCCCAAGAATTTACATACATGGATGTTTAAATACATAACTAACTAACTAACTAACCATCACGCCGTTTCCCCGCAGGGGTAGGCAGAGAGGACGGACCGCCAAACAACTCTGTCTTGGCACACACTCCTTGCCTCATTCACATTCATACATCGTCTCATACATACTCTTCTATTGTTCTGACTCTTGACATGGCCCGACTCAAGTATCTGATTCACTTGGTCGTGCCATGTCTTCCTCGGGCGCCCCCGACTTCTGCTACCATTCACATTTGCATCGTATATTCTCCTTACACTCCTTTCTTCGCTCATTCGCTCTACATGCCCAAACCATCTAAGCGTCCCTTTCTTGATCTTACTCATTACGCTTACATCAGCCTTGCACTCTTTGCGGATATCCACATTCCTCACACGATCATACATGGTTTTACCACACATACGCCTCAGGGATCTCATTTCAACAGCATTCAATCTACTTTCATCCTTTCTTTGCCAGTTCCATGCCTCACTTCCGTACATCAGGGTAGGTACCAGCACTCCATTGTGGACTGCTAACTTCGCTTCTTTGGACAATTTTTTGTTAGCGCCAACTGCGTTCAGTCCTCCATTAATGGAGTTACCTGCATTTACTCTTCTTTCAATATCTCTGTCAGCCTTCCCATCACTCGTAAACATGCTTCCTAAATACACAAATTCATCCACCTGCTCCAAGTATTCCTCATTCACAGCTATATTACACACTGTTTTCGTACTTTCTCTTTCAAACACCATTACTTTAGACTTACTTACATTCATCATTAACTCATTCTTCACGCATACTTCGTTCATCCTAGACACGAGAGACTGCAGATCATCCATACTATTAGCAATCAGCACCGCATCATCAGCATACAACAGGCAACATACTTTCAGATTACTCAAATTCGCGCCCAATCCCACATCTTTCAATTCTTGCATACAATTATCCATGTATAGATTGAATAACCACGGTGACATTACGCAGCCTTGTTTAACACCTTTTGTGATATCAAACCACCCCGTAAAACCACCGTTCACCCTAACACATGCAACGCTTCCCTCATATAGAGACGCAATTGCCTGAGTCAGATTCGCATTCACTCCATACTTGGACAACACCTTCCATAGCTTTTTCCTGTCGACTCGGTCGTATGCTTTTTGTAGATCTACAAAGGCACAGAAAAGTTTCTGGTTTTTTGCCAGAAACTTCTCGGTGAGCATACGCAATGAGAAGATCTGGTCCATGCACCCCCTTCCACTCATAAAAGCACCTTGCACATCCCATATTTTATCCTTTGTTTCCTTTCTTACCCTTTCAATCAAAATTCTACCATACAGCTTGCCAACTGAACTTAGCAGGCTAATAGCCCTATGATTCCCACATTCCATACGTGACCCTTTACCTTTGTATAATGGCATGATCACTGCTCTTCTCCAATCTAAAGGCGTGTAACCTTCCTTTAAACATTGGTTAAAAAGATTGCACAACCATGTGAGAATTATACGGCTACCTCCTTTAAAATATTCAGCAGCAATATTGTCGAAACCGACAGCCTTACCATTCTTCATACACTTAATTGATCTTTCTATCTCATCCATGCTAATTTCGGTAACATTCAGTCCATCATCGTTCATATCTGATTCGCCGCTAGAATCACTGTCACTCACTTCGCTTTCAAAGACTTCCTCGAAATACTTCATCCATCTCTCTTTTATTTTTTCCTCATTCGTCAACATTTTTCCATCTTTCGATTTTATTACTTTCATGCTTCCGGTTTCAGGGCCACACCGGGACCTTTTGACTTCCTTCCAAAACAACTTAATGTTTTCTTGGAAATGGTTTGTCATTTTCATTCCTTCTTCCTCTTCCAGGCGTTTCTTTCGTTCTTTCACTCCAACTCTTACTTTTTTCTTACATTCCTTATATACTTCTTTCGCTCGATCCTTCTCTTCGCTGGAAGCACTGCCAGCCGCAATCAGACATAACCATGCTTTCTTCTTCTCTGAGACCAGTGCTTTAATATCATCATCCCACCATGCATCACCTTTCTTTCTACCTTGCGTACTTATTCCACACACCTCTCTAGCAGATTCACAAAGACTCACTTTTATGTGGTTCCATGTTTCGTCTATGCTTAGACCATCCATTTTTTTCTCATTCAATCTCATCTCTGCACAATTCACATACTTACTCCTCTCATTATCGTTTTGTAGTTTTTCTATTTTGATTCTTGTTGGAGTTAGTACCGTTTTCACTTTAGAGCGCCAACCGCGAAAGAGGTTTACTCTCGACACCACCAGAAAGTGGTCAGTTTCAACCTCTGCCCCTCTGAAAACTCTCGTGTCCTCGGTAACGGCTCTCAACCTAGAGTCAATTACTACAAAATCGATAATTGACCTCTCATTTCCTCTTTCCCACGTATATTGGTGGATACCTTTATGATCGAAAAAAGTATTGGACACAAAAAGGTTCCACTCTAAACATACTTCAAGTATTCTGTTCCCGTTGTCATTCGTTCTTTTATCCCCAAACATACCTAAGGCCGATTCAAATCCGTCACGTCTAATTCCTACCCACCCATTCAAATCGCCTGCCATTATAATCCTTTCATTAATATTTTTCAGTCTCATCACATCATTCACACCAGTCCAAAAATCATCTTTCTCTTCGTCACTCTCAGAATTGACAGGGGCATAACAAACAACAAGAAACACCCTTGTCAAACCGATTTTGAACCTAATCCACATTATTCTCGGACTTACACATTCATACTGCAACATACATTCAATCATTCTGGGAGACAGTAGTGCTGCAACACCCTGACACGCCCTCTCTGTATCTGGTCTCCCAGACCAAATGACGAGCCTATCGTTATGCTGCATTGTACCGCTCCCTTTTTTCATACTCTCTGTTACACAAAGTATGTCCAAACATTTGCTAACCATCGTGTCACACAATTCATTCATCTTTCTTTCCATACCTCCTCTAATATTCCACGTACCAATTCGACATTGTTCGAGTTCCTTCCTCCTCTTTGCGCCACCGAAGGGTTGGCGATGTGATGGATAGCGAGCCTCATCGACACCTGTGTCGGCCATTCCCTTCTACAAACTGCTTATCTAGTCTAACATAATGATACTTAGGTATAAATCACTAACATACAAATTAGTATAATATTTAACTTAATCCTAACGCCATCAAAACTATTCCAGATGTCCAAATGAAAAAAAACTTAATTCTAAAACAAAAAGTATTATAATCACTATAACAATACACTAATCACTGCATAATTGTTTGTACTAGTTCATATTGGCAGAAGACAAAAGACGCGGCTTCATTTCGATTTCGTCCTTCCTAGGGCGTAGGGGCACGGGGCGGTGCAGCGGGGGTGTAGAAATTGCCAGATGATTGTTTTTTATGGGTCATCTTGTAGGGGCGATGGTCGTGAGCGAATCAGTGACCGACCCACGGACAGGTCGTATAGCCGACAGACGTCTATAACGGAGCCGGTAAAGGTAACGGCAAGCATGGTGGCGGCAGCGGGGGTGGAAATATCGGTATGTGACGGTCGATGAGGTCTCCACATCTGGTAGAAATTATCAAATGCCAAACTCGGGCTCACTGACACTGCATTTTTTTTGCGGCACCGGGGGTTGACGTATCGGTACGGGGTGACGAGAGACACGGGTAGGTTGCTGCGACGGCCGATGAGATGTCCACATCTGGTAAAAATTCCGGACTCGGGCTCACAAACACTGAATTACACTATCCCTTGGGATAAACAATCTTGCTAATTATTCTTAAACTCGTAATTCTTCCACACCTGTCACCGTAAAATTATTATATCTGCACTAACGTAACTGACAGACAATAAGGCACATTTACGTGTATTTTTAACGGCGGAATATATTAAATATCCCTATAAATTAGGGAAGGATAGTGAGACCGACGAAGAACACGTCAGGCTGTCCCGAGAGCCCGACGTATAATGTAGAATTAATAATAAACAACAAAATACATAATAAATAACAAAATACATAATAATAACAAAATGATAATAACAAAAATAGTAACAAAATGAATAAGCTAAATATGCAGAAGTAAATAACAAATAAGAATGGGTAAAAGGTAAATACAAATATGTTCATAAACGATTTGTTATTGTCACACCTGTACTGGTGAGACACTGATTAGGTAGGTACAATGTTGCTTCTATTTAAATAAAGGGCCTCATCACAATATCAGCTTAATATGATTAAAGGTAATACATTTTTTGAAGTGTTTAAATTGGTCATTAAAAATGTCTATTTCATTATTAGAGCCATGTATAATGTTATAATTTCTTAATGTTCGCGGTACAGGGGAAAAATATCCCGTATTTGTGTGGTAGGCTTTAATATAGAAAATGTCTTTCATCCTCCTTGTTGATTTTCTTGATGGAATATTGATGTTAATTTGGGATAAAATGTTTGGTGTATCAACTGATGCATGTATAATTTTGTGTAGGAGCAGTACGTCAGAAAGTTTACGTCTGACCGTCAGTGTAGTTTGTAGTGCAAAATTCGGTCATTATATGTTCCAAATTGACCAGATAAACCTTCACGATAAGCAATTACACGGGTTAGTTTCCTAGTTTATGTTTAATTGGATATTTTATTTTATTCTATTTCTTCTCTTTGTTATTCATATTTATACAAAATATGTTAATAGGCTTAGGCACCAGTTAAAAGTACATATATACCTATTATTTCATTATTATTTTAATACTATACTTATCAAACAACTTATCAAAATGTTAATACTCATCCTAATTTGACTGTCCTAAAACGGGAATCCTCCTAGTTGGGCAGTCAAAACATTTCTTAAATAATGTATAATCTTTTACTCAATAAAAATAAAAAATAAAATGTTAAAAAATCAATTAATTAAATTCACTCTACTACCATCAAGATAAGTGAAAAATGTGGCTTGTGCAATAATGGAGAACTTATGGGGATTAGTTAGGACTATTGTTCGGTATTCACATTACAAAAAAATAAAGGATGAGTTGTTTCACTTAGAACTTAAACAATTCAACAAATTTTAAAGTTAAAATTCAAGTCCTATTCCAGGCCTGTACTGGTCCAGGTACTGTGAAACACCCGGCTCATGATGAAATAATAACAGAACTTGAACAGATCTTTCTTAGAATTTGAATTTTCATATTTGATGGTTGTTTTCAGATTCTGTCAAAAAAATCCCCCCTAAGTTTATTATTGTAAAAGATGTTTCGGCATTTAAACAGCTTGATACTGCCTTGAACGCAGAAATAGAAAACAAGAAGAAAAAAAACTAAATGCAACACTTGCAGAACTTCAATTTTCCTTTAAAAACATTACCAAATTACATTTTATTTCGTTTTCAAGTACATTTGTAAAATGGTATTACATAATAGTTAGCGGTGTATAAACTATACCAGCATCAATAGAGCTTGCTTTTTAAAGGCAGCTTCACCTTCAGCTAAATATGTCGATATCCGAATTGATTCTGTTCAACAGCGAGACTGCTCTCCCCACCGGCATGACCATTGGCAAGTTGGTCCTGCAGGCCGGGAGAACAAACAGTCTATGCTGTCGGTGACGGAGATAACCATCAGGAACATAGAGACTAATACTCTCCATGATAGTCGGATTTTCAAACCATCCAAGAATCAGTTTGAAGAAGTGTGATACAATATGCACATCTCTTCTGACCCGTAGATGGTTCATACCGAGCATGCCCAAGAGAAAGTCAGTAGGATAGAGCCACGGGTAGTAGCCATACTCCCTCAGGTAGAGGAATCTCAGAAATTAATAACAATAACATTCAATTATATATGACGCAAATGGGAATGGTAGATGAGGCCGGGGACGCCCGAGGAAGACATGGCACGATAAAGTGAATCAGATACTTGAGTCGGGCCATGTCAAGAGTCAGAATAATATTAAATGTGAATGAGGCGAGGAGTGTGTGCCAAGACCGAGTTGTTTGGCAGTAACACCTCTCTGCCTACCCCTGCGGAGAAACGGCGTGATGTTTAGTAAGTAAAATAAATCAATGATATATAATATATTAAAATCTACTTCCGACCTACCTCTGCCAGTTTCAATGACAAACGATCAAAGCGTCCCTACCTTAATCCCGTTAAAACTACTTGGGACATATTTCCCGGGTTAACAGGGCGACATAACAAGCGAGAAGGTGACAGACAGAACAGCAGCTTGGTAGAATGCTAATGTACGGGCTCAGATAAGGCCGGAGCGTCATTGACTGCCATTAGCAGTGGAAGCATAATCCTGCAGCATTATGACAAAGCACGCCGCCCCCTCCCATTGCCTGTCCCACCCGCTGACTGGAGGAGGACTGGAGAAAGAGGTGTCGGAGAATAATCACGAGTGGAGAGACGTGAGATGGGAGGTATCAGGGGCGCAGCGCCAAACATAACAGGCAGGTTTATTTTGACGAGGCATTTTTTTACACGAGCATGATATGAAGAAAGTGGAAAATCAGATGTTTCGAAAAACAGAAAATAATCTTAGCTTATATTTTTAATTCTTAAGGTGTTACTCTTACTAGCGAAAAAAACGTAATTTAAGCCTAATCATAAGATTAAGAAAGGGACGCTTAGATGGTTTTGGCATGTAGCGCGAATGAGCGAAGAAAGGAGTGTAAGGCGAATATATGACGCAAATCTAAATGGCAGCAGAAGTCGGGGACGACCGAGGAAGACATGGCATGAGGCATGGAACTGGCAAAGAAAGGATGAAAGTAGATTGAATGCTGTTGAAATGAGATCCCTGAGGCGTATGTATGGTAAAACCATGTTTGATCGTGTGAGGAATGTGGAGATCCGCAAAGAGTACAAGGCTGATGTAAGCGTAATAAGTAAGATCAAGAAAGGGACGCTTAGATGGTTTGGGCATGTAGAGCGAATTAGCGAAGAAATGAGTGTAAGGAGAATATACGATGCAAATGTGAATGGTAGCAGAAGTCGGGGACGCCCCAGGAAGACATGGCACGACCAAGTGAATCAAATACTTGAGTCGGGCCATTTCAAGAGTCATAACAATAGAAGAGTATGTATGAGACGATGTATGAATGTGAATGAGGCAAGAAGTGTGTGCCAAGACCGAGATTTTAGGCGGTCCGTCCCCTCTGCCTACCCCTGCGAAGAAACGGGGTGATGGTTAGTTAGTTAGTTAACCTATTTACTGTGCAAAATATTGATTTTCCGTGTAATATGCATAAATATAAAGAAAACAGACATAAAAATGGATGCCAGTCCAAGCAAAACCGCCGAAACGGGACCTGTAATTATATTTACGGTATTGAATGAGGAAGTATAGAATGAGGATTACAACCTTGCAGAAAAAAAAAAAAAGACGCCATGAGAAATATCATTCACGAGTTAATAGTTCACAAAATCAAGGGATGTTAATTTTTCTCTTAATGTTCCCGAGAAAGAAATTTAGTACTGAAATGGATAAAAGTATCGTTAAACGTTCCAGGAGCTGAAAAAGAGCTAAAACCTTGTACAGCATAATTTTTTTCTGGATTCCCCACAATATTATTTCGAATCCATGAGGGGGAGGTATAACGAATTTGGGGAAATATTATTCTCCACAATATTTTCAAACCTAATTTCTAGATATGATTCCCAACATTGCTTTTCCAAATCAGGGGTTGCTAGAGAATTTCGGGGAAAAATTTAGGGTGGCTAGGAAAATAAATCTCCACAATTAACATATGAACGACAAAGTTTTCAGAATTCCCCGAAAAACATATTTTGTTTCAAAAGAGGAGCTAAATAATCTGAAAAAAAACGAGCTAAGAAGCTAAACCACTTTTTTTGGAGCTGACGCCCACACATCTAGCTCTAAATGTGTGTAAGTTGCGCGGGTGCACTAAAACACTTTTTAGTAAAAATAGCAGGTAAAAACTTAGAGCAACTTCAACTTTTTGAATAGAATATTTTGGGCCCGGGCGATCGTCGTAACTGTTACCACGCCACTGCACCCTAGTTGTGAATTATGTAAATTGTAGTAGGTACATCTCCTATATGATTGAAGAGAGGTTTGAAGGAAAATTAATCATTATTCATGTCCTGTTGGCTGATTTGACGTTGTATGATTTTTGGGACAAAATAATCCAAAATATTGTGTTTTCGAGTTTAACACTGCACAAAAATTCCAACAGTGGGACAATGGCATCCGCAATTGGGGTTGATGTTGTGAGATGAAAGGTAGTGGAGAAAGTCTAAAAACAGCATCTTCAATAACATGCAATGCACACTGTTTCCAATGGTAAATTTTAAATTGATTTTGTGTTCATTCCATAGACATATGAATATTAGTAGACCTGCCCTAAGTGATTAAAAGCGTATTATCCCCACTCCCCATACCGGTTCCATTGAGCCGGCTGGGCTCGCGTACGGCCTCAAGTGATATTTGAAAACGTGACGTCATCATTCTTGTGCGAACTATGGTCGAGGCATCATCGGTTCATTTTACGAAATAACACGGCAAAATGTTTACTTGTACTATGAAAACTGGTAAAAATAGATGCGAAAAAAGAGAATAAACCCAATTGTCGTATTACATTCCATATATAAGCATTATTATATTTTATTTTAAGCATATTCACATCGTATAATATGAATCAGTTGTTACTATCACATCGAGAAACGTCTGGACGCGAAACACAAAGCTGGTTGGTTGCTGGGAAGTAAATTATGAACATTTATAAAAGTGTCTTAACTAAATACTCTGAAACTAACTACGACTCTGAATATAGAAGCTGCCTTACTTTGCCGAATTTGGACTTCGCAAATTTGTTCATAACGTGGCGAGTAATTTGCGCTCCCATGTAAAAATGTCTATTCATTCAAAGCAGATTTTACTTTTAAGAAGTAAATGGTGATATTATAATGCGAGATGCCTATTTACTGTCAGATTGATTTATTGACGAATCACAGTCATCTTCACTCCCTTCGTTCTTCAACAGTTGATTTTACCCCTCGCCTTTATCTTCTCGTCTATTAATTCCTATGTCTGTGGTTCATTCATAATCTATCCACGTTCCAGATTGACAGATACTATCAGTATCGTCCTGGTGAAAAATACCACCAGTACGAATTGAAGCATTGCTTGAAATGGTTTTGTTTGTATTTAGTGACTAGATCTGAATACTGCCTCTTCCTCATATCCGTCCCCAACCTACTACCCTTAGCCCCAAAACATACCCAAATTGGTTATGCCATAAAATTTTAAAAAAAAATCAAAATTCAAAAAAATATTTATTGCACAAAAAGAGTACAAAGGGTATAGCTTATAGGTTACATCCTATTTCTTCCAGCTAATCCAACAAATACACATTATATTACATAACAACAATTACATGTTAACAAATAAATAAAAATAAATAACAAATTAAAAATTAAAATTAAAAATTTGTTATTGATAGACTGGCTTCTGACGATTAAGCGCAATTGGGACTCTTGTTCTGAATGTTGATACCAGAGCGATAGTAACAATTGACATTCCACTTTCTGCGAGCCCTTCTGTACCATTTATGTCACTTCTCTTAACGGAAAATAGTTTTTTTTTGTAAGTATTACAGATTCTACCTACGTTTTCATATTTTATAGAAACTCTTGAAAGGAAGATTGTTTTTTCACTAATAAAAACATCAAAAAACGTTTCGCTTACCGACTAAGGGGATGAAAGAATCCAACCATTAGAAGATCTGATTAAATCGTATGGAACATACCTGGAACAAGAAAACAACATTATTAACATTAATAGCAACATTAATCGCACATATAAAGTCGGTTAAGATGACACGATACCCTAAAGTCAGAATTCAAACGACGTAAGTGAAGAAGCCGTGTACAAAAGTATGCGATGCGCGGCTCCGGTGTACTGAACAGACTTACGGTTGAATTTGCCCTATCAAATCTCTAAAATAAAGTGAGAATCTACGATATAAGTGAGTAAGAACAATATTCTCTGCGCGCGGCCCGGCGTAGTGGTTGGACCTACAGACGAACTTGCCCTAGAAAATTGATATTTCTGTGGGGTTTATTTCTGATTAACGTATTAAGGCGACGCCATACGTAGTAATGCAAAATCATGTGTTTTTGGTTTGAAAATTTGGTCGCCTAGAAATGTTTCAAATGCTTTAATTAAATACTGCGAGTAGAATACATCTTGGCCTTTGAAATAATCGAGTATAATAATGTATAGGCCTATGAAAACTGCTTTAAAGTTCAAAATCTCCTACTTGCGAACCCATTTTCGGTTATGATTTTATTGTATAATGTGGCAAATTAAATTATTTATAAAATGATCGAAAAAAAATTAAATATTTATGGCTGAACATGCACAAAATAAAATAAAAGGCACTTTTTGGCCATGTTTTTTTCTTGCATAAATAAAAACAGGCGGATGGTGTTAAGCGGGAATTTAAACCTTATCGCCATCTACGTAAAGGTTGTTATTGACGCTTTTTTACAGTCTTGATTCAAAATTTTAAAACGATCAAAATTTCGAACTAAAAACACTTTTATTATTATTTTTTTATTTATTTATTCACGCTATGAAGGCTTTTATATCTCTAAATAGTATAAAATAAAGTCGTTATCCGCGTTTGTCTATTTGTGCGCTTAGTTCTTCTAAATTACGCAACGGATTTTGATAGGGTTTTCTTTATCATTTATGGAATTTCTCCCGGATGGTTTATATATTTATTGCATGCTTGTTATATACACAAAATAAAATAAAAGGCACTTTTTGATCATGTTTTTTTCTTGCATAAATCAAAACAGGCTGATGGTGTTAAGCGGGAATTTAAACCTTATCGCCATCTAGGTAAGGGTTGTTATTGATAGCGGCTCAATTTAAAATATTACACAACGTAGTGCATCGACTTAACATATTAATTACTAAAATCTCAATGATAAATCCCTCGGAATGTTACTCATTCACCGTCTAGGGAAATAAAATAGAATTATTTGCAATTTAATGTGTTTGTTTAAAATTATTAATTCGTTATTGAATACCCCTGAGTTACTACATTTAATTTCGTTCCATGTTCCTGCCAGGACAGTTACAAGGCAGTACCAACCATATTATTGTAGCAATTCTTCTACAACGTCGCAGTATTACGCGCCTATGACACGAATCCAGAATTTGGGAAACATATCCTCAGATGTTGAAGATATATTTAGTTCAACAATGTTGCATGATAAGTTGGCTTTAATACGTCTTATGTCTTCAAATAGAACTGATTTATTTGGTGAAATGTAAACCACTATAAACCAAACAGAACAGTTAAAACTCTGGATGTGAAATATGAAATTAATCGATGTCTGATAAATTAAAAATATTTCTTTCTGTTTTTTTCTCGTTTAAATGAATTTATTGTATAAAATATACAAATATAATTATAAACTTGCTGTACTCCTTTATATTATTCTCGTATTGAATATGGAATTTTAGGATGGGGATCTACTGTATCAAAGTATACACATAACCTGAACACAATTCAAAAAGGAATGATAAAGACCATACTGAAATTACCCATGAGAAGCTTTCGATTGATATTTTCAGTTTTTTTTTGTTTTTTTGATGTACCAAATGTACAACAAATATATGCTAAAAATATACTATTGAAACTATTAAAAAATACTGAATCCTCTACAATACCGCGTATTCATCAAACAAGATCAAATCACAATGACATAAAAAAATATATTCAAGGTCATAAAACCACATCCGGACAAAGAAATTATATTTATTTTGCAACGAAACTCCACAAAATCCTTCCCCCCCTGATATAAAGCGAATAGAAAATTTAAATGATTACAAATCAAGAATACATATCTGGCAGATTAATGAAAAAAATCTGAATAAACTAATAAAACAGAAATGAATAACTTTAGTCCGCCTCGGCACAGCTCACCCTATTAAATTACCCTAGTGAGGAGGTCTGAGAAATAAAATTTATTATACATATATTTAGTATCATATTTTGTATGTATAATGTTTAAATAGTCGTAATAATAAAAAAAATAAATAAATAAAAATACAAAGTATCATGATAAATATTTATTGTATTTAATGATATTTATTATATGTACTTAGGTATTACATTTCTGCATTACTTTATCTGTATTATGTCTGTAAAAGCCCCACGGCCGTTCAATAAATACAAATAAATAAATAACATATTTTTGTGTGTATTAGTCTTGCAGAAAAAGAATTTCAATACATCAGCAACATCATCAGCTGTAGGCAGACCGATGCAACCTAAACGCAAGCCAAATACTAAGTTTGGTGAACGCGCTTTCGGAGCATCTGGGCCGAAGGCTTGGAATAAACTCCCTCCGGAACTAAGATCTATAACAAGTCCAACAGAATTCAGGTCTAAACTAAAAACTTACCTTTTTAAGCTCTCATACCCGTAAATTAAATATACCATTCCTGAGTCCAGTTATATCCGATTATGTCCTAAATCCTGTATCTAAATTTCGCCAATAAAAAAATAGTTAATGTTAATCTCAAGTGACCTACCAGGTAAGTGTGATACTGTATATTATCTCCATATTTAGTTAGTAATAACATAGATCTTTGTAGAAATGCACTATATTATACAGGGTGTATCGGCACGTACCCGACAAACTTTAACCAGCTATTCCTTAGCATATTTGGAGTAAAAAATCTTATGTGCACTTTGCTGTCCGGTAACGTTTTTTTTTTTAATAAAAAATTTATTATTCATATTTTCACCACATGTCACCACTGTTTTATCCTTTGTCAAAGTTTGAAAACCCATCTGGCAAATATTTTATTCGAATTCCGTTGAATAATTCACGTGTGTACCTATATTGGCGCACACTTATATATATATAGAGCGAAGACGCTTTTTGACATACTTGCTTATAACAGCTGTTGAACACGAAACGCAATGCCAATGACAGTGATGTAGTGTGGAAATTTTAAATTTTTTTGTTTTTAATTGAAAAAAAAATGCTACGGGATAGCAAAGTGCCCATAACATTTTTTACTCCAAATGTGCTAAGGAATATCTGGTTAAAGTTTGTCGGGTTAGTGCCGATACACCCTGTATATTTGTACAGCGCCCTTGAGGTGATTTTTCACAAAAACCATGCTATACAAGTCATCTGAATATTATTATTACTGTAATAAATACCCAATATAAAACAAGAGTCTCCCAGACCTCGGGACAGTAGTAGAAGGTTAAAAATAAATGAATGCCATTATTAATGAAATACAGCATGTCATGTTTCATCTTGCGCACAACATTTTTCCTCTCATCGAATTGGATCAATAAGTATGAAGAAGTAAGAGAAACCACAGCGAAGAAAGGAACAGAAAGAATGAGAGATTGGAGGGAAATATTAAAATCACTCCTCAAACAAAAAACTGCTAGACAAACAACACTACGGCAAAAAAACAAAAAGAACATATTCCATTAGGGCGTGGGTCGCCCAAAATAGATATAGGAGAACGGGAGTATTCAAGAACCACTCTCAGCTTTTGCCCTGGTATATCTGATCTGCAATATCAATTAATTAACTAACTAATCAACTTACCATCTTGTCGTTTACGCGCAGGGTTATGCAGCGAGAATAGACCGCCAAATAACTCGGTCTTGGCACACACTCCTAGCTTCATCCGCATTCATTAATTTCAATTTTGCGATGGAGGTATGGGAGTCTTTATTAGATAACAAACACCTTTGATACAGGTGACTCCAAGTGGTTCGCTAAGTTTGATGACTTGGCAGGGGTTTCCGGGCTCATGATGTAAGGTTCGTACAGGCCCTATCTACTGCGTGGCGGGCCGGATCGGGAAAGGTCGGTTGAGGTGATCCATGGACCTCCCCAGCCGGACTCTCCATTACGCAGTGGGAGGGATGAATTCTTTCGGCCATTACTCCCAGACATTCTGACCCCCAGATTGCTATCCACCCCTCATATATTTTTCCTTCCTTCCATAAAAAAAACCCTCCATAGAGTATCCCCGTTAATGACATAGGTCCTGAGGGAAATTATTTTCCACATGGCTTCCTGTAAAACAAGTATCGACTCATACAATCCCCTCTGTTGTCCATAGCTCGATTCAAGTATTTGGTTAACTTGATCGTGCCATGACTTCCTCTGGCGTCTCCGACTTCTTCCACCATTCACATTCGCGTTATGCACATCTGCTGTAAGCGTAATGAGTAAGATGATGAAAGGGACGCTTGTAGAGCGAATGAACGAAGAAAGGAGTTTAAGGAGAATATATGACGCGATTGTGAATTGAATGATAAATACTTGAGTCGGGTCATAATAATATTTGGATGAATTGTACAGCCCTGTTATATAAGATCTATGTTATAACTAACTATATATGGAGATAATGTACAGTACAATACTCACCTGGTAGGTCACTTGAGATTAACACTTCATTAACATTAACTAATTGTTTATTAGCGAAATTTACATACAGGATTTAGGACATAATTGCAATGTCAAGAGTCAGAATAACAGAAGAGTACGTACATTTCTCACACGATCATATATGGTTTTACCACACATACGCCTCAGGGATCTCATTTCTATAGCATTCAGTCTACTTTCATCCTTTCTCCGCCAGTTCCATGCCTCACTTCCATACATTAGGGCCCGTTCCCACTTCCGTTTTCAAATCGGGGGCGGGTCCCGTTTTAAAATCGGATGCCCTAGTGGCTGTAGTGGATGTATGGAGCTGTTCACACTTGTCCGACACGATTTGAAAACGGATCCGACATTTTTTGTCGGATGGCTCGCCTACGCAGCGCGTCCGTTTTCAAATCGTGTCGGCACACGCTCGCTCATAGTGTTGTATGGAGCTGTTCACACTTGCCGTCCAGTCGTTCCGGCAGAGTCCCCGCCAAACCCCGACCCCTCCCCGCCCGCTCCCTGTCGCAAGGAAGCAGGCACACTGCGTGCTTGTATTTGGTTATTTTGTTAAGTAAATAAATCAAAACTACAATAATGGATAAGGAAATAAATCCCGAAAATTTAATACCACTGGTCGAAGAAAGAGTATGGTAATATTTTATCTTTAACTAAATAAAAACAAAACACTTGGTGTACACAACTTTTGTACATCAAAATTTTTATGTTATTTTATTTAAGTTTACTTTTTTTTAAATTTTAAAGCTTTAATGAGATGCACGGAAGAGCGTATTAGTTAAATAAACACATAATAAAAAATATTTGAGTGTTTATTGTTTTCTTACTTTAAAATATCGATAGCCTTTCTTCAGGACAAATGCACTTTCTCAATTTTGTATTTTGATATGTTAAGCTCTCTGAAACTCATTCCAGTAGATGGTTAAAGGAAGTGATAGACATTCTCTTAAGCCATTAAGCGCCCTTGAGGTGATTTTTCATGGTGAAAACGGCGCTATATAAATAATCCATTCATTATTATTCTAAAATAATTAAAGAACTTTAGTTCATCACTTCTTAACTCACCAATTAACACTTGGAAAATTCCTACAGAAAATCATTCGGCTATGATTGGGTGTACTCAAAATTTTCTTTTCACTTTTTTCCTTCTATTTAATAAGTACCACATGACAACAAGAGCTTCATCGTCGTCCATTGCGCACCATTACTGAATAATGAGCAAATAACATGTTTTTGGTGAATCGACAATTATTTTTTTTCGTAGAGTATGGTCCGTTTTTAAAACGGTAGTGTGAACAGGGCCATTGGCCGTCCGTTTTGAAAACGGGACCCGCCTCCGATTTGAAAACGGAAGTGGGAACGGGCCCTCAGGGTAGTAGGTACCAGCTGACTGCAGGACTGCTAACTTCTCTTCTTTGGACAATTGATATTAAGGCGATGCCATACGTAGTAATTTGGTTTGAAAATTTGGTCGCCTAGAAATGTTTCAGATGCTTTAATTAAATACTGCGAGTAGAATACATCTTGGTCTTTGAAATGATCGAGTATTTTTTAGATAAGTCTTTTTATAAGCCCAGAAAAAAATAGTGTAAAGGCCTATGAAAACTGCTTTAAAGTTCAAAATCTCCTACTTACGAACCCATTTTCGGTTATGATTTTATAGTTAATGTGGCAAATTAAGTTATTTATAAAATGATCGAAAAAATAATCCACAAAATAAAATAAAAGGCACTTTTTGGCCATGTTTTTTTCTTGCATAAATCAAAACAGGCGGATGGTGTGAAGCAGGAATTTATGCCTTATCGCCATCTACGTAAGGTGTGTTATTGATAGCGGCTAAATTTAAAATATTACACGACGTAGTGCATCGCTTTAAATTATTAAACTGTGCGCATCGATTTAAGCTAAACGGAAGCACCATTCAAACCGAATCTGTTAAGATAATAAATATCAGACTGTTTTGGAAACAGAAATAGAACAGATACAACACGTGGCGATGAGAACTGAGAACTATGAAACCACAACACTCGATAAGCTATCGTCCAATAATAATATACGCACTAGTATCAGCGTATAGTAGGTGGGATCAGTGGCGTAATGGCCGTCTGTACATGGTGGGTTATGGTGGTAACCAGAGATGTGCTTTATTTCAAATAAATCCATTTCAAATGGAAATGCAAAATGGGTATTTTCCATTTTGCATTTTAAATGCTTTTCTAAAAACCATTTTGCATTTTAAACGCTTTTCTCAATGCATTTTCCATTTTAAATGCTTTTTGCAACATTCTTCCTACTATCTCCACTCATCTGTTTTTCATAAGCCCCAAATATCAGTCGGTCCTCAACCTCGCTATGAGAGATAATTTACATTTGTCAAGTGGCAATTGAGTGATACCATTACAAAAAATACTGATTCAAATACTGAACATGGGGCCATGACGCTGTAATATTAAATGTTAGATAGCAGTTTCTATGTTTTTACGTTGGCAACATTAGTCACGCGCAAATTTTTTGTTGTTTCATAATCTAGTCGTGGTGTTTTTGGATTTACCATCATGTAATATGTTTGTTCTACATTGATGTCCATTATTAAATGACAAAATTGTTTAAAAATTCTATAATTATGTAACAGTAGAGTTTGTTGGGGTGTAAAATGTAATGTAGGTACATTCCAATGTATACAAAAAACGGTAGAGCAAAGACCTCAATCTCATGATTGTGGGATTAATTTCCTGTAAAGTAAGTTGGGTGATCAGAAATAATACGAGTAAATTCTTAATAGAAATTATATTGAAACCATCAAAAGTTACTGTTCAATTTTGCAGGCTACCGACATCTGTAGTCTAGAAATTTGAAGTTACTACGTTTAACCAAAATGGTGTGAGTCCTTGCTTAGAAAATAGTGTCAATTTGGTCGGTATAGCAGGTTTCATTTTTACTCCTAGACATCACAATGACAAGTGTTTTATTTACATGTAGTGGGTTTTGAAGTCTTTAAAAAGGCTCGCATTATGTGTTTTTTCGTTCTTTTCTCAACAATAACTCGATAATAAACAAGCTCATAAGTCAGAGCGATCGTAGCAGTGTTATTCGCACAGTTTCTTTATAAATATTGTACCTGTTTCAATAGTTTGAAATAAATGTAAAGTGGTATCAAGAAAACCAGTTTTTATTCAAAAAGGATCATCCCCAATTTTTAACATTTGATCCTTCAACCGGACTACGATCAGGAGATTGTATGTAAAAAAAAAAAACAAAGAACCAGCAGCCAAAAGGATACAAAATTGATTGAAACTGGAAATCATTAAGGAAAGTGGACCACATCGCAAATCTGAGATAAGTATTCAGTGCTTTCCTTCCTATCATCCATTTTATGTTTATTCAGGTCTCATGTAATTTAAACGAGATTCATCTTAAATAGAGTCAATATTATAAATAAAATCACTACCCACTTGAAAATAAGAATATAATATTATTGAATAGTGTTCTCAAATAGTATTGTCAAGATTGTCGTGGTATTCTTTCAAACGGGTGTTTGCTAAAATAAAATAATTGTCAACCGATATTAACAAAATATAATTAAAAATGGAAAATATGAAGTCATTAATAAACAAACGCGGCGTAATCAAAGGAAAACTAACCCGATTCGCGGATTCCTTAAATGCATTGTCGGTAAATGAAATTAAATTAAGATATGAGCGGGTGAAATCATTGTTAGATGAATTCGAAGCAGTTCAACAGAAAATTGAAATGTTACCGGATTCAGACGAAATTGAAAATTATAGTCAACGAGAAGCTTTCGAAAACCAATATTTCTCAGTTTTGGCAACGGCCAAAGGCACGATCGAATCCGTCGATCAAAGTAAGGTGGAAATTAAACTACCCAACCTCCAATTACGGGAATTTCATGGCGATCAGAAAAATTGGGTTAATTTCGTCGAAACCTTCAAGACTTTAGTCCATAGCAATAGTAATTTAAGCAACGTACAAAAATTCTTTTATTTGCAATCAACTTTAAAGGGAAACGCATTAAAGATAATTGCTAATCTAGAAATTTCTGAATTAAATTACATTTCCGCTTGGGAATTATTAAATGAACGTTATGCAAATTTAAGAACTACCGTTCATAAACACATCCAAGCTCTATTTTCATTAAAAGACATGAAACAAGAAGAGCCTGTAGCATTGAGGTATCTAATTGATGAAACAAACGTTAGTTTAAAGGCATTACAAAATATCGGGGTCAAGGTAGATCAATGGGATCCATTGGTTATTTATATAATATCAAATAAATTAGACGCAGCTACCCGAAAAAATTGGGAACAATATATATTACAAGACGAATTACCGACGTTAAAGGAATTCTTAAAATGTTTATCTGCTAGAGCCCAAGTATTGGAACTGATGAACGCTTCTGAGAAAAAATTTTCTAGCTTACATAAAACACAAATTGGCAACAATAATTGCAAAAAAGATTCATCAGTATTTTTAGCAGTAAAGGCTAACAACTGCATTTATTGTAACGAGAAAGGTCACCATATTTATTATTGTAAAAAATTTCTGAAATTAAAATTACATGAGAGGATTGATGCTACGAAATCAATCCAAGCTTGTTTTAAATGTTTAAAGGTGGGTCACCAGGCACAGAGTTGCAAGGCAACCTTTTCTTGCAGGCGTTGTGGCAAAGATAATCACAACACCTTACTACACAATGAGGTACCTCTGCGGGAGGCCTCCAATATGGATGCTGATAACGAGGTTTCAGTATCGAATTTTTCTGCATCGGATAAAGCAGAAAAAATAATATTATTGTCAACTGCCAACATAGGAGTTGTGGGTAGTAACAATAAAATTTTTAAAGCCCGCATTCTGATTGATTCAGGGGCCCAGTCAAATTTTATGAGAGCAGAATTTGCTAATAAATTAAATTTACCATGTGAATTGATAAACAAACCCGTTTCTGGGATCCATAATAACATCACTCACATAAAAAAGAGAATTTCAGTGGAGATGAATTCGCTTCATACTGATTATAAAAGTGAAATATCATGTCTGATTTTACAGGAGATTACAACAAATTTACCACAAGTGACAATGGCGAAAAAAGACTTCAAGTTACCACGAGGATTGGAGCTAGCTGACCCGAACTTCAATATAGCTGCACCCATCGACATCCTGTTGGGCGCGGAGAGCTTTTGGGAAATCCTAACCAACGATAGATTGAAACTCGAATCGGGACCAACACTTCAACGTACGCAACTGGGATGGATCATATCAGGACCAATCCACATGTACCCAAAGCAAAGGCCTGTATCAGATTGTTGTAATTTATCTATAAATAAAATAAGTCACCAAATAGAAAAATTTTGGAAATTGGAGGAGATTAATCCCACTAAGATTCTAAATCATGAAGAAAAGGCTTGTGAAGCCAGTTTTGCTAGTACTCATACTAGACAAGACGACGGTAGATACGTAGTAAGTTTACCGCGTCGAGCATGCATTGATCAGCTGGGAAGTTCATTGCTCACTGCTGAAAAAAGATTTAAAAATTTAGAAGGAAAATTTGTGTCAAATCCCGAATTGAAGACACAATATATACAATTCATGCGTGAATATGAGGAATTAGGTCATATGGAGGTGTGTGACCAGTCAAAGGGGGATCGTGAATCCTATTTTTTACCTCATCACGCTGTAATAAAAGAATCAAGCACTACTACTAAAGTGAGGGTCGTTTTTGACGGCTCCGCCAAAACTTCAAAGGGAATTTCTCTCAATGACGCCTTGATGACAGGACCTGTTATACAAAAGGACTTATACACCCAACTATTGCATTTCAGGAAACATCAAGTAGTACTGACGGCTGACATCGAGAAGATGTACCGCCAGATTAATGTGTGTGAAGCGGACCGTGACCTGCAGAAGATAGTGTGGCGCGAGTCGCCGCAGGAGGTGCTCAAGCATTACCGTCTGAAGACAGTCACATATGGTCTGGGGCCTTCCTCTTTCTTAGCCACTAGAAGTCTACGGCAAATTGGTATGGATAACAATATAAATTTTCCTAGAGCTAGTCAGGTCATAGAAAATGACTTCTATATGGATGACTTGTTAACCGGAGGAGATGACATGGAATCCTGTAGAGAGTTAAAAGAGCAATTAATCAACATCTTTTTGTCTGCGGGGATGACTTTGAGGAAATGGAGGTCCAATGTCTTGGAGTTGTCAGCCGAGTCGGGCCAAGCTAAGATTGCCGAATCAGGCAATTCTGAAAAAATTATTACTGACAATCCAAAGACTGAGAAAATATTAGGATTAATATGGAATAATGAATCTGATTATTTTTCTTATGTAATAATGAAACCATCAAGTCGAACCGAGAGTAAAAGACAGATATTATCTTGCATCGCATCAACCTTCGATCCATTAGGTCTTCTAGGACCGATTATAGTTGTAGCCAAATTGATAATGCAGAAGTTATGGCAGTCTAAAGCAGCGTGGGATGATCCATTGCCTAATGAAATATTAGCACCCTGGAGGTCCTACCTTCAAGAATTAATTCAACTAAATGTGTTGAAAATACCAAGAAAAATTATTTGCAGGCAATCTACATATCTACAACTACACGGTTTTTGCGACTCATCTGAGAAAGCTTACGGAGCCTGCGTTTACATGGTGTCGGTGGACCATGTCGGTAAGCGGCATTCACATTTAATAACGTCCAAATCAAGAGTGGCGCCATTGAAGTGTATTTCCCTGCCCAAGTTGGAGCTTTGTAGTGCTGTGCTACTGGCTAAATTAATTAAAAACGTAAAACAAGCGTTAAATATAGTGGAGATCGACACACATTATTGGTGTGACTCCATGATAACGTTGTGCTGGCTGAAAGGTCAACCTACGAGATGGGCTACTTTCGTTGCAAACCGAGTAGCCGAAATACAAGAACTTAGTGATCCAGATCTATGGAGACATGTATCATCAGCCGACAATGCAGCAGATATACTTTCAAGAGGAACCACTACAGATAAATTGATAAATTCTGCAATATGGTGGAATGGACCAAGTTGGTTGACCGAGGGAGTCAACGCTTGGCCTATATCAAATATTTCGTGTTCAAACCCTCCTGAACTCAAAGGCAAAAATATTCTATTATCCACAGATATTCAAGAATGGGAGATATTTGAAAAATTCTCATCATTTATTAAATTGAAAAGAGTTACTGCGTATGTATTGCGATTTGTCAATAACTGCAGAAGTGTTAAGGGTAAAATTTCAGACAATTTAAGTGTGGCTGAATTGGAATCAAGCTTGAAATGTCTATTGAGATCAGCTCAAATACACGCCTTTCAAAAGGAATTGAAAGAATTAAAAAACCATGGCATCGTCAACAAGAAAGGTAATTTAAAATCTCTTAATCCCTTCTTACATGATGGTCTAATATATGTAGGCGGTAGGTTGAATTTGGCTACACATTTATCTTACCAACAAAAACACCCAGTTATCTTGCCGGCTAAACATAAGCTAACTGAATTGATAATACGTCACTACCATTATGTAAACCTACACGCAGGACCTCAAGCTTTGTTAGCTGAAATACGATTAAAATTTTGGCCCATCTTTGGTAAAAATACTATTAAAAAGATATTACATAAATGTGTTGTATGTTTTAGATGTCGTCCCCGAACCGGTCATCAAATCATGGGAAATTTGCCACCCGAAAGAATTACGCCGAGTCGTCCTTTCGCTATCACCGGAATAGATTACGCCGGACCAATTCTAATTAAAAGTGGGACGCTGAGGAAGGCTTCCCTCGCAAAATCGTATTTATGTATCTTTATTTGCTTCTCAACCAAGGCCGTTCACTTGGAATTAGTTTCGGATTTATCTAGCAATGCTTTTTTGAACAGCTTAAAAAGGTTTATATCCCGTAGGGGACAACCTGAAAAGATCTTTTCCGACAATGCTAGTAATTTTAAAGGAGCTAGCAGCAGACTCAAAGAGCTGTACACCAGCTTGAGGGAAAACAACGACAATATTCAAAATTATTTAGTGAACAGAGGTATTGAGTGGAAGTTCATAACCCCTCGAGCCCCTAATCAGGGAGGTTTGTGGGAAGCAGCAGTAAAATCAGCAAAATTCCATTTATATAGAATCACTAACAATTCTTCATTAACATTTGAACTCTTATATACCTTAATTTGTCAGATTGAGGCCTGTTTGAACTCCCGTCCATTAACTTCCTTATCCGACGACATCCATGATTACCAACCTCTTACCCCAAACCATTTCCTTATAGGCACTGAATCCTGTATCATTCCTGAGAGAGACGTCCGGGCGATACCGGACAACAGACTAACTCAATATCAGAGGATCAGTTCGCTAATTCAATCTTTTTGGTCTAGATGGAAGCAAGATTACCTGATGGAACTACAAAAGAGAACTAAATGGCAGACCAGCACTCAACGGGCACTGCAAAAAGACGATCTGGTGATTTTAAAGGAAGATCATTTACCTCCACCTTTATGGAAAATGGCCCGAATTCTGCATACACACCCTGGAGCGGATGGAGTAGTACGAGTTGTTACCCTAAAAACACCTCAAGGAGTCTTTGTGAGGCCCATCACAAAGATATGTCTGATGCCCCTGGATTCAGACACTAAACCTGTAATTGACGTCCCGGACCTTACCAAGGATTGATTATGTACATTACACTATGATGCTTATCTTCTCGACTCCACCTTGGATGGATCAAGCAGAAGACCTGAGAAGAAAGAAAAAAAAAAAGGAACAATAATTGTGTTGTGTTCAGTGTAAACTATATTATTTGTGTTATTGAGCTATTTAAATATGTAAAAATTAGTATGCAGACGTGTGTAATTTAGTCATTTTTGAATTTTTTTTGGTTATTTAATAGGATTAATAATTTTCTAGTTATCTTTAGTTTATTAATAGAGTAATTCAACAGCATTTATACAGTTAAATTTATAAGTTTACCAGCAGGGCATAAAAAAAAGGGGGTTTTATTTTGTTAATTTCTGCTATTTTGAATTATTTTGTTAGTATTTTTGTGGTATATTTAGATTAAGAATTTTTAGTTTATTCTGTTTGGTTTATAGTTTATTTTTAAATAGATTATCATTCAAAATTTTAGTGCAATTTTTGAATCCCGCCCCCTGGCAATATGTTCAATTTTGCAGGCTACCGACATCTGTAGTCTAGAAATTTGAAGTTACTACGTTTAACCAAAATGGTGTGAGTCCTTGCTTAGAAAATAGTGTCAATTTGGTCGGTATAGCAGGTTTCATTTTTACTCCTAGACATCACAATGACAAGTGTTTTATTTACATGTAGTGGGTTTTGAAGTCTTTAAAAAGGCTCGCATTATGTGTTTTTTCGTTCTTTTCTCAACAATAACTCGATAATAAACAAGCTCATAAGTCAGAGCGATCGTAGCAGTGTTATTCGCACAGTTTCTTTATAAATATTGTACCTGTTTCAATAGTTTGAAATAAATGTAAAGTGGTATCAAGAAAACCAGTTTTTATTCAAAAAGGATCATCCCCAATTTTTAACAGTTACAACAAAGGAGTACAAAATAATAACCATGTAACAATAGGAATAAAAGTAAGGCACATACCAGATGGACTCCTGAACCAAACTAAACTAACTTTACGTGGTCGAGAAACGAAGGAATAACAACGGTTGGCGAACGAAAACCTGTTTTCGGTAGCGGGGAACGGACCCGGGACGAAGGCCAGGACATCCTTCTCTTAGTGGACACGGGAGGACCCAACTCCTACAACGCGTGCCTGCAGGAACATCAGGTCTGCAGCACGAGGCAAGCAACCACACTCTTCTTACGGAGCCAGGACATCCTTCTCTTAGTGAAACGGGAGGACGCAACTCCTACAACGCGTGCCTGCAGGAACATCAGGTCTGCAGCACGTGGTAACCGACCAGACTCGTCTTACAGACTTCAGGAACAGCAATCCGTTCCTTCGCGACGCGGGGATACTCAGCCATCAACTACTAGCCACAGCTAGGACCGATCCATTTACGGTTTCAGTTCCGAAACACGAGTATTACAAATATGACCAACGGCCAACACTGGATGAAAAGCGGGATTCCATAATCCCCACTAGAAATAATAACCAACACGAACTATTCGTGAAAGGATAAACACCCCGCGCCCTTTTTGAAAGAAAATAATAACTTCTATTCACATGATTAACTCAGATTAAAACACCTTAAATGGCGAGTGACTGTTCACCGAACCGCTGGCCAAACAGCTCGGGGAGGAAGTGCCCATAAACAAAACTGTGCTTCCTTCCTTCAAAATATTGCCAAAATTCGAAAAAAAACACCATAGACAAAATAAACCCAACTAAGCAAGAACTTCACTTGTCACAAAATATTTATGTGACAATTATTTTGATTGTTTGATCTGAGAAACCGTTTTGCATTTTCAATGCATTTTGAAATTAGGTATTTTGCATTTGAAATGCCTTTCTAAAAACCATTTTGCATTTTGCATTTTCAAATGGAAAAGTTTTGACCCATTTCCATTTTGCATTTCAAATGATTTTGGGTACCCATATTGCACATCTCTGGTGGTAACCCGGGGGCGGGCGACTCTCAATTATTGTTATTGCCAAGTATTTAATGAAACAATTAACATTCCGCACAAACATGGACGAGTCTCGGGTCTTTCTTAAATTAAATGGCGTTTCTAGCAGTATTTTAACTAAATAAACTAACTAACCATCATAAATATTTTTTTTCATCCTTGTCCTTTATTAAAACTTAGCTTAACGCTAAATCACTATTTTGATTAATCTTTAAAACGAATTGGTGTATATTATGAATACCGAAAAATATGCTTTAGATAAATTTAAGGTTTTACTATTGTTTCGCTTGAGTAGAATACAAATAAAAAAGTAAATTACTCAGTAAAAATATAAAGGTACGCTACTAAAAAAAACATTTTTCAATAGAAATGTATGAACGAGTAAAGGAAACAACTTTAAAGAAATACAGTATTATAGCTAAGATTATCTGTTACAGTTTCACTTGATAAACTTTTTTGCTTTCGAATAAAATTATTTACAAAATAAATAAAAACCAGTTTTGTGCTTCAAATCGAACGTTTCTAGACTCCGTTTGTCAAGTGATTTCAATGCCTATTACCTACAATATAAGGTATGCCAAGAATATACACATTTTTGGCTTGTAGCTTACTCTAAATAATAAGATTTTATACAAGTCCCATTTGCTAAGAACTGAATGTCCCCCTAGCTGTCTTTATTATCTAATTGTTTCTTCTAGGGAATAATGATTAATAAGTAGTTATGGTTCAAATATTGTTACAATATACCGTCAAGCTACTCATCTGGTAACACATCAAATAGTTTTTCTTTCTTTTTGAAATATTTTGTGTTTGTATGTTGTGATTTACTTTATGTTTGTGATAACTCTATGTTTGCTTCACTCAAATGTAAATTGTTAACCTCAATACAGGCTTGGTCCTAGTGAGGTTGACTTTTATGAGAAAAAACGTGATTTATGTATAGTGAGATGCAAAAAATAAATAAATCACGCGGACGGAGCAAAGCGCGTCGCCAAACAACGCGGTTTTGTACATTTTGCACATTCATACATCGTCGCATACATTGAGACGATATACGAATGTGTGTGTATGTATGAATTTGAACTTTTCTGTTATTCTGACTTTTAATTTTTATTTATTTTTAAGAATGACAATGTGCCGTTTGAATTTCTGCGAAACAACTGGGCCTGAAAAACAATGAGCAAAAAATCTCTCAAAAAAACGAAAATGCAGCTCTGCAGATCTTCTATGGATTTCCGTGATTTATAAGTAAATAATAATAATAATATTTTGATGGTTTATATTGCGCTGTTTTTGTGCCAAAATCACCTCAAGGGCGCTGCACAAATATATAATCCACTTCTACAATGATCTACTAACCATATATGGAGATAATATACAGTACCATACTTACCTGGTTTAACACTTAATTAATATTAACAATTTGTTTATTAGCGAAATTAAGATAAAGGATTTGGAACATAATTGGAAAATTGGATATAATTGGACTTCCTTTCAGGAATAGTATATTTAATTTAAGGATATGACAGCTTTAAAAGGTACGTTTTTAGTTTAATTTAAAATTTATTGCCCGGGGTCCGTGAGCTATCGCGACGCCACTGTCCACAAATTTTGAAATGTAGAATGAAACAGTGCAAGTATTTAGAAAACTCCGCGATTTGGCACAAGGAAGTGACTGATAATTTATTTACGAGTGGAAGGAACCGAGATCCGAAGTGTGTCAGTCGAATGATATGTCTTGCATTAAACATCGATCTTATCGATGTGTCGAAGTTAGTGGCTGTAAAAAATAATTATATATCTAAACATTATCGAAATCTAAAGATACATCGAAAAAATTAAGATTTCCTGGCGTTGTCCCAGTAAGACAGAGATCCTAGGTTCGATTCAGTCTTTTATTATTAATTTTAAGATATTCAAACTTAATTTCCAATGAACTTTAACATAAGAAACTGTGGCTTGACTTCAGTTAACTTGTATATTTATCATTGTATATTATGTTATTATATTATTTAATATATATTATGTAAAAGCTGTTTGTTTCTAAAAAATAAAATTAAATTGCACAAGAAAAGTACACTAGAGCAGTAATTTAAATGAGATGCTACAATATTATTAAACACTAATTTACTTGTATTTACATCTAATACCTATTCTTCTAAAAAAATAACTTACCATATTCTTATCTATAATTCAAAGTTAGAGTTAAATTTGAGTCGATTGTCTATTACAATGCCCAAGTATTGATTTCCTGTACTTCCTCTATTTCTTCGTTGTCTATAATAATTTTACTGAGTCCGTCAATTTTTTTTCTTTTTCAATGATGTATTTATTACCTTTTATGATGGGTTTATAACCTTTAAAAGTTATTCCAATAAAACACAAATAAGTCAAAATTTATACCTTGACCGACTAAATTTGCTCCTTATAAGGAGAAACTTAACGCCAAATCACTATTTTGATTGATCTTTATAACGAATTGGTGTACGTTATGAATACCAAAACATATGCTTTGGATAACTCGAAGATTTTCCTATCCTTTCCCTTGAGTAGAATACAAATAAAATAATAAATTACTCAATAAAAAATATAAATGTAAACTACTGAAATTTTTTTTTTTCAATACAAATGTATGAATGCGTAAAGGATTTTTTTTAAATACAGTATTATAGCTAAGATTATCTGTGACAGTTTCACTTGATTAACTTTTTTGCTTTTTTGTAAAATTATTTACCAAATATATAAAAACCACTTTTGTGCTTGAAATCGAACGTTTCTAGACTCCGTTTGTCAAGCGATTTTAATGCCTATTACCTACAATATAAGGTATACAAAGAATATACACATTTTTGGATTGTAGCTTACTCTTAATCGACTATCTGCCTCTACTATCAATATATTCGCAAAAGTATACAATATTTTCAAAATAAGAGTAGCTATTACTTGTTCAAAAATACACTTTTATTACACAAATTTACTATCAATGATTGTTATTTACCATTTCGCTTTCATGCTTCTCAATTTCCTCTTAAAAAAAATCAATGCGTTATAGCTATCATCACCAAGTTCAAGGCTTCCTAGAAAAATATCAATTTTTTTTTTTTTTAAAGAAAGACAAACATTCCCGGGCTACGAATAACCTGACCAGTGGCGGATCCAGGGGGGGGGGTCACGGTGGTCATGACCCCCCCCCCTGGGCCCCAGC
The DNA here is from genome assembly GCF_061612785.1 of Hesperophylax consimilis. Classification (NCBI taxonomy): domain Eukaryota; kingdom Metazoa; phylum Arthropoda; class Insecta; order Trichoptera; family Limnephilidae; genus Hesperophylax; species Hesperophylax consimilis. The sequence goes on along the minus strand of NC_142865.1, from coordinate 3,200,562 downwards.
CCAGGGGGGGTCATGACTACCTAGGTCCTGGGCCCATCCAGGACCTAGGTGGACCACTAATTAAAATTGTTAAACATAATGTTTTTATATATTTTTTGTCACAATATAAATTTTATTTAAGTACTTTCAATATTTAATTCATTTAATATAATACTTTGTTTGACGGCAAACGCATTATTCGGGAACGAACGCATCGAAAATTCGAATGTTACCGCGTCACCGCGCACCGCCACCGGCGCGCGCCTCGGCCGCCACCTTTCATATTATTATGACACATTTCGTGTAACCACGTGTGACGCTTGCGCGCGCTTTGTTTCGACTAACGTCTAGCGTCTAGCAAAACCTAACCTCATCGGAACGACTAAACTTTATTAATAAAGTGTTTACTCTTATTTGTTTACTAAGTTTAAAAAAATAAGTTCCAATATAAGTAATAGTATTCTTAAAAATTGTTGCTGAAAATTCAATTCATTACAAGAAATGGTAAGTAATCTAATCAGTTTCTTCATTATGCCAGTGTATGTGTGTTTAAACTCAAATGTTATTTGTTAATGTTCTAAGGCTGGGGTTAGACTCGTAAGTTTTTTTCCTGTAAATCGCTCTTGAAGGCGAGTTTGGCCAAATTCCCAATGTAAACGACACCAAAAGTCACTTAACGTAATTTTAGTAAGTTAAAACAGGTCTAACGCGCCCGCGCGAATTACCAGCCTTCCTATACTTCCTAAAGCAATTCTTAAGGCGAGACACAACCTCGTTCATCGAGGTTTTGCCCAAGGCTAACATTTTAATTTATTTCGGCGAAATTATAATTGAATTTAAAAAAAATAAAATTATGCCGCACGAGGGATGCAAGTTATTTATATTTTAGATTAATAAAACAATACCTTACAATTAATATATTTTACGTTCAACGATTTTAAAACTTTATAACCCGTGTATAACTATAAAGTTAGCGGACTTAGCGGTAAGTACCAGATTTTATTTTTCTAGATGATGAATTAATAACTTCGGAAGTGGACACATTTTTAATATTTGTAACAAATTCTTCAGAATCAATTAAAATGAAGGCTAAAAGTGTGGATAGATTTTTTTACTAAGATTACGAAAACGTTAGTAATTTTTTTTAGAAATGCATAGTATTATTTTTAATGATAGATTTTGAATGATTTACATGAAAATGTTCCGTCTCCGATTATGTTCCCTTAATTTTGTAAAATTCCACACTGATTATTTTTTTTATACGGCAACACTTTGATATCCGGCGAATTTTTGAATTTGACGTTTAACGTTCACTAGATTTATTGTTTGTTCTCTGCGAACTTAACCACTTAACCTTTGATTTGACTTTTTGTATGAGTAGGTGGTTTGGTATATTTATGCTTTTTGCTAAAGATGGCGGTGTTTTGACAGATGTTATGAACAGAACTCCGTACAATTTCATGCCATTTTTGTGACATTCGTGTGGAAAACGTTCTTTTTTAAATGACTTTCGGCTAGTTAATTACCGTTTTTTTGCACATATAAAATTATGTCCCGTCTTTCCGGTTTATAAAAAATGGTCTGATTTTTCGAGTTGAAATTTTAAAAAAATCATCAGGGTTTCAAAAATACGATTAAAAAAAAATACGGAACGTCTTAGAATATTTGCCTAAACCGGATTTTTTTAAATGTGATGCATGTGGCCTATTATCGGTCCAATCCTTTCTAATCCTAATGTTTCTGTTTTTAACATTTACGTATTTGAAATTTTGAATACGAAGCCGGTTGCCGTCAGCAGATGTCAGGTAGGTAGCTACCTAGTTTTGTAAAAGAACGTATTAGTTACATTTTGTTAATATATATACATATTATATTTAACTTAATCAAGTTTCTTTTTATTAATATTTATATGTACCTATTAATAATTCACTTTCAGAATATTTTTGTTTGGATTGTAAATAAATAAAATCAATTCAAATTTTATAAATATTTACTTTTATTAGCGTTCCCCATAGTTTGAGGATTGTCGATAATATTGACTACGCTGCCGGCTCGGCCGCTGCTGGCAAAATAGAATGGACGGTATTCATCCACCAGGTAACAAGGTATTAACAAGCGTATGGAAGCATCGGCGAACGGAGATCTCGCTGGGCGCTTCTTACGTATTGCAAGCACCGCGTCATGGCAACAATATTTATTTCAAATTACTTGCCTCGTGCAAATCAGGCCAAAATATGACGGTGCAAGGCGCTCGGTTTTAAAATTTATAAAGTACAAGAATCGAAATATTTCCAGCGTTTATATTCCTCTTAAATATGGAAGTACAGTACTTACATTTATTAATAACATTTGCTGCACACGATTGGTCCTAAAGGAGTTCAAATTTTTAATTCATTCGGCCTCACTATTGAGAAGAGCACGCTGGAAGGCATTATTCTACTCTTCGATAGATTGGATAGACACTTCATACCTACAGTGAATATTACAGTGGAACGATTCAAATTCTTTACCAGGAAGCAAAGAAATAACGGTCAACAAGCTGTTATTATTTGTCTATTTTGTCGTGACAAGCAAAGTGTTACAATAATAATGTCGAGTCAAATTCTGCAAATGCAGAATGCTACGGATATGGTTGGCGAGTGGAAACGTTTTAAGCAATCATTTCTTTTATATATGATGGCGAATAACTACAACGAGGAAAAGGAAATTCAAAAAGTTGCAAGATTCCTACACACAATACTATGTTGAAGACACACCTGACACCATGTTATATTGTGGTGAAATAAGAACACGATTAATAATTGTAATCTGTACTGTATTGGTTGACAATTGACATTACACGAGCCTACGCCGCCCGGGCTTGCGGAGCAAAAGACAATCTTAATGATATACCTAGTGTTACCATATCCAACAATACCTACTTTTTACTTGTATATATTATTATCAAAATTAATTTATAACTTCTTGTAACTGTAACTGACCGGACCTAAGTCCTCCATCACAACACAAGCAAGCATTTTCGGCTTTTTGTGGTGGTGGTAGGAGTTATTGTTGGGTTATTCGTAACCCGGGAATGTTTGTCTTTCTTTAAAAAAAAAAAAAACTTGACCACGACTACGTGACCCCCCCCTGGCGCCAAAGCTGGATCCGCCCTTGAACCTGACAATATTTGAAAATTTCCTACTACCACCACAGTAAGCGGAAAATGTTGCTTGTGTTGTGATGGAGGACTTGAGCCAGCCGAGGAATTGAATACACTACGCCTGAGTGGCACCCAAGCGCGATGTCAACTCGGCCACCGACCGTCTATCTTATTATGACTAGCTTGTGCTTACTGTACTTATTAAATAACTAGCTTGCGGAATGTTTTGGTTTTCGGCTGTAAAATTTTACTTGTCACAAATCAGTGATTCACAACCCTGTATATATTTTGTTTTCCGCATGTTTGTTTTTTTAATTCATAACATAAATATTGATTCAATAATTAAGATTATCATGATTTCTATCAACGTTTCAGGATATCCGAAGATGGTCATTTAGTTAAAGTGCGGTTAAGGTCGGGTCAGCACAAGCCAGACGAATAATATCACTAGCATTAATCTGGGTAAGCCGGGAGAGTAACAGATAAGAGGCAGATAAGGTAGTGACTAATACCTCCAGTATGTAAAGCGCGGTAGACTAGCTTTTCCTGCAGCCAGCTAACTTCCGACTTGTTATCGGAAGGATAGAACTAACTGGAGGTTAATATGGAAGACGGCCAAGTTAGTGCTATCTAGGAGTTGGAGTAATGCATATGTATTATAATGGGGATATGAATAGTATGACGGTGGCCACTTCGATAATCTTGCCATTTTCCATTTTGAGTGGAAATCCAAATAACTTGCATAAGTTCAAACGCACGGTCTTCTTCGTTCCTAATAGTTAAAATAAGGAAAAAATGTGTAATCAAGAGAGGAAGATAATCTAAACATGTTTCTCGTTAACTCTTTCAGTTTTTCCAAATTCCAAAAGAAAAAAATATTTTGAAAGATAATAATTGATATTCGTTCGATAGAAAAAAAATAAGAAAGTAAGCTCCAAAAATTAATAAAAACACTTTTTACTCTTTTATTTAATATATTATAGGCTTGAAAAAAAATCAGAGTGTATCTTTAAACGCAACTACAGCATTTCTTGAGATATTTTTGCTCTACTTCAAACGAGTCAAACTTCAACCATTTTCGCTAAATTATTAGTTTTTTTTTTAATATTAGCGCGCTCCCTCTAAAATTAATATTTGCATAAAATTAAAACTTTGGGCCTTGTGCGGGAGACCTAAACATTTTTTTAAAAATCCAAAACTTTTTGTGGTAAGTTGTGGTACCTAGTAGCAACTTTTTTTCAACTTGGAATTTGAAAACAAAAAAAAAGTTAAAAATCGATACACCTTACTGGGTATGTCATCAAAATGACAATTCAACACACCTCTAATAAGTGATATAAAGTGATGAAACAAAAACTAGGTTAAATAGGTAACTACGAAAAAGATGTATTAAACCTAGTTTTTGTTTCACCACTTTTAATGACTTTTTAAAGGTGTGTTGAATTTTCATTTTGATGAAATATCATGGAACCCTTTGCATCACATAGATGCAAGTTCAATGTTATTTTTCTTTAGTAGTTTAAAGTAAATTTTTGTAAACTTTTATTTTCTTGTTCTTGCGTTTCTCCAACCGTTTGCTTTAAATCTACTAGTAAAAGATTTTTTTTGTATTTAGTTATTTTTCCCTACAGTATGGCACTGGTTTTGCCGAGGCTTTGCCGCGTTCTACTCATTACGCTTACATCAGCCTTTGCATTTATTGCGAATCTTCATATTTCCACACGACAATATTTAACACCACGGCTCAGGTATCTCATATATACAGCATTCAGACTAGTTTCACTCTGCCAGTTCCATACCCACTGCCATACACATCAGGATAGGTACCAGCCTTCCATTGTGGACAGCTAGCTTAGCTTCTTTGGACTGTTGTTTATAAAATTGATATAATTTGTTGGATACTGGGCGGGAATTTGTTATGTAACTTACAGCAAAAAATGCAGAGCTTCTTTGTCCATTGGAACAAGAAACTAAGAGAAGGCACACCCGGTCAAACTCGTACACGGGACAAGCAAAGAGCAATATGGGCGAGGGGTTAGAGCAAATGTCGAGATGGTCTCCAAGTTGCCAGTAGTTGTTAGTTGTCCTAATAATCGGCCAGATTGGCTTAACGATTTTGCACTCCTCAAGGGCGAATGGCTACTACAGAAGTAGAGTGGCTGCGGCTGTAACGAGGCACGTTCAGATAAGCCGGTGTTGATCGTTTGATGGTGCTAATGTCTACTACTTGTCGATGTGTACGGCGTATTCTAATCTATCAACTGTGGTCCTGACCAGTGGCGGCTAACGCTAAGGAGCGTTGGAGCAAACGCACTCTCTAAATTTGGGATCTAACTAGACACAAGCGCCAGCTTCTATAGAAGAGGAACATTAATAATTATCAACCAATAACATATTACCACCAAAAATCGAATAAAATAACAGTAATAAATGTGTAGTGGTACGCCACTACTTGACTCAAACATTATTCTAGAAGTTTCCAAACAAGCTTCTTGGATTTTCTTTTATTTTTTTAATACATATTTGTTTCTGTAGCAACTGGAATGTTCGAGAATATTTTATTTTCCACCTAGATAAGCGACAACGTGAACGAAATGGTCAGTACAGTACCAGCAACCGCGACATCGAGATCGAATTATTTTGCCTACGTGACGCGCTTCGGAACATTCTCGAACCTTCCTTTCGTAAATCATTTTGTTGTATTTTCTACGTTTATTTATTGTTTTCGGATGTATTATTAAAAACAGCTTCAGCCAATTTTCAAAGTTATTTATTAATAAAAAAAATACCGAACATAACTACAAATGTAATAGTATAAAAGAATTACGTTAATTTAGCCGGCTCAAATTTTAATTTTTTAATCAAGTGGCATAAGTCACGTGGGGCGATCGGAATCCATAAATGTCACCTAGGAACATAAATTATCTACTATATACGCAGTGCGTGAATTTTGACCATAATATTGAAATTTCTCTGAAACGTGAACGGCGCTCATCATAGCATCGGAACTCTTCTGTGAGGCGGTTATACCCGAAGACACAATACATTTATCGCTCGCGCCGAGATGGCGCCACTTTAGTTCACAGTTCGCATATCGATTAGGGGACAGACTGACAATATTTTTAGCACACCACCCATTTTTATGAGTAAAGCCGCCACTGGCCCTGACGCTTAAATCTCCGTTGTAACTTATTATTTTTTGGCCGACATAGCTCAGTGGATACAGAGCACCTGACCGGACATCAGAAGGCACGGGTTCAATTCCCGTTGGCGGCATTTATTTTTACTCGGGAGATATTTTCAATTTGTATAAATATTTCGGGCGACTAATTATTGCTTATTATTATTTGTTATCCTTTATGCTATGCATAAAACCTTGTCTTATAAACATTACTTTATCATTAAAAAATAATATTATTTTTCTGTTACATACGTCATAAGTCATTTTCATTTCCTCTTTTTGTTTGCCTAAGGACGGGTTGTTTCGGAGAATTTGAACAATTCATAAAATTTCAACGTTCATTTTCGGGTTCTGGGAAAGTCCTATTCAAGTTCTGTTATTGTTTCATTATTGTTGGCTATTTGCTTGACAGAACTGAAATAATAACAGAACTTGAAAATTAACTTTGAAATTTGAAGGATTGTTCAAATTTTCTGAAACAACCCATCCTAACAGTCCATTTTGAATTTGAACAAGTTCAATTAAAACAAAAAGTGGACCACTCCAGGATAGGAAAACCAACTACAGCGACTGTTGAATTGCTGAATGAGAAATTAAGAAAAAACAAAACATATTGCATCAGTTTGAAATTTATAAATCTGGAGGATCGGTTGGAATAACGAATCGCCAAGGATAGGTTCACATCATAATATATAAAAATTAATGGCTATTTGTTTGTCCCTTATAGACTCAAAACTAATAGACTGATTTCGCTGAATATTTCAATGTTTGTTCTTATTAGTACCAGGAGTGTTTAGAGAGTGGTTTTAAAGTCGTGAAAGCCCGAGGCCGATTGAAAGCATTATTTATTTTGTAATATTAACAATGTGATATACAGTAATGAATGGAGGAAAGGTTGGGGACATACGAGGAAGGCTTAACACTTTATCTCTGCAATGGGTTGAGTATGCAACGGAGGATGCAATTATTAAAGGGAAAATGCAGGTAATTCCGTTAATGGAGTACTGAACGCAGTTGGTGCTAGCAAAAAATTTTCCAAAGAAGCGAAGTTAGCAGTCCACAACGGAGTGCTGGTACCTACCTTGATGTATGAAAGTGAGGCATGGAACTGGCAAAGAAAGGATTAAAGTAGATTGAATGCTGTTGAAATGAGATCCCTGAGGCGTATGTGTGGTAAAACCAAGTTTGATCGTGTGAGGAATGTGGAGATCCGCAAAGAGTGAAAGACTGATGTAAGCGTAATGAGTAAGATTAAGAAAGGGTCGCTTAGATATTTTGGGGATGTAGAGCGAATGGGCGAAGATAGGAGTGTAAGGAGGATATATGATGCGAATGGTAGCAGAAGTCGGGGACGCCCGAAGAAGACATGGCACGATCAAGTGAATCAGATACTCGAGTCGGGCCATGTCAAGAGTCAGACTAATAGAAGAGTATGTATGAAATGTGAATGAGGCAAGGAGTGTGTGCCACGACCGAGTTGTTTGGCGGTCCGTCTTCTCTGCCTACTCCTGCGGTGAAACGGTGTGATGATTAGTTAGTTAGTTAAAAGGTATAATAGAATTAAAAACCTCAAAACTTTACTCAAAACCATTCATAACCCCGACCAACGCTGGGTACACGTCAGCTAGTATATTATAAAACCAAGTGTTTCACGTCTCAGAAGGCGTATATAACAAAATAATATTATATCGCTAGTACAAAGGATAAAACAACCTGATTTAACTTTTTTGCCACAAAGCATCCCCTTATAAAAATAAAAACAACTAACTACCCCTAAAATAGAAAAGCAGGCTTTTGGCAAGTTTGTTTTTCAATACCGGGAAATGTTATTCAAGTTGAAACCTTTTTCCAAATTTAATTTAAACTTCGCACCCTCCCCCCGTGTTCTTGAATTAAAAACAACTTATGTAAGAAGTTTAAATTTGGCAACAGAATGTTTTACTTTATGAAGAAAGTAATAATACACAGTGTTAAATATTCACAGTAACGCCCGGATTAAAGCTTAAAATACTACTTTTACTTAAAATACATAGACAATGTCTTCGAAAGGCTTAACAGCTGTCACGCGTAAGTCTACCGGCTGCGCCAGTTTGTTGGGAATGAATTCTTGAAATAATAACTCTTTCTTCAGATCAAAACACCGGGTATTTATACAGGGTGTATCGGCACTAACCCGACAAACTTTAACCAGCTATTCCTTAGCACATTTGGAGTAAAAAATGTTATGGGCACTTTGCTGTCCGGTAGCATTTTTTTTTCAATTAAAAACAAAAAAATTTAAAATTTCCACACTACATCACTGTCATTGGCATTGCGTTTCGTGTTAAACAGCTGTTATAAGCAAGTGTGTCAAAAAGCGTCTTCGCTCTTTCGCACACACTAAATAATAATAGTTAAAAATGAGACGAATGGTGCCGTGCTATTTCGTTGTGACTGTAAACGTGCGCCAATATAGGTACACACGTGCATTATTCAACGGAATTCGAATAAAATATTTGCCAGATGGGTTTTCAAACTTTATCAAAGGATAAAACAGTGGTGACATGCGGTGAAAATATGAATAATAAATTTTTTATTAAAAAAAAACGTTACCGGACAGCAAAGTGCACATAAGATTTTTTACTCCAAATATGCTAAGGAATAGCTGGTTAAAGTTTGTCGGGTACGTGCCGATACACCCTGTATAGACTAAAAATCTGTGTGAATTGTGTATAGGATGGCCTGGAGACTAACGTCCTTTCTATGATGTTTTCGAAATCTGATTCCCGAAAATTTTACATGGAGGGGCGACCCTATATACTACCGACATCTGTCGGTTAACTCCATAACCTCCATGATCTATCTACACTAGAGCCATCTATGTTTCTATGTAGCGTAGATCGAACTAACACAGTTAATTATACCAAACAAAACTTTAAAACAAGTAATGTGTCAAGACAAAGTTGTGTGGTATTCATCTATGTATGGTGGAATTTGTTGAATCGTTTCTAAAAAAGATAACTTGTCTCGCTTGTGTTAACCTGTTTATACTGGGATTAAAATATTATGCTCCAGTTTGAACAACGTGCCAAGATTCCATAATAAAAAAATCCACCAATAGGAACACGGAGGGCGGCTGCATATGTGCGGATCCCGGAACGCACGTATGAAGCCACACCGACTTTTGAAATGACGTGACTCCATATTGTATTCCATGAAGAAAAGGTGCTCACAGAAAGCCAAAAATCTTTCCATTTATAAATCGCTTTAATGTTGAACTTCCAATGATTTAGACCACTGTCAGCAAAACTGTTTTACTTCACCAAGGAGTTTATTCGGCGGTACACCAAATAAAAATTCCATAAAAAGTTAATTTACTTTATTAATATGAATAAAGGAAATCATAGTGTAATCGTAATTAGATAAACAAAACAGTAACTCCTCATCTACTATCTGTAACCGCTCTAGTTTTGTGGGTTTCATTTCTACGAGCGCTGAAAAACCAAATTCGCAAAGATACGGCAACAGATTTAATTTTGTTGTAGCCAATCATGTTACTAAAACAAATCTCAACTACCGTAGCCTAGTATCGGCACAATGCGACATAGAGCGGATGTGCGTGCTCACTCACCCAAACTCACTACGCTGCATATATACCAGCGTGACTATATCCCTGTGTCGCATGGACCACTATGTACGAACGTAAAAAATATTATTTGTGTTTTAATAAAAAAAAAAAAATAAAAAAAATATTTATTTGGGTATACGACTAAATGAATCAGGTACTTGAGTGGGCTATGCCGAGAGTCAGAATAATAGAAGAGTGTGTATGAGACGATGTATGAATGTGAATGAGCCAAGGTGAGTGTGCCAAGACCAAGTTGTTTGGCGGTCCGTCTGCGGGTTAGTTAGTTAGTGGATATCGTCGTTGTAGATGTCAAGGGAGCCAAGCCACAAATTTGGTGAAAATGATCTAAGTACACAAAATCTTTAACTCTTGACAGGCCAAGATACCAAAACAAACGTCTGTAACCAAGTGGATCTTCCGAAGACCCCATGCATTTGTCTTATGGGCTTTTAAACTAGGCCGAGATGACGGACCGCCTAACAACTCGGTCACACCACACACTCCTTGCCTCATTTACATACATACATCGTCTCATACATACTCTTATATTATTCTGACTCTTGACATGGCCCGACTCAAGTATCTGATTCACTTCGACGTGCCATGTCTTCCTCGGGCGCCCCCAACTTCTGCTACTTTACAACACACATGGTCTCCAAAATACTGTTTTTGTAGTAATTCAACCAAAATAATAAAAATAAAAAACATTACAAAGTATCTATGTTCAGCGTTTCAATATTTTGTCTTTAAAGACAAATAAAATGTTTCCCTTTTGTCACCGAAAAATCTCTGTCCGCCGTTTTCTCAGATTTACGAATTTGTGGCTTGGCTCCCTTGAAATCTACGGCGAAGATATGTAGATGTTGAATTTATTTAAAATTTGAAGACATTTTAAATGAGCAGGAATTATTACAAATGAACAGTTTTGAGACACACAGTTTGGCATACACTGATTTAGACTATGAACCGCCAATGTTTTAAAAATTAACTTTTTTAATGCGGAGTAGCAAGTTTGAGACATGCCGTGTGCAAGCAGTGATGTACCTGTGTACCGTGATCGATTCAATACTAATGACGATACATATACGTGCCTGCATTAATTACAGAATCTCATTAGTATTCCTGGAAGTGATTGGGTCAGTCCGTCTCCTGAACTCTAATGATCGCGGCTTTGCCAGTAGGCAATTAAAATACAAACAATGAAACAAACTGTGCCACTTTCACACTGTTAAAATTATAATAAATAGGTTATGAAGTTTAGAAAACGGACGGCGAACAATATTATTTGAAGACAATAAATATTAGCGACCGTCAAACGAAAATTTGAATCAGAAAAAAGATTCGATCGCATCTTAAAATTGAACCCAGGACCTCAGACTTGCCGGGGCTTTGCTCAACCACTGAGCTAATTTGACCCTATCTCTTTCGGTTACATTTAACTGTATCATATTTCGACTAACAACTATCAACATTATCTTCGTTTACTTAGCGCATATTTTATTGGCTGCTAAGCTTTATGTATGATCACATGATACAACCCGAACTAAATGCAAACTAGACAGTTTATTTAGATAAAGATAGCTGCCAATAAACATGTACCTACGGTGAGAAAAATCAAGACAATGTTGTTAGTTCTTATTCGAAGTATGATACAGTTAAATGTGACCGAAGGAGATAGGATCCCATTAGCTCAGTTTGTAGAACTGTGTCATAGGTTCGAGTCCTAGATGTGACCGTATCTTTTTATGGTTTTTCTGTTTTCAAATTTTCGTTTAGGAACCGCTAATATTGTTTTGCCACTCGTTTAGGAATTTGCCACTCAAAACCACGGTCATTTTCGCATTCCGCGTTTAGTGGCTAACTTCACGTTTCTTCAGATGACATTTGTGATGTCATTTACCCGGTCTGCTATGAATTGCTTCCAAATATGGCCCGTTTGATTATGCGTTCCGTATTTGCTTTGGTAAATCGATTTAAAATACTCCTCTGATAGTGCTGCCAATGGGTATTACTGCTTTTTTACATTTTCATTGCGGGGCCGATCGATATTTGTCAAATCAACCAGATTTTTAACAAAGTCCGCGCTCTCCGCCTATAGTAATTACTTCCTTAATTACTTACGTTCCTAATCCTGGGGTCGGGCGGTTTAAAAATCTGTCAGCCACTAATACTGCAGTTTTATAGCCGGTAAATGCAGTACGCATGTGCGTGATTATGAGTAACGTTTTCTACTAACTTGTTCTTATCTCTCCGTATTATCAGACGGTTGATGTTTTTTCCCAAATATAACAAGGCCTTTCTATATGTTGCACTTAACCAACCCTATTTTTTACAAGACCCTTCATTCTTACTATTTATACCCTACCCTTAATCTACTATTAATTATTATTGGCGGCCATTATTGATTGGTTTTGTATCCATAATAACGTCACGTGGCATGGCCACCATTTGTTTCTCCATTCCGTTCTATTTTTAAATCCTCCCATCTAGTTCATTGAGCAACCAAGTTTTCCGTATCGTGTCGTAAAGAGGGGAGAATTACACTTGTGGGTGTGATCACGTTGAACAAACACAACCTTTCTTTTCTACAGGATGGGGCAGAAGTAATGTCCCCGTTTTAAAGAGGTATTAAATAAAAACTAACAAACTTAGAGACTTAAAACTTTTTTATTATGATCTGTATATAATCCCTATTTTATCATTGAGTTTTGAATACCACTTCAACAAGATGGCGGCCTTCAGCAGCAACACGGTGATGTAGTCTATTTTAAAGTTTTGTGTTGTGGGAGTATGACGGATGTTTCCTCGATAATTCGGGTGTTCAGCTCTTTTAAAGTGTGAGGACAATGTTTGAAAACTTTCTCCTTTAAATAATCCACAGAAAAAGTCGCACATGCTTAAATCTAAAAAATCTTAAAGTCGAGCAGGGAACATTTGTCTCAATTTGGCCATAGAAATCCGAGGTGTGTGTGCTGTAGCCCCATCTAGTTGGAACCACAGATCTCCCAGATTAGTGTCGTCACTCGATTGTTGCAATTTGTTGCTGCAAGAAAATCAGCTCAAAACTTCAGAAATAGACCACATCAGTGTATTGCTGCTGAAGGCCGCCATCTTGATGAAGTGTCAAACTTAATGAAGTTTATTCGTTTTTTTATACCTTATCAAAACCGGGTCATTACTTCTGCCACACCCAGTATAGTAAAATTATTAATAGAATGGAATCTGAGAATAGGGTAGATGATGAGTCTAGAGTATTATAACGTGTCAGGAAGGCGAAAAAGCTGTCGCGCGAACAAATACAATACACACCTAAAAACATACCGATTTGTTTAAGTTAAGTTGCGGTTTTTCTTACCCATTGAAGAGGAGATGGACGAATCAAACCTTTATAAATTACGATTCTAATAACGAGAAGGTCATTTGTAACTCACCTAGAACAAGAGAAAATACAAATTATAGTACATTATTTAAATATTTGATTAACTAAGAGAAATGGGATTAATTGGCTGGGGAGGAACTTATAACAATATATTAAATCCACTTAAAATAGTTCAAAGATTGATAATTAAAGTAATATTGAAAAAACCATCCAAATTTTCTACTGAGATTCTCTTTTCAATATTCAATGTACCCACAGTAGACAATATATATAAAAAATATTCAATTCTACAAATTTATAAAGAAATACAGTTAAATAACTTACAATTCAATTCATCAGCAAGATATCAAAAAAACTATCAAAATCCCAAAACTTAATACAAAGCACACACAAAATACCTATCTCTATCTAGGTATAACATATTTTAACATCCTTCCATTATATCTAAAAAATATTGAAGATATTCAGGAATTTAAAATAAAATTAAAAAATTACCTAAAACTACTATAAAAGTCCATATTATCTTACTCTTATTATTATTTCCTTCAAATCTTGAAACTGTATTATTGATAAATCTTGCCTATTTCTTACTTATCCCTTTGGTTTTGCAAATATATTATTTACTTACTTACATGATTCCATATAATTGAGCTAGGATTCACTCACCAAACACAAGAGCCTCGTCTCTTTATGGTGAGGAAAAGCTATTATTATTTACCTTTATAACACTGTATAATACGTATAAATTGTATATTTATTGTAAAAAACATACAAATATTAAATAAATAAAAAAAAATCCATTTATGTCCGCGTCTCTGTAAGTGATTGCCAATTGTCATCGACAACGAGTAAATCTGCCGAGATTCAGCTCGATCGGATGTCGGGGAGTGCGTTAATTTCCGCTAACAATATTTGCATTCATTAATTATCGAAAACAAAAGTGAAATTCGTGCCTGAAAGATGAAAAATACCCTGATGTTATTCAACCTCCGATAAGAGTGTAAATCCCGTTAAATCATAAGTAGTATTAATCCCACTTTTTATTGGCTCTGTACCTAACAGAGCCCATAAAATGATCCAAATTACAAATGCGCGTTCACCACTACTACAACTATCACAGGAAAAATCAAGTGGCAAACTATCGCGTGCAAAAGTTTCTCCTTGACGGTAACCTAACCTAAAAATAATGTTATTGAACATCCCGCCTAGCCTCGCCCAACCGGAAAGAAATTCAACACCTTTGAACACCTGTCTGCTGACAGTGCTGACGAATGTTCCCCTGACACGAAAATCTGTTAAAGGGCAAATAACTAATTTTTACGCAATCAATACTGCTAGCAGATAAGAACCAGCATTCAACGTTTTCCTTAAATAAACTGATTGTGGATACTGATTGTGGATACTGTTTGAAAATATTAACGGTTCTTTTTTTAAATAACAGAGGGCGCCACTTCAGTTTGGACAATACTAAACTGTACAGTCATTAGGATATTAATACTACGAGAATAAGATTATAATATATTAGGTGAATGCAGAAGCAAAAAGCATAAATACTATGTTATTGTATTTATAAAACTAGCAAGTCACCGCCGTTGCACGAGCTTTGCAGAGATTTTCGAAATCAGATAATTTTTTACAGCCTCCATGGTAGAGGTGAGTCGTACTAGCTCTTCTTTGTACTTGGAACAATTGGTACAAGTATGAATAAATACCTAGTCCAAATACCTGTTCCCTAGTATTTCACTTGCTCATTACATGGGGGGGGATTGTTAGAGAATTTCTAAAAAAGTAATTCCCGTAAAAAAATGTGATTCCCACAACGACTTTTCAAATCCATTATGGGGGGGGGGGTTGCTAGAGGATTTCAATTTCAATGGAGCAAAATAAAATAAATTTTTAAAACTTTATTTATTTCTCTCCGAACGAACCGGTTTCGGAGATTCTCATCTTACCTAACCTAATTAATTTGATAAATGAGTCTTAGCACGGAAAACTTGCTACCTAAATAAGAGGCCCCAAGATGTTAAATTATTAAATGACTGTCATCCCGTACAACGAAAGCGAATTTTCATTTTATAATGAAAATTAGATTTAAAATTTAAATTTCCTTGATATCTAATGGATTTTTTTTCCGAGGTGCAAAGTCTCTTGTTATGATGCAGATTGCCTTTTATAGTAATTGAGGTGAAACAAAAGGACGACACAGTGGTACTAATAAACATGGACGGAAATAAACAACATGGCCAACACAGATACATCAATGAACTAAAAGAAGTGGTTTGACATAAATTTACTTCTTAACGCTATGTTTAAAAAAAAATTATTATATACAATTCTGCATAAAAAACAAGGAACACTAAAGAAAAATAAATTATAATCTACTCTAAGCAAATACACAACAACATATCTGCAATATCTTGTGTTTAGTGATAGAAAGCCAAACAGAAATAAAATACCTATACATTACAGTAGACAAATTAATGGATAAAATCGTCCACACACATTAACGTACTCAAAGACAGAGTGAGGAAACTAAGATACATCATAGATTCAAAAAAATAATAATTAAAAAATAATTCCACTTAAATCATATAGGTACATATATTCATCAGAATTTCTGTTTAAAGAATTTAAAGTCAGAAAACTAAATGCATTATTTTTATATCACGTAATTTTACAAATTTACAAAGAAAATAGTCTAAATAAAACTGCACCTTTTAAAATAATAGAAACCCCAGATAAACATCAACTCTCACAACTCGAAAAAGTAATTAAAAAAACAGTGCAATTCAACTATAAATATCTTGGAGTGATTTTTTTTAATACACTATCAGAAAGTATTAGAAATAACAATAAAAATTTTAAATACCACCTTAAAAATACACTGAAAATATAAACAGAATACTCATAGTAAAAATAACGAACATAATATTACACCCCCACATACACAAGCCAAGCTTTATTATGGTGATGCATCTCAACAACAAAGATTTTAAATGCCAACAAAGAACACAGTGAAAATATTTTTATTATAATATTTTATTTCTAGATGGCGCCACTTTCGTTCACAGTTCGCACAAGATAGCTTCCAATTTTCGAAAGCGAGAAATAATACATTAGCCGTGCACTAATTATGTACACTAGGTAGGAAGCGCCCGGCCGGACCTCGTCTCCGGCGATGCTTTTGTACTCTTGCTAAAACCTTTTTTAACTGGAGGACGCATACTGTCGGAATTTATTGACAATACCAGTCGAGTTCGCGATCTACTAAATTCAGTATCATATCCTTTCTCGCTTACTCACCTACATAAGAAGAGTGTTTCCCTAATATTCAAAGATTAGGGAAACACTCTTCTTATGTAAGCGAGTAACGAGATGCCTATACATATGCCCCGCCCTCGGATGAATACGCGAGACGCGAGACTCGCAAGACTAGCAAGACGCGTAAGACGTCCAATACTCGCAAGACGTGCAATACTCGCAAGACTCGCAAGACGTCCAATACTCGCAAGACGTGCAATACTCGCAAGACGTACAATACTCGCAAGACTCGCAAGACGTGCAATACTCGCAAGACGCGCAAGACGCGCAATACTTAAGAACAAATACTAAGTACGAAAGTCTCTTTGAAATATCTGTTCCAAACATCTGTTCTAGTAAATACGCTTCACCTCTACTCCATGGTCGAATTATAAGGCTCTTGACTAGCAAGCTGGATGTCGCGGGTTCAAATCCAGGGGTGGGTAAGTAAATTTTATTTGATTAATTGGTGTTATTTCACAACTAATTGATTTAAAACAATACATAGTATACTTGCGGCACGTTCCAGAGTGGAAGATACTCAGAATATCGCCCTGCTGTAAAACCACCATTCAGAATTGAAACGTTAATTAAAATGGCTTAGTTCGGTGTCCAGATCTGAAAAACCAGGTACTCCCCCACCTTCGACTTTCTCTTCACTCTACCTTCAGCCCCCCTACCAACATATCCCCAATTTGGTATGCTGGAGTCCCACTGGCTTCATACGGTCGAAAGCACTCTTGTGCGGTATTCACAAAAAAATATCGGATGCGGTAGTGCAAATGACAATATCTTAAAATTACTAATTTAAACCCAAAAATGCAAAATGAAAATTGGAGTCTTACCAGCTTATTAAAATTTGTAAGACAGAGATCCTGGGTTCGATTCCCAGTTGAGACCATTACCTTTTCATTTGTTTGTGTCTTGTTGCGTTTCATGTTACGTTTACATTTATTAGAAGACTAGCTGACGTGTACCAGGCGTTACTGGGGGTTATCCTTAGGATATGGACATATACCATCACGGACTTTTCTGTAGGCCTGTTCAAGATATACAATTTCGTAGTAAATTATTTTGATGCATCTCATAAGGTTTAGCCAGCGTTATCAATGTAATCGCCCGAAAATTTTTTTTTTACGACTTGATTACAAAACATCGACTTTTCTCTATTTTCTAAAAGTATAATATATATAATAATAATAATATTTGGACAATTTGTATAGCGCCGCTTTTGTGAGATATCACCTCAGGGGCGCTGTATTATATATAAACCTTCCGGAAGAAATCCTCTGAATAAAAGTAAAAACCTTATCACAATCCGTTGCGTAGTTTAGAAGAGCTAAACGCACGAACAGACATACACAGATAGCGAGTTTATTTTATACTATTTAGAGATAATACTTCTTCTACTATGATATAATACATCGATGGGTACAACCTTGGCAAGTTTATAAAACAAAGTTATTCCAGTAAAATTGAATAAATTTATTTAATTATGACAAGCGTGTAACTAACTACCTCTACACGCGATAGTATTCAGTATTGTATGAACATGACCAAACAAAACATGTCTAGGTGTGAAGCGAATGCCGCAGAGGCCGGATAATCAATTATGACCATACCTATGAATGGATAATGGATGTATTTTGTATGAAGAGGGTATAGCAGGTACAATAATAGTCCATACATCACCGCCGGCGGTTAGGGACAATCATCTCATCACACGGACCATGTTACTGTAACGGGACAAACACAATACACAGCATAAACATACGTAGGTACTGTTATAATAGTGCTTCTCTCACATACTGCAACAAGCTTCATATAAAGATGGTACGAATTGCCCCACGTTGGGCGCCATTTATTTTTTATTTTGGATAACAAACACCTCTGCCATAGGTCATATAATAGTGCTCTTTCTCACACACTGCAACAAGCGTCATACAAAGACGGTACGAATTGCCCCACGTTAGGCGCCATTTTTTTTTATTTTGGATAACAAAAACCTCTGCCATAGGTCATAGGTAACCGCAAGGAATTCCCTACGACCGGTCAGTTAGGAGGGATACCTGGGTTCATAAGGTGAGATTTGTCTAGGTCTTGAAGGACCCTTTCATCTCTCCAGCCGGACCCTCTCGACCTTGCACTGCAGTGGGAGGGATGGATTTGATAGTCCATCACTTCTGGACGGACACAATGCCCTTAAATTCCTACCCACCCTTAAGTTCTTTCCAGAACTTATATTGCTTTAAAAGACTCCACACGGCATCCTCGAAGACGATTTTTTTTCATTAGCTCCACACAGGAGGCCATGTGGAAAATAATTACCCTCGGGGTGTATGTCATCTTTGGGGATGCTGTGTTGAGGGTTTTTTAAAGGAAGGGAAGGAGAGGAAGGAAACAGGTATGACTGGGGGTCAGGGTAACCAGGATGTTATGGGTGATGGGTGTTAGAATTGATCCCTCCCACTGCGGTGCAAGGCGATGGGTCGAGGTAAAAAGATCTTCCTCAAGACATATGACAGAAGTGTTGGTTATCTAATGAATGGTTCCCGGGACGGCGGTACACATAACCGCACCTAAATTGACAAAGGCCTCGAGGGAAATTATTTTCCTCAGGGCCTCATACGTGAAGTAAATGTAGCATTAAAAATATGTCTGAAACTGTTTGTGATGCTCGCACACCCACGAGATATAAATCTCGAGATCCTCGGGTAAATCCCTCGGAAGCCAATATAAATTGTCCTGCGTAACTGAAGGTGGCTTCTCAGCCTTACGTGCTATCTCTAAAAAGTATAAAATAGAGTCGCTATTCGCGTCTGTCTGTTTGTGCGCTTAGTGTTCTTAAAAACTACGCACCAGATTTTGATAGGATATTCACTATCATTTGGAGAATTTCTTCCAGAAGGTTTACGTATATATTACGTGCATATTATTTTTTATAGAAAGTAGAGAAAAGTCGATATTTTATAATCAAGACGTAAAAATATATTTTCGGGCACTACATTGCTAACGCTGGCTAAACCAAATGAGATACATCAAAATGATGTACTACGGAATTGTATATCTTAAAAAGGTCTATAGAATATCCTAAAGATAATCCCCAGCAATTCCGGGTACACGTCAGCTAGTACGACTATAAGAAAACTCACCCCCACCCTCATACCATATACCAGAGGTCTTCAAACTAACTAGGAAGCTTGCCGATCTCTGCTCGATACTAAACATCTGTTTATGTAGAAAGGGCGCGGAAATATTTATTTACATATAGGGTGTATCGGCACGTACCCGACAAACTTTAACCAGCTATTCCTTAGCATATTTGGAGTAAAAAATCTTATGTGCACTTTGCTGTCCGGTAACGTTTTTTTTTAATAAAAAAATTATTATTCATATTTTCACCACATGTCACCACTGTTTTATCCTTTGTCAAAGTTTGAAAACCCATCTGGCAAATATTTTATTCGAATTCCGTTGAATAATGCACGTGTGTACCTATATTGGCGCACACTTACAATCACAACGAAATGGCACGGCACCATTCGTCTCATTTTTAACTATTATTATTTAGTGTGTGCGAAAGAGCGAAGACGCTTTTTGACATACTTGCTTATAACAGCTGTTTAACACGAAACGCAATGCCAATGACAGTGATGTAGTGTGGAAATTTTATTTATTTTTGTTTTTAATTGAAAAAAAATGCTACCGGACAGCAAAGTGCCCATAACATTTTTTACTCCAAATGTGCTAAGGAATAGCTGGTTAAAGTTTGTCGGGTTAGTGCCGATACACCCTGTATATATATATGTAAAGAAATGCAAAGATTCCCGGGTAATGAATAACCCGAACGCACTACGCCTAGCGGAACCCAAACGCGATGCCAACACAGCCACTGGCCGGAAAAATATGGTATTGGTATTTTTTTTACAATCCTACAAAACATAATAATTATAATGATAAAAAGGGATGGGTATCTATCTCGGTGACCCCTCATTATAACACTAATTTGGTTTTGCATTTATAAATTTTCAGAGAAGAAAAAAAACGATAAAATAATTGGCGCCCAACGCGGGGCACAAGTCAAAGTTTAGGCATCTCTGCTCCATACTGTACAGCTGTGTTAATGTGGAAAGGGAGGCTATCGGACTCCACGCTGCGATGATTTGTAGCATATTGAAGTGTATGAAAGAGTATATATTTGCCCTAATAGGAATGGGTATATCGTATCTCCCAGCATCGAAGTGACGGAGAATTTATCAAGAGATAACTTCTCGTGGCTTACGGACATGTCATAAAATCTATAGTGTCCATAAACTACTACGTATTTCTCGTAGGGGTTGAATATTAGTGATGCAAAATTACGATCAGAACGCAAAACATAATCGGTGATCGATGCAGGTGTTTTTATTATTATTAATAGCTGTATCCCGCCACGCGTTGCAGTGGCTTTTACTGTTTGTACAGATAGTGAAACAATAGCGCGTGTTGCTTTTATGTAAAACAGACGGCGCCATTTTTTCTAGAGAGCGAGAGAGAGAGAAAATATCATGTTTGTACAAGTGATGGCATTGTTTTTTTTTTTAAACAATGTTTTACCTGTCACAGGTGACATCTATATAATATAGGTATATAAAAACACACGCGCATTCGAATGCACCGTTGTGTCAAATTTCAAAGCAATTGGCGAAAAACACTTTCAGAGATGGAGAAAATTCACCTATATAGCTCCCAAAACCTTCAACCTTCTCCCTGATAGCTTAAAAACCGAAACTCCATACTTTCAAAACACAAATCACTCTAAGAATCCTTACACCTGCAATACATTTCAACCACAACACCCATACATTTTGTCACATAAAATATCAACCCAATTGAAATCCAATGAAAATTTTCTAATAAAAAAAAATGTTTAAAATTTTAATTCCCTTTTTAAGCTAATGCAAGTTTTCATTTTGTTGCTGCCTTCCAAGGGGAGTGAGTTATGATCATTGGGACAAGTTGGTTTAAAATATCTCCCCTTGGAGTTTGGGAACTCGATTCAATTTGGCTGGTAATGAAAAAAGTTCACGGCATCTGTCCAGTCTTTTAAAACACTTTAGGCACCTTTCAGCGAATTAAATCATCTCAAAAGAGTTTGTATTTGTCCCGACAACTACTAACTGCTCGCTTTTGATACATTTTACCACAGACATAGGAATCAATAGACGAGAAGATAATGGCGAGGGGTAAAATCAACTGTTGAAGAACGAAGGGAGTGAAGCTGACTGTGATTCGTCAATAAATCAATCTCACAGTAAATAGGCATCTCGCATTATAATATCACCATTTACTTCTTAAAAGTAAAATCTGCTTTTGAATGAATAGACATTTTTACATGGGAGCGCAAATTACTCGCCACGTTATGAACAAATTTGCGAAGTCCAAATTCGGCAAAAAAATTCGGTTCTATTTTCAGAGTCGAATATTTCGTTTAAGTATTTAGTTAAGACACTTTTATAAATGTTCATAATTTACTTCCCAGCAACCAACCAGCTTTGTGTTTCGCGTCCAGACGTTTCTCGATGTGATAGTAACAACTGATTCATATTATACGATGTGAATATGCTTAAAATAAAGTAAAATAATGCTTATATATGGAATGTAATACGACAATTGGGTTTATTCTCTTTTTCACATCTATTTTTACAAGTTTTCATTTTTTTTTTTTTTTTTTACAGTAATACCGCACAAGAGTCCCAACTGCTCCCGTCTGGAGCCAGTGAGACTATGGCATCCCCAATTGGGGTATGTTGTGAGGCTGAGGGTATTGGGGAGGGGAGGGAGATGGGGAAGAGGAAGGTGGGGAAGTACCTGGCTATTCAGATCTGGTCACCAAACACGGCTAAAGCCATTTCAAGCAACGTTTCAATTCTGAATGGTGGTCTTACACCAGGGCAATACTGAGAGTATCTTCCACTCTGGAACGTGCCGCAAATATACTATATATTATTTTAAATTAATTAATTGTGAAATAACACAAATTAATCAAATAAAATTTATTTGCGCACGCCGGGTTCGAACCCGCGACCTTCGGATCTGTAGTCAAAAGCGTATACCACTATACCACGCCGGCCGTCGAGTACAAGTCAACATTTTGTAGTACAAGTCAACATTTTGCCGTGTTATTTCGTAAAATGAACCGATGATGCCTCGACCATAGTTCGCACAAGAATGATGACGTCACGTTTTCAAATATCACTTGAGGCCATACGCGAGCACAGCCGGCTCCAATGGAACCGGTATGGGGAGTGGGGATAATACGCTTTTAATCACTTAGGGCAGGTCTACTAATATTCATATGTCTATGCATTTTACGAAAATAAAAAGCGGTATTCGCCACTCACCTACATAATATAAAAAGCCGTATTCGCCACTCACCTACATAATATAAAAAGCGGTATTCGCCACTCACCTACATAATATAAAAAGCGGTATTCGCCACTCACCTACATAATATAAAAAGCGGTATTCGCCACTCACCTACATAATATAAAAAGCGGTATTCGCCACTCATTAATATTATATAAAAAGCGGTATTTGAAACTCATCAATATAATATAAAAAGAATATAAAAAGCGGTATACGAAACTCATATTATATGAAAAGTGGTATTCGCCACTCGTCAATATAATATAAAAAGCGGTATACGCCACTCATTTATATAATATGAATAGCGGCATTCGCAACTCATCTATATAATATAATAAATTTATGTTTCTTTGCTTGTCCCATTTCGCTAAAAATTTCAAAGTTTGTTCTTATTAGTGCCAGGAATGATTGAAGATGTTGGACACGCTCGAGAAAGACTTATACCATTATCTATGCACAGTAACAATGTGGATTTCATGATACTACATGAAGCGAATGGTAGAAAAGGTCGGGGACGCCCGAGGAAGACATGGCACGATCAAGTGAAACAAATTGACGTTCCAAGCATACAGAAAATCTATGCCAAAAACATTTTGGTACAACACCTCAAAAATAATTCTCAGGAAAACACCTCACATACTCATAAAACCAGAGCCAAACAAACAGAGATACTAACTATACCAAAGTGTAACTCTACCTTTGGACAAAGAAGCTCTGAATTTTTAGCAGTAAAGGTATATAACAAACTCCCACTTAGTATCAAACAAATCAAAACAAAAAACAACTGCATTAAGAACATTAAATCTTGGCTTAAGGAATTACCGGAAAAAGAACTTACTAGCATATTTAAAACATCGTCGTAGAAGTTTCTGGAAACCCTTACCCAAAACATGGAGTCATACCATAGAAGTCGCTGAATAACTTATCCAAAACCTAGTCCCCCTCAGCACAGGATCTCCTAGTGAGGAGGACTATGAATATAATCAACATCTATTTTTTTATATATATATTCTTATAAAAATGTATAATATAGCTACTAAATAAAAAAAAAATAAAAAAAGATTTTTTTTTACACTATCCCTACACTTTTTTACCTATCACAGGTGACATCCTTATAATGTTAAAACACGTGCGTATTCTAATGCAAAGTTGTGTCAAAATTTCAAAGCAATCGATGAAGAACTCTCGGAGATTTAACATTTTGAACAAACGAACATATATTTTTATTTATTTAGATTAAGATTATTTTAATTATTTATACTTTAAATGGTAAAACACCATTTTAACATCAAGTTTAATTTTTATATATTCAATAATATTAATAATAATATTTGGCTAATTTATATAGCGCCGTTTTCGTGAAAAATCACCCCAAGGGCGCTGTACAAATATATTTCTTAAATAGTTTATACTAGAACTACTGACGAAAAACTAGTGACTTATCTCTAAGACTTATATCTAGTGACTTACGACTAAGGCCTATAACTACTATCTTAATGACATATATATATTTACATTATGTAGAAACTTCCAACTAACATTTTTCAAAGTTTATTTATAAACGAATTTGGCTGTGTAATTGTTACGCGTGACAGCTGTTTCGCCTTCCGAAGGCATTATGAAACCGTACAACCGTTTTTAAAATAGAGCAAGTGAAATGAACGCGTCGGCATTTGATCTATACCTACTCTAATACCGAGAGAGTGGTGTATTTCCTTACAAAGAATCGTTTTGTTTCTTCCGCAGCGTTTCCATTAGCCTAATGAGAATTTGCCAGCGCGGGGGGGGGGGGGGTTTCCTCCCCGGAGCTAAAGCGAGAGGGACCTTGAACTTTCGCTCCCCTGTTGCATCGGCAAGGAAATTAAAGCGATTGGTCAGTTGGTCATATAGGAGTTCTTTTCATATTGATTCGGCATGACAAATTACAGTTCTATTTTGGTACCGATTATCGTACAGTTTAACCCTTGGGACCTTCTAAGACCCAAACAGTCCCAAATGCCGTGCGCGCATTATACTCTCCTAAGACCATATTTGTCCCAGAACGACCGCACATTATTAAAATGCATATATCTCTCTTCCTCTCATCTTAAAATTAATTATTTCTTTTATGTCAGAAAGAGAACGAAATAGTGCTTGTTATTGTCTTTGAAAAAATGGAAGTTTGTAGAAGGTTCGATCCGTGCAAATCAACAACGTCTCAAGGGTTAAGATGGTGGACATTTGACTTTATTCTACATTGCACATTATTTGGAAATATTGTACGTTCATTTCGTTTGATATTTAAAGCATAGGTAAAAATCACAGACATAGGAATTAATAGACGAGAAGATAATGGCGAGGGGTAAAATCAACTGTTGAAGAACGAAGGGAGTAAGGCTGACTGTGATTCGTCAATAAATCAATCTGACAGTAAATAGGCATCTCGCATTATAATATCACCATTTAGTTCTTAAAAGTAAAATCTGCTTTTGAATGAATAGACATTTCTACATGGGAGCGCAAATTACTCGCCACGTTATGAACTAATTTGCGAAGTCCAAATTCGGCAAAGTAAGGTAGCTTCTATTTTCAGAGTCGTAGTTAGTTTCAGAGTATTTAGTTAAGACACTTTTACAAATGTCTCATAATTTACTTACCCCAGTAAACAACGATGAGCACACTTGAGAATCGCTACATTGTGATGTGATAGTATATGTTTCTAAAACTGATCCATATAATACGGTGTGAATAAGCTTAAAATAAAGTAAAATAATGCTTACTTATGGAATGTAATACGACAATTGGGTTTATTCTCTTTTTCACATCTAGTTTTACAAGTTTTCATATCACAAGTCAACATTTTGCCGTGTTATTTCGTAAAATGAACCGATGATGCCTCGACCATAGTTCGCACAAGAATGATGACGTCACGTTTTCAAATTTCACTTGAGGCCATATGCGAGCCCAGCCGGCTCAATGGAACCGGTATGGGGAGTGGGGATAATACGCTTTTAATCACTTAGGGCAGGTCTACTAATATTCATATGTCTATGGTAAAAATACTATAACACGGGTTAATTAGTGATAATGATTACGTATATTATTGAATGTTCGCTATAGAAATTCTACTAAAATAGTTATTCTACTAAAATATAATAGGTTCGTATCGAACACCTGTAAGCGTGGCAGTGTCGCCTGGCCTCCGGACCGATTCATAAATCACGCCCACGGCCAGGGTTCGCTTCCCACGCGTGGCGTGGCGTGTCATCTGTCGTGGCGTGGCATGGCAGAGTGGAAATATGCGAGAAACTCGATATCGCAGAATGCTTGCTCGATGCGATCTTATAAAACTGGTGACTGGAGGTCAATGCACTGGATGTATTGAAAGCGAAGGTGGATCGACAAATAGAATAATATGATAAAAATATTTTTTTACGAGTTACATCTGAAAATTCACGTGATATAAGTTCACTTTCATTCTTCAATGATAGATCTCGCAAAGTTCGGCCAGAGTACTGGCACATTGCTAGTCAATTCAACGGAACCTGCTGTGCTTTAATACTAAGGACTATCCCATCAAAATCGTGGATTCAACAAATTCTCCATTTCTCAAAAAATAAATAAAAAATCCTCACTTATTCGAATGAGGATTGGACATTGTTCCGTTCCTTCTCACCTTTTTAAAATCATGTGCTTGACTCCCCAGATTGTACATTCTGTGGTCTAGAAGTGAGAACTTTAGGTCACATATTTTTTTGGTTGTCCATCTCTAAACAAACATCGGCTCTTCTATCAAGCCTTATCTAAAATTGGCTCCTTCAATTCAACAACTCATTGACAAACTAAAATTTTGACATCAGTTAATTAAAAAAAAAATCACATCCATTTCCGATTTTAATTGGAAATGCTGGCTTAGAAAAAAAAACTTTTGAAGGGTAAAAGCCAGAACATTTGAAAAAAAAAACTTCACATGCCAGTATAAAAACTAGGTGTCTTAACAAATAATCAATTAAATATTATTTGAATAAATAAAAGGATTTCACTTTTTAGTTAACTTACTTCACAACAGCGCCCTCTGTTTTTACATTGTAAAAGATAGGGGAACTACATCGCCTCCCGGTTGGGAAGCATTGTAAGACGGATTAAGCCCACGCATTCCAATTTCTACCGATTTATAACAAGTTTCTCGTTAACTTTTTAAGTTTTTACTTCCAAAAAATATGTGTTATTTTTGAAGTTAAGATTGCTTTGAATTGTTGACACAAAGTTGCACTAGAATAAGCGTGTGTTTTTTTATACCTATATTATAGAGATTTTATTTATTTATTTATTAAGGCGATGCCATACGTAGTAATGCAAAATCATGTGTTTTTGGTTTGAAAATTTGGTCGCCTAGAAATGTTTCAGATGCTTTATAAATATAGAATTATTTCAGACCTGGTTGTGTTACACACAGTCATTAACAACTTAATTGATAGTCCTGCCATCCTTGCCACTATTAAACTACATGTGCCGACTAGGAATACAAGACAAAATATAACATTCTTCTGTAATACATACTCGACCAACTATCAGACACACTCACTGACCAATAGGATGCATGATATGGGCAACAAGTATGGGGGTTTTATTGATTTATTTATTGACTCCATATATAGAATTAAGCATAATCTACACCAACACTTTGTTGAATCCTACAAATTAGAGTAGCTTTGGTAAATTAGTTTTAATGATTTGTTTTATATGTAGTGTTGTTATAATTCCTTTTTTACTTTATGTTACTCTTACGTTTTACTAATATTGCTTCATATTTTTTAATATTTTCTCATTATACTTGTAATCACAATTTTACAAGTGTGTATTTTTTTCCTTCTTTAAAATGGATTACATCTATTTTCTGTCAATATCTCCTGTATAATACATATTCTCTTATTGTACTGCATCATGTATCACTTCTATGTAAAAGCCTTTTTAGGCGTATATACATATATATATAAATAAATAAATAAATAAATACCGCGAGTATAATACATCTTGGCCTTTGAAATAATCGAGTATTTTTTACATAAGTATTTTTATAAGCCCAGAAAAAAATAATTCATAAGGCCTATGAAAACTGCTTTAAAGTTCAAAATTACCTAATTACGAACCCATTTTCGGTTATTGTTTTATTGTATAATGTGGCAAATTAAGTTATTCATAAAATGATCGGAAAACATTTAAATATTTATGCCTGAACATCCACAAAATAAAATAAAAGACACTTTTTGGCCATGTTTTTTTCTTGCCTAAATCAAAACAGCTGGATGGTGTTAAGCGGGAATTTAAGCCTTATCGCCATCTACGTAAGGAGTGTTATTGATGGCGGCTCGATTGAAAATATTTCGGGGCTATTACATTCTAATGTAACCTGTGACAGGGAAAAATATATATTTTTTAAATAGCGCAATCTGTTGGACGTAAAAGCAACACGCGCTATTTTAAATCTATCTGCATAGAAAGCCTGAGCCACAGCAATACACAGCTAGTATGTTTCATAAATTGTGAAACACACAAATAAATAAAATAAAATTTACTTGCGTACCCCGGGATTTTAACCCGCGACCTTCGGATTGCTAGTCGAGAGCCTTACCCCTCGACCACAAAGGCCGTATTCGTATGTAAAAGCCCCTAAAAAGGGTGTCATATAATATGGATTATTTCTGGAAAAACACATTTAACTAGGACCACCTGTACATTGCGAACTGACTACATATGTATTTATAGGTACATCTTATGCAAGAACGGTATCAAGAGTAGCGGGTGGCTCATGAATTAATTATTTATTGCGCGCCATAATATTAATTATCATTGAACCGAACTCCCATACTGGGCGCGCACCGGAAATCGTACGTACCGCAATAACACAGCAGGGCGATACTGATTGTAAATCACGACAAATGTTTCGCAATAAGTCATAAAGTTCACAATTTACCGACATTGCCTTATTATATATAGGTACAGGGTTTACCAATAAGAGGTGTTATTTTGAATAGCCCGCTATTTCGGTAGATGTTACTTTTGAAGCTGTCATTTTTTTACATTTGACAAGTAGAAACTACGCCATTAATAAAAATGGAACGATACAAGCTTCAACAACCTGATGAGGCCCATTTCCACCTCGGTGGCTTCGTCAACAAGCAAAATTGTCGCATCTGGGTCTCGGAAAACCCAAGAGTTATTGTTGAAAAGCCTCTCTATTCTCAACGTGTGACTGTTTGGTGCGCTTTATGGTCCGGTGGAGTCATTGGACCTTACTTTTTCGAAAATGAGGCTGGAGCAACAGTGATTAATGATTTTTTATGGCCGGAATTGGATGGTATTGATCTGGACAACGTTTACTTTCAACAAGACGGCGCTACGTGCCACACAAGCCAAGAAACCATTGATCTTTTACGATTGAATATCAAAATAACACCTCTTATTGGAAAACCCTGTATTTTATATAATGCAAGTAATGCGATCAGAATTCCAGAACATCGTAAAAGTGGAGGATTTAAAATGGACTGAGCATATTAAGAGGAAGCTACAAGCCAAAAATGTGTATATACTTGGTAGGCCTTATATCGTAGGTAATAGGCATTAAAATTGCTTGACAAACGGAGTCTAGAAACGCTCGATTTCAAGCAAAAAAGTTGTTTTTATTTATTTTGTAAACAATTTTATAAGAAAGCAAACAAGTTAATCAAGGGAAACCGTCACAGATAATCTCAGCTATAAAATTGTATTTTTTAAAGTTGTTTCTGTTATGCGTTCATACATTTCTATTGAAAAAAAATTTTTTTTTGTAGTTTTCATTAATATTTTTTATTGAGTAATTTAAAAAATATTTGTATTCTACTCAAAGGAAACGATAGGAAAAACTTCAATTTATCTGAGGCATATTTTTGGTATTCATTATGTAAACCACAGACATAGGAATTAATAGACGAGAAGATAATGGCGAGGGGTAAAATCAACTATTGAAGAACGAAGGGGGTGAAGCTGACTGTGATTCGTCAATAAATCAATCTGACAGTAAATAGGAATCTAGCATTATAATATCACCATTTACTTCTTAAAAGTAAAATCTGCTTTTGAATGAATAGACATTTTTACATGGGAGCGCAAATTACTCGCCACGTTATGAACAAATTTGCGAAGTCCAAATTCGGCAAAAAAATTCGGATCTATTTTCGAGTCGAATATTTCGTTTAAGTATTTAGTTAAGACACTTTTATAAATGTTCATAATTTACTTCCCAGCAATCAACCAGCTTTGTGTTTCGCGTCCAGACGTTTCTCGATGTGATAGTAACAACTGATTCATATTATACGATGTGAATATGCTTAAAATAAAGTAAAATAATGCTTATATATGGAATGTAATACGACAATTGGGTTTATTCTCTTTTTCACATCTATTTTTTCATCTAAGTTTTCATAGTACAAGTCAACATTTTGCCGTGTTATTTCGTAAAATGAACCGATGATGCCTCGACCATAGTTCGCACAAGAATGATGACGTCACGTTTTCAAATTTCACTTGAGGCCATACGCGAGCACAGCCGGCTCCAATGGAACCGGTATGGGGAGTGGGGATAATACGCTTTTAATCACTTAGGGCAGGTCTACTAATATTCATATGTCTATGATGTAAACCGATTCGTTATAAAAATTAGTTGAAAATAGTGATTTAACATTAAGCTTCGCCTTTAGGCCCCGCATACCCAATTTCTACTGATTTATAATAAGTTTCTCGTTTCCTCTTTAAGTTTTGAAGATCCAAAAAAAAAATTGTTATTTTTGAAGATAAGATGTATGGATATTATACATTTGGCCGAAACGTTAATTATATGAAATTCCCTCGATAGAAAAAAGCGCAAAGTAAGATCCGAAAATTATAAAAAACACGTTTCGTTCTGTTATTTAATGTGATATATTCTTTGAAAAAATTCACAGTGTATCTTGAAATGCAACTAAAGCATTTGTTGAGAGGTTTTTGCTCTATTTTAAACGAGTCCATTTTTACCATTTTCGCTTAATATTTAATGGTTTTTAATATAAGCGCGTTCCCTCTAAGATTCCTATTTACATATTTCACTTTCAAATCATCTTTGAAGGCTTACTACGGTGCCGTAACTATTTAAATGATAAATTTAAAAAAAAAACAATTTATTTGTTCAAAACAATTAAGAATGTCCACGTTAAAAAATCCAATAAAGACCTATATGGCTCTTTGCCAATCGCTCTTAAAATAACGGTATCATCGGATGCAAATGATTATATCCTAAAATCACTAATTTTTATTATTTTAAAATACGTACAAACATTCCCGGGTTACGAATAACCTGACAATATTTTAAAATCTCCTACTACCACCACAGTAAGCGGAAAATGTTGCTTGTGGTGTGGAGGACTTAGCCAACCGAGGAATTGAACATGCTACGCCTGGGTGGGACCCAAACGCGATGCCAACACAGCCACTGACCGGACTCATTAAAACCCAAAAAGTCAAAGTGAAAATTATAATGAAGTCCTTTTAAGAACTACGAGCATCTCTGGCGAAATCTTCAACAAACTCAACATCAGTTGTGCTTCACAAAATTGTGAATAATCAAGTAGAAAGTAACGTAGTCCATCTAATCTAAATTGTGAATAATCAAGTAGAAAGTAACATAGTCCATCTAATCTAAATTGTGAATAATCAAGTAGATAGTAACATAGTCCATCTAATCAAAATTGTGAATAATCAAGTAGATAGTAACATAGTCCATCTAATCAAAATTGTGAATAATCAAGTAGATAGTTACATAGTCCATCTAATCAACTAACTAACTAACTATCACGCCGTTACCCCGCAGGGGTAGGCAGAGAGGACGGACCGCCAAACAACTCGGTCTCGGCACACACTCCTTGCCTCATTCACATTCATACATCGTCTCATACATAATCTTCTATTATTCTGACTCTTGACATGACCCGACTCGAGTATCTGATTCACTTGATCGTGCCATGTCTTCCTCGGGCGTCCCCGACTTCTGCTACCATTCACATTTGCATCATATATCCTCCTTACACTCCTTTCTTCGCTCATTCGCTCTACATGCCCAAACCATCCATCCATCTAATCTAAATTGTGAATAATCAAGTAGATAGTAACAAAGTCCATATAATCTAAATTGTGCATAATCAAGTAGATAGTAACAAAGTCCATCTAATCAAAATTGTGAATAATCAAGTACATAGTAACATAGTCCATCTAATCAAGTTAAACGCCAGGCCCAAATTCACTAGAAACCTTAACATACTTTGGACCGAAATTTTTACCAATAACACTGGTTATTTTAATCCTATGTCTAGAATGTCTCGATCATACAACGATATTGCTAAAACACATGTTTGTATAGATACTTTCGTAAATAATATAACTTGTATCATCATATATGTCTCCACAATTTCTGTACTTAAAAAAAATACATAATTTTAAAAAACACATATTGTTTGTTGATTTTTGATGGTTCGATATTTTCTATTTTATATCTAATTTAAACATATTTTCAAAATTATTATGTAATTTTAAGCTTTGTATAAAAAAAATAAATTATATTGTATTGATGGTGAATGTGCAAATGTGATTGCTGCAGACACATTAGTCTAGGGACATTTATATTTGTGTATAAATTTATTTTATACCATACAAGAATGTACTTTAAATGTCCTGTTTGTGTCTCAAATAAAATAAAATAAAATAAAATCATGTCACTTACACAACTCTACTCTAAAACAATACTGCTTTACATTCATAAAAATAAACCAGGTGTGAGGCGTGTAAAAAAAAGTTTAGTTTTGCACTAGTATGCCAATATTATCTATGTTAGCCACGTCACCTGCTGCAAAGTTAACCGTGTCGAGCCGCATAAACTATCCAACATCCATTCAATAATAAATTTGAAAGAATTATACAGTCATGAAGTTATTTATAGCTCGCGTTTGCTGGTTGCCTGGTTAGTTGGTTGTTTGCAAGGATCATCGGTAGGTACATGTGACGTCACCGGGACGGGTATCAGCCAATCAAGTGTGGAATTGAAATTCAAATCTCGAACGGCGCGGAGCTGATGGAGGGCGGAAATCGCCTTCCTTTGTTCGCGGCTGGCGCACGTCAAAATAACGTGTTACCAGCCGATGTTGCCACTAATGCCAAACTACTTGAAATCAAATGAGTATCATGCGAGGGAATTTCCCTCTGACTATAGGAATTTAATTAGAATAGAGGGATTTTTTTCAAAGAAAGGGAAATTCCCCCGAACACAAAAATAAATTTCCATATAAAATTTATTTCGATAAATATATTCGTACTAACCCATAAAGCCTCTGACATTTTGCAAAGTACGTCTCATACGAGAACTGTCAGAATGCAGACTGCGCGGTAAATATTCTCACGTCTGTTGTTTAATTAGCTTAGCACAGTCATCTTTGGGGATGCTGTGTGGAGGGTCTTTTTATGGAAAGGAAAGAGAGGAAGTTCTGGGAAGGAAAAGGTATGAGGGATGGGTAAGAATCTGGGGGTCAGTGTATCCAAGAGTGACGAATGTATGAATCCACCAATCCGAGAGTCCTGCTGAAGAGGTCATATGGTCTCTCTTAACCGGTCTCTCCCGATCCGGCCTGCCACGCAGTTGTTGAGACGCATCTGTCGCCAAGACCCGGACAAACTTCACCCTATGAAATCCAGGCAACCCTGCTAAGTCACCAAGCGTAGCGAAACGTATAAGCAACATATGGTACGTAGCAACATATGGAACGTAGCAACATATGATCCCGGGCGGTGGTACCCGTACCCGCCTCCCAATATACCTTCTTTCTTATGTTTCTATAAAATAGTATTTTTTAGTTATTTTATGTCATTGTTATTATTATTTCATGTATAACTACCATAACACGGGCATTAGCCTAGTATGGCAGTTAAAAATATGTCTAAAAATGTAACATATAAACATTTATTAAATAATAAAAAATAATAATAAGAAAAATATATACGTATATAAATATGTATACTCATATCTCAAGCTTTGTCAGGGCTATTATATTCGCGGTTCCATGATAACTCATCAAAATAACAATTCAATACACCTTTAAAAAGTGAAAGTCATTGAAAATTGATGAAAAGTGATGAAACAAAAACTAGTTTAAATAGGTTACAAATGTAACTATTTACCACTTTACATAACTTTATAACACTTTTTGTAGGTGTGTTGAAGTGTCATTTTGATGAGTTATCCGGTCACCTATATTAGCATAATACCCCAGATGAAAGTAGACTGAATGCTGTAGAAATGAGATCCCTGAGGCGTGTGTGTGGTAAAACCATGTATAATCGTGTGAGAAATGTGTTGATCCGCAATGAGTGCAAGGCTGATGTAAGCGTAATGAGTAAGATCAAGAAAGGGACGCTTAGACGGTTTGGGCATGTAGAGCGAATAAAGGAGTGGATAAAGGAGAATATATGATACAAATGTGAATGGTAGCAGAAGTCGGGGACGCGCGAGGAAGACATGGCACGACCAAGTGAATCAGATACTTGAGTCGGGCCATGTCAAAAGTCAGAATAATAGAAGAGTATGAATGAGGCAAGGAGTGTGTGCCAGAACCGAGTTTTTTGGGGGTCCGTCCTCTCTGCCTACCCCTGCGGAAAAAGGCCTTGTTGGTAATAGCCCTGATGAAGCTTGTGTTAATATAATAGCCCTGACGAGGCTTGAGATAAGCGAAACCTGTATAGCTGACAGTTATTATTTCAATAAAAAGTGGTGTATTTCTTCTCCAAAGCGGATAAAAGACTTATTTGATTAACTAATTAACTATTTGATTAATTAAGTTTCGAAATCGCCATTCTCGTCTCTGCCTCTGATAAAATTTATTTTTGATCTGTACTTATTCTTAACTACTGCAACTGCAGAGAAACCTGTCTCACACAAGTATAATGTCGCAAACGGTAATAAAACCCTAACGCTGCAGTGCTGATGGAACGATATTCTTGATAAACTGAGCTCCAAAATTCAAGTAGCTTATCCTTATTATATTGCAGCTTAAGGCTGGAGTCACAGGACAATTTTATTAACTGTTCTTCTTCTGCTGTCGAAAGTGTTGATGCCTGTCGGCCTGAAGTGGCGCGGGACTCAGTCGCTCCGAAGTGTGCGTGTGGAAGACGCTATAAATATTGCCTCACGACGCCCCTGGAATGATCCCGCGGCGCACAGTGGGCTGAAAATCGCCTTTCATAGACATAGAGACTTGAATTTCCAAGGGTATTTTTTTTGGCTAGAAATGGATTCTGCTGATCATTACTATGCTATAAAATGTCGTACGAAGCAATTGCGTGTACAAATGAAGGAGTTATAATTTTTTAAAGAAAAATTTGTATGGCGCTGACATTAAAAATGAGGCTATCTCTGGAATCATAAGGTTGGCCGTTCTATCTTTACACACAGATAATACTACTATTTATTCGTATTTTTTTGACATACTTCATATTGTGGGGCAAGGTGCGATTTTTTTTTTTTAAATCCTAAAGTTGAAAAAAAATCTTTTTTTTGTTGATGAATCATTTTAATGCTTAAATGCTTTACATATGAGTATGCTTTGTCTAGTTTACAATATTTTATTTACACTGCAAGTCTACTCATATGTAAAGCATTTAAGCATTAAAATGAATCATCAACATTAAAAAGTGTTTTTTTTCAACTTTGAGGATTTAAAAAATAATCGCACCTTGCGCCACAGTATGAAGTATGTCAAAAAAAATACAAATAAATAGTAGTATTATCTGTGTGTAAATATAGAACGGCCAAACTTATGATTCCAGAGATAGCCTCATTTTTAATGTCAGCGCCATACAAATTTTTCTTAAAAAAATTATAACTCCTTCATTTGTACACGCAATTGCTTCGTACGACATTTTATAGCATAGTAATGATCAGCAGAATCCATTTCTAGCAAAAAAAAATACCCTTGAAAATTCAAGTCTCTATGTCTATGAAAGGCGATTTTCAGCCCACTGTGCGGCGCCCCGGGGCGTCGCGACTCACAGTTTGGGAAGCCCTGACCTATACAATAAACTAAACGAACATTAACGTTTTTTATTTATAAAAATTATTGGAATTTCAAATTTATTAATTAAAAATAATTAATACAGTATACTAGCGGCAAGTTCCAGAGTGGTGGATATTCCCAGCATCATCCATCCTGGTGATAGACCAGAATTGATAATCGAAACGTTATTTGAATTGTCTCACTTGCTCCAGACGGTTGGAATTTTGTACATTATTAAGCTATGAACAGTTTAATTAAATTATTTTACAAGCAATAATTATTCACCTGAAACACTCATCCACATTGAAAAATTTCCTGATAAAAGATACATGACGCCAACGGGACTCGAACCCGTGTCCCTTCGATTTCCGGTCGATAGCTCTGACCACTGAGCTATGGCGGCTTATCTCTTACCCGCGAAATTATTCAATATATACTAGTGTTTCATTCAACAATTACTGCTTGTTACATTTTTTCACCTGAAAACAACCAACTTTATTTTATATGAGAAAGGCATTGTAAGTGCTAACTCTCTCACTAGATGGCGTCGAGACAAATTGTCTACATTTTTAGGTGAAATACTTGAACTTGTCAAATATTAATTATTATTTTTTTGGTTTAATTAAAGTTTTTTTTTACATTAATTTAACGCAGGAAGCCATAACGAAAATAACTTCCCTCGGGGTCTATATCATCTTTGGGGATGCTGTGAGGAGGGTCTTTTTGAGGAGAGGAAGGAGGAAACACAGAGACCTGTGCTGTGGGCAAGGGGATAAATACTTCCCATATGTGTTTTAGTATGAATTGTTTTAGTATATATTACGTTTAATTTCTCATATAATGATTCAAAAAGTAAGTTTTCACTTACCATTATTTGAGTAGATACATTTATAGAACTGTAATAATCATTTGATCCTATTAACATCCTGAATTCTGGAACTTACCTGTAACAAGAAAAAAACAAAATTAGTAATGGAATTTATTCATATTTAGTTAAAATGTCGATTATTTATTCACATTTAGATATATTCACGATTATTTATTCATATTTAGGAAAATTACCGACATTTTTATTCATACTTAGTTAAATTATAGATTATTTTATCAAATTATTCAAATAAGCTTACAAAACAAACAAAATTAGTATTGGTATTTGGTTAAAGTGTCGATTATTTATTCACATTTAGTTTAATTTACGATTATTTATTGAAATTTAGGAAAATAACCGATTTTTTATTCATATTTAGTTAAAATATCGATTATTTTATCAAATTACTCAAATAAGCCTGCAAACAGATTAAGGTCATTATTTAATACTAGCGCAGAGACGCGAAAAATCGCGGGATATAATAATTGTAGGATTTGTGAAGCTGAAAGTTTATGTAAAGAACCCATAATCAGAACAATAATTTTTATGCATCAGTTATGTGCGTTAACAATTTTTGTCTAAATTCTTTAAATTTTCAGAAATGCTGTTTTTTTACATATCCACACAGCATCAGTTCGAATTTTGAAAATGACACTTCAATTTTGAATTTAAAAAAAAAATTCGAGTCCATTGTACCAAAGTTACAATCACAAACAGACAGACCCACAAACGAAATTAGTTTCATTAATCAACATTACGTATTTTTTAATTTTATTTTTCAGTCTAGATTCGCTACACCAGCGACATCTGTAAACAAGGCCGCTAATCGAGTAGAGGTCGAAAGTGCAGCAAATGGTTCGGGCCTCGGATAAAATATTTACAACTAAATAAGTAATAATTCTGATTTTTTTATGTTTGGTTTAGCAAAAAAAAATGGACAATAGTTATTATTTCTACGGGTCATCAATTTTATACGTAATTTAATAAAAAAATGTACAAGTTCAGATTAGTAAAATATACACATAAAATAAAATGGATAATTTTATAAATAAGACTAACTAACCATCACGCCGTTTTAGTAGAGGGTAGGCAGAGAACCGCCAAACAACTCAGTCTTGGCTCACCGTCTTGCTTCATTCACATTCATACATCGTTTCATGCATACTCTTCTGTTATTCTTGACATTAGACACTTGGCATGGCCCGACTCAGACATGTGCCATGTCATCCTCGGGAGTCCCCGACTTCTACCGTCAACAATCACGTCAAAATATCTTCCCATTACACTTCCTGCATCCCTTTCTTAATCTTACCCATTATAAATAAATAAATAATTGTTTATTCCAGAATGTGGGGAGGTTAGTGCAATCCCACACAATCCATAAAATATAACTACAATGTTATATACAGAGATACAATTAAGTACAAATAATTTGAAATGTAAGTTTGATAGAGCAAATAAAATATAAGAAAAAGTAAAAGGAACTATATAGAATGGAGAGTGTTAACATAAAACATTTAAATATCTTGTAAGCTTATCATCGGAGCGATAATTATGGGGGCCAATATTTTTCAATATTTTTATATCAGCCTTCATTTCAAGACCACCATTCAGAATCAAAACGTTAAATGAAATGGTTTTAGCCGTGTTGGGTGACTAGATCTGAATACTTCCCCATCCCACTACCTTAACCTTTAACTATGGACGTGAAAAAAAAATCACACTCCCATGGACGTCGGGTCACACAGACCCCTTCATAAAATTCTTCTAATTTTCAAACCTGGACCAAACTGACTTTAGCAAGGAGTTTATATGTATAAAGTATTTATAAATAAAAGATTAAATAATAAAAATAATCAACTTTTATTCATATTTTAATAATTATCTCCAAATTTAACTAACCTAGTCAGTTTTCAGTCTTAATTGACTTGAGATCATATTAAGGCTCCTTAATTATAGTAGGTATTACAAAAATCAAAACCAATAATTTTTCCTAGCTAATAAAAGAAACAGTAACAAAAAGTCATAAAAAAAACTTCTGAAAGAAATAAAATAAAAATTCTCACAAGGATCAAACTTATGTAAAATTACTGGCACTCAGAACATAGAGGCTTGGAACACTGAAGACAAACTGGCTTCTTGCAGTCAATACAGGCATGGGTTGTCTGTCTAGAGAGCTTTGATGGGCAAAATCTACATCTTTTACGATTTTAAGGACCAACTTCTTCAGCCTGTATTGCCGCTGGGGGCACATCTGCACCTAATATTCGAGTAATTGTCGACCTCAATTCTCTAGGCAACTTTGTGCATAAAACTCGTCTTTGAGCATGTGGCAGGACTAGAAACCGCGCTAAAGTTTTCAAAAAATCACCTATTTCTATTTTCTTTTCCTGTTCCTGATTGAACAAGACGTAAGCATTTACTCCACTTAAATCTAAAACAAATTTAAAAAGTTTGTAATACTAAAATGTAAGAAAATTATAGTAGACGGGTCACATAGGCCCGAGTATATTTGTATGGAAATTATAGTCAACGGGTCTCCCAGGCCCTGATCAGACTTTAAATGATTATTAATCACGTAATAAGTGCCGGATGACGCGATCTTCTCCCTCCTTGGTCATAACACAACTAAAACTGAAGCTACTGAGACGCGCGGGGATGGCACGCGCGGGGAAGGTGTTTATTCCGAGAAATTGAAGAAGGGGTTGGGCCTCTGAGACCCGACCTCCATAGTTAAAGGTTAAGCCTGGCTCCACACGGTTGGGAGCGGGTGGAACTCTTGTGCGGTAATCACATAAAAAAAGAATAATGTAAGGGCCAGTTGTTTCACAAAACTTGAACAATTATTCATTAAATTTCAAAGTGGATAATCCTCAAGTTCTGTTATAATTTCATTATGGGCCAGTTGTTTCGCAAATCTTGAATAGAACTTTCACATAATTTGAATTGAAATTTGATGAAATTAATGAAAGCTTCAACAAAGATGACATTTTATTTATTTTATATTATAGAAACAAACAGTAGATGAGTTACAGTGATGAAACAATATATAGAAATAAGATACTTCTTGTAATGTCTGCTAAGTGGTATGTTTATTCCTTAATTAACAGGTGACGTGTGTGTAATGTATTTGTGTGTGTGTGCACGCACCTGTGTCAGTGTGTATGCGCATTGAATATTTTATATTATTGACATGATGCCACGTTTGAATTTGGGCAGTGAATCCAAAAAAATGACAATGTTTGAGTTTAGACAAATATCATTTAGAGAACGAAGAGCTCGGTTAATTGACGAATTAGATGCTGCTACATATTGGCATATGGAGACTATTTTCTTCAGGGCCGGCCCTATGCAGGCGCAATAGGAGCAATCCGCTCCGGGCGCCGACTTGCCAAGGTGCCAAAGAGCCAAGGCGCTGATAATATTAGCGCCAAGCGCCGTTTGGGCCAGGGCCGGCCCTGCGGGGCCGGCTGTATGGAGCTAATGTAAAATGCATTCGTATGATTTTATTGAATATTTTAATGCATTTATAATCATATTGCGAATGTACGGGCGCAAACGAATAATTCGTTCTGGGTTCGAGTCCTAGATGTGACCGTATCTTTTCTGTTTCAAATATTCGTTTAGGAATCGCTAATACTGTCTTCAATAACTAAATATTACAATTTGAGGTTATACTCATTATGTTATTCCAAAAAATTAAAAATTCACCCAGACTTGCAGATAAAATCAATAGATGTCGCACATAAATAATAAAAATAAGATATATTTATCTAAGACACTGTCTAGATTGCATTTAGTTCTAAATCTTGCGATCATGCATAAAGATAGCTGCCAATAAAATTTTGAGAAAAATGAAGGCAATGTCGGTAATTCGTATTCGAAGTTTGATACAGTTAGAGAGCGGTGCCTTGGCAAGGCAAGGGACCTGGGTTCGAGTTCCAGATGTGACTGTATCTTTTTCTGATTTTTCTGTTTCAAATATTCGTTTAGGAATCCCTAATATTGTCTTCAATAATTACATAAGTGTACTTA
This sequence comes from Hesperophylax consimilis, assembly GCF_061612785.1. Taxonomy (NCBI): domain Eukaryota; kingdom Metazoa; phylum Arthropoda; class Insecta; order Trichoptera; family Limnephilidae; genus Hesperophylax; species Hesperophylax consimilis. The sequence goes on along the minus strand of NC_142865.1, from coordinate 3,159,578 downwards.
ATTAAAATAAATGCATCTATGAAGCTTAGAGTATAACCTTTAAAACGTTCGTGGTAACACCTGGCTAACTTAGTCAGTTCGTTTTAACCAATATTATATTATTCAAGCAGTGTATTTCCGGTAATCGACCGCCACCGAAGTGCCCCTCCCCTCCCCATTAGTCCCGAGTAAAACTAGTTCCGTTTTAGATTTCAGTTTGTCTCTAATGCTATATCCCTGCCTGTAGTTTGTCTTTAGTCGCTATCGATCCCGCCACTGGCATTTACCCATTTATAGCCAGGGCCGGAGACACGATGCGACACTGAATTATGCACATATTTAAAAATGTAACCTGTTATAAATCATCAACTTATTGTAAAGTCTGTTATGAAAACATTTCGGTTGAGTACACCAAACGTAAAATCCCTGGAAATGTGATTAAGGCGATGCCATACGTAGTAATGCAAAATCATGTGTTTTTGGTTTGAAAATTTGGTCGGCTAGAAATGTTTCAGATGCTTTAATCAAATACTGTGAGTAGAATACATCTTGACCTTTGAAATAATCGAGTATTTTTTAGATAAGTCTTTTTATAAGCCCAGAAAAAAATAATGTATAAGGACTATGAAAACTGCTTTAAAGTTCAAAATCTCCTACTTACGAAGGCATTGTCGGTTATGATTTTATTGTATAATGTGGCAAATTAAGTCATTTATAAAATGTTCGGAAAAAAATTAAATATTTATGCCTGAACATCCACAAAATACAATAAAAGGCACTTTTTGGCCATGTTTTTCTCTTGCATAAATCAAAACAGGCGTATGGTGTTAAGCGGGAATTTAAACCTTATCGCCATCTACGTAAGGGTTGTTATTGATAGCGGCTCAATCGACACCGACAATTTTTACACGATTTAAATACCAATCATGGAAACTACATCAGAACCCATATGAAAAAAGTTTGCTTTGCACGATCAATATTTTCACAATTAGGATTTCATACCGATAATAATGAATTCCAGTATTTTCATTATGGATTCTAACAAATCTCGATTTCAGTTAAAATGATTTTCAAAACCTGCCAAAATGATCGAAATCTGATGGGGTACGCGTGACGTCATACGTACCTAGGATTTGTCGACTAAGGGTAAACGTAACGTACGTTGTGCTACGTATACAAATGCGAGCCGAACTGCCGAGCTGAACTTATTAACTTATGCGAAAGGAACGAAGCAACCGCAAATAGCGCGAAACGCCGCTTGTAGTTGCATCGTTCCTTTCCCGTAATTCGTAGCTCGGCTCGCGTTTCGGTTCGTGAATGTATAAATACCATCTACGCGTTCATTGATGACGTTAATTAAATTATATGATGAAAATCAACTTTTTGCAAGTCACGATTTAAAATATTAAAACGAATTATTTACATAATAAATAGTTTTGTCCGTATAAAAACTCAATTCTTTGAAAAAAGGCATACAAATACAATATTGGGTTGAATCACCGATGTTTCGGAGAATTTGAACAATTCTTCAAATTTCAAAGTTAATTTTCGAGTTCACTGAAAGATTTTTTAAAGTTTTAAATTTTTTAAAGCAACTAGCCTATAATGATATAATAATATAATAAAAATACAAACATTGGAAGACAGGCGTAAAATAAACGACTTAACTTTTTTATTCAAAATTCTAAACTCTAAATTCGACTGTTGCGAACTTCTGCAACTCATAAACTTACGAATACTTACAATAACAACACGACAAAATACACTATTCCACTGCAACATACATAAGCTTTTACATTGCGAACTCCCCAATACAACGGTTTCACACTATGGGAAACCAATATCTACTTAGGTGATGTCGATATATTTAATATTAACTTTGCGAATTTTGTGGATTACGTAAAAGACTTATTTCAACACTTTTCCGAAATTGAAGTTATATTTTTGTAAACCAGTCAAATCGCTGTATTTTTTAATTTATGTTCTTGTTATTTTTAATATTTCTTTCTCAGTTGTCATTCAAATTGTACCACCTACATGTAAAAGCCGTTAAATAAATGAATAAATAAATAACAGAACTTGAATGGGATTTTCACAGAACCCGAAAATGAACGTTGAAATTTGAAGAATTGTTCAAATTCTCCGAAACAACCCACGTCCTAAATGTAAATAAATACATTTTTCAAAAATGCCAACCCTTCGTCATGGCCACTTGAATAATAAAAAGCATTTTATTTACAAAAACAGAGCCCCTAATATCCAAAGCGTACTTATTTCACAAATTGGATATGTAACTAGGTAAATTATTCAGCATTATTTATTGCTTCGAGCCCCTACCGAAAAAAATTCAAACTGGGCGAGTAAGTACCCTAAAACTTCAAGCACGTCAATAGCAATCAAATTTTAACGAGCAATATTGAAGAGGCTTCACCATTTTGGGTAGAATTTTACCGGCTTACGTACTAATACTAATTAGTATAGCAGGTTTACTAATTACTAATATTGTGAACTTATGACATTTAACCTTTGTGGTTAGTGAACTGAAAATAAAATGTATAACGCTTTAAAGGTTAACCCCGGAGAACGTAAAACGTAATAATTTATGTAGGTCAGAACATGAAAATAGATAATAGTGGATTTCTGATCAGTGGCGGTTTTCTCTGAAGTCATTTGTGGACTGTTGAATATTTATTTAAGGAAAACATGCATTATCATTATCAGCATATTAAAAATAGTACGTCATTAAAATCAATACGATAGAAAAAGAGGTAGAAGCGTAACCCGGTATTTCCATTTTGTGCGTTATAGAATCAGCACAAAATGCTTCATACAAAAAATCAAAAATCACCCTGACGATGTTATCGCAAACTTATGCCAAATTAACACTATACCTGTGCGCCGCGAATCATGATGTTTGATGCCACGTGACCTTCGGAGATTGACGGATGGCGCGATTTTTATTGTATTGTTCCTGCATTTCTCCATCCTTAATTTGTTAAATGGCATCTATAAATCTACTAAATTATTATAAGCAATAATTAGTCGCCTGAAATATCCGTACAAATTGAAAATAAATGCCACCGACGGGAATTGAACCCGCACCTTCTGATGTCCGGGCAGGTGCTCTGGACCACTGTAACCACGTCGGCTCATTTCCAACACGCCAAATAATTCAATATGTACTAGTAGATACTTCAATCAACAATTACTGCTTATTATATTTTTCATCTGAAAAAAAACAACTTTATTTTGTAGGAAAGGCTTTGTTAGTGCTAAATTTCCCACTAGATGGCGTCGAGACAATTTTTTTTTTTTTTTAAAGAAAGACAAACATTTCCGGGTCACGAATAACCCAACAATGTTTGAAAATCTCCTACTACCACCACAGAAAGCCGAAAATGTTGCTTGTGTTGTGATGGAGGACTTAGCCAGCCGAGGAATCGAACACGCGACGCTCGGGTGAGACCCAAGCGCTATGCCCACTCAACCACTGACCGGTCTTATATCTATATTTGTTGGTGATATATTTGACTTGTCAAATATTATTATATTTTTAATACAAGGTTTATAAGACAAGGTTTTTTATGCAGAGAACAAAGGAAGACAAATTATTATAAGCAATAATTAGTGACCTGAAATATCTATACAAATTGAAAATATCTCCCGAGTGAAAATAAAAGAAATATAAACTATATTCCTATTATTATTATTATGCAATATTGTATTAAGCTTTCTCCAGTATACAGCGACAACAACAATAAGTACATTTTGATTTGAAAAAATTCTTCTGTTGAATTTCTGAACCCCCAACTGAAAAGATTATCAACCGCCCCTGGTTCTAATAGCAACCCTGATGTATGGCAGTGAGATAAGAAAGCAGAAGAAGGATGAACAAAATATCAAAAAAAACGGCCTTCAATCCCGTTTTTAACCAGATTAACAATAATAAGAGATTTTTAATAAATTAGTAATACTGATTTTTCTCCGTGTATGCTTCAACTTAGCCCTTCCAAGAGAGTTCCAGAGACACAGCAGCTAGTACCTGCAGTGCATTATCATTATTTCAATTGATTTCAATACATAACGGAAAGGGTTAAAAACAGCAATTTTCAAAATCTTCAGAGCTCTGTCGGCACGGGTTAATGTTGACGTAGGAAGATAAAATTTTGTATTTAAGTAAGTCTGGGTAGTTCAAAAAGAAATAGTGGGTATGCATTTTGATATCATAAAAAAAAATTTTTCACCCATATAAGGGACGCCCTAACCTGCACTGTATTGCAGAAGCTGTGAGACCACTTTTCGAGGTTACATGCACCAGTTTTGGCCAAGCCGGCCTTATATGGGCCGCGAATGCAACAACGCTGCCATTATTACTCGGGCGAGTTTCGGCCAAATGTCGTCTCTTATTGCTGTCCGTAACTCCGTTGAAACCTCTCTTTCTTCTACATGCAATGTTCATGAGAGAGAGGAAGAGGTCACAATGGAGCTATCAATGATATGACTATACATTATACTCATGGTCTTGCCGCTGAGAGCTCCGATGTAACCTCTCTCGCAACAAACGGAGCTATCAGTGGTTTATATATGTTGGCTTGCGAAGTATACCTTTTACCAAATTCACAATGCCAACCTGTACAGGTAAAGAAAATCAAGACACAGGAAAAAAAAAGTCGAGAAAATACAAAAAAAATATTTACGATACCTCTATATGAGAGAGTTTGGTTTTTACCCATGGCTGTTTCCTACAGCATTTATCTCGGGAATGCTGAATTTCTGCAGCCTTAGTTCCAGACGGGACGTCGCATTATTGTTGATGGCTTACAAGCTTCTGAATGGTTTACTATCAATTCCAGACATTCTGTCAAAAATAGGACTTTATGTCCCGGATAATTTCACGAGAGGCCGCCAACACAGGCTTTTAATTCTTCCCAGGTCGAGAACTAACTTACCAATGGTGATGCCCCTGGGAAGACTCACTAGGTTAATTAACTCCCTTCCAGCTAACTTGGATATTTTCCATATGTCCTACAACGACTTTAAGCGCGAATTATTGTATTTGTTTTAACTGTATACTTATGTATAATTTTTTTTCCATATTTTGTTTACCGCTTTTGCATATGTTTTAACTGTATACTTATGTATAAAATTTTCTTCCATAATTTGTTTACCGCTTTTGCAATGTATTGGTTTTTGTACTGTTTTTTCAAATAAATAAATAAATCAAAATAAAGGGTGTCCAGTTTATAAGATCTACTACACGGCTTCGCCCGAGATTTTAATGAGAAAATATGTAACAATACAGAGTCTCCATAAATATTTCAAAGTTCACGATGTTGGGAAGTGAGTTAGCTAAGAGGTTCACAAATGCACTCGTAGAGGGGAGTGAAAAGAACTTGCTTGGAAGTCCGCAAGATGGCAGCTAGTAGTCAGTAGTCGCCGGGAAAATATCTAACAATACAGTGTCTTCATAAATATTTCAAAGTTCATGACGTTGGGAAGTGAGTTAGCTAAGAGCTTCACAGATGCACTCATAGAGGGGAGTGCAAAGAGCTTGCTTGGAAGTCCGCAAGATGGCAGCTAGTAGCCAGTAGTCGCCAGGGCCAGTTAGAATGCTCCCAGACAAACTTGGTGTTTTCAGATCTTATTTGGCCAGCCCCTAGTTAGATCGACCATCGAGTCACCATTGTAATACTTGAAGTATATAATAAATCCCTAATTTAAAACAAAAAAACTTATTCTTCATAAAATTCATATTCAAATTCAAATTCAAAAAAATTCTTATTGCACAAAAAGAGTACAAAGGGTATAGCTTATAGGTTACATCCTAATTCTTCCAGCTAACACAACAAATCTAATCTCCTTCCACGACGAGTTGGAAAACTGTTTGTGGGAACACAACAGAAATTATGTGATCTAAAAAATACATACACACAAAACTGTGTTAAAGCTTAGTTTTTAAGACTTTTGCTGCTTCAGAACATAATAATGAAACCATGGTAAAAAAATCACAACTGAATAATAGTCATATTTTGCACTGTAGACACAATATTAAAACACTGAACATTGCATGATTTTACAGTAGCCATTTTATCCTTCTCAACTATTTTGATATTTATTAATTACTAGCTGTACCCCGCCACGCTTTGCTGTGGCTCAAGTCTGTCTGTGCAGATATGGAAACAATAGCGCGAATTGCTTTTACGTTTAACGATGGCGCTGTTTTTTTTAAACATGTTTTTACCTGTCACAGGTGACATCTATATAATATAGGTATATATAAACACAATTCCCGTCGGAATATATCTAAATAGTATTAAATAATGTCGTTAACCGAGTCTGTCTGTTTATACGCATAGTTCTTCTAAACTATGCAACTGATTTTGATGGGGTTTTCACTATCATTTAAAGAATTTCTTAAGGAAGGTTTACATATATGATAAATACATATTATATTTATAGAAAGTAGAGAAAAGTCGATGTTCTTTTATCAAGTCGTAAAAATATTTTTTCGGGTACTTGTTAATGCTGGCTAAACCTTAAGAGATACATCAAAATAGGTTTCATGATTTTTCATCAAAATGAAAAATTCAACAAACCTTTAAAAAGTAATATAGTCATTAAAAGTGATGAAAAACAAACTAGTTTTAATAGTTAGGTACCTATGTAATCTATTTAACCTAGTTTTTGTTTCATCACTTTTCATGACTTTATACCACTTTTTGTAGGTGTGTTAAATTGTCCTTTTGATGAGATATCCGGTCACCCGGTCACCATCAAAATAATGTACTACGGAATTTTATATCTTAAAAAGGCCTACATAAAAGTCCGCGATGGTATAATATGTCTATCTCTTAAGCATAACCCCCAGTAACGCCTGGTACACGTCTTATTTGCGTTATGCATAAAAGCCTTGTCTTATAAACATTAGTTTATCATCAAAAAATAAAATACTTATTATTATCATTATAGAGGATTGAACCCGTAGCTTTGGACCATTCGGCCACTATCTATTATAATACTACGAGAACTAAACTTTTGAACGTATTGACGAGAAACGAACCAGAACCAACAAACAGCTGGCGCGTTATTATCGTATAAACGAGATAGATACTAAAAACGCCTCCAATTTGTGATTAAAAACGCATGATTCATGCATTAAAAGACCATCAATAAAAACCATAATGATTTCATCTCGGAATCACACTAACAGAATGGCGGCAGACAAGACACCACAAAGTCTGGCCACTACCAACAGTGCCAACTGAACGTCGCGTCATTCATTATAATTAACAATGACCATAAAATTAAAATACTGAAGATATACTAAAATATTCTTGAATTTGATATTTTCCAGCCAAATAATCGTTCTACACCAGAGGTTCCCAAACTTTTTTGCCCCTGCCTGCCGAATATTGAATTTTCCTAAAACTATTAAAGTCCCATGTGATAATCATTTATTTTTTTCGTAAAAAGATTCCCTTGCCTGCCCTACAACCGGGTGGCGATATACCTAGTTCCTCTGTTTTTGCATAGTGCAGACAGGGGCGCCCTTGTGAGGTATTACACCAAATGAAAATAGAGCAGGATAAGCAACGGGAATTTCTTTCTGTAGCTGGCCCTACAGAACTGCCCCTTGAGTTCTTTGTTAGCGCTTATTCCGATCAGTTCTTCTTGCATATGATATCCGATTCTTCAACATTCCATTTCCACAGTCAAAATGTCCTCAAACTTAGTTTTGAAGTCTGTGTGAAGTACATTTAAATGTTGAACGTCATTATTACCCTGGACGTTTTTCAAAAACAAATTGGGAATCTGGGAAAATTCGCGGCTTCCGATGTTCAATGTTTTGCTTTAATATATTAGACGAGAAAAGGAACGTATAATTTTATTTATATACCTCAATAAACAACTGTACTATCAAATAAGTAATTTCTCAGTCTATTATTAGTATTACGTAAACTGTGTTAATTGTGTTAGGTGTATTGTGTCATCTACGGAACTCCTAAATATTGACTTGAGGTAAATGGGGGTCCGCTCGTATGTACCCCCATTTGAATCTCGTGGACCCCCGAATTTTTCTCTCGCTGACATAGACCCCCAGCAAGCCGATATTGATCCCTGGGGGTCCATATAGACCACTTTGGGAACCTCTGTTCTACACAATAAAAATAAGTTGTACAGGGTTTTCCTGCAAATGAATACAGTACTACGATTTTTGAAAATCGGAATCGGTAGACGGAATTTTGCGAAGCACTTTTTTCACAGATCGAATAAATACATTTGTAAATGACGAAACGACAAGCTAGAATAATAATAAGATACATAATATCCTCGCCAAGAGAATAAAATATATTTTAGTACACTAGGAGCATTTTTTAACCCTTTCAGCCCCTGTGCTAATTCAAATTAACACGAACTTTGTGATTTTTTTACCTTAACGGTAGCGATTTAGAAAAGCCATGTTTGTGTTTTCTTATAGCTTGTAATCTTTTCTGTGGCGTCTATTCTTTCCACTCGGTTGAAATCCTTATTCCTGTCACAAATACGATAAATATTTTGACATCTGCTGCTGTGAGTTTCATCGAATTTCTGCAGTCATTGATTACTTCATTTAAGGTGAGATATCTGTGTTTTCTACTAGAATTACAAATATTTTAACGCAAAAAGATGTGTTCTATAATAATAACATCAGTTCAATTCACTGTTCACAGTCATTTACCAGAATATTGTGAATTAATTTTAATTTAATTTTTTGTTCATTCAAATTAACACTGGTAGTGACGGACATACTTTCGACTAGTGTGGCGAATTTTCAAAGATTATTATCTTATATTATTTCGTCATTTCTCAATGAATGAGGTATATTAGCCGACATACGACGAGTACAAACGTCAGTAATCCACTATGGATTTATTGGCACACTAGAGGTTAACAAGAACTAGGTTGAACCCAACAAGGGTGTGATGTTAAAATTATTGAGAACGAGCAAAGGTGAATTTATATTGATTTTTTAAAAATTTCATAATTATAAGTGTTATAACTGCGCGGTTTTCTCACAAAACACCGACTTCAACAAAACATTTAGACTTTTTATTGTGATAGTAGGAATAATCTGGACCCCGACCTTGACACCTTATTTATTATTTTATCAGTCTCGACAGCTAACGCCATTTATGGATAACCTAATATACTAATCTAGTGCAATCTATGGGTGAGTTAATATACTAATATAAAGGATATTACAATAAGGAAGATTTGAGCCGAGTTCGGACTAAGAAGAGATGAGATGTTGATCGGGGAAGTGGAATGTTTTCATTATCGTTGAATGTAATCGAGTCACTAGTTTGAAACATGCTGTTGAAAGCAAGCAAAACTATTATATTCGATTCAACTCTGGTTGCGATTGCTTGTAATGGACATATGCAACTGTTGACACCCCTAAAACAGCGATATTCAGCGGCTCACGGTGCTGAACATGTATACGCGGAGAAAAATGAGTACTGCTGATTTATTAAAATCCTGTTAAAAACGGGATACCATGCCGTTTCCTAATGAACTTTTAGTACATTTATAATATATCGGAACACGTGTTCATGCACCTATGTGTGCCTCATAGTACACAATGACGTGAAGCGAAAATATTAGATTTTAGGAAATCTGTCAATTCATTCGTTAAAGGCCTGCACTCCCGTTTTTAACCTGAAAATGAATAATTTGAAGAGACTTTTAATAAAATGGCAATATTTAATGTATCATTAAGGCGAAGCTTAATGCTAAATCACTATTTTGATTAAGCTTTATAACGAATTGGTGTACATTACGAATACTAAAAAATATGCTTCAGATGAATTGAAGGTTTTCCTATCGTTCGCTTGAGTAGAATACAAATAAAAAATAAAAATTACTCAATAAAAAATATAAAGATAAATTACTAAAAAAAAAATTTTCAATAGAAATGTATGAACGCGTAAAGATACAACTTTTAAAATACAGTGTTGTTAACTTTTTTGCTTTCTTAAAAATATTTACAAAATTAATAAAAAACAGTTTTGTGCTTGAAATCGAACGTTTCCAGACTCCGTTTGTCAAGCGATTTTAATGCCGATTGCCTTCAATATAAGGTATATCAAGAATCTACACATTTTTGTCTTGTAGCTTCCTCTTAAGTATTCTCCGTGTAGCAGTTTCTCCGGTGAGTCGTCTGGCCCGTAGCGTGGCCCCGGGCCGCGATTGGGAACAAGCAATAAGCAGTAGGTACACTCGTGAGTTGTAACAAAGTAACGACAGTTGTACCTGTGACTCATAGACGGTTAACTCAAGCACAGGGAACTCCCTGTTTATTGATCCGCGCTCGGCCAAGCGTTTAACTTGGAGGGGTTCGAATCCCGAAAAGGATGTTCAAATACATATGATAATCATTTTTATTAATTTTCGGGAAATCGACAGTTTATTTCAGTTTGTACATAAGTATTATTTAGCCAAAATAAAACCAATTATGGATTTCCTCCTTGTGACTTTACCTCTACTGAGACAGCTTATAAGGAATAAGTAATTTAAATTTGGAAGAAAGTAATAAGTAATTTAAATATGAATTCAAAAATTTATACAAAACAAAAGATTATATAAAACGGAAAATTTACAAAGCAAAACATTTATAGCCACGAAGAGAGGTTGTAGATATAAATCAAATCATAATAGAAATATAAACAATAGAGACATAACATTATTCACAAACCATCAGAGAAATATTCTTTTATGGACCTCTTGTATTTGGTAAGTTCGCAACTGAAAATTTCCTTTATGCAGGGGTACATTGCAAAACTTGCACATGTACCGCGTTTCACTGTGTAGTTTGTGAGCGGAACATACGCGACAACGATTTTATTATTTTGTTGTGTTTCAAACTCATTGCATTAACAATTAGATAGATTGGGTACCGCCGACAATAGAAAACACATGACCCCGCACCCATTTAGAACTCCTTGTTTACAAGTTTCCCGCTCCTTACTAGCGATGTGTAGGTTCAGCCGGATTGAGTCCTTGAGCCCGAGTCCTTTGCGGGAAGCGGGTCCTACTCCCACTCCTTTTCGTAATCAACCACTCCCAGAGAACTCGGTCTGGGACTCGGACCCGAATGCCTCCAATCAACGACTCCCAGAGAACCCGGACCCGAGAATGCCTCTAAGGACTTGGACTCGGACCCGAATGCCTCTAATCAACAACTCCCAGAAAACTCGGACTCGGGGTCTCGAACCCGAATGCCTCCCTCCACCACCGGCCTCGCGAGTCCTGCAGTGAGTGGTAAGTTCTGGTGGTGAAGACATCTTCTGTTTACCTGCTTTACAGTAAGTGGATGTTTTGTTTATTGTTTAATATCTAGTACTTATTGGAGTTATTTGGGGTTATGAGTTGCTTTTCTAAACCGATGAGCTAATTAGTTAAATAATAATATCGACTGACATGTACTAATAAATCAATAATAGCAATAAATTATTTGAGTGATGTAAAAAAAAATAAGTTAAGTAATATTTAATTTAATTAGGTGTATAAAAATTAGGCTGTGACTGGGGTTTTCACTTAAAAAAAAATTGATTCTTACCCTAGTATTGTCGATAGTTTTATCAATCAATTCTGTTTCAGCAATCAATTCTGCCATTCGATACAATTAACAGCATTCCTCAAAATATTAGTATTGAAACAATAAGAAATGATTATTGCGGCTTATAGCCAATGAATTCCTTACCGCTTTGCGCAACAAAACGAGTAAACTCGTCTCCCGCGTCTTACTGTAGTAAAAAGGCGTATGACGAGTTTTCTCGTTTCCCGCAAAGAATATGTTAATATAATCCATTACCATTCAACAGTGAGTTGACTGTAACAATTCCGGGGCAAATTACTAATCTAGTCGCAAAAAACCAGCATGGCCACTTTTTTCATCGAAATAAACGTAAGTGGGGAACCCGAGGCAAAAAACTTAATTACTTACATATTATTTGGCACAATGGACTTTTTATGTTATTTATTTCAGTGCTACGAGGCGGATAGTATCGGCAAATTTGTGATGTTGATATTTACATGGATTCAAATTTTAGAGATTTTAAATTGATTTGTGTCTGCATCCAATAGTTGTGTTGAATTTAGTGAATCAGAAACAATATTTAAAAACACGTTTCGCTCTCGCTTGAATGGGTACTTACAAATATAGAAATCAGATTATGTGCATTAAAATGCCAAAATATGAGCTAATCGATGACACAATGTATACGTATACATATTTATAAACGGCGTCCTGAAACTCGTAGTGAATCTACATCAAACAGAGAACCCAAAAAAACGTATTTTATAATATCATTTTTTAAACTTTTTTTTTTCGGCAACTAAAGTGTTAGTCGACCCTTCGAAGCATTTTTAAATTACATTGAATAGCTGATATTAAAGCCTACCGACAATTTATTTTTAAATTTGACCATAAAAATTACGGTTCCATGATAACTCAACACAGTGACTTCAACACACCTTTAAAAAGTCATTAAAAACGATGAATTTTTTTTTCAACCTAATCTAATCTAATCTAACCTAACCTAACCTAATTAACCCAGTTAATAAAGTTTTTGTTTCATCATTTTTCATGACTTTATATAACTTTTTAAAGATGTGATGAATTATCATTTTGATGATTTATCCTGTCACCAAAAATTACAACTTCCGACTCGTTTTACTCAGAAACGAAAGATCATATCAAAAAAGTTACACCACAAAATAAACTCCAAGTGTCATGTAGATTCAACTGTTTTCCGCTTGTACCACGTGTTTCCCGACACCATGTTTGTGTAGGCACACAATATGTACCTGAAGCAGACGACAAAAACAGGAATGTGTCCAAAATTGCATGTTTAATTGGAGAAGCAAAAAATTGAAACATTTTTCGCGTTTCTCGGGATTTATTTAAAGTGTGAAAAGCAAAAGGTGGAAAGCATAGAGAATAACCTATTTTTTAATATCTCATGCTAAGCTCACATATTATAAACGATCCTAGACTCCGTTGCAGAAACGAGCTTTAGAATCAAGTCCATTTGATAGATTCCCTATCTTAATAAAAGGATTGCAATATTTCGAGCAAAGGTGTCAGGTGAGAATGTTGTCATTGTAAGTAACTAACTAACTAACAATCACACCGTTTCTCCGCAGGGGTAGGCAGAGAGGACGGACCTCCAAACAACTCGGTCTTGGCACACACTCCTTGCCTCATTCACATTCATACATCGTCTCATACATACTCTTCTACTATTCTGACTCTTGACATGGCCCGACTCACGTGATCGTGCCATGTCTTCCTCGGGCGTCCCCGACTTCTGTTACCATTCACATTTAATAATAATAATAATATTGGACGATTTGTATAGCGCCACTTTTGTGAGATATCACCTCAAGGTCGATTTACAGTTGATGCATGTATTACAAAAAATATAAATATTACAAAATAAAGTGGTTAGGTTAAGTAAAATGAAGTACAGGAACAGGTGACACGAAGATAGAGGATGGAACTCTGCAGCAAGAATCCTAGGTGGTGAAGAAACTGGACCAGCTGCTGCAGGGAGAGAGTCCACCGCGTCCACCAACAGTGCCAGCACGAGGTTCATCATCCGTCCAGGAATGTGTCTGCTGCTAATAAAGCGCTGACACAACATCCTCACATTTGCATCATACATTCTCCTTACACTCCTTTCTTCGCTCATTCGCTCTACATGCCCAAGCCATCTAAGCGTCAACTTCTTAATCTTACTCATTACGCTTACATCAGCCCTGCACTCTTTGCGGATCTCCACATTTCTCACACGATCATACATGGTTTTACCATACACACGCCTCAGGGATCTGGTAAATGGTTTATATATTTTTAGGGTTTTTATTTCATTTCTTTTTCTAGATTGTTTAAACGTAAACCTATCCCATTTCTATATAGCACATCTATACTCGAGGATTTATTAAAAGAGTGATGTTTATAAATTAGGTGTATTGCGAATTTAGACAAATCTACACTATTTAAGCACCTCGAGTGTTCAACCACCGTCCTTTGAACATTTCTTGCAGTTTTCGACAGAGTTCAGAGCTAAACTTAAAACTCACCTTTTTAGACAGTGTTATCTATAAAGTCAGAAACTTTTCACTGTTAATATTTTTTGTAAGCTTTTTAAGATCATTTCTTTAAAATTCTAAACCTTCGCCTTTAGAAGACCGTCGAAAAAAATCTCATTTGTTTCTTTAAAATTATCAACAATGTTATTGACTCACCTACATTACTTGAACTCATCTCATTCAATATACCTTCTCGTAGACTCAGACATAAAGAACTGCTCTTCCTCAATCAACACTCGACTAATTATGCTTATAATTCACCATTGTCCAGAATATGTAGAATGGTCAACTCACGTCAAGACCTTGATTTTATTGGTATAAGTCAGAATGTTTTTTGTCGCTCACTATGCAACTGAGGATATTTTGTATCACTTTAGTTTTAGCAAGGTCTTGACTTGACACTTCTATTTTGTTATGTTTTCCTTGTTTGTCTCTGCTTTTATATACCATCCTTAACTCTTGCATTGTACATTGTCCCAGATCTCGTGTCGCTTTGTAACATATTGGACGTAAGTCCAATATATTAATCCGTTAATTGATTAATAAATAAATAAAATTCTACAGTCTTTAAAAAAAAATCAACTCTACTATTGCCGCTATCTTCTCATAAATGTAATATCAATAGTAATGGGACGGTAAGATAGCAAAATGTGAGCGTATGTCCAGTGTTTTTATCACAGTGTCCTCTGCGTGCAAAGCAGTCAACTTTTTAACAAAAGTGTGTTTATCTGAAGTGACCAGCCAGGTACTTACGTTTTTCTGTATCTGTTAGTATATTAGAAGTATGTTTTTCTGTATCTGTTTGTAAATTAGAAGTAAGTATGTTTTTCTGAATCTGTTTGTAAATTAGAAGTATGTTTTTCTGAAACTGTTTGTAAATTAGAAGTATGTTTTTCTGTATCTGTTTGTAAATTAGAAGTATGTTTTTCTGTATCTGTTTGTAAATTAGAAGTATGTTTTTCTGTATCTGTTTGTAAAGTAGAAGTATGTTTTTCTGTATCTCTTTGTAAATTAGAAGTATGTATTTCTGAAGCTGTTTGTAAATACTAAAATTAGATAGACTAGGAATTCGTAATAAATTGTCCAGCGCCCTAAGGTTATTTTTCACAAAAATGTCATGCGTTTATATATACTTATACAGGGTGTATCGGCACTAACCCGACAAACTTTAACCAGCTATTCCTTAGCACATTTGGAGTAAAAAATGTTATGGGCACTTTGCTGTCCGGTAGCATTTTTTTTTTCAATTAAATACAAAAAAAAAAAAAATTCCACACTACATCACTGTCATTGGCATTGCGTTTCGTGTTCAACAGCTGTTATAAGCAAGTATGTCAAAAAGCGTCTTCGCTCTTTCGCACACACTAAATAATAATAGTTAAAAATGAGACGAATGGTGCCTTGCCATTTCGTTGTGATTGTAAGTGTGCGCCAATATAGGTACACACGTGCATTATTCAACGGAATTCGAATAAAATATTTTCCAGATGGGTTTTCAAACTTTGACAAAGGATAAAACAGGGGTGACATGTGGTGAAAATATGAATAGTAAATTTTTTATTAAAAAAAAACGTTACCGGACAGCAAAGTGCACATAAGATTTTTTACTCCAAATATGCTAAGGAATAGCTGGTTAAAGTTTGTCGGGTACGTGCCGATACACCCTGTATATTATTTAGACGTCACCTGTGGCAGGTACAAACACACTTTTTATTTTTATATTAATTAACGCCCTTTTCCGGGGCTTTTACAAATGAATATTAAAAAAACATACATTATTTATTTACATAACTGAATTGCTTCATTAACAACATTTTATATTTGTTTAAACATAAAAAGATGTCCACTGACTTGGTATAATTTTTTCCCTCCATTAGTATTCTGGGCAGAGATGAATATATATGGTAATTAGTCCCAGAATTCCTGCAATAAAATAAATCCTGACTTCTAGTATTACGTTGTAGAATCCGGAAGCTTATCAATTTTAGCAATACCGGATTATTAATAATATTTTTGTCACCTGTGACAGGTAACAATATGCTTTTTTGAAAAACATCCCCATCTGTTGGAGGTAAAAGTAAAACGCGAGCCAAAGCAATGCGTGGAGGGGTACAGATAGTAATAAATTGATTCTAAATATCGCAAATCTGCAGTGTGTTTACACAATTAGATACAAAGTACACACTAGAAACGTCGGTGAGATGAAAAGGCGAAAGTAATCAGAAATGCGATTAAAACAACTCTAGATATACAAACAAAAAAATAATAAGTTCGAGAATGCCAAGAATCGTAGTACATACTAGAAAATAGCAATTGATACTACACACAGACTAAAACCTCCTACAGACCACTCAATTTGGTTGGTTCAACTGTTGTGTTAGCCGATGAGCATTGCGTACAGACGACGCACAGTGGGCTGAAAATCGCCTTTCATAGACATATAGACTTGATTTGATTGATGATTCATTTTAATGCTTAAATACTTTACATATGAGTATGCTTTGTCTAGTTTACAATATTTTATTTACACTGCAAGCCTACTCATATGTAAAGCATTTAAGCATTAAAATGAATCATCAACATTAAAAAGTGTTTTTTTCAACTTTGAGGATTTAAAAAAAAATCGCAAGTTGCGCCACAATACGAAGTATGTCAAAAAATACAAATAAATAGTAGTATATCTGTGTGTAAGGATATAATGGCCAACCTTATGATTCCAGAGATAACCTCATTTTTAATGTCAGTGCCATTCAAATTTGTCTTAAAAAAATGATAACTCCTTCATTTGTACACGCAATTGCTTCATACGAAATTTTATAGCATAGTAATGATCAGCAGAATCCATTTCTAGCCAAAAAAAAATACCCTTGAAAATTCAAGTCTCTATTTCTATGAAAGGCGATTTTCAGCCCACTGTGCGACGTGATGTTAGTTCAATTTCGCTAGTTGCTTCTCTAGGGAACACACGTAGAATGCTTCCTACTTTAGCAAAAAAACAAAAATTGCGATCGCTCTAGTGACATGGTGAACTATTAACATCAAAAGGGTAAAAAAATGGCTCATGGCCGTGTTTCGCTACTTAGGTACTTATTAGCCAACGTTTTGGATAGAAATAGTGTCCACCATCAGGGCGGATGTGTAAAGATTGCGGTGAAGAATGCAATGCTGTCCGAAACGTTGGATAAAGAAGGAGGTAGCGCAACACGGCATAATACCCCAAAAATAAATCACTATAAGTTAAGTCAAAAACTACTCTACTAACGGATAATTCGTTCTACTACGTTGACATAGTAGATCATAATTCAAACATTCCCTAGTAACACCCTTTCTGAAGTGAATAAATTATTTTGAACTAGCTGACGTGTACCCTGGGTTGCTGGGGGATATTCTTAGGAGATTGACATATACCATCACGAAAGTTTTTGTAGGCCTTTTTAAGATATACAATTCCGTAGTACATTATTTTAATGTATCTCATAAGGTTTAGCCAGCGTTAGCAATGTAAGCTCCCGAAAATATTGTATTTACGACTTGATTAAAAAACATCGAATTTTCTATATTTTCTATAAATATAATATGAGTGTATTATATACACTCATATTATATTTATACCTTCTGGAAGAAATTCTCTAAATGATAGTAAAAACCCTATCAAAATTCTTAGCGTAGTTCAGGAGAACTAAGCGCACAAACAGACAGACGCGGATAGCGACTTTATTTTATACTACAGGGTTTTCCAATAAGAGGTGTTATTTTGAATAGCCCGCTATTTCGGTAGATGTTACTTTTGAAGCTGTCATTTTTTGACATTTGACAAGTAGAAACTACGCCATTAATAAAAATGGAACGATACACGCTTCAACAACGCATTGAAATTATTAAAATTCACTTGAGTGAATCAAATGCAAAGTGATGAGGCCCATTTCCACCTCGGTGGCTTCGTCAACAAGCAAAATTTTCGCATCTGGGGCTCGGAAAACCCAAGAGTTATTGTTGAAAAGCCCCTCTATCCTTAACGGGTGACTGTTTGGTACGGTTTATGGTCCGGCGGAGTCATTGGACCTTACTTTTTCGAAAATGAGGCTGGAGCAACAGTTACGGTTAATGGATCGCTATCGAGAGATGATTAATGATTTTTTATGGCCGGAATTGGATTGTATTGATCTGGACAACGTTTACTTTCAACAAGACAGCGCTACGTGCCACACAAGCAACGAAACCATTGATCTTTTACGATTGAATATCAAAATAACAACTCTTATTGGAAAACCCTGTATTTAGACATTTACGATCAACTCAACCAGATTGATACAGCCTCTCAACCAAATTGAGTGGTCTGTATCGCCCATATAATAATTTATAATATAGACGTAGGCATTATGGCGAGCGCCACAGGCAACAAGCGGGAGATAGAAAGCGAACGATGATTATATTATCGCCGTTACGATCGGAGAATTTAATTCGACGAGAAAAGCTTGGACGTGTAAACAAAAAACAACAAAAAAACCAATGTTGTAATCACAGAGCTATACCATTACGTTCATAGACGCAAATAAATGCCAATCGGTGAGAGGCACACCAGAAATTAAACCTGCGTTTCCGGCGCTTACATACTTGGAATTAACTTATTTTATTTTATTTATCTTTTCAAAGAGGTTGTCTTCTGCATCAAAATTTCATGTTATTTAAAAATCTTAACACATTCTTGCGGGAAACGAGAAAACTCGTCATAATCCTTTTTACAGTAAGACGCGGGAGACGAGTTTACTCGTTTTGTTGCACAATGCGGTAAGGAGCGGGAAACTTGTAAACAAGGGGTTCTAAATGGGTGCGGGGTCATGTGTTTTCTATTGTCGGCGGTACCCGATCTATCTACCTGTCAATATAATGAGTTTGAAACACAACAAAAAAATAAAATCGTTGACGCGTATGTTCCGCTCACAAACTACGCAGTGAAACGCGGTACATGTGCAAGTTTTGCAATGTGCCCCTGCATAAAGGAAAGTGTTTCGAACAGTATCACACATTGAAGCACTATTAGGTTATATATTTTTTTATATGTTTTGAAAATTTCTAAATAATCTTGTAATTTTGTATGAATAAATTTCGATATGTTATTTCGATTTTGAAATACTGTTTTTTTCTATGATTCTCAAGAAAGTAGAAAGTTTATGTTCATAAAAAAAGGAATTACACATACATTTCTAAGTAAATAAATAGAGACATCTTTTTAAAGTAAAACACTGAAAGTTTCTTCAAAAATATCAAATAGATCATAAGATATGAATATTTTGTGGAAAGTTTAATTTTGGCGCTAAAATTTAAAAAACCACCCGCGCTTCGCTCCCAATTTGACGTTAAAATGACCGACAATATAGTGTTAATAGGTATATTAAATGTTTGTGCTCACTAACTAAACTAACTAACCATCACGCCGTTTCCGCCAAACAACTCGGTTTTGGCATGCACTCCTTGCCTCAATCACATTCGTACATCGTCTCATACACACTCTTCTATTATTCTGACTTTTGAAATGGCCCGACTCGAGTATCTGATTCCCTTGATGGTGCCATGTTCTCCTTGAGCTTCCCTGACTTCTACCACTCACATTTGCGTTATATATTCCCAAGTGTCACTTTCCTAATCGTTTTTTGAATCTTCACATTTTTCACAAGATCATATATGGTTTTACCACATCGCCTCAGGGATCTCATTTCTACATCACTCAGTCTACTTTTATCCTTCCTCTTCCTTCCAGTTTCATGCATCACTAGCATACATCAGGGTAGGTACCAGCACTCCATTGTGGATTGTTAGCTCCTCTTCTTTTGACAACTTTCTTTTGTTAGCGCCAACTGCGTTTAGTCCTCCATTAATGCAGTTATCTGCATTTACCCTTCTTTCAATATCTCTGTCAGCCTTCCCATCTCTCTAGAACATACTTCCTAAATACACAAACTCATCAACCTGTTCCAAGTATTCCTCATTCATACCTATATTGTACACTGTTTACGTACACTCTTTCAAACACCATTACTTTAGACTTGCTTACATTCATCATTAACTCATTCTTGATACATACTTCGTTCACCCTAGAAACGAGAGACTGTAGATCTTTCATACTGTTAGCAATCAGCAGACAACAGGCAACATACTTTCAGATTACTCAAATTTGCGCCCAATCCCACCACTTCCAATTCATGCATACACTAATGAAATTCGTATTCACTCCATACTTGGACAACACCTTCCATAGATTTTTATATTTAGAGATACGTCTTGGTCGTATGCTTTTTGTGGATCTACAAAGGCACAGAAAAGTTTCTGGCTTTTCCAGAAACTTCTCGGTGAGCATAGGCAATGAGAAGATCTGGTCCATGCACCCTCGAAAAGTATCGATAACGATTAAGATTGTTATTATTAGTGGCAGGTGTGTTTATAGAGAGTGGTAGAAGAAGTCGGACTTTTATCTACTTTCTATAAATATAATATGCATGTATTACACAGACATAGGAATTAATAGACGAGAAGATGATGGCGAGGGGTAAAATCAACTGTTGAAGAACGAAGGGGGTGAAGCTGACTGTGATTCGTCAATAAATCAATCTGACAGTAAATAGGCATCTCGCATTATAATATCACCATTTACTTCTTAAAAGTAAAATCTGCTTTTGAATGAATAGACATTTTTACATGGGAGCGCAAATTACTCGCCACGTTATGAACAAATTTGCGAAGTCCAAATTCGGCAAAAAAATTCGGTTCTATTTTCAGAGTTGAATATTTCGTTTAACTATTTAGTTAAGACACTTTTATAAATGTTCATAATTTACTTCCCAGCAACCAACCAGCTTTGTGTTTCGCGTCCAGACGTTTCTCGATGTGATAGTATAATATGTTTCTAAAACTGATCTATATTATACGATGTGAATATGCTTAAAATAAAGTAAAATAATGCTTATATATGGAATGTAATACGAAAATTGGGTTTATTCTCTTTTTCACATCTATTTTTACAAGTTTTCATAGTACAAGTCAACATTTAGCCGTGTTATTTCGTAAAATGAACCGATGATGCCTCGACCATAGTTCGCACAAGAATGATGACGTCACGTTTTCAAATTTCACTTGAGGCCATACGCGAGCACAGCCGGCTCCAATGGAACCGGTATGAGGAGTGGGGATAATACGCTTTTAATCACTTAGGGCAGGTCTACTAATATTCATATGTCTATGATGTATTATGTGTATATATAAACCTTTTGGAAGAAATTCTCTAAACGTGAAAACCCTATCAAAACACGTTTAGTATTTTAAAAGAACTAAGCGCACAAACAGACAGACGGGGACAGCGAAATTATTTTATACTATTTAGAGATGAAAACTAAAGAAGGAGAAAGCGCAACCCAAAAACTTCGTAAAAATATTGTTGATTGTTTTTGATTGAAAAAATGTCACCGGAGACTAAAAATACTTCTAATTGAATTTAACTTTTGTTTCAATTTGAAATGGAAACTAACCAACTTCCCGACATGTGATCGAGCTGAGACTATAGATACACTCGTTGTCGATGACAATGCATTCTATTAACTTTTGGTGGCAATCACGCACACACACGCGGTCATACGTATATTTCTGATATTCATGACATTACTGCAGTTAATATACGCAATAAATGTCGGTCTTATCCAATAGGTATTTGGTTGGGGTGTTAGAGTAGTCGACTCCAGTTTCTGGGCAGGAAGGTTCAATCCACAGTAAAACCATTTTTTTGTTTGCTTGAAAAGACATTTGAAAATTGATGATTTTACTAATATTTGATAAATATTTTTTAATGAATACTTTGAGACATTTAATGAAGGTACCTGCCTATTGTATTTATCGAGCATTACCCCCGAGATTTTAAATTTTACCCCACTTAGGGTAATTTACCTATAACATAATCCTCATTAATTAATCAACTGTGTAAAGTACTATCGGATCTCATAAAATATTGAAATGCTAATTAGTCCCTAGTAGCTAGTTACGAGATAATCCGGAAGATTACATCCCTACTACGTAAACCACCCTTCGCAATACTTGGATACCCACCCAGCGCGATGTAAACTCCTTTCGAACGGGGGGAAAAGTTCGGCGGCGGGACTCGTTATGACGTGGAGGGCATTAACGTAGAGTACTGTATTACTGCAAGAGATAGCTCTCAGTTAGACGTTTAAAACCAAAACTTCCTGAATAAAAGGCCCATACAGACAGCCAAGATGGCCGCCGACCTTGTTCTTTTATAAATTCTTAGATGGTGGTTCTTTATTTAAACTTTTTTTAAAACTATTAACATGTAAGAACAGTGTTAGAATCTCGCGAAAGTTCGGCGACACGACTGGTGTGACGTGGGAGGGTATTAACCCTTCGGGCCTCGCGACTCGGCTTGACATTTTAAAACAAATAGATTCACTTTTTTGCGTATTTTGACCACTTCATGCTTTTAAACGAGTCACGCTCGCGCGCTAATTGCGTTCCAATTTCTGCTAGCCCGAATCCGGTTCCGATTTGCACCGTTCTATTTTTAGCTAAGACGAGTAACGCTCCTGAAATGAGAAATATATTTTAAGCATTTTAAATATTACACTAAATTGAATTATTCATTTTTCTTAATTTGAAAAAAATTACATATTATGCTTAAATTGTTATATTTTAATTGAAAAATGTATAAACTTTGAATAAAACATTAAAAAAAAAACCTGATTTTTTGAAAACTTTTTATTAAAAAACCCTATCATTAAATGGTAAATAAAATACGGCGTTTGAAAGACGCTTTTATTATATATATTTTAGTATAATATATTTTAGTATAATATATATAATATAATATATAGTATAAATGACGTATTATTAAAATTTTGAAAGTAAATATAGTTAATGTTTTTAATGTCGCTAACCGATGGTTTTTATCGTGTAACTGTAATTAGTACTTTATGCGAAACTAAAAAAGATATTTAATTAGACAAAGGTATTATACAAGTTACTGTAAGGTATTATACAAGCTGTCATAACCTTAAATTAAATATACCATTCCTGAGAGAAAGTCTAATTATATCCAATTATGTCCTTTTTTTATTAGTAATAAAAAGATACATGATTTACATTACACAATATTGAATATAGTACAGTTTTTAACTACATAATATAAGTATTTGATGTACCCCCATAAATAAGCAGGGCTTGTGTGTATGGGGGTGTTGTTATATTGGTTTATATTTGATATGATTCAGTTCAACTGTTCGGAATACTTTTTAAGGTGGCTTTTGAATTCGTTTATATTTGTATTCATGTTTCTAATTTTTTCTGGTAATGAGTTAAAAAATTTAACTCCGAGATATTCATGGTTGAACTGTCCTATTGTTTTTATTACATTTATATATACGTCCTAAATCCTGTATCTAAATTTCGCTAATAAACAATTTGTTAATGTTAATTAAGTGTTAATCTCAAGTGACCTACCAGGTGAGTATGATACTTAATGTAGCTAAATGTATATTTTCACAAAATTATTTCAAAAATTTTGGAACGTCTATGGCAAACTTTTATATGCAAACTGAAAGCGTGGTGTTCTCTCTTTCTAATACTGTTTAAATCAATATATCTCACCGTAATACAAAATGAGTTAGCACGAATTTTATGAATTCGTATCAGGTTAGAAGAGAAACATAAAAAAAAAATAAGTGTATGTTTTGAAGTTTGGGAGAAATATCTCCCAAAATTGCTCTAGGGGTTAAAAACTAGAGAGAGTCTAAACTCAATCATATTTTCTTTTTTGCGAAATTATGTGAATTTGGATCTGCGGAATATTCCCATTTTGCAACACCACAACATCGAATCATTTCACATCTCCGTGCGATCTATAAATTATCTACTAAGTTCTAATTCTTAAAGCCTTGACGAATCTACGCAAGTATGTTAAAAATCACGGGATATTATGTTAGTAAATCTAGTTCGTTAATAAATAACGCTTTCTTGAAAACAGAAAAGCGCAGACCCTTGAAATACCACGAAATCGAACTTTACTTGAAAATATTAAACTTGAGAAATTTAAACAAAAGAAATACACATCCATATAAATAAAAATGTAAACGTTTGTTTGTTCAAAATCTTAAATCTCCTAAAGTACTCCACTGCTTTGAAATGCTGACACAACATTTGATTAGACGTGTTTTTATATATATCTATAATATAGATGTCACCTGTGACTGGTAAAAACATGCTTTAAAAAAAAAAAAAAAACAGCGCCATCTGTTGGACGTAAAAGCAACACGCGCAATTGTTTCAATATCTGAACAGACAGACTGAGCCATAGCAACGCGTGGAGTGGTAAAGCTAGTTTCAAATATAGAAATAAAATAATAAATCAGTAACAATTTTGAAAATGTTATATTAAAATTCAAAACAATCACTCACAGACTCACAACCGAAATTAGTATGTTCGATGATTTTCTAGCTAGGTAAGTTTACCTGGGGGAAGGCGATGAGTAAATCAAATGAGTAATTCAAAGTATTATTATTAAGTAGAAGTGGCCCGCAGACTCGTGAAAGAAGAAGAATATAAAAAAAAACTAGCTCAAACGAAACGGGATTTGCGACTTTACTTTCCCTTTACCACCTGCCGCCCGATCTTTCACTGCAGTACGTTCCTTATAATAAATACGTGCAATTGATTCAGTACGCGCCGGTTATTGTGATCAAGTCTGCCTACGATGACTTTGAGCACAATAAGCGTTAGTGAGCACTGTTGAGCCCATACGATTTGAAAACAACTTAGACGGATTCAATTAAGAGTATCAAACCATACATTAACCCTTCAGTACTTTCATCACATTTGTACAGTTTGCAATGTTTTCTGTGTATTTAAATGCGCTACGTACATCTTATTTTTTTGAATTTTCGTTAAAACAAATACTGTTTTATTACTGAACTTGCAAATTAACGTTGAAATTTTATGAATTATTAAAATTCTGTGAAACATCTGGTCCTAAACAAAAAAAAATCATTCTCTGTGATTAGTCGTGGATTCTATGTCATAATGACGTTGTAGCCAATTGGAACCAGTTTGCGATTTTGTCAAATCAATAATTCTGAATCAAAATTTTAAAATTACACATTTTTAGTACAATGATCAGAATTTAAACCTTCCACCCATTTTTTTGTGAAAATACCACTAAAATTGGGACTTAATATTAAATTTATATTAGGTAGGGGCATATTCCCTAGTGCACATCACTAGTCACGAGTGATGGACCTTCAACTTCTAAGAGAAATAATAAGTAATACGGGCGTATCATATTACTGACCGCTAGATACGACACATGTAATTAACACGTATCGTCTCGCCACTTCTACTTGCCGCGTCCCATGTAAACTTACAACGTGAGCATATAATACGGGCTTATTATCAGAAATGCATTAATATGCACATCACGATTACATATTTCAATTTAGCTACACCAGAAGAAAGACACGAGCGGGAAAGGACCAATGTCTTTAGCCGTGTTGTCGGGGTCTGAATAGCCAGATACACCCAAATCTTCCTATTTCTTATCTCCTTCAACAACACCCCAGAATTGGTTAAGACACGGGCTTCACTGAATCCAGACAGTCGGGACTCTTGTGCGGTATTCAGAATCTATATAATACTAGTGGACCTGGGCAGACGTTGTCCTGCCACAGACCGCCTTCTATGTACACCGCATTTTATATAGACATTTGACATACATAGAATGGTGACCGGATATCTCATCAAAATGACAGTTCAACACACTTAAAGAGTGATATAAAGTCATGAAAAGTGAAGAAGTGATTTGTTTCATCACTTTTAATGACTCCATATCACTTTTTAAAGGTGTGTTTAATTGTCATTTTGATGAAATATCATGGAACCACATGGAATACATGCGCAAGTCACATCCATCGCAGATATTGTTTTTACGTTTCATTTGATAATTTCAGAAGATTATGATAATTATTCAGTACAATAGAAAATAAGTAAAACCAACCACACACATTCCCAAAATTTTATTGAAATCGGTTGGGCGGTTTCGGAGATAAGCGGGTACGAACACTTAATTTGCCACATTATTCAATAAAATCATAACCGAAAATGGGTTCGTAAGTAGGAGATCTTTACATTATTTTTTTCTGGGCTTATAAAAAGACTTATCTTAAAAATACTCGATTATTTCAAAGGCCAAGATGTATTCTACTCGCAGTATTTAATTAAAGCATCTGAAACATTTCTAGGCGACCAAATTTTCAAACCAAAAACACATGATTTTGAATTACTACGTATGGCATCGACTTAATGACTTTATATAACTTTTTAAAGGTGTGTTGAATTGTCACTTTGTCGAGTTATCGCGAACCACAAATTATATATTTTAAGTTATGAGGGTAACGAGAGTGGGGATTGGAAGAAGAAGAGAAAGACGAAGGTTAAGAAGTTATTCAGATCTGTTCACCAAACACTGCAAAATCCATATCAAACAACGTTTCGATTCTGAATGGTGATCTTTCACCAGGGAGATACTAGAGCAGAGGTTCCTAAAGTGGTCTATATGGACCCCCAGGGGTCGATATCGGCTTGCTGGGGGTCTATGTCAGCGAGAAAAAAATTTGGGGGTCCACGAGATTCAAATGGGGGTACATACGAGCGGACCCCCATTTACCTCAACTCAATATTTAGGAGTTCCGTAAATGACACAATACACCTAACACAAATAACACAGTTTACGTAATACTAATAATAGACTGAGAAATTACTTTTTTGATATTTGTGCGTTTATATATCGTAAAGTTGTTTATTGAGGTATATAAATAGAGTCTACGTTCCTTTTCTCGTCAGAATTAATAATATATTGAACAAAAACATTCCACATTGGAAGCCGCTAATAATCGTAGTTCCCCAACTTGTTTTTGAAAAACGTCCAGGGTAATAATGACGTTCAACATTTAGATGTACTTCACACAGACTTCAAAACTAAGTTTGAGGACATTTTGACTATGGAAATGGAATGTTGAAGAATCGGATATCCTATGACAAGAAGAACTAATCGAAATAAGCCAGCTACATAAATAACTTAAGGGGCAGTTCTGCAGGGCCAGCTACAGAAAGAAATTCCCGTTGCTTATCCTGCTCCATTTTCATTTGGTGTAATACCTCACAAGGGCGCTGTCTGCACAATGCAAAAACAGAGGAATTATATCGCCACCCGGTTGTAGGGCAGGCAATCTTTATACGAAAAAAATAAATGTATATCATATGGGACGTTAATAGTTTTAGAAAAATTCAATATTCGGCAGGCTTTTTCGGTTCGGTATACTGAAAAAAAAAAATTGGCAAGTGGTCTACGGGGCAAAAAAGTTTGGGAACCTCTGTGAGTATCAACCGTTTTGGTAATTGCTGTATTATGTATTTCATTAACGTTGCAAAATGTACTTCATACCTCTCGTAAGGGACGTTCATCGTCCCCTTGAATACACCAATCATGTATTCATTGCCACACTAAAAGGGTTTCGTGCCAGACTGCAAATAATATTACTATTCTAGCAACTAACTGCTCTAATGCTACGTATACATACGCGAGCCGAAATTCCGAACTGAACCTAAACTTATTTAAAAATAACTGAGTAACAGCAAATGGCGCGAAACGCCGCTTGCAGTTGCTTTGTTCCTTTCCCATAATTAGAGGCTCGGTTCGCGTTTAGGTTCGCAAATGTATACGTACCATTATAACAACAAAAAAACTTACTGTGTTGTGTTTTTATTGTAACGTCAGATAACGTTTCTCAAGGGATTAGTCATAATAATTATGACTTCATTATAGTCCTAACAACGAGAGATTATAAATTATTTTACAAGCAATAATTATTCACCTGAAACACTCATCCACATTGAAAAATCTCCTGATAAAAGATACATGACGCCAACGGGACTCGAACCCGTGTCCCTTCGATTTCCGGTCGACAGCTCTGACCACTGAGCTATGGCGGCTTATCTCTTATCCGCGAAATAATTCAATATATACTAGTGTTTCATTCAACAATTACTGCTTGTTACATTGTTTTTTTTTTCACCTGAAAACAACCAACTTTATTTTATATGAGAAAGGCATTGTAAGTGCTAACTCTCTCACTAGATGGCGTCGAGAGAAATTGTCTACATTTTTAGGTGAAATACTAGAACTTGTCAAATATTAATTTTTTTTTTTTTTTGGTAAACTAATGTTTAAGACAAGATTTTTTATGCATAGCAAAATGTTAGGATATAATTTTGATCATAGATTATAAATGTAAGGATATAATTTTGATCATAGATTATAAATGTTAGGATATAATATTGCTCGTCCAGTTCATTCGACTATTCAAATTGATAGGCCAGTCAATCAGGGAAAGAGGGAAACAACAAACCAAGTGCGAGGAGCGTGGGAGGCGGTGTGACCGTTTTATAGTATACAGACAACTCGCATTGTAATATCAACAATCAGTAAACGAAAATAAAATCTGCTTACGAAATACCAGTTCTTTATACAATGGTGCGCAAATTGCCGGCTGCGTAAAAACTAAAAATCTTATTACCAAAAATGTCAATGCTGTAAAATTTTGTTTTATACTGTGCACATATACGAGGAATTTGGGAATTTTTTAGAATATTTGTGGGTGTTTCTACTTCTTGTGGTAAATAAAATAAATCAGATTGTCGGGTTGATCTAGACGGAATATAAAGATTTATTAAATTGGTAAGTTCTGGCGAGTTTAGACCATTATTTAGGATTTTAAACAATAAGATTTGATCAAAAATTAGACGTCGTGTTTGGAGGGAGTTAAAATTATGAAATTTAATGGATGCGGTATAATTTGAGAAGTGTAAGTTTAGTTTATAATTTATTTGTTTAAATTTTTTTTTTGAATTCTTTCTATTCTTTCAATATCGGCTTGGTATAAAGGAGTCCTTATTTATTATGATGTCATCACACCACATACGTCGCTGGTAGTAGTATTTTGCGGTCGTCCTATCTGCACGAGTTTGACCACAATGTCCTGGTTAAAAAATGGGACACAGGTGAATTTATTAAAATATACAAATATAATAAATAAATAATGGCGACAAGTATATTTACGAAACTACATAATATTATTTACAAACAATATGTATATTAGGCCTATGTAGATTTCTTATCTCCATAAATATCCCTAACCGCAAGTTTCCCCGTGACAGTGATGCACAACCACAGACCAGCCAATCAGGAAAATGGGAATAAACCAAGCTGCGCGGAGCGCGGAATCGACGTGACCGTCCCCATATCCATGATTTGTCGATAAATGAATCCGACAGTATACAGGTAACTCGCATTGTAATATCACCATTCGGTCCTCAAAAATAATATCTGCTACGAATTACCTATCAGGTAAGTATGGTACTATATGGAGTGTCGCAAGGCTCTCATCTAGGGCCCATTTTGTTTATAATATTCATAAACGACATTGTTGATGTATTTACTGATATAAACGTTCTACTGTTTGCCGATGACATGAAACTTTATAAAGAGATTAACCACATTAATGATTGTATTACACTTCAAACTAACTTGAGATACCTTTTTTAATGGTGCTCAATCAACAAATTAGCATTAAACATAAATAAATGCCAGTTCATTCATTTTTCCAAAATAAGTAATCCTATTTTTTTTCAATATTCATTAAATGATGAAAATTTAATTTGTGTTCATAAAATTATTGAGGCATTATGTTCGACAGTAAACTCACCTTTGTATGTCATATATATTATCAACAAGGCCATAAAGACTCTTGGCTTTGTTTTGAGAGCTGCAAAAGATTTCAATAATTTAGGAACATTTATTATGTTATATAAAACCCTTGTCAGATGCCAACTCGAGTATAACTCTACGTTATGGTCTCCATTTTTCAATATTCATTCAGATAACATTGAAAAGATTCAACGGAAGTTTCTAAGGTTTATAAATTGCATATTCCTATACAAAACATAAATTACAATTACCTCTTGGATAAAATGTCTCTATTGAAACTTTCAGAAAGAAGAATAAGCACAGATTTAATACTGTTACAAAGAATACTACATTTTAAAATTGACTGTCCCGAATTCCTTCAATGTATCAATATCCATGTTCTCAAAAAATCATGCCGACATTTCTTACCTTTTTACTTCAATAACACCAGGACACTAGTTTACCAAAATTCTCCGATTCCGAGACTTCACAATCTCGGAAACAAATATTCTGATCTGGGTGATTTATTTCATTTGAAAACTAATCAGTATAAATGTTGTATATTCACTTTTATTCTTCTAGACACAAATAGACCTATTTACCCATATAACTTCTCCGCTTCTACTATTTTGTTTTGTTGAATCTTTTAAATGCAATTATATGCGTGAGGATTCATTTTTGCCATTATGTTTATATTCTTCTTTATTGTATTAATTTTTAAGTGTTTACTCTGATACAAAATGCTTGTATTTTTTTGAAGAAAAGCCCACTAGGGCGTGTAATAAATAAATAAATAATTTGATTGGCATTGGCACGTACATAATTTGATTGGCACGTGAATTCAAAACTCCCCATTTGAACGTTGGTAGTTTTAATTTTGACGATTCACCACAAAAACATCAAATAATAGTATTATAATTTTAATTGCACTTATATGGCTGTTTATAATGTTTTCAGAAGACAATGGATATTCAATTTCGATGTGATTATTAAATACAAACCATCAAACATTGATTTCTAGCTTGTGACCTTTTGTAATTTCATCACAAAAGCGAAATAATAATCCTTGCTCCATTATTTTATGACAGAGACGAGATGAAACTGTCAGACGGTAAAAATAGAATTAGTCTCAGCGCTAGGGAGCATTAGAGAATTCTCTCTGTCAAGGAAATGCGATTCAACTGAAAAGTAAACTATTAAGTCTAATAAAACATATATATTTTATACATAAATTAAATACTTTCTTTACACCACTTTTTAATCATTAATACTCTTCGTTTCAAAGCCAATGGCTTCTTGGTCAGGACAATGAAAATTAACTAACTAATTAACCATCGCAGGGGTAGGCAGAGGGGACGGACCGCAAAATAACTCGGTCTCGGCACACACTTCTTGCCTCATTCACATTCCTACATACTCTTCTATTATTCTGACTCTTGACATGCCCGACGGGCATCCCCGACTTCTGCAACCATTCACATTTGCATCATGTATTCTCCTTACACGCCTTTCTACGCTCATTCGCTCTACATGCCCAAACCATCTAAGCGTCCCTTTCCTAATCTTACTCTTTACGCTTACATCAACCTTGCACTCTTTGCGGATCTCCACATTTCTCACACGATCATGCATGGTTTTACCACACATACGCCTCAGGGATCTCATTTCATCAGCATTCAGTATACTTTCATCCTTTCTCTGCAAGTTCCATGCCTCACTGCAATACATCAAGGTAGGTACCAACACTCCATTGTGGACTGCTATCGTCGCTTCTTTAGACAATTTGAAAATTAACGAATTTAAAAATGTACAAGTACAGACAAATAAGTACACGTAGACAAAATTTTATATTTCTTGAAAAGTGATTAATTATTTATTATTACCAAAAAATAGTAAAGTATTACATTTATGTAAGTACATAATAATTTATTATTTTATAAAATACCTCATTTATGTAAAAATCGAAAACTTTTAAGATTTAACATAAAATAATCAAGGAATAACTAAGATGTATAAATTTAAAAAAAAACATTAAAATGAATAATATTATCAATATAGGTATCAATGCGAAAATGAATTTAAGAAATTGCTTTTTAAAAAAATATTTGGTTATTAATAATATTTGATTGACTCTCAACACTTTCGTAGTTTAATTAATTGATTAATTTTATATAATATGTATTTTTTTAAACCTTTATTTATTTATTTGTTTATTTAACGCCCAGAGGGCTTTTACGTGTACGTGGTACAATTTTGATGACATACAATTTTCAATCATAGGAAAGAAATAATAAAAGTAAAAATACATGGAAGAAACAAAAACATAAATTAAAAAAAACACAGCGATTTGACTGCTTTACAAAAATACAACTTCTATTTAGGAATAGTGTTGGAATAAATCTGTTACGTAATCCACAAAATTCGCAAAGTTAATAAATATTAAATATATCGACATCACCTAAGTATTGGTTTCCCATAGTGTGAAACCGTTGTATTGGGGAGTTCGCAATGTAATTGCGCTTATGTGTGTTGCAGTGGAATAGTGTATTTTGTCGTGTTGTTATTGTAGGTATATAAAATTAGAACCACGACGTATATTTTTTTTGATACATTAGAATTATTATTTTATAATGTGAGCCTCACTGGGTGCCTTACCCGCGCTGAGGCCCCTGAGATATAATACTTGTTCTAGCAGTGCAAATTTTATGACGCCAGATCGTTTCTAACCGTTCAATAGATTTTTACTGCTTTACGCAAACAGACTTTTATTATAGTTATAATGTCTTAAAACCAGAGATGTGCAAAATGGGTACCTACCCAAAACCATTTGAAATGCAAAATGGAAATGCGTCATAACTTTTCCATTTGAAAATGCAAAATGGTTTTTAGAAAAGCATTTCAAATGCAAAATGCAAAATACCTATTTTCAAAATGAAAAAAAAATTATTAAAGAAACGCATTATATTATCCGAGTCTCAA
Source organism: Hesperophylax consimilis (assembly GCF_061612785.1). Lineage (NCBI taxonomy): Eukaryota > Metazoa > Arthropoda > Insecta > Trichoptera > Limnephilidae > Hesperophylax > Hesperophylax consimilis. The sequence goes on along the minus strand of NC_142865.1, from coordinate 3,126,693 downwards.
AATTCTTTCAGTGAGAGCAATTCTGTGATACAAAATTATATTTCAGCACATAAATAACCCCTTATATATAAACAGGCTAGAACACAATCATAATACTCGTTTTAACTTTAATGAAGGACATATTGTACCTAAGCATACAAATAAATATGGACAAAGAACGTTAAAGTATATGATTCTCAGTTGTTTTAATATTTTACCTGCTGAAATTAAAAACTGTGCCCAAAACAAACAATTGGTAAACTTACTGAAGACTTGGCTAACTAAAAGAATTAATTTGTATTAGCTTACAATGATATATTATTCTAAAGACTTGTTATTTATGTTTTTCATCATTTTCTTTTGCTATATTTCTGTAAAATTTCAAATTTTTTGTTTTACATATTTGTAAAAATGTAACTGTAAACTCACTAAAATAAGATCAGGACTTTTTGAAGTGAAACTTCTTTACGCGCGTTATGCAATTTCGAGGACCGGAGTAAAACCAACTCATGACCGTCATGAAAAACCGTGATCATTTCGCTATAGGAGCCTAGCCAATATTATATAACTACTTTAGGTCACTCTCCAAACTCAGCTTCGCGGTCTAGAGGCAGAGCGCCCGATTGTCGTCGTGAAGAACCGAGGTTCGATCCCCGCTTTAACTATTTTTTTTTCTTTTTGTAATTTTTTTAATAATAATTTTTTTTAAAGTGATAAAATGCTCTCGTGCTGCGACTTTTAGATATTTTGACTATATGATATTTTGGTCGAAATATAGCTTACAAATCGAGAAGTTAGAGTCGCTCGGTATTTTGATTAATTATTGTTTTTTATCAACGATTTGTAATAATGTAGTAAAAAATTACATAAATTTGTTAATTTACCTTTACTTTAATTTACGGTACCTATATGATATTTTGGTCGAAATATAGCTTACAAATCGAGCCGGTAGAGTCGCTCGGTATTTTGATTAATTATTATTATTATTTTGAATCATTAAAATTACTAATCAAGGCCGATAACGCCGCGTCGCGCGAAATATCCTATCTAGAGGCAGAGCGTTCGACACTCGTTATGCAGGACCCGGGTTCGAATCCCATATTTTTATAACTTTTAATTTTTTTTTATCATATGCCACTTATAAATATGTCAATAGACAGAAAAAAAGAGAGAATGAAATGAAAAGAGAGAGAGAAGAATAATAAAAGTTTCACTTCCGTCGTGCGTAGGCTTGCCACACACTGTATTTTTTTACCTTATATTTGTAAAGTGTATAATAAAAAATACAAAAATCACAGAAGAATTAAAATGTACACCTATATGAAACCAAAGGTTCCACAAGCAATTTAATAAAAAAGAGATTTTTTTTATTTATTTTTATATGAAACGACAAAAAGTGAGGTGACAGTAATATTTATAACACATTTGTCTAATGTGTTTTTCAGTCATTTTGGTTCGGTGTTTAGACGAAAAAATGTAAGGTGAGCCATTTTTAAAACATTTTTATGTTTGATTACAAAATTTTATTATTTCAAAAATTATAAGTTTATTTAATGTATTTATAATAATACAATTTAAAGGCGTATTTTATCATCTTTCAAAAACAGTTTTTCGTTTTCTAATAAGTTCAGAAATATCCCATTTTTGGATTTTATTGTAAACCGGAAATACACACAATTCTCTGACTTTCTGACAGCATCTTTAAGAAATATAATGGTCAATATGCCAGAGGCCTAAGACTCAGTGGTCTAGAGCACCTGACCGGACATCAGACGGTGCGGGTTCAATTTCCGTCGGCGGCATTTATTTTTACTCGGAGATATTTTCAATTTGTATGGATATTTCAGGCGACTAATTATTGCTTATAATTATTTGTTATCCTTTGTGCTTTGTATAAAAACCTTGTCTTATAAACATTAGTTTATCATTAAAAAAATAAGAATAAAATTATGAAAACCCAGGTGTCTCTAAAAATCCTAGCAGTGCAAAGAACAATTTCATCCAACATTCTCAATGAAGTTCTACAAGCTATCTGAATATGAGCATGAAATGTCAGCCTACTATCAAATACATATTATAATTCCAAGATCCTTTATGGTGGAGACAATGTTTTAAACATGGCAGATATGATATGACCTAGTGAACGACAATATTAAAAATTTAGATAATGTTTACTCCAGCCAACAATTATTTTATATGAGTATGTCTGACTGGAGTCAAATGCAGTCTTCTAGAGTTTGTATTTCTAACAATAGTGTTAGGTCATCAGCGAAGAGAAGATAACCTAGATTGCAGAATAACTACTGAAATATCATTTATAAATATGGAAAAGGGGAGTGGACATAAATTAGGACCCTGGGGTACTCCGCACTACAAAAAAATAATGGATAAATTGAACTCAATCTGATTCCTTTACTCCAGGCAACAATTATTCTAAAAGGGTATGTTTGACCAGAGTCAAATGCAATCTTCTTAAGTTTGTATTTCCAAGAATAGGGTATCTAGTGATTTCAATAATCTAAATACTGTAAAAACATTATATATGTCACTAGTAAGGAGTCATGTAGAATACAATTCCACGGTTTCGTCCCCAAATTATGAGGTTCATTCACATGCAATTGAAAGAATCCAAAATAAATTTTTAAGATATGTAAATTTCAAAATGGGCATTCCTAGAGAAAACCTAAATTACGATAACGTACTTTGTTCATTAAATTTAATAAAATTATCTGATCGCAGAATTATTTCCGATTTAACCTGTTTGTATAAAATCATTAATTCAATGTTTGATACCCCTGATTTATTATATGTAATCTCTTTTCATACTCCAAGCAGGTCAGTTAAAAGACAGTACCTACCATATTATTGTAGTAATTCTATATCAACGTCCCAATATCACACTCCTATCAAATACTCCAATGTTGTTGATATATTTAGTACATCAATTTCAATATATAAGCATACCCTATTGAAGTTTTTTTCATCAAGTAGTAGAATATTTTAATGAAGGTATTTAATTTGATTTGACTAATTTTGTCAACTGAAACAGAAATGGATTTTTTATGTTTTGTGCCTGCATGCTGTGTAGATCAAGTTGAGTGATATTTTGACTTTATATTTATTTTTCTGCAATTGTTTTAAATAGTCGCCTGCACTATTTTCATGTATAAAATCGTAAATATTTCCTCTATATATGTATGTAAAAGCCTTAATAGGCGTGACATAAATAAATAAATACTGTTAGGTCATCAGCGAAGAGAAGACCCCTAGATTGCAGAATAATTTATGAAATTTCGTTTATAAATATGAAAAAGAGGAGTGGACCTAAATTAAAGCCCTGGGGTACTCCATACTCTGATTGTATAAAAAAATAAATTGGATGTTAAACTTCATGAGATAAATTTTAGCAGCATTTTGTATCTTCTTTGAAAATTGCAGGTTGACTAATAACCGATAATGTTGATAAAAACCTTTATTATGTTAATGTTGACAATTTTAAGGTTGTCATGCTAGCAGTCCTCCAGGGTTGGACCATTATCGCAAAATATAAAAAATTACATAACACATTAACTCCATATAGGAGTCATGTGATCTTTGCGGATGGGTCATTTTTAGAAAAGGAAGGAGTGAACTTGTGTCTGGAAGAGACTGTTGTTGTAGGAATGACGAGACAGGCCGGCAAATCATTCCACAGCGGGAGCTTTCGAAGGTAAGAATGAGTCACAGAGCCGACCCGATTCATTATGACAAATGTTAGGTGCTGAAGGAATCAATGATGATCATTTCTCAAAGCATCTTCCATTCTCCAACAAGGACAGTATTGCTACATAGATGGTTGTTACCTTGGTGATGTTGGGTGTCCTGGCCTTCTGCGGAGCGGCCGTCTGCGGGGGCACCTGATCCCCGGTGGTGACGTGGTCCGCCGCCAGCGACTCGGGCACCGTCTGCAGCGTCGTCCTCATGGTGGCGGACATGGCCTCCCCAGCGCCCACCAGCTCGACCGGACTAGCACCGCTGCCCAGGGGCGAGCACTTCATGTGAAGGTTGACACGCCTCTGCACGCCGCACTACCAATCCATAACAGTCCGGCCAACCGGTTGAAGCAACTACAGTCAATCGGTCGATTCCATGCGCCAAACTAACTGAACTTAACTGACCAACAGTCCATAACAATTGCACAAACTTATAATACAATCAATCCGTTGATTCAGAAGTTAGAGCAACCAACAAACAAATGTCCATAACAATCTGGCCAACTAGTTGAAACAATCAATTGATTCCATGCGGGTGAATCTCAGATGACGGAGTAAAAAATTAACACCAATATTTAGGAATCAGTCTTTCGAACGGACTAACGGAGAAGCAACCGACGAACTACCGTCCATAATTCTCACAACTGAAGATGATAATAAGAAACGAGCGATCGATGAATATTAACGAATCGAGTCTGACACAAACGATTGCACAAGAACACTAGATTAAATATTACTTAATTCTGTCTCCAGACGATACGGGGATGTCACAACTTGAGATTAAGGTAATAAAAAGGAGAGATTTTAAGTGGTTATTTCTGATTTTTTTGTATTAAGTAACGTGCCGCAGATATGAACGTTTGTTTTTTACACTTTACGGGCAGATGTGTGGCGTGCTGAATCCAGAACGCTGAAATGGTTCAGAAGTCAACAGTTACCAGGAACTATCTGAAACAAAATTAAGCCATATTAGTGAAAAATACATTTGTTATACATAATTATATACAGGAGATGGAGGGAAAGAAGAAAACTTAGTAATTTTTTATTAAAAAAAAGTAATTTTTTATTAAAAAAAAATTTAGTAATTTTTATTAAAAAAAATGGTGACATGTGGTGAAAATAAAATAATAAATTTTTTATTAAAAAAAACGTTACCGGACAGCAAAGTGCCCATAACATTTTTTACTCCAAATGTGCTAAGGAATAGCTGGTTAAAGTTTGTCGGGTACGTGCCGATACACCCTGTATATATATATATTTATTTTTTCTATTAATTTTTTTTTACAAAATATAACATATTATAGCTTACATATTTATGCACTCTCCTACAAAAGCTGACGCTTGTGGTTAGGAGAGGACAACTTATTAATAACTTTAAAATCCTTATCAATAACTTAAAAATTTAACATATTAGAGATTTAGATTTTTAATATTTTTTAAGATTATAAAGGTAATTAAAACAAGAAATGTATATAGGATGTACATAAAACATTAGGAATAACAAAACAGTCAAGAATATATCTAAGAGAAAGTTAAAATAATATGGTTGTACTACAAAAATATGATTTAATTTTTTTTAATATTTGTCGTACTTTTTTTCTGTTCGCATATCAGCGGGTAATTGATTAAATAATTTTATTCCTTTATACAGGGTGTCCGGAAACTCGTAGTACAAGCGGGAAACTGGTGAATCTACATCACATTTGGAGTCGATTTTGTAGTATATTTTTTTTTTATTTGAGCTTTCGTTATCGAGTAAATCGAGTTTGAAGTTGATTTTTTTTTTTTTTTTTTTTTAATCAAATTATTACTGAAGATCAAAGTATCCAACTAATTAAAACTATTTGAAAGTAAAACAAATGAAGAAACTCGGATTTGAAGCATTATTTTGAAATCACCCTTCATTTAACCCGGTGTAATCATAAAATATTTCTGCTCTGCAGGGTTAAAACATCTGTTATTCAACCCTAAACACCAGAAAAAACTTTAACCCTAAAATAGCCGAAAAATTTTTTTTTTTGGTTTTTTTTTTTTTTTGAAAATGCTCAAATCAAAAAACTTTATGTTTTTTTGGGTTCCCCATGTGGTGTAGATTCTCCAGTTTCCCGCTTGTACTACGAGTTTCCGGACACCGTGTATACGTAGTGAATCTGTGCTGATGTGGTTCGTACGGGTGGTACAGTTAGTCCACCAACAGAAGTATTCCTTATGCTAATATTTTCATTAAAGATATCTTGGTGTAGCTGAAGTAGTGCAATTTTGTGGTAAATTTTTAATATATAAACCTTCCGGAAGAAATTCTCTAAATGATAGTGATAATCCAATCAAACTCCGTTCCATATTTTAGAAGAACTAAGCGCACAAACAGACAGACGCGGATAGTGACTTTGTTTTATACTATTTAGAGATTAGCAAATTGTGAAATAACACAAATTAAATTTATTATTTTGGAATAATTTAATGAATAAAACCTCAAATTGTAATATTTAATTATTGAAGACAATATTAGCAGCTTTTAAGCGAATTTTTGAATCAGAAAAAGAGACCAACAGAGCCTGTGGGTGTAAGGTATCCCCAATTTGCGGAATCCTGAAGAACAAGGTTGATAAGTAAGTATTTAGCAAGATATTCAATTTGTTTACTAAACATAGCCATAGGTATTTCAAGCATAGTTTTGAGATTTTCACATCCAAAAGTATCATATTTTAGTATCATAGTGATTTATTTTTGGGGTATTATGCCGCGTTGCGCTACCCTTCTTTTGCCAAATGCATTTTAAAAACAATGTGAAATCTCAAAATATTATTTTTTTAATATGAATAGGTACAGAAAGTGGTGTCAGGTAAATATGTATTATTTTATGTGCAAGTGAATGAAAGAAATAGTCTAGGACACCCAAGGAAAATTTAGCATGAACAATAGAACGCAATAATGGAGTGGGGTCATTTGTTTAAAGTGAGTATTGCATAAGAGTCCCAACTGCTCCCAATTTGGAGCCAGTGAGACTACGGCACCCTTCATTGGAGTATGGTGTAGGGCATGGGGCGAAGGAGATGAGGGAGAGGAAGAGGACTTGGAAGTACCAAGTTATTGAGATCTTGTCACCAAGCAAGCAAACCGAGGCCATTTGAGATCTCTGAGGCGTGTGTGTGGTTAAACTATGTGTGCTTAGATGGTCGGGGCATGTAGAGCGAATGAACGAAGAAAGGAGTGTAAGGAGAATACATGATACAAATGTGAATGGTAGCAGAAGTCGGGGATGCCCGAGGAAGCCATGGCACGTTCAAGTGAATCAGATACTTGAGTCGGGTCATGAGTCAGAATAATAGAAGAGTATGTGTGAGATTATGTATGAATGTGAATGAGGCAAGGAGTGTGTAGCAAGACAGGGGAAACGGCATGATGGTTACTATTTTAATAAAATTGAATTGAAATCAAAGTTATAGTTAATCTATTCAAAGTTAAGAGGAAGCTACAAGCCAAAAATATATATAATTTTGGTATGCCTTATATCGTAGGTAATAGGCATTACAATTGCTTGGAGACTAGAAACGTTCGATTTCAAGCACAAAACTGGTTTTTATTTATTCTGTAAATAATTCTATAAGAAAGCAAAAAAGTTAATCAAGAGAAACTGTCACAGATAATCTTAGCTATAATATATATATTTTTTTAAGTTGTTTCCTTTATGCGTTCATACATTTCTGTTGAAAAAATATTATTTTTAGTAGTTTACATTTATATTTTTTACTGAGTAATTTATTTTTTAATTTGCATTCTACTCAAGCGAAAAACCTTCAATTTATCTAAAGCATAGTTTTTGGTATTAATAATGTACCCAATTCGTTATGAAGATTAATCAAAATAGTGATTTAGCATTAATTTTCGCCTTAAGTGTATTTCACGCTAATACACTTTTATTGAATTGAAATATTATATAAATAAAAATTTAAATGTTTGTTTGCTCAAAATCTTAAATCTCTGAAAGTTCTTCACAGATTGCTTTGAAATTTTGACAAAACGTTGCATTCGAATACACATGTGTTTTTATATACCTGTATTATATAGATGTCACCTGTGACAAAACACTTTTTTTTTTTTAATCTGCACACAGACTGAGCCACAGCAACTGTGGCGGGGTACGCAATAATATGTCACATACATTACTGAATCAACAAAATCTGTTCGATGTGTCATCGGAGTGAACAAGATAATTTGTATATAATCTATTCAAAATTGATACTTATGACTCAACCAAAGTAATTTATGACCGTTTCCACAGAATTTCTGTGATAATTTGTGTTTCAATGCAGTATTTAAATTATCTGCAAAAATTGAATAGAGAATTGATAATTTATTACTCAGGGTTTATGTCATTTTAAAATTTAAAGAAAATTTAACTGTTGGAAAGCCGCAGCAAAAAACAGTAAAAATTTTTTAAGCCTTTAAGCTTTAAGCTTTTTAAAGAGAGGCCGCCATTCATAAAAAATCAAAAGTGGAATCTAAAGTTTTATTTTATTATCCGAGCGATGCCGATTTTGTTTTTCATACATTTCTCGAAGCATTAAAGTCAAAATCGCATGGCAAATTATTCTAAAAAGGAAAATATTAGAATTCTAACATGTCTTCCAGAGACCCATCGGCAAAAGTTGTATGTTTGTTATACAGGTATTTTAATAGAATCTGCTGTAAGGAGCTAGCAGCATTGAAACTCGACTTACACATTCACAGTTGATGTTGGCTTCAAGAGAACGGGTTGTTTCTTCGACTCGTTTTCATGTAAATCGGCTCGTATGAGGAACATTCGTATAATCCGGGTCTCTATAAGACCAACAATAATAAATTTCTTCCGACAGCCCCTACCTTAACCCACATTACAACACTGCCCAGCCGGGTGGTGACATAGTTCCCCTGTCTTTACACTGTACAGACAGGGGCGATCTTGTGAGGTCACACATAATTTATATATTTTTTAAATCACCACCATTATAAGTGGAAAATGATGCTTGTGCAATGATGTAGGATTTGGTGAGCCTGGGTAAGAACCCAATACATTTGCCCACTCAGCTACTAACTGGTCAATGGATGGATGTTTTTTGTGTTTTAGAGAGCAAGGAAAAAGAGAAAAAAGCAAGGGCAACTCATTAAAATATTAATACTTTTAAAAAAATGTATGTGTAACCGCACAAGAGTCCCAATTGCTCTCAACCACCTGGAGCCAGTGAGACTGTGGCATGCCCAATTGGTTATGAAGGTAATGGGATGGGGTCTCAAATGACCTACCAGGTAAGTATTGTACTGTATATTATCTCCATATATAGTTAGTAATAACATAGTAGAAATGTATTATATACTTGTACAGCGCCTTTGAGGTGATTTTGCACAAAAACAGCGCTATAAAAATCATCCAAATATTATTATTATTATAAGGAGTTGGGAAAGAGGAAGGTGGGGAATTACCTGGATAATCAGATCTGGTCATCAAAAATGGCCAAAGCCATTTTAGGCAACGTTTCAATTCTGAATGGTGGTCTTAACATCATGGCGATACTGAGAGTAGGTACCTATCTACCACTATCAATATCGGTAAATACAAATTATTGCCAATTCCTTTCATAAATAATAATAATAATAATTGGATAATTTGTAGAGCGCCGTTTTTCTGAAAAATCACCTCAAGGGCGCTGTTTGCAATGTTTAATATAACTTTGTCCAGTCTAAATAGAAAATCTAAATAACTTTTTAACCATAGTTTAGGGTTTTATTATGATTAATTTTTGGGTTACTATGCCATGTTGCGCTTCCATCTTCTTTAGCCAACATTTTGGACAGCTTTATCAGGGCAAATGTGTAGATTGTGATGAAGTGTGTGTTTTTATAGTAATTAGTTAAATTAGTTTGGTTTTTAGTGTTTAGTTTCGGTATACCGTCAAATAACAAGAGGTTATCCTTTTGGACTAAGAGAATTGACGATTGCAAAATAGTATCACATATTATAAACACACCCCTCATCACAATCTACACATCCGCCCGGATGATGGACACTGTAACGCTGTCCAAAACATCGGCTAAAGAAGGAGGGAGCGCAACACTGCATAGTAACCCAAAAAATTATCACAGTAATACTTACAGTCTTGTAAATCTCAAATCAAATTATTTTATTTTATTTCCAATTATCATAAAGCGCTATTGTGGTGATATTTCACAAAAAATAATGCCATCAAAATTAGCAATTAAGCGAATCAGCTCCTATAATATTTGCAAAGTTTCAATGCTTTTGACTTGTTATTCCAAGTTACTCTGTTGCAAGCATAGACATATGAATATTAGTAGACCTGCCCTAAGTGATTAAAAGCGTATTATTCCCCACTCCCCATACCGGTTCCATTGGAGCCGGCTGGGCTCGCGTATGGCTTCCCGTGAATCTTGAGAATGTGATGTCATCATTCTTGTTCGAACTAGCGTCGAGCTATGGTCGAGGCATTTTATGAAATAACACGGCAAAATGTGGCTTGTGCTATGAACTTGTAAAAATAGATGTGAAAAAGAGAATAAACCCAATTGTCGTATTACATTCCATATGTAAGCATCATTTTAAGCTTATTCACATCGTATAATATGAATCAGTTGTAGAAACATATACTATCACATCGAGATACATCTGGTCGAATGTAGCGATTCTCAAGTGTGCGCATCGTTGTTACTGGGAAGTAAATTATGAACACTTATAAAAGTGTCTTAACTAAATACGTAAACAAAATATTTGACTCTGAAAATAGGAGAATTTTTTTTTGCCGAATTTGGACTTCGCAAATTTGTTCATAACGTGGCGAGTAATTTGCGCTCCCATGTAAAAATGTCTATTCATTCAAAAGCAGATTTTACTTTTAAGAACTAAATGGTGATATTATAATGCAAGATGCCTATATACTGTCAGATTGATTTATTGACGAATCACAGTCAGCTTTACCCCCTTCGTTCTTCAACAGTTGATTTTACCCCTCACCTTTAATTTCTAATCTATATATTCATATGTCTGTGGTTGCAAGACATCACATATACAACAAAATAATAATATATCTTTTATACTCGTACTTGAAAACAATCTTAATTATGGCATAAAATCTCTAGCATCTTATATAAATTGACATTCTCTTATAAAATGATAATTCAATGAGATTGTTTAGAAGTTAGTGCGCTCAGCCAAGCAAAATCTAACTGAATAACGAATAATAATGTTGGCTTACCAAATTCATTATAACGTATTTTGCAAACTGAATTACTAAAGAGAAAATTAAATATCACCAGAAATGCTTTCTCCGGTTAGATGAAGAAAGAAATGAAAATCATTCATATTATAATTACAGAGCATATTGTACAGTCATCGTCTTAGAATAATAACTATACAGGGTGTATCGGCACTAACCCGACAAACTTTAACCAGCTATTCCTAAGCACATTTGGAGTAAAAAATGTTATGGGCACTTTGCTGTCCGGTAGCATTTTTTTTCAATTAAAAACGAAAAAAATTAAAATTTCCACACTACATCACTGTCATTGGCATTGCGTTTCGTGTTCAACTGCTGTTATAAGCAAGTATGTCAAAAAGCGTCTTCGCTCTTTCGCACACACTAAATAATAATAGTTAAAAATGAGACGAATGGTGCCGTGCCATTTCGTTGTGATGGTAAAAGTGCGCCAATATAGGTACACACGTGCATTATTCAACGGAATTCGAATAAAATATTTGCCAGATGGGTTTTCAAACTTTGACAAAGAATAAAACAGTGGTGACATGTGGTGAAAATATGAATAATAATTTTTTTATTAAAAAAAAACGTTACCGGACAGCAAAGTGCACATAAGATTTTTTACTCCAAATATGCTAAGGAATAGCTGGTTAAAGTTTGTCGGGTACGTGCCGATACACCCTGTATATTAAAATAATGTAGTCGCTATTAGAAGTGGTAGGAGTTACAAATGCTTATGACTCAACTCCTCAGGCCTCTGGCATATTTTGACAGAAGGTTGGAGTATTTCCGCTTTGCAATAAAATCCAAAGGAAAAGTCGGGGACGCCCGAGGAAGACATGGCGCGATCAAGTGAATCAGATACTTGAGTCGGGCCATGTCGAGAGTCAGAATAATTTATTTATTTTGTAAGAAACAGCTTTGACATAATATACAAATATAGATATAAATATACAAGTTAACTGAAATCAAGCCACGGAAGTTTCTTATGCTAAAGTTCATTGGAAATGAAGTTTTAATATCTTAAAATTAATTTGGTGTTAAAGGAAGGGGAGAGGAAGGGGAAAATAGGAAGAGGATAGGCGATGCTCCCGATACATTTCATACTCTCATATTAATAATCGATCGTACGCATTACTTCATATCGATATTTCTTTAGGTTATTACCAAAAATGTCAATGCTGTAAAATTTTGTATTATATTGTGCACATATACGAGGAATTGGGGAATTTTTTCGAATGTTTGTTCTACAAGAGGGTAGATAAAATAAATCAGATTGTCGGGTTGATCTAGACGGAATATGAAGATTTATTAAATTGGTAAGTTCTGGTGAGTCCAGACCATTATTTAGGATTTTAAACAATAAGATTTGATCAAAAATTAGATGTCGTGTTTGGAGGGAGTTAAAATTATGAAATTTAATGGATTCGGTAATTTTCGATTCGATAATAGAAGAGTATGTATGATACACTGTATGAATGTGAATGAGGCAAGGAGCATGTGTCAAGACTGAGTTGTTTAGCGGTCCGTCCTCTGCCTACCTCTGCGATATCTTAATATAGATCAATAAATGCTGATTTTGAATATATACTTTTTATAAATTGTCATTTAAAAACGAACAGAACACAATTACATTAAAAATTTTGGTTGGTACGATTGAAACTGCTCATTCTGACCTACCAACCAGTCAACGTGAGTATATATCTATGGTCACAAGGTCCACATTCACTCCATTTCTTTCGTAGTAGTAATGCAGGTTTTTAAACACCGGTAAATTATTTATCAGGTGCAGTAATAGATGCATTTTTGCACTTTGGTTAAATACAAAAACATTCGTGATGAGATGCTAACATTTTACCTAGTGTTCTTCAATGTTAAGTGGGTAATCTTAAGAATAAAAAACGTGTCTCAATTCCCATACAAAATACAGCGCAGGTTGAAAAAAAACTTAGATTTATGGAGACTGGTTGTTAATAGTTAACAGTTTTAAAAAAACTTAGGTTTTTTGGGACTATGGACGTCACAAGTCACGTCCATAGATTTGATGCGATTTTGGGATACCCAAAAAATTTAAGTTTTAGTTAGAAGGTCATTATTGATAAAATTGGACAGTTGGGACTCTTCAGCGGTATTTACATAAAAAAATAAATATAATAAATAAACAAACCTTGATAATTCGACGGTGAGATTGTCAGACCATTAACTCGGTGAACCACAAACAAAAACTAAAAGTCACTTTTCACATGTATAATTTAGATTTTACGCAGCTCACTGTTTTCGCATTTTCACACAACTTGGGCTCAATTATTGATCTGAGGCTATTCCAAGATATGAGCCGGGCTATTGGGGCTTTGCGCAGAGATAAGCCGGGCTATTGGGGCTATCTTCAGCGGGGGTTAGAGCTACCTCTGTGGCCTGGTTGAGGCCAATCTATCAGCTCGTGGCGATCTAGTGGACCTCCCCTTACCTAGAAAGAGTAAAGTAATTCATTATTTATTTATTAATGTTGCTTTATATATTCATTTACATCACAGAGGGATGCTTTGGGCATGTCCAATAGAGGATGGACGGAGAAAGGAAAGTCTCGCGAAGGCAATATACATATAACAAATGGATCAAATGCTTCTTCAAATGGTCATGTAAAGAGTTGGTATAACCGAAAAGTATGTATGAAAGTGAATGATACAAGAAATGTGTGCCATGACAGTTGTGTGGCGGTCCTTGTACTCTAAGGTAACCCTCAGAACCTACGTCGTTTTTAAGGACTCTGTTTGGAAGGACTTATCAACGAAACAAACAGACTGGAAAATCATTTCACAGCTGAGCAATAAAACAATCCATTCTCATGTGGCATGTGTTCATTGTATTGTGTTTACATTTTAATTTCTTATTGAAAAAAAAGTTGTTTTTCCAATTTTCTTACAATGTAATCTAAATAGGTATAATATCTTGCCACTTAGATGTAATTACATTGTATTCTTAAATGCTTGTCGTTGCGCTAAGATGGGAAATGAACCCACAATCCCCAAACACAAAATCGAACACATAAACCACTGTGCTGTCTAGAAGTGAATTACTGTGTAAATATGTCTCCAAAGCCGTTAAAAGCTACTCAAATACAAACCACCAACAAACACATTCCTTATCTTGATAAACTACATGCGAATATAATTTCTTATCCAATGTTTTGATAAACTTTTATTTATTTATTATGTATACAAAAATTTGCCGCTTGTTTACATTTTTTTTAAAAAAATATTTTTGACAGTTTCTAATTATAAAAAAATATAACCATAGATCATGATGCTATTTTCGTCAAATTTGCACAATTTCTACACCAAAATAGTTAAATTGATTATTTAATAACACATTATTATTATTAATGAGTTATTTTGGTCAGCCAAAAATAGTGGCCATTATTATTTATTATAATGTTTGTTTATTTTAAAGATTATCGCGACTTTTAGAGCGATAAATGATGCACAATTTGGACTATTTTCGGTAGAAATACGACTTGGTGTGATGTTAATAATGCACTTTTTTGTACTCTATCTTGTATGAGTTTCGGTTATAACAGTTGCAAAGCCATTTCATCAAACTAAACAATCAAATTTAGACCGAATTATTCACATACTAGACGAAATTCCAGTTATTTCACAGAAGCACTTTACGACTATGTAATTTGCACTAGGGCGGGAATCGAACGAGCAGCTTTCAGATCCTGAGTCAAGAGCGTGTATGAACACTCCGTGGAGTCAGTTCTGACACTTTATCACACGGAAGACGAGCCCCTTTCCTCCTCGGTCAGGCGGGACAGTCGATAAACGATTAATAATTCATAATTCTGAATCAGCTTGACATTTGAACGGAGGATATCCCACAATAACGTTTGGAGATTCACCTGTCTTCGGTGCCAACCTAACTAAGCTACGACCAACTCCGCCCAAAAATACATTATTCCGTAGTTTCCAGATTCCTCGGGTTTCGGATCGAGTTGGCTGATCGATATTCGCCGAATTCCACGCAGACCGACTGGCCGCTGCGACCCGAGACGGGAGAAAAGTTAAAACAAAATAATTAGAAAGCTCTCGGTTGTACCTGTCATATAAACAGTGTGATGTAAAATCGCGATATTTCGGCCGTCGGGGGCGAGACGGGGGTGCGGATCACTTTGAGGATCGAAAGCGATCGACGCCTCGGCCATAAACTGCAAAATACTCACCCATTTAATTGTGAAATCAGATGCACTTTTCACAAATTCCCGTATTAACCGAACACATACCTAAAATTTACTCTCAAGATGGCGGACATCACCTACCCGTACAACTGGACAGGGTTGCCAGACGGACGGCCGAAACTGGAGTATTCAGAATACTATAGGAAACTGCAAGAGAAGCTTCATATTTTCCAATGCATTTCAAAGGGCAACATTTTTTAACAGCCATCTAGCAGTATGAACTTGAAGCAACAAAGAAAACGATGTTATTTATTTGAAAAAATGTTATATTCCAAACTTTTATAGTTTTAGTTCATAGGTTTGCTACAAATTTCTAAGTTAATTTTTGCATTATAGTTTCTTAAGCCTGGGTCTATAGTATTTGAAGAAACGTTCCGATTTCGCTGAAGAGTGAGCGAGTAGGCATGAACTTTCCGACAACATTGCAGGAGACGTCACCGAAAACCGGAATATAATATTGCGAACGCATGCGCTATGATCCTGCCGCCGAGAACTCCGTTGTGACCTCTCTTTCTGTACGGGTGTCGTTTATGGTAAAGAGGGAGAGATTATAACGAAACTATCTACAGTACTGCTATACGATTGTATGCAGAACCTAGAGCAATGTGAAATGGTAATTTATTATTTGAAATTGAGTTTTTGAACGTCGATCAAAACCTATTTTGAGAAAAGATTTGAACGATTCATTGATGAATCGATTTTCATTTACAAATAATTCTCTCTTCTACGCTTCTTCTTCAATAATAAGTTAAGCCAAAAAATTTATCAAATTTATTTGAAAAGACGTTGATGGCTATGTTTATTTTTGCATAATTTGCATTGCTTGAATTATTGTCAAATGCGTGAACAGATTCCCAGTTCCCAGGGAAATATTCTTATAGAAGAAGGTTTCAAAATAACTAAGGTAGTATGTAAGGTACCTACTAGGAATGTTTGAGTCATTTTCAGTGGTTCCAAAACTTTCGAGCCGCACCCTTTTCAGGTTTGTTTCATATTTTGCGCAAATTCAACACTTTGAATAATATTGTAATTGAAAATGAAGACATAAACGGTGATAAATGAATCAATAAAATAAACGAAATAATTTAAAATTAAATCGGTACGTTCTTGACTCCGCAAAATAGAATTGAAAAAGAAAAGCTGATTTTTTTTAGGGCGTATTTAGGGGAGTTGACAAAATGGGGGCAATAAAAAGGGAAAATTATAATTTTAACTTTAGGATATTCATCGCAAGGTGAATGCCATATTGACAGAATCGAAAGTGTACAAAACAAATTTTTTAAACACATAAATTATAAATTTAAATTACTCTTTGCAAATAACACCGAATCCTTAAAATTTCACAACTTTACTCCACTTCAAACACGTAGATTAATATCTGATCAAATATTTTTATACAAAATTCTGAATAACGGCCTAGACTCTCCTGAACTCATAAATTATTTAACAATTCACATACCTACAAGGCCAACCAGACAAAACCATTTTTTTCATTTGCCCGCGTGCAGAACCAACCTTAGAAAAAATTCTCCAATCCCCCGTATATGCGCGCAATATAACACGCAATTTAACAATATCGATATTCTTAATAATACTCTTGTGAAATACCGAAACGAAGTCAAGCGTACGACCACAAATGTTAATTAAATCAATGCACAGTTATAGAAAAAGTACAACATGAGCGTCTCCTGTCCCCATCCCATCTTCCTCTGCCTCTTGCCCTTTCCTATTCCTTCTTCCTTCTAATATATTTATATGATTCTTATTTTTTATTTTTTATAATTTCATTTTCAATTAATGGTTATAACCAATTACAATTTTGTATTATATCACATTAACCAACATTAGCATAAGAAACTATTTTGGCTTACCTCATATTTAACCTCTTGTATAAATTATCCTGTATAAAATTGCTGTTTGTTTCTTACAATAAATAAAAAAATAAATAAATAATTTAGCCAATACAATATTGCAATCTGTAACCGAGTTGTAAAAAGCTATTGTTTTCCACCAGGCGTCGCGTGGTAATTTCTTTGCTAGCTAAGTTCTCTACAATTACGCAAACATCGTTTTCTCACTAAAATTATGAGAACAGGTGGAATTAAAAAAAATATCAGGTTATTCGTAATCTGGGAATCTCTGTCTTGTCTTGAAAATTACAGAAAATCTATTAATTTTAGGATAGCCGAGCTGCATTTCCGGAATTTTGTGATTTATAGCTCAGATATGGCTCAGATCTTCTGTTTTCAATGATGTAGATTGCGCAATACTTTTAGTTGAATTTTATCGATAATTTAGAGGGCAATTAACCATAATAAAATCGATAGTAATCATTGTTCTTTTTATGTGGTGACCAGAAACCCTATTTATAACATCAAAAGCAATCAACTACATTTTTACGCTACTACGTTTCCTGGGGTGCGTTTGATAAAAATAATACCAGGTACCTACGTTTTGTTGCAGTTTTAAAGCTATTATTATTTTCTTGTTAGTAGAGTGGCAACACTAATTTATTTGGCGCCCATTTTTGACAGATTTTAAAAACACTGCCTTATTTGGAGGGAATCTGATATCATTTGAATTTGTGGGTAAACACTCCGCAAACCTCCAATAATTCGTCAAACCGAAAATCAGATATGAAAATAAATACCTCTTATTAGTAAACAATGTGATTCGGGGCAGGCTGAATTGAAACATGGCTACCGACCTATTTAAATACCGAAATTTGATTGATGTTGAAAAAATATTTTTCTAAATTACCTTTTCAATATAATGAATCTGGTCCTCCATCAATAAGATATGGTGCTCCCATATTCATTAAAATTAATAGACGAGCCAGTTTGGGAAAGGGGAACAAAGCAACTTTCGCGGAGTGTGGGAGGGGGCGTGATCGTCCCACTTTGGTGATTTGTCAATAAATGAATCTGACAGTATACAAGTAAATCGTATTGTAATACTGTTTGAAGCTGACACTTGGCTGCTTACAAAAAAGCTGAAATGAATATAAGCATTGTAAAAAAGTGGTTGGATAGAAATACGCTCACACCGAACACCGAGAAAACTAAATATATCACATCAAGTATAAATATTACAGGTCAACCCCAAGAGCGTGCCTCTATGTGAATACACTCATGTCTGAATTCCGATAAATGCTGTCAGTGACCCGACATTGAGCGCACTATTCAGATGAAGTACCTCAGCCTCAACCATACATAAAATGGAATCTTCACGCTGAAATAATTCCCAACAAAATAAGAAAAACCATGCACTTTTATAGCATGGGGAGGCGGTACTTCATCTGCACTAGACCTAGTCAATCAATCATTGAGTATGGAATCATAGCATGGGGAGGTGGCACTTCATCTGCACTAGACCCAATGTCCGTCAATCTATCATTGAGTATGGAATCAATGGGCAATGGGCAATCAATCAGCATGGGGAGGTGGCACTTCATCTGCACTAGACCCAATGTCCGTCAATCTATCATTGAGTATGGAATCATAGCATGGGGAGGTGGCACTTCATCTGCACTAGACCCAATGTCCGTCAATCTATCATTGAGTATGGAATCATAGCATGGGGAGGTGGCACTTCATCTGCACTAGACCCAATATCCGTCAATCTATCATTGAGTATGGAATCATAGCATGGGGAGGTGGCACTTTATCTGCACTAGACCCAATGTCTGTTAATCTATCATTGAGTATGAAATCATAGCATGGGGAGGTGGCACTTCATCTGCTCTAGACCCAATGTCTGTTAATCTATCATTGAGTATGGAATCATGGCATGGGGAGATGGCACTGCATCTGCACTAGACCTAATCATAAAAGCACACAAAACCATAATCCTTAGGCTTCCTCTAATTACACTGATGACTCGAACTTAATCTTCATTATTATGAATGTGTTTGACGATCGGCAGATCCTCACGCACCTATACACGGTGTCCGGAAATTCGTAGTACAAGCGGGAAACTGGAGAATCTACACCACATGGGGAACCCAAATAAACATAAAGTTTTTTGATTTGAACAGTTTCACAAAAAAAAAAAAAAAAATTATTCGGCTATTTTAGGCTTAAAGTTTTTTCCTGGTGTTTAGGGTTGAACAACAGATGTTTTAACCCTGCAGAGCAGAAATATTTTATGATTACACCGGATTAAATGAAAGGTGATTTCAAAATAATGCTTCAAATCCGAGTTTCTTCATTTGTTTTACTTTCAAATAGTTTTAATTAGTTGGGTACTTTGATCTTCAGTAATAATTTATAAGAATTTGATTAAAAAAAAAAAAAAAATCTACTTCTAACTCTATTTACTCGATAACAATAGCTCAAATCAAAAAAAAATATACTACAAAATCGACTCCAAATGTGATGTAGATTCACCAGTTTCCCGCTTGTACTACGAGTTTCCGGACACCCTGTATACAAACATACATAAATACTACACAAAATGTTTAAATACTCGCTGTACTCGAAACAATAACAGAGATTAATAAATTAGATAACCTAAAACTGATGTCTTAGTTTATTCAAAGCATTCTCCAACACCTCCGGAGCCAAAAATGCGGTCACGTGGTTTGCCTCCAGCTCGTCGAAATGATACCCTGATTTCATATTAGGGCAAGTCTACCATTTTGGATGTCTATGGGTGCTCCCACAGCTGCTGTGCCCACATGATGCAAAGGTGGGCCTTTAAAGAGTCGCCTCGGTGAGAATGCTCGCTCCGTTAATTTCTTCTGAGGCCTTAGAATGGCGTGCAGACCTAGATATCCCCTTCCATACGATAGAAGAAGACAGATGGAAGACAGTAATGGAAACTACCGTAACCCAGCAAATTTTTTGTTAATCAATACGCATTCAATTGAATATCGTAAAGCAGGGTTTGGCAATATTTTTTTTTTCTTTCTTAACCTTATCTCCCCACAGGAGGCCCTGAGGAAAATAATTTCCCTTAGGGCATATGTCATCTTTGGGGATGCTGTGTGGAGGGTCTTTTTAGGGAAAGGAAGGAGAGAAAGGGTGATTGAAAGGGTTTTGTCTTAGGGTAAGAATAACCTTGTCGAATTTAATGTTTCAGAGACCCAATCATCAGACCCACCTGAATTACAGCACAAGTGTAATTTTTGTGAGCAATAAAACACAGGTCAAAATAATGGAAACAATTCAGAACAGGGGCATGAGGTCTATATTGTGCTGTAGCAGATACATTAGGATAAAAACAATGCAACCCCAAGTCAATATTCTAAGTGTGTGGCAATGTTTAGTCTATAACACCCTAGTATTTATATAAAACTTAAAAATTTACCAGATTATATGTTTAAAAGCTTTAGTATTAATAGTACAGTTCATGGCTATCCTACGAGAAGCTGCAAAGATTTTAGGCTTCCTAAAACAGATTTATCGGGAACACAAAACTATATTTATTATAAAGGTTTTCAAATATTCAATGAACTTCCTTTAAATATTCTTCCTTCAAAAAAAATTTTTTAAACACATAAATTATAAACTAAACTTACACTTCTCAAATTATACCGAATCCATTAAATTTCATAATTTTAACTCCCTCCAAACACGACGTCTAATTTTTGATCAAATCTTATTATTTAAAATCCTAAATAATGGTCTGGACTCACCAGAACTTACCAATTTAATAAATCTTCAAATCTTCTAGATCAACCCGACAATCTGATTTATTTTATCTACCCTCTTGTAGAACAAACATTCGAAAAAATTCCCCAATTCCTCGTATATGTGCACAATATAATACAAAATTTTACAGCATTGACATTTTTGGTAATAACCTAAAGAAATATCGATATGAAGTAATGCGTACGATCGATTATTAATATAAGAGTATGGAATGTAACGGGAGCATCTCCTATCGTCTTACTATTTTCCCCTTCCTCTCCCTTTCCTAGCACCAAATTAATTTTAAGATACTAAAACTTCATTTTTAATGCACTTTAACATAAGAAACTTCTGTGGCTTGACTTCAGTTAACTTGTATATTTATATATATAATTGTATATTACATAAAAGCTGTGTGTTTCTTACAAAATAAATAAATAAATAATAAATAAATATTAACAAAGGTAAAAATCTTACAGTTTTTCGTGGGTTATGTCTCAATGTTGTGAAGTCCAAATATCAGTACGTAGGTCTTCCAGACCCATATTCAATCACTACTTTCCCTACTCAAAAAGACAATCCACACAGTATTACCCTGAGGGAAAATACACCGGCATCATGGGGCACGACCCAGAAACTTGATGGACACCCACAGAGTAATTAAATATACAGAGGTGAACCTAAAGGGGAACGAGACATCAGCGGAGAGGAGAGGTGCTGGTAGGTATCTAACTAATTTATATTATCAAAGCGCACCGGCATCACGGGGCACGACCCAGAAACTTGATGGACACCCACAGAGTAATTAAATATACAGAGGTGAACCTAACGGGGAACAAAACATCAGCGAGGTGAGGTGCGGGTAGGTGTCTTAACTTTCAGTGATTTGGGAATAAATGTATCCCAAACAGTCTGCAGACAACTCGCATTGCAGTTAAACTATTTTAGTCTTGGATGAAGAAATTTGACTGCTTACCATCAGTCGTTCCTTTATAAAATGGTGCGCGAATTCCTCGCTATCTTTAGCCGTAACTAAAAATCCCATATCTCGTGAAATATGTTTTACTTATTTACAAAAACTGAATATGTATTATTTTGTAAATAATATTCCCTTTTGCAATTGTCGTATAATTTACTCACCGCAATAAACTATTGATGGCCTCAGGTCGCAGGTTTAAATCCTAGAGTGCGCAAGCAAATTTTATTTGATTAATTTCACAATTAACTCAAAATAATACATAGTGTATTTGCAGAACGTTCCAGAGTGGAAGATATTCTCAGTATCGCCCTGGTGTAAGACCACCATTCAGAAATGAAACTGTGATGTCTGTGCGAACGTGTATGAGTGAAAGCGAGATATAATAATAATAATAATGTTTGTTTCAGCTGGACAGAGCGGTGTGTGCAATGCTCTGCCTGCCATAAAAGTTTACATTTAAGTTAATACATAAAAAATCAATATAGAAATAAATAAAAAATGAGTTAATTGATGAACACATTAGGACTTTATGGTGGCTTGAGTGAAATTCTCCATCTCTGGTGTAGAGGCGTTCCCTGCCACTGGGCAACGGCCTGGACAAGAGTGTTGTCCGATCTCTGGTAGCGCTGACTCGTCCCGGCTATTCTGTGGCGCATCAAAGCAGCACATGCACCCTTCCTTCGGTGAACATCTGTGAGGCGCTGCATCGCCAGGGGAGGCCAAATAGGGCTCTGTATGCGTGGTTGTACTGTACTCGAAGTGTGTTTATGACGCCTTGTGTGTATGTCGTCCATAGCTCGCTGGTGTAGAAGCTCATACAATATGTTTGGAAATGTTGCTTCTTCACCGGAGGACTGCACTTGTTGAATCTTCTGGCAAGCATGCTTGCGAGATCTTATAAAAGGCGATGCACGCGAGTTGTGTGCCTCTTTTGTTACAACAGCTCCCCAATATATACCAGTACAAGATCACGTATTATTTACTGAATTACTATCTTCACAGGCCACAATACTCCATACACTACAGAAACATTGTTTGAAATGGCTTTGGCCATGTTTAGTGATCAGATCCAATTAGCCAGGTACTTCTCCACCTTCCAATTCCCCTTCCCACTACCTTCACCCTCACAACATACCCCGATTGGGGATGCCAGTCTCACTGGCTCCGGATGGTTAACTTTTGTGCAGTTTCACATTAAAAAAATACCCACCAGAAATATGTTAAATAAATAAATTGTGATGTCGATGGGAACACCCATTCGCAGTTGATGTTGGCTTCATGAGAACAGGTTGTTTCTCCGACTCGTTCTTTTGTCACAAATGTGGAACGCGCTACTGGCATCTGTCTTTCGTCCTTCTTTTAATACAGGCCTCTTCACGACCAACATTAAAAGAAAGAAAAAGTGAAGAAAGATCAACATTCAAAATTGTGCTTCAAAAACGCCTGACGCATGGCGAATTATGAAAAAAAAAATACAAGAAACACTTTTTGAAAATGCTTTATTTACCTTAGCGATAATAGTACAAAAAACAGATGACAATAATTTAATTATTGCCATCATCATTATTACAAAAATCCTAATATAATGTTTAATTACTTAACTCCATGTGACAAAATCTCAAATTACAGCGTTAGATTGAAGCACGCACGGATTCAGGATTTCATCTAACGTTCATCGGGCATTTGCACACGAGCGGGTCTCCAATTAGTGGGAAGCATAACAATATGTCCTTTAGAATTGTGAGGTGAATCGGGTAGACTTGATTGCCGCCAGAGATGTGCTTTATTTCAAATAAATCCATTTTAAATGCTTTTCTCAATGCATTTTCCATTTCAAATGCTTTTTTGCAACATTCTTCTTACTATTTTACACTTTATCTACACCGAAAAAATTGAGAACTTCCCAAGATTTTCAAAATAAACGCGGAGCGCTTAAAAAAAGCAGCCGGCCGCCCCTAGCGCCTCTATTTAGCTCCTATACTATCTCCACTCATCTTTTTTTTCATAAGCCCCAAATATCAGTCGGTCCTCAACCTCACTATGAAAGATAATTTACATTTGTCACGTTGCTTCCTGGTAGGAACCCTGGCAATTGAGTGATACCATTACAAAAAATACTGAACATGGAGCCATGAAGCTGTAATATTAAATGTTAGATAGCAGTTTCTATGTTTTTACTTTGGCAACATTAGTCCCGCGCAAATTTTTTGTGGTTTCATAATCTGTAGTCGTGGTGTTTTTGGATTTACCATCATGTAATATGTTTGTTCTACATTGATGTCCATTATTAAATGACAAAATTGTTTAAAAAATCTATAATTATTTAACCTGAGAAGCCATTATGCATTTTCAATGCATTTTGAAAATAGGTATTTTGCATTTTGCATTTTCAAATGGAAAATTTTTGACCCATTTCCATTTTGCATTTCAAATGGTTTTGGGTACCCATTTTGCACATCTCTGATTGCCGCACACTGCGTTATGTTTGCAAGTGATCATGACTCAGTAATAATTTATCCATTTATTTGACAGTTAATTAGTGATTATATAAACCTCTTAAATTGTTGCAACTACACCATTTGCTACCCCTGTCTCAAAAGGTCAAAGGTACTGTTTATAGACAATAGAAACAAAGAGAGATACGGCATTGAAGCGTGCCTTCATGTGTGAAACTTCACAGAATTGCCTGTGGTTTTATGAAAAGTTATGCATTTGGTGTGTATATATTATCTATGCATGCTCCCTTGCTTCTATTATCTATGGTTCTGCTTGAGCCTACAATCTCTTAGACTTTTTTTATCATAACATAACTGCCATAATTATAATAAACAATAATACAAATTATTATCAGTAGGAAAATACAGCGCAGGAAAAAAGTTTACATAATTTTTCTTATTGTCACAAATTTTGGTTCTGTTTAGTTATCTTTAACACTTTCTGGGCTACCGTCTCAACATAGTTTACGGTGAAATATATGCCCCGAAGAAACAATACCGCCTAAGCGACAAAGTCTAAAAATCACTTTTTTAAGAAATTTGATTGATGAAGCGAATGCCAGAACGTGTCAACTGCTTTAAAAGGTTAAACCATAATTAGCAACGAACTTAATAAATCATATGGATGTAAACCAATTCTTAAACGAGAATCAAAATGACTACAATAATTTTTATTTTCGCCATTAGTTTGGGGTGTTTCAGCCTCTGACACATTCCAATGATGGTCGATTCGACGATCAGAACCATTAAATTTTTGACATTTGAACTGTCCCCATTAATCGCCGCTTCTAATGTGATCAGTCGTAAAGCATAACTGCACGGCCATTAAGTTTGTCGGTTGATAGCAAATTGATTAAAAGTTGAAATGGAAATAACGACATAGTTCGTCAAAATGTTAAATATTCAAAATGGCGCCAATTGTCAATCACATTATGTGACCGAGTTTGAAATAGTCCAACCTAAGCAATTGAAATGGAATGTCGCAAAATTGCGCTAAATCAATGAAATTTTACTATTTCTAAGATAAACCTTCCCATGTTACAAATAACTTAACAATATTTGAATAGCTTCTACTACCATCATTATAGAGGGAAATTGTTGCTTGTGCAGTGATGGAGGACGCATGATGCCTGGGTAGGTTTTCATAGCATTTGTCCACTCTGCTACTAATGGTCATTTCACTATAATATATTGAGGTTCCACTTTAAATATGTAGAACATACATATGGTTAAAAATTAGATCATTTTAAGAATTTTAAGATTTCACAAAATAATTACATATAGTATTCTTACAGTTAATTTTATAATTTTTTGGTATAAATTTATAATAAAGGACGAATTTTATTTATCAAAGAGTATTTCTCCTCCAATTTCTTAACCATAAAAAAAAATAAACTGAAAAATTGTATAACGTCTAATTATAAAAATAATATTGAAAAAAACCAAGAGATTATCCAACACGCCTAATTTTTGAAGAATTTAAAATATTAAAATTTAATAATATTGTCCAAAAAAACCTAATAATTCAAATAAAACAAAAGCAAAATCACAGCTTTTTAAATGAAAGTCGTGCTCGTTAAAAACATATAATTCCAACATAAAAATGTAACACCTATTTTGCTCAACAGCATTACATATCTAGGGAAAAAATACTTCAACAGCCTGCCAGAAAATATCAGAACTCACCACGTCTTCCTTACTGTCATCGTGTAAACGGTGTTAGAAAGAGAAAAATCAAGCTTTATATTCAAATCTAGAAGTTAACCACAGAAGAATTAAAATTTACACCTCTGTAAATACAAAGGTTCAGGTTTTTAACAAAGCGCTGTACAAGCTGTATTTTTTAAGATTATTTTTATATGAATCTAGCTGACGTGTACCCGACGTTACTGGGGTTACCCTTAGGAGAAAGATGTATACCATCGCAGACTTTTCTGTAGGCCTGTTCAAGATATACAATTCCGTAGTACATTATTTTGATGTATCTTAATAAGGTTTAGCCAGCGTTAACAATGTAAGCGCCCGAAAATATTTTTTTTACGACTTGATTACAAAACATTGACTTTTCTCTACTTTCTATAAATATAATATCCATGTATTATATATATAAACCTTCCGAAAGAAATTCTCTAAGTGAAAGTGAAAACCCTTTCAAAATCCGTTCCTTAGTTTAGAAGAACAAAGCGCACAAACAGACAGACACAAATAGCAACCTTATTTTATACCATTTAGAGATGACAAAGAAGTGAAGTGACAGTAATGTGAATAATACATTTGTCTAATAAAATGTGTATTTTTTTCATTATCGGTAATTTTAGTTCAGTGTTACGAAAATAAGGGAGGGTGAGCCATTTTTAAAACTTTTTTATGTTTCTATTCAAAATTTTAATATTTCAACAATTATGTGTTTATTTCTAACAATAAAATTTGAAAGCTTATTTTAACACCTTTCAAAAACATGTTTTTAGTTTTCGGATACGTTCAGAAATATTCAATTTATTTGGATTTTATTGTAAAGTATATAGAAATACACACAAATTCTCTGACCTTCTGACAGCATCTGTAAGAAATGAAATGGTCAATATGCCAGAGGGATTAAAAAAAGAATATAAACATTATGTAAACTGAAAAGTGCGCCACCACAATGTTGCCACTAGAGAGAAAGTGTGGCAGGTCAGAAAAAATGGCAAATATAGGGAATAAATGCATGCGAAAAGTAAATTAAAAGGGTAAAGAGCAAGCTCTCTCTCATAATGGGTTCCAGGCATCAAAGGAAACAAAATATGAATTTTATTGGTAGGTAAACTATATGAAAGCTGAAAGGGTTCTTTTATTGTGAAAAGGTTTAGAACCAGTGGCATAAGCATTTATATACAAAGGTTTCGGACATAGATATGAGACATATTCGGCAAGAGAATGTAGACCTGTATCATCCTTAATGGCCCTCTGTACTAGCGATCAAATAATTTTAAAGGTAAAAATCTGAACCCTAACATAAATATATTCAACAAATAATTATAAGCAATAATTAGTCGCCTGAAATATCAGTACAAATTAAAAATATTTCCTGAGTAAAAATAAATGCCGCCAACGAGAATTGAACCCGTGCCTTCTGATGTCCGGTCAGGTGCTCTGTAACCACTGAGCTATGTCGGCTTATTTCCAACCCGCCAAATGATTCAATATGTACTAATACCTCAATCAACAATTACTGCTTATTATATTTTTCCACCTGTGAACAACCATCTTTATTTTTGTAGGAAAGGCTTTGTTAGTGCTGAATTTCTCACTAGATGGCGTCGAGACATATTATATCTTCATTTATTGGTGAAATATTTTTGACTTGTCAAATATTATTATTTTTTAATGATAAATTAATGTTTATAAGACAACAACTTTGTAATTTAAAACATCTTCACATTTCTCAGCTAACAGCTACCTCGGGACCTCAAGCTTTCAATTAAAGGTATTTAGCCAATATTACATTAGACATTCAAACATGCAAATCATTGAATGCACATCGCTCTGATCAAATCCCATCGTGTTTGGTTACCAGATCTGAATAGCTAGGTACCCGTCCCTTACACTCCCTTCAGCCTCACAACATCATAACCCCTAATCGGGATGCCATAGTCACACTGGCTCCTGTTAATAGGAAGGAATTGAGACACCTCCAAATGTTTGTCCGGTCAGTGGCTGAGTTGACATCGCGTTTGGGTCCCACCCAGGCGTATTGTGTTCAATTCCTCGGCTGGCTAAGTCCTCCATCACAACACAAGCAACATTTTCCGCTTAATGTGGCGGTAGTAGGAGATTTTCAAATATTGTCAGGTTATTCATAACCCGGGAATGTTTGTCTTTCTTTAAAAACATATAAACTGTGGTTTAATGCCAATATTAAATTATTTATAATAGTATAAAAAAAAAATTACCTACCTACAGCTACCCAAATTTGGTTAGCTATCGCTAAACGGTATTAGAGGTGCTACCCAAATTTGGGTAACTATCGCTAAACGGTATTAGGGGTGCTACCCAAATTTGGGTAACTATCGCTTAACGGTATTAGAGGTGCTACCCAAATTTGGGTAGCTATCGCTTAACGGTATTAGAGGTGCTACCCAAATTCGGGTAGCTATCGCCTAACAGTATTAGAGGTGCTACCCAAATTTGGGTAGCTATCGCTTAACGGTATTAGAGGTGCTACCCAAATTTGGGTAGCTATCGCCTAACAGTATTAGAGGTGCTACCCAAATTTGGGTAGCTATCGCTTAACGGTATTAGAGGTGCTACCCAAATTTGGGAAGCTATCGCCCAAAGACATTAGCGGTGCTACCCAAATTTTCATGTGGAAACATATTAGCTGCTTACTGCGGTTTAAATCCAATGTATCTATCTAGATTTCACTGTCTATACCATATTTTTTGGTTTTAGAAAATAAAATAAAATGTTAAATTTATAATTTAATTTAATTCATAAAAATCACCTACCTAAATTTGGGTAGCTGTTGCTAGAGTTCACAAAGTGACCATAGATTCTCATAGAATAGATTAGGTGGGAACGCGCCGTTGGGGTAGAAAAAGCGGATTAACAATTTTTTCACAACTTACATCTTAGACATTCGATTGAATCACAGATTTCATAATATTTTTACAAGAATTTTGTCTTTGGCGGGGAGAGACGTTAAAGAAAGCAGAGAAATCAAATAATTAACTTATTCCACCGGGAAATAAAGCTGGGCAACACTCTGGTAGATCTCAACGTCCTCCTTCAAGAAGACGCAGAAGATGACTCTCTCGAGGGATCCGTCGTGCTTCTTTATGTCGTCTTCTAGGACTTTCCGTGCCGTGGCGCAGGCGATGTGGGCGGCCGGACGGTTCGGAAAACCGTATACCCCGGTGGACACGCACGGGAATGCGATGGAAGCCAGTTTGTGTTCATGTTGCAGTTGGAAGCAAGATTGGTAACAGGACATGAGTTTTTCATGTGATTTGTCCTGCGGCCCCACGGTGTGAATTACATCTGAGACATGACAAAATAAAGATAAATTAAATACTGCTGTAAAAAAGGTTTGAAAGTATGATCTCAAGATTTTGCTCAATAATAATGCAACTAATATTGTCAATATGTAGATGTCTCTGTTGTCATTTTGATTTATCTATAGAGCAATAGTATTAACTTCCTGTTTTCCCAATACACTCTACATGCCCAAACCATCTAAGCCAGGGGTTCCCAACCTATGGCGCCCGCGGAACGATTTGTATGTGCCCGCCACTATTCGACAGTGAAATAATTTTTTCATAAACATTTATTAAAAATGTGAATTATTTTTATTTATTTGTTAGTTAAAATTTTTTTGAGTGCCAAGGTTTATTAAATACGTTTGTATGTTTGCGATATTGTATGTATGAGTGGTTCCTTCGCTGACAGTACTTGTCGCAACCTGTCTAGCGGCGAGCCAGGCTGCACTCTTCACGCTAGCCTGGAACGGAGAGTTCTATTTGCACATCACTCCTTGTACGCTCAGACAACCCGAAGTGAACGAACGCCACGAACTGAGCCGGTGAACGCCGAAGGCGCCAAAACACATGGCACATGACTCTGCCAGCTCTGTCTGTTAGTAAAAGCAATAAGCATGGCCCCGACAGCCAAACTGACAGTAGTCACATGCTCGTACCGTCCCGATCGGATCGGCGATCATCGGCTCACTTCGGGTTTTCGGCGAGTACAAGGAGTGATGTGCAAATAGCATTCCCCGCCTGGAACCGCGTTGTTGTAATTTTGATTGCGATTGCTGCCCCGAGTTTGTCGATTAAAAATAGGTGGTGCCCGCCACCCTACCGATATTTTAGAATGTGCTCTAGAGTACAAAAGGTTGGGAACCCCTGATCTAAGCATTCCTCATTTAATATTACTCATTACGCTTACATCAGCCTTGTATTCTTTGCGAATCTCCACATTTCTCACACAATTTCACACAGTTCTACCACACACTTGCCTCAGAGATCTACTTTCATCCATCCTCTGCCAGGTCGATGCCTCACTGCCATAAATCAGCATATATTGTGGATTGTAGACAGTGGCGGTTCTTCCCTTAGGTCAATTGGTGTTTGACCCCCCAAAATTATAAGACAACAATAATAATCAATTATGTGCATCAAAACAACTGGTCTTATTCTTAATTTATTTGAAATGTAACGCGAAACGGCTGCGAACGACGGCGGCAAGTGACTAGCAGTGACATCTGTTGTTTCTAATAGAAGCTTTCATTCACAAGTCCACATGATTCGCTGGGTCGATTTAAAGAATGTCCCCTTTGGCATCTTCTGTCCCTATACGCGCCATAGAATAAACGAGATGGCACTACGTCTTTCGTCGAAATAAGAATTAGGTACCGAAGAAAGCTTAGGGAAGGTATGATTTTAAATTTTCACGGCCAAAAGTATTATAGTGATTTGTTTTTGGGGTATTATGCCGTGTTGCGCTACCTCCTTCTTTAGCCAACGTTTCGGACAGCATTGCAGTGTCCATCATCAGGGCAGATGTGTAATTTGGCTTTAAACTTGGCATTTGGATTTAAGTTTTTTACGCAGCCAGCAATTTGCGCGCCACTGTAAAAAAGGACTATTAATTCGTAAGATTTTATTTTCAACTAAATAGCGATGTTACAATGGGAGTTGTCTGTATGTATACTGTCAGATTAATTTATTGAGAAATAACAGAAAGTTCCCGATTGACTCCTTTATCAATTTGAATGTCTATAATGTTTTATAAATGTATACATGACGTCGTAATCACTATATCCTCCACTGGCTGCGGTTCCTAACCATTCGCCTGCAATCCTCATTCTTTCCAGTCCTGCTCCAATCCTCTTCCACGCAGTCCATTCCTCGACCTGCCTCTGGGTCAGACTCACACAGTCTGACATTCTTTCTACTTTTCCATCCCATCGCAGCTTTGTGACCTACAGAATCTTACAATGATATAAATGTTTAGAAAATTAATAATAATGACTTACATTTAGCAGGCAGAGAGTAGCCCCCAGTCAACTTGGCCTCTCCAACTTTGCAGCCGAGTAGGGACATGCATTCTCTCTGAAACGTTCATATTATATTGTTATTTTATTTGGTTTTACGCCCAGTTGGTCTTTTACATGGATTATAAGAACAGAATATACCTAGTAAAATATACACAAAGTTTTTAAAGCATGAAATAACATCAAACTGTCACAGCGTACTCTGGTAGTGAGACAATGAAAGATGATGTTGTGTGTTGTGTCACAGCTTTTATTTTGAGACAGTGGAATTGCGCAGTTGGAAGTTGACTGGGACCGATGAGGAAGACACCAGGTGTAGACGGCGATGACAGCAGTAGAATGGTCGAGACGCGGGTCAGTGAGTCGAGACCGCGTTGGTGGAGACCGGACTCGTGGATGTATTCAGCACTGGTAAAGACGTGGAGTCTCCCTACTCCAGTGTGAACGAGGTAGCCGAAGGTGCAATGGACCTGGTCGGCAAATAAGCAGGAGATGCAGGTCGGCGACGATGCCGCGGGGCCGAAGAAGCGCAGACCGGCGAAGGGGCTCCAGACCAGAGGTGGCTGCCAAATTCAACAGTGGGGTGCACTTGCGATTTTTACAGGGTCAGCAGTTGTGTACTAATAAAGTAACTGCAGGACCTGTACACGTACAATATGCCTATAAAATGCCCTATTCATTTGTTACGAATACAATTTCGTTGTCGTTGAGAGTGCATGTTATTTTGCTGCTTGTATGAATAATCTTGTGAAAAGTCCATTAAACAGTCTCAAATTTTATTCTCAAGTTCAATATTGTCGTGTGATGAATGTAAACAGAGTCGTGTGGTGAAAATCTAACATTTACGGTGATTGTTTAAGGTGTACACCTATCAACTATAAGTGACTCACGGAATCTACCAGAAACTAGCAGGACTCAAAAGAAACCAACATCATCACCAGGTAAAGGCTTCCTTTCCTCTCTCTTCCAATTTCCTTGTGATAGTAACATTTTAAATGCCAATCGGGTATCAAATATCGTCTGTATATTTGTAATGTCATTGCTTTGGACTCTATCTGTGCATCTACGCAGATCAACTGCGAATAAGTCAAATACCTTCAGTTCGTGTCCTGCAGCCCTATGGATGGCTCCGTCCACACCACTCCCCCCAGCCAGGCTGCTGTTGGCAGCATTGACTATGACGTCAATCTGAAACCATTATTATTTCACAATATTACCAATATCAAAGGGATTTATGACTAGGTTATCTAGAAAACTCAACAATATTAAGTATATTAAACTGTTATATTTTTCCTTTGTTAGAAGTGAACATGGGTACAATTCTCTCTTCTGGAACCCACATTACAATATTCATTTACAAGCTATTGAAAGATTACTAAATAAATGCATACGCTTTTTAAGTTTTAAAATGGGTATTCCAGCAAATTTGTTGAACTTCAACACACTTTTAAATGATCAGGGGGCCTACTCTGTACCTTTCGGGTTAACAAACCAGTAAGTTCGTGGTTTAACCTTTCCTTGCCGGTGATGTGAACTGAGTGAACTTCGTTTATAATCAATAAAATATCTCTCTAAATATACTAAACAAAGAGTTCAAATTTTAGGTACTCCTCCGCAACACATTTATGTATGGCATTAAGTAATTACAATATATAAATATTTACAGAGTGTATAGCACCGGAGGATGAGGAATTTTTGAACACCGTAAGGCAAGGGTTAATACGCGTTTGTGACGTGGCTAAACCGGCGGCAAGAAAGTTTCGAAAGAGTAGGCCCCCTGAACATGAGTTGCTTGTCAGAAAGAAGAATTTTCAGACTATTTATACTGGTATTTCTAAATTATGCATTTGATACTTCAGAATTGCTTTCGGTCTTCACTATGCAATACAGTGAAAACTTTATCTATCGTTTTTGAAGGGACCTATTGAAATATACAATGGATGCGGGAATAAAAAAAATGTTACATTTATACAAATGTCATGTCACTTGGGTGAGCTGCATACTTATTTTTTATTTTATTTTTTATATTAACTCCACACAGGAGGCCCTGAAGAAAATAATTTCCCTCAGGGCCTATGACATCTTTGGGGATGCTGTGTGGAGGGTATTTTTGAGGAGAGAAAGGAGTGAACATGGGTCTTGAAGAGTCCCATGTTGTAGGAGGGAGGAAACACAGAGGCCGGCAGCTCGTTCCACAGCTGAGCTGTTGAACTTAAGAACGAATCGTAGAAGCGACCCGTTCTCATGTGACAAATGTCAACCGTGTACAAACGTTGGGCACGCGTTTGGCGTGTATCCCGACTACGCACCGGTGCTGAAGGGATCAATGACGCTAGTTCCTCAGAGCATCTTCCATTGTAATACCGATAGAACAAGGACAGCATACCTACCTGATGCCTGTGCTCTAAAGATTGCAGTCCGTTTGTTAAGATTGGGGAATCTATCAAACGGACCGCCCGGTTCTGCACAGAGTCAAGGGTTTTTTTCAGGTATTTAGGGGCTCCGGACCAGAGATGGCTGCCAAATTCGACAGTAGGGCGCACTTGCGATTTGTACAGGGTCAACAGTTGTGTACTATTAAAGTATCTGCGGGCCCTGTACAGTACGCCCAGCTTGACCTGAGCTGGTCACTTATAGTTACAAGGCCTGTTCGGAAGATTGTTTCCGTTGAAGGAGACTAGATTATCATTTGGATCCCTTTTAGACGTAATCAGACGTAATTATGTACAAGTTATAAAATATTTATTTTTTGGAATAACTTAGTGAGTAAAACCTCAAACTGTAATATTTAATTATTGAAGACGCAGTTAAATATGACCGAAGGAGATAGGATCCCATTAGCTCAGTGGTAGAGCGGTGCCCCGGCAAGGCAAGGGTCCTGGGTTCAAGTCCTAGATGTGTATCTTTTTCAGATTTTCGTTTAGGAATTGCTAATATTGTCTTCAATAATTAAATATAAAATATTTGTTCATATGAAGCAGATACTTAGAATACATCATTTTTTTTACTTAACAAGTGGAGCCTCCGAGTTCTTCCACCTTTCTCTACTGTAAACCACAATGTTACTGTTTAAAAACTACAGTACATCGACTTTAAATCGACTCCGTGTCTCATTCATTCATTCATTAATAAGAACAAACTTTGAAATTTTCAGCGATATCGGTCTACTATTTCGAGTTTTGCGAATGCAAACATACATAGGCTGAATTTTTATACATAAAGATGCCGACTGAGTTTTGCTACAACCATAGCTTCTTCAGGGCAGTACAATATTCTAATAATAAAATATATCGTTGTTTTACGCCGATTGCTGCGTCAGGGTCCCTTCAAAGCGAATTAAAAAAGGTTGGTAGTCATCCAAGCCTTTTTGTTTGCGTAATATTTTACAGGTAAAGTTTTTATATTTTTAAAACACATACACACACACACACCGTGGCAGACTTGCCCTTTAATGTCAAAGCGTCTTTCTAGTTTTCAAAGATTTTCTGCGCAGTAAAAAGACTGGACCTGCACACCGCCGTATTTGACGCCCCAACGACACAACACGAACTAATGATTAATGTAAACAAATTTTAATGTTCCGCTCTTTGTTTATGAGTATCGCTAATTGAAACCAAGCATTTAGCTACGAAATATGGTATCGTATGTTCACATTTTGAAAAATGATCGATCTAGTGCAAAAACTGCCCGCATTAATAGTGGTCTCTCAACCAGAGTGACACTGTTAAGTGCCTGATCCATTTGTATGTATAACCTCCTGGTATGCCAGAGAGCTGTATAAACCGACAATATAACATGTGTAGCGTCGAGAAAAATCTAGATTAACTAATTAATAATAAACCGCTCGACCTACTTAGTACCTACTCCCAAATTATGTACCTGCAGTTCAAATCGCATCGTAAACAAAGCAACCTACGTACTACAAGCACCTACTTGCTGCACCTACCTACGAGTACTACGACCTAGTTTCGCGAGCATTCATAGTATTATTTGTGCATAAATAAACGTGAAATATTGTGATTGTAAATCAGCTTTCAACTGATCAATAAACGCTATACCTGAGTGAGAGATCTTTCATTTATACACCACAATAACCACACATGTATCTGCGGTTAGAAAAACTGGTGGTGAATGAGTCGAGTCGGGGGCGAGCCGGCAGACTTTACACAGCTTTCTCTGGTTGTTCACACCATGTCACTGCACTGACAACGAGAGTCGACTGTTTGGCTCACCAATGGATCAGCAACGAGAGCCTGCGAGCCAATGAGTAATACCGTTAGCTACCAGTTCGCAAATGGATCGGGGCCCATAGAGTATCATTCGTCTGTAACCACGTGCAAATGAAATGTAGGTACCATGTATATGCAAAATAATTAATCACATTTTGTTTACCCTTTTTTACATAGAGGTCGTCTTAAATTGTATACTTTGTCGATTCAAGCTAATCTTATTTACAACAAAATATTGTCACCAAGTAAAATTGAAAGACAAAGTAATATTATGCGTAATATTAATGTACTACCTACCTAAAAATTAACTTACCATCACGCCCTTTCTCCGCAGGGGTAGGCAGAGAGGACGGACCGCCAAACATTCGGCACACATTCCTTGCCTCATTCACATTCATACATCGTCTCATACATACTCTTCTATTATTCTGACTCTTGACATGGCCCGACTCGAGTATCTGATTCACTTGATCGTGCCATGTCTTCCTCGGGCGTCCCCGACTTCTGCTACCATTCGAATTTGCATCATATATCCTCCTTACACTCCTTTCTTCGCTCATTTGCTCTTTATGCCCAAACCATCTAAGCGTCCCTTTCTTAATCTTACTCATTACGCTTACATCAGCCTTGCACTCTACTACCAAAAATTAGAACAAATGGAAATAATTTTCATTTGATATATTTACGTAATTTACAAACCTCTAGTTCAGTGATGTCACCTCTCCAGATGGAAATCTTGCTGGCAATGATTTTGTTGAGAGAAGAATCAATGGAGAACTCCTGGAACAGATCTTTGTCTGCCTCCTTGAGAGGTTTGGTGGCCGCGAAGTGCTCTTTCTCGCAGTCGTCCCGCCATGTGGAAATATCATCCAAAGTAACGTACTTTTTCATCTTGTAGAATTTCCTTTTGGCCTCCAAATCCATCTCAAGGAAACGCTTCTTATCCTCGGACCAAGTATCCATTTTCCTGACGGTATAGGCCTCGTTTTTAAAGATTAATATTCTCCTGGCTTCTTTCAGTTGCCGGCAAAACAACGATGGTAGCGACATGGCATGAAATTTCGTAACTTTTTGACGTTTACAAGAACCATCATCAAAAAATTATTTTCCCCAAATTTAATGTAAAAATTTCCTTACTTCCTTGAATTTCCCCATATTTAAACACATTTGAATTTGAACAATTCGTTCACAGAATTTGAACAATTCGTCAGATTTCAATGTTAATTTTCAAGTTCTATGAAAGTTCTATTCAAATTCTGTTATTATATAATTATGGGTCAGTAGGTTCACAGAACTAAAATTTTATGATTTGTTCAAATTCTGTGAAACAACCCGTCCTTAGTGCCCTGAGGATATTATGAACAAGTTATGAAACATTTAGGGAAAAAAATAAATTATAAACCGCTGTACGGTTAATACGCAAAAATATACAGGGTGTCCGGAAACTCGTAGTACAAGCGGGAAACTGGTGAATCTACATCACATTTTGAGTCGATTTTGTAGTATATATTTTTTTTATTTGAGCTTTCGTAATCGAGTAAATCGAGTTTGAAGTTGATTTTTTTTTTTTTTTTTTTTTTTTTTAATCAAATTCTTATAAATTATTACTGAAGATCAAAGTACCCAACTAATTAAAACTATTTGAAAGTAAAACAAATGAAGAAACTCGGATTTGAAGCATTATTTTGAAATCACCCTTCATTTAACCCGGTGTAATCATAAAATATTTCTGCTCTGCAGGGTTAAAACATCTGTTATTCAACCCTAAACACCAGAAAAAACTTTAACCCTAAAATAGCCTAAAAATATTTTTTTTTGGTTTTTTTTTTTTTTTTTTTGAAAATGCTCAAATCAAAAAACTTTATGTTTTTTTGGGTTCCCCATGTGGTGTAGATTCTCCAGTTTCCCGCTTGTACTACGAGTTTCCGGACACCGTGTATAAATAGCACTTGGTTTCAACTTAATTACTACGAGAAACAAATATTTATGCCGGGGGAAGCGGTAGAAGATGCATTGAAGTTCCATTTTTTCTCAATCAAAGTTAAGTTTGAAGGTTAGGAAATACGTATAAATTATTAAAATAACCCAAACTACCAACCTAAAAACCTATTTTTAAACCCCCCGATTTAAATAGTTGTCTCCCTTAGGTATTTAAGTTAAAATCAAGTGTTGTTTTTTAAAAGAGCGCTTGCATGCGACGAAATTCGACAACTTTATAAAAATAAATATATAAAAAAGTTAAAAACTGAGTGATGATACTGGAACTTTCACAAAGTCAATATTGTAAACAATGTAAATAAAAACCGGTGTTCACGTCATTGATATGTACGATTTTTTTTTGTTTCACAGTATTTGGATAAAATTTAAGGTTTGTGAAAGTTGTATTAAAGTTCTGTTATTATTTTATAAAGGGCCAGTTCTTTCACAGCATGTCGATAATAACAGAACTGTAATATTAACTTTGATTTTTTTTAAATTCTGACAAACAACCCGTCCTAATTGAAATATTGACATTTCATTTGTGAAAAACATCCGAAAATATTTTTAAAAAATCAGACCCGTATGTACGCATTAGTTATTATGGAAATATGTCTCTAAATTTCTATAATTCCTTTATAGGTTACATAAATATTGGCTGATGCCAGGCGAATTTTATAACTCGATAACTTACAGCTTCGGGATGGGTAGGAACCACGAAGAGCAAAGGTCGATTGTGTGAACACCGCTTTGCCCTGATCTTATCGGATTTAGAACATTCCAGTTGGTATTTCTGATTCGGTTGTAGAACTTCGAGCAGCGTGGTCTTTGCGCTTTTGCTAGTGCCGGTATTTTATTTCTGATCGTAATTGTTAAATTAAACAAGATGTACAGGCTTACAAATACAATCCGGTGCGGAGTCGCGGCTCGCCAAATGACTCTGGCTTCTCGCGCCTACGCCAAAGATGTCCGATTCGGGGCGGAAGTCCGAGCTCTCATGCTCCAAGGAGTGGATATTCTCGCCGACGCCGTAGCGGTGACCATGGGGCCCAAAGGTCGCAACGTGATTCTAGAACAGTCCTGGGGGTCGCCCAAGATCACCAAGGACGGAGTTACCGTGGCCAAGGGAATTGAACTTAAAGACAAGTTCCAGAACATCGGCGCGAAGCTTGTGCAAGACGTCGCCAACAATACCAACGAGGAGGCCGGCGATGGAACCACTACCGCCACCGTCCTCGCGAGGGCTATCGCCAAGGAAGGCTTCGAGAAGATCTCCAAGGGCGCTAACCCCATCGAGATCAGGAGGGGAGTTATGTTGGCCGTCGATTGCATCATCCAGAAGCTGAAAGAGATGTCCAAGCCGGTTACGACCCCCGAGGAGATCGCGCAGGTCGCCACCATCTCCGCCAACGGAGACACGGCTGTCGGACAGCTCATCTCCGACGCCATGAAGAGAGTCGGCCGTGAGGGAGTCATCACCGTGAAGGACGGTAAAACCCTCGTAGACGAGCTGGAAGTGATCGAAGGTATGAAGTTTGACAGGGGATACATCTCCCCCTACTTTATCAACTCCTCCAAGGGCGCCAAGGTCGAGTTCCAAGACGCCCTGGTGCTCTTCTCTGAGAAGAAGATCAGCTCCATCCAGAGCGTGATTCCCGCCTTAGAATTAGCCAACACTCAAAGGAAGCCTCTGGTCATCATCGCCGAAGACATCGACGGTGAGGCGCTCTCCACCCTCGTGGTCAACAGGCTGAAGATCGGCCTCCAGGTCGCCGCTGTGAAGGCCCCCGGCTTCGGTGACAACCGCAAATCAACCCTGAATGACATGGCTATTGCTTGCGGAGGAGTCGTGTTTGGAGATGACAGCAACCTGCTGAAGCTCGAAGATATCCAGGCCACTGACTTCGGTCAGGTCGGAGAAATCCTCATCACAAAGGACGATTGTCTGCTGCTCAAGGGCAAGGGAAAGAAAGTAGACATTGACCGCCGCGCTGATCAACTACGAGACCAGATCAAGGACACCACCTCTGAGTACGAAAAGGAGAAGCTCCAGGAGAGGCTCGCCCGTCTCGCTTCTGGAGTTGCCGTCCTCCGCATCGGAGGATCCAGCGAAGTCGAAGTCAATGAGAAGAAGGACCGCGTCAATGATGCTCTCAACGCAACCAGAGCCGCTGTTGAAGAAGGAATCGTTCCTGGAGGCGGAACCGCTCTTATTCGTTGCTCCCCCGCTTTACTCCTCCTCAAGACCGCAAACTCTGACCAGGCCACCGGTGTCGAGATTGTGCGTAACGCTCTGCGCATGCCGTGCATGACCATTGCCAAGAATGCCGGAATCGATGGAGCGTCAGTCGTCGCCAAGGTGGAAACTCTCGGAGAAGCTTTCGGATACGATGCCATGAACAATGAATACGTCAACATGATCGAGAAGGGAATCATCGACCCCACTAAAGTGGTGCGCACCGCCCTGACCGATGCCAGCGGAGTGGCTTCTCTCCTGACTACCGCCGAAGCTGTGGTCTGTGACCAGCCCAAGGAGGAGAGTGCGGGAGGTGGCATGGGAGGAATGGGTGGCATGGGAGGTATGGGCGGCATGGGAGGTATGATGTAAAGGGAACAAATTTAAAATGCCACGGTTTCTACCCGCCATAACTGCGGAGCTTCCATCAAATTGGTACTTAAAATTATATTATGATTTTATCACAAGTTCATTTTATAACTAAGCAGTATTTTGTATTCTTGTACAGCTGATATCTACAGGTCTTTATTTGTTTCTTTCACCGACAGATAACCAGTTGCATAAAGTCAACAAGATATTTTACACAACAGTTCTTATTTTCATTGTAATTGATATAATGAAATACCATTTTATCTATGCCTTAAAGTCTTGAAGCTTCCTGGGTATGGTCGGGTTGGTAACCGTGGCTCTAGGAATAATAAAACATTCTCGAAAGCGCATTTTCCACAATTCGAATCGTTTAATCTAAGTTCATAAGTAGTTTATATTCTGAATTCTATTACATAAGAGTGTTTAGTTATATAATATTTTCTACCACCAAAAAATATTTAGCCATATAAATATATAATTCTGTTTTTATTTTTCTCATGTTTATAGCGTTGTGCACCGTCTTGCATATAGTTCTAATTTCTAATCATAATTTCATTGCAAACTAACCATTGCAATACATTCTTATTCCCTTGGGAATCACATAAATCCTTATTTTATGTGAAGCAATTGTTAAAAATAAGTATTTTCCATCTAGATTTATAAGCTGGTATATATTTTTGTATACACTTACGTTCTGAATAACACATATAAATTTTATTTAGTAAACTGGTTAACAAACCATTACTTATTTTCTGTGCATAACCTTTGCAGTTATATATTATTATTGTTCGCCGAAAATCATTCTATCTTTAAGGTAATGTAAGACAAATCATATAAATTCCTTTTCGAGTTACTATTACCCAACAAAGGCTGAGTTTTGTGATTAATACTTATTTGTATCGTGTCAGGACCTTAGAATCACAGGGACCTGAATGTATATCAAAATATGCAGAGATATTAGGCCTCTGTTATCCTGAGTCCCCGCTGTGTGATACACGAGTCCCTCAACCTTGGTGATAACTCCATTGTTGTTACAAAAACAACGATGGGATAGTTTGGTTTTTCTTTTCTCTCGACGACAAGTTGTCCAAGGCTTCAGCAGCCAAGCCAATCGTTTTAGCTTGGTCGAATAACTTTTTTTTGTAGAAATAAATAACATTGAACAAATTTATATTTTAAAAATTCCTCAACGCGAGATATCTTAACTAAATCAAATTGCAATGAAAGTTTTTCAAATGAAAACAATTTAAATACTGTAAAAGCAAACACATGCGTACAGCAATCTATGAAATGTTTGTTTTTGTGGTATTGTAAAATGGTTACAATTTCTTAATATCGACGTTTATTAACTTATTTATTTACATAAACAAATATTAATTTAGAGATTGCTGTCTTTGCTTTTCTATCCTGCTCAATTATAAAATTATATTTTTCAGAGAACTGACTGAATTGTTGAAGATTTAATAATGACCTCGCCGATCCAATTTTTTTTCCATTGACTTATTGTTTGCGCATTTAAATATTATTAATATGTACAACTTACTGCTTGTATTAGTGTTGAATTAAGACATGTTTGATTACAAATGAAACTGTATTGATGGTCATGTCAATTTATCCAATAATTAATGATGCTATTTCTCAAAAGACAGCACAACCAGGGGAAGCGATAATATATTATTTGATGCCAACTCTATTCATTAAGCGATAATGGTAGCTCTATTTAAGGTTTTACATTATAATTAAATATGCCTATAGATGAATGCAAAGAGGAGACGTTGTTAGTCTAATTGTAAGATATATCATATGGATCTAGTATAGTAATTGTTCGTTGATATTGTGGTGTTAAAGAAAAGAGAAAATGTGTAAAAAAAAATCAAATAAACTTTTAAAATTTAATTGTTTGCTTTTTATTTATTATTTTGTATGGTGGAAATTGAGTGACATTTCGTGCTCATATTGTAATTTATTTATTAAATGAAAAAACACATTGTGATTCACCACTTTCATTGAATCAATAAATCATAGCAGACCAAGTTTCGCTCATATTATTTGAGACTGGTTGGCAGTTGTTAATGAATTCAATAAAAGTGGTGTATTAATTACAATGTGTGTTTTTTTCATTTAATTTAAAAAAAAAGGAAATTTATTTATTTCTTCATAATCTCCATAATACACCAATGTATTACGGAGAATATCACAAATTTGAGGTTACGTGAAATTATAAAAAGGTCAGGGTTTTCGAACCATCCAATAATCAGTCTGAAGCAATGTGCGGTGCATCCTTTCAGATAGATGGTTCATTTCGAGCATACCCGAGAGTCAGTAGGATAGAACCATCGATAGTAGCTATACTCCCCGAGGCATATTTCCTTTTCTGTGTTCAATGGGAGGCAGTACTGCCTTGAAACACGCATGGGTTTGTTACGCTAATTCTCTTTTTAAACTCGTGTTTAATTCAATTGAGCACGGGCTTATAATTTCCATATACCAATATTCAACGCTTTGCAGTTTGCGTTGCAAACCCGTGCACGACTGGAGGACATGCGCCTTCAATTAAACATGAGTTTAAAAACATAATTTGCGTAACAAATTCGTGCGTATTTCAAGGAAGTACTGCCTCTATTGAACACAGAAAAGGAAATATGCCTCGGGGAGTATAGCTACTATCCATGGCTCTATCCTACTGAGTTTCTCTTGGGTATGTTCGGATGATACCATAATGAATAATGAACCATCTATCAGAAGGGATGTGCACATTGCTTCAGACTGATTCTTGGATGGTTTGAAAACTCAACTATTTTGGAGGGCATTCAATTCTAGGTTCCCTGTGGTTATCTCCGTCACCGACAGCATAGATGGACTTGGCCTGCAGGACTAATTTGCCAATGGTGGGACGAGCTATCTTGTTATGAAATAGAATCACTTCGGATATTGATATATTTAACATCAAAGAAGAAGATTTTAAACGCCACGCTTTGTTGCTGCTCGAATAAAATCTGCTTTTATATATATTTATACGTTTTCTTTATTCTTATGTATCTTGAAAAAGTAATTGAAATTGTATTTTGTAATGCTTTTAAAGTTAATAAAATGATTGAATTGAAAGTAGTATCCAGCTTTGGATATCCATGTTAACTTTGGGTCATCAGCCCAACTTATCAGCGAATGACCTGTTTTTCTCGCTCCCAACCGAGGATGCTATCTAATCCTTATCTATTATGTTAATAATTCAAAATGATAACTTTCAAAGAATGTAAAATAGAAAAGAAAAAACAAATAGGTAAACTGAATGCAATCTTTCTTCACGATAGATTAGTTATTACACAGCATCGCCCTAGTGAAAGACCACCATTCAGAAAAATGCTTGAAATGGTCATGATGGTTTGGTGACCAGATCAGAATAGCCATTTATTCCCAAAATTTTCTCTTCCCGTCTACTTCCCTTCAGTACCACAATATACAGTAATTCGGGATGCCATAGTCTCACTGGCTCCGGTTAGCTAGGACTTAGATGTTTTATTTAATCATTGGTTGGGACTCTTGTGT
Source organism: Hesperophylax consimilis (assembly GCF_061612785.1). Classification (NCBI taxonomy): domain Eukaryota; kingdom Metazoa; phylum Arthropoda; class Insecta; order Trichoptera; family Limnephilidae; genus Hesperophylax; species Hesperophylax consimilis. The sequence continues at coordinate 3,082,978 of NC_142865.1, read as the reverse complement.
ATGTTCACATAATGGTAAAATTACAATAAATCACTGCTATAAGCAGGTATTTAATTAAGACATCCATTTTACAAATGAAAATGTATCTGAATTCAACTACTTTTAGTTAAATATGTTCTTCTTCGCTTTCTCTCTAATAAATTAATAACACTGGTTAGTATCCGAGTTGATGATACTATTCCCATAGTCGCAGGTTCAATCATCTGCTAGGCGAGCCTTCCACCATTATCATTGCACAACCAATATTTTCATACTGCAATAGTGGAAGTAAGAGAAATTCAAATACTGTTGTAATTATTAATTACCTGGGAATGTTTCTCTCTTTAAAAACATACCTTAAGTACTTACAAGAATTACTAGTGCCTGGAGCAAATTGAACTATTACACCATGTTCGGGAATGTTGCAGGGAGAAGGTATCTAATTAGATCTTTTAATTAAAGCTGTTTTCTCAAGCTTTCCAATTCTGTGCTAATTACATTTCAATTTGGGCATCTAGCGGACAAAACTTGAAACAGGGAAATTAATAATTATGTGTTAATAATAATTAATCAACGTATTTGTCTAAGCCCGTCGTCCCACGGGTCGGTAAACAGTCGACATAAACCAAATGCTGTAAGACCCTGTGCAGAAAAGTTCCACTCTGAAGTGAGCTGCAGACCCTTACCTTACTATGGAGAACTTAATTTTCTGCGCAGGGTCTTGCAGCATTCGGTTTATGTCGTTTATTTACCGACCCGTGGAGGAATAATAGGCTAAGAGGAATTCAAATACTGTCAGTTTATTCATAATCTGTGAATGTTTCTTTCCAAACATACCTCAAGTATTTGCAAGAATTACTAGTGCCTGGACCAATTGAAGTATTACACCCTGTTCGGGAATGTTGCAGGGAGAAAGTTTCTATTTAGATCTTTCGATTAAAGCTGTTTTCTCTAGCTTTCCAATTCTGTGCTAATTACATTTCAATTTGGGCATCTAGCGGACAAAAGTTGAAACAGGAAATTAATAATGAAATAAATTATGTATATATATAAATAATAGTTAATATATGTGTTAGTCTAAATTGGCGCTGAGCAGAAGATTTAGAGAGATTTATTTAAATGTGAATACTGATAAGAGTTACAACTGTTCGCAGCAAGTGGGTATACTACTTATTGGGAGTATATGTGCCCCCTTTTATCGGAGGGAAGCTATCATCAGGGCGATCTTCACCCTGTAGGGTGTATCTTGGAATTGCACTCATACCAGTCACTTTAGGTGTCTAAGCAATGGGATTATATGTCTTCTTAGAATCTTTCCCTGGATTATCATTCTTGCTTTTATCAGTCTTTATGATGAGATGAAGATATTGGAATTTTCTTTTTTTACATATTCATTTTTAACTCCATGCAGGAGGCTCTGAGGAAAATAATTTCCCTTAGGGCCTATGTCATCTTTGGGGATGTTGTGTGGGATATTATAGGAGGAAGGAAACACAGAGGCCGGAAAATCGTTCCACAGCCGAGCTGATGAACTCAACAACGAGTTGTAGAAATGACCCGTTTTCATGTGACAAAAATGTCAACCGTGTGCAAATGTTGGTTATGTTCCGACTATTCAACGGTGAAAAGGTATGAATGGCGCTAGTTCTTCGGAGCATCTTCCATTGTAATACCGGTAGAACAAGAACAGCATACCCACCTGACGCCTGTGCTCTAAGGAATGCAGTCCGTTTTTTAAGAGGGGGAAGCTATCAAATGCTTAATATATTTTCGCAATTTTTGGCAATTCAAAGGAAAACTTATATAATTTAGAAGAAAATAAGATGTTCTTTTTTTCCGAATAGTATTACAGTGGCTACTTTAGCCAAATATAAACTGGCGAAATTCTTTTTATTTTACTAGTAACACTAACATTACACCACGTGGTTTATGTAACAGGAATAATCGAAATTGTAAACACTTTTATAACATAATTCTAGAATGTTCTCTGAATATATGGGTTTTAAAATACGTTTTGATTATCTTCAAAATAATGCTGGCAATTATAAAAATACATTTCGCATCCTTTTTATTGTTGTAAAAGAGTTTTATTAGCTGTTTTCAAAACCGTTTTAACGAAGATGGGAACACGGCTTTATAAAATAAATAATCGCCATGTTGCCTATACTTTTTGTATTATGGCGCGAATTTCAATATGGCTAATGAAATCACAAAAACAATCAGATTATTAAAAACGATTAATGAAATGAAGATAATTTTTGTATAACAGTTCGAGTTATCATGTTATTATAACGTTAGGTTAAGTTATGCAAAATGAATGTGAGATTAATGAAAAATAAATTATTGTTATTTTGCGATCAAAATAATATGTTACCTACCTGATTAACCAACTAACCATCATGGCATTTCACGCAGAGTTAGTCAGAAAGGATGGACTGCCGCACATTCCTTACTTCATTCAAATGTATAGATACTATTCTGTTATTCTAGCATAGGGAGGGTGGCAAACCCATCACTCAGGGAGTGGAAACACAACCTGCAATATCCATATTCTATTATTCTGACTCTTGACATCACTCAACTCAAGATTTTATTCACTTGATCGTCTCATTTCTTCCTGAGACGTTCCAGACGTTTCCAGACTTTGTCTACCAGTCACAATATATTATAATTGCTGCCTGTTCAATAAATGAACTGCCTGTTCATTTATTGAACAGGCAGCATTCTGCTGATGCGCTCATATCTGATTTCAGAATAATTTAACAGTAATTGAGTTGTTTTAAAATCAAAATAAGTTAATCCTTTCCTCTCTCCAAATATATATATTTTTTTATTGTCTAAATTATAACATTGTTACAGTAATAAACATAATATATGACAAAAACAAAATAGTGAAATACATTTACAAGGATTCTACGCCAATTAAGAGAGCTAGCTCTTGAGCTTGGTGTAGGAGTTTTTGCATAAATTTACTACATTTTAGTGTACAATGATTAGGGTTGCCATATTCGGCCAGGGTCTCGTCGGGACGTTTCAGGATGGAGCAAATAAAAATTTTGTAATACTTAAACAATTTCTTCATTTTGTAATAAGTAAGTAAATATGTTTGTTTTATAGGTTACTTTAATTGGTACTAGCAGAAGTACTTGGCTGGCCATACTTTTCAGAAGATTTCGCTTTTCTCAACAATTCTGGGTACCTTTTAACATAATTGTAGAACTCTGTAAAAGTCATGTTATAATTGACTTGACACTGTAAAATCGACTCCACAGTCTCTGGGCTATGGGACGTACGGAAAATTAAAATTTGCATTGCGCAATTTCAATCGGGACATTTAAGGCTTTTGTCGGGATGTCGGGACAGATAGCTCAATAAAGGTGACAGTCCCGATATATCGGGACGGATGGCAACCCTAACAATGATACTATAAAATAGTATACAGTAAATATAATCTTAAATACTAGAATGTTGTAACGTTAAAAATTTATAATATGGCATGAAATGAAGTGATTGGTGATGTTGTGGTTGTTAATTTTTTAAATATAATTTGATCTTTTTTTTAAATGATACCAAATCTGTTTGTTGTGTTGAAAATAGAGGAATTTGGATGTTATGCTTATGCCTTAATGATGAGTTAAGTTAAAAAAAAATTATTACATTTTCTTTGAAAATTTGTAATATTGAATCTTTTTTATAAAGGAATTCAATTTTCGGTACTTTAAAAATATTGAACAATGTTGCTGAAGGAAATGTTGGTAGTTTTTTTAAAATTACTTTAATAATTAGTTTTTGTATCACCTTTACAGGACTTACAATTTTTTCATATGCACCTCCCCATCCAATGATTCCATACTGAAATGATTGGACTAGTGCAAAATAGACATTTTTTAGATTATTTAACATGAGAATATTTCTTAATATAATAAATATATAGATACATTTCCTTATGCGCTTAACAAGTTCACATATGTGTCTGTTCCATTTCATATGTTGATCTACAATTACACCGAGGTACTTTATTTCAGTTGTATGGTTTAATATGGTACATGAGTTATTACAGACAACTTTGTTACATTTGTTGATATGTTTTATGTCAATGTTAGGGTGAGTTCTGAATTTGTTTATTGAGAAAGGAATATTAACAGTTTTTTTGCATTGATTGTAAGTAGGCTTGTATCGAACCAGTTTTTTAGGATTTGGATTTCATATTATCTTAAACTTTCCATATTCTTTTCCAAAGAATCAACTTAACCCTCTGACAACCTCTTATGCCAATGTGTCGACTGTATAACATCCACTGTAGTGGCAAAACTCCAGATATATTTTAAAAATATGCAAAAATTCTCGAATCTCTCATTTTCCTTGAATTTTCTAGACCCAAACTTTGTCTCTTTTTTGTTGTTCATTTTACATACTCCCCCCTTAGTAATAAACATGTTTTATATTCATATACATCACATTAACAGTTGGGTAAAATTTAAAACACTTTTATTAGCAGGTTCTTTTTGTTTTATTCTTACATATTGTTGTACAATGTTATCAGTACTTATTCTTTGTAATTTTTAAAATGTTAAACCCTGTCTGTTGTATACCTACCGACGTTATAGTGACTCCCACTTCAGGTGATAAGTGGGAAAGGTGGGTTCTCACCTGGTTCTACCTTTCACACCGGTACTGTAAATGCATTGCTCTCTGACAATTTATATTATTGCATACCCAATTTCTACCGATTTATAACAAGTTTCTCGTTAACTCTTAAAGTTTTTAAGTTCCAAAAAAAATATATGTTATTTTTTTAAGATAATATCTATACTCAATAGAAAAAATTGCAAAGTAAGCTCATAAAATTATTAAAAACATGTTTTGTTTTGTTATTTAATATGTTATAGGCTTGAAAAAATTCACAGTGTATCTTTAAATGCAACTAAAGCATTTGTCGAGAGTATTTTGCTCTATTTCAAAGGAGTCGTGTTTTTTTAATATTAACGCGGTTCCTCTAACATTCGTATATACATATTTCGCATTCAAACCATCTTTGAACGCTTACTAGGGGGCCTTAATATGCTAACGTCTGTCGTACAAACTCGCTCCACATACTAGATATGAATGGAAGTGCTGCCATCTATGATATTCAAATAAAGCTATTTAAATTTTTACATTATACAGGGTGTCCGGGGGTAAAGTGCAGTAACTTCGTGGGGGGATTCTACATGATCGTAGGAGTAAAAAAGATAAATAACTTTTTCCGAAATTCCAATTTTTTCTTTTTCATACAAAAAGACATTCCTGCTAAAAAGCCATAGTGTAGGTGCAAACTTACCCGATAAATTCGCAAGTGTGAACGTGGCAACGTTGCATATTGTGAGTGGCGCGTATCCATGGAAACCGATATTGTGAGTGGCGCGTATCCATGGAAACCGCATGTGAATTGTAAACAATAACAACACAGAGTTCGCCGTATGTTTTGATATTTTACCAAATTCAAAAAGAGAACTGCACTAAAATCACGTTACACTTTTTATTATAAAAAATATTAATAACTCATTGAACACTTAACTAATTTTAACAGTTAGGATTATATTCATCGTATAGTATACATCGTATATCATATACACATTTTTAACAGTTAGGTTACTCTTAAACTAAATAAAACTCGATGTTTAAGGAAAACACGCACCGAATAAAGATGTACTTTTTAGTAAGACTTAAACACTAGATAAAGACACTAAATTAACAAGTTTTTATTTAAATGAGACTTTTAACACTAGATAAATTAAATTTTCAAAGTTGTTTACTCCGCGCGTCAAATTATGTGACACATTAGATTCAAAGCACAGACGTTTGCTTACTGAATTACAATAGCGGGGGGTGCAGGAAGGGGCGCGGGATGTAGATTTGGCAACAACGAAAAAAATAATGCCGTCTAGGCACGTCGGAGAAATTTTTCGTTATTAGCTTAAAAGTACATCTAAAAGTTGGAATTTCAGAAAAAGTTATTTATCTTTTTTACTCCTACGATCACGTAGAATCACCTCCCGAAGTTACTGCACTTTACCACCGGACACCCTGTATATAGTTATTTCGCAGAAGCGGATTTTTACCTGATAGTTCTATATGAATATTGTATACCAATCATTTTCTAGGTAACTATAAATAAATATATGTATAAACAATGTGATATAAGTCTCCTATTTTCTTATCTTGTTGTCTCTTGTGTAGATAAATATTTAATCAAAAGGAAACTATACTAAACCGAAACCTGTAGAGTGAGTAATAAATCTTCAAACTTATACAACTCCTGGAGATGGAGATGCGGAAACCCGTTTTTTTTTTGATTTGTACGAATTTCAAAACCAAATATGTACATTTTTTACAGATAAAAACATAAAAATTATAAGACACCCTAAAATTATAGAACTTCTTTCTTCTTCTGGCGCTAGTAAAATTAGAAAGAGTATTTATCGACGTATTTAAGTATGTTAGCTGTAAGTCTCATATGTCAGTAACACAGTAATAATAATATTTGGCTAATTTATATAGCGCCGTTTTCGTGAGAGATCACCTCAAGGGCGCTGTACAAATATATTTCTTAAATAGTTAATACTAGAACTACTGACTTAAAACTAGTGACTTACGTCTGAGACTTATATCTAGTGACTTACGACTAAGACCTATATGCCTATAGTAGTTGTAAGCCTTAGTGGTAAGTCACTAGATATAAGTCTTAGTGGTAAGTCAGTAGTTCTAGTATTAACTATTTAATAAATATATTTGTACAGTACCCTTGAGGTGATTTTTCACAAAACGGCACTATAAAAATTAACTAAATATTATTATTATCACTGAATGGCCCAAAACTGACTAACTTCAGTTTATGGAGTCGTATTACAAAGTAGGCTTTAATTTCAGGCAGTACTTTTATAGTTGGGGTGTAACTTTTATAGTTTTCAAAGATATAGCGGTTTAATGGGGCTGACAGACTTGCACTATTATAATAATAATATTTGGATGATCTGTATAGCGCCGTTTTTGAGCAAAATCACGTCAAGGGCGCTGTACAAATATATAACTACAATGATCTATGTTATTACTAAATATGGACCAGTCAAACTATTATCAATTTATATCACACAACAGATTGCATCCACAGGTTCATCGATCGCCAATACAAAGCTATATGTACAATTTGATTGATGAACGTGATGCTAGAATATACATATGTTATTATACATATTTATTTATATTTTGTGTGGCTATCTAAATGGTCGTAGGATGTACCCAACAAACCCCATCTCTCGTATGTGGAAGCCAAAATTTTGAAACGTTACCAAGATTCACATACCTGGGCTTCCTGATAACAAACAATAACAACACTCCAGAGGAGATCCAGAAACTCATCGTGAATGCAAACCGCTGCTATTTCCGCCTACAAAAACAAATAAAATCAAGACTGCTTTCCAGAATCACCAAGGTATTAGTGTACAAAACACTAATTAGACCAGTGCTTACATACGCAGCCGAGACGTGGGTTCTAACTAAGAAGAATGAGCGAGCACTGGATGTTTTTGAAAGGAAAATTTTGAGGCGCATCTTCGGACCGGTTCTAGAAAATGAATTTTGGCGCAGACGTTATAACAATGAGCTCTATACTCTGTTTAAGGAGCTAAACGTCACAAAGTTCATAAAACTGGGAAGACTTCGGTGGCTAGGTCATGTGGAGAGAATGACCGAGCATCAAGAACCACCAAGTCCCTGCTGAGCTCAAGACCGATAGAGAGAAGGAGCCTGGGAAGGCCAAGGTTAAGATGGAGCGACAACGTCCTCAAAGATTTGTCTGCCTTGGAGCTTCGAAACTGGAGAGAGCTGGCGCGGGACCGAGATGAGTGGAGGAAGACTCTTAAGGAGGCCAAGACCCACCAGGGGTTGTAGAGCCAAAAGTGATGATTTATATTTTGTAACTAACTAACCATCACGCCGTTTCCCCGCAGGGGTAGGCAGAGAGGACGGACCGCCAAACAACTCGGTCTTGGCACACACTCCTTGCCTCATTCACATTCATACATCGTCTCATACATATGTTTCTATTGTTCTGACTCTTGACATGGCCTGACTCAAGTATCTGATTCACTTGGTCGTGCCATGTCTTCCTCGTACATTGTCGTATTTTGTACAGGCAGATAATATACAGTAAGATACTTACCTGGTTGGTCACTTGAGATTAACCAATTTTATGTATGGCGAGCGAAATGGTGAAACAGATCAAGCCACGAGAATATGTCGCGCTTATAGCGTGGACTGTCACAAAATCCATTTTTTCGAACGGGACCTTATTTTTGCCACCTTAAGGAGGGTTAATACAATAAAATATATGTATGAATGTGAATGAAGCAAGGATTGTGCTCAAAGAAGTGTTGTGCGGCAGTCTTTGCCCTGCCAATAAATTAAAGAAACAATTTTAGCATAAGACTATATCTTCTATATAAATAAAAATTTTAATGTTCGTTTGTTCAAAATGTTAAATCTCCGAAAGTTCTTCGCCGATTACTTTGAAATTTTGACACAGCGTTGCATTAGAATACCTGTGTTTTTATATACCCATATTATATAGATGTCACCTGTGGCAGGTAAAAACATACTTTTTTGAAAACAGCGCCATCTGTTGGATAAATATGCATTTTTGAAAAGAGAGCACCATCTGTTGGACGTAAAAGCAAAATGCGCTATTGTTTCTCTATCTGCAGACAAACTGAGCCACAGAAACGCTTGTCGAGGCACAGCTAGTATTAAATAAAACCCAAAGTTAGAAATTAGTCATAATTTAATTTAAATAACTTACACATAAGTATTGCTTACAAAAAATACACAACAATATGTATTCACAGATAATAATTAGATATACATATTTATATATATATAAATATGGAATGAAGTGTTTTATAATAAAAAGTCATTTTTATATTCATAATCAACATTGTAATATTATTTATAAACAAAATGGCAAATCATTGTCAAAATGTTGACAAATTCAATAAAATATAAGGAGATTCCATACAGTTCTGTTAAAAAATATATATTTATAAATACATATGGCAAATTTGTTTAAAAAAACAAGACAAAATGTCTGTCGTGTGGTTATCATTAGCAAATGTAGTGCAGAGAGAGTTCTATCTAGAATATATACGTAGATTCATATAGACATGAGAAAAAATGCGCGAGCTGAGCCACGAATTACAGGAAAGGAACGAAGCAACCGCAAGCGAGTATTTAGCGCCATTTGCGACTGATTCGTTCTTTTCCCATAAGTCGTGGTTCAGCTCGGCAGTTAGGCTCGCGTTTTATATGCATCCTTAGTTATAAAAAAGTTCTGTTCATCTAGATATGCATTCTTGTACACACAGACCTCTGTGGTCAAGCGGTCAAGGTGGTCGAATACAAATCCAGAGGTTGAGGGTTCAAATCCTGGCATGCGCAGATAAATTTTAATTTTTTAATATGTATTGAGTTATTTTACATTTTTATTTATAATATGTCTGCAGTATACATATATAAGTGGTAGTTACTCTCAGTATCGCCCCGAAGAGTTGAGACTCTTGTGCGGTATTCACACAAAATAAAAAACACATTTTGACTTGCACTTTATACACGGTGTTAAGCCTGTGACAGAACACACTATATTTGCGTGGCTAGGCCAATTTCAGCATATCGTTTGTCATACATTCCCATTGGTAGTGTATGGCAAGCGATACGCTGAAATAGCCCAAGACATGATGCGTATGGCGTAAATTGTCACCTACCTAAACGTGACGTACCTGACTTACTTTACCCAGAATGATATATGGCATTATTTGGAGTAAAAAAATTTAATGAAATTTTGGTCTTCAGCGACATTTTTTGTCTCTGGTCACTCAGTTGAGTAGCGTAATTTACTATAATCTACATTTTTTTTTACTCCAAATAACTTCAGTAATCACTGAAAGCAAGTCAAGTATCTGTCTTAACATCCTGTATAATTTAGCACGATAGAATTATAAATAAACTTTAAAAAGGTAATATTTGTATCATTTTTAAAAGCTGCACTACACACTGTCTATGCTTTAAGTAATAATTTCAATTAAAATATTCAACAATTTTCAATTTTCTAAGGCACATTTTTCTTTGAAGGCATCATAGTACATAAATATTTATACTATGAACAGAAAAAAAAACAGCAAATGCAAATAAAAATACAAAACATGTATCTCACTGTCAACATCTTGACACAGTTAACTAAGCAGGTTGTAATCGATAGATTTAAACTAGCGGCTGCAAAGTTAAGTGTGCCAAGCTGTAACATAGCATCAACAGTTGCAAAAGAAGATAATGTAGAAAAAAGAATAGTATATTTTTTTTCACAGTTGGCAAGTAAATAGCATTTTCACATAGAACACAATTTTTTATAAGAATAATATAAAATATGTTTTTCATCAGTCATATTGTTAAAATTGGCGCAGTTTGAAGTTATATAAAATTATATTGCAGAAGAATTATTAGCTACAGGATATTCAGAGCTGCAAAGCTCGTGATGGTAAATGATGTTGCTAGCCGATAAATGCGGCATTATCCTTGAAATTACTTCAAGAAAGGGCAGAATACTATCATCAATCCTCTGCTAACCAATTCCATCATCGCACAAGCAACACATTCCGCTCATAATTACGGTAGTAACTCGGGAATGTTTGTCTCTCTCGATAATAAGCATAATTTTCTCCGTAAAGAAAATAATAATTTTTTCTGAACTAGTGTACGGGCTTAAGATTACAGAGACCTATCTCATACCGCGTGAAACAGGCAGAGATAGAACCCTGTGATGCTAATCCCCCCGATAGCCAACAATGCTTCTGCTACTAAGATATAATTTAAACTAAAACGACGTATATAAATATATCTTCGATACTCCGACATTATGATAATAAATATTATTTTCAAAATAATACATACAATATGTTTCTAATTAAATTAATAATACAATGGAGTAATCCGCCTACTATTCAATATTCCGGCATGCTGTAAAGTAACATGCTTTCTTCAAAGCACGCTGGAATAAAACAATTTTGAAATAATGTCGCTTTTTTGCAGCACAATGTAATAAAGCATACTACGTCAGAGCTCACTGGAGGAAGCGTGTTGAATCAAATTACAATGAAATTGAGCATCTTGAATCAAACAGCGATGAAATAAAGCATGCTGGAATAAGGTAATAAACTATATCAAAGCTCGATGGAATAAACAGGTTTTTAAAACATGCTGGATTAAAGAATACTTTTTTATAGCACACTGGAATAAGGCATACTAAATCAAAGCATGCTGGATCACATCGCTTTGAAATAGCATGCATTTTTATAGTACACTGGAATAAAGCATACTAAATCAAGGCATGCTGGATCACATCGCTTTGAAATAGCATGTTTTAAAGCACGCTGGATAAAGCATGCTTTTTAAGCAATAGAAAAGCACGCTCTAATAAAGCATACTACATCAGAGCTCGTTGGAATAAAGCATTCTGAATCGAATTGGGTTGCATGGAAAGCATGCTGCAAAACGCATGCTGAATCAGCATGCTTTTTGAAGCACACTGGAGCAGAATATTGAAAAGCTTGCTATATCAGAGCATGCATTAACACACTTGGAGTATCCCGAAGAAATCAGTAGTGTTGCAGAAATTATTTTAGCACCAAGATTTATGATACACATCTACAACCTCATCTGTGCAGGCGATCAAAGGAGGAATGAAAACACAAATTACTTTACGATTCTGCAAATTATTTGTACCATCACCAATTTCGGAAGTAGGGACGCCCCCGATTGCAAAGATAATTTTGTAGATCTGCACATTTAAATGCAAAATATTAAATATCTCTCCAGCGAACATAAAGCGCAGCTGATATACCGGCTTTCTTTATAGATATCGCAGCCAATGTTGATTCTCAGTGAAGCTTACATAAAGATATCGCTGCCAAAAAAAAAAAGTGAATTTGTTTACGCTTACATAAGGATATCGCTGCCAAAAGCGTAAACAAATACACCAATACACACTTATAGTTTTTGACATCAACTATTTAGCCCTCAGGCCTCTGGCACATCAGCTGGTCAGAGTATTTACGTTTTGCAATAAAATCCAAATAAATGAAATATTTCTTAACATATTCGAAAACTGAACACTTTCTTCGAAAGGTGATGAAATACGCTATAAAATTTTAATATTATGAAAAAAAAAAATCATTTTTGAAATATGAAAATTTTTAATACACATATAATTTTTTTTAAATGGTATTGATTATGAAAAAAATACAAAAGTTTTATTACACAAGCGTATTATAAACATTATCGTAACCTCACTTTTTTGTTATTCCATAAAAAAATTCAATATATAAGTTCTTCACAGATTGCTTTGAAATTTTGACACAACGTTGCATATAAATACACGTGTGTTTTTGTATGTTCTTATATTATATAGATGTCACCTGCGACAGGTAAAATCATGCATTTTATAAAAATAGCGCCATCTCTTGGACCTTAAAGCAACATGCGCTATTGTTTCTCTATCTGCAAAGACTGATCCACTGCAAGTAATTAATAAAAAAAAAATCTATTTCACAATTTTTTCTCAAATTGCAGTCGAAAACTTTAGTTTCTCAGAGGTGCACAACTTCTAGATTTGAATATAAAGCGTAGTGTTTTCTCTTTCTAACACGTGTGACATTAATGGAGATAACGATTTCTACGTCCCAATAGTTTAACAAATTAGCCTGGGGAGTTAAGCCGTGCGTTAATTTCAGCGTGTTTAAAAACCTCTCAAATTAAAATTTTGATCATACAGAGTGGTAATAAAGAAATCAAACATATTTCCAACATTAATTAGAAAATCTATAATGCTGCTAGCACTAGGTATGATATGATTTAAGATTTGCACCACATCATTACATTATGTAATGAGTTGTCCATAATTACTTAAGTATTAGTGAAAAGATAATTTAATATTACGAAGCCATCTAATTTAAATCCTAGAGAAATTTTATGAGATATTTCTCCCAGATGTCAAACACTCGTATCGAGCCTTTTTAGGAGATGTTTGTCACTATCTGATACGGACTGTGTGCTGTAGAAATATGATCCCTGTGCGGTAAAAAAATGTATGTTCGTGTGAGAAATGTGGGAGATTCGCAATGAGTGCAAGGCTGATGTAAGTGTAATGAGTAAGATTAAGAAAGGGGCGCTTAGATGATTTGGGCATGTAGAGCGAAAGAGCGAAGATAGGAGTGTACGAGAATATATGACACCCGAGGAAGACGTGGCACGGTAAAGTGAATCAGACCGTGTCGGGCCTTGTTAAGAGTCGGAATAACAGAAGAGTATGTATGAATGTGAATGAGGCAAGGAGTGCGTGCCGAGACCGAGTTGTTTGGCGGTCCGTCCTCTCTGTCTCTCCTTGCCGAGAAACGGCGTGATGGTTAGTTAGTTATCTGATACAGACTCATAAAATTCATGCTATCTCATCATGTTTATCGGTGAGATATATGAGTTAAACAGTGTTACAAAGAGAAAACACCACGCTTTCAGTTTACCATAAATCATTCCGAAAAAATTGAAATAATTCTGTGAAAAAACATTTGGCATTTGAAAAATGTATGTCAAGGTTTCCAATTTTTTTTAATAAATATTAATATGTAAAATGAAAAGAAAATTAAGTGACAATAACTTATAATACCTTTGTCTAATTAAATATGTTTTGTAGTTTCATGCAAAGTGGCAATTACCGTTTACAGAATAAATACCATCTGTAAGCTACTTTAAAAACTTGTGTTATGTTTACTTTTAAAATTTTGATTGCATATTTCGATTAGTAATTCTAAAATATGAGTCATCCACTTTCAAATATGGAATCTTATTTTGAAATACGCTAAAAAACAGCAAATTTATCTGGAATCGAATATAATATGAAAATAGTTCACTTAACCTTTGGAAGACCAGATCCTTTTTAAGGGAAATAAGAAGTGAAATCAAAAATGAACTCCAGCGATTCTGTTAAATTTTTTTATGGATTTTCATGGCATACATGTTTAAATCGCATATCAAAAAATTCCAGCTAGGGCCAAATTCCAATGCGGTTAACGGTAACGGTTTGCGAAAACAAACGGTTTGTTGGCGGGAAAAACGAAGAACGGTTTTCCAGAGGTTAAGAGAAATACATTGCAAAATATCAGAGGCTTTAGGGGTTAAAGGTTTGAAAATACGCAAAGGCGTCTTGGACATGTATTAATGAATGCCAGAAGACTGACTACGGTGAAAATACTGAGTGCCATTCCAGACGAAAGACATTCAGTGGACCGCCACAGGCAAAGTCTGATAAAACAATTTCAGAAGCTGTTCAGGGAGAGGCCGGTCCTGGTATGGACGGAAGCCGCGGGATATGAACGACTGGAGACGCCTTATCGTTGCAATAGGCCCCCGACCCGAAAAGGACAAGGAGAAGAAGATGAAAATATGCAAGCCATTAAAAATTTGATTATTTAATTTTTTTAAAAGAGATTTCTAATGAACACATTGCAATATAAAATATTGTAGTTTTACCCGAGTACATTATTTCATAAATTAAGTTTCCGGCAGTTTTACAAGATACATAAATACATTACGTTTAAAAATCAAACATAATATTAAAAATAAAATGCTAATACAGTGGTCACGTAATCAATCGTAAATGAAATAATACATTTCCCTAATCAATTATCATAAATAACTAGCTAAGATTGCAATATTTATAAATTTCATGTCCAGAATACAGAAAAAAAAATTAACATTAGTACATTAAATTATGTCTTAATTAATGTTACAACTCCAACAATACTTTTAATAATTTAAATCTAGACATTTTATTTAATTATTTTGTTAGGTTTGCAGTAGTAATATTATATAGAAAAGAATATTATTACTTAAATTAATATATTGTCATTTTTTTAGCTAAGTTCGTTTCCTTCGTATAAGGATTCGCACACTTCCAAAAGTCTAAGTACCGGGCTGATGTTGTATGGGAAGAGAGACTTGGAGACGAGCCTACTGATCTGATGACGGAGCCGTATCAGAACGGTCATGGTCTCTTCGAGGACTCGCGATCCCGTACCTCCTTGCTCCCACTGGCAAGACAAGACGAACTTGGACCAATTCCTCCGAACATACTTGAGAAATCGCAGTAAATACAGCAAAAAGCATGTCTCATTACTCACTAAGTAATCTAGTAACACGTCCGAATCATGCGATACAACTTCTAAGAACTCAATGAATGTTAAGATTGGGTTCAACATCGGTATTAAGTCGGGAAAAACTGAGTTCCGATACACAATTCCTACTGTAATATCGAGCGTGCAAACCATAGA
Source organism: Hesperophylax consimilis (assembly GCF_061612785.1). Classification (NCBI taxonomy): domain Eukaryota; kingdom Metazoa; phylum Arthropoda; class Insecta; order Trichoptera; family Limnephilidae; genus Hesperophylax; species Hesperophylax consimilis. The sequence continues at coordinate 3,067,592 of NC_142865.1, read as the reverse complement.
TTCTATCAAGTAATCGTCTTGTTCGCTGAACAAATGAATTAAGATCTTCGTAAACGGACTTTCCGGTAAGAAATCTAAAGCATTCTTTAAAAAAGCATCTAGTTTTTTTAACACGTCTCGTATCGATCGCTCCACCATTTGCATGTCTTGTATCGCATTATAATCCGTCGAATCGATCGAAGAATCCGATGAATCGCATCGCATTTCTTTAACAGTAACCGCGACAGACTTTAAAACCAATAAAACCATTTTTTGTAACATGGTTTTGTCCGTTTCACTTGCAATCAAGGACGAACGAGTCGATCGATTCAAACTGCGAGCGGGCGAGATGTCTGGGGGACTCGGTTCATTTTGACCGTAGGACGCGTCGACTAGATTGACCGGCTGAGCGCCGAACTCCACGAAGTGCGAGCCCAGACTGAACGAGGTGACAAGGGGACTTTCATACCCGACAAATCCGAAGCCCGTTCTACTGTGTCGTAATCGAACATCGTTTAACAATCTAAAATCTTTCACGAATCTAACTACGCTGTGAGCGAGGGTGCAGGTTTCTTCTGGTAGAATGTCCTGCAAAGCCAAAGTAGACCCATAACACAGGACCTCGTTAAAAAGACTGAGGAGTTGCGTGTAGATTAGAGACGGTAAGTTTGTACATCTCAAAAGTTCTACAAAACTTTGCAGGTCCATATAGAACGGTTTAGTGTCCACGACGGAGAGATTGGCTTTCACGCTGATGATATTCTCCCAGAGCGAGAGGAAAGTGAGAATGCAGTTCTCCGAATTGGCTATGCTAAGGAATCTCGTTAGCAACTGTTTGATGTTACGTACTAGTGACGGCCATCTGTGTTCCAGGCACTTGATGGTCAGGCATTTAACATGCGTCGTGTCGAAGGATTCCGAATCCGTTACGGTGACAACGACGCACTGCCGTTGTGGATCAGGTAAACTCGGGTCGGATATATTATTAAGGCTATTCTGCATAAGGTTACTATGACTAATATTAAGGTTAGGCGCCAAGTTGGAATGGCTGGCAGGATAATTTGAAACAGATTCGTGCAAATTGAAATGCGTCCGGTCGGGAGGCATTTGAGCGTTGCAATCGCTAGAGGTAGATGAGTCGAGGCTCGAAGAGAAGCTGCTGCTGCACGGCGTGGTGTGGAGATTAGAGAACGCACTCTGAAGGTTGCTTTCTCTGGAAATGTTCTCTCTACTTGTTGAGGCAGACGATGCGGCATCATGTAGGAATGTGGAACTGATGCTTGAACCCGCGTGCTGCGGGCCGTCACTCGGCGGGACGGGATTCGCCGTGTTTATATACGCGCTGTCTTCCAGCGGGTGTTGGTCCAAATCCTTCCACTCGACGACCCGTTTAATAACGTCTAGGCTGAAGTTTATCTTTCGCACGGTGATGGAGTTGATAGTGTCAAAGAGATAAACATTCTCAATGATCTTCTGCAGCCAGTTGTGATCGATGTTGTCTTTGGCCACGATGAGGAAACTGGACACGACGCGGCACGCCATAAAGTTGACGAACTTGCTGTGATGGTCGGCGAGGTTGATCACTTCGTCGAACCAGTCATACTCATTCCTGACGAGAGCATCGCATATGTCCATGAGTCTCGGGCATATGCTGCCTTTATAGTTTTGTTTCAAGTAAACGTCGAAGAGTAACTGAAGGTTGGAGAGGAAGATGAGCACTTTGTCCGGGGGCCACTCCGCTATGCTTATCCGGGAGTTGAACGGCCGTCTTAAGGACTCTTCGCTGACCCCGCAGAGGCACTGTTTCACAAGGTGCTCCTGGAAAGAGTCTAGATCCTGGAGGAGGACACTTTCGGGGAGGGGGAGGTTGGATGCACTGTCGTCTTTAGTTAATCGGTTGGGGAAAACGCTGGCGGTGTAAGCCGCGTAGCCACTAAGCGTCTGGACACTGAACGGGAAGTGAGGGTTGTGGATCCCGGGCGGGGCGGCGCCGGACTGGAAGTGCTGCATGCTGAGGACGGAGGAGCAGTCCACGGCGTCCTCGCTCAACGTCCCACTGTCAGGAGAGCTACCGGCCGTAGCGGTGAGGGTCTCCGTGATGCCGCTAGGAAACAAGGCTTCGTAGTTTTCTTCCTCTTCCAGCAGATCCGGTGCGTCGATCCTCTGCTTCTTCTTCACGGGCTGGTCAGAAGCCATTGCGGGACAGGGGGGCTCCGCCGCGCGGTGTTTATCGCGTAAAACCATTAACACTTCTGTATATCACTTTTAAGGTTAGAACCCTTGTATTTTGCACTTTTTGCCGTATTTTCTGGTTTTACCGCGTCCGTTGGCGATCTCCGTCACCCTTGCGGCCGCCCTGATGCCCCGCATCGGACTCGGGTCGGTGGAAACCTGAAATCAAGAGGCGAGAACATGAGAGGGGCATGACCTTTCCCAAACGACTACTAAATTACGCGCATCAGAAACAAAGCCCGCAGAAAAACGCCCTTGCAACGCTTTTGACATGAATTTACGGGCGTAAATCATTCCAAACCATTCAAACAAGACATGTAACACGAATTTCAATAAGAAATAACCCGAAAATGCAACTCCATGTCAGAAACAATACTCACTTTCGAAAATATTTTGGTGATTCCGAAACTGTTGCGCACTATTTCGGAATTTGAGCCAAAACGCGCGCGGAAACTGCAGACAAACTTAATATTATGTTTAACAACAACTTGCACTATGTTTATAACACTAGAATGATCAGTCTTGGCGCGGAAATGCAATAATGTACGCAATAAACAAAGTTTTTAGAAGTTTACAAGTCCCACCGACGAAGACTCCATCATTGCGTACAATATGACGCTTTGGTCAAAGCAACTTCATCAAAATTAAACATTATTTTTATCAAAGACTTTAAACACAAAAACTATATCGAATAACGTTTTAAAAATTTATTAACGATTTTTCATATAACTTCCATTATTTAAAAAGCATTATTAACAAATAAAATATGAAATTGAAACAAGCATTTTGAGCTCGGAGTAAAACAGGTATGCAGTGATTTGACACTGTTGCCGCATGTTTTTAAATATTCACGTCCCATATCTGCAATACTGTGCACAACTTATTCATGAATGAATTATAAAAAACTAACTAAAGTAACAGAGAAAACTAATACTTACATTTTTTCAGCTTTTGTAATCGAATACTGCTAGTAATAACCAAAAATACACTTTAGCGTAACACAGTACACCCATGCCAACTATTAAAGTCGGAAGCTGTTGAACAACTTTACACTTAACATGAACTCATACTAAAACTAGTATTTTAAAATTATTACATTAATAATAAAATATAATCCAAGTTAAATTCAGCGTTTTTTAATGCATTCGCTACAATATTATTGCATTCTGGGTTTACTTAAAATATTTTTTAAAAACAAATCCGAGGAACCGAGAAAGCACTATAAGAAAATGATCCTTTTAATAATGTTAGCTTGGCAATGTTGTAAATCTACTACTGAACGTATCTACGCTAAGCTGAATAAATTCAAGCTGGCTGATGAATGTTGTTTAAAAACAAAGCTATTATGTAAAAAAGTCTTGTCAATCCTATGACGCCTAAACATCCAATAATAACGTTTTGTTTTTTGTTACTTGTTAGCTCAACATTGTTGCTAGTACAAATTTAGTTGCGTTCAAAAAAGATCGGCCATCTTCGGTCTTGTGAGGAGATCGGATGTATTTTTCTTACTCGTTCAAGCAGTAAATAGTGCATTTTATTTTTGTATAATAATATTAGTTTCACCTTATCTAAAAATTAACGTTATTTTACCGCAGGAGTTTGAAAAAAAGTTTATAATTTACACTTTTCAAGAGTTACATTTTTATAGTTCTTTCAATATTATTTGATAAAAAGGTTATTGATTCGTTTAGCTAGGTTCGTGAGGTATGATTGATGTGAAAAATGAAATCCACTATTTGCAAACTATCAATTTGTGTGCAGATTTTCCCCCAAAACTTCTTCATTTTTAAGTTCGTTTTGTTTACTTATCCCTTTCAGGATATTGAATAATGCTTAGAAATATTTTAGTAATCTATAAATTCATTTAGAATACACACTGCATATGTAAAGTTATATTTTAGGAATTCTGATAGACGTAAAACAACATGCCTTCTCGCAAACTATTTACAACTTGACATATTATATTGAAATTGGAATTTATAACGAAAATCACAAAATTTTTTAAAGGCAGCTTGATTACTTTTGTAGGTACCTCAACAAACCCCAGTCTTTTAAAATATAAACTAAAAGTAAAAAAAATAAATATCAGAGTAGTTATGTATTTCTATTAATTAAGATTTGCACACGACCAAGGTAAAGCCATGGTAAAGCAGGAAAATATAATAATTTTTTTCCCGTTCTCAAGTTTTTGAATTTTCCCCCCTACTATAATCGGCGAAAGAGAAAGATATCGCAGATGTCCGTTTCAGTCTATTTTACGAGTGCGAAGTGGACGCAAATGAATGGAGAGGTGTGGCTTCCGAAGTTTAGCAAAATGGTCGATTTTAGTAGTTGCACAATCCTCCGCTAGAGAATGCAAAAACAAAAACATAACCTAAAATTAAAATGATCCTTTGCTGATTGTGAATAAAGTTACTAGTAATTAGTAAAACGCCCATCTCTAGTGATAGTAAAATTATAGTAACCATAGAAATATAAGAAAGTTCTGTATTCTTTCGTAATAATAACTGAGCAAGTACTTTTTTCATTAAAATTGTTAAGAACGCCCTTGATCGGTGAAAGCCAAAAAATTAAATAAATAATTTTGAATAATTTACCAGTTTTTTGTGTAAATAAATAAATAGTGAAAAATAATTTATTGTGCGTTAAAATAAAAATATTTTTTCTTAAATATAGACATTATTCGAATTTGTCAGCCATAGTGAAAAATCAAAAATGGAAAATGGTTTCGTCTGGATCTTATTATGGCGGAGAAATTGTTATTTGCAGCGAAGATAATAATATATCACTTTCGATCTGGAATGCAGTTTCCATTAGCTACAATTAACCAGTATTAAAATGAAAGGTGAATATTAAAATATCGAATATTGAGTCATTCGTGTTCGTGCGGCAGCCCTTTATCGATTTGCATAATGTCTTCTCTATTGTGTAGAAATATAGGTTAAATCTTTACAAAAGTCGAAAAGCGGCATTAGAAATTCTTAAAATACATTAACATTACTAATAATGTGTTTATATTTCGGTTGTTTTCGTGAAATTAGTGTTAAAAAAATGTCGTAGTAAAACGTAAAAGTAGTGCTGAGATTAGTCCTTCACTTTCAACTCGTAGCAAAATGATCTGTCACAAATTAAGCTCATTGTTTTTGTTTCGCCTTTGTGAGAATTAAGCGCTATTAAATCAATAAACATAATTAATTCCTGAGTGGCGGATATTCCGCATTGCAAATAATAATTAAGGATATAAAAGATAGTCGACAGTGTATCGTTTAATTTATTTTCAATCTCTTGTCTGGCCGCTGTTAAATGTCAGATGACATTTTTTTATGGTCGTTTTATTTGGCTTGTCGTATCGGCTGTGTCCTGCGGTCGAGCCATTAGGTCCGCCAGGCAGCTGTATTAGAACATATGTATTCGGTTTATCAATCTCCCGAGCGTTTAGTTGACATTTTCTAGCCATTGTTCTATTTATTAGCGGGCACGGTTCGCGTTTGACGTTTTGCAAATGTCCCGCAGACGTCTGCCCACGAGCTCGCGGTCTGCGAAATCCGCTTATATAAAACTGAAAATGTGATTCAACGTGCAAATGTGAGTGTAAACAATAATTAATACACACCAAATGTTATTTTATTTGAAAATACGTTGAATTGTGGACAAGAATACCGCGGTATCTGTGATTAAAATTACGCGTGAAAATTAGATGACATTTCGCATGAATTCCTTGCGAGTCGAATTTAATAATCGTTTATTTGGACTTTCTTTTATTTTAATCAACAATGTATTCATCCGAAATGTGCACAAGATCTGCCCATATGTGATTCATAGTTATTTTGGGTGAATTCCACATGCAAGTCGATTTACACAAAGACGAGTCAGAGAAATGATCCGTTCCCACAAACCAATATCAACTGTGTGGACGTCCCTCTCATGTCCCTCGATTTACACAAAAACGAGTCGGAGAAATGATCCGTTCTCACGAAGCCAACATCAAATGTGTGGACGTTCCGCTCATGTCTGTCGAGTTACCGGCTCCATCGAAATACATATAGACTCAATATGTCTTCATTGCGTCTGTGCGATAGATGGCAATCGGTCTGTTAAAAACGCAATTCTTTGCACAGAATCAAGTAGGTTTATCAGGTATTTTGGGGCTCCAACCCAGAGGTGGCTCTCAAATTCAATTGTTGGAAATAATTTGAGATTTAGCAGCTGTCATTATTGAAGAATCTCCCAGTCCTATACAAGTCGCCCAGTTTCTTGTAAGCCAGATTTACTCAGGCTTCTATGGAGAATTGATACTTGAGCCGGTCGGCCGATTGAAGTAACTTTAGCTGTGTTTAGTGAACAGTTCTGAATAGCCAGGTACTTCTTCATCTTCTACCTCGTCTCTTTTACCTCCCCACCAGTGTCGGCTAGCGCTAAGGAGCATTGGAGCAATGTACAATCAAAATTTCGGTCAATGTAAAAATATTAATTATAAACTGTTAATAGTATCACCGAAAATCAAAGCAAATAACAGTAAAAAATATGATATATATGATGTTGTAAAAGAAAACACTTTTTATCATAGATTAGTTTTGCTAATCGTTATTTAATTATTTGATTTGAAGATTGCGTTCCTGAACATGTTCATTTTAATCTTAAATTTAATCATATGCTCGGAATGTCTTGTTTGGTAAAATACAATATCATTTTAACTTGTCTGGATTAGTCGAGAAGAATGTGAAATAATCTCTAAATAATATAAAACATAGTCGCTATCCGCGTCTGTCTGTTGGTGCGCTTAGTTCCTCTAAACAATGCAACTAATTTTGATAGGGTTTACTGCATCATTTAGAGAATTTCTTGCGGAAGGTTTATTTACAGAGTTTTCCAATAAGAGGTGTTATTTTGATATTCAATCGTAAAAGATCAATGGTTTCGTTGCTTGTGTGGCACGTAGCGCCGTCTTGTTGAAAGTAAACGTTGTCCAGATCAATACCATCCAATTCTCTCGATAGCGCAATCCATTCACCGTAACTGATGCTCCAGCCTCATTTTAGAAAAAGTAAGGTCCAATGACTCCGCCGGACCATAAACCGCACCAAACAGTCACGTTGAGGATAGAGAGGCTTTTCAACAATAACTCTTGGGTTTTCCGAGCCCCAGATGTGACAATTTCTCTTGTTGACAAAGCCACCGAGGTGGAAATGGGCCTCATCACTCAAGATGATTTGCATTTTTTGCGAGTTGATTACAAATCATCGACTTTTCTCTACTTTCTATAAATATAATATGCATGTTTTATATACAGGATTTTCCAATAAGAGGTGTTATTTTGAATAGCCCGCTATTTCGGTAGATGTTACTTATGAAGCTGTCATTTTTTGACATTTGACAAGTAGAAACTACGCCATTAATAAAAATAGAACGATAAACGCTTCAACAACACATTGAAATTATTAAAATTCACTTGAGTGAATCAAATGCAAATCATCTTGAGTGATGAGGCCCATTTCCACCCTCGGTGGCTTCGTCAACAAGCAAAATTGTCGCATCTGGGGCTCGGAAAACCCAAGAGTTCGATGCGATACCGTGTTGACAGCTCCAATCCTCTGAGACCTAGTATTACAGTATAGTTTAAAGTGGTTTTCTGCATTTAGTTTTGGTGTAGCTGTCAATTACCGGATACCAAGAACTATTGAGCTTAATCCCGTTGTCTTTATTAATATTAATTGGATTTTTGTGAATTTCAAATGCATCTGTAAATAGGCTTGCGTTTTCGATCTTCCCAGGACTTGAGGAACAAATCTAAAGTAATGACTGGTTTCATTTAAATGCTCGGCATTTGCGGATTTGTCAGGATGCTGAGTTTACATGCTCGAAAGTGTTCTAATATCCTTTTGGAGATCGGTCGATCGATTTTGGAGATGAACTGGCAGAGAAAGGATGAAAGTAGACTGAATGCTGTAGAAATGAGATCCCTGAGACGTATGTGTGGTAAAACCATGCATGTTCGTGTGAGAAATGTGGAGATCCGCAAAGAGTGCAAGGCTGATGTAAGCGTAATGAGTAAGATCAAGAAAGGGACTCTCAGATGGTTTGGACATTTAGAGAGAGTGAGCGCAGAAAGGAGTGTAAGGAGAATATATGATGCAAATGTGAATGATAGCAGAAGTCGGGGACGCCCGAGGAAGACATGGCACGACCAAGTGAATCAGATACTTGAGTCGGGCCATGTCAAGAGTCAGAATAATAGAAGAGTATGTATGAGGGATGGTTAGTTAGTTAGTTTTTTATTATCTGCCGCTTTCGCAACGACACTTGCCCAGTTTTTAGGGGGTTAAATTAGTTAAAGAATTCTGTATTGTTATTATTATTAATTTATTTATTTCTTTTTGTTTCAGATAAAATTCGATAATCACGAAGACGTGTGACAACAAGTGTTACTATGATCAAACCCCCGCTTCCGAATCGCAATCAATTTCTTCCTCTTCCCATCTTCGAATTTCCACTCCATCCTGTCTTTTTCTTCTTCTGAATCTCACATCGATAATAATAATAAATATCTAACAGTCTTCGATACATATAATTAATTAAAATGAAACAACGATTAACTTCTGTTAAACTATATACATATACGTAATAATAACCATGCTACCGATTGAACCAAGTTGAAACCGCCGATTATATAAATCAATTAATGTATATTATATTGCTGTAATATAATCGATTGATTGGTTAATAATATAAGTAGTGTGTTTTGGACGTGTTTGATAGTTTTGTTGGTGGATTAGTTGCGTGGTTGTTTAGCCGTGGAGGGAAACGACAAATTCGGCTAAATGTCTGAAGAGGAGGAGTCTGCGCCGGATAAGGGGACGGTCACCCTTATCGGAAACATGCCCGGTAAGTCGCATTTATCATTATCAGACTTTGTGTATCACGTTTTAGGCGGGCTAATTGAGGAGTTGATATTTTGATAAAGTTCCCTACTTCAATCAGCATATTATTATTACTATTATTATGTGCAGAGCAGGCAGCATTCTGCTGATGCGCTCATATCTGATTTCACAACAAGCTTGACAGTAATTGAGTTGTTTTAAGTTTGAACTAAGTCCTTTCTTCTCTCCAAATGTGAATCCAATAGAGCTTTGAATTGATTTATATTTGTTGCATCGATGACATGTTGTGGGAGTTTGTTCCAAGCATCCACTACTCTATTTGCAAGGAAGCGAGGATAATAATTTTATATAGTATTTGTTTTGCTGTAGTCACTATTCATGAAATTATGACAAACACCTGTCATGTCACCTGTGATGGTTAAAAACATGCATTTTGTCAGCTGTGACATGTAAAAAAGTTTTTTGTAAAACAACGCCATCCGTTGGACGTAAAAGAAACGTGCGCTATTTTTTCTCTATCTGCACAGACAAACTGAGCCACAGCAACGCGTGGCGGGGTACAGCTAGTTAATCAATATAATATAATAATAATAATAATATTTGGATGATTTTTATAGCGCTGTTTTTGTGCAAAATCACCTCAAGGGCGCTGTACAAGTACATAATACATTTCTACTATGTTATTACTAACTATATATGGAGATAATATACAGTACAATACTTACCTGGTAGGTCACTTGAGATTAACACTTAATTAACATTAACAAATTGTTTATTAGCTAAATTTAGATATAGGATTTAGGACATAATTGGATATAACTGGACTTTCTCTCCGGAATGGTATATTTAATTTAAGGGTATGACAGCTTAAAAAGGTAAGTTTTTAGTTTAGACCTGAATTCTGTTGGACTTGTTATGGAACTTAGTTCCGGAGGGAGTTTATTCCAAGCCTTCGGCCAAGATACTCCGAAAGAGCGATCACCAAACTTAGTATTTGGCTTGCGCTTAGGTTCTATCAGTCTGCCTACAGCTGATGATGTTGCTGATCTAAGAGTTGACTGTCTCAGACCAGTGTATTCCGGGACGCATAGTTCAGAGATGTAGGGTGGGGCCATTTCATTGATGGATTTAAACACCATCCAGCACAATTTGTACTGGATTCTTTCAGGGCACTTGAGCCAGTGAAGGTTACGAAGGTGTTCTGAAATGTGCGAATATTTTGAAACCCCGGTTATGAGCCGTGCTGCTGCATTAAACACTGATTGAAGCTTGTCAATTTGATTAATTGATAATATAAATGATAAAACTCGTATTTCATTTAAAATTTATTTAAAAAAAAAACATTGACCTGTAACATAAAACGCACCCTGTATATGCATTATATATAAACCCTAGAATAATATTTTATCAGTCACTTCCCTCTAACAGTGCATTGATGTTCCTTATCTCTGTTCCGCACAGCTCATGATGAAATATGCCGTTATCTCAAAACAGTATTAGCAAACGTGTCATTGGACATATTAATTAAACCAGAGGCGTGCATTCCATATAGACACATAAGCATTGCCTACATTACCTTACTCACGTACAAACATAAATAATATTAACATTCATAAAATTATTGCAAGGAATTAATCTACACTTCAAAGTTCTAGATACGAATCTACTCTCTCTACTCAGTTGGCCATACAGGTGGCCATATGAGTATTCCAATCTTTATTTGCATTTGTAGATAGGCCCCTGTGATCCTAACCCCCCATACTATAAGGTGTCAAAAGCAGGAACTAAGTATGCAAAATAACACACATGTCATGTTCAACTAACAACTGACACTATATCTCAGGGTCAAAAACATATTGAATAGGAAATACAAATACAACACTTCGGCAAAAAAGCTTCCTTATATTATGGTACTAAAGTCTACAACAAAATCCCACTCTCGTTCAAAACCGATACTACTCAACTGAAAAAAAAACAGCATGTGATTTTATAGTGGTTTATTTGTGGGGTATTGTGCAGTGTTGCGTTACCTCCTTCTTTAGCCACCTTAAACATATCTGCTCTGATGATGGACACTGTAATGTTGTCTGAAACGTTGGCTAAAAAAGGAGGTAGTGCAACATGGCATAATACCCCAAAAATAATACTTTTAATACTATAATACTTTTGGCCGTGAAAATCTCAAATCACTATTTAATATATTTATATTTACTTTATATTATCCATACTATTAAATTTTAATAATATATAAATGAAATCCTCAGCACTGGAGATCCCAGTGAGGATATCATTATCTCTTTGTTACAAAAATAGGAAGATAACATGTAATACACTTATTATTATTACAATGTTATTTACATGTGGATTGCATTCTACATTCTACGGAAGTTAATATACTAATGTTGAATGCGATGTTTTATTTGCAGGTATAAACGGCTCGCGGCGCCTCAAGCAGTTGGAGGGGCTGTTTTTGGGGGGCCCCATTCAGGTTAGTCCTCTTCTTCTTCATCTCAAATCATTCCGTTTGATCAGGCACTAATTTTACACTTGATTGTACCAGTTAGATTTACTCACTGACATCAGAATAAATAGATCCGCCTTAAAGCAAAATGCGCAATGAAATGGGTTCGCTGAGTCATGAAACTAGGCAAACAAAATCGCAGTATCTTCCTTGAGAGTCTCAAAAGGACAGCTAGTAAACAAAGCATTAAATATAATGTGTCATAATTTTACACAACTGCAGTACAAAACAACTCCATTTTTTGATTTCGTTATGGCTTCTAAAATATTATGTTTAATTATTAAAGGCGATATTAGCGATGACTACACGAAAATTAGAAATTAGAAAAATCAGAAAAAGATACGGTCACATCTAGGACTCGAACCTATGACACCGCTCTACCAACTGAGCTAATGGGACCCTATCTCTTTCGGTCATATTTAACTGTATCATACCTCGAATAAGAAGAACTACCAACATTATCTTCATTTTTCTCAACACAATTTTTAATTGGCAGTTATCTTTATGTATGATCGCAAGATTCTACCTGAACTAAATGCTATCTGGACAGTGTCTTAGATAAATATATTTTATTTTTATTTTTAATGTGCGACATCTATTGACTTTCTCTGCAAGTTTAGGATGAATATTTTATTTTTTGGAATAACATTTGAGTAAAACCTCAAAATGTAATATTTAATCATTGAAGACAATATTATTGATTCCTAAACGAAAATTTGAAATAGAAAAATCAGAAAAAGATATGGTCACATCTAGGATTCGAACACAGGACCCTTGCCTTGCCGGGGCACCGCTCTACCAACTGAGCTAATGGGACCCTATCGTATCTTTTTGGTAACGTTTGATTAACGTTGGTGTGATAAAGCTGGCCTTGAGCCTGGTTTAAGACCGGTTTAAGAACGCCATGGTAATAAGTGTTTCACTGTTCTCACCTTACGCGTTGTGTAATATTTAGTAAGCCTGTTAGTGTGTAAACTGTATGTACACTAGATGTCACTTACTGAAGGTGTGTATCGGTGTTATTTGTTTGCAGGGACGAGGGCACAGCTTCAGCGTGGAGACGCTGATAGATGTACTGCTGGTTCTCTACGATGAGTGCTGCAACTCCAGTCTCCGCAGAGAGAAGACTGTCACGGACTTCATTGATTTTGGTGAGTGAAGAGTCTCCATTTTTTCTTGTTCATAGTCATTTGGGTGACCCGTCAATTCGGCAATGCCTCCATGGTCTGTGATTCTTTAGTTGGCGTCAGTCAGAAACACAGTTTTGTATTTTTTTTAGTTACATTAACTCCACACAGGAGACTCTGAGAAAGATATTTTCTTTTAAGGCCTATGTCGTCATCTTTGGGGATGCTGTGTGAAGTGTCTTTTTGAGGAAAGGAAGGAGTGAACATGGGCGTGATTTGTGATACAAAAGTTTGACAAATTAAGAGCCTCTGAATTTAAGCCTTAAATTTCTAAATACAGTCAAATTTGGCAACCACATCTGGGTTGGAGCCCCAAAATATTGAAAAAAAACCCTTGACTCTGTGAGACGGGCAGTCCTTTTGATCGATTTTTCTATGTGACTAAGAATTCTCTTGAAGATCTGCGAAGAATATGAACTCGAAACAAACATGTTATATAATGTGAAAAAAACAGCACTGCTGGTCGTCAAATACAGAGAAGGACCAAAAAATATTCCCCCAGCATTTTTGAATGGAGAACCTCTCATAATAGTAGAAACAACGAAATATTTAGGGCATATCATCACCAACAACTTAACGGATGACGACGACATCGACAGGCAGAGGCGAGCACTGAGCATAAAAAGTAACATGCTTAGTAGAAGATTTAGACTCTGCAGCCCGCAGGTGAAAAGGACGCTATTCTCAGCTTTCTGCACTACCTTGTATACTTGCGAGCTGTGGGCCAATTTCAAAAAGCGAACCATGGAAAGGCTTCGGATTCAATATAATAATGCTTACCGCATAATGTTCGGACTTCCAAGGTACTGCAGTGCCTCCTCGATGTTCATGGACGGGAGAGTTCCCGGCTTTGCAGCCCTAATGAGAACCAGGGTAGCAGGAACGAGGGGAAGGATCAACAACTCCAGAAACGTCCTCATCATCAAAACCCGCCAGACCTCAGGATCGAGTATCGAAAAACATTGGAGAAATATATTGGCCCTCATAATTATCGCTCCGATATACCAATAAGCTTACAAGAAATGTAAATGTTTTATGATATCACTCTCCATTCGCTCTCTATTTGCTTTATCAAACTTACATTTTATATTTTATTTTATTTGTACTTACTTGAATCTCTGTATAATACATTGTACATAGTTATATTTTATGGAATGTGTGGGATTGCACTCACCTCCCCACATTCTGGAATAAACAATTATTATTATTATTATTATGTTAACAAACCGATTGCAATCTTTAGAGCACAGGTGTCAGGTGGGAATGATTTCCTTATTTTACCGGTATTTCAATGGAGGATGCTTTGAGGCACTAGTATTGATCCCTTCGGCACCGGTGCGTTGTCAGGAAACATGCCAAATGTGCACCCAAAATTTGTAAATGGTTGACATTTGTCACATGAAAAATGGGTCGTTTCTATGACTCGTTCCTGAGTTCAACAGCTCTCATCCCTCCTAAAACATTTTCACTACTTCCTTATCTCAAAATGACCCTCCATATATGCAAAGATGACATTGGGAAATTATTTTCCTCAAGACCTGTCAATCATAAGACCTATCGTCTTGACTCCGTCTGTATTACATATATAATATATTATTTTGTTGTTTGTTTACAGTGAAGCCGGTGGCGCAGTCCATCAAGTCTCTTCGCCTGTCGCGCGATGACTTTGAGGTGATCAAGGTGATCGGGCGCGGCGCCTTTGGAGAGGTGTGCGTTGTCCGCATGGCCGGAAGCGAAAAGGTCTACGCCATGAAGATACTCAACAAGTGGGAGATGTTGAAGGTATTACTCTCCCAAAACAACTAATTATTGATATTTGTTATATCTCTGCTTACTAGCAGATTTCTGTGTGTTGGGAACTCTTGATAAAGTAAAAGGTTCTTTACTATAATTGCGTTGTATTTACGTTACAATAAATAAGTCTGGATTTAGCTACACTGTTCATTACCCGAGGGTTGGTAATTCTCTGTTTCTAGAAGCTTGAAGTCTGACAAGGATACCCCACAGGCAATTGATACACACTAGCGACATCTGTCGGACTCTGGAGTAAGCTTTATGACTGGTGCCATCTATCGCTAGAATACCCAACTTTTTACTATACATCACAATATTAAGTATTTTTATTTTGTATTTGACACTTCGCAAACGTTGTACAGTGTAAAGATAGTCACCATCCGGTTGGGCAGCATTGCGAGGCGTGTTAAGGTTGGGGCGTAGGAAGGAATTTGTTAATGCCGGTCTTGAATAGGTCCGGGTTATATGAAGGACGAGAAAAACAGATGCTAGCTCATTTCAGAAACGAGCTGACTTATACAAATCAAGTCAAAAAAACGACCCATTCTCATGAAGCCAACGCCATCTGTGAACGGATGTTCCGCTCGTGTCCATTGAGTTTCGCATACATGCACCGGTGCACAGGGGATCAATGCTGCTAGCTCCATTGAAATACCTGTAGAACATATTCAGCATACTTATATTGCGTCTGTGCATTAGAGATGGCGTTTAGTCTGTTGACAAGGGATTGGATCAGACGAACTGCTCCTCCTTTGCACAAAATAAATAGGTTTATCACTATTGTTGTTTGCTTTTGGGGTGTTATGCCGTGTTGCACTAACTCCTTCTTTAGCCGACGTTTCGGACAGCGTTGCAGTGTCCATCATCAGGGCAGATCCGGTAGATCCGAAGATGTGTGTGAGGTTTATCACTGTATAATCGTCAATTTTGTATCATTTTCACTGCCGTCCTGGGAACCATTCATCGGATAGCCAATACCTCTGCCATAGATCACCCCAAGTGGTTCGCTATGTTTGGCTAGCAGGGGTGCTCAGGTTCATCGGGTGAGGTGTGTTCAGGATGCAACTGCCCTCCAGCTGCGTGGCGTGCCAGATCGAGTGAGGCTGGTTTGGAGAGACCCTTTGACCTCTCCAGCTGCAGTAGAGGGATATATTCATATGTCCGTCACTCCTAGACACAGTGATTACCTTTTACCTTCCCAGAACTTCCTCCACAATATAAATACCTTCCACACAGCATCCCAAAAGATGACATAGACCCTGAGGGAAATTATTTATATTTATATTTTTATAAGTTGCCGTATCAAGGGTTGGTGTGGCCGCATATCAATGTTGATTTCTTGCCTTTTCATCTGTTATTGTAGTATTTGGAACCTACAGAAACGCTGGTTTCATTAGTTTGGTACTATCCATTTTCTAGGATAGATACAAAAATTTTATTGGAATACTAATGTTGTATTGTATTGAAACTTTTCCAGAGAGCAGAGACGGCTTGCTTCCAAGAAGAGAGAGACGTGCTGGTGTTTGGAGACAGAAGATGGATTACCAACCTGCACTATGCCTTCCAAGACGATAGCAACCTGGTAAGAACACAATTATTAACCTCTGGTGTGCCGGTGTAGCCTTAAGGCTACGCACGTTTTGTGCCTGCCGTTTGCCGGCATATCCTTAAAGCTACGGCATCCGCTTTGTATTTTCATTGATTGTCTTAAAAGAAAACCTTTTAGTAGCATAAAAGCTTTGAAGTGTATCGTGTTCGATGCAAATCACTACGATTCGAAGATTATACCCATAGACATTCAAATGAATAGACGAGCCAATCAGGGAAAGGGGAACAAACCAACTTGCGCGGAGCACGGGTGGCGGCGTGACCGTCCCTAATTAAACCCTTTCGGTAATTTGTCAATAAATGAATCTCCATGCGGTCCTCAAAAATAAAACTGCTTACAAATTACTAATCCTTTTTACAATGGCGCATAAATTGCTGGCTGCGTAAAAAACTTACCTACGTATCCTAAATCGGTTAAACAAAAGTTTGGGAATGTTTCCAAAATTTAATATTTTGTTACACTATTTACGAGGGCTTAGGATAACATGGACTTAAAAAAACTGGTGCTTTGAGTTAAGCTTGGCTTCGGTTATGCCATAATCATATTTATTAGTGACACAAAGCTCTATTTCGTACATACAGCCTAGATATACAGTTGGGCATATCAGTTGGGCGTACAGTTAAGCATATGAGCAATTCGATTTTTATTTGCGTTTATCTCAAAACTATGTTTTTGTAGATAGACCCCTGTGATCGTAAATCCTCGTTTAGTTGGACACTTATACAAAATATGTCATTTACCTACCTCATTCAATTTTAGTGTAATACGCCAGGCGATTTCTTTAAGAACGAACATTCAGATGCTGCGCAATAAAGTCCCACAATGAACAGCGCTGCAAACCTTTGTCTCACTTTAGCGAACTTTACTTTTCTGCGCATGGTTTTTCAATGTGCGCTCTTCAGTGGTCAATGTAAGACTAATTTCATAGTTTATTCAAAGCATTTTCGAACCTTGCTGGTGCCAAAAATATGGTCACGTGGTTTGCCTCCAGCTCGTCGAAATGATACCCATATTTCATGTTAAGGCAAGTCTATTAATTTTAATACCTATGATTATACTTAATATTTTAAAAGGGAATTTATCCCCTTGGGTTTTTTTGTACACAGACAACAGTAGAGTATTCCTGTGTACTTTCCGTCACAAGCTGATACCGTCTCATAAAAGATGTGAGATTGATTTAAGCAGTGTTCGAAAGTGGCAACACTACGCTTTGTATTTATTTTTTAATATTATTATATTTATATTATATTAATATTATTATTATGTAATAAGCAGGCAGCATTCTGCTGATGCGCTCATATCTGATTTCACAACAAGTTTGACAGTAATTGAGTTGTTTTAAGTTTGAACTAAGTCCTTTCTTCTCTCCAAATGTGAATCCAATAGAGCTTTGAATTGATTTATATTTGTTGCAACGATGACATGTTGTGGGAGTTTGTTCCAAGCATCCACTACTCTATTTGCAAGGAAGTGTTTTCTAGGATTAGATGCAAAAGGCGTTTTGGTAATTTTTTTTGAGTGTCCACGGAGATTTATATTTTTATTAGTAGTGAAGATTTCGTGGATGCTAGGGCAACTGTAATGTCCATATAAAGTCTCGATCAAGTCACCCCTTTCTCTTCTTTCTTGTAAGGTTGGTAATCTTTGTTCCTTGAGTATCTTCGTATCGTAGATCTTTCAGAGCTATTTATAATGAATTATTTTTATTTGAAATGAAAAAATAATGAAGTGACAGTAACCTTAACTATTATACATTATTCTTAGTAGATATTTTAATAAAATCCTCTTATTTGGGAAATCACAATTTTAATATTTTGATTTGCTAGTAATTTTACAATCTGAAAGTCTTCAATTTGGGATAGAACAGTATTTCATTTTGGGATACAAATCTATTTGAAAATTAATGTCAAACCGGAATATTTCCAAATAAATCATATGTATATCTGACGATATAAAATCTCAAAAGACAAAGGGGTTAATCAACCTACCGTTATTAACATGAACACATAATTATTCCAGTATCTCGTAATGGATTACTATTGCGGCGGTGACCTGCTGACGCTGCTCTCCAAGTTTGAAGACCGGCTCCCGGAGGACATGGCCCGGTTCTACATCGCGGAGATGATCCTCGCGGTGCACAGCATCCACCAGCTGGGATACGTGCACAGGTTAGTCTTGATCGCCTCATCAGGGTTACTTCCCTGATATACGGAATATTTATAAAATTACTTTTATTTCTGTATTATCGGCAACCAGTGTTGTCTTATCGAGGGTTCGTACGGCCAAGTATCAATGTTGATTTTTTGCCTTTATCATTACGATCATGTTCAAAAGGTTAAATTCCATCTAATGCTTTCAGGTGGTCTAGCAAGATCGTCAAATCGATAACTTAACAATATTACCATTCATAAATCTTAACTTCTTTTCAATATTTTATAATAAGCCATATTCTAAAATTTCCCGTAATTGTTTGGTTTCGATTGCCTCCTTATTGTACCTTTTAACATGTCTGCTCATAAGATTCTCATTTCTGAGCACAAACTGCCTCCTGTTTTATATAATGTCTTTAGTTTTAATATTCTTGTTTTGTCCTGTCCTGCTGTTATTGTTATTCTAAGTTTTGTCATCACTTTGTATAAACAGTGTATTTAGTGTTATAATATTAGATCTGTATTGGGTAAGGCACACTGTAGGAATACTTTTAAGAACATGACCACTAATACTAAATAACTGTTTTTAAGTTTGTTATAGTTAAGCGCACTTGAAGTGAAATGACACTAAACGGCGCTCTATAAATGCCATGTTATTATTTATTATTATTAAATCGATAGGCATAACTGACAACGATTTTATATTGTTTTCCCATGTTGTCAGGCATGTGAACAGTGAAGCCGATTGTGACAACGAAATAAATAAGAAATCGTGTATAAGGTATTATCTATGGATCAACATTCGTAAAACTTAGAACGGCCACGTCAAAATACAAATAAATTGGCTATGTCGAATTGGAATGCACTCACTTTAATATACATTGACAGTCTGTATGTACTTTTTGACACTTAAACGAGAGTTAATAGGTCAATGCGGTCTTTAGTCATCACCCGAACGGATTCAATTGATCGCGTGGACGACGTCTTTCAATTTTACGAGCTTCGTTACTATAAGCTAATAATTTTGCATAATGTTGTGTATATTGACAATTAACCAAAGCTCAGTGGCAGCCACGATGCCACGCTTAATTAGGCGGCTTTTATCTACCGTCTGTCGGGTTCAATTGCTGACTGTGCTCGCACATACCGTCTAACCCTGCCTAATAACCAAGATGACGGATTTAGTTAACATTATATTGATATAGGGTTTTATCGATCGATCATTCCAGATACCCAGATTTATTTTAGGCCAGAATATCCTTCAAAAGACAATCAAATAAATTTGTTGTAAGTTGTAAGTCCCCGTGCTAAATATACACGTCGTTATTTCCAGAGACATCAAGCCCGACAACGTGCTACTGGATGCAAACGGTCACATCATACTGGCGGACTTTGGCTCGTGTCTCCGTCTAGGCGATGACGGTTCAGTGCAATCCAACGTGGCCGTGGGCACACCCGACTACATCTCCCCCGAGATCCTGCGGGTATGCTACATCATGATCTTCCCAACATTCCTTCCATTGATATGCTTGTTGTAACTCTAAGTAACTAGCTAAGGCACGAGGGCTCCATCGAACCAGAGTCAAGTTAGTCTCTCAGAAGCTGGGCGTACTGTACAGGGCCCGCAGATACTGCAGATAGTACACAACTGCTGACCTTGTACAAATAACTTGTGCCCCTCTGTTTTTTTTATTTTATATTATAGAAACAAACAGTACATGATTTACAGAGATAAAACAATATACAGGAATAAGATACTTCATGTTGGGTACCTATGATAAGTTTCCTTGTAATGTCTGGTAAGTGGTATGTTTATTCTTTAATTACCAGGTGACGTGCGTAGTATAAAGGTGTGTTTGTAGTATAAAGGTGTGTGTGTAGTATAAAGGTGTGTTTGTATTATAAAGGTGGGTGTGTAGTATAAAGGTGTGTGTGTGCGTGTGCGCGTGTGCGTGTGTGCGTGTGTGCGTGTGCGTGTGCGTGTGCGTGTGCGTGTGCGTGTGCGTGTGCGTGTAAGTGTGTGTGTCTGTGTGTGTGTTTATATTATTGACATGGTGAAACGTTTGAATTTGGGCAGTGAATCCGAAAAAATATCCATGTTAGAGTTTATACAAATATTATTTAGAGTATGAAGAGCTCGGTTAATTGGCAATTTAGATGCTGCATTTGTTTTATAATTAAGCGTGTGGAATAGCACTGTATGTCGTGTACGTCTCAAAGGTAAATTAAAATTAATAAGGGACAGAAGTTCGGTTGAATTTGGTAGCCATGTCTGGTCCGGAACCCTCAAGAACAAGGGATGCAAATCTTCAATGAAAGATTCATTTTTACAAAAAGATAATTTATTTATATAAAAAATACAGCATGAGACCCATTTATAAACTTTAAAAAAAGTAGACGAAACAAAATAATTATCCTTTAGATCAAGGCTGCCCAACCCCAGGCCCGCGGGCCACATTGTGGCCCGCGAACGAATTATAAGTGGCCCACATGAACCATTTTCAAAAAACCCGCCAATCCGCCAATTTGAAAAAGTGTCGCGGGCCCGCGGTAAAACAAACAATGCAGCTTGCGCGCGATCACCAGTGTTGCCAATGAAGGCGATCTATCTTTATTTAGGCTACTCAGAACGAGAATCAGCGACGAAAAAATCTAACCTGTTGAACTTATTTTTTAAACAAAAATACACCGGTTTTTGATATAATATTTTATGCGTCCGAAATGGAATCTTGTTGCCACCCCCCCCCCCATGGAATTCGAAAAATTGTTGTAGGGAATCACACATGATGTTTTTGGGTGCGCGGAACTTTTTCTCAGGGAAGTTCCGTAACAACCCCCCCCCCCATGGAAATAGGAACCGTCAGGTATTCAGTGGCCCGCCAGTGATTTAAAATCGTCAATTTGGCCCAACTGTTAAAAAGGTTGGGCAGCCTTGCTTTAGATTGTAATAAAACCAATTTAAAATAAAAGAAAAGCTAAAAGAATTAATACGGAAATGCATGTTGAAAAACCTCTCCAATTTGTGCGGATCGCCATTCCCACGGAGCTCTTTCTTGCGTACGTCCGCCGCCAAGCACTGTCACCAGAACACTGCAGAATCATCTTCTATGTTCAAGTCAGCCAAGCTCGGAACCGCTGTCTGTCAGTATTGCCAGATATGAGGCGTCTGCCCCAACACTAAAAATAACGGGGTACTTGATTATCCTATTACACTCTGTCCAGGAACCGGCGATCCGTTTGATAGATTTTCACATCTTAACAAGGGGAATGCAATCCTTAGAGCACAGGCGTCAGGTGGGTATTGGAGATGCTCCGAGTGCCATGGATGCCTTCGGCACCGGTGCATAGTCAGGAAACAACCGACATTTGTACATGGTTGACATTTTTGTCACATGAAAACGGGTCATATCTACGACTTGTTCTCGAGTTCAACAGCTCGGCTGTGAAACAATTTGTCGGCCTCCGAGTTTACTCCCTCCTACAATATGGATCGCTTCAAGAGACCCTCTTCCTCTCCTCAAAGGGACCCCCGCACAGCATCCCTGAAGAAGACATAGACTCTGAGTGAAATTATTTTCCTCGTAACCTTTCGATTAAAAAAAAAAGAGATAAACCCGTAAAAGAGTGTTGTGGGCGTGCACTTGATTTTCCTAATTTCTCTAATTATTTTCAGGCGATGGAGGACGGGCAGGGAAAGTACGGGCCCGAGTGTGATTGGTGGTCTTTGGGTAAGATTATAACTCTCATAATTATTATTATAGTTATTGACAAAAGTTCTGTCATGCTGAAATTTAACAAATAATAATTAGTCGCCTGAAATATCGATACAAATTGTAAATATCTCCCGAGTAAAAATAAATGCCGCCGACGGGAATTGAACCCGTGCCTTCTGATGTCCGGTCAGGTGCTCTGCACCACTGAGCTACGTGGGCTTATTCCCAACCTGCCAAATAATTCTGTACTGTTACTTCAATCAACAATTACTTCTTATTATATTATTATTATTAGCTTATTGGCTTATAATAATTTGTTATCCCTTGTGCTATGCATAAAAAACCTTGTCTTATAAACATTAGTATATCATAAAAAAAAATAATGCCAAAATTTATTTATTAATTGTTTCCCACAGAAATTTACTAAGTCTTCCCTTCTACTCTATTACTTAATTAATCTTGACTCCTTGACACTGCACCATATTTATCACCCATTAAACTAGAAAAATGCCTTCAAATCTTTCAAAAAATATCTTTTAAATTATATCACAAAGCTGTCATGTCATGCAAATGACCGCCAACCACATTAGCGCCATCTGCTTTGAGTTTTCTAGATTACCTACCATTGGGGATTCCATAGTTTTACTGGCTCTAGACGGTGGGATAATGCAGATCGATATGATAATGGTATTATAATGAGTTGTTTGTTTATGCTACAGGAGTGTGCATGTACGAGATGCTGTACGGAGAGACGCCCTTCTATGCCGAGTCACTGGTGGAAACCTACGGAAAGATTATGAACCACCGACACAGCTTCGACTTCCCGCCCAACGACACTCTCGCAATGGAGGCAAGTCACTATCTTTCGTTATTTCATCATTCTTCATATTAAGGCAATATTACTAAACAGTATTCACTACAAGCAATCCAAATTGTGTTGGTCTTTAGAGAAGGCCTTGTACGGCTGTCCTTCTCGGACGGTCTATCAAAATCGTTGACAATAAGTGAAGTACTCAGTCTATCAAATTCGTTGACAATAAGTGAATACCGCAGTGAAAAAATGATGGCTTAAAACAAGTATATTCTGGAAGTAGTGACTAATAATACAATAATCTTTATTTGATGGTTGGCAGCGAGTAGGCGGCTAACAGACACAGACATACGTTAGAGAGAGGAGGAAATAGATTTGGTCCGGCAATATTGTCATAACATCTGTAGCCGAGCAAACTCACCGGCAAGACAGGGCACAGTGTCGTCGACAAGAATAGGCAATACACGACAATCTTGCGCAATCTTTGACCGACAAAACATAAATCTTCACGGCAGTACGTTCCAAGCAAGAAAAGCCTTTATTATTATTTTTAATTGTGTCGGGTTCCCACTGCGGCGTTGTGAGTTCAATCCTAGCCTAGCTAAGTCTTACATCTTTGCTTGAGCAACTTTACCCACTATTTTGGTGGTAGTTTGAAGAGTTAAAATATTATCAGATTATTTGTAACCCGGGTATAATGTTTGTCATTCTTTTACAAAAAATATTTGGTTATCTTGGTGTACTAAATAAAAGTCACAGTTTATTTCAATTGGAACGTTTATCGAAGGCAGCACAAATAGCAATTAAAACACACACGATAGAGCGTTTGTTTTTACTAGAAGGTGCGAGAAATTCTCACCGAGTAATTAACTGGGTCAAGGTTACGAGCGCGGCGCTACTGGTCGTCTGACTGAATACTGAATACTCGCTGTGTCGGGGCTATTTATATAGCCAAGCCTACGGCGGTAGTAGCTTAGCGAGACCGCTGGTAAACTGCCGATCTCGCTGGATCTAGACGTTTCAGTGACACTGGAATTATGCCTTTTTTATTACGCCATTACGCAATTACGCAATAATTTATTACGCAATTACGCCAGAAGGTTCTAGGCAATTGCCTAGAACCTTCTGGCGGATGTGTGCAATGTCTAGACGGCTTGATGTACCTACTGGGCGAGCGCCGCCGGGCGCGATTAAGTAGGTAGGCGCTCAATGCGCTGTAATAACAGTGAGTAGGAAACGTCAATGTTATCTGTATAAAAATTCGACACATCTCCACGGAGTTCTAGGTTAAATGCATCTTAACCTCTCGGACAAAGACTATTATTTACTTTGTGTTCCTTTGCGATCTGTCAAAACGTGAAAATTTTTGTGATATTTACGAGTTTTGTTAAAAGCTTCATAACTCACGTTTTGGGAAACGTAGCCTCATTCTAAAAGATGTTTTGGAAAGATTATGAAATTCACTATCGTATTGTATTGTTATACTTAAATATTTGCGTTTCTAAATATACATTTTCTGAAAACGTCAAAAATATGTAAAAATCGCTGACCATTATTTCAAAGCTGTGAAAAATGTACTTTTTTCTGAGTATCATAAAGAAATAACACTTTATATATTGAAGAAATATAATTAAAAACTATTAGTCACCTCAAAATATTAACCGTCCAAACTAAAATATTTTTAATTAATTATTTAGAAACGCAATAAATTATGAACGAACAAGATGACAGATCCAATCGACTTAGATAATGCACCTCTACGTTCCATAGATATTCTTGAATACAGACGCGTAGCGTTATTCATTATCGATACTCTGTTTTTTAAATCATGGCAATCCGTATACTAGTGATGGAAATAAATCGATTTTTGTAAAATCTCGCGCGTTTACGTGAAAAGACGTTCTAATGTCTTGACTGCTATTATCATATTTACGTCTTTTGACGTTCTAATGTTCTGAGTGGTTAATGCGTTGAATGCAAATTCTATACAAAAAAATGAATTTTTCTCACACAAGAAGTTTTAGCTAAAACTGCTTCCCTTATAAGAAGTTTTAAAAATTCAGAGGTAAATCCATCACAAATGAAAACTAGTTGCGAAATATACCTGAAAATGTCCCTTTTTTCTCAAAGTTATAAAATTTATAACTTCATTATAATTGTCTCTATCCCATTTAACTATCCCGCAGCCAAGTGGGGGAGTAGGTAGTACCCAAAATTACTATACTCCTTATATTAGCTCAAATACTTCACATATAATTTTAGTATTTTATGTATTCCTGCACAAATACATAAGTTACCATTAATAATTGACTGAATAATTGGGATTTCTATAGTTTAAAAGCCCATAAGACTAAATGCATGGGGTCTTTGGAAGACCCACTTGGTTACAGACGTTATGTTTGGCATCTTGGCCTGTCAAGAGTTAAGAGGTGTTAGAAGTTCTGTAGTAAAACAATCGTAAACCGAAACTGGTGTCACAACATACGTACCTGAAATGAACCTTTTTTCAACAGTCAAAAAATGCACAACTTTGTTGAAGCAGATTACGCGAGTTACACAGTGGCAGGTCAAGATTTTTGTTTTGCTAGCTGACTAACCATCACCCCGTTTCTCCGCAGTGGTAGGCAGAGAGGACGGACCGTCAAACAACTCGGTCTTGGCACACTAGTATCTGATTCACTTGATCGTGCTATATCTACCTCGGGCATTCCTGACTTCTGCTACCATTCGCATTCGCATATTATATTCTCCCTACACTCCTTTCTTCGCTCATTCGCTCTACATGACCAAACCATCTAAGTGTTCGTTTCTTAATCTTACTCTTTACCCTTACATCATCTTCGCATTCTTTGCGGATCTCCACATTTCTCACACGATCATACATGGTTTTACCGCACATACGCCTTAGGGACTATGATTGAAAAAATGCAAAAGTATTGATGTTGTTGTAGCCAGAAAAAATAAAATATTTTTAATTAATTTTACCTATCAAATTTAAAAATACACTGTACAATACTAGAAAAATCTTCATCCCATCCGGTACCTTGGAAAACTTGTTAAGGGAGTTTCCCTGTAAATAATAATAATTGGTATATTTTAATGTTTCAGGTGTCCGAAGAAGCCAAGGATCTGATCAAGGGACTAATTTGCAGCGCTGATACTCGCCTGGGAAGGAACGGCATAGTAGACTTCCAGGTAACAAATTATAATTACAGTAGAACCCTGTTTATTCGAACCCCTTTCATTTGAATCCTGTTCATTCGAACCCCTTTCATTTGAATCCCGTTCATTCGAACCCCTTTCATTTGAATCCCGTTCATTTGAGCCCTGTTCATTTTTGTTGCACTTTGATTCGTAATTCGAAATTTATTAATTCATTATGCATCATCCAAATTAGTATTATTATTTTGTAAATCTGAATACAATTACACTTGAATGTGGTATTTTTTCCAATTTATTTTGAATATCCGAGTTTGAAGGGCCGAGAAAATACGTTTTATGTGAAAATATGTCGTAGTTTTACGAATTTATACCAAGTTTACGTGGTTATACATTGTCCTAATTAGTATTTTTATTTATTTAATCTATAAAATCCTTATCTGTGGTGTATTTACTACACATTGCTTCTAATAACTTTAATAACTCTATAAATATAATAAATTCTGGGTTCAGATTTTAGGTATTCCTCTGCTATACATTTTTGCAATGAATTAAAAAATAATATTTTACATAGTTTTCAAATTCAATTAAAAATCAGTGTTTTGTTAAAAATCGGGAACAAATACACCAATACAATCAACCATGTGACACTGCTATGCGAAGAGTGTGCGAGGAAATGACACGCTGTTGATGTCCCGCTTTAGTTGGCTATGCGGGAACATGAGAAATCCACACATCCGCAGTTGTATTTAGACCATCGATACCTACGACCGCATATCTGAGTGTGTGATTCCAGCGCCCACAGCACCTGCAGTCAGTTGGTCTGGGGCCGTCGTTAGATAAGGACTCCTCGCACGTTTGTTTAGCATCTGCTGATGGTTTTTTCATGTTTTAGCAATTAAGTTACAATTATTATCATTTTTCATATAAAATATAATAAACATAAGCGATTAACTATGAATATTCATATTTTTCCGAAATTTAATCACTTATTTTGAGATGTGTATTGACTATACAGTACCGGAACGCGTGGATTTTTTTAGCACAGTAAGGGAAAGGTTAAAGGGTCGGCCGCGTAATTTCGATTTACTCGTAAACATGTTGTATTTTTACAAATTTATTTTTAATATATGAATTTAAAGGGCCGGTTGTGATAGAAATCAGCTGCGAAATTTCAATTAACGCGGAAATATAGTTCTACTGTAGTTTTAAACTTGACTGCGCAGAAACGGGCGGTCACAGGCAGTGATACCTTCCCCTATCTCAACAAGCGCTTTGCAATCTTTTGAACACAGACGTCCGGGGAATGCTGTCCTTGTTCTACCGGTAGATGCTGCGGGGAAATTGCGTCATTGATGCTCAATGGCACCGTTGCAAAGCCGGTTTGGTTTGGGAAAGGAGGGTATATGGGAATATATTAATTTAAAGATTGCATCCGTTTAATCACATTTTACTAACACACTTTCTCATATACGTGGATAATTGTATCCAAGAATTGAAAGAGCTGGGATTGGGTGCGAATTTGAGTAATCTGAAAGTATGTTGCCTGGATGAACGAAGTATGTATGAAGAATGAGTTAATGATGAATAGGAGAGTTAAGGAGAATATATGATGCAAATGTGAATGGTAGCAGAAGACATGGCACGACCAAGTGAATCAGATACTTGAGTCGGGCCATGTCGTGGGCAAGCAGTGCACAAAAGCAGCTTCATTCATTGAAAATGTCTTCGATGTAACCATTGTCAGGAGAAATAAATCATTAGTAATAATGGCATCGATCTTAAATACCTCCACAACGGAAAACTTGAATTACATTAATTCAAACCCTTTTAATTTGAACCCTGTTAATTTGAACACCGTTAATTCTATGCCTATTGATTCGAACCCCATTATTTTAAACCCCGTGAATTCAAACACCATTTATTTGTACCCTGTTAACTCGAATCCCATTATTTCAAGCTACTTTAATTAGAACACCATTATTTCAAACCCCGTTCATTCGAATGAGATTATTTCCAACCCCGTTAATTCTAATCCCATGAAATACCAACAAAATTAAATTATTACCACAAAATCAACGGTTACATACCACTACAAATTTAACAAAGGTGACTATACTGGCATGAACAGGTATCTTGCCCAATATGACTGGACATCCATGTTATCGAACACCAATATTAAAATTTAATGAATGTATAACTCATACCATAGACTTATTTGTTCCTAGGGGAACTTATTCTCAGCCTAAGTTTCCTATTTGTTTCAATTTGTAATTAAAAGAATTGATAATTGAAAAAAGAAAGTACACAAATTATGGTTAAGAGTGGGTTATAGGGCATAATGGTGATTTGCTGGAAAACAGCTCCCTAAAACGGCTTAATACTACCTTTCGTATGTCATTCTCAGACTTCATATTTTTTTATACCAATTAATGGACTATTATTTTTCAGTCTGCCTATTTTTTTTTGTAGTTGTTGTAGGCATTCGACTATAAAAAATAAAAACATTGATACACCATACAACCCACTTTTAAAACTTCGATCCATGATTATCGCATTAAAAACGCTTTTACACAATATTTTTAATTTAAAATATGTATATAATACACACATCTGTAGAAGTACGGCCTCTTATTATCGTTATGATATCTGTGGATATTAACAATTAAATAAATACTTCATCTTGCACCAAATTTTCAAGACATTTCACAGTATTTTACTTATTACGGGTGAGAAGCCCCCGTGAACGGTACTGAAGCTATCGCTCCCTGTTTCACGGCGTATATATTTCGAAAATGCCATCAAAATGTTTCATTAATGGGTCTAAAAGTAGAATACCGACTCACTTGAAGCATTGCAATAATCTAATGAAGCTACAAAAACAGTAATTACTCACAAATTCTCTTTTTTCATGTAAATTTGACGTATTGTATTTTTTCAAGTGTCATATTTTAAAACTCAACATTTAATATGCGTTCCTTTTCCTAACGGTTAGCACTAACGTCATGTTGTTTACTGGCGGCATCTTTATGCAAGTGTGTGTGAGAGAATTCATTGTCTTTACGCGCTCTGACCAAGTGGGAGAGTGAACGTTTTATCATAGGGCACGTTTGGTAATTGAACCAAAAATTACCAATATTATTTTTCTCTTTGTAGATCAATATTATGATTTATCCATGGCAGCCGGAAAAAATACTCCAAACAAGGTATGCTTCAAGTAACGAATAAATGAAAAAAGATTATTGTTTAGTTGTACTAAATAACACAGAATAATTTAACAAATATATAAATAAAAAAATAAAATTTCTTTCATTTCTCGAGGTCAATTTATTAATGATGGTATTAATATGTATAGATATTCTATCAAATATAAAATTAAGAAATTTACCAAATAAATCCACCTTCGATTTTCTCGAAAACGAAAGCTCAAATAAAAAAAGTCATAACCCAAAATTGACAATAAATGAATAACTGCTTTGATAATTTTATAGAGAAACTGACCAGGACGCGATTTTCGTAAATTTACTCAACATGTGAGAACTTTGGGCGGTTGGTTCGATTCAAGACCTCTGTGCGTTACCTCAGAATGATTACAACCCAAGGGCTTATAACTTGTAAACATAAAGAAATATAAACCTTAATGTTGCAGGTTTCAAAACTATCCGTTTTTAGCTTATGACCTATAAAGGGTTTTACCGTTTATACGACGAGTTTCCGAACACCGTGTAAAACAAACTATATGTATCGGAAATGTTCCTCAACACTAATGACAACAGCAAGTGAATGATGAAACATTTATAAAAAATGTCAAATTAAATGCTTTACCAAAATAGTAGGTTCTGCAAATAAGTCATACTTTTTTACTAAGTTGTTTGTTTTACTTAATATTTCACATTCATATTATACGTTCATTGCTTTGCGACAAACGCACGTGTGACGTTATATTTTAACAAGTTCATTAATGTACAACTACCGCCCTCTAGTGACATAAAAATGAAGACATTTTGACAGTTTGCGAAATTTCGCTATCATATAACAAGCGCTTAATAAATCTCTTAAGCTACTTGACTTCATCAATAGACTCACCACTGACTTCAATAATATTGTCTCCCTAAAAACTCTTTACTGTTTGTTGGTTCGCCCTAATCTAGAATACGCCTGCGTTATTTGGTCTCCATGATGTTCACATTAATCATATCGAATCCGTACAGCATCGCTTCTTAAGGGGAATTGCTTGGAGGTTAGGGCTAGAAAGTGGCGATTACTCATATGTTTGGTCTATAATACCATAGTATTTATATACAAGTTAAAAAATAAAATGTTGCCAGATTATATGTTAAAAAGTGTTAGTGTTAATAGTACAGTCCATGGATATCCTACGAGAAGCTACAACGTTTTTAGGCTTCCTAAGACCTTATTA
Organism: Hesperophylax consimilis; assembly: GCF_061612785.1. Taxonomy (NCBI): domain Eukaryota; kingdom Metazoa; phylum Arthropoda; class Insecta; order Trichoptera; family Limnephilidae; genus Hesperophylax; species Hesperophylax consimilis. The sequence continues at coordinate 3,037,139 of NC_142865.1, read as the reverse complement.
TAAAGGTTTCAAAATGTTCAATGAACTCCCTTTAAATGTCCAAATATTAGTACGTAGGTATGGAATATTTTTATAGTAGGTTTAGAATAGATGTAAAATTGATATAAAATGATACATTTTATAACTAAATAAAATATACTTGTAGCGATCGATACTGCTAGAGTGTTCCGGAAAGCCGACCGGTTTAAAACGCATGGGCCGAGAATGTGCGAGACGTTTTACGCAACAAAATTCATTGTGTAATATAAATAGGTACCAGCTACCTGTCTACGAGCTACCCACTCGCGACGTCCAAGCGAACTACCTACGTCAATACTTTGCGGGTTTGACTAGGTACATTCCGCGCATTCGCTAGAAGGTTCTAGCCAATTGCCTAGGCGTACTCCCAGCACGATCGAAGGATCGAGATTGAACTAGTAACCTCCAGTTTACCAGCTGTCGCGCGTAGTTACTACCGCCGTCGGCTTGGCTATATAAATAGGCCCGACGCAGCGAGTATTCAGTATTCAGACAACTCGCTTGCGTGCTCGTAACCTTGACCCAGATAATCGCTCGCATTCCGCGCTAAAATATTATAGTGCTTTCTCGTATTGTCCTGTGAATAAACGCGCTATTGTGTTTCCTTCAATAAATGTTCTAATTAAAATAAACTGAGACTTTTATTAGTACACCAAGATAACCACATACTTAAAAAGAAAAGTTAATATTTTAGTTATTATCTGAGTTTGGGATAGCCTTCGCTGACCTCAACATCAGATAAAGCGCTCAGTCTTAATTATATCCAAACAAGGAAAAGTCTTCATTGATAAAGAAAACATTAGACGGACCTTGCGCTAGCAAAACGGACACTTATAAGAGTTGTTGAGTTGAACACAGTACTCACACATTCTTACAAGGTCTTGCAGCATTTGGTTAATGTCGATTGCTTACCAGCCCGCGGAACGACGGGCTTTCAGTGAAGTGAGGAATAATTTTTACAAATGGCTAAAAATAACACAGTAAAAACTTTTTGAATATTCAAAATTGATATGCGTACACACTTGTCACAGTCTGACTGGCTCCACGCAGTGACACTCTTGTGTAGTATTCATACACATAAGAAAATTAAAATATACAACAGTGTTCTGGGCTTTCCAGTGTCACGCATTTCACAGACAAAATTTTATATAAATATCGTTTTGAAGTCTGCTGATTAGAGTCCATACTGCAGTTCATTAAGGAAGAACTACAAATTTGTTTTTAAGCTTTTAGCATTTTAATTCAGTATGGAATCATATTATTATTGTATATTATTCTTGGTACTAGTTTCTTTTACGGTGGTGGTTCCTACGAGCTCTCAATATGCTACGGGAGATTGCAACGCTTTTGAAACCGGGAGAAAAAACTTCTACAAAATCACTCAGTTGAGGCAGTTTCCCGGGCAAGAACCTCTCTTGGTCAAGATCAAGGATGGAGAACTGTACTACAACCTCAACGGGGTTACCTTCAGGATTGAAAACCATCAGAAGAACGATGTATCCGTCCACGGAATCAAGTGGGGGGGAAAAACATGGGAGATTGAAGACACAAGCCAGAACAGACTATTGCGAAATCACACAAACGCTTACGCCTTTCTGAAACAGCAGAATCGACCGTTTGAAATCAAGTTTGATGATAGCGACGCATACAACTTTTACGAGGATTACAGCGCTATATTCGAGCCCCATGCTCAAGTTGCGTTTATGTTGAAGAAGACAAACAGTCAAACGCAACAAGGCAAGCTGTTTTGGCTCTCGTTCAAACAGCCCACCAGGGAGAACGGTGCTGTCGTAGCGAAACGCATCGCTTTCTTCGATGGGACGGTGATTTCAATGGATATCGATGGACCGGCAAACAAAATCATATTGGCGGCGAAAAAAAATAACATCGGTATGGTGTATCTCTTGCAGCATTTCAATTACAATCCTTGTCGCAATTTTGACCTTAATAGTGTCATGTTGAAGTATGTTCGAAGGTCGTATGATAAGTTTAAAACTGTCGTGTTGAGAAACGGTACTATCAAATGTGAAAATTACAGACAGGATCTGACGGAACTGCAAGAAAGCGAAAGATCCGAAGCTTGCAAAAACCTGAGTGACTACGAGATTAATATGAATGAGAATGGCATAAAGAGCATCACCGCGCTCATAGAAGAGGGAAAAACTCTGCAGGAACGGCTCAACGAACAGAACGCGCGTGTGCAAGTAGCGATCACCCAACTCCACAAGCTTTTGAGTACGGCTGTTTTGAACAAGCGCACGGATACTCCCGCCGCTAATTCTGTGTTTAGCGAAAAGCTCATGACTTCGGAAATCGATGAGTATTTCGCTCACAATTACGTGTGTGTTTTGAAGGACGAACTGGACAAGGGAGAGAAGGCGCTTGATATCGGCACTCAGATGTCCTACTTGAAGGATGCGCTGCTCATGGTGGAGGAGGAATTGGAGAAAATACCGGCCCAACCCTAGTTAATAACGCCACACCCTTATCCTTATGATGCACGTCTTCTATAAAACCTTCCTAAAATTATTGGCTGTTCAATGTACGCGTATGCTCATTGAACAGAAAATTGATTATTGAAAGAAATATTGTTTTTTCCATTACCAATCAAAATATTAGTGGAAATAAGGAGAAAGAGATATTTGCTAAAATAAATAGGTTTTCGGCTCTTTGAGTTGCATGCGTATGCCTCTCGGGTACAGCAGGGCAGTCACTTCGGGAGGTGATTCTGCATGGTAATAACAAAAATAAATAATAATCTTTTTCTAAATTTTCTAAAGTCATAAAATATACTAATTTGAATTTAAGTGTCATTTACAAAATTAGAACTGATAGTGTGAACAATTCAGATATGCATAAAGTACCTACCTATGATATAATATTTTCACAAAGGTTATTTGTCAAGAATTTATACTATCCCGTGATTTTTCACGCGATTATCTGTGCTAGTATACCTATTAATGCCAATAATAAGAATTTATTGTGTGGCCTGCAAAAAGGACTGTTTATAATTTGGCGAAGTTGAATTCACGGTATCTTGTGTATTTTTGTTCACATGCTATTTTTTTATGAATAAAATTAAATGGACATTTTTGTTGTTTTTTATCACAAAAATCATAATTCATGAAGTCATATCATTTATTTAGTTGGACAGATATATAATAATGTCAAAGTTCAGATACGCAAGACGGAGTGATAGATGGTACTGTTGGAAATGGTTGTTGATTATTGACCGGGTCTGAATAGCCAGGTACTTTCAAACCTTCCTCTTGAACATCTCGCCCCTTCGCCAACGATTCTCCTCAGCCTCATAGTATACCCCGGTTGATGATGCCATAGTCTCACTGGCTCCGTGGTCGAGTGGTAAAGCTCTCGACTAGCAAGCTGGAGGTCGCGGGTTCAAATACCGGGGCGCGCAAGTAAATTTTATTTGATTAATTTGTGCTATTTCACAAATTATTCATTTAAAATAATATATGGCATATTTGCAGCACGTTCCAGAGTGGAAGATACTCTCAGTATCGCCCTGGTGTAAGACCACCGTTCAAAATTTAAAGGTTGCTTGAAATGGCTTTGGCCGTGTTTGGCAACCAGATCTGAATAGCCAGGTACTTTCCCACCTTTCTCTGCCTCATCTCCTTCCCCTTCCCATTTCCTTAGCCTCCCAACATACCCCAATTTCGTATGCCGGTTCCAGACGGAGCAGTTGGGACTTAAACATAAAAAATAAAAAAAATCATTTCGTAATTTTAAGTACAACATTCTTAAATGCCCATTAGTTAGTATGAATTTCAAAGAATTAAAGAATATTAATTAGCAGATCCCTTGGCCAGAATGGAATTTACAGATAAATTACAATATTATTTATTTTATGCCTATTAAGGCTTTTACATACATATATAACAATATTTAAGAAATTATACTCGTAAATAGTGCAGAAAATGACTGTTTAAAACACATATATAAAAAAAAAAATTGTTTAATTTGATCCACACAGTATGTAGGTACAAAATATATCTAAAATAATGTTTTTCTTTCAGCCGACAAAATACTGTAATACTGTCAATTTAAATAGCTTTATCAAAATATTCCCCTACTTGATGAAAAAAACTTCAATAAGGTATGCTTATATAGTGAAATTGATGTACTAAATATATCAACAACATCGGAGTATTTGTTTCCTAGCTGTTGAATCCGTCGCATAGGAGTGTGATATTGAGACGTTGATATAGAATTGCTACAATAATATGGTAGGTACTGTCTTGTAACCGACCTGCTTGGAGTATGAAAAGAGATTGCATATAATAAATCAGGGGTATCAAACATTGAATTAATGATTTTATACAAACAGGTTAAATCGGAAATAATTCTGCGATCAGATAATTTTATTAAATTTAATGAACAAAGTAAGTTATCGTAATTTAGGTTTTCTCTAGGAATGCCCATTTTAAAATTTACATATCTTAAAAATTTATTATGTAGTACTAGCTATACGCTGCCACGCGTTTCTGTGGGTCAGTCCGGCTCTGCGGATAGAGAAACAATAGATTGCTTTTACGTTCAACAGATGGCACTGTTTTTCAAAAAAGCATGTTTTTACCCGTCGCAGGTAACATCTATATAATATGCGAGAGTTGTCAAAGAATTAAAGACCGTTTGTCATTTGCGGTGGTTCCGACGAAACATTTCACTAGTTGGCAAAAAATGGTTTGTAGTGCGTACTTCCCCTCCAAACGGGCAGTTGCTCAGCTTGTAACATGACTCGATAATCCACTACTTGTACCTAGATTCATTTTCAATTCAATTCAATTTTGTTTATTCATTTCAAAAATATTACAAAATTGTTAATTTCAATGCGTTCTTAAAATATTTTTGTAATAAGAATTCTTAGATTAATATTAACAGTGTGTATATCAACTATACCAGTGATAATAGGGCTTGCCTTTTAAAGGAAGCTTCATTGATGCTAAAACTGTCGATATCCGAATTGATTCTGTTCAACAGCAAGATTGCTCTCCCCACAGGCATGACCGTTGGCAAGTTAGTTCTGCAGGCCGGGAGATAAAATAGTCTATGTTGTCAGTGACGGAGATAACCATCGGGAACATAGAAATGAATGCTCTCCATGATGACCGAGTTTTCAAACCATCCACGAATCAGTCTAAAGAAATGTGTAGCAATGCGCACATCCCTCCTGACCCGTAGATAGTTCATTCCGAGCATACCCAAAAGAAAGTCAGTGGGATGGAGCCACGGGTAGTAGCCATACTCCCTTATGTAGAGAAATCTCAAGAATTTCTTCTGAACTCTCTCCAACATGAGAGAATACTTTACCTGGTGTGGACTCCAAATCACCGACCCACTTTCAAGTCTACTTCTTACTAATGAATTAAATAAAACTATTTTATAACAACGAATATCATAGTGTGAGGTATGTGTGAGATAGGTAGTGTTGAAATAACTTAAGAATGTCACAAGATATCATTTATTGGCTAAGAACGAAACATCAATTATTTAAGTTATTAATTACGATTAAGGCGATGCACTACGTTGTGTAATATTTTAAATTGAGCCGCTATCAATAACAACCCTTACGTAGATGGCGATAAGGTTTAAATTCCCGCTTAACACCATCCGCCTGTTTTGATTTACGCAAGAAAAAAACATGGCCAAAAAGTGCCTTTTATTTTATTTTGTGGATGTTCAGGCATAAATATTTAATTTTTTTTCGATCATTTTATAAATAACTTAATTTACCACATTATGTAATAAAAGCATAACCGAAAATGGGTTCGTAAGTAGGAGATATTGAACTTTAAAGCAGTTTTCATAGGCCTTATACATTATTTTTTTCTGGGCTTATAAAAAGACTTATCTAAAAAATACTCGATTATTTCAAAGGCCAAGATGTATTCTACTCGCAGTATTTAATTAAAGCATCTGAAACATTTCTAGGCGACCAAATTTTCAAACCAAAAACACTTGATTTTGCATTACTACGTATGGCATCGCCTTAAATTTAACCAGAACATGAGACTCATAATTTATCACTCATGATTTAGGGCAACTCTATTTATTCTGACTCTCATATTATAACATTGCATTTCCCCTTGTTCCAGTCCCACGTGTGGTTCAGCGGTCTGGACTGGGAGACCATCCGAGAGATGCAGGCGCCGTACGTGCCGGACGTATCGAGTCCCACGGACACGTCCAATTTCGACGTGGACGACACGGACATAAGGTTTGTAATTCTGGCTCATACATAAAGTTTAGAGCATACAACTAACTAACCACCGCGCCATTTATCTGCAGGGGTAGACGGGCAGAATGGAGTACCATTCAACTCTGTCTTGGTACTCCTTGTGTCATTCACATATACATTTGTGTAACTGTGCGATGACGCTGGAATTGCATCACCGTAATTTGGGGCAGAAAAAGGTGTTATCCTTTCTCTGTTCCAGGAGACTATGTAATTTGAAACGGAGATTGCGCTACCCCAACCAACAGACAAAGTAATGGACTGATTTCTGCACTTACCAGGTTGGTGATTCTTTAGTTTGATGCCCGCACTTGGGAAGAATGTTCGATTAATCACAATTCATGTTTTTCACATGAGCTAATGTACACAATCGGCGAGCATGTGCTACAAATAATGAGAGTAAAACGGCGGTTTTTCTCGATGACGGTTGGATTGTTACTAGCCGCACTTTTCTCGCTGCGTGCCTGTCATGTACCAAAAAGAAGAGCGGAGTTTGAATTCCTGCCCTATGGTTTGTGGGAGCAGAACAAAGCTGATAATGCCAGAAAAATGACAAACGTCCAAACGAAACAGTAAATTTTACCCTATTTTGTGTCTTGACATGGGAACATTCTGTCAGTTAATCCGCTGAGAAATGATGTTGGATGTAGTCAAACATTTTATCCTTTATGTTGATTTATTTTTGAGGTATTATGCAGTGTTTGTAATCTTAGTTCCTTGAGTCTATCTTCGTATTGCCACTCCTTGAAAGCTCTTGGTATTTTTTTAAATCGTCTCTGTACTCTCTCTCTCTCTATTAAATCTATATCTTTCGCAAAATACGGACTTCATATTTGGAAAGCATGGACAAATAAACCAAAACTTGCATACAAACTTTACGACAAGAACTTGGAATTACCACATCACAAGACTTGAAATGGGAACCGCATATCGCTGGGATTGTCAAAAGTGCAAATTCAGTAATATATATAATCAGGAAAGTCTTCATTGACCTAACATGATGTGTACATAGTGACAATGACTCCCGCACACCAATTATCTCTGACCAATGCATTAAATTTAATCCGACTGTTTGTCATTGCAGATTGTCGGAAGCAGTGCCGCCGACCTCGAACGCGGCATTTGCCGGCCTCCACCTGCCCTTTGTGGGCTTCACCTTCACGCAGGGCAGCCGCATGTCCGACCTTGGCGGAGTCAACCAGGCCTCGCTGTCGCCCACCAAGAACGCCCCCGCCAGACAGGTCACTACCAACTAACTAACCATCTTAATTGGATAAGAAATAATCAGCGATTATCGCCTAAAATAATTCATATTAACCCCTCATGCTTTGCAAGGACATTAGTAGCCACAAACATCATATTACAATTAGAGCCTTTGAAGGACAGATCTGACAGTACATTATCAAAGCATTTTTTCTATAATTCGGAGATATGTGACTTGTTCGTCGTTGTAAATAGAAATAATTATTCTTATCAACGTCTCTCAAATTTTTATTCTCAACTAGCTCTTACTCATGGCTTCGCACGTTTGGTATTAGGGAGAAATTACTGTACATAGATTTTTTCCCACGGGAATGAAATGCTTTTCCGGGATCTAAAGTAGTCATATGTCACTCCAACTATCCCTACGCAAAAAATCACATCTATTGGTCGCTTCGTTGCGACGTTAAAGAAAGACAATCTAACAAATAAACACACTTCCGCATTTATAATATTACTAGCAGACGTGTACCTGGTGTTGCTGGGGGTTAACTTAGGAGATAGACATATACCATTGTAGATTTTTCCTGTAGGCCTTTTCAAGATATACAATTCCGTAGTACATTATTTTGATGTATCTCATAAGATTTAGCCAGTGTTAGCAATGTAAGCGCCTGAAAATATTTTTTTACCACTTGATTACAAAACTTCGAATTTTCTCTACTTTTTTATATGTATAATATCCATGTATTATATATATGAACCTTCCGGAAGAAATTCTCTAAATGATAGAGAAAATTCTATCAAAATTCGTTGCTTAGTTAACTAAGAAGTAAGCGCACAAACAGACAGACGCGGATAGTGACTAATATACTATACACTATTTAGAGATTAGGATTCCGTGGATAAAATCCAAAAAGTGTATGATTACAAATTGGTAGAATTTTTTCATTGACAGTAAAAATGATCTATTTATTGTATAAATGGCATAAAACATAAAGTGACAGTTTTCTTACTAATTCCCTATACAAAAGGAATGTGTTTTCTAACTATCGAATTCTTTCAAAATTATGGGATGTGTGGGATTGCACTAACCTCCCCACATCCTGGAATAAAGAATTTATTATTATTTATTATTATGGATATTTCAAGTCAAAATGTTGCCACGAGTTCATTTTTGACATTAAAATTTTAATATTTAGAAATGTCAATGTTTATTTCAAATGCAAACATCTCAAAGAAAATTTTATCTATTTTTAAAATAGTTGTTATTTTTACGACAACTTCAAAATTAAGAAATATATAGGACATTTAAAATACCTTGGATTATCGAAAGTCACAATGATAGAGTTGTCCGATGTTCTCGTTTCGTGATCTACAACCATCTTGATCTTTAACCAATCTTTGATTCTCGTCTTCCTCCCCAGGTGTTGCCATCAAATAATGGAGACAAGGCGAGAATAAAGGCGCTGGAGAATGAGAATGCAACTCTGGCGCAGTCCCTGGCAGAGCTTCGATCGCACAGCGCCAATATGGACACCGGAGAACACACCATCGCTTCTCTCGGTGAGTAATAGGTGCAGATGCTGGTAAACACACCCCTAACTGTCACCTCATACACAACAGATACACGCAGCTGTTGGTAGTGAAAAGAAAACACTAACAGCTGGAGGAAATGTTAACAGGATGAAGAAACACTAAAGGCCCAATTGTTTTACAGAAATTCAAATGTAACACTGTCATCAAATGGTCATTCAGCGCCATTGTTCGAGGAACGAACAAGGGTTGGGATAACCGTACTTTAAAGGGTTATTCCACACAGATAAAGCATGAATGAAGCCTATGGCTTATGACAGGCGAATGCGAAAACACAATTCGTAAGGTCAATTCACAATCAACTTACCGGGTGGCGAATGAAATCTGCATCTCGAGAATCATCTGTCAGCACTGGAACGGTGATCGTTGTACGGTAGCACTCGTTATTTTGAATTGGTTGTGATAAAACACGTATTAAGGGATTATTCCGATAAATAACCGGCGATAGGGTACACATTGGTTTTGACAGGACGAACGTTTTTTGTGCGATTGTCCGGCTCACGGCACTCCGTGGTTATAGCTGACGTGTGAATTTAAATTACACAGTTCAAATTCTGGCCATACTATTGGTTAGCACACGGCCTATCAAAAGCAAACGGCGTGACGGAACAGCCATTTTGTTTATTTTTTTTACATTAAAAAGGTCGCCGTCGCCGAAACAACTGGACCTAATTAATTTATAGTGTCTATTATTAATTTATGTCTCGTCTTGCTGTAGAACCAGGAGACTAGGAAAAAACACATAATAAAAACCCTACTGAACTTTATGAAAGGGTCAAAAAAATATATTTATAAGAAAACTAGCTCTACCCCGCCACACGTTGCTGTGGCTCAGTCAGACTGTGCATTTAGAGAAACAATAGCGCGTTTAGCTCTTACGTCCAAAGGATGGCACAGTTTTTCTAAAACGCATGTTTTTACCTGTCACAGGTGACATCTATGTAATATAGGTATATAAAAACACACGCGTATTCGAATGCAAAGTTGTGTCAAAATTTCAAAACAGTTCGTTGAAGAACTTTCGGAGATTTAAGATTTTGAACAAACGAACATTTTTATTTATATAGATATATATTTTTTTATAATGATAAACTATTGTTTATAAGACAAGGTTTTATGCATAGCACAATGGATAACAAATAATTATAAGCAATAATTAGTCGCCTGAAATATCTATTTATTTATTTATTTATTTACGTCCTAATGGGCTTTTACAAAAGTAGTTACCAAGTAATACAGTTGTGTTACATAGTTTACAATAAATTATGATTTTTGGTTAAATTAAGGTAAATTCAAATTAATAGTGTGGATTACGGAAAGCTAAATATGTATTAAGGAACATATAAATATAAAAACAAAAGTGTATTCACTACGGAGTTGTGAATTCATACATCTCAGTAAAATGATTAAAAAGATTTCGTTTTATAACTAATACGGAATCTTTAAACGTGTCTACAATATTCTCAAATTTATTGCCAAAATGATGTAGTCTATTTATAGGTGTATGAGCTTCATAGTTGGTTTTAAAATTGTCACAAAAAATTTTGCACTTTGCCTCGTATTTCTAGTCAGTACGTAAAATTTTATTTTGGCGAGAATTTCAGGGTTGTCAATGGAATTATTAATAATTTTTTTTTTTTTTTTTTACCAAATGTTAAAAATGTACTTTAAACGGATAAATAATCTGTCATAGAATAAACATAAAAATCAATCATGGGAGATAGTAATGGACCTATGGCCCAAGTGCTTCTTCCGTGAGCCATGCAATCTGTTTCCTTATCAATAATACTAATTGGATCTTCCAGAATGCGACTTTTACATATTGCTCAATAAAATTTAGCCTTCAGGCCCGTTCCCACAGTTCGTATTTTCAAAGTTAGCGTAGTTTCCCACATTTGCACATTCGACCCTACAATAAAACAATTATTTGGCCTGGTATTTTTATAAAAATATTGTCTTGTTTGTGTATCATTTATGATTTAAGAATTCGTGACATTTTATGATCACCCTAGTTAAACCATTATGCCTAAAAATATTTGCCAATACCTTTCCCACCCCTGTCCCATAGTAATGAAAACCTCAAATAAAGTTTCATCTCATAATCCCTTTAAAATATTTGTATTGTTTAAGTCACGTCTGTATTATTTAGGATAGTTAAGTGCATTATCTTTTATGTTTAAGAATGTTGTTTGCCGACGAGCGGGTGGAACAACTTTATTTTCGCAATATGTCCTTCAGAATTTAGTTTAAATACAGATACCTCCCAGAAAAAGGGCAGTATTCATATAACTGGTAGGTACAGGCGTACCTAGGCAGGAGGGAGTATTGAAATAACTGGTAGGTACATGCGTACCTACGCAGTCAGTCGTGAGATAATTACTAGTTTTATGTAAACCTAGAGAAAACTGAAGAATAAAGGAAACTAGACCTTTATTTCTTTCAGTTTAAGTTTGAGCAGGGGAAAATAAGATCCTCTGAAATTATATTGTGAATTAATAAATTTATATGTCAAGAAGAAGAAGTGTTTTCCTGCATTCCATCTGACGGCGTGTTCTCGTACCACGATAGCAGAAACACTAATGTTCTTGAAGATTCAGAGACGTGAATTATCTAATGGCATTTGTGTCTCTGTTTCCAGATGGCAAAAAGCAACAAGAGGAAATCCACCGGTTGACAAAGCGGAACTTGGAATTGGAGGCTCAACTCAAATGCAATACCAACATTAACCTGGACCAGGTAATATTGTCAACAATTACTTTGTTTTCAATTTTATTTCATTTCTACGAGGGTGGTCTGAAAAGTTTCCGACCTTTTTCATTTATTTTAGAATTATAGAATTTTTTTATTTATTTTTCTACATAGTTTCCTTGTAACTCTACACACATATCTCTAACCCGTCCAAATAGTACTCGGCGTTTTTCTCTGCAAAATAATTGTTCACAAAGGTCTTTAAAGATTTTCATCAAATGCCTCCTCATTTGACGAAAATCTCATGGTGAAACAAAATTTTCTTTTTCTGCAAATGTGGCCGTTTTTCCGCAATTTCTGCCTTCAGCTTGTCAAGTAATGATGCGTAGTATGCTACTGTAATAGTTTTTCTTTTTGGAAGATAATCAATTAAGATAACTCCATGACTATCCCAAAAAACAGTCGCCATCACTTTCCCAGCCGAGAAAACAGTTTTTGCTTTTTTTGGAGCCGGTTCCCCCTTTACAGTCCACTGTTTTGAGTTATTTTTATTAAGGGCGTATAATGGTGTATCCAAGATTCATCTACAGTAATTAATTGGCGCCAAAACTCAGATTTATTGCGCGTAAACTGTGCCAACAGAGTGTTGGAAATGTTCATTCGAACACGTTTTTGGTCTAACGTGAGCAAATGCGGCACCCAACGCGCAGACAGCTTTCTCATATCTAAATCTTGATTTAATATGTGACAGACACGTTTTTTGGACATTTTCATAACCTCTGCTATCTCTCTCACTTTAATTCGGTAGTCGTCTAACACTATTTGGTGAAGTTTAGCAATGTTATCGTCAGTAGTTGCAGTTTTTGGACGTCCCGAACGTTCATCGTCTCCCAAGCTCTTACGGCCACGTTTAAATTCAGCTGCCCAAAATTTCACTATGGTAAATGATGGTGCAGAGTCCCCATACACAGAGTCCAACTCATCTTTGATTTGCGTAGGCGTATTTGAGAAACAAAAATTTAATAACACCAAATCGTATTATATTTCCAATTTTAGTTTATATATATATATACTTCCTTGGGGAATACCAGAAGAGGACTTCTAGGACATTGTTACAGCCAGATTTAATTTCTTATTGTCTTTATAAATAATGTTTGAATTTCTAGGAGATCAACACCAGTCTGCAAGACCCGGCCGCCATGTCAGCGCGAGTCCGTGACCTCGACAAGGCGCTGAAGCTGGTGCGCAACGAGAAGGAGGAGCTGGCCAAGGAGCGCGCCGACCTGACGGAGAAGCTCAAGCTGCAGGACCGGGAGCTCAAGGACGCCCTCGGTCAGAAGAAGCTCGCCATGGCCGAGTACACGGAGGTGACGGACCGCATGGCGGAGCTGCGACAGCAGAAACAGAAGCTGTCGAGACAGGTATATATATCATAATCAGACTCCGACTACACGCTGACGCACTCCCACAAGTCAAAATTTGCAAACTATAATGGACTTTCGTAGCAAGGGAATCGAATGCAACAAAAGTACGTTTTTTCTCATAAGTGGCTAATGCTAAAATTACCAATGTAAACAACATTATCGGATACTGTAACATTCAATTCAATTTATTTATTAATTTTAAAACTTTACAAAATTGTTCATTTTGATACGTTTTTAAATACATTTGTTATGGGATATTCTTACATAAATATAGAAGGTGGGTATATCAACCACACTTGTATCAGACGTAATCGTGTGACACACAAGACTGTAAATGGGGCCGGTGATCCCAATCTGTGGAGGCGTGAGATGTCTTCCTTCAGTGGCGTGGAGGGGTAGAACGGGGCCGTCTCTGTAGCCGCTGTAGAGCTGGTCCGATCGCTTGTCGCTTGTTCTTGAGCTGATTCCGAGTCTGGTCCGAAGGGGTAGGCAAGTCCGTGGTCCAGGGTGAGGCGGGGGTCAGAGTGAAAGAAGGCGAGTAGAAGCAGAAGTCGGAGCGAGGTAGAGGGCAGAGCAGAGAGAGAGGGCAGAGCAGAGCTGAAGAAATGTGTAGCAATGCGCACATCCCTTCTGACCCGTAGATGGTTCATTCCGAGCATACCCAAAAGAAATTTCTCCTCCTAAAAGGTCCTCCATTCTTAATTCTGCCGTTATCGGAACTTCTATTCTAACACTTTCTCGGGGCCCTTGCGTCTTTATTGACAATTTTAAATTATGACAGCAGAGCAACTCGTTTTTTCTTTTGTAAAACCGCACAAGAGTCCCAACTGGTCCCAAATCGTCTGGAGCTAGTGAGACTATGGCATCCACATTCTGGGTATTTTGTGAGGAGGTAATGGAGAAGGGAAGGAGACGGGGAAGAGGATGGTGGGGTAGTACCTAACGTTTCAATTCTGAATGGTGGTCTTACACCAGGGCGATACTGAGAGTATCTTCCATTTTGGAACGTGCCGCAAGTATTGTATATTCTATTTTAAATTAATAAATTGTGAAATAACGCAAATTAATCAAATAAAATTTACTTGCGCACGCTGAGATCTGAATCCGCAATCTCCAGCTTGCTGGTCGAGAGCCTTACCCCTCGACCACGGAGGCGTTCGTTGACAGAAAGCCGTCTTAGCATAATTAAACTAAAAATATAAATAAGCTTAACTTCCAAATTGCTTACGTGAACATTGATTACCATGAGTTGGACGAATATGTAAACACACTTGTAAGTGACTTATCGAAAACTTACATAAGTCGTAAATTTAACTCATGAGTGTAAAGCTAGCCTTAAACCAACTCTTAAGTTTATATTTGGTATTTTATTTTTAGGTGCGAGACAAGGAGGAGGAACTGGAGGTGGCCATGCAGAAGATAGACTCGCTGAGGCACGAGCTCAGAAAGTCGGAGAAAGCCCGCCGGGAGATGGAAGCTCGAGTTGAAGACGCTATCTCTGAAACAAATAAGGTAGCACAAAAATCATTTTAATTTATTGAAGTTCGTAACATTTGCACCAATCCATCTGTATTTCATTCTCATATGTTGGGTAGGATTCAAAATAAAATAGAATTTATTCTGTTGGACTTGTTATGGATCTTAGTTCCGGAAGTTTATTCCAAGCATAGCTTGCTTACAGCGTTTTTTCAAAGTTTTGTCTTGCTCACTCCTACTTATTGTTTCTAGAAAAAATGGGACAACAAGTAAGTTTTTAGATTCTCACGGCCAAAAGCATTTTTGTTGTTTGTTTTTGGGGTGTTATGCCGTGTTGCGCTAACTCCTTCTTTAGCCAAAAGAAGCTAAGCTAAGCTCCTTTTGGCTAAAGAAGGAGTTAGTGCAACACGGCATAACACCCCAAAAACAAACAACAAAAATGGGACAACAAGTGTATATGTTGATGGAATTTGAATATTCAGAAAGTTTTAAAGTATGATTTAAGATTTTCACGGCCAAAAGTATTTTTGTTATTTGTTTTTGGGGTGTGGGCAGATGTGTTATTATAATAACACATCTGCCCACACCCCAACTTTCTTTTCTTTTTATTACATAATTTTTTTTTTCAATTTCACTACAATTTTCTATTCTAAAGTAGAATAACAAGTATGAAACATTGTTTGAGTATTGTTTTCGCATAAATATTTTTGCTGCGATACCTATAATTGTGCTCTATGACAGTATAGCAGAATTCAAACAACTTGGCGTCATGTATCTTTTATCAGGAGATTTTTCAATGTGGATGAGTGTTTCAGGCTAATAATTATTGCTTATAAAATAACAGTGTATTTAACGCGTTCCTAATGTTTATAGGATATCAATTGTAGGCAGGCAATTTTTATATAATGAATGCACATACATGTGTGCATAGCATTGAGGACAACAAGTCAGTGATGAGTGAGTAGTCTTCCAAAAATGAGTTTTGTCTCAATGAATTGTTCTTATTCCAGGAGAGAAAGTTGCTAGAACGCTCGGAAGAAGTTTGCCGCCAGACGAGACTGGAGTGCGAGGCGCTAGCCGCTCGCGGCGGATCCCAAACGGACGTGGTGCCGTCCTCCACCCACAAGGAAGTTGCCTCTCTCCGGGCAGAAGTCGAGAGATTAGAGGTGAGCATGTTACAGAGGACTTTTGGATGATGTCTTTCCAGATGATGGGTATATCCCACTGTTATTAAAAACTCACAATATTATAAGATTTATTTATTTATAGAGCCGAGACGGTTTACATGTAGTTCCCGTGAGCACTTATGCCATAGGCCCATTGTGCTATCTCCCTTTTTACTTCAATCCTTTAACAACAACCCAGTCCCTTTAGTAAAGTTCACCATGGTTGTCATTGGGTATGTGGCTATGTCTTCTGGTTCTACTGTATGTCTCTTCAGGTATCTGAGCCTAGTTCCCACCAGGGCAGGACATTGGCACCATAGGTGAATTGGAGTCTCTTCATCCTCTTCACATCTCCTGCATCTATTGGTGTTTTCCACTCCCAATATCTGCATGTGTCTCCTGAGATGACAGTGTCCCGTTAGTAATCCTACCAGTTCCCTCAGCGAGTTTCTGTCCATATCGAGTAGTTTCTTGGTTCGTCTAGGGTCTGGTCCTTTGGATTGTCTCATTCCAGGTGCCCTCTCCCATTCAAAATAATATAATATTTTAACATTATTTATAATTGCCATTTTCGGAATTTTGAACTCTTGTATCAAGAATTCAGATTAGCCTTTGATTTTTCGCGAGGTCTGCGGTAGTATATATAATATTTTATTTACATACATATTTTTTATCTTATGAAATTGTAAAATGGGGACCGCAGCACGGGTAAACTCCAAGTGAGGCTCACATCACCAAATAATGTTAATAGTTCGATGACGCTTTCTCAATTGTGACACTTTTTCACAGCTAAAATAAATATGTTTGCTCATGACTTATTATTCAATGTACCTGCACGTTCAACACGCTCTTCTGTCCTGTTCAGGGTGGATCAATGCAAAATGAACTCTAAGCAGAATTCTAGCCTGAACAGACTATGCAATAATTACAATAGCATATTATCCAAGGTGGATATTTTCAGTTGCGAACTTACCAAATACAAGAGGTCTATAAAATAATATTTCTCTGATGGTTTGTGAATAATGTTATGTCTCTATTGTTTATATTTCTATTATGATTTGATTTATATCTACAACTTCTCTCCGTGGCTATAAATGTATTGATAAATGTTTTGTTTTATATAATATTTTGATTTGCATAAATTTTTGAATTCATATTCCTTTCTTACAAATCTCAGTAGAGAAGTCACAAGGAGGATATCCATAATTGGTTTTATTTTGGCTGTATAATACTTATGTACAAACTGAAATAAATGTAAACTGTCGATTTCCCGAAAATTAATAAATAAATAAATGACGAAACTGCAAAATACAATATTGTAGAGTATTTCGTCAAAGTATTTTTTAAGGTTCGAAATACCATAATATCAAGTCATGCGTGGTTGAGTTGCTAGCATATCTTGATTACATATTATCTATATAAATAAAAATGTAAATGTTCGTTAGTTCAAAATCTCAAATCTCCAAAAGTTCTTCACCGATTGCTTTGAAATGTTGACATAACGTTCCACGTTCGACACGTGTGTGTTTTTATATCCCTACATTAAATAGATGTCACCTGTGACAGGTAAAAATATGATTTTTTAAAAATAAAACAGCATCTGTTGAATAAAAATGCTTTAAAAAAAAAAAAAACGGCGCCATCTGTTTGACGTAAAAGCAACATGCGCTATTTTTTTTTTCTATCTGCACAGACAGACTGAGTCACAGAAATGCATGGCGGGGTAAAGTTAGTATATAATACAGGGTTTTCCAATAAGAGGTGTTATTTTGAATAGCCCGCTATTTCGGTAGATGTTACTTTTGAAACTGTCATTTTTTGACATTTGACAAGTAGAAACTACGCCATTAATACAAATGGAACGATACACGCTTCAACAACGTATAGAAATTATTAAAATTCACTTGAGTGAATCAAATGCAAATCATCTTGAGTGATGAGGCCCATTTCCACCTCGGTGGCTTTGTAAACAAACAAAATTGTCGCATCCTGGACTCCAAAAACCCAAGAGTTATTGTTGAAAAGCCTCTCTATCCTCAACGTGTGACTATTTGGTGCGGTTTATGGTCCGGCGGAGTCATTGGACCTTACTTTTTCGAAAATGAGGCTGGAGCAACAGTTACGGTGAATGGATTGCGTTATCGAGAGATGATTAATGATTTTTTATGGCTGGAATTGGTCGGTATTGATCTGGACAACGTTTACTTCCAACAAGACGGCGCTACGTGCCACACAAGCAACGAAACAATTGATCTTTTACGATTGAATATCAAAATAACACCTCTTATTGGAAAACCTGTATATACAATGTTGGGATACACTGAAGGCGGTTAATCATATATATCACATAATTAGTAACATTATATTTGTATAATTCCAGGTGCAATACAATGAATCGGTGAACCAGCAGCAGGCGAGATACAGTTCTGAATTGGCCGCGCTCAGAGAACAACTACAAGAAGCAGAAGGTCACAGAGGCTTACTAGAAAGAGAGGTATATAGATAATTACATTCACTACGTATTTTCTAAATATTGCGAATTTACAAGCCTAATGTATTTCTTGGGATATTCTATTGTCTCAACTGCTTCCGCAGTCGGAAGCCTGTGGAACTATGGCATGCTCAATCGAGGTATAAGGAGAAGCTGAATGCTAAATCACTATTTTGATTAATCTTTATAACGAATTGTTGTACATTATGAATACCAAAATACAGTAGAACCCCGTTAATTCGAACCCCGATAATTCGAAAAAACGCGTAATTCGAAATTTTCGCCAAAAAAATTTCCGCTGAAAAATTTTTTCATACAAAATTTTTTTTAATTCGAAATTCGTTAATTCGTAATTCGAAATTTATTTTTGTCCGCGCACGAAAATTTGTTCGTGTAATTCGAAAAAAATTGATTTTTGCGAAAATAAATCATAATATTTCGTAAATCTGAATCTAAAAGTCAGCCGTGGCGGTAAAACGCCGAAAAATGTATTTTTACGTGGTTATACATCGTCCTAATTAGTATTATTATTTCGTAAATCTGAATCGATTTACACTGGAATGTCATACTTTTTCAAATTTATTTCGAATATCCGAGTTTGAAGGGCCGAGAAAATACGTTTTACGCGGAAATATATCGTATTTTTGCGAATTTATTTCGAATATCTCAATTTAAAGAGCCGGCTGCGACGGAATACGGCCGCAAATTCTCGTTTTACGCGGAAATATATCGTATTTTTGCGAATTTATTTCGAATATCTTAATTTAAAGAGTCGGCCGCGACGGAATACGGCCGAGAATTCTCGTTTTACGTGGAAATATATCGTATTTTTGCGAATTTATTTCGAATATCTTAATTTAAAGAGCCGGCCGCGACGGTATACGGCCGCGAATTCTCGTTTAACGCGGAAATATATCGTATTTTTACGAATTTATTTAGAATATTTGAATTTAAATGGCCCGCTGCGACGGAAATCGGCCGCGAAATTTCGATTTACGCGTAAATATATCGTATTTTTACGAATTTATGTCGAATATCTGAATTTTAAAGGTTCCGCCGTGACGGAAATCGGACGCGAAATTTCAATTTACTCGGAAATATATCGTATTTTTACTAACTTTACTTCGAATATCCGGGTTAAAAAATACGTCGCCACGGATATCGGCCGAAAAAATTCGATTCACGCCGAAATATGACAAATTTTTACGAATTTACTTCAAATATCTGAACTTAAAGGCCGGCCGCGACGAAAAACTGCCGATAAAATTCGATTTACGCGAAAACATAATCATATTTTTACGAATTTACATCAAAAATCTGAATTTAATGGGTCGACCGCGACGGAAATCGGCCGCGCATTCTCGATTTACATGGAAATATATCGTATTTTTGCGAATTTATTTCGAATATCTGAATTTAAAGAGCCGGCTGCGATGGAATACGGCCGCGAATTCTCGTTTTACGCGGAAATATATCGTATTTTTGCGAATTTATTTCGAATATCTTAATTTAAAGAGTCGTCCGCGACGGAATACGGCCGAGAATTCTCGTTTTACTTGGAAATATATCGTATTTTTGCGAATTTATTTCGAATATCTTAATTTAAAGAGCCGGCCGCGACGGTATACGGCCGCGAATTCTCGTTTAACGCGGAAATATATCGTATTTTTACTAATTTAAATTCAGATATTTGAAATAAAAGGCCGGCCGCGACGGAAAATTACCGCGAAATCTCGATTTACGCGGAAATATATCGTATTTTTACGAATATCTCAATTTAAAGGGTAGGCCGCGACCGAAATCGGCAGCGATAGCATTTTTACAAATTTATTGCGAATATCTGAATTTAAAGGGCCCGCCGCTACGGTAATCGGCCGCGAAAATAAAGAAATAATTGGTATTAATACGAATTTACAACTCCGGATCAAATCCGGATGGTATTTTCCATCCGGATTTGAAGAGGCCGCCGAGAAAATCGATTTTCGGCGTTTTTTTTTTTCATAAAATTTCGAATTACGTGGGAATTCGTTAATTCGAAATTTAATTTTTGATGTCCCGTGGATTTCGAATTAACGAGGTTCTACTGTATATGCTTTAGAGAAATTCAAGGTTTTCCTATCATTTCGCTTGAGTAGAATTAAAATAAATATTAATGTAAAACAAAGAAATGTATGAACGCGTAAAGGAAACTACTTTTAAAAAATACAATATTATAGCTAAGATTATCTGTGACAGTTTCACTTGATTAACTTTTTTGCTTTCTTATAAAATTATTTACAAAATAAATAAAAACCAGTTTTGTGCTTGAAATCGAACGTTTCTAGACTCCGTTTGTCAAGCGATTTTAATGCCTGTTACCTACAATATAACGTATACCAAGAATACACACATTTTTGGCTTGTAGCTTCCTCTTAATGTGAGGATGAAGGCAAGGAGATGGGGAAGAGGAGGGTTTCGAAGTACCTGGCTATTCAGATCTGGTCAGTCAACACGACTAAAGCCCTTACAAGCCACATTTCGATTCGGATTGGGGTGGTCTTTCGCCAGGGCGTTACTGAAAATATCTACCACTCTGGAACGTGCCGCAAATAAACTATGTGTACATTATTTTAGTAATAACTGTAGCTGTACCCTGCCACGCGTTGCTGTGGCTCAGTCTTGTGCAGATAGAGAAACAACAGTGTGTGTTGCTTTCACATCCAACAGATTGCGCTGTTTTAAAAAAAAGGTGCTGTTTTTCACAAAAATCATGTTTTTACCTGTCACAGGTGACATCTATATAATATAGGTATATAAAAACACACGTGTATTAGAATGCCACGTTGTGTTAAAATTTCAAAGCAATCGGTGAAGAACGTTCGGAGATTTAACATTTTGAATAAACGAACAAAGATAGATAATATGTAAATCTTATAAAAAAGTGCTGCCGCCTTAGCATCTCGAAGAGTACAAAATGACCACACGTCTGTTTGACGAAGAGTCTGTTTATTATCCGTTTTGATTAATGGTTAATGTTTGTTAATATATTGTGGAAAATGTTTATTTTTAATTTAGGTTGAGTTGATTGTTATATGGATTGATCTAATGATGGCAATATATATAATTTCAGGCAAAATGACCACACGTCTGTTTGGTGAAGAGTCTGTATATTGACTGTTTTGGCTTGCGGTTGGTGTGTGTTTATATTGAGAATGGTTAAATGGGGGGAGCTTAACGCCTCATATCCGAAGCACCCTCATATTAAGATTAAGGTTTCTAACGTTGACAACATTCTATATTTCAGGTGCACTCCGCCAAGGACAAGCTGGACGCCAGCCGACTTGAATCCATGACTGACTCGGAGGAAGCCCTCGCCGAACTTTCCCGAAGGCACGATCGAGAGAAGAAACTCATACGCGACGAGATTAGCAAGATGGTCAGCGAATTTGAAGTGGTATGTTTATAATCTAATTTATCATTTAAATCTGATCGTATCTTCGATTCTCACAATCCCTTTCTACTCCTTTCCTGTCCTTTTATGAGTACTCATAAAAGGACCAGATCCTAGACGAACCAAGAAACTACTCAATATGGACAGTGCACTCGCTGAGGGAACTGGTAGGACTACTAACAGGACACTGCCATCTCAGGAGACACATGCAGATATTGGGAGTGGAAAACACCAATAGATGCAGGAAATGTGAAGAGGATGAAGAGACTCCTATTCACCTATGGTGCCAATGTCCTGCCCAGGTGGGGACTAGGCTCAGATACCTGAGGAGACATACAGTTGAACCAGAAGACATAGCCACATACCCAATGACAACCCTGGTGAACTTTATTAAAAGCAAAACCAAACAGTTGCCGTAGCTGTCATTTATATATCTTGTCATTCTTTATTGACTGTTTTGTTCATAGCATTAATCTAAAGCACATGCATTGTTACCAAATGTTTAACACACGTGATGCCAAGCTTAATGTCTTGATGATGTGATTGGGAACAATCACGTTCGGCTCGTCACGGGAGACTGGCGTTGCCTGTCTACGAACCTCCGCCTGAACGTATGGCGGTAGTCTCCAAGACACTTGAATTCTCGAGTATCGGATATATGCGTACAATATATATTGCATATTAGTTATGTTGCTGTTAAATAGAATTACTTTAACAGCAACATATTTATTTATTTATTGGTAAAGGTAAGAGACAAAAACAGCTTATACGTAAAATATAAATATATACATGTTAAATACAGTCAAGCCAAAAAAGTCTCCTATATTAAAATTGATTGGAGATGGAGTTTTATTGCATAAAAAAAATATATATATATATTTTAGGTGAGGAGGGGAGGAATAGGAATTTAAGATGAGGATAGGAGATGCTCTGGATACATTCCATACTATTGTATTAATTTTCGATCGTACGTGTTACTTCTAATCGATATTTGTGAAGTGTATTGCTAAAAATGTCTATGTTTTGAAATTTAGTATTATATTGGGCACATATACGTGGAATTGGTGAATTTTTTCTAAAGTTAGTTCTATATGTAGGTAAATGAAACAAATGGGATTGCCGTGTTGATCTTGTTGGAATATGAATATTTATTAAATTGGTTAGCTCTGGTGAGTCGAGGTCATTGTTAAGAATTTTAAATAATAAGATTTGGTCAAAAATCAAACGTATGAATGTATTGATATATTTAACATCAACGATAAAGAATTTAGACAGCAAGCTTTGTTGCTGGACGTGTTTTGGATTTAGATGGCCATTACTGATAGTACATTAATGGTTGTTTCTCAGCTGTGTAGGGTTAGGACGTTTATTAGTAGGCACTTATTGTTTTCCTTGTGTATCTTTTAAAAACTAATTGAAATTATTTTGTAAAGTTCTTTAAATGAATAAAGTGATTGAATTGAATTGAATATTGTACGTCTCCTGACAAAAAAAAAATCGTGCTCAATAACAAGATTTGTTCAATTCGGATTGCTCAGCTGGACGACGGTAGGATTAAAGAGTTTTTCGCACTGGCAGGTTTATTTATACAATAATTGTTTATGGTTATTTTTCAGATGTCGGAGAAGGCACGGAGATTAGAAGCGGAACGAAGTCAGCTGGAGAATGAGTACGACGAACTTAGAAATAAGAAGGAGGCCATCAACCAATGGGAGAATCAGGTCATTATCAGTTTTGTTCAATTATGTTTTAAAGTTAGTGTTGTGTTCCTACAAACAGGTCTCCAACTCGTCTTGGAAGGAGTTCATAAATAAGTGGTTCTTTTAGATTAATCAGGGATTTATTAATACTCCGCGTATTATAAAGGTGACTCGATAGTCGACCTAACTAGAAGCTGGCTAATTGGATCTGAAACAGTAAGTTTCTCTGAGAGCCTTACCACTGGCCCTGGCGACTACTGGCCACTGGCTCCATCTTGCGGACTTCCACGCAAGCTCTACGCACTGCCATCTGTGCGTGCATCTATGAAGCTCTTACTTCCCAACAGTTAGCTTCTTCGTTGAAACACAACCCTACCCATTTGTTGTGGACCCAATTATTAAACTGACAGGATTCTCTCTCACCTCATTAAACTGTATACAGTGCTATCACAGTAACTGTGCGTATAAATATTTATTTATTTATGTTGCAAGTACTTTTTTAAGTACACAGAATAAATATTTTGATTAAAAAAATTCCAAAACAATTATACAGTATAAACTAAAAACTTATTAACCCATCGTCATACTAATTTTTATTTGTAACATCTGTGCATACTTAATAAGGATTATTACTAGAGATGTGCCGATTATGACTTTCGCCGACTAGCCGACTAGCCGATTAGTCGGTTGTAATAAGACCGACTAGTCGGCCGACTAGTCGGCTAAGCCGATTACGGTTTCGGGGATAGTTCTAGGTACCCTGAAATGTCGCGCATGGCCAAAGTGTACCTCTGCTGTCCCGCTTACAGTGTGCTGTTTACAGTGAGAAGCTGTAAACAGAGGCCGGAAACATATATGAAACAAAAAGAAATCGATTGCTACCAGAAAGGGCAGAAGCTTTAGTCTTCTTACATCATAATTTACCCTTAATTAAAAAATATAAGTAAGTTATAAAAAATATAAGGAGATTATGATATTTTTGGTTGTCACAATTGTGACTTTGATTTGATTAGATTATGTAGGTATGGTTATAAGGAATATGTTTTTTTCATTTTTTTTTGTTTTTATCAAACAGTTCATGTTTAGAATTTTTGGATATATATATATAATATATACATATATTACTGTGCATCTTGTACATACAATCTTGATTTAATACATATAACTGAGTTTGTTAATTTAAAAAATCTACTTTTTATTTTAATAATAAGAAATACTTATAAATGTTCATTGAAGATAAGAAGATATTATGTTGTTTTTTATGTTAATTAGGATAGATACTAATTTTGTTCAATAAATGTCATAATTATGTTTTTTTTACAAGCAAGTAATTTTAAAAACTGATTACCAAAGGAAAGATTGCTTTACATTTTTTAATGTATAAGACTGATTATAAAAAAAAATATATAAATAATCAAGGTTTTTATTTCATGTAGTTCCCCCGCATTCATATTATTGAGAAATACATACAACGTAAGAAGCCGGATAGTCGGCGCTCTTTGCCGATTAGTCGCCGACTAATCGCCGACTACAATAGTGGCCGGATAGTCGGCTTTACCGACTAGTCGCCGACTAGTCGGAACATCTCTAATAATTACTGTGCAGTAATTGTAACTGTGCAGTAATGCTGATTATAATTTTATTGTTAACTATCTAAGTATGTGGGAAAAGTTTTAGTCGCCCCAATGCGGCGGTCAATATGCTGATGCAATAAAAGTGCAGCCCGAAATCTTGGCGGCAGGTATGCCGATGGGTTAACAAAGAGGCTATAGAAAACTTATTAACAACGAGGCTATAGAAAACAAAAGTTTGACTATATTATGACTGTTTAAGTTCTTCGGTGCTATTAAAAATATCTTGAACTTTTGCATATTGGTTACCTAAGCGTGGTATAAGAGAGTTTATAAGTGATTTGATATTAATATTGACATTATTGCTACAGTAAAGATCTTTTTAGTTTGCGTGACTCTATTAGGAACATGAAATTAAATTAATTCCAGTAATGCAGGGCTGTTAATATGGGAATTAATGATTTAAAAGAAAAATTGACATCAGATACCAATCTTCTGTCGGAATGAATTATTAGTTTTAGATTTTTCATTATACAGTTGTAGTTTGTCTTAAAAATTTGTTTTGTATTTTTTCAATAGAATCTGAGTGAACCTTATAATGTGGTGACCAAATAGATG
The DNA here is from genome assembly GCF_061612785.1 of Hesperophylax consimilis. Lineage (NCBI taxonomy): Eukaryota > Metazoa > Arthropoda > Insecta > Trichoptera > Limnephilidae > Hesperophylax > Hesperophylax consimilis. Next base: position 3,011,502 of record NC_142865.1, on the reverse strand, counting down.
AGTTATACTCAATTTGACTCATGACTAATGGAGTATACAAATATTTTAAAGTAGGTATATATATAACAAGTCTTTGGAAATTCTTATTATGAAACTGAGCAATTTCATTGCTATATTATGCGACAAAAAATTTAATTTATGATCAATGATCCCCAGATCATTTATTTTGTTGAGTGGATTCTCAATTGTGTGAAAGTGGATATATTCAAACAGTGTAATATAATATTTTCTTATTAACAGATAACGGAGATAATTCAGTGGGTGGCCGATGAAAAGGACGCCCGAGGATATCTGCAAGCCCTGGCCACCAAGATGACCGAAGAATTAGAATTCCTTAAACACGGTAAGCACTTTACAATAATATCACACAATTTTTCTCACTTAACCGCTTGTGCATTAGCATTGCCGGTCGCAAAGTAAAATTTCAAGTAAAAAGCCTTGCCTACCGGTAAAACATACATTTTTTGGTGGAATTTAAAATCGACGACTTGTATTTGTTTTCTCCAGGCACGAGTAACGGTCAAGCGGCGCCACCAGGTGGTGAACCCGGGCGCTCCGACGGCTGGCGCAATCGCCGCTCCCGCCGCCTCGACAAGATGGAACTCCTCGGCCTGCAGAGCTCCCTGCACAGCGAGATACAGGCCAAGCAGGCCATTGGCGAGGAGCTGAGCAGGACTCGGGCTGATCTCCTTCAAGCACACAAGTTGGTTCAATCTTCTTCATTTCGGGTGTTCCTCAAGGAAGCCTACTAGGACCCATGCTATTCAAATTTTTATTTTTATTTACTTTAATTCCATATTGTCATCTTTGGGGAAAGGAAGTAGTGAACCTGGATCTTGAAGACACCCATGTTGTAGGAGGGAGGAAACATAGAGGCTGGCGAATCATTCCACAGCTGAGCTGTTGAACAGAAGACAAATTTAATGTCAACCGTGTGTGCGCGCTTTTGGCATGTTTTCTGGCTCTGTATAAGTGCTGAAGGGATCAATAACATAAGTACCTAGTAGAATATTCAATTAGATTCCGGTAGAACCAGGACAACATTCTCTCCTGACGTCTGTTCTCCGAAGGTGCAATCAGTTTGTTAAGATTGGGGAATTTATCAAACGGACTGCCCATTTTTCAAGTCAATGGCGTATCGACATTCTTACAATATTTATTTATCCAGATGGCATATTTAAACCAAAGTGCCTCGAGAAATGTTTTCTGGGTGTTCAGTTTTGGATTCGCCCGCGCTCATTAAAAAATCATACCTCCGAATATGGAAAAATATCCAACATTTTTTTATAAATGAATTGCCATTGTTTGACTGGTTTTTTTTAATTATTTTAATCTCTTCACAGGGAGCTGCGCGAGAACCGAGCGCGTTTCGAGTCTTTTGCGCACGACGTGAAGCGAAAAGACCACCAGATCAAAGAGCTGCAGACGCGGCTCGACTCCGGTGAGGGCTGTGAGTACCAACTGTTTTGCTTTTTACTGTACGTATCGGCGCATGTTCAATTGCAGAATTATCACTCGCTCGGTTAAACATATATTCGTTAAATTATTTCAGGCCTCAAACAAATATTTGGACATGGATTTGTTGGTTGAACAAAAATTTAATTTCTTTTGGTAAAATTGTTATGAAGGATTAGGGTTAACTAGACTATGATTGCCCACGACTAGTGATTGCCCAGGAATTATCTTTTCAGCTACTGAAATTAAAATTTATTTGACAAAAATTTTTAAAAATCTTATGATAGTATTTACCTTGAATCCCTAATAATCCACCATCCACTCCCACTTTCCTTATAGTTTGTAGCTAAATACATTGTTGTTCTGATGAGGACGACCTTAGTTTATACAAATTTGTTATTAAATTACTGAATTATCCACTTTTTACATAGACATATAGCAGATATGGTAGAATCTCACTTAATCTAGCACTACATGTACAAGGTGTCCGGAAAGTTTTAGTACAAGTGGGATACATAAAGAACCCAAAATACTTTTAATTTTCGATATGTGCATTTAAATTTTTTCATTTTTTACAGAAAATAAATGGTTAAAAACAGAATTATTAAACAGAATATTAAACTCCTAGCGATATATATTTTTTCTAATTTGTCTCTTTTTTGTCATTTTTCTATTTTTTTTTCTAATTTGACTTTTAAAATTCTGACTTAAGATTTATTTACTTTACTTGTACTACGAGTTTCCGGACACCGTGTGTAAGTACAAAATGCTTTTTATAATTTGACATTATTTTTTCTTTGAAAGATACTTTGTCAAATAATAAAATTCACCTGTATTATTTGTGCTATTATTGAAGAACATATGAATTATTGATTATTATGGGGCAAACTGAGGTCGTTTCCTCATCAGCAAAAGTACACATGATGTTATGATTTCTTATTAATTTATTAATCTTTTACTATTATTTATATTATCAGTTATACAACCGTTTTTTCTTTTCCCCCATTATTTGCTTCTGACTCCGCCCCCCCAAATGAAAAATGTCGCCACTGTGAAAAATGTTTCATCTGAAAAAAAAATGGGGAATTTATTTTCGACTCGCGGCAACACAGTCAGCCCGTGGATGAAAAAGCTGCCTCTTTTGCTAGGAATCACCTCGTGCATATGGGGTTTCGCCCTATTGGCTTATCAGATATTCTACTGACAATTAATTTGTACTTATTGTATTTTGTAATATTGTTTAATATTTTGAATGTGACCTTCGATTCTAACTGAGAATATTATATACATAATCTCAAAATTTTTTGGCAGTATTAGAAACTAAACCAAGCCATTTTTATTATGGTTAGCATTTAGAATTTTTTTTCTCTGTCTGTTGTGGCAGAGCAGAAAGCTAAGATAACTTCAGTTTTGCCCTATCGAGTGAACACCATTCAAAATAGAAATATTATGGTTTCTAATGACTTTAGCTAGGTTTCGTCACCAGTTTTGAATATCCTTTTTCAATCTTCATCTTTCCCTTCATCTTCCCGACCTATCCCAAAAATGGGATGACTCTTTGTAATATCCTTGGTATATGAGCTCACCCATAGATGGCGCTAGATTAGTCTATTAGGCTACCCATAGATGGCGTTAGCTGTCGAGAATAATACGAAAATAAATAAGGAGAACTTCAAGATAACAGAGCCCGTTGTCGGAAGCATTGAGATAACCAAGGAATCACAACACTCTGGGCATTGTGTTTTACCGTCCTCTGGATTGGATTACATCTTTTGCAAGGCATTGTAATCTCAGTTCTCAAAGTTTTACGTCAACCGGCCATTGTTTAATTGAGGTTATGTCTCAAAATATATTTTTCTCCGTTAGAACCGAATGTCAAATGCTCAATCAATGAATCCCGCCTCTGTTCTCAGATTCAGAAATGTCATATAAATGATTTTAAGGTATTTACGTATTATACGGAATCTTTTAAAAGTTTAAAATTAGGTTCAATGAATGGCTTAGATTTATAGTGACACCTATGGAGACACCTTAAAACTATATATTCTAACTTGAAACTACACACTATAACGACATCTGTTGAGCGACATTGAAATAACATATATATCATATTATTTATTCACCGGCTAGTAGCCGAGTTCTCCAAAGCTATGGGTTCCTACACAGACATTGCGGGTTCAATCCTCTGTAAGCTAAGTCCTGCATCGTTTTTTGCTTATAATGATGGGAAGAGTAAATTGATGTTAGTGTTTGAGCTTACCCACAGATGGCACTAGATTAGTGTATTAGGTTACCCAAAGGTAGTGTTAGCTGTCGCGAATAATGACTTAATAAATAAGGTGAGAAAGTGTTGGGATCCGAATTATTCCAACTGTCCACTAATTATGATATCAGAGCAATTGTCAATCTATCCAAAGTCCATAGAGTTTTATTAAATTGGAGAGTTTGTGAAAAAACCTTCGGAGACATGGTGAAATAACCATGTTTATAGTCAATAATTCTCTTGCATGAAAAATAAAGAGACACAAAATACCAGTATATCGAATGTTTTCAATCAAAATATCCTTTTCGAAGCATTTTTTTTATTTTGTCGTACATGGCTCTTCTTTCACAGTAATACGCGAGGTGTTGTGTCCATGATGTAGATGTGATAGTCCGTACAGGTCGCTAATGAAATCACGAGACCCGCGTCTCCACCGCCTCGAAACGTCAAAACTAGATTTCATAGCCTCACTGCTGTAGTTTTCATTTTTTGTTCCTAGCATTGATCTAAAGCATACACTTGTTAATGAGACTATCATATTTATTAATTGCTCTGCCGTGTTTAATGTCTCGACACCGTGAGTGGTAATGACTTGGACCGGCTAGTCACAGGAGACCGACAACTTTACAAAACGTCATCAACGCGGTATTCGCCAAGATACTCGAATAGTCCAGTATCGGATACTCGCATATCTCTGCGAGAGGGTTTGATGTATGAATGGTCACCGTTTGGCATAATCATTAGAGGAGTCAACCGGCTGAAATGCATCGAAAAGTTCTACCATAAATTATACCGTCAATCATTGAACCTAACCTAAAATTCTTTTAAAATGGTTCTAAGAAAATACATAAGTACCGATTTGAATTTTACATAAATATCTTTCTTTTGAATCTGAGCTGAGGTTTGTCTAATAATTTGGGGCTACAGTTATGTAATGTTAGGTTAGTGTTATAATTTTTGTTGATGTATTGTTTTTAGCCACTCCGAACGATTTTTGGCATATTATGGCAAGTTTGTAAAGCCTCTTGAGCGATCGCTTACCATAATGTGCCAAATTTAAAGAACCTTGAAATATGGGATAAACTGTGAAATCTAGATGGGTTCACTGGCTTTTTCCGTGTTAGTATTTTAACACCCGTCGCTCGAGTGGTTAGAAGTTTGAATTATTATTTAATCTTCATTGAAATTGTATACCAAAATTTACACATTTTAATTGGACATGCTACACATTTATTTATAAAAAGTAGTGTAATTTTATAAAATATTTAAATTTAATTTGGTACATAATTTCACTATAGTTTTATTGTTAGATTAAAAAAAAAAACATATCAAATTCATTGTTGTTAATTTTATTTAATTTGAACAATTCATTAAATTTTAACATTCATTTTCGGGTTCTGTGAAAGTCCTATTCAAGTTCTGTTATTATATCATTATAGGCTAGTTGCTTGACAGAACTGAAATAAAAATAGAACTTGAAAAAATCTTTGACAGAACTTCAAAATTAATGTTTAAATTGGATGAATTCTTCAAATTCTCCGAAACAACCTGTCCATAGTCTCTTCGGACGGGTAGTTTCACAGAAATTCAAATGTAACATTGTCATCAAATTACCATTCAGCGCCATTCCAGGATTCTAAATCTATTTCAGTTTTTTAAGAAATTGTGATCAGTAGAAGAGGACAATTATCATGGTGCTAAGCTTGTCAGCTTATTACAATTTGACAGAAAGCTGAAACGCAGCTAGTATCGAAATTTAACAGGAGCTTTCAAATGTCAAAAAAATTAAACATCGCTGAATGGCCATTTGATGACTTTGTCACATGTGAATTTCTGCAAAACAACTTGGCCTAAGGACGGGTTGTTTCGGAGAATTTGAACAATTCTTCAAATTTCAAAGTTAATTTTCAAGTTCTGTTATTACATCAGCTCTGTCACGCAAATAGCCTATAATGATATAATAACAGAACTCAAAAATGAACGTTGAAATTTGACGAATTGTTCAAATTCTCCGAAACAAACCCATCCTGGTGTATATTATGTAGTATTTATTATTATTAAATGTGTATAAAAAATAAATAATATAAATTATTTAACATTTTGAAATATATTTATTGTTCAGCTCTTGTTCTTTGCTTAGTAATCAAATATTTATCTATTTATTGAAATGAGACAGTCTGTTTTTAGCTCTCTGACAAGAGTTGAACATTTTCAGATCTCTACGATTTCAAACACATGTTATTATTTTGAAAAAAATTGTTACATAAAATAATATTATATTTATGTTATGTTTGATTAAAACTACGTTATTTTAACTGATAGTACAACTTGCATTTTTACTATAAGAAACGATATGCTCCGTTTGATAATAAAATGATTACAAATTCATATTATTATTTTTAAATTAGTTGAAACATCCAAATGGACTGAGCATTTTTCTGCAAAATTTCTGACAAGTTCAAATTTACAGTAATATAAGAATTCATAATCTGACGTAATACAATGTTTATTTATTATTTAATTATAGTTATGATATTTTATCTAGTCATTTACAGGTTTTCCTGTCCCTAAATAATATATTTCTACCTGTTTATTTAATACTAGCTGTATTGTGCAGATAGAGAAACAATAGCGCCTGTTGCTTTTATGTCAAACAGATGGCGCTGTTTAAAAAAAAAAGCATGTTTGTCCAACAGATGGCGCTGTTTTAAAAAAAATGTTTATACCTGTCACAGGTAACATCTATATAAAAGGTATATAATCGCGTATTTGAATCCAACGGTGTCAAAATTTCAAAGCATTCGGTGAAGATTTTTCGGAGATATAATCTTTAGGTTTTACGAAACATGTTTCCGACACTACATTGCTATGGGTCGCGCAATTAGAGTTGATCTGAACAACACCCATTTAGGATTGTCTGTGTCGATGCATACGTGTATTTCACCTTGAACCTTGTGATATCCTTGCGAAGTGTCACCGATAAACAGCCTTCTGTCTTGCAAACAAACTTGATGTTTTCAATTCAACTTTGTTGGTTGGGTAACGAGTTTGATTCGTGCTGTACGCTAGCAGTGCATCTGTGTTCATGTCTACTCTGGCTGCGATACCACTAGTATACTCATCCAAACTGTAATTTCATATTTTGTAAAAATTATGGTTTTCAGGATGTTGTGTAATTATTTATGTAAATAGTATTTTTCCCTGATATTTAAATTCGAATTTTTGTGCAGTCATTCATGCAATAACTTATATTTGCACCTTTTAAATATTCAATTGTATAAACAACTAGGTGAACTCCTCAGGCTTTCAAAATCAGGAATAGACAGTAAAGTTCATCTTATTTTGATTGTTAAGTATGCAAAATTTCATCAAGAAGTATCAAAATACTGCTTTAACCTCTGGGACACCAAACCCTTTTTGATGGAAATCTAAAATGGAATAAAACATTTACTCTAAAAGTGTTTCAAGTGCAAGCAATTCTGTTAAAAAATTTTATGCACTTTCTCATGGCATACAGGTTGAAATCGCATATCAAAAAATTCCAGCTAGGGCGAAATTCCAATGCCGCAGCGCATGAACGGTTTTTCGGTGGAAAATAATTCTTGTCACTGGTGCACGAACGATTTTCCAGATGTTAAAGAGTGGTGGTTTTTCGAAATCTCGTATACAGTGGCCTTCTTCCTGTTTTGAAGGTCAAGTGTGCAAAATTTCATCAATCTAGGAATAAAACTGTAGATTATAATAATTAGATAGATAATAATTTTCAATACTCTCTCTCTCTTTTGCAACTCAAAATAATAATGTGCGTATTATAAATTATATTAATACTTTTTTACAGTCAATATTTTGTACCTCAAAACAGAAATAATTTCAATGTATCTTAATTTATTAATATTTATGATTTTCTTTAGTTTTCTGTGAATACTTATTAAAATATCGTTATATAATACATTTCTTTTATTTTATGTTTTATATTAAATTTAAAAACTAAAAAAACAACTCAAATTTTAAAAAAATATCATAATTTGTGATGAGCGAGCACATTATGTCTATATTTTATTACTTGTACATAATAGATATTGAATAACTTACCTATACAGTTGGGGGCGTCACTACTACAGCAGGTACCATGGGGTACCAGTTCAAAATAATCCTTGAACTTTTTGTGGTCTAATATCATTTTGCATGATTAATTTATTATTTTTATATTGACTCAATACTGCGTCATCCCTGGGGAATGTGTGTGGAGGGTTTTTTTATTCAAGCACATAAGTTGGTTCAATCTTCTTCATTTCGGGTGTTCCTCAAGGTAGCGTACTAGGGCCTATGCTATTCAAGATTTTTTTTTTTTTACATTAATTCTATAATGTCATCTTTGGGGATAAGAAGGAGTTCATCTGGGTCTTAAAGAGACCCGTGTTGTAGGAGAGAGGAGACACAGAGGTTGGCAAATCATTCCACAGTAGCGACCTGTTCTCATGTAACGAATGGCAACTGTATACAAATGATGGTGCAATTAGCCTCTTAAAAAAAAAATAGAATTTTTAATTCATAGATAAGTTTTTAAAGCTGTACAAGTAATAGAATGAAAATCATTTAAAAAAATTCGGAACAACATCCAATTCAAAATTAATACTGTATATTATGAATATTTTATTTCTGTAGGTAGGTACTTTTATAAATAATGTATATTATTTATTTGTTTATTTTACTGGTAAGACTGTTCATCAAATTATTTGAAAAAAAGAATGATCTGAAACAAAATTTGACACATTGTTGATTGTATTGCTGACTTGTGACATTTAAGTTGAAAAAGGCAGAATTTGTAAGTGGATCGACTTCAAACATGGCAGCCAACTTGACATAATTTAAACGGTGCGTTATATTATTTTTCTTGTGCTTTCGAGTGGTTTTCATTAATGTTTGTGTACCCAGAGTTCTTACGCTCGGTTCCCCTTATAAACTTGCCAAATTTAATCAGCCATTTCGCACTATTTATTGTAATTAACCCAATGTATGGTATGTTTTGCCTATATACATATTTATTATACATACATCATAGCATATGGAAAGATTTTTTACCATATAATATAATAGAGTTTAATAGAATTTAATATTTAGGTACTGTATATCTACACATTACAAAGAAAAGTATGAACACAGCTTTTTTTGTTTAAATTTTGTAAAGTTTTTCGCAGATTTTGTAAATATATTTTTCACATAACATTTTAACCACTGGAGCGATTTTGTCCACATTTTGGCCAATTTGTAAACACCTGTTGAAGAGATATTTTAAACGGTTCCTAAATGAAAATTCAACACACCTTTAAAAAGTGATGTAGAGTCATTAAAAGTGATGAAACAAAAACTAGGTTTAATAGTTACCTATGTAACCTATTTAACCTAGTTTATGTTTCATCACTTTTCATGACTTTATATCACTTTTTGGAGGTGTGTTTAGTTGTCATTTTGATGACATACCCGGTCACCATTTTAAACACAGCATTGACGATACATTTAAAAAAAATCATTAGAATTATTTCAAAATAATCTTTGATAATTAACTCTTAGTAGTTTCACTCTGTAACAAGAGATGTCTCTTTCATCTGAATTATTTATTATTGACATTACGCCAACCAAAATTATTGAAATATTTTTTCTTACAAGTCATGGATCATGTCTTTACATATTGAAAAATAAATGTTTCTAATTTAAATTTATATCTGTGGTTATCAACTAGGCTATAGACAACATACAGATGTCATAATATTTTATATTTCTCCAAGTAGGTACCACAAATGACAAAGTTTAATGTAAATAATATGCAAAATTGGCGTTTATAATTTTTTTTTTATCGAAAAAATTAGAATAAATTGTCAAATATAGGTGCATTCAATGGCTTCCTAAAACTACATGAATTGTCTTGATTTTTTTAATGTGGGTGGTAAAATTCAAAACTGAACGCTTAAAAATTTCCGAATGCTCAAGGCTGAAATTGATTATATGGCGGATCGCTCCAGTGGTTAGAAATGGCTGCATGTTTAATGTTCAATTTAAACAATAATAAATACATAGTTATAATTCTTCAGTCGTCGTTCTATAACTGTAATGATTGATATAAAACATTTACGAGATTCTTCTATTTACGGGTTATGTCTACTTTTCATTATATTACTTTTGATATCTCTATTAAAAATTACCTTTACAGCAGTTGTTTTTGCACTTAGAATGAATTTAGATATTATAGCCAACTTAATGTTGTTTGATTTTTGAGAGAGTGTAATTTTTTGACAGCCCCCGCGGTCGAAGTGTAAGGCTATCGACTACGCATCAGGAGGTTGCGGGTTAAAATCCCGGCGTGCGCAAGTAAATTGTAAATAATTAATTTGTGTTGTTTCACAACTAATTAGTATATTTGCGGCACATTCTAGAGTGGAAGGATATGTCGTGGTGAAAGATCATCTGATTAGCCAGGTATTTTCCACCTTCTTCTTCCTCATATCATTCTCTTCCCCGCTATCTTCAGCCGCACAACATACCCCAATTGAGTATGCCATAGTCTTAACTGCTCCAGACGGTTGAGATGGTTGTATGAATGTCAATGAAGCAAGGAGCGTATGCCAAGATGTAGTTGTGTGGCAGTCTTTCTGCTTTGTGGGGATGAAAGAAAGAGATGGAGGGCATTCCAGGAACAGAGGGCAGAGGATCAAGGAAATCAAGTACTAAAAAAAAATGTGGATACCGTACAAGAGTTTCAACTGCTCCTGACTGCCGGAACCAGTGGGACTATGGCATCCCCAATGTATTGTAGGCAGACACTACGTGCGCATTTAATAGCCATAATATTATTTATTCTATATGGTATCCCCCAGCGGGCTACTTACCTGAAGAGCGGAGCAATCACCCATCTCCATTCGCTCTTGGAGACTGGTTCGGTACAGCGGCTTGCGTACGTAGCTTGTCTACATTCCTTTTGATATTAAGTATGCGAAGCGACGAGGTAAGCGTCGACCTTTGCATCCTATAAATACTATAGGGGTGTCGTGTCGATTAAAAATAAGAAGATTGTATTTCACAGAATCTATCGTTTATTACACTTGTTAACAATATTACAAACACGACGTTAATATCAAAAGGAATGTAGACAAGCTACGTACGCAAGCCGCTGTACCGAATCAGTCTCCAAGAGCGAATGGAGATGGGTGATTGCTCCGCTCTTCAGGTAAGTAGCCCGCTGGGGGATACCATATAGAATAAATAATATTATGGCTATTAAATGCGCGCGTAGTGGCTGCCTACAGTATGTTGTAAGGCAGAAGAGATGCAAAGAGGAAGTTTGAGGAGTACCTTTGCTATTCAGATCTGGTTAATAAACACGGCTGTTATTATTTCAAGCTATGTTTCGATTCTGTATGTCGTTCTCTCGCCAGGGCGATACTGAATATCTATCACTCTGGACTGGTGGACATTCCAAGAACACATGACACTATTAAGTTAATCAAATACTTGAAATGGGTCATGTGTGTATGTAATGATAGTTTGTATGTAAGCAGAATGAAACAAGGAGTATAGATATGAAGTTAGCTACAACAGCTGTAGAGTAATTTTCATAAGATTACAAAATACCAACAGTGACAACATTCAGACCAAAGTACCGCGTGCGTTGTTGACATAGTGTAGTTTTCTAATCAAATAATAAACACCAGAATCAGTCCTTAAATTTTAAAGTTTTTTTCCTTTTTGAAAACGCCCAATAAACCACTCCTGACCAAGCAACAATTTTATAACTCAAACCAACCATAAAAAACTTATTTATTTATTAGTAGTTACTTACTACTCGGTTTCACCCAAGTTTCAATGACTGATATGCAGATGCAAAATATAATTGAATATAAAATTGAAATTTTTTTGCTTGGTTTTATCGACATGCTCACGATCGAATTGTGCACGTCTTTCTAAACCTAACCTAACCTAATAGTGTTTCTGTTGTTTTTTTACTGCCCCCATATTTGTCCGATCCCCACATACGCCCTATCTGAAGGGTAAGGTTAGGATAGGCCAAGAGCAGCATGCACACTGCGAATATCGATGCAACACAACCACTCAAAAAATTGCAGTTAATTTTATTAGTTTTGACATGTATATTTCAAAGCTCCATTGCTCATCATGACAACGGTGTGAAAAAATTTTCATACAGTAAATTTCATGACGTTAAAGCTTCACAGCTATGTTTTAGCATCATTAGTTTGAGTTATTTAACTTATCTCTGGCTGAACTAATTATGTTTGAAGCGATCTAACAACCAAAGCGAGCCTCAAGTGTGTCTTTCTTACTCTCATCTGTTATGACTTTATAACTACCTGTTTTTACTGTAAATATTTTTCATTGTACACACGTTTTAAGGCCATTTTTAATGTAATATAAACAGTGCAATATCACAGACCAAATAAAAGAAAGATCTGCGCATAAGGGTGAGGAGATCAAACCAATTAAATCCACTTAATTGAAAATGGCCTTTGAATGTTGAAAATGCATAGATAATGGAAACAAAGAGATGGGCTATGAACTGTTATTAGTATTATACCGTGTGCACAACGTGTGTCGTCAAAATCGCTGACCAATGCTGTTTGCGTCTACGTACAAAGGCGCCCCATCTTTGTTTCTACCTGCACACCAAGCGCCGAATAACTGCGTCGCTTTGATATTCCGTGCAGTTTGCCCGCAGCTCGGCGACAGTCGGCACGCTTCCAGGACATATCTCTCTTTGTTTCTATTATCTATAATAAATAATGTTTTTGTAATCATTCATACATAATAATTCTGTCCATCACCCTGTGTCTCTATAGTGCTATGCAGATAGAGTGATGCACCACACGTTTCTGTCCTGACCTATCATTTTTGAATGCACCCCATGCAAAACATGTACCTTATCCAACAATTTTTTGTTTATTTACTAGCATACCCATTTTTACACGGTTTTTTCATACTGAACTGATAAAATATAGAAAAAAGCAACATGACTTATTTTTTCACAGCATCAAATATGCAGGTATTTCAAAGCTCCGTATTATGCAGATTACTTTTGTTGTTGAAAATTTATGACTTCAAAATTCTTGTCAGAAAAATCTATAAATGTTTGCTGCTTCGTAATCAAAACAGATTTTCAGCTCGATACATTATTGAGATAAGACATTACATTTCAAAAATTCCAAAGAAACCAAAATCAGAACTATGTGTTCTCTCATATAACACGGCCCTTCAGTATAACACACTTAACTTTGTAGGAGGAACAGACGGACAAACATTTAAAAAATAAAATTGTTGTCGTAAATTTCCCGTCAGGCTTCGACAAAATAATATAATGTCATCAAATATTTCCGCTTGACATTCAATTTCAGATTTAAGTATTACAAATCGACATCCCTGAGGCGTATGTGTGGTAAAACCGTGTATGATTGTGTGAGAAATGTGGAGATCCGCAAAGAGTGCGAGGCTGAATTAAGCGTAATGAGTAAGATTAAGAAAGGGACGCTTAGAAGGTTTGGGCATGTAGAGCGAATGAGCAAAGAAAGGAGTGTAAGGAGAATATATGACGTAAATGCGAATGGTAGCAGAAGTCGGGGACGCCCGAGGAAGACATGGCACGAACAAGTGAATCAGATACTCGAGTCGGGCCATTCAAGAGTCAGAATAATAGAAAAGTATGAGAATAAGAATTATTTAAAATTATTCGGAAGCGGCGTCAGTTCTGAACTTTTAAACGCAAATACAAAGTGTGGTGTACTCCTTTTCTAACACTGTTTAAATCATATATTTCACCATAATACAAAACGAGATAGCATGATTTTTATGATTCTGTGTCAGGCTGGGATTGTGGTTAAAAATAATCATATTCGTAAAATTTACACTAGTAACTCCACCGATTGCCGCAAAGTTAAATGTGTCAAACTGTATGCATGGTTTGATATTTTTGTTGACCATTTTTATTGCATAATTTATCATATCATGTAATTTATTTAATCAACAAAATTGTGTTTTTAAATATAGTGCAAAAAATCCATTGTTCAAAGTTTATCAGTGTTTGAAATTATCATAACATGCGACATCCTCAGTTTGGCCAACGTTACCATAAAATGGCCTTAATTTGTCCCTCAAGGGGTATCATTGCTCAATTTGAATTTTTTTCTTTCTTCATCACATTTATAATACTATTATAAAGTTGAAAAAATTATAATAAGAAAGTCCAAAAAAATCACAACAATTTTGTAAAAAGAATCTTTATTGAACCATTCAAATGGCCACCATCTTGAAACGTACCAAAAAATTTATAGGGAGATGAAATGCAAAATGTTTGAGTTAAAACAGGACTTGGCTACGCTCAGTCAATAACTAACTCCTCGAATTTTGCTAAACTGCTACAGTAACATTAAAAAAATAAGACAGTGATATTTTCAGTGATAGATTTCACACGGTGCAATGTTACCCCCTAAATGACAAAGTATGTCACTTTTACAGTATATAATTGTTTATAAACACACATTGGCGTCCAATCATAATCCAAAACTCATTCAATGGTTCAACTTTCAGTCCTGGAGCGACCGTCATCCCAACTGAGCTATCTGGACCAGTTCTTGAAAGAGTCCTCAGTGTCAGAGTCCACCCCACATTCCCAGCAGCAACAACAACAACAGCAACAATCCCAGCAACAACAGCAACAATCTCAGCAAATGCAGCAACAAACTCAGCAACAGCAGCAAATGATGCAGCAGCAGATGATGCAGCAACAGTCGAATCAACAACAACAGCAACAGTTGAATTCGGCAGCTGAAAGGAGTTCGTCTTCCGAACAACATTATCATTCTGCGCACTCAATCAAGGTTCATGATTTTCCTTTTATATTGATCTGTCATTTTTTAGTGAGATTACTAGTGGCTTCCCTTGAATGATTAGCAATTTTTGTTATCGAAATCAAATTTTAGTTACCAAAGTGTTCGTTTTAGTTTTGATAATAGCTCAACAAAGTACAAATACAAAACGGCGTTTTGTTGATAGTATATCTATAACTTTGTGGTTATTCATTATAATCAAATGAAACAATATTTCTTTGTTTTAAACCACTATAGGTTTCGGAACAACCGTTCTGTCCTCATCTCAAAATATATATTAATTAAATATTAAAAAATCATTATGGGTTTTTAGGCGTTAAAGTGGGGGTGGAGGCATGACTAGGGCTTAGTGAAGAGTGGGGGTTAGATCTAACTGGCGGTGAGAGGGAACATATCCTTGAATATTAATATGTAGAATATTTTTATTTGTATTTTTTTTTAAACTATGATTATATGAATAATTATTTTTTAAATTAAAATATAGTACCTACCGAAGTGTTTAGTTTAGTTTTAAGCATTTTTGACCTCAGCCATTTTAAAGTTTATTATGAAAAATAGTTTGAAAGGGACTTTTTGTTTAGCTAAGTTTTTGCCCATAGATTGGCGCTGTTTAGTTTTTAGGAGTCTTTAGTTATGCTAGTTGTATATATTTTGCTGTTGTGTTTTAGCCGTCTTGCTTGCATTTATATTGACGCCGTCCACAGCTTGCTTGCTTAAATTTTAGCTGTGAATAATAATTGTTCACCATAAGAATGCCTATGTACATTTGTTGTTTTGTTGTTTGTGTTCTTTCGCTGTAAAGTATTTTATAATATGAAGATTATATCGTCACTGCAAATCTGTCACACCATTAGGTAATCATCAAGTCACAAGAGCCTCAACTGCCCTTAGGCCGTCTATGAATAGATAATACACACTAGAAATGGCTTCCAAGTAGATTTGAATGGAAACCAATGTCTCCACTGACTCAATACCTTGGTTCTATCCCATTTAGCATGCGCTCTGTCACGCTTCCGCCATTCGTAAATGGAGATACTTACAAGCGACACGAGTTTTGTGTCGAATTGAACAATTGAAGCGTACGTGTCGCTCTATAGTATCCGTCATACTATTTTGCTAGTGTTTGTAAACAACACGACGCATCGACAACGGGTTTGGCGTCAGTTACACACTACTGACAGAGCTGGTAGCACGCTACGCTAGATGCAATAGGCATCTGCTACTCGTTTGACAGAAATGGTGTCCGGGCATGATTTGAATGTTAAATTTGTTCTGGAGATGGGAAAATATCCGTGCTTATATGAATATAATTAACCCTAAATACGTAAGAAAGGATTTAGCGGCGGCAAATGCTCTACAATTAATATTTATAGTTTTTTGGTTGTTTTTTATGTTTGTTATAAAGAAGAACAATATTGTCTTCATCGCTAAAGTCACTTGATATCGTATTAACTTCACGGCTGCACCTGAACAAATTACCAAGTTCAGTATAATTGGGGTAGCGCCGTGTATGAAAACCAGCTTTAAAGAGTAGCATACCAGTAGGAGACTTGTGGTTGCATTACAGTCACATAGATTGTAAGTATCTCTATGTACGAAGGGTCTTACACTTGCCCGACAATGTATATCGCCATCTCATTTGAATTTCATAATGTTGATGAAATGCAGTATATTATTGTAAATTTAAGACTCAATTTGATAGACTTTTATACCACGAAACACGCCCACATCGCATTTCTTGTGTTCTTCCTTATTCTATGGTCTATGACATCCCTGATTGGGGAGTGTTGTGAGTCTGAAAGTAGTGGAGAGAGATTAAAGTACCTGGCTATATATACAGGGTTTTCCAATAAGGGGTGTTATTTTGAATAGCCCGCTATTTCGGTAGATGTTACTTTTGAAGCTGTCATTTATTGACATTTGACAAGTAGAAACTACGCCATTAATACAAATGGAACGATGCACGCTTCAACAACGCATTGAAATTATTAAAATTCACTTGAGTGAATCAAATGCAAATCATTTTGAGTGATGAGGCCCATTTCCACCTCTGTGGCTTCGTCAACAAGCAAAATTGTCGCATCTGGGGCTCGGAAAACCCAAGAGTTATTGTTGAAAATCCTCTCTATCCTCAACGTGTGACTGTTTGGTGCGGTTTATGGTCCGGCGGAGTCATTGGACCTTGCTTTTTCGAAAATGAGGCTGGAGCAACAGTTACGGTGAATGGATTGCGCTATCGAGAGATGATTAATGATTTTTTATGGCCGGAATTGGATGGTATTGATCTGGACAATGTTTGCTTTCAACAAGACGGCGCTACGTGCCACACAAGCAACGAAACCATTGATCTTTTACGATTGAATATCAAAATAACACCTCTTATTGGTATATTTTTTTGATGTACTAAATTAAGTATTTTTTTAATTTGGATTGTGGGCAAAGGTTTGGTCTCATTGATTATTTTTTTAAACTGAGACAAATTCGCTTTGACGATATTTCTATTATAATTTACAAAATGCACGCTTTATTTTAGTGATGTTTTTAATGTGGTGTGGTTAAGATGTAAATATTTGAAGTTTGTTTAATTTTGCTTGCTTTTGTTGTTATAATCCAATTATGTCTTTTTATGTAAAAAGCGGGTGATTTTTAAATGTTCATGTTTATGCAATACATGTATTAACAATAATTGTTGCAAATATTTCTTTTAAATGTTGGATAATATTGTTTGTGTTGAAAAAAATAATTCTTTGTAATAAAAATCATTTTTATTTCTTACACCTTCTATTTAAGTGTTTATTTTTACAGAAACTTGTATCAAAATTTAAACATAACATTATTATCTAAATGTATTTACAAAAGGATGTTTTGTGGTGGTCGATTGCCCGGTGGGTAGCACGCTTGGTTAGCAGTCAGACGGAACGAGTTTACTTTCAGAAAAAGTTTTCTGTACCTACTAAAAATAGTTTTTTGATTTATGACATCTTAGTTTTCGGTTTTGGGCTCATATTTGATGTCATTCAAACTGTCGATCGGCGCCATTTTGAACTTTTAATTGGTCCCGGTTAAACGTCGATTCTCGTTGCTTTTCAGCTTTTGAACGCATTGTGATCCAACAAGATTAGACAGTGGTTAAAAAGATGAAATGCACCGATAATCGTTGTGTAACGATGACCGTTCGTATGTCATAATTAAAAATGGTGTTGATTGACGATTTGATGGACTTTAAATGTGATGAAAACTAAAACAACCCAATATTGATATTTAAAAAATAAGTCATTTTTACTCGTTGAAGAATAAGATAATGTTAATATGTAAATCCAAACGAAACAAAAAAGATGACAATCGCACCCGGGATCTCCGTCTTACCAGGACCAGGAATGAATGAATGAATGAATGAATGAATGAATGCAAATCTTGGAAGTTGAAATTAACCTACTTCCCGACATCCGATTGATCCGATCCGACTCGTTGTCGATGACAATGCATTCTATCAACTTTTGGTGGCAATCACGCTTCACATGCAGACATATACACGTATCTTTGAAATTGGACGACATTACAACAAGTAATATATGAAATAAATGTCGGCAGCATGGTCGACTCCAATCCCCGGGAAGGAAGGTTCAATCTTCAGCCAAACAATATTATTATTTTTATATACAGGGTTTTCCAATAAGAGGTGTTATTTTGATATTTAAAGAGCTATCGAGACATGATTAATGATTTTTTATGGCCGGAATTGGATGGTATTGATCTGGACAATGTTTACTTTCAACAAGACGGCGCGACGTGCCACACAAGCAACGAAACCATTGATCTTTTACCGGAAAAGTTTCCGGACCGTGTTATCTCTCAAAGAGGTGATCACAATTGGCCACCGAGATCTTGTGATTTAACACCTTGCGACTTCTTCCTTTGGGGCCACGTGAAAGAGAAGGTCTACGCCAACAGCCCAGCGTCGATTCAAGACCTCAAAGATGGAATTCGTGAGGCTATCGAGGACATAAGGCAGCCACGCAGCGATTTGGTTATGGAAAATTTCATGAAAAGGATATGGTCCTGTAGGGGTGGTCGTGGTGGTCATTTGACTGATGTCATTTTTCACTATTAACGGCATACCTTCCTCTTTATAATGAAATAAACATTCGATCATTTATATTAAAAAATGGCATTTTTCTTTGAATATCAAAATAACACCTCTTATTGGAAAACCCTGCACATAACACATTTTAAAAGTTCACAGCAGTTAAAAGAGCCGGGGAGAAATGTTCAATCCACAGTCTAATAATTTTTTTTTTAAATATTATAATGATTTGTTTTTGGGGTATTATGCCGTGTTGCGCTACCGCCTTCTTTAGCCAACGTTTCGGAGAGCATTGCAGTGTCCATCATCAGGGCAGATGCAGTGCTGTCCGAAACGTTTTCTAAAGAAGGAGGTATCGCAACATGGCATAATACCCCAAAAACGAATCACTATAATACTTTTGGCCATGAAGATCTCAAATGATACCAATTTTTAAATATATCCGTTAATAAAAATAGATGTATTATAGTAAAAAAACTTTGTTATTTACGGGTGGTTTTCTTTAATATTCTGTTTCATGTTTCGTTTAGAATTATTAACATTATCTTCTTTGATGGAATCAACCTTCAAAAGTTATTCCAATAACTTATAATGGCAATGTACATTGAAATGTTGTATTATTCAATTTGCCAAATTTTTCTAAATTCAAATTAAAGCTCACAAACTGGACTAATTTAACCGGTCAGCAACGTAAGCAGATATACACGATAAAATAACGATAGCAGTCAAGTACAATAAGCGTGTTTACACGTCAACGCGTGTGTTTCCACAAAAATCGTCAAAACTCCGTTATTCTTCTAGTGACATCCCTAAAACAAAAAGTAAAATATTCGTATTGAATGAAGCTTCACATCTCTATTCAAAGTTATCCATAGAAACCCGTAAAAAGACCTACTCAGTGGAAGCAAATTTTACCCGCCAAATCGTAAAACGACGCCAAGAAAGCCGTTTGACGTGCCGACCCGCCTCGCAAGTTTAATTATTTTTTTAAAAATATATTTTGTATGAAATGGTCAAAAAGTGAAGTGACAGAATTGTTTATTGTACATTTGTACGATGAAATAAGTGTTTTTTTTTTACATTATCCGTGATTTTAGTATCGTTTTTACATAAAACATTACAGGTGAGTCATTTTTACAATTTTTTCATGTTTCCATTCTAAATTTAAATATTTACAAATGTTAATATTTATTTATGATACAACAATTTGAAAACCTATTTTGTAACCTTTCTAAAACAGTTTTTACTATTCGGCTCCGTTCAGTAATGTTTCATTTATAGAGCTTTGATTGTGAGGCGGTAATAACACAACGTTTTCGTGAAATTGACATTTCGGTAAAGACATCTTAGCTTCAAGTTCGCGAAAAGTCGGAGGGGTTAAGTAATTTTAAATATTGCTTCCAAACAATATTTTCACAAGACTTAATATTATGTATTTGCACGAATTGACTTGAAATTGCCGCATGGAGTGAATTTATTCATTTATGAACGTGTGTTGCCGCACTATTTTTTTTTGGTTATTAGTATATTCTCAGCACTCTTACGCAAAAACACTTTTGCAAATATCACATTATTCGGTAAGTAAAATTTGTATGTACTAACGAGGTGAAATTTTAAATAAATGAAACGAAAATACTTGGTTTTATGTCACTTTATTGATATATTTTATTGTCTGTCGGTTTGGGTACCTTCGTACCATCATCAGGATTGTTATAAAAATTATGCTATTAAATACAGAAGTACTAATATTATCAAAAAAGAAATAGACAGTATACTAGAGTGGGACAGTGCATCAGTTGTGGGAGAGAAGTGGGGGAGGGTAATGTCGGATAAGTGATGGGGAACATACTTAGGACTGGGCTGAGAGTTAAATTTAATTGGTTATTATTGATTTCAACCTTTGAATTTACCAAGTTACAGTGTACATAATCAGGGCAGATGTTTGATTGAAGATTGTGGTGAGTGTGTTTTTATGTGCTCAGATGAACAATCCTCTCTGAGGGCTGGTTTTTCAGTATGATTAGTTAATATGAATGGTTTTCGTCGTTTAGTTTTGGTGTAGCCGTCAATTACAGGATACCAAGAACTATTAACCTTAGCCTCATTGTCTTTAACGGGGTTCTTGTTTCAATTGCCTCCGTAATTCGGCGTGCTCGATGCGTTTTGGGTCTTCTCAGGACTTCAAGAACAAACCGAAAGTAATGGTAAGGAGGTGGCGCAACAGGGCATAACACCTCAAAAATAAATCAAGATAATGTTGATTTGTTTTTGTAGTTAAATGGTGAATTGTACTAACAGAATCATTTTTACTGACAGTATTTAAGTGTTGTGTGGTGCTTGTAGAATTGCATATTTAATCTTCATTATGTAAATGTCTATAATTTCATTGAATCCCAATTTTTATTTTATGTTCATTCATTCAATAAAACATGTTTCCATTAATTTTCATTTTTTATATTATTTGAAATGTATTCACAAAAGAAATCAGGTAATCGATTTATGACCACTGCTATATTTGATATTTAGAATCAGCTAAATATAGCTGATTCTAAATATCAAATATAGCAAATATATCGTAAATTATATGCAAAGAATTATAAGTTATACTTTAACCCTTGGGGGCCGGAGCCCTGCATTTGCAGTGTTGAAGAATCTTGCCTATGCACGGTACAAAGCACTGCAATTGCAGTGTCGTCCTTGTATATTCATTTTGTCTACGAATATTACCTCTAATGGGTTAGTTAGTAAAAATGTCACTTTATCAAGTATGGTACTATCTACGTCTTGGCTTTAACAAAAACCCTTTTTATTTGGTGTAGTTTCTTGCCTGCCCCTACGAGTTGACAGTTCTCTTTACTAGCGATAATAATAATAATAATAATAATTGGATAATTTGTAGAGCGCCGTTTTTGTGAATCGATCTAATTCTTGTAAAAGTACTGCGCAATCTAAGATCCTTTATCCATAGGAATACGCAGTAAGTATCTGATACTCGACGCATGCATAACACCACGCCGTACATCTGTGCGGAGCAGTACACGTTTGTCAACATTTCGTAAACTCGTCGGCGAAACCAGTCGCCCTTGACCAGCCCGGCAAGGTTGTCGCTATTTGCGTCGTCGAGACTTTAAACATGGCTTATTTAAAGCACACGTATTATTACAGACATTTTGTAATAATACGTGTGCTTTAGATCAATGTTAGGAACGAAACAGTCAACAAAGAATGACAGGATATAAAAATGTCAGCTACAGTAACTGTTTGGCTGTGAGTGAGGTTATGAAAGCATTCTAGTTTTGACGTTTTGAGAATTCAACAATGATTGGTGGCGATGCTGGTCTCGTGATTTCAGTAACGCCGTGTACGGACTGTACGCGACAAGTTGTTGTTGTTTTTTTTTAAAGTTTCTTTATTCATTGAATTGAGTCGTGTAATTTCTATACCCGCTATATCAACTTTCATTGATTCCAGAAAACCGCAAAAAACTGTCATAACTCTAGCGTACATAAGTAATTGCATTACAATTTTTTATATAATGAATTGGAGTAATAAAATTTCGAAAAGCATTTATCTTTCTATATATGTCTAGCAATAATTAAGTAATTTCGATAAATAAAATGGATAAAGCGGATTTTGATACTCACTTCGTGATATAGAGGCTTTTGAAAGTCAACTGAGCCGACATGGCGGGTTTAGAAACACACGCGTAGATCATTTTGACACACGAGCGTGGCGTCAGAGCGGCGGCCATATTGTATTTTGGCAAAATAACTGCTTGTGATTGGTTGAATCCAATATAGCGCGTTTTGATAGTAACTTTCTGTATGATATAGCGGATTTGGTTTCTCACTCGCAGTTTTAACATGGTTTTTGGTCGTGATAAGGAGGGTTTTGAAACTCAATTTTAGGCTCCTCTTGTTGCTCGCAAAAATGTGAACAAGATGTCATACTCAGATCATTTTGTCAAAAAATCGGATATAGCGGGTATAGAAATTATAGGATTCAATTGTTTGTTACATGCATTGAGGATTTTTCGACCACCATGCTAGGCACATGCCCGTGTTATGGTGGTCGACGTGGGTACACAACATGAATATCAGGTACCTTCGCTGTGGAAGAAGGGCCTTAGATTGCATATCAGCTTAGCTGTCACTAAGGAGCATTTGGGAACTGTGGCCATAAAACTTTTATTTTTCTTTTGTGAGTACATTATTTCTTCTTTATAATTTGTTGTTTTTTTTCTTTGCTTTTTATTAAATCAATTCTTCATGGCTTCTATTAACACAGCTGCAGCGAAATAACTACTATGCCCGGCCATGTTGTTACTCCAAGGTATTTTTTGCTTTTTTTTTTCTTTATTATTTACTCATTGCTTGTAGGTTATGTGGACATATTGACTTTCATCCTTTAATTCTGTCGAAAGAATATAAAAAAACCTAACCTGAGCTAACCTTGCCTAAACTTAACCTTACCTCACCCCACCTAAACCTAACCTAATCAATCATTACATAACCTAACCCACACTAATCTTGAGCTGACACAATCAAGCTAAAATTGACCTAAGCTTATCTAGCTAATCTAATCTGGTCTTATCAAAGCCAATCTAAGCCAATTGTGTCTTATCTGTGTTCATCTATCTCAACCTTACCTAAAGCTGGCCTTATCTAAACCAAACTTAAGCTGACACTATCTAAGCTAAGTTTATCTGGCTAATCTAAAACTGGTCTAATCTAATGCTGACACAATCTAAGCTAAAGTTGACCTAGGTTAATTTAACTTAATCCATTCATTATTTAAACAAACTCACCTAATTAATTGATGGTTGAAAATCGTGTCCACATAATCTACAAGTAGGTACCTATTTATTTTTGTCTCTACAGCAGAACTTCTCTAATTTAGATTCATTGCTACATATTGGCAGCCTCTGTATGCTATCTATGGTAGTATGTAGTATTCAAATTGGCAGACCGATAAATCTTCCTGGGGACCGGTTCTAAAAGTAACTGTAAAAAGAATAAGTTTCATGTATCTAGTAAATAGAACTGTAGTGACAGTCCATTTCAGATTAACCAACTCTATTTCTGTGTCACGAGGATTGGACTCGAGACGCCTGGTCTACACAATTTATACATCTATGGTCTACCTAAGAGTCTACCTATCCTATACCTATAGATCGGGTACTGTCGACTTTGACCAACACCTCAGCCGGCGGCGGCGCAACGACCCATCTATGGCATTTCTTTTTACATGTTTCGCCTGTGATCGATCCAGGTTGTGTAAAATGATCGATCGACTATCTGAGAACCATCGCTTCGATAAGGCACCTCCAGGCGTCCCTTTACTGGGCTAATTCAGCGTCCTAGTCTGTAGCATATCTAGCCTCTCCTCGCACGGCCGCTGCAGTAGTCACCCGCAACTTTTCCGCCTTCCTCGGAATTGCATCATTTTATGCAGAAGTTGGTCTTCTGGCATTCTTTCTTCTTCTTAAATCGGTTCCTGAGGTTGCCGAGGATCGTGATTGCCACTCCAATTTTCCTGATGGACAAGGATCCTATACTCCTTGCGGTACTGCGCTGCGTGAAGAGCCAAGGCCACCGACGTACCGGACGCCGGTGATACTTGGTCCCTCCACCGTATTGGTGACCTTCCTCTGTGTCTCCTGCCAAACTCTTTGCCAGTGACTATGAAGTTCTCCAATGTTGGACAGTAGGATGAATATCTCTTCCCGGAATCTGGCTGTCTATGAAATTCTAAGAATTTTTCTCCAGCACCACATTTCCAGGAGATCTATCTGCTTTCTTTCGCTGGCTCTAAGTGTCCATTAGAAATATTGGGAAAATCAGCACCGGAAGAGGCATTCTTAGTATGTGAACAAGAATGTATTAAGGTTTTTTCCGATTGACGTTGATTGTTAATTTTGATGGCGCTAATATAAATACTTTCTCGATAAAGTATACAAAATAAAGTTGCACAAAATATTATTACGTAATCTAAGTAAGGGAAGTTCTGTTGTAATATTTTTCTTATTTAATCCTTTTAAAATAATTTCATTATTTATTACAACCTTTAGGTATCCCCTTTGATAAGCAATTAACATTGCTCTTATCTTACAGTCACTTCCGCCAAATAAACTGAGCCATCGCTAAGTCAAAATGATACTCGAAAGCATACATACAATCTCGATGTCATAAAACACAACTAATGCAGTTTTTGAAAAAGACTCCCAATGGCTTCAGGCATATGGCACCCCCCAATTATGTTTATGATACAGATAGTTATATCGCAGCACGCCCCAGAATTTCTCCAACCTATTTTTAATTCAATTGTTATAATGTGTTATGTATATATTGTCTAACTACTGTAAAACTGTGCAAAACACATTTTTTTTGAATTTTTTATTTTTCAGTTGGTTCATATCAATCTTTCCCCGTATTCCAAATGTTTGTAAGAAAAATTTTTTCGGGTTAAAGCATCAATATCAAGTAATCGTAACGTTAATTTAATTCTTTTTTAATGATAAACTAATGTTTTTAAAATGAGGTTTTTTATGTATAGCACAAAGGATAACAAATTATTATAAGCAATAATTAGTCGCCTGAAATATCCATACAAATTGAAAATGTCTCCCGAGTAAAAATAAATGCCGCCGACGGGAATTGAACCTGCACCTTCTGATGTCCGGACAGACGCTCTGGACCACTGAGCTACGTCGGCTTATTTTCAACACGCCAAATAATCAATATGTACTAGTACTTAAATCAACAATTACTGTGGTCCAGAAAAATCTTGAATTCCTTCTTTTCGCACTTTTAGGTGAATAAAATCAGAAAAAATGCTCAACTGGACAATTTACTATTTGGCGTTTGGCACAGTTTTACACTAAATAGACGATAATGTAACTCAATAACAATTTTGTCCTCGGTTATTATAAAATAATGATGTGTTGAATGCGTTTGTCTATGGTATTTTTTAGATGCAGCAACACCAGAAAGAGCAGAGGTCGGCCTCATTCGACTCTCAGGACGAGTGCGACCTTAGAGCGGCCTCCATCACTAGCTCCAAGAGCGACCTCAGCGAATTGTCTATGGTAAGAAGTGTTTTAGAATTGAAACACTTAACTTTGCAGTCGGGTGCTTCGTCACTGTAGATATATTTTGGGTACATAAATATATATAGATGTAAAGAAATGGTCTATTTGATCGTTGGTTCCTCATTTTGCTGCCTGCAAAGATATGTACCTCATTGAATGCAGAAAAATCTTTTTAGCTATAAATTAATAATGTAAATCAGATTTTACGTTACAGTTTTTTTATCGCAGTCTCACGCTGGGCGCCATAGATTTGTTGGTTATAATTAATGTATACGCCAGTTCGAAAATAAATATATTTATTCAGTAGTAACATTTATTTTACAATTCTAGGAGCACGGAGTCCAGACGGTGGTTGGGCCCGGATTACAGGGTGCCCCCACGTTACCGGGTAAACAGAAGATTCACCAGTTCTTGGTCAGAACTTTTAGTTGCCCCACGAAATGCAACCACTGTACTTCCTTGATGGTATGATATTACAAACTGGTTTATTTATAAATAATAACGCCTTCTGCACAACAAAACACTTTGTCTTTATTTACACTAAAAACTCTTATGATCAGGAGTGTGTCAGACAGCCTGGAGGCCAATGTCATGCTCTCAAATTCCCGCTGATGTTGGAAACCTTACTGCTAGCTCACCTTGGTTCTGAACTGGTGTGGCGAACTACACAAAAGAGACATTGGAACTATATAAATTCTATGAACTATATCTCTGAACTATGCGTCCCGGAAAACACTGGCCTGAGGCAGTCAACTCTTAGATCAGCAACATCATCAGCTGTAGGCAGACTGATGGAATCTAAGCGCAAGCCAAATACTAAGTTTGGTGATCGTGCCTTCGGAGCATCTGGGTTGAAGGCTTGGAATAAACTCCCTCCGGAACTAAGATCAATAACAAGTCCCACAGAATTCAGGTTAATTAAAAACTTACCCTTTTAAGCTGTCATACCCTTAAATTAAATATACTATTCCTGAGAGAAAGTACAATTATATCCAATTTTCCAATTATGTCCTAAATCCTGCATCTAAATTTCGCTAATAGACAATTAGTTAATGTTAATTAAGTGTTAATCTTAAGTGATCTACCAGGTAAGTATGGTACTGTATATTATCTCCATATATATTTCGGAATAACATAGATCATTGTAGAAATGCATTATATATTTGTACAGTGTCCTTGAGGTGATTTTGCCCAAAAACGGCGCTATACAAGTTATTATTATTACTAGCACTAGAGCCATCTATGCTATGTAGCTCGAACTATCACAAAAACACTTAACGTCACACACTTTTGTTGAATTTGTCCTCCACTCGTGGTCTGGAGCCCCAAAAATCCTTGATTCAGCAGAAACGTACTGTCCGTTTGATGGATTTCCCTATCTTAACTAACTGATTGCGATCTTTAGAGCACAGGTGACAGATAGGGATGATGTCCTTGTTCCACTGGTATTTCAATCGAAGAACCTCCGAGGAACTATCGCCATCGATCCTTTCGGCATTGGTGCATAGGCGGGAAACAAGCCAAGTGCTCTCCCAAGATTGACATTAGTCACATGAGAATGGGTCGTTTCTGCGACTCGTTCATGAGTTCAACAACTCGGCTGAAACGATTTACAGGCCTCTGTGTTTCCTCCCTCCTGCACCACAGTTCTCTTCAAGACCCATGTTCACTCCTTCCTCAAAAAAAAATTGTTTTCCTCGGGGCTTCCTGAAGTAGAGTTAACGTAAACAAAAAAAATTCCGTCACTGCCATACTTAAGGGTCGGTATGAACACTGCTGGACTGCTGTTACAAGTATATTTGTCTAATATTGTAATATTTCCAGGTGGGGCTGACGCGGCAGGGGGTGGTGTGCGAGCTGTGCGGGTTTGCGTGCCACACGGCGTGCTGTCAACGGGTTCCGGCGCAGTGTCCCGTGCCGGCCGACCGGGGGCGCCGGCCGCTGGGCATCGACCCCACCAGGGGTATCGGGACGGCCTACGAGGGCTACGTCAAGGTAATACACGGGGCACTAGTGCAAGAGTGCTCTTGATAGATGGCACTTTGTCCAATGTCAATTCACATTATCTGGTCAACCGATGCGTACCATGACCGTGGAGAAAAACTTATTACAGGTTACCACAATTGCGATTGTATTTATTACCGGTTACCGTGTTTGCATTTACACATTACCATAATTGCAATTCGATTTATTACAGTTTACCGAGATTGTCACCCTATTTATTACAGGTTATCTTGTTAGCAATTACAGGTTTCCATAATTGCAATCCCATTTATTATAGTTTACCGAGATTGTGTTCCTATTTATTGCAGGTTATTATGGTTGCAACCCTACTTATTACAGGGTACCATGGTTGCAACCCTATTTATCACTGTTTACCATAAATGCAACCCTATTATTATTATTGCAATCCTATTTATTACCGTTTACCAAGATTGCAACCCTATTTATTACAGGTTACCGTGATTGGAATCCTATTTATTATAATTTTCCAAAATTTCAGCCCTGTTTATAAATAGTTCACAAGCGTTCTCTTCCTGTAACTTGTGCTTTACCAACCCACCGACCATATTTACTACAATATATCAACACATTTTTATCTATTTCTTTAACGCATTGTATTAAATTTTTTGTTTTTGTTTTTTATTTCCAGGTACCAAAGCTGGGCGGTGTAAAAAAGGGATGGATCAGACAATTTGTGGTAGTTTGCGACTTCAAACTCTTCCTCTACGATATATCACCTGACAGGTAACAATACCTTTTTAGTAAACAATCACCACATTACAATAATAGGCATTAAGTTACTTTATATAAATGATGCATCTTATATTACTCCACCTGCACTGTATCGCCAATATAGGTCGCGCAGTTGACTCAAACAACGTGCCATAAATATTTTGTAAAAATATGCTGAAAATGCTGGTAAAAAAGTGCATTTTCATAGATAATTTATATAAAAAAGAAAAACACTTGCCATTTCTGTTAAAATACACTAATTTTCATAATTTTTTCAACATTCTCTTCAGAAGGTTTCAAACTATGATAATAAAAGCACAGAAATTGAATACTACATATTTATTCACAAGAAAATTACAAAAAATATGTGGACGATGTACAAGATTTATTTATAATATTGTTTTCCTACACAAACACCATGCAGTTCTTCATAACTGGCTTGATTTTATCTGTCTCGTAATTTCTGCATTCTTATTCCATTAACCACTCAGAACATTAGAACGTCAAAAGACGTAAATATGATAATAGCGTTTAATAAGACATTAGAACGTCTTTTCAAGTAAACGCGCGAGATTTTACAAAAATTGATTTATTTCCATCACTAGTATACGGATTCCCATGATTTAAAAAACAGAGTATCGATAATGAATAACGCTACGCGTCTGTATTCAAGAATATCTATGGAACGTAGAGGTGCATTATCTAAGCCGATTGAAACTGTCAAGATGATCGTTAATAATTTATTGCGTTTCTAAATAATTTATTAAAAATATTTTAAATATTGAAGACAATATTAGTGATTTTTAAACGCAAATCTGAAACAGAAAAATCAGAAAAGGAAACGGTCACATCTGGGACTCGAACCCAGGACCCTTGTCTTTCCGGGACAATGCTCTACCAACTGCGCTAATGGGACCCTATCCTCATCGGTCACTTTTAACTGTATCATACTTCGAATAAGAACTACCAACGTTGTCTTCATTTTTTCACCGCACATTTTTATTGGCAACTTAAACATACATACATACATTTACAGTTAAAAGTGACCGATGAGGATAGGGTCCCATTAGCGCAGTTGGTAGAGCATTGTCCCGGAAAGACAAGGGTCCTGGGTTCGAGTCCCAGATGTGACCGTTTCCTTTTCTGATTTTTCTGTTTCAGATTTGCGTTTAAAAATCACTAATATTGTCTTCAATATTTAAATATTATAATTTGAGGTTTTACTCAATAAGTTATTCCGAAAAATAATAATAAAAATATTTTAGTTTGGATGGTTTATATTTTGAGGTGACTAATAGTTTTTAAATGTATTTCTTCAATATATAAAGTGTTATTTCTTTATACTACTCAGAAAAAAGTACATTTTTCAAGGCTTTGAAATAATGGTAAGCGATTTTTACATATTTTTGACGTTTTCATAAAATGTATATTTAGAAACGCAAATATTTACGTATAACAAAAAAATGCGATAGTGGATTTCATAATCTTTCCAAAACATTTTTTAGAATGAGGCTACGTTTCCCAAAACGTGAGTTATGAAGCTCTTAGTAAAACTCGTAAATAACACCAAAATTATGACGTTCTGACAGTTCTCAAAGGGACACATAATAAATAAAATTCTATGTCTGAGGGGTTAAGAAGAAATAGTAGGCCTTCTTGTGATACCCATTTCCAGGATTACTGCCACAAATGCTTTCATCTCTGGTATTGTGCAAGGCTTCCAAAATTTTGTGCGCGATTAAGATTTCAAATTTGGATGCAATTCAAAAAATTGCGAAGTATACCGATTAGTTCCGATAACCATTTTGTTATACAAAGACTCTGTAAAAAATAAATTGAAATACTCGAGGAGCATGCATGGGTCCAAATACCTCGAGAAACGCATACTGACTTTGTTTTGCAAACATAGTGTAGAATCTTGTTGGTGTGACTATGAAAGATAATGATGGTGTTGTGTCACAATGTTTATTTTGAGTCAGTATAATTGCGCAGTTGGGAGATGGCTCTGGGCTGCTGACGATGATATCAGGTGTGGACGACGATGGCGGCGATGGAGTCGTGGTGACCGGCCTCGTGGATGCGTTCAGCACTGGTGAAGACGTGAGGTCTTCCGTGTACTCCGGCGTGAACGAGGTAGGCGAAGGTGCGATGGGCTGGTCTGCAGATGAGCGGAAGATGCTGACCGGCGAATATGCCGCGGGGCCGAGGCGCAGACTAACGTTATGCCGAGGTCCTCCACCGCTTATATAGCTGCTGATTCCTTCGTTCTCGTCTGCCACCGGTTGGAGTAGCGTCTGGACGTCGAACCCGCAGGATCGCTGACTTCCCGTAGTGTTGTCCTTGCCAAACGTCACAGAGAAACAATCTTTTGTCTTCTTAAGCTTACTTTTTGATATTGGTAAGAAAGAGACATCCCGAAGTTACTGCACTTTGACCCCGGACATCCTGTATAAAAGGAAGCTATAAAGACGTTTGTTACTGAGTTTGTAAAATGTAAATAATTATAATTTTTTTTGTAATACTTTCAGAAACGCGCTGGCCGCGGTGTACGTCTCTCAAGTCCTGGACATGCGAGATGCGGAGTTCAGCGTCAGCTCTGTGCGAGAGTCGGATGTGATACACGCTACCAAAAAGGATATACCCTGCATATTTAGGGTGAGTTCTAATCATTTATTGTTGTTAATATTATAAAATTCAGTATAATTGAGCGTGTAGTGCAAACTTCTTCAAGTTGTTATTAAAAGTCAAAATAACTACAGATTTATAGAGATTATAGAGAGTGCCAAAGAAACATAAACTTACAAAACAATAATGGTATTTAGTAGATGTCTTTTTAAGCATCAAAATATGTGAAACAAGCAGAAATTATTACCCTATTAAATTTTACACACGCATGTACAGCGAAAATTTGGGGGATGATATTATTCATGATAAGAAAAAATCCTAATCAAGTTTTCCTCACTCCTCAGGCATCTGCCATATATTGACAAAAGGTTGGAATATTTCCGCTTTGCAATAAAATTCAAATAAGTGAGAATATTTCCGCTTTGCACTAAAATTCAAATAAATGGGAATATTTCCACGTTGCAATAAAATTTTAAAAAAATGGTAAAATTTCCGCTTTGCAATAAAATTAAAGTAAGTGGAAATATTTCCGCTTTGCAATAAAATTCAAATAAATGGGAATATTTCCGCTTTGCAATAAAATTTTTAAATAGGAATATTACCACTTTGCAATAAAATTCAAATAAGTGGGAATATTTACGCATTGCAATAAAATTCAAATAAGTAAGAATATTTCCACTTTGCAATAAAATTAAAATAAATGGAAATATTTCCGCTTTGCAATAAAATTACAATAAGTGGGGATATTTCCGCTTTGCAATAAAATTCAAATAAGTAGGAATATTTCTGAATGTATCCGAAAACTAAAAACTTATTTTGAAAGGTGATAAAATAGGCATTAAAATTTTATTATATGAAGAAATTTTGGTCTAGCGGGTTCCAAAAATGGTGGCCCCCGTATCAATAAAAGTAGGTAATTTTTTCATAATATCTAATTTAATACATGTGACTTATTAAATAATGTGTATTCTTTCAGCTAATTTGCTCCCTGTTAAGTGGGCCGGACAGAATTTACATACGTTCCCCAAACCAACACAGAGAGGATAGACAGCCACAAGTTATTATGGTCATACATACATTCAAAATCTTGCTTCTTTCACGTCCATAATCTTGTATTACATCGCTTACTCATATCTGTTGGTTTTGGCTTGTGATATTCTGTGTTGTGCGTTGGTAACTTGCAGCGTCCGTTGTCACTGATAATACTGTCACTGTAGTCTAGTTCAGCGGTTGTTTGATTTGGTGATTGGCCCGTTGGATGTTTACAGAACTCCAGTTCCATCAGTTGACTGCCTCCGCGGTTGAGTTAGACCTAGGCTACGATTTCAGAGGACGCAGACTCAAATCTGTATTATTTCATAATTTATTAATTTTAAAAATAAGTAGTTTATTTGCGGCACGTTCCAGAGTGGTAGATACTTTCAGTATTACCCTGTTGAAAGATCAACATTCAGAGTCGAAATTTTTTTGGTGACCAGATCTGAATAGCCAGTTACTTCCCCCACCTTCCTCTCCCCCATTTCCTTCCCACCACTATCTTCAGCCTCACAACATAGCCTAATTGAAGTTGCCATAGTCTGACTGGCTCCATACATTTGGAAGCTGTTGCATGGTTTGATTTGATAAGAGGGGGGGGGGAAACAGAGCCATCTGTTGGACGTAAAAGCAACACGCACTATTGTTTCTCTCTCTGGAGAGACAGACTGAGCCACAGCAGCGCGTGGCGGGGTACAGCTAGTAATTAATTTTTTTTTTTCCACAAATTGCTTGTGGAACCTTTGGTTTCATAGACGCGTACATTTTAATTATTCTTCTGTGGTTAACTTCTTGATTTGAATATAAAGTGTGAGGTTTTCTCTTTCCAACATCATTTAGGACGGGTTGTTTCGGAGAATTTGAACAATTCATCAAATTTCAATGTTCATTTTCGGGTTCTGTGAAAGTCCAATTCAAGTTCTGTTATTATATAATTATAGGCTAGTTGCTTGACACAACTGAAATAAAAACAGAACTTGAAAAAATCTTTCACAGTACTTGAAAATGAACGTTGAAATTTGATGAATTGTTCAAATTTTCCGAAACAACCCGTCCTTAGATTATATTTCTCACCATGACATGAAGGGAGATACAACGATTTATGTGAGGCCATATTAGCTGTTCCCAAAAGCGAACAAATTAGCCTGAGGGGTTAACAATGAAGTGAGTTGTTTGTTATTGGTTGTTTAATTAGCCGTCGAGTAAAACGGTCATCGAAATTTAAGCATATACTGACGGGCCGAAAATCGGCAGTTAACAACACAATTTTGGAAGTGGTAAATGTCAAATGTGACGGAGGGTACCTGGGCCTAATTGTTTATTTGTTTGAAATAACTTTTTAATATCACCTCTTTGTCAAAAATTTAATTTGCAAAAGGGTTGTCACTTTAGCCAGCTGCGTACTCTGTATATCGGAGACGTGCGCAATCAATATTGGCTTTAAACGTGGACACCCTAAACAATGAAGGAAAATATTTATCCATTATTAAAAAAACAGTTTATTTTAGTCCTGGGTCGATCGTGAACTACCAGATCATTTTAACCTGATCACAACCACCAACGATCGGTCGGGTCAGTTTTTCAAAAAGATTCAATCATTTTATCGATTGTCTCAGTCAGCACCCGTGATGGGCGTGGCGATCTACCATAGATGTATATATTTGGTAGAGCGGGCGTCTTGAATCTCGTTTTCGCTACAATAATAAACCCTCCTGCTACCGGGAACCGGTTTAAAAAGTAACCGTATGAATAATGAATTCCATATAATCCACGTATCAGTCTCTGGTAACTGGAATCTAGAACCGCAGTGACAGTCCATTTCAGATTAACCATCTCTATTTCTGTGTTTCGAGAATGAGACTCTAGTCTCCCAGTCTACACAATTTATATATCTATGGTCTACCTATTATCTAACATCAGGCCCCTTCGATAGTCAGTAACAGTATTGAAAGTACCCAATCAAAGATTGCGTACTTTCAATCTAATCTCTTCACCGGTGGGTTGTGATTGTGTAAAATGACCCAGTTCTATAGTAATTTATTTTTGAGGTATTATGTCGTATTGCGCTGCCTCCTTCTTTAGCCAATGTTTCGGCCAGCGTTACAGTGTTCATCATCATGGTAGATGTGTAAAGATTGTCATAATTGAATCGATAATTGAAGAAAAAACCTTCTTAACCTTTCCCTTACTGTGCTAAAAAAATCCACGCATTCCGGTGCTGTGTAGTCAATACACATCTCAAAATAAGCGATTTAATATCAGAAAAATATGAATATTCATAGCTAATCGATTATGTTTATTATATTTTATATCAAAAGTGATAATAATTGTAATTTAATTGCTGAAAACATGAAAAAACCATCGACAGATGCTAAAGAAACGTGCGAGGGGTCCACATCTAACGACGGTTCGCGGGCGACTGGCTAGCGGCTGGCGGCTGGCACAAACACAGCTGTGCGGTCGTAGGTATCGATGGTCTAAATCAAAATACAACTGCAGACGTGTGGATGTCTCATGTTCCCGCATAGTGAATTAAAGCGAGACATCAATAGCGTGTCATTTCCTCGCACACTCTTCGCGTATTAGTATCACTCGGTTGATGGTATTGGTGTATTTGTTCCCAATTTTTAATAAAAAGCTCTGATTTTTAATTGAGTTAGAAAACTATGTAAAATATTATTTTTTAATTCAGTGCATAAATGTATAATGGAAGAATACCTAAAATCTGAACCCAGAATTTATTATATTTATAGAGTTATTAACCTCTCAGACAAAGACTTTTATTTACTTTGTGTTCCTTTGCGAACTGTCAAAACGTGAAAATTTTTGTGTTATTCACGAGTTTTGTTAAAAGCTTCATAACTCACGTTTTGGGAAACGTAGCCTCATTCTAAAAAATGTTTT
Organism: Hesperophylax consimilis; assembly: GCF_061612785.1. Taxonomy (NCBI): domain Eukaryota; kingdom Metazoa; phylum Arthropoda; class Insecta; order Trichoptera; family Limnephilidae; genus Hesperophylax; species Hesperophylax consimilis. Next base: position 2,976,424 of record NC_142865.1, on the reverse strand, counting down.
GGAAAGATTATGAAATTCACTATCGTATTGTTTTGTTATACGTAAATATTTGCGTTTCTAAATATACATTTTCTGAAAACGTCAAAAATATGTAAAAATCGCTGACCATTATTTCAAAGCTGTGAAAAGTGTACTTTTTTCTGAGTATCATAAAGAAATAACACTTTATATATTGAAGAAATATAATTAAAAACTATTAGTCACCTCAAAATATTAAACGTCCAATCTAAAATATTTTTAATAAATTATTTAGAAACGCAATAAATTATGAACGAACAAGATGACAGATCCAATCGACTTAGATAATGCACCTCTACATTCCATAGATATTCTTGAATACAGACGCGTAGCGTTATTCATTATCGATACTCTATTTTTTAAATCATGGCAATCCGTATACTAGTGATGGAAATAAATCGATTTTTGTAAAATCTCGCGCGTTTAAGTGAAAAGACGTTCTAATGTCTTGACCGCTATTATCATATTTACGTCTTTTGACGTTCTAATGTTCTGAGTGGTTAAAGTTATTAGAAGCAATGTGCAGTAAATACACACCACAGATAAGGAAAGGATAAATTCTCTTAGAATACATAAGCACACACTTCACGACAATCTTTAAACATCTGCCGTGATTATGAACACTGTAATGCTGTCAGCAAGGTTGACTAAAGACGGAGGTAGCGCAACACGGCATGATACCCCAAAAATAAATCACTTTAATATTTTTGGCCATGTAAATTTCGAATCAAATCTGACCCAGTTCTAGTTCATTTTCCATTACTGAACACTTTTTAATAAAAATAAATAAATTTTAAAGTTTATTTTCCTCCATATTTTAATAGCTTTACATCCTCTATGGACGCCGATAGTGTGTGGCTAACTTCAGCCTGTTGAGGTTTTGTAATTATTTGGCGAAATCGCTGGGAGAGAAAATTTGCTTAATCTCAAAACACTGTCCTGTGAATAAAATCAATAAGGTAATTTCGTCAAAGCTCTCGTTTATAAATAGCAAAAGAGTTATTTAAACAGATTATAATATTGTTGGAATTGGACATTTCAGATATCCACTTCTCTGCTGGAGGGCGGTCCCCGAAATCACACCTTGATGCTGGCCGACACGGAGTCGGAGAAAACCAAATGGGTGGTGGCGCTCAGTGAACTTCATCGGATACTGAAGAGGAACAATTTGCCCAACACTGCCGTGAGTATCTGCAATTTTTTTTTGTTACATAGAGAACAACTTTCAGCAACTAAATGGTTTAAAAAACTTTTGGAGCCAGATTTAAACTTTGACACATTTTAAAGGACATCATAAATTAAGGCGAAACTTAATGCCAAATCACTATTTTGATTAATCTTCATAACGAATTAGTGTACATTATGAATACCAAAAAAAAATAATTTACTCAGTAAAAAATGTAAATGTTCACTGCTAAAAAAAATATTTTTTCAATAGAAATGTATGAACGCATAAAGCAAACAACTTTAAAAAAAATACAGTATTATAGCTAAGATTATCTGTTACAGTTTCACTTGATTAACTTTTTTGCTTTCTTATAAAATTATTTTAAAATAAATAAAAACCAGTTTCGTGCTTGAAATCGAATGTTTCTAGACTCCGTTTGTCAAGCGATTTGAATGCCTATTACCTACAATATAAGGTATACCAAGAATATACACATTTTTGGCTTGTAGCTTCCTTTTAAAGGTATTCTCATTATAGACATGAAGGTATTTTCAACATATATTTAGAAACATCACACCGATAGATGGAGTTATTTTAAATATTGTTGAATAAAACTCTTTTGAATATTAAGATGAATTAATGAAATAAATAAAGTAAATACCATGAACAGGTTAGAGGCTTTTGAAATGTGGCTTCACCGGAGAATACTCAAAGTCCCATGGACCGACATGATCACCAACACAGAAATTCTCAGGCGGGCTAGAGCAGAGAGAGAACTGCTTAGATTAATTAAAATCTTTTCATATCTGGGTCATGTACTTCGAGGGGAGTAGTATCACTTGCTCCAGTTAATATTGAAAGGCAAGATAGAGGGTCGCAGAGGGCCTGGTAGGAGACAAATGTCTTGGCTGCGAAATATACGAGAGTGGACCGGCATTAGAAGTGTGGAGGAGCTATTCCGGGCAGCGCAAGACAAAGAGACATTTTCTAGAGTGATCGCCAACGTCGGGGGGACCTGATACGGCACATAAAGAAGAAGAATGAAATAAAATGTTAAACCACAAAGTGATTGCTTTCTACGAAAATTTAAGATGAATTATTGGTATGCGCCCGTACATAAGATATACTACTCTGCATAAATTGTTTTTCTACCTATAAGGCTCAGGTTTTAGATAATGGCATAAAAACACACAATTTGAATGCAAAATTAACACGTAAAAAATACACTAGCCAAAACTTACGCATGTGTTTTTTATACAAAAATATATTACCCAACCAAAAGATATTTGCAAAATACAGTTCATCTCAAAGTTGTAGCGGCATAATGCATAATTAATTTAATTTTTTTTTTGTGCTTATCCAGTTTAATTTGTAGAACTCCATTTTAATTGTAAGTTTTTCATCCGTAAGTGGCCGCATTGCAGTTTATTATGCCTTCAGAAGGCAAAACAACTGTCACGCATAATAATAATTGCGCAGCAGAACTTGTTTTACATCTCAAGTAAACATGGCTATAATCTTTTGGGTACATTAGACAAGAAAAAATAAAATTGTTTTTTTTTTTTATAAATTGGATGGTAATATTATTGAATATAAAAAAAAAACCTATATAGTGCGTTACCTGATTCCGTGTATTTTTTATGTGACACCTCACAAGAGTTTCTTTGTCTGTACAATTGGCAGTTGACGCTAACAAAAAATTGTCCAAAGAAGTGAAGCTAGCAGTCCATAATGGAGTGCTGGTACCTACCCTGATGTATGGAAGTGAGGCATGGAACTGGCAGAGAAAGGATGAAAGTACACTGAATGCTGTAGAAGTGAGATCCCTGAGGCGTATGTGTGGTAAAACCATGTATGATTGTTTGAGAAATGTGGACATCCGCAAAGAGTGCAAGGCTGATGTAAGTTTAATGAGTAAGATCAAGAAAGGGACGCTTAGATGGTTTGGGCATGTAAAGCGAATGTGCGAAGAAAGGATTGTACAGAGAATATACGATGCAAATGCGAATGGTAGCAGAAGTCGGAGACGCCCGAGGAAGACATGGCACGATCAAGTGAATCAGATACTTGAGTCGGGCCATGTCAAGAGTCAGAATAATAGATGAGTATGTATGAGACGATGTATGAATGTGAATGAGGCAAGAAGTATGTGCCAAGACCGAGTTGTTTGGCGGTCCGTCCTCTCTGCCTACCCCTGCGGAGAAACGACGTGATGGTTAGTTAGTTACAATGCACAGCCAGGGGAACTAATCGACACCCGGCAGGTGACATTCTGTGGCTGATTATGAAGGGGGTGTATGAAAGCATTTTTTTTTTAAAGTGGGCCTTGAAGTGGCCTCGATTTAATTAGGAAAGAAATACAGATCCGGGTAGCTTGTTCCATATACCGTTACGTTGTCGTCTTACAAAATAATAAGTCAGAAAAATGACCCAAGTCTGAGATCATATCTATTTCAATTTGCCCATTCAATACTGATTTTAATGACAGATATTTCATTCCAGGTGTTCCGTGTGCGTACAATCCTAGAGGGTGCTGCGGGGGGTATCCGCGGAGGCCTGGCCGCCTGCGTGGTAGACTCGGATCGCCTGGCCCTGGGCGGGGAAGAGGGACTGTCCTGCGTGGACCTGGAGTGCGGGGAGATCATGCGCTGCCCGGCACCCGACTCCAAAAGGATCCACCGCATGGAGTACATCGCCGAGGAGCAACTTCTAGGTAGGCTTTTAAACTCAATACTCTGCTGTATTACTGGAAGCCTCCAATATTGATGAAGAGTCCTGTACATCCTTATAAAGATTGCCTTCATCATTACACCAATTGGTGGTGCGCTAATCTTTCGCTCGCAATTGTGTCGTAACTTAACAAAGTAACAACAAATTGAATTTGCCTTATATTGTTTACAGGAGAGGAAAAGATTGGGAAAGGCCAATGACTTACCCCTTGGTTTTGTCCTCCGTAGCCGCTGGCTCCTTTTATACAGATCTGTTCGCATATAATTAAGGCAATTCGTTGACATTTGTTCACATAACATAAAAAACAGTGACATTCACTGGGGCGGTAAAAATGTTTCACTTGACGATGTGATGTTCCAAATAATCACGGCCGAGTTTAACATATGCGGGTATTCACAAAATGACACGACAATGTTATCGGTTACCAAATGCAACGATAATAATGTTCCTTGTCGTTTAGCCCGGGGCGAGGAAAGTTGACAAGGGGCAAAGGGGAGTAAAGGGTACACATTTTAAGGCTATTCAATTAAAACCTCACGCGCAACTACCAATGATGAAGAGTCTTGAACTTTTGTTTTAAAGGTTGCCTTCATCATTACAACAATGATGAAGAGTCTTGAACATTTGTGTTAACGTTGGCTTCATCATTACAACAGTGATGAAGAGTTTTGAAAATTTGTGTACCTACATGTTGCCTTTATCATTATAACAATGATGAAGAGTTCTGTACATTCTTATAAAGGTTGCCTTCATCATTAAAACAATGATGAAGAGTACATTTTTGCAGGCTGCCTCCGACAACATTTGGCATCAGCTACTGTACCCGTGAAACAAATACGTAAAAATTTAATGAATTACCATAATATGTGTATGTTCCAGTGGTACTGTCAGGCAAGCACCGCCAAGTCCGGCTGGTGCCCATCAGAGCGCTGGAGAGCCCCGATGTGGAGTGGGTTAAGGTCCCGGACACCAAGGGCTGCGTGACGCTGGCTACCGGCTGCTTCCAGCCCGGTTCCTACTGCCTGGTCGTGGCGCTCAAGAGACAGGTAACAGACAGGCGTGCCTCTGAAATAACACGTAGCCCCTTCTTCCACAGGGAAACGCAAGTTTCCGATACTTATGTCGTACACGTCGCTACTGAAATCACCAGACCCGCGTCGCTACCAATTATTAATACAACCTCACTAACAACCAAGTCTGACACAAGTGGCGCCATGTTTCGACAGTCTCAACAACGCGAGTAGCGACGACTTTGCAAAATGTCGGCAATGTGTGTTTCCGAAACTCTGCCCAGATGTATGGCGGTAGTCGACAAGATACTTAGAGAATCATCGAGCATCAGATACAGTGATACCTCGACATACGAGTTTAATTCGTTCCGCAACCTTGCTCGTATCTTGAATTACTCGTATATCGATGCAGATTTCCCCATACAAAACAATTAGACTACCATTAATCCGTTCCAACCCCCAAAATGTCACCCCAGTTATTTTTGTTACGTGGTTTTGAATAATAAAAACGTATTTATAAATGACAAATATTTATTGTACAAAAACAAAAAAAGAGAATGTAAATAAATAAATTAGATATCCTTACTGGTCTTTGCCTTTTTCGCTACATTTTTCTCGCTTTCACCTGTAGGCCGTTGAAAACAAAAAACATGCCCAAGGAGGTTTGTTTCTTCCTCCCTCTCAGAATGTTCCGGAAATGAGTTAGACAAGTGTCATTAAAAAGATCAGATGCACGACCTGTTGCAACTTTTTCTGGGTGTTTCTTTTCCACGAACTGTGAAACTCTCTCCCACATTCCTAAGATCTCCTTTATCTCACTTGTAGAAATAACCTCCTCCTCCTCTGACTCCTCGAAACCAATTTGTTGCATAACATCCGTATGCTGCTGTGACTGTAACTCTTGTATCTCCTCAGTCGTCAGTTCCTGGGTGTGCTCCTCGACGAGTTCATTCACGTCTCTCTCTTCTACCTCTAAACCGAACTCGTATCTCGAATTTCGCTCGTAACTCAAAGCAAAAAATCACTCGCTTGCCGGCTCGTATCTCGAAAAACTCGTATGTTGGGGCACTCGTATGTCGAGGTACCACTGTACTTGCATATCTGTATTTAAATATCCTTGTGATAAGAAGCCTCAGAGTAGCACGCTTCAAGTTGGACCATACAAAAATGACTTTTATTATTAATTTAATGAGCAGGCAGCATTTTGCTGATGCACTTCATCTCTAATTTCACAACGAGTCAATCCTTTCTTCTCTCCAAATGAAAATTCAATGGTGATTTATACTTGTGGCATTGATGAAATGTTGTGTAAGTTTGTTCTATGCTTCCACTATTCTATTTACAATTAAGTGTTTCTTGGTATTGGATGCGAAAGGTGTCCATGGAGATTTGCATTTGTGTTGGTGGTGAGGATTAAAAAGAAAAAATGATATATGTTTTCTCCCAACAGGTGTAGATATGCAAGTAAACACAGATATGTAGGTACAGCAGGATCACCAAAGCGAAAGGGACGCAGTTCAAAGATGAAAAAAGGAAATATTTACATTCAGGAAATCATAATGACAATATTGAGTAAAAAGTTCAGAACTATTGTTTTTCTTTTCACTGCCATTTGTATGAAAGTTTTTTATCCGGTTAAGAATTTTTCCTCATAAATAACATTAATATAACGTAAAATCAGTCTTGTAAAGATAGTAATAGTAATAATGCCAAATGAGCCACAGTACTAATTAGTTACACATGAAAGGGTATTGTTATAAGCCATAGCTAGTTAGAGGATTATGAAAGAATACAAAATATCAACTCAACTATAATGTCCAGATAAAATTTTGAAATTTGTTAATTTTTATTCCTTGAGTCTAACTTCATATTGCCGGTCTTTCAAAGTTCTTGGTATTTTTGTGAATCGTCTGTAGCCTCTCTATAAAGACTTTGATGGAAAATTGATGAATAAACAGTATATTTTCTTTTCCAGAATGCTTCCCAGATAATAGTGTATGAGATAACGCGTACCAGGGCGCGTCACAAGCGCATCCGCGAGCTGGCGTTGCCGTGCTGCGCGCTGACGCTGCAGGTGCAGGAGGGGTCGCTGGTGGTGGGCTACCAGGGCGGCTTCAGTCGCTACTCCCTCACAGGGGAGCACGTGCCAGTCTGTAAGTACACCGCTACATTTATGGGAATATAGGAAACTGTTATTCACACTCATCTTAGGCCATGTTCATTGAATGAAATATTCCTTCGCAAGTGTGTGCACTACGTTACTTCAAGTCTTGAGTATCAGGCCTATAGATGCTGCTTTCAAATGCAAAATCTCCTACTTAGGAACCCCTTTTCGGATATGGTGTTATTGTTCTCTCTCTCTGGTTTCAATCCTGGGATTGGTTTGCAGCAATTTTATCTAATCTCCTCTTCCATTCTTCCCTGTCTTGTGCTGCTCTTTTGACTTGTGCATATGATGAGCAGCGCACGTCCACCAGCAGGTCCTCCAGGTACTCTCGGCGTGGGCGTCCCCTAGAGTTGGTCCCCTCGGTCATACCCTCTATTATGACATGCAAGAGGCCTTCTTGTCGTATAACATGGCCGATCCATCTTGCACGCCTTTCGGACAAGGTCCTGAGCAGGTGCCTTCCTCCTTCAATTCTTTGGAGAACCTCCTCATTTGTAACATGGTCTCTCCAGGAAATTCCTAACAGTCTTCTATAGGACCACATCTCAAAAGCCTCTAGTCTCCGTTTATCTCTTTCGGATAGGCACCATGTTTCGCAGCCGTACATCAAGATACTCCATACATAGGTCTTGATGAGGAGTATTCTCAGTTTTAGGTCTATATTATTGGATTCTATTATTTTCGACCTTTTATTGAATGCAAGCCTAGCCTGATGTATACGGCTGTCGACCTCGCTCTTAGACCGACCGTCCCATGTTATTTTGCTCCCGAGGTAGACAAACTCCTTGGTGTACTTTAGTGGAACTCCTGCCATCTCTACTCTCATCTGATGTTGCGTTCGGCCTACAGTCAGCAGCTTTGTTTTGTCTTTATTTATCTTCATGTTGTAGTTGTTTTGAAGAATGCTTTGCATGGTTATTGTTATAATGTGGCAAATTAAGTTCTTCAGAAAATTAAAACGTTTTAATATTTGTGCCTGAACTCAAACTAAATTAAAACATGCTTTTTGGCGATTTTTTTTTTTGTTTAAATCAAAACAGGCGGCTAGTGTAAAGCAGGAATTTAAACCTTACCTCCATCTACATTAGGAGAGTTATTATCACACTTCGGACGGGAAAGGTATTTCTACCCGTTCAGTCGATTGTTGCTTAAGGACGGGAAAGTTATTTTTACCTTTTGCGCCGGCTTCATTTCAATGGCAGAAAAGAATAAATTATCCAAAGTTTTTTTATGAATATTATATGCCAATCTCTTTCTAAAGGTCCCAACTATATGTACATAATTATCATATCACAATACAATTCTTCTTTTTATATATTTATATTCGGGTCTTACGTGTACATTGGTATTTCATCAAAGGGCCTTTTTTTTTTTTTTTTTTTTTTTTTTTTTTAAAAGAAAGACAAACATTCCCAGGTTACGAATAACCCAACAATGTTTGAAAATCTCCTACTACCACCACAGAAAGCCGAAAATGTTGCTTGTGTTGTGATGGAGGACTTAGCCAGCCGAGGAATCGAACACGCGACGCTCGGGTGAGACCCAAGCGCCATGCCCACTCAACCACTGACCGGTCGACCTTTGACCTTTGACCTTTGACCTCTGACCTTTTATTATTGAATGCCTGACACTTGATAAGCAATGCGTTTGAAGATTAACGAAATAAGTAATTTTTCAATTAGTCATTTTATAGCTTGGGTATGCTGAGTTAGTATGTTGAAATTTTTATTATTTTCGAAGATATAGCGATTTAAAACAAATTAAAATAATTCTTTATTTTCGCCCGTCGCCAGCAGTCCGCTGGCGCAAAAGATACCCGCCTGAAATGTTTTATTAGCAACCCGATTCCAAATATTTCACGACGTAGTGCATCGCCTTAATCCCATTAAGCCTGTGACGGACCACGCTATAGACGTGGTATATTCTTGTGGCTTGGCTTATTTCAGAATATCGCCACACATTCCCATTGGGATTACATGGAGAGCTATGTGCTGAAATAGGCCAAGCCTTGTTGCGTATAGTGTAATTTATCAGCCCCATTAATCTAACCGCTGCATCGAGAAACCTGGTTTAACAAAGATGAAGGTGGTTACAATCCTCTGCAATGACGCAAAGACTCATAATCATTTTACTAATAATCTGTTTGTGTTTGCAGCCCTCGTGCACCCCGACAACCAGGTGCAGGTCTTCCTGGGCTACTCGGGGGCGGTACCTCTCCGGGCGGTCCCCCTGGCGCGGGGCGAGTGCCTGCTGGCCTTCCACACGCTGGCCGTGTACGCCACCCGGCGGGGACACAAGGCGAGGGACCGCGAACTCATGTACCCTGCAGTGCCCACCTACCACGGTGAGACCCCTTTGTATAATCCGCATGTAGTGTGCAACGTAGTGAGACCCATAGATATAAATATGGGTATCCCTAGGTAAACCTGCATTGGGCGCTTCCGCTCATTCTGAATATTGTTAACTATTGCATGTTTCCCTTGCAGCGTATAACGACGGACACCTGATGGTGTTCTCTGCGACGCACGTAGACGTGTTTGACTGCCAGGCGGGCGAGTGGGTGCAGACCTTGAACCTGCGCGGCGCTCGGCCGCTCAATGCCAGCGGCTCTGTGTGCCTCTGCACGCTGGACGACCAGCCGCATCTCATCTATGTTTCCAGCAATCGGAGAGGTGAATATTACACATATTATATAACTAACTAAACATCACGCCGTTTTCTCCGATTGGATATACAAATTGATTTCGGCCCAAACTCTATTTCATTCTCATTCTTATATAATCTTCTGTTATTCTGACTCTTGACATGACACTTCATCTATTTGCTTTACTTGATTGTGTTAACTCGGTAATGTCAAAATGTGAATACCGCACAAGTCCACAACTGTCCAGAGCTAGTGGGACAATGGTATCCCCAATTGGAATATGTTGTGCGGCTGAAGGAGTGATGAGGGGAAGGAGATGGAAGAAGAAGGCTGAACACGGCTAAAGCCATTTTCAACAGAACGATACTTAGGACGGGTTGTTTTGGAGAATTTGAACAATTTATCAAATTTCAACGTTCATTTTCAAGTTTTCTAAGAAAGTTCTGTTTTTATTTCAGTTCTGTCAAGCAACTAGCCTATAATAATATACAGTAGAACCCCGTTAATTCGAACCCCGATAATTCGAAAAAAAACGTATTTCGAAATTTTCGCCAAAAAAATATCCACAGAATTTTTTTTTCATACAAAATGGTTTTTTAATTCGAAATTCGTTAATTCGTCAAAGACAGCCATGACGGTAAAACGCCGAAAAGTGTATTTTTACGTGATTATACATCGCCCTAATTAGTAATATTATTTTGTAAATCGGAATCGATTTACACTGGAATGTCGTATTTATTTCGAATATCTGAGTTTGAAGGGCCGAGAAAATTCGTTTTTCGCGGAAATATGTGGTAGTTTTATGAATTTACACCAAATATCTGAATTCAAAGGGACGGCTGGGACGGAATTCAAATGCCAAATTTCAATTTACGCGGAAATACGACATATTTTTACGAATATACTCCAAATATCTGAATTTAAAATGCGGCTGCGACGAAAGTCTGCCGAGAAAATTCGATTTACGCGGAAATATATCGTATTTTTACAAATTTATTATAATATCTGAATTTAAAGGGTCGGCCGTGACGGAAATCGGACGCGAAATTTCGATTTACGCGTAAATATATTGCATTTTTACGGGTTTATTTCAAATATCTGGCGCGACGGAAATCGGCTCCGAAATTCGATTCACGCGGAAATATGACGTATTTTTACGAACTTTACTTATAAATATATCGTATTTTTCGAATATCCGAGTTTAAAAGGCCGGCCGCGACGTTAATCGGCCGCGAACATTTGGTTTATTGTGGTATTTTTATGAATTTCCTTAGAATAACTTAACTTGAAGGGCCGATCGTTGCGAAAATCGGCTGCAAAAATTCGATTTAAACGGGAATAATTCTTATTAATACGAATTTACTCCAAAGATACCACCTGAATTTGAAGGGGCGGCCGAGGACCTCAATTTTGGTTTTTTTTTCATAAAATTTCGAATTACGTGAGAATTCGAAATTTGATTTTTCAAGTCCGCTGGATTTAACGAGGTTCTACTGTAATAACAGAACCTGAAAATGAACATTGAAATTTGATGAATTGCTCAAATTCTCCGAAACAACCCGTCCTTAGAGTATCTTCTACTCCGGAACTTGCCGCAAATAATATACACTGTATATATTACTTTTAAATGAATTAATAATTGCGTAACAGCACGTATTTACTTGCGCATGCCGTTATTTTTTTTATTTTTTTTATTTGAGACACCAACAGGACATTTAAAGTACATTCTTGTGGTTAGTATAAAATAAATTTACATACAAATATAAATGTCCTTAGACTAATTTGAATCCGCAACCTCTGGATTGCTGGTCGAGAGCCTTACCCTCGACCAGGCTGTCAATTTGTTGTTACAATTTATTGTTGGACTGTTAATTGATTGGTATGATGTTTTAAATATTTTATATTTATTTTGTAGCGGACGAATTGAACGTGCAAATTCCTGGAACGGTCCGAGAGGGCGCAGAGGGGGCCCGGGGCGGACGTCCCCGCCGGCGCTTCTCCATCCGCGACCAGTCCTCCACCTCCAGCAGCGCGCACCACCGACTGTGAGTAGCTTCCCACTGTATATAGCGTGTCCAATATCACCATTACTTTGTAAACACCAGAGTGGAATTTGGTCTCTTCCATAAATATTCTCCACTGGCTGCAGTCTCTCGCTATTCACCTCCAGTCCTCAGAGCTTCCTGTCCTGCTCCAATCCTCTACCACACAGTCTATCCAACTCTTTCTCCGGCACACGATCCGTCAGATTCAAAACGCAAATGAGAGAATCAAGAAAAAAATCTAATAAACGTGATTTTATTTACAATTATTCAAATCAATAAAAACAGAAATAGTAAAATTTATACATTGATCAAATTTTTTATTTTTTATTTTATTTTATTTTTTTATTTATTTACTTTTTAAAATAATTAGGTACATTTTTGTATGGCACATGAAATAAAATATATATATATATATATATATATATATATATATATATATATATATATATATATATATATATATATTAAAACAGATCATTGAAGTCCTCCTCACTAGGAGATCCTGTGCTGAGGGGGACTATATATGTTAGTATACGTTTTCAGCGACTAAGATGATGTTTTAAATATATTAGCTAGTTCTTCTTCCGATACCAAGATTTGATGTCCTTAACTCTTTGCACGCGGCCGTTCAACAGTTGATACGGCAACTTTGACGGCCGATATTCCCGCTCTCTTTCGTCATAAATGTATTTCTTGCTCACTTGCACATTTGTAGAACTATCACGATGCTGACATCTACAAGAATTTCTCAAAAATAAAATTGTATTTCATAAAAAAAGATCGATAACCAAGTGCGCCTCTTCGCGCCTTTTAGTCCTTTAGTTTACATTTTTGTCAACGGATGGCGTTAGTACTAGTTTGTCATTCACAACTTTTCATAACTAAGAATGATAAGTGATCATGGTGTCCCACTTGTGTCTATAAACACAGTGGCCTAAGTACACACACACCGAGAGTGGTTTATTTATGACGTCGAGTGAATGGGGGGACCACATTCAAAAGATACGGTACGTCTTTGTATGAAATTTTATGTTTTTGTTTTTATAAACATCTAAGAGTGTTGACACACGAGGATTTGTTATCATATTGTGGAGAATAATCTGTTCTGTCTATATAGTCCAATAAATCATGCCAGAATGCTATAATTTGACATTTAATTGCATGCATAGGTATTTGAAAATATGTACCGCGTACGGGTATAGATAAAACGGAGCAAATTAACGCGTTCAAAAGGTTAATGTAGTTATTTTTCGTTTTCCTTTGTTTGATGTTGAGAGGGAGTTTGAACTAAACATTATTATTTTTGGGTATGATTTGAGATTTTCACGGCCAAAAGTATTGTAGTGATTTGTTTTTGGAGTGTTATGCCGTGTTGCGCTGCCTCCTTCTTTAGCCAACGTTTCTGTCAGTATTGCAGTGTACATCATCAGGGCAGATGTGTAATCACATCTATCACTATCACAAATTACAGATTACAGGGTAGAAATACTTTTCCCGTCCGAAGTGTGATAAAAACTCTCCTTATGTAGATGGCGAAAAGGTTTTGATTTAATTTGGGATAATGATAGATGTGATTACACATCTGCCCTGATGATGGACACTGCAATGCTGTCCGAAACGTTGGCTAAAGAAGGAGATAGCGCAACACGGCATAACACCCCAAAAACAAATCACTAAACATTATTATTTTTGTTCGAAACAAAAAATTAAATTTTTTCACTGGTGTTTGTTTTTATGAAATGCCTGTTTTAATTTTTAGCGTGCTTTGTATGTACGCACTATAATCTGCCGCTTTCGCTAAGTTGACACTCGCACGGTTATTGGGATGGCGGATCAGTATTTATTGGACATTAACACTTTTTCAAATGTATCTAATTGAAAGCGAAGCTAGAAGTCCACAATGGAGTTTTGGTAACTACCCTGATGTATGGTAGTGAGGCATGGAACTGGCAGAGGAAGGACGAAATTAGACTGAATGCTGTAGAAATGAGATCCATGAGGCGTAGGTGTGGTAAAACCATGTTTGATCGTGTGAGAAATGTGGAAATCCGCAAGGAATGCAAGGCTGGATGTAAGCATAATGAGTAAGATTAAGAAATTTGGGCATGTAGAGCGAATGAGCGAAGAAAGGAGTGTAAGGATAATATAAGACCAAATGGAATGGTAGCAGAAGTCCGGGACGCCCGAGAAAGTCGTTCCATGTTAGAATAATAGAAGAGTATGTATGAGACGATGTAAGAATGTGAATGAGGCAAGGGGTGTGTGCCAAGACCTAGTTGTTTGGCGGTTCTTCCTCTCCGCCTACCCCTGCGGGGAAACAGCGTGATGGTTAGTTAGTTAGTTAGTTAGTCTAATTGGAAACCGATTGTGTTTTATGAATATGTCAAATTATTAAACCTTTATTTTATATCAAAATAATGATTTGTTTTCAAAATGTCGGCAAATTCAGAATAATAATTACTTCTCCAGCAAATTTTAATTATTCAATGTCTTATTGCGGGTCTTGTCTCTTCAGGTTAATTTATTGGCTTTTATTGGAACAACTCATATGGTCTCATACAAATTCTTATATCTATCATGGTGAGAAATATGATCTAAACAGGGTTAGAAAGAGAAAACCTCACAATTTGTATTTATATCTAGAAGTTAACCACAGAAGAATTAAAATGTGCACCTTTATGAAACCAAAGGTTCGGAAAGCAATTTGAAAAATAATTATTTAACTGAATTTACTAAGACCCTGGAAAAACCGAAATAACAAAAATTCTTTCTGTTTGATACCTAAACCTAATAAAATAACAACAGCAGTATTGTGTTATCAATAATAAATTATACTTAATTTTTCCATTAAACACAATATATTGATTTTGAATAATAAAAACGCTACAATAATATATAAACCAAGAATTTCTTATCTTGTGGTTAAATATTATAAATTGCTGGAAAAACCGAAAGAACACAATAATAGATTATTTGCATCTTGGGTAATTGCATCGATAAGCAATCTATTAGATGTGTCCAATAATATTTCCTCCCTGTTTCAACTTTTGAACAAACTGTGATCAGCTGACAAGATAAGCCCCTCAGAGTAATTTGTTCAAACAGGTCATATGGCCTCATGAAAATGTCGTCTCCCTCTCTGTCATTGTTAGAAATATGATATAATTATAAACGTAGTTAGAAAGAGAAAACACCACGTTTTATATTCAATTAATTAATTCTAGAAGTTAACCATAGAAGAATTAATGTGCAAAGTCCGAATGCAATTTGAATAAAAATTATGAAACCTGTTTTTTTTTATTAATTATTTTTATATGAAACGATAAAAAAGTGAGGTATTTTTTCATATTTTTTTTTTTTTTTTTATGTTTGCATTCAAAATTTTTAATATTTCAAAAAATATCTGTCTTAACAGATTTGAGGGTTGGGAACTCTTTGTTAAAAATTAAAAGGTTCTACTTATAATTGTGTTTATTTACATTACAAATAATAGGTCTGGATTTAGCTACACTCTTCATTACCCGAGGGTTGGTAATTCTCTGGTTCGAGAAGCTTGTTGCCTGTCAATAACATCCCACAGGTAATTGCTACACTCTAGCGACATCTGTCGGACTCTGGAGTAAGCTTTATGACTAGCGCCATCTATAGCTTAAATACTCAACCTTGTTACCATACATCACAATTATGTTCATTTCTAATAATAAAATATGAAAGCGTATTTTTTCACCTTTCAAAATCAGTTTTTAGTTTTCGGATACGTTATTTTAATATAATATTCCATTTATTTTGTTTATAAATGGGATATACTCCGACTGTCTCATATCTTCGTGCAGTTCTTGTTTATAAGGAAGTTATCTAAGAGAAATTATTATCTCGGGAATTTCCAACACAAGTTCCTGATAGTCTTTTTTATTTATTTATTTAGTCTGATGTTTCTGCCTTGACAATATCTCATATAAGATTACCATTTTATCTGCATTGCTATACAGGGTGTTCAGAAAGTGCCTTTTACATATATGAGGTGATTCTAAATGATATATATTTTTTTAATATATATTACAAACAATACAAAACAAAATGAACCTTTGTCTCTCCTACTGGGAAAGATTCCCGTTTCAGGACAGCCAAATTGTGTATTTAGTACATAATATTCTTACAATGGAATGGCGATGCTGTCAAAACAAATTTTGAGAACATTGTTGATTGCATTCGAAGTGACAGGATGGTTTCTTTATCCTTGAAAGAAACACAAAGATGTAATTTATGACCAGGGTCATAATTAACATTAGTAATTGGATAAGACATGAATCCTATACAGTAGAACCTCGTTAATTCGAAATCCATCAAAAATCAAATTTCGAATTAATGAATTCCCACGTAAATCGAAATTATATGAACAAAAAAAAAAAAAAACGGCTTAAATCGAGTTCCTCGGCCGCCCCTTCCAATTCGGGTAGTATCTTTGGAGTTAATTCATATTATGCCGGATCTTTTAACTCAGATATTGGAAGTAAATCTGGTAAAATACGATACATTTCCGCGTAAATTGAAATTTCGGACCCGATTTCCGTCACACCGGAACTTTGAAATTCAGATATTTGAAATAAACGCGTAAAAATGCCATACATTTACGCGTAAATCGAAATTTCCCGACCGATTTCCGTCGCGGCCGACCCTTTAAATTCAGATATTTATTATTATTTTTTTGGTAAACTAATGTTTAAGACAAGATTTTTTATGCATAGCACAAAGGGTAACAATTATTTTTATAAGCAATAATTATTAGCCTGAAACACTCATGTATCTTTTATCAGGAGATTTTTCAATGTGGATAAAAAAATAATAATTAATATTTGACAAGTTCTAGTATCTTCACGAAAAAATGTAGACAATTTGTCTCGACGCCATCTAGTGAGAGAGTTAGCACTTACAATGCCTTTCTCACATAAAATAAAGTTGGTTGTTTCAGGTGAAAAAAATGTAACAAGCAGTAATTGTTGAATGAAACACTAGTATATATATTGAATTATTTTCGCGGATAAGAGATAAGCCGCCATAGCTCAGTGGTCAGAGCTGTCGACCGGAAATCGAAAGGACACGGGTTCACGCCCCGTTGGCGTCATGTATCTTTTATCAGGAGATTTTTCAATGTGTTTCAGGCTAATAATTATTGCTTATAAAAATAATCAGATATTTATAATAAATTCGTAAAAATACGATATATTTCCTCGTAAATCGAATTTTCTCGGCAGATTTTCGTCGCTGCCAGCCTTTTAAATTCAGATATTTTAAGTATATTCATAAAAATATGTCGTATTTCCGCGTAAATTGAAATTTGGCATTCGAATTCCATCGCAGCCGACCCTTTGAATTCAGATATTTGATGTAAATTCATAAAACTACGACATATTTCCGCGAAAAACGAATTTTCTCGGCCCTTCAAACTCGGATATTCGAAATAAATTGGAAAAAATACGACATTCCAGTGTAAATCGTTTCCGATTTACAAAATAATAATACTAATTAGGGCGATGTATAACCACGTAAAAATACACTTTTCGGCGTTTTACCGTCATGGCTGTCTTGTAGATTCAGATTTACAAAATTTTATGATTTTCTTTCGCAAAAATTTTTCGAATTACACAAACAAATGTTCGTGTGCGGACAAAAATAAAATTCGAATTATGAATTAACGAATTTCGAATTAAAAAAACGATTTTGTATGAAAAAAAATTTCTGTGGATAATTTTTTTGGCGAAAATTTCGAATTACGCGTTTTTTCGAATTATCGGGGTTCCAATTAACGGGGTTCTACTGTAGTACTATATTTTTAGAATTCAACACTTGAAGATAAATACCTAACTTAGAAATTCTTAGAAACTCAGTATGTGCTGATACAACATGTATAGAAAGAAGATCCCTTAGACGTATGCGTGGTAAAACCACACAATACCCTGCTGAAAATATCACCGAATCGCTGGTTAAAATATTTCAGGTATGCATTGATTAGAATAATGGATAAGATTTAGATTGAGACTCTTAGATGGACTTTTGGGACAAGTGAACGAAGAAAGGTGTGTTAGGAGAATAAAGAAAGTGAATGGTAGAAGCAGTAGGGGACGCCAGAGGAAGACATGGCACGATCAAGTGAATCAAATACTTGATTCAGGCCATGTCAATAGTCAGAATATCAGAAGAGTATGTACGAGACAACAGACAGACTCGGAAATCGGCTTTGTTTTATACTACAGGGTTTTCCAATAAGAGGTGTTATTTTGAATAGCCCGCTATTTCGGTAAATGTTACTTTTGAAGCTGTCATTTTTTGACATTTGACAAGTAGAAACTACGCCATTAATAAAAATGGAACGATACACGCTTCAACAACGCATTGAAATTATTAAAATTCACTTGAGTGAATCAAATGCAAATCATCTTGAGTGATGAGGCCCATTTCCACCTCGGTGGCTTCGTCAACAAGCAAAATTGTCGCATCTGGGACTCTGAAAACCCAAGAGTTATTGTTGAAAAGCCTCTCTATCCTCAACGTGTGACTGTTTGGTGCGGTTTATGGTCCGGCGTAGTCATTGGACCTTACTTTTTCGAAAATGAGGCTGGAACAACAGTTGCCGTGAATGGATTGCGCTATCGAGAGATGATCAATGATTTTTTATGGCCGGAATTGGATGGTATTGATCTGGACAACGTTTACTTTCAACAAGACGGCGCTACGTGCCACACAAGCAACGAAACCATTGATCTTTTACGGTTGAATATCAAAATAACACCTCTTATTGGAAAACCCTGTATTAAGAGATGACCTATAAATATGAAAGGATAATTTTTCTTGTCAGATTAAGGAAATAATAAGGAAAACGAAAAATTATATTTTATTACCTAACATTTTGTAATGATCCAACTTTTTATTTATAATTTTTTCCTGTTAGATGGTCCAATGGAGTATCGGCTCAATCTATAGAATGCTAATGAGTAAACTCTGTGTTAGTTAATTATTGTAAATCTCTTATTTATTTTTGTGTACATAACATAACAATTTAGTCATCAAATTAAAAAAAATATATATTCAAATGCAGGTTGTAGGAACACAAAACGGTGTAATTCTAATTCCACTATATTTTAGCTAGAGAGAGAGAGAAAGTGTAGTAGACGAGAGTCCCGCTCTTTAATCTGCCGTACAGTAAAGCACAAGCAGTCCCAACTGCTCCCAACCATCTGGAGCCTGGGAGATTATGGCATCCCCAAAATCGGGTACATTGAGAGGCTGAAGGAATGAATGGCTTTTGACAGCCTCTGCGGTCGAGGGGTAAGGCTCTCGACTAGCAATCTGAAGGTTGCGGGTTCAAATCCCTGCGTGATAATTTTATTTGATGAATTTGTAATATTTCACAATTTATTCATTTAAAATAACACAGCACGTTACAGAGTGGAAAATACTCTCAGTATAGCCCTGATGTAAGATCACCATTCAGAATTGAAACATTGCTTGAAGTGGCTTTAGACATGTTTGGTGACCAGATCTGAATAGCCAGTTACTCTCTCCTTCCCTCTACCCCATCTCGTCATCCTCACTGCCTTTAGCCTTACAACATACCCCGATTGGGGATACCATAGTCTCACTGGCTCCAGACGGTTGGGAGCAGTTGATGTTCACATAAATTTATTTTTTTAAAGATTGGAACAGGAAGGCGGGGAAGTATCTGGCTATTCAGATTCAAATTTGATAATAAAATACATACCGCTTCTTCGATCTTGTATACAAGACGATGTTGCACTTAAGTGTACTAAAACTTTAAACATTATTTTTGGCCCAGTTTGAGACACGGTCGATATCACGTCGAAGAAGAACGAAGTCAAGAAGGTTTTTATTTGAACGATATAATGTTTCAAGTCATCCGCAAAAATAAATAGTGCGAATGTATGGTGACTGGAACTAAATCGTTAATGAAGAGCAAAAAACAAAAGCGGTCCAAGGAAAGACCCCTGAGGAACTCCAGAATAAACTACAAGTTTGAGAGAACTGGAACCCTAAACATACAAACTGTCGGATTGATTTCGGATATAGGAAGCACAAAACACAGCTAATTCTAACATTTCAATTCTGAAAAGTTGTTTTTATCAGGGTGATAATTCGAGTGTCTTCCACTCTGGAACGTGTTGCATACAATATATTATTTTAAAACGAATTGTGAAACAAACAGATTAATCAAATAAAATTCACATGTGTACGTCAGGATTTGAACCCTCAACCTATCGCAACCACTCAACCACCGTCGTTTATATGGCAACACAAAGATGGCTCAAAGGAAAAATAATGTAACTTTAAAAATGCAGCATGGTCATTTTCAACCATAGCCACACATTATGAATCTATTATAATTTGTTCTAAAATCATTGTTGCCACAGTAATGAAATTTTTTAGTTTCTTTTTTAATAAATTTCTACAGTTTCTTTGCGGACGTAAATCTGATATAATTGCAGTTTTCTGTGGTTTTTTAGGTGGAATGTATTTCTATTGATCACCCTTTGCTCTTACATCTATGGAAGGATTGAGACTGTACGGGGGGTCGGTGAACGCAGCATCTGATTGCATGTCAGTTTGGTATAGATCATCTGTTTGGATTTCTGAACCTTTCGGCACTGAGAAGATGTCTCCATAAAGATCCTCCAACTTTGGTTCTCCCGCCAGGTCATCTTTCATCATCAATAAGGCATCCTTCAGATAGTCCAATTGGGGCGATATATCCAATGCCTTTTTTCCTTTCTCGAATTCGGCATTAGAAACGCAAATGTATTTGTGAGCCATGTATTCGTCGACCTCTGTCGGCAACAACTGCTCTTTAAAAACAGCTTCCTGCACTCCTCTGTTCAAAATGGCTGTTTGGCTCAACCGGTTAAGTTTGCCGATGGCGTCGACTATTGTGAGTTTTTGTTCGTCCAGTTGCTTCTGCAGCTCTTTGTTTGCGTCGATCAACATCATAATGCTGGACGTGAGATGCCTGTGTTGACCGTTTGTGTAAGTCTTTAGCTTATTGCACGCTTGTTCATTTCGATTATCCTTTGTCGGACGTTTCCCGCCTGTTGCGGTCGGACAGGTAAACCGTTGATCTGATCCGCTCCTCTTCAAAACTGCGTTTTGATACGCCGCATAAGTTTCGTTCAAGTATTGTAAAACATTTTCTTCGAGGTTTAACGAAGATCCGCATGGCTCATTCGGAGAATGTTTCAGTAGGTAAACAATGCCCATTCGTTTCATCTTGGCGCCCAAAAGAATATCTCTCGTCTTCTCGTTGAAATGCATCGACGAGATGCTCTGCCCGAATAATGCGATTTTTTTGGTTGGTATGTCCTTTTTTAAATCTCCCGGTCTTCGCACGGACAGCCAAAACAGAGAGCCCGTTTCAGATTTCATCTTACTCAAGATAAACACAATCTGCGAGATAGGATCCATGATGAAGCGATAATCGTTGTTGCTGGTTTCGTTGTCGATATCAACCTTAAATCCTTTATCGTTTTTGGCTAAATATGCAAATACTCCGGATGTGTTCTGGTATATGTTATTTCCATTTGTGTCTTTAACCGAATTTGTGATCGGGGCTTCGATTTTGGATGAGATGACCATGTCGTCTAACTGCACGTCCGCCACTCTGAAGGTGTTGCCGTTCAAGTTGTAGTATATTTGGTCATTTTGAAATTTCACCCATTGCGGGAAGGCGTTGGCGAACTGGCGCAGTTTGGTGACTTTGTAGAAATTTTCCGAGCGGAGGGCGAAGCTGCGGCACTGCTCCTTATCGGCGTCCTGCGACCGGGCGGGAAGTATTACCAAAGCCAGGACACAGCACAGCAAGCGTAACCTGCGCAAGTTAAACATACTTGTACCAATGCACGTAATTGACAAAAAGAAGCTTAGAAAGATGAACATTCCATTGAATTCCTCCTACTTCCATAATTACAGTGAGATAATTTTGGTGGTGCCGCGACCAGGACTATTTATTTATTTAGAATTTACGGCACAAATGCCATTTACATAAAAAGTTACATATACATAGTGCAGTATTAAATTTTGATGAGAAAGTTAAAACATAACAAATAAAATAACAGTAAAGAAAGTAGCAATGACAATAGCCTGTTATGTAGTGACCTCATTAAAATAAGTGGCGTTAAAATGTGTTATTAGTGCAGCTTTATACTTTACAAGGGGAATATTAAAAGTATCTGCGATTTTAGCATAACAGTTCCCAAGTGTGTGCAATCTATTTATAACTGAGTTATATCCTGAGACTGTATAATTGGCACAATAATACAAACTAGAGGACCTTGATCTAATGGTAGGTACATGAAATTGATTCAACATTAATATGTCAGGGCTATTCAACTGATAATTTATAATTTTGTATAAAAATATAAGATCAAAAATTTTTCTTCTATCACTTAACTTAAGCAATTTCAATGAATGTAATAAGAAATTATAATCTAGCAGAGGATTGTATAGAATTAATTAATTCAGTTAATAATAGACAAAGAAGGGGTGTCGAGAGAATTAAAAATACTAATTTCGGTTTTGTCTGTCTGTAACTCTGATTCAATGAACTCTACAACTTTTGCTTTGAATTGCATTAATATTATGAGAATTCAGACAAGCGATAAAGGACTATTCGTGATATTTCATGCGTCTGCGTCAGTATATTATGACACGCAAGTAACTTATAACTAAGTAAGTAACTCTTACGGCCGTTGTTCCCAACATTTCGAATGATCAATCTCAGGGTCCAATCAGCCAAGTGATTTATTCAGTAACGTTCGATTCGCCTGTTTCCAAACATCTTTACTGTTGATTATCATAAGTGGCCATGCCCACTTTTATAGACAATAAAATGACATCAAAGTTAAAACTTTCAATGCTAAATTAACCTTGACGAATTAATTATTGTATTTATTATTAATGCATATATTTTTTTAAGTACTGTAATACGTAAACCGATATTTAATATTTAAGCGTATGAAATATGTTAAAAATAAAGTATTAGCTTGACTTTAATGCCACCGTGCCTTGACCTCGCAAATATGTTTCACTCTGTTGACACTTTTTATAAGTAATCATTTACTGAGGCAAGCTTAATCCAGTAGTTTGGCTTCCTTAAATTGGTTGATCACTCAGTTGTCACTTTTCCGTTGGAAAGAGCATAGTTGTGCGTTTGAGCAGTGTTGAGCCAAAATTTCGGCTCAGCAGTTGATCAGTAGGATTGGGAAGAACGGCCGTTAGTAATTGATTCAATCTTCCCATGTTTATGTAATCAATATCATATGTTGTTGTTGACGGATAGCTGACAAAATAGTTTTTCTATCACACCCATAAAGACATTCAGAGGTTTAGATGTTAAGAAGACATGGCGCAATCTTAATATCTAAACCTCTGAACGTCTTTATAGGTGTGATAAAGACGTTCACAGGTTTAGATGTTAAGAAGACATGGCGCAATCTTAACATCTAAACCTCTGAACGTCTTTATGGGTGTGATAAAGACGTTCAGAGGTTTAGATGTTAAGAAGACATGGCGCAATCAAGTGAATCAAATAGTGTTTAGGCAGGCCATGTGCATGACGCAAGGAGTGGAATGTCAATAGAGAGTTGTATGGTAGTCCCTGCATTTCTTTGCGGAGAAACGGCGTTGTGGTTAGTTAGTTAGGCCCATTGTCCACACAATCGTCTTTTGTAGGATGCATGTAACCTACAAATGACGATAGGCGTATTTTGCATATTCGTTGTGTCCACGCTGCTTTATGCAATAGTCAGTCACGTTACAAAACGTCTCAGTTTTTTTTCAACTAGCATCGAGAAAGCACGTCTTTTGTTGTGAAAATGTCAAGTGATGATGATGAAGTGATTATAGCATATAATTTTATTAGAAGACGACGAAACAGGCGAAGAAAGTACTGGATTCATCCATATATCGAAAGAAATATAAATTGTAGATTGTTTGTTGCTGCCAAAGAGTTATCAAAAGATGATTCTGTATTTCAATGACTAAACATACGTACCAAAATTTAGTCTCTACTGTTGGACCACTGATACAAAGACAAAATACTGCAATACGGTCGGTCGAGTAGTGACATGTTGCCGCGTACCGCATTACGAACGCATGACGAGCGGCTGACGTGACGTTGCCGCTTCGTGGACACAGATTTCATTGTTTCTACGCAAGATGCAAGCATTCGTCTTCCAATCATCAATTGACAAAAGCGTGTGTATGACGTGCGGTTTCGTGGACAATGGGCCTAAGTCAATTAATCCTTTGGACAATTTTGGGAGATATTCTTCACAAACAACAAACACCCGTAGAGTCTTTTTGGGAGATATAGGGGGCTGTTCAAGTATTATGTAAGCACTATAGGGGGGCAGGGGGGTCTTTGCTTTGCTTATTTTTTATGACATGGGGGGTGGGGGGTCGAGATAGTGATTACGTCAGCACTGCTCAGCAGTAGTTATTTTTTTTTTACACATTGGCAACCCACACATTGTCTATGTTTGAAAACTTAATACATATTCGGGGATTCCCACAAATAATTAATACGTTTAGGTACTCGCTTAGAGTGTTTAAATGAATATTATGTGCATTAAAGTCCTCTATCCTAAGTCTATTTTATAAGTGCTGCTTATGAATCAATAAAAAAACAGAGAACATTAACAGAAAATCGCTTGTAGGTACCAATTTTTACGTAAGCATGGAAGGGGGGGGGGGTAAGAGCTTTGCTTACTTTTGGTGACAAGGGGGAAGAGGGGGTAAATAATTGTAATAAATCTGCTTACGTAATACTTGAACGGCACCTATCTCTCAGCCTGACACGGTCTTATAAAAGTTATGCTATCTCCTTTTATATTGCAGTGAGATATATGATTTAAACCATGTTAGAAAGAGAGAATACCGCGCTTTTAGTTGGCATTAAAAAATTTTCCGTGAACACTCCCGAAAAATTAAAAATAATTCTATGAAACTTATTTAGCATTTGAAAAGTATTTGTCAAGGTTTGCAAATTTTTTAATAAATATTTGTATATGACATTTATTTGATAATACCATTGTCTAATTAAATATGTTTTTTAGTTTAGTGTAAAGTGGTAGTTACAGTTTGTACGGTAAAACCACCAGCGAGCGACTTTAAAAAAATTATCTATGCTTGTGTTATTTTTTTAATTCATAATATGTCCATTTGTAATACTAAAGTCTGATGGAGTTTTTAATTTGCTTTCAAAAATAGTATTTTATTTTGAAACTGCAAATTTATCTGCAATCGAATGTAATGCGAAAATGTAGAGAAAATAAAGAGAAGTACATTGCAAAATGTCATCATTTAGTCTATTAAAAATCTCTTCACATACATTTTTATAATCCATTTAAAAATTCATGCAAAATTCATTACCTCAGAGGTCAAATGTTCAAAAAACTTTTTTTTTTAACATTTGACCGCTGAGTTTTGAATTACACGGTGCTGTAAAAGTTTGATAATTTGTCAGAATATACTGATAACCTGTTTTTATCAACAAATCCTCAAATGCACATTTGAAATTGACCTTTTCCCAACAATTTAAAATGTTTGTAAACTTATTGCTATGTATTAATAAGCAAAGATTCATATTATGAATTATGCACGGAAAATAAAAGTCGCGCTTGTAAAATCAATTACCTTGCTATAAATACATTTACTAACTTTGTTCTTACAACCTTCTTTGTCAAGCGGTTAAGATACTCGTATACTACGAAGCCAGTGGTTTTGGGTTCGAATCCAAAAAGTTGTTAATTATTATGAAATAATATAAAGATGTGATTTGAGATTTTCAAGGCCAAAAAAATTAAAGTGATTTATTTTTGGGGTATTCACATCTGCCCCGATGATGGACATTATAGTGCTTGAGAACGTCCAAAACTTTGGCTAAAAAAGGAGAAAGCATAATATCACAAAAATTATATATACAGGGTTTTCCAATAAGAGGTGTTATTTTGAATAGTCCGCTATTTCGGTAGATGTTACTTTTGAAGCTGTCATTTTTTGACATTTGACAAGTAGAAACTACGCCATTAATAAAAATGGAACGATACACGCTTCAACAACGCATTGAAATTATTAAAATTCACTTGAGTGAATCAAATGCAAATCATCTTGAGTGATGAGGCCCATTTCCACCTCGGTGGCTTCGTCAACAAGCAAAATTGTCACATCTGGGGCTCGGAAAACCCAAGAGTTATTGTTGAAAAGCCTCTCTATCCTCAACGTGTGACTGTTTGGTGCGGTTTATGGTCCGGCGGAGTCATTGGACCTTACTTTTTCGAAAATGAGGCTGGAGCAACAGTTACGGTGAATGGATTGCGCTATCGAGAGATGATTAATGATTTTTTATGGCCGGAATTGGATGGTATTGATCTGGACAACGTTTACTTTCTACAAGACGGCGCTACGTTCCACATAAGCAACGAAACCATTGATCTCTTATGATTGAATATCAAAATAACACCTCTTATTGGAAAACCCTATAGTATATTTGCCGCATGTTTTAGAGTGGAACATACTGGTTTACGCCGATAGACCACCGTTCAGAATCAAAACGTTGCTTGAAATGGCTTTGACCTTGTTTAATGACCTGATCTGAAAATCCAGGCACTTCCCAACCTTCCTCTTACACATCTCCTTCCCTCCAGCCTCACAACATACCCAAATTAGGGATGCCATTGTCCCGTTGACTCGGGACAGTTGGGACTCTTGCACGGTATTTATTCACATTTTAAAAAGGCGTGTCTGCCAAGACAGAGTTGTGTGGAGCACTATCATCTCTGCCTACCCCTGCGGTGTTAGTCAGCTATTGTTAATACCATATTAACAAATTATTCTAACAGCGCAATTAAATTTGTTTATCAATTGTACAAAGTACAAAAAATTAAAATTACTATGTAATATTTGTTTGTAACATGAATTTAATATCAATTTTATCAGTAACTAGCTGCCTATGACTGTTTAGCGAGACCGGGGCACGGCGGTTGGTGGATAATGAAAGCGCTTCATTGGGCAGGGAAAATATATATATATATACCCCCTCCCCACCAAACTAAAACTGGTAAATAACAATAAAACTCTTCAACGTTAGATGAATTTGTTATAAAAATAAAGCAAACACATGAATTAATCATTACTTTCTTTAGGTTTTTGTAATTTCTCGCTGCGCCGCGACCCGTTGCGCGTTCGAGCCGCCGCGCGTCGTGCTCCTTATTAACAGCCTACGTGCCTTATTATAAACTAAAACCCATTATTATATACATTATTTTATAGTTAAAAATATTGTCTACAAGTTTTGTTGTTTTATTTTTTTTCGTTAACAGGCTCAGAAAAAAGTTATGTGCCAATATATTCTGAAATACTATTTTAAAAACTGATATTTTTCCTTTACTAATAAATTGTAGAGATGTATAGCTTTTCTCACAAAAATGAAAGAATACAATTTTTTAGAATAACTTATTAGAAACTAAAAAAAAAAATATAATCTGATATAATAAAACCATTAAGGAGATATTATTCCGAAAGGCTTTGAAAAATATATTCAAGAGGGGGTGGGGAAGGAAGCACAAGGGGGAAAGTCGGGGACTTTTGTAAAAATACATGTCTAAAAGTCTTCTAAAATCTGTGAAAAATTCAGCTTCCGGGGAATTAGTTCCGACATTGGGTCTTTTTTTCCCTTCATTGACTGGGCTATTTGTACACAGTGTCTGGAAACTATCAGTATACGTGGGAAACTGGTCAATCTACATTACATATAGTTTTTAAATATTATTATTATTTTATTTTTTTTTTCGGGTTAAAAAATTCTACAAATAATTCTACCTTCTAAAGCAGTGCTCCGCAACCTTTTCTCACATACGACACATTAAATTTCTTCCTAGAATTCCGCAGCACACCAAAAGCTAAAATATATACATATTAAATGGATACACAAATTTTACAACAATTTCTTGTTTTTTATTTGAAAACTATACATACATACATATAACTATAACATATTTATTTTTACGCAATCTTAATAATTATTATAAAATAAAAATAAATTAATGAGCGATTAATTGTTAAATTAACCTGCACATGTTTCAATGAACACAAGTTTTATATTCGGCTCGATTTTGACAGCGCAACCCGAAATTCTTGGTCAAGACCTTTTAAGCATGACCGCTTATCATTTTTAATTAATACAAGCGTTGAAAAACTTTGCTCACATAAATATGTCGTTGAAAATGGAAGTAGTGTTAAGAATGCTTTGACGGAAATGTGAGGATATTCTTTTTTAACGTAAATCCAGAAAACATCTAATTGATCTTCGGAAAAGTAAAGTTTTAATGTCATGTCAGTATTTAAATCTGTAAA
Source organism: Hesperophylax consimilis (assembly GCF_061612785.1). NCBI lineage: Eukaryota > Metazoa > Arthropoda > Insecta > Trichoptera > Limnephilidae > Hesperophylax > Hesperophylax consimilis. The sequence goes on along the minus strand of NC_142865.1, from coordinate 2,948,226 downwards.
TTCCACTCGAATTTGAAGGAGCATTGCTTCCGTAGAATTTATTGCATTGGTTGCAAAAGTATTTCGAATCCAATCGTATTGTTCCGTATTAATGGAATAAAAATACTGACCAAATTTCTGCTCAAGCATATTTAAATGTTGTTGGGCCAGATCCACAGTTGATTGTTTGTTTTTAATTGTACTATGGTTGATCCTTTGGTACATTTCCAAACATGCTTTTTGCAACTCTTTCTGCCAAAGTTCGTTATTAAGTTCATTCAAATGCTCGAATATATCAGCCATGTATGCAAGTTTGGCTATCCAGTAATTATCATCGAGGTACTGATATAGTTTGGGCATATTTTGATTTAAAAGAAACTCACACACCTCGTGACGAAGCTCAAACAATCTAGTTAAAACTTTGCCTCGGGATAGCCAACGAATTTCAGTATAAAACAATAAAGATTCATATTTGGCTCCCAGTTCTGCACAGAATGTTCCAAAGAATCGCGAGTTTAGGGCTCTTGATTTAATTATGTTTACGATTTTAATGCATTCATTCATCGTGTTCAAAAGTTCCCCCGGTAAATTTTTGACCATCAATGCTCTCGATGTATGCAGAAGTGTGTAAATTGTAACGTTGGATTTTTTTTGTTTTTCATAAAAGACAAAACCCTTTTTACTACCCGTCATTGCCGCAGCGCCATCCGTGCAAACAGCAATGCAATTGCTCCATTTAATATTATATATTTTGAAGAAATCATCGGTTACTTGAAAAAAATCTTCACCGGTAGTTCGCTCTGGAACCTCCTTACAAAATAAATAATGTTCTTTAATAAAGTCCTCGTCAACGAAAAGTACAATAGCTATCAACTGTGCTTTATTTTTAATATCGGTTGTTTCGTTGATCTGAAGCGCAAATTTTTCAGCCAATAACAGTTTTCTTATCAGTGTTTCTAATATGTTGTAAATACGTCTTTTAACAGTATCTGCAGACAATGAAAAATAGACAATATTATGAAAAATATTTTGTCATTGTGTATTAAATACATAATGAAATATTTTAAAAGTCAAATACATTGAATTTGAACGCGGCACACCAGTGTCCGGCTCACGGCACACCAGTGTCCGGCTCACGGCACACCAGTGTGCCACGGCACACCGGTTGCGGAGCACTGTTCTAAAGTATGATAATTTTTTTTTTTTTTAACAAACTTTGAACTCTAAAACGAAAACTCAAATCAAAAAGTTACAACACAAAATCAACTCCAAATGTGATGTAGATTAATCAGCACTAGTTTCCAGACACCATGTAAAATATAAATAATGTGTACACTATTATCAAACACGAACAAAAAATTTCGAATGGTTGAAATAATCTATACACTCCTTTTTACTATAAAACAATTGTTGGAATTCATTAAATAAACACATTATTTATACCTCATTTTTGATCAGTTTTCGACACTTTTGAACTTGGTTCGTTGCCTTTATAAGGATAAGTAGAACAAAAATATTTAGACTGCGTTTTAAACAAACTACAAGTCAACTCAGTGGTGAGACTTGACTGGAGAATATTATCTACTTTTGGCATACTTGTAAAACAACTTTGACACCTTTAGGCCTGGACAAAAAATATTAAAATATATATTTATATGTGCGACATCTATTGACTTTTCTGCAAGTCTAGGATGAATGTTTATTTTTTGGAATAACTTAGTGAGTAAAACTTCAAATTGTAATATTTAATTATTGAAGGCAATATTAGCGATTCTTAAATGAAAATCTGAAACAGAAAAATCACATCAAATTAAAATAAGATATGTTTATCTAAAGACACTGTCTAGATAGCATTTAGTTTGGGTTGAATCTTGCGATCGTACATAAAGATAGCTGGCAATAAAAATGTGCGCTGAGAAAAATGAAGACAGTGTTGGTAGTTCTTATTCGAAGTATGATACAGTTAAATATGACCGAAGGAGAGAGGGTCCCATTAGCTCAGTTGGTAGAGCAGTGCCCCGGCAAGTCAAGGGTCCTGGGCTCAAGTTCTAGATGTGACCGCATCTTTTCTGTTTCAGATTTTCATTTAGGAATCGCTAATTTTGTCTTCAATAATTAAATATTACATTTTGAGGTTTTACTCACTAAGTTATTCCAGAAAAATAAAATTTATAAGGATTAGTCATGTGCCATTAAAGAATGACAGCTTTCGTAATATGTAGTAGACAAATATTGCAAATTTAAAAATGGAATAAATATAAATTCCAAGTTCAAATTCATTCAATGCAATTTATTCTATGTTAGAATTCATTCAATGCAATTTATTCCATGTTCGAATTCATTAAATGCAATTTATTTTTATTTTTTAGTATAATTTTCTAATGCTTTTGAATACAAATATCGACAAAATGAATACTTAGCTTTAATCTAAACAATGCGGTTGTTGCACACGCGTTGCATCAGCGGCTATAAGCTTCAAAATGTGATTGTAGAGTTTTGTAGTATCGCCCCGGTGAATGGCAATGGCAATAACTGTGTTTAGTGACCAGGTCACAATTGTCAGGTACAGTACGCTTTCAGTAATCCACCACTCGATTATTTAACAACTACTATAATCCAATGGTATTTTGACTAGTTTAACCAGTGCACTGCCGATGCGTCTCTGGAGATTCCATACCTTCCAATTAGATTTGAATGGAAACCAATGTCACAAACGCAATACAGAAATACATAATATCAGTTTTAAATGCTTGGAGTAAGTATATCAGATCGGCTCAACTATCGGAGCTCTATAGAAGCCCGAGTAAATCTGGCGCACAAGAAACTGGGCCTTTTGTATAGGGCTAGCGGATTCTTCAATAGTAACCTGCTGCTAACGCTATAAAAATCTCAAGTACGCCCAACAATTGAATTTGGGAGCCACCTCTGGGCTAGAAGCCCTCAATACTTGTTAAACTTACTTGATACTGTGCAAACAAGGGCTTTACAACTGATTGACAATCCATTTTTAACAGTCCGATTGCTATCTCTAATGCATAGACGCAATCTGGGCATGCTGAGTCTGTTCTACAGGTATTTTAATGGAGCCTGCATCCCCGATGCACGAGCGTGAAACTCAACATACATGAGCTAAACACCCGTTCACAGTTGATGTTGGCTTCATGAGAACGGGCCGCTTCTTCGACTCTTATGTGGAATGAGCTACCGGCATCTGTTTTTCCTCCTTCATATAATCCAGGCCTCTTTAAGACCCACATTAATAAATCCCTTCCAGCCCCTACCTTAACTCGTCTCACAGCGCTGCCCAACCGGGTGGCGACATAGCTCCCCTGTCTTTATACTGTTCAGATAGGGGCGCCCTTGTGAAGTGTCACACAAAAAAAAGTTTCTTTCACTACTAATTATTTTTGCTCTGATGCATAATGAAATATGGTGAAGTTGAAATGTTATCTATTTAAACTCAATATCGTTTGAATATTCTTCTAAAATAATTAATTTCATATATAATGAATTCTTTGAAGTTTGCCCGAGCCTGAAGAGGTTATTATTTCTAGTTGACCTTAGAGTTGAGTTTTGCTCTCAAGGATGACACGGGTTGATTACAAACTTGTTTATTTTAGAAGTGAATATTATTTAAATAATGGCAGTACAATGCTTCTTCTCTATCCCAATTAGTGGTTGACTAACCCAACATAATATTCTTTAATTGGTAATCTTTATAATATGCAGGAATCGGCAACCTTTTACAGTTTCCGTTGAGTAGGATTAGGATTATTTGGGGAGATCCGCAAAGAGTGCAAGGCTGATGTATGCGTAGTTTTGTTTTTGAATCTTTATTTAGATGTACGCAAATTTTTTCATACATCTAGTAGGAAAATATAAAAAATACAAAATAACAATTACATTTTAAGAGAAAAAGATAAATACACAAAATTATATTATATAAGATATCTAGGTGACTAAAATAATATTGGTGAGTATGGTCAACAATCAAAAATTATTTTTTACATATAAAGCACATGTCCTACGAAAAGTGCTAAGGCTTAGGGCTTCCTTTAGTGAGTAAGATCAACAAAGGGACGCTTAGATAATCAATAAATCAATTAATCAGGCCTCCAAAAAGTTGGGCGTCTTGTACAGGGCTAGGAGATTCTTCAACAGTGACCAGCTGCTGACCCTGTACAAGTCTCAAGTCCGCCCAAATATTGAATTTGGGAGCCACCTTTGGGCTGGTGCCCCAAAATACTTGATAAACCTGCTTGAGTCTGTGCAAAGGAGAGCGATCCGTCTGATTGACAATCCGTTGTTAACAGACCGATTGCCTTCTCTGATGCATAGACGCAATGTAGGCATGCTGTGTCTGTTCTACAGGTATTTCAATGGAACCTGCTCCAAGGAGCTAGCAGCATTGATTCCTGATGCACCGGTGCACGTGCGCGAAACTCGACGGACACGAACTGAACACCCGTTCACGGTTGACGTTGGCTTCATGAGAACGGGCCGTTTTTACGACTCGTTTTTGTGTAAGTCGGCTCGTATGTGGAACGAGCTACCGGCATCTGTTTTTCCTCCCTCCTATAATCCGAGCCTCTTCAAGGCCCGCATTAACAAATCCCTTCCTACAGCCCCTACCTTACTCCGCCTCACAACGCCACCCAACCGGGTGGTGACATAGTTCCCCTGTCTGTGCACTGCACAGGCAAGGACACTCTTGTGAGGTGTCAAATAAAAAAAAAAATAAAAAAAAAAGATGGTTTGAGCAAGTAGAGCGTAAGGAGAATATATGTCGCAAATGTGAATGGTAGCAGAAGTCGGGGACGCCCGAGGAAGACATGGCACGATCAAGTGAATCAGATACTTGAGTCGGGCCATGTCAAGAGTCAGAAAAATAGAAGAGTATGTATGAATGTGAATGAGGCAAGGAGTGTTTGCCAATACTTAGTTGTTTGGCGGTCCCTCCTCTCTGCCTACCCCTGCGGTGAAACGGCAAGATGGTTAGTTAGTTTTTTTATTTTATTTTTTTTATTATAAGAACTTGTAAAACTTGTTGTTTAGTTATTTGGATTGGTATGATTTAGGTTGGATCGTGTCGGGTCGTGTCGAGTTGAGTCGGGTCGGGTCGGGTCGGGTCGGATGGGTCAGGTCGGTATGGGTCAGGGTTAAAAAGTTATCTAATTAAAAAAACCAAAACATTTTTAATGCTGAAATTACATCAACATAGTAGTTTTTTGCCCTTTTTCGCTAAAAAATAATAAGTAGGCGTAAGCAAGACAACCGGCTGTTTCGAAATTGAACACATGATATGCACCAATACACACAATCACAAGTGTGTTTTGTTTGGATTGACTCTAATTATGCGACGTATAAGTGGACACAATTTTTTAAAGTTTATAACCGTTCAAAAGACAACACAAAAAACACTTTTCATAGTTTGTAAAAAAATATTCAATTTTATCGGTAAACACTATACATAGTGTCCGGAAACTCGTAGAACAAGTGGGAAACTTGTGAATCTAGCTATAAAACTTAATAATATCTGATTGCCATCCTGAACAAAAAATAAAATAAAACCAATATGCAATTGCTAATCCAACCTGTTTTCTCAAATATCTGAATTACACTTCGGACTGTAGCAAAACTGGTTTTTTGAGAATTTAATTTGAAACTTTTTTATTTGTAATTTTTTGCTGAATGATAATTTATGGTTTATGGCAACCCTGTCTTTATTGGTTGATCGGTTTTTATTTTTTTTTTTAAATTAATATCTTGAGAAACCAGTTATTGTTGATATTGAATACACAAGGTTGGCCTCTGCTATTTGTAATGACTACATCAGGAAGTCTGCTAATCATCAAACCCAAAACTAATCACTGTAATCAGTAATTCATTTAATGTACCACCATTCCATAGAATAATAGAAACGGAAAAGAATAGTGTACAGGGTCAGCGGTTGTTTAATATTATTTATAAATAAACTGTTTTTTATAAATTGAATAATTTAGCCAGCCAAGGAATTGAATGTGCGACGCTGTTTTTTTGAATAAAGGTTTTTAGGTTAATTGGTGTTTGACCCACCAAAATTATAAGACAACAATAATAATCAAATGTGCATCAAAACAACTGGTCTTATTCTTAATTTATTTAAAATGTAACGCGAAATAGCGACGGCGGCGAGTGACTAGCAGTGACATCTGTTGTCTCTAATAGAAGCTTTCATTCACAAGTCCACACGATTCGCTGGGTCATTTTAAAGAATGTCCACTTTGGCATCTTTTGTCGCGCGCCATAGAATAAACGAGATGACACCATATTTTTCATCGAAGTAAAAATTATGTACCGAAGAAAGCTTAAGGACGCTTAGGTCATGACCGTTGGGGAGACAACAGGGTAACGGGCGTCAGGTGGGAATGCTGTCCTTGTTCCACCGGTATTTCAATGGAAGGTGCTCCTAGTAACTAGCATAAGAAACAACTTTAAAAAAATACTATATTATGGCTGAGATTATAGACGGTTTCCCTTGATTATATTGTTTTTAATTCTTATAAAATTATTCACAAAATAAATAAAAACCACTCTTGCGCTCAAATCTACCATTTCACGACTAAGTTTGCCAAGCGATTTTTATGCCTATTATCTAAAAATATTCGTGGTGATATAAGACACACAAAGAATAGACATATTTTCGTGGTGATATAAAACACACAAAACATATAATTTTTGGAATTCTAAAATTTTGAATGCAAACATAATAAAGTTTTATAAATGGCTCACCTTACGTTTTTTGTAACAAAAATTACTGATATTGAAAAATATATCAAAAAAACACTTATTTTAATAGACAAATGCATTACGAACGTTATCATCATCTCACTTTTTTGTCGTTTCATATAAAAATAATTAATGAAAAAATCGGGAAGTTTCGTAATTTTTTATCAAATTGCATATGGAAGTTGCACATCAAATTCTCCTGTGGTTATCTTCTAGAATCAATTAATTGAATATAAAGCGTGGTGTTTTCTCTTTCTAACAACGTTTAGATCATATTTCTAACAATGACAGTAAGAGATGCGACATTTTCATGAGACCTTATGACCTGTTTGAACAAATTACCCTAAGGGGCTTATCTTGTCAGCTGATCACAGTTTGTTCACAGGGAAATATTATTGGGTACATCTAGTATATTGTGTATCGATGCAATTAGCCAAGATGCAAACAATCTGTACGGAATGTCACCCGGTATTTTGTTCTTTCGGTTTTTCCAACGACTTCTAATTATAATATTGATTAACCACAAGATACAGGAAATTCTTGGTTTGCCAACAAAATATACATTACATATTATTATAACGTTGTTATTATTGAAAATCATTTTCTAAATTATTTATTTATTGATATTATATTGAATTTGTAGAAATAATTTTTTTTTTATAAATGGAAAAATTAGATATTAATTTATTGTTGATAACACGATACTGCTGTTTTTATTTTATTAGGTTTAGGTATCAAACGGAAAGAATTTTCCTCAGGCCTTATGTCACCTTTGGCGATGCTGTGAGGCAGGTCTTTTTGAGGAAAGGAAGGAGTGAACATGGGTCTTGAAGATACCCATGTTGTAGTAGGTGGCCGGTATATCGTTCCAGTCACGGAAACAGTACGTTCTAATGTGACAAATGTCAACTGAATACAAATGTAAGGGATCAATGACGCTAGTTCCTCGCAGCATCTACCATTAAAATACCAGTAGAATAAACACAGCATTCCCACCTATAAAAGATTACAATGTAAACAAAACAAAAGAAAAAATAAACCATCAAGAACAGAGAAAACAGTAACAATTAATATCTATAAGAACAGTGAAAACAGTAACAATTAATACCTATAAGAGCAGTGAAAATAGTTACAATGAATATCTACAAGAACAGTGAAAACAGTAGGAATGAATATCTATAAGAACAGTGAAAACAGTAACAATGAACATATAAGAACAGTGAACACAATAATAATGAATATCTACAAGAACAGTGAAAACAGTAACAATGAATATCTATAACAGTGAAAACAGTAACAATTAATATCTATAAGAACAATGAAAACAGTAACAATGAATATCTATAGCAGTGAAAACAGTAACAATTAATATCTATAAGAACCATGAAAACAGTAACAATAAATATCTATAGTAGTGAAAACAGTAACAATTAATATCTATAAGAAGAATGAAAACAGTAACAATGAATATCTATAGCAGTGAAAACAGTAACAATTAATATCTATAAGAACAATGAAAACAGTAACAATGAATATCTATAGCAGTGAAAACAGTAACAATTAATATCTATAAGAACAGTGAAAACAACAATGAATATATATAGCAGTGAAAACAGTAACAATTAATACCTATAAGAGCAGTGAAAATAGTTACAATGAATATCTACAAGAACAGTGAAAACAGTAGGAATGAATATCTATAAGAACAGTGAAAACAGTAACAATGAACATATAAGAACAGTGAACACAATAATAATGAATATCTACAAGAACAGTGAAAACAGTAACAATGAATATCTATAACAGTGAAAACAGTAACAATTAATATCTATAAGAACAATGAAAACAGTAAAAATGAATATCTATAGCAGTGAAAACAGTAACAATTAATATCTATAAGAACAGTAAAAACAGTAACAATTGACACCTATAAGAACAGTGAAAACAATAGCAATGAATATCTATAATTTTAGCATCAAGAAATAGATTCGGCCAGTTTGATTTTACATGTTTTCAAGATACAGTTGAAAATGTCTACTTCTTGAAGGGTGTTAAATGTTTTGCAGATACGTCCCATTAATGATTTTGCTTTATTATTTATTTATTGCTTGGAATCTTGATTAAAAAAATTCTCAATCCATTGGAGCGATGGGTGTTTGTGTTTTGATTTGTCCATTCGATTTAATTAAAATTATTCCTCAAAATAATCACATGGAAACACATATGAACTGCTTATTGCGGTTTAAAGCTAATGAATAAAGATTTCACCGTTTACCAAATATTTTTAGGTTCTATGTATATGAATTTGGCACATTGTGGCAAGCGATCGCTCGAGATGTTTTGCAAACTTGCAATAATAAGCCAAAAATCGAGTGCATAAATGTTTTAAAACTTTGAAATAAATTTCATATGTAATCATCCGCACATATTCAATGAAACACAAATATCAGTTTCCTTTCTTCTAGCTCGGAGCGCCGTTCCAAGCTGATCTCCGGCCCCTCCAACTTCAACCACATCTCTCACATGGGTCCGGGGGAAGGCATCCAGATGCAGCGACTCCTGGAGCTGCCCGCTGCCATGGAGGCTGCCGGGAGGAGCAGAAACCAGCGCCCCGCTTCTCACCAGGTAACCTAACATAACATAACCTTATTTGATTGAGCTTAGCCTAACCAAACCTAACCTATCCAACATAAGCTGATTCAATTCAATTTTTTATTGTTTAAAAACATTACAAAATGTCCATTTTAAGGAGTATTAAAATAACATCTCTAAATAGTATGAAACAAAGTCGCTATCCGCATCTGTCTGTTTGTGCGCTTAGTTCTCTAAAACTACCCAACGGAATTTGATAGGGTTTACACTATCATTTAGAGAATTTATTCTGGAAGGTTTATGTATATAGTACATGCATATTATACTTAAATAAAGTAGAGAAAATATGATGTGTTGTAATTAAGTCGTAAAAAAAATATTTTCGGCCGCTTCCATTGCTAATGCTGGCTAAATCTTATGAGATACAACAAAATAATGTACTATGAAATTGTACATCTTAAAAAGACCTACAGATAAGTCCGCGACGGCATGTGTCTATCTCCTAAGGATAACTGCCAGTGAATATAATTTGTATATTGTATTAGTATAAAATATACTGGGTTCTCCAATAAGAGGTGTTATTTTGATATTCAATTGTAAAAGATCAATGGTTTCATTGCCTGTGTGGTACGTAGCGCCGTCTTGTTGAAAGTAAACGTTGTCCAGATCTATACCATCCAATTCCGGCCATAAAAAATCATTAATCATCTCTCGATAGCGCAATCCATTCACCGTAACTGTTGCTCCAGCCTCATTTTCGAAAAAGTAAGGTCCAATGACTCCGCCGGACCATAAACCGCACCAAACAGTCACACGTTGAGGATAGAGAGACTTTTCAACAATAACTCTTGGGTTTTCCGAGACCCAGATGCGACAATTTTGCTTGTTGACGAAGCCACCGAGGTGGAAATGGGGCTCATCACTCAAGATGATTTGCATTTGATTCACTCAAGTGAATTTTAATAATATCAATGCGTTGTTGAAGCGTGTATCGTTCCATTTTTATTAATGGCGTAGTTTCTACTTGTCAAATGTCAAAAAATGACAGCATCAATAGTAACATCTACCGATATAGCGGGCTATTCAAAATAACACCTCTTATTGGAAAACCCTGTACTAAGAAAGCTTCTAAAGGTACTAGTCTTGACGTTTAAAAGCGCCTCTCTGATGCCAAATATATCTATATCCAAATTGATTCTGTTCAACAAAGATTGCCCTCACCACCGGCAAGTTAGTCCTGCATACCGGGAGATAAATCAGTCTATGATGTCAGTGATGGTGATAACCATTGGGAACATATCTACAAACGACATGACCTATGATGCAATTTGCTTTTAAGTTCCGTTAGATTGAGTTACATAGGCTATAGTAGGGTTAGATTAAATTGTGTCACACAGGTTATGATAGGGTTAGGTTTCAATATAACCTAACTGATCTCATCCTAATCGAATCTAACCTAACCTAACCTGTCCTTACCAATCAAATCTATTGATTACTGTTGCATTAGAATGCAACCAAACCTAAATTAATCTAACACAATCTGACCTAACTTTAATAAAATCTAAACTAACCTAATCCAATCAATCCAGCTCTTTTTGGGTTACTATGCCGTGTTGCGCTATTTCCTTCTTTCGCCAACGTTTCGGAGAGCATATCAGTGTTCATCATCAGCACAGAAGTGTGTGTTTATGTAAGTAGAAGTGATACCGTGTGTGGGTAATTAGTTAAATGAATGTGATAATGAATTGCAACATAATAATTATTATTTTCTTGTTAAAACATTAACCTACATTTCCTGTTGTGTTACATCAATACATATTACAATCTACCAGAGTTTCCTGTTGTGTGATTTGTTTGAAAACCCCAAAGTGATGATGTGGTTATATTATTTAATAATGTAATTCTAATATTATGATTAACAATGACCTGTTCCTATGAATGATGTGGTTATTTGATAAATTGTCCAAAGACATAAATATCTCACTAAAGATTTTTATTTATTTATGTACAGTACTGATTTATGCGGAATGATTTGTGTTTCCTCCCTCCTACAACATCGGTCTCTTCGAGAACTATGTTCACTCTTTCCTCTCCTCAAAACGACCCTCCACACAGTATCCCCAGGGATAATATGGACCCTGAGGGTGGAGTAAATGTAAAAAAATATGTACCACTCTCAGTAATCCGCCACCCCATAAACTGGGCAAGTGTCCAATTAGCTAGAATAGTTTGGTCATGGAGAATAGTTTTGACATTTGGACGTGAAATGAATCAAATACTTATGTCGGGTCATGTCATGAATCTGGATAACAGAAGAGTATGTATGAATGTGAATGAAGCAAGGATAAAGAAAACTATTTGACAATCGATTTGCTAAAGGACGATCAATTTGCTAAAGGACGATCAATTTGCTAAAGGACAATCAATTTGCAAAAGGACAATCGATTTGCAAAAGGACAATCGATTTGCTAAAGGACAATCAATTTGCTAAAGGACGGTCAATTTGCTAAAGAAGGATCAATTTGTCAAAGGACAGTGAAATTTTATCAATGTGTATTAAAGTCAGTATCGTGTCAAATAATGTTGTAAAGGATTTCTTTTTTAATGATGTTTTTATTTCAGATCTATTCCAGCAGAGAAAAGCGGACATCTCCTCTCACCGTTTCCCACATATCCCATCCAAACCAGCATCTTGCCTCATACAATGGTGAGATACTATTTTTAATTTTTTTAACTTTAATATACATATTTTTTACAATTATTATTTTTATAGTTTACATGGTATATTTATAGTGAAAAATAATAATAACTTTTTCTCATATAAAGAGACAAGGCTCTTGTGTTTGGTGATGGAATTCATCTTCAAATAATGAAATGTTGTAAATAATATTAACAAGAAAATAAATAAGAAATAATAAAGATTTATTAATAAAAGAAAAAAAAGAATTTTTAAAAATAAAAACAAATATGGACTCTTATAGAGGTTTTAGATAATTTTTTAATTTAAGCTGAAATTCACAAATATTTTCATGTTGACGTTATATTTCTTAAAGACATTGTCAGAAGGTCAGAGAATTTGTGTGTATTTCTGCTTTGCAATAAAATCTAAATAAATGGAACAGATCTGAAAACTAAAAACTGTTTTTGAAAGGTGATGAAATACGCTTTCAAATTTTATTTTTAGAAATAAATATGTTTAACACAAAATTTGAAAGCAAACATGAAACGTTTTAAATATGGCTTACCTTACGATAGAACTAGGTATTTTGGATGAAGGAATTTACAACAATGTTTCTTCCAAGTACAGAGGTTTTGTATTTGTAGAGAGATGAGGTGTGTAAATGGTATAACCAGAGTATGATGTAAAAAATATCTTTGATGTCACACAAAACTCTCATTTGGGAGAAGTGTGTTGATGAGTTGAGGTGTTGATGAGTTGAGGTGTGGACGAATTAAGGTGTTGATGATTTGAGGTGTTGACGAGTTGAGGTGTTGACGAGTTGAGGTGTTGACGAGTTGAAGTGTTGACGAGTTGAGGTGTTGAAGTGTTGACGAGTTGAGGTGTTGAAGTGTTGAAGACTTGAGGTGTTGAAGTGTTGAGGTGTTGAAGAGTTGAGGTGTTGAAGTGTTGAAGTGTTGACGAGTTGAGGTGTTGACGAGTTGAGGTGTTGACGAGTTGAGGTATTGATGAATTGAGGTGTTCTTTTCTAGGATCCAAGAGAGTGGGAGTGGTCCGGCCGAAGGAGCAGCCCCCTGCCACCCCCGACTGCGCCCCCCCCACCGGCTCTCGGGATAATATGGATAGGTACGGGTAAATACATTTCACTGTTTTTATTTTATTGCTATCTCACTAACCTAACGAACTTTATTATTTTTTTAATGATAAACTAATGTTTATAAGACAAGGTTTTTTTATGCACGGCACAAAGGATAACAAATTATTATAAGCAATAATTAGTACCTAAATATCCATACAAATTGCCTAGTACTAATACATATAGAATTATTTGGCATGTTGGAAATAAGCTGACGTAGCTCAGTGGTCCAGAGCACCTGACCGGACATCAGAAGATGCGGGTTCAATTCCCGTCGGCGGCATTTATTTGTACTCGGGAGATATTTTCAATTTGTATTGATATTTCAAGCGATTAATTATTGCTTATATTGATATTTCAAGCGATTAATTATTGCTTATATTGATATTTCAAGCGATTAATTATTGCTTATAATAATTTGCTAACGAACTTTATTCGAGTTCTGATAACCTCCATTGAAAGTTTTGGAAAAAATGTAACTCTGATCTGGATTCCTGGACATGTTGGCACCGCAAGTAATGATATTGCAGATTTTTTGGTTATCTATTTCTATTGTTACCCTCATAAACCACCTTCCCCTATCTGACATTTTTTCCTTCCTCAAGATAGATCCCGCAAAGTTTGGTCAGAGTATTGGCACATTGCTAGTCAATTAGACTAAAAACATTAAAATCAATACATTTTGAAAATATATCAGGAAAGCTCATACTCCAGGACAAAACTAAAGTCAATATAATAGCTATCTATAGACCTCCTAATTTCAGTAAATCTTCATTTCTGACGGAATTATCATCATATCTTGAGACAATTAATAGTAAGGAAAATATTATCTTACTTGGAGATATAAATCTTAATTTGCTTGATGAACAAGATAATATTGTAACTTCGTATGAAAACTTACTTACTAACCATTATTTAACTAAATGCATCAATGTAGTAACCAGAGAAGCTGTATCAAATGGACAAATTACTCGCACGTGTATTGACCATATATTTGTCAAATTTAGAGGCAAGAAAATAACAGCTTGCGTCTGTGAAAATAATATTGCCGATCATTTTATCACTGCTATTAATATAAAATGTCATAAACGTCAGGTAGACTTTGCAAATAAGTATATTCAAATCATCTCACAAAAGGATATTGATAGACATATCAGAGATTATAACTGGAGTAAACTTATAGAGGATAAGGATTGTATTTCATTATATGAAAAAATAAAATCTTTATTTAATAAATTTTACAAGAGTAGTTCTAAAACGATAGTGCAAAACCCGAAAACACGACCTTATGCAATAAATGAATGGGTAAGCAGTGAATTATTATGTCAAATAAATAAAAGGGATAAACAATATAAAAAATGGAAAAGTACACCAACAAACAAAACATATGAAACAGAATACAAAAAATCACGAAACCTTGTCAATAAAATTATAAATAAAGATAAAACTAACTACTATAATAATAAATTTAAAAACTGTTTTAATGATACAAAAAAAACTTGGGATGTGATAAATAATATTTTAGGACGTAAACCCAAAAACGATTGTGATGAAACAATAACACGATATATGTTAAAAGATAGAACTGAGGATTCTGTGTCAAATGATTTTGTGAATTACTTCTCGGATAGCATCAGCAACATGTTACATAAATGCAATCACAAAGCTACTAATATTGTACTGGAAGAACTGCCTCACAGTTTATTTATACCAAGAGCTACTATAACTGATATTGAAAACATTGTTAAAAAAATGAAAAACTCTAAAAGCACAGGTATTGACAATATAAGAATGTTTGATTTAAAAAGAAATATAAAAACTCTTGGGCCAATAATTACTCATTTAATCAATACGATAATAAAGCAAGCAAAAATTCCACAAGAATTTAAATGTAGCATTACTAGACCAATATTTAAAGGTGGAAAACACATTGAACTGGGAAATTATAGGCCTATTAGTATACTACCTGCGTTAGAAAAAATTCTCGAAAAATTTTTATCAAATAAATTAAATAATTACATAGAAAAATTCGCTATCATAGATCCAAATCAATATGGCTTTCAAAGAAAAAAAAATACTGAAAAATTACTGCAAGATTTTTCCAATTACATAAATAATCAATTAAATAATAAATTACATGTTATTGTGTTATTTATCGATAACTCTAAAGCTTTTGACACAATTAACTCTAAAAAACTGCTAGAAACCTTAGAAAAAATTGGAATAAGAGGAAATGTGTTAAATTTATTTAAAGATTATCTTAGAAATAGAAAAATATGTACCAAAATAAATAATACTTTTAGTAAAACAAAGAATGTATCTGCAGGAGTTCCACAAGGTTCCATATTGGGACCTACACTATATATAATTTATGTAACTATAATGAAAAAACTTTTCTCTTTTGTTAAACATTTTGTATTTGCAGATGATACGGCATTGGTCATATCACATAAAGATCTAAAAATTGCAATTGAACTCATGCAAATTGACTTTAATCAACTTTGTAAATGGTCACATGATGCAGGACTATTAATAAATGCTAACAAAACCAAAGTTATGCATATAAGATCACCTAATGCCAGATTTCAATTCAATCCTAATATTATTTCTCATAGTTTTAATTGCATCCATAAAAATATCCCGACTAATTGTAAATGTGAAAGCTTAAAATTAGTTACAGAATATGTCTATCTTGGTGTTACAGTAGATTGCTTTTTCAAATGGGACAAACATATTAAAAAAACCTGTAAAAGACTCAGATCAATTGCTGGCAGAATGTACACATTAAATTTTTTCCTATCAATTGAAACACTTAAAATAATTTATATGTCAATGGCAGAATCTATTATAAGATATGGATTAACCATATGGGGAAATACTAGTACAACCAATCTGAAACAAGTCCAAGTTGTACAAAACGCAATTGTAAAATTACTAGTCGTCCCTAATATTTTTAAACAGAGACATAATACACCGTTGCTGTTTCAGAGTGCCAAAATTTTACCTGTTAAGGCTATACTATGGCAAAAAATCATAATTCAGTATATATTTACCCCGCAGCATAAAGAAAAATTAGAACATAAATACAGTACTAGATTCACGCGCAATGACGGGTTAATAGTTCCGAAATTTAATAATAAATACGGACAGAGAACGTTTGAATACAACATACCGAAGATATTTAATTTATTACCTGACACTATAAAGCAATGTAAATCTATGAATAAGGTTAAATATATGGTGAAAAATTGGCTATCGGAAAAAAAATATTTATTTTAATATGTATGAAATATTGTATGAAAAAATTGTTAATTCTGTAGATGTAAGATGTAAATTATAACTTTAAAAAATGTATTTGAAACTAACTTTAAGCACCTGTTGACAAGCCAATTCAATCGGCTTAGCAGGACTTGTTTTTTGATATTATGTATTAACTATTTATTCAATAAAAAAAAAAAAAATAAAAAAAAAAAAAAAAATCCAAGGGAGCCTGCTATGCCTCAATACAAAGGACTATCCCATCAAAACTGTGGTTCCAACGATTCCCCTTTCAAAAATTTTTTTCCACATGCTTGAGTCCTCAGATTGTACATTCTGTTCAGCTTTGGCTGTCCCTCTCTAAACAAATATCCTCTCTTCTGTCAAGCCTTATCTAAAATTGCCTCTCCTCTGTTCAGCAACTCATCTCTTCTTGTCACAGTTGTGTTTATTTTATGCCAGCTGACGTTTGCCCGGCGTTGCTTGGAGTAAGGTTTTGAGGTTGTGAGATCTAGTGTACTGGAAAACTGGCTAAAGAAATAAAAAAAAGGTTACAGGTGTTCTTGACTTCTTCTTCCATTCACTTCCACATGATACATTTTCCTTACACCCCTTTCTTCGTTCATAATCACACTTTACCACACATAAGTATTTGATTCATTTCATCACGCCATGTCTTCCTCGGGAGTCCTCAACTTTTCCACCATTCACTTCATGTAGTATATTGTAAAATTCACATTTTACTGTTGAAAAATTATCTTATTCAAGTGCAGAGATGTTGCGTTAAGTATTCCTCGGGTATCCCCGTCTTCTTCTACCCTTCAAACAACTCTGTAAACACTCCTGGCGCTTATAAGAACAAACTTAGATATTTTCATCTAAATCGGTCGACTATTTTTTGAGTTTTGCGAGCACAAACATACGCAGTCTGAATTTTTATATATACTGACAAGCTGACGTGTACACGGCGTTGCTCGGGTTTTAGGTTTTAAATTCTATGATAAATTGTACAGCGCCCTTGAGGTGATTTTTCACAAAAACGGCGCTCTACAAATTATCCAATTATTATTATTATTATTATTAAACATCGACATTTCTCTGCTTTCTATAAATATAATATCCATGAATTATATACATATAAACCTTCCGAAGAAATTCTCTGAAATGGTAGTAAAAACCCTATCAAAATCTGTTGCACAGTTCAGAAGAACTAAGCGCGCAAACAGACAGATGCAGATAGCGACTTTATTTTATACTATTTAGAGATTGTGATTTTTTATTTTTTAATTTTATCAGAATAAGTGGAATATATTTGCTTTTCAATGATATGTGTTTATTTTAGATCGCTGGGAGGAGGTTCCCAGGGCAGTGGATCCCTTCTACTTGATCGTTCCATCACACCGCTGAGTCTGGGCAGCATGAGCTCACTGCACGATGTTCTCAAGGTAGGTTTAATCATCTATCAATGTAGCAGAATGGTAGCAGAAGTCGGGGACGCCCGAGGAAGACATGGCACGATCAAGTGAATCTGATACTTGAGTCGGGCCATGTCAAGAGTCAGAATAATAGAAGAGTATGTATGAGACGATGTATGAATGTGAATGGGGCAAGAAGTGTGTGCTAAGACCGAGTTGTTTGGCGGTCCGTCCTCTCTGCCTACGTTTGCGGAGAAACGGCGTGATGGTTAGTTAGTTACAGTTGGAGAATGGGAGAGGGCACCTGGAAAGAGACAATCCAAAGTACTCATAAAAGGACCAGACCCTAGACGAACCAAGAAACTACTCGATATGGACAGTGCACTCGCTGAGGGAACTGGTAGGACTACTAACGGGACACTGCCATCTCAGGAGACACATGCAGATATTGGGAGTGGAAAACACCAATAGATGCAGGAAATGTGAAGAGGATGAAGAGACTCCAATTCAGCTATGGTGCCAATGTCCTGCCCTGGTGGGAACTAGGCTCAGATACCTGGGGAGACATACAGTAGAACCAGAAGACATAGCCACATACCCAATGACAACCCTGGTGAACTTTATTAAAGGGACTGGGTTGTTGTTAAAGGATTGAGGTAAAATGGGAGATAGCACAATGGGCCTAAATGCTCACGGGAACTACGTGTAAACCGTCTCCGCTTTAAAAAAAAAATAGTTACAATGTAACATTTTTATAACCTTAAAATAATCTCCTCTGCCAAAAATCAATGATAGTCATAGGCCAGCGCCACACTTGACGGAAATTCCGTCGCGTAACTTCCGCGGGAGTCAATCCGTTACCATACGTTGCAGCCACACTGAATATTCAGTGGAGGATTATCAGTCGACTGCCAACGCTTATACGGTGTGGTCGTAATGGTTTCGATAGAAGTGATAGCTATTTATGAGGCATTAGAAGAAGAAAGAAAAAGAAAGCGTAAATATTGGGTTCATCCCATAAATACTCTTCGACTAGAAATTGTGCAATTTCATACCTTGTATACCTTCATACCATTTTCTCACTGTTTTGTTTCTATTTCACTATCCCAATTGTCGTAAAATAATTTTGCAATCTCTTCCCATGCTCGTTTCTTTGCCGTTCTTTCCGGCTTTTCTCTAGAGTCCCAAAGGCAAACTCTATTTTGCACTTCGATAATAAATCTTTCAGTGTCGAACATCCTGTGCGTGCGTCGTCGCCGCGTGTTATCTGCCGAATGTGGCGCGATGCATACAAATACTTGGAATGCAACATTGCCGATCTTCCGCCGAAGGAAGATCGGTGCGCGGAGGACGGAGCAGACGCGAGAGTCGGCGGTCCGCCACGGAGCGACCGATCGTCCGCGACGGAACGACCGATCTTCCGCGTAGTGTGCCCGCTATTTGTAATTTATATGCAATTACATGTATTGGCGTTCCGTCGCGGATCTTTCGCCTATTTCCGTCAAGTGTGGCGCTGGCCATAGACATACAAAACAATTGATTTGCACATTGGGTGAAGGAGAACAAACCAAGGAGCGCGAAGCGGGGAGGTGACTCCCTCTCTGTGATTTGTCAATAAATGAATCTTACAGTATACAGGCAACTCCCATTGTCCTATCAGTACCACCTAGACTTCGAAAATAAAATCTGCTTACAAATAATTACCTAGTCCTTTTTACAATGGTGCGCAAATTGCTGCCTGTGTAAAAATCTTAACTGCAAATCCCAAATGGGTAAACAAAACACTTGGCTCATTTCAAAATCGAATATTTTGTTACACTATTTAGCTAGAAACTTTTGCAAATGTGTTATAATTTTCTCATCTCACTCATTTTTGAGTTATGCAACCCGATTTGTAGATGGTTCAGTTGAAAATGAACATTCAGATCTTGCGCAGAAAAGTCTCACAATGGACTGCACTCCAAATCGATACCTTACTTGAACGAACTTTGCTTTTCTGCGCGGGTTCTAGTTATATTAGTGTGCACTCCTCGGCGGTCTACATATGACTGATATTTTGTCTGACATTTTGTTACAATGCGTGTGGTTTAGATCAATACTAGGCTAGGAACAAAACAGTCAACAAAAAATGACAAGATATAAAAATGGTAGCTACAGGAACTGTCTAGTTATGAAGTTGTGATATTGGTGTAATGAACATGTTTACTAATATAATGGTAATTTTGTTACTTTTCAGGTGGTAGACAGATCCGTAGATTCCGGAGACAGTTCGGGAAACCCGTCCCCTCCGAGACGGCGTAGCCTGAGCGCCGAGCGAGACAGGATGTCGCCGGGGTACGAGTCGTAAGCGGGAATTACCTCGTTGCGAGCTCACCTCGACCACCATTTCACTCGTTCTCCCTCCCCCGACTGCCACCACCCACTGCCCATCTAGCCCGGAGATTTCATGTACAGCGGATATATATATTATAATCATTTGGAAACATTGAACCGAAAATCTGTAGAAGTGTCTTCTATAAAGATTTGAAAGAAAACTGATCTAGCCAATAAGAAAGAATTTTTGATCAATTTCACCCTAAGTAAGATAAAATTTACTTTATTTCCAGGGCACAGATTTTCTCTTCAGTGTTTAGAACTGATTTGGTTTGAATCACTCCTTATCCCAATTAAAATTACAATGCAGATATTAAATAAGCTTATATTATAATCAAAAACTTATTTCTACACATTTTTTGAAACTAGACCAGTTTCAAACTGTTCCTCTCGGTTATACTAAAATAAAATTTATCGAGATTTATTTTTGGGTTGTTATGACATGTTGCGCTTCTTCTGTCTTTACGCCAATGTATCGGACAGCGTTACAGTGTTCATAATCAGGGAATCACATGGCAGGACTTCTGCCCTGATGATGGAGACTGTAATACGTGGCAGAACATCTGCCTTGATGATGAACACTGTAACACGTGGCAGAACATCTGCCCTGATGATGGACACTGTAACACGTGGCAGAACATCTGCCCTGATGATGGACACTGTAACACGTGGCAGAACATCTGCCTTGATGATGAACACTGTAACACGTGGCAGGACATCTGCCTTGATGGTGGATGGATGTAAGACCGCCCAAACTTTGGCTAAAGAAGGGGGAAGCGCAACACGGCATAATTCCTCAAAAATAAATCAGGCCGTGAAAATCTCAAACCATATCTGAAATAAAATAGATTTCTGCACTTGTAGCATTTTGTAAAGGAGTGATTCAATCCATTGTTAGTGTGAAGGAAGTGTTCATGTATGAAATTGCTGTCTGTACAAGACTTTTGATAAAGTTATCAATTTACTTACAATCTATATCTTAAAAATTGTCACAAGAAATATAATCCGGTTTGCACAGAGGAAATTATATACCTTTTTGTAGGAAATATTAAAAACTACAGCTGATATTTGAAGGCGTTCCTTGTTCTTGAATTCGTTTACTGCTTCAGTGCTGTGTATAGTGGATGCAATATCTACAGTAGGAGATGCCCCTAACTGCACAGATAATTTTTTAAATCTGTACAATTACAATTATCAATATATATTATATATATTAAAGTATACCGTAATATGGGGAGACTTCGATCATCAAAGATATGTGCTTAACTCTCACGACCACATACAAATTGGTAAATTTTTTTTTTCAGGAAGTTTGATACAATGACGCTTTGAAAATAAGTGTCGAATTATAATATTTTAATCATTGAAAACAATATTAAAGACTCTCAAATGAAAAATGTGAAATGGAAAAATCAGAAAAGGATTCGGTCGCATCTCGGAATCGAGCCAAGGACCTCAGACTCTCGGGGGCTTTAAAAATGTATGGTTGTATCGTGCTGATGGTTGACGTGACTCCAAATTATAAATAATTGAAATTGATTGAAATAATTGAACTATATTGTTCTCATAAAATTACATACGAATCAACGTAAATTCATCAGAAGGATTAGGGAATAAGAACCAAACGAACTGTCAAGGAAAGCAGGCAGATCCAGAATTAAATTAAAATGGCCTTTCGGCCAGCGCTCGACACTTCGAGGCAGTGCGGCGATCCGCTAAATATTGCCAGCGGCAAAAAGGAATATTCCGCATGAATTATTACTGTTAGTTGTTATTCCCTACAAATGGATATATTATCTTGATTGTGTAGTTGGGGTAGAATCTTGCACTCATACATAGATAAATATGTGTTAAGAAAATGAAAATAATGTGGGTAGCTCTTAGGCAAAGTATGATAGAGTTAAATAGAGTCGAATTAGCTCAGTGGTAGAGCAACGCCCTGGCAAGGCTGAGGTCCTGGGTTCAAATCCTAGATGCGACCGATTCTTTTTCTTTTGCGAGTCTTTGATGATTAAATATTACAATTTGAGGTTTTAATCATCAAATTGTTCCAAAAATAAAAAGTGTTGAATTAGTTTGTTTCTAGTCATATTCAATTTAAATAAAGACTCCTAGGCCCCAGACAGGCTCTGTATAAAATTGATTATCATTCAGGAAAAAAAATAAGTAAGATAAAATTGACTTAAATTCTGAGTTTATCAGAACAAGGCTAAATTTAAAATATTGTGTATATATCTTCCTCTGCGCAAAAGCGATTTTTTCGACAAAAATAAGTCATTTTTACAAGTGTTTATAATTATCACTTTTTTCAATCTAGATATCTCGCCTATAAATTTAATAATAATAACTATGTACTAGTAGTTTTTTTGCAATTGTATTATACCTATTCTAAACTACACATTATATAAACATAGTAATCTAATTTAAGTTTTTTTTATTTAAGCATTTGAAAATATATACCCTACCATTAAAATTTATTTTATACTTAAATTATTTTGACTTATATTTTTAAGAGTACTTTGATTGACGAGGGTGTTAATACATGCATATTTTTATTTATTTATTAATGAAAATGTGCCACTTTTCTTTTTAGGAATTTATATAACAAAATTTAGTTCAATTAAATTAAATTATTTATTTTTCTTAGTGATTATGTTTAAACTTGCAATAATAATTAAATATGTAGTTTTTATTGCATTTAATGGTTTTAAATCAATACAGTTTATGTATTACACAATAATTTATAAATTATATTTTATAATATGTACCTTTTTCTTATTTATTTACTGTGAAATCTGTATGGCCTTTTATCATCAAAATTACTTGAAGTCAGTTTTTACTATTGGCGGCGAGCAAATCAATTTGGGTATATTTTACAACATTATTCATGGTGACCACAAACTAGGAAAACCAGAAAACCGTGAATTATCTGGGAGATGTTTGGTTTTTTTTTTTTTTACAGAAATCAGTGAATTGTTCCCGTTTAGTATACATATTAAAATTTTGCTTATTAAACTGATATTTTTAAACTCCATAAAGCCAAAATTGTTTTTTTATCAGAAATTTTATCTACATTTTGTTCCAATTTCCCAATTTTGTGTATTTTAAATTCTTTTAAAGTTTCAAAATATCTGGCAATAAAATTTAAAATATCTGGAATCACTGAATACACAACACAATAGAAATGCTTTCGATGTAGATTTGTATAGAAACCAATGCCATCGCTGACTTAATCCCTCAGGCCTCTGGCATATTCTGTCGGAAGGTCGGAGTATTTCCTCCTTGCAATAAATGGAATATTTAAATAAATCGTATCCGAAAATTAAAAACTGTTTTTGAAAGGTGATGAAATACGCTTTCAAATTAAATTATTAGATATAAACATATAATTTTTGAAGTATTAAAATTTTTAATTCAAAATGGAAGCAAATTTTTTTTAATGTAAAATTACTTATAGCTAGATTTGAATATAAAGCGTGGTGTTTTCTCTTTCTAACACCGTTTAGATCATATCTTTTATCACGACAATAAGGGAGACAACGATTTCTATGAGATCTATATGATCTGTTCCCAAAAGCGAACAAATTATCCTGAGGGGTTGGCTCCCCTGATAAACCATAAATAAGTTTGCGGGGGCCACCCTGATAACTATAAACATGTTTGCAGGGGCCACCCTGATAAACTTTAATATTTATAAATCTTCACAAATTAATTACAAAATATCTGACCTGAAAACCTAAAAATTACGTTGAATCTTTTTGTGGCCACCATGATTAATCATTACATATATCAAAATAAATCTTTTTGAAATAGTAAGAATGTTAATAAGTTTGTCTTAATTTTACAGTGTTTTTGAAAATATATAAAGTAATAGTAATTATTATAAAATATTTGAGATTTTTAGGCATTGTATAAAAATATTAAAATTACCACCAATTTTGAAAAGTTTTAAATTTATTAACATTTTATTGTTAAATTTGAAATAAATAATATAAAGAATATCAGAATTGGACTATATCAGATAATTGTATGGAGGTAATAAGAAGATAGGCTATACAAGTAGCTTTATATAAAAACCTATTTCATATTCAAATAAAAATAATAACCTTTTTTAAATATTTCTAACGGAAACTTATACTGTCACTATGTACAAAACTGTTTAATCAATTTAAATGGAACCTTCTCCTATCCGAGGTTTCCCGGAAGAGAGGATAGACAGCCACACATCTCTTTCTCGGCACACACTTCTTGCTTCATTCACATTCATACATCGTCTCATTCTGTTATTCCGACGCTTGACATGATCACACTCAAGTACATATTTGATTCACTTAATCGTGTCACGTCTTCCGCATCATATATAATCTTTACACTCCTTTCTTCGTTTTCAGCCTTACGTTCTTTCTGGATCTCTTCATTTAAAAAACGGTCTTAAAAAGCTTTACCACACATATGCCTCAGAGATCTCATTCCTACACTTTTCAGTCTACTTTCATCCTACCTCTGCCCCAGATCCATCTTTCAATCCAGCTAATGAATTCTTGTTTTAATTCCCTCTCCTGTCGGAGGTAAGGGTATTCTATACTGCACTAGTACCAGTTACATGCATTGAAGTTAGATTATATTGGTCTAGGCGATGGGATTATTAACAGTGTGTCACATAATGTCAGTACAGTTTCCCGACGAATTGAAGTGAAAATGTTGAAGTTTTTGCACGTACAATGTTCATTAGTTAGAATGCTAGGCACGCAAGTGTAATTCATATATTTAGTGCAGTTACCAACTCTAGGATATGTATGCCAATTTATTACAATACAGTAGAAGTAGATTTCATTTCAATACATACAGTCCAAGATCAGTACAAGAAGCCAAATGGATATAATAATTCAGTTGAATGTAAGAATTATATCCCTTGTTGGATCATTTTACAACACCTTAATCTAACCTCAAACCATTCGGTTTTCCCGTCAACAAATCATTAATCTATTGGATAAACTCACTGACATCAGCAGAGATAGATTTGCCCTAACGTGAATTCCTGATATCATTTCGACGAGCTGGAAACAAACCATGTGACTATATTTTTGACACCGTGAGGGTCCGAGAATGCTTTGAATAATCTACGACAGCGGTCGTACGTTGAACAGAAAAGTAAAGCTCGCTAAAGTGAGGCACCGATTTGCAGTCCCTCTAACGAAGCTACTATTAAATGATTCTAAAAACCCCCAACTGTCTGTACATGGCACAGCATAAATTTATACATACCATCAAAGGGAGTTTGTTCTTGTTCGTGAAGCTAGGTTGACAGTGCAGTACATTGTGGGACTTTTCTACGCAGGATCTAAATGTTTCTTCTTGAACTAAGCGCCAGGCATAGCGACGCTAAAATTGAGTGTTGCGGATAAAATATAACGCATTTGAAATGTGTCCAACTAAATATTACATTTTGGAAACAAGCCCAAACTTTGTTTGGCCGATTTGGGATAAGCAGTTAAGCAATTTGCGTGCCTTTGTAAAAAGAACTAGTAATTCGTAAGCAGATTTTATTTTGGCGCACTAAATGGTGATATTACAATGCGAGCAGTGGCGGCTAGCTCTTAGGAGCGTTGGAGTAACGCACTCCCAAAATTTCTGTCAATCTAAAAATAATAATTATCACCCGTCATATATAAATGTATCATCGCAAATAACTAAACTAACTAATTAAATCAAAGCAAATAACAGTAATAAGGGTAATACTATTAGAATTAAGTTAAATTCAACCGGCTCGAATTTTCGTTCCTTGTATCACTGGTCATAAGTCACGTGGTGCGAGCGAATTCCATATCGCTCATCGAGAAACGTCATCTTTCTCAATCATCATTTATCTATACACGCTGAGTGAGAATGCTGACCATAGTATTGAAATTTCTCCGAAACTTGAACGGCGCTCGCCGATGCCTCGTAATCTCTACGGTGAGATGGCGCCACTTTAGTTTCCAACTCGCATACTGATCACTCCAGCAGGTCGATATAAGCTTCAAAATTGCTATTTGCTAGTGCCCTTCTTTCCCTGCAGGTTTACCTGACCTGACATAGGGATAGATTGGCAATATTTTTAGCGCACCACCCGTTTTTGGGAGTAAAAGCCGCCACTATGCGAGGTGCCTGTATACTATCAGATTTCTTTATTACACGCCCACGCCACTCCCTCTGCTCTGCGCCACTTGGTTTGTTCGTTCCCCTCGCCCTTATGGGCAGCTCTGTCTATTCCCTTCTCTGCGGATAAACTCAACTTTCATTTTGATTATGTATATGTTACCGGAAATGTATGATATACAACTATATATGGTATACAACTCCTAGGAAATGTATTCAATTCCGAAGCTATTTAGGAAATGTATAAAATATTGTTTTAAAAATTATTTAGCAAATACATATCCTCGGAAATGTATACATTTCCTAGGAATTGTGCTTGAATATAATTTATTTCACACATTTCCGTGCGATTTTAGGAACTACATACATTTCCTAGGAATTGAATACAATGACGGATTACATACATTTCCGTTAACATATACACTTTAAAAACATATAAAATATTGAGTAGAATCTACTAACAAAGTACCTAACCTAACCTAACGTAACAATATTACACTTCATAAAACATGGCATACATATTGATGGGGATTTAGTTTAAAGTTTAGAATTTTTGGCAAATTTTATACAATTAACAGTAAGTTCATATTATATAAGCTTACATAGTCATGTAAGAAAGTGACCAGACTTTACCAAGGGGTTGAAAAAGTTAGCCATTTTATAAATCATAACCACCAAAATGCTTCCACACTATAGATAATAGAAACAAAGATGGAGTGCCGTGAACCATAATTAGTATTACAATGCATATCGCTAGCATTGTTCACCCATCTGTGTAAATTGCATCTACGCACAGCAGCGTACCGCCTTTGATTCTTCTTTCAAACCAAACATTTTGATAGTCTATGCAGTTTATCATATCGTCATATCTCACTTTGTTTCTATTATCTATGGTCCCAACTAACAATAATGATAAATACAATGTCATAATATTAATTTTGTCTGTGGTTTATATTGGCAAGGTTTTCAAATGTTTATAAGTATGCATTATTAATAATAATCTGGTCACTTAACAAAATGTCAATTGGACGCTACACAATTTAATTTCACAAATTGCAAAAGTCTATTTCATAGTTCGTCGCATGGTCAATTGTAACATAATTTTTATGTTCGTTTTAGTTTTGATTCCTAGATAGGTAACTTATAAAGTGTATAATAACTAATTTACCCGGCACTATAATATACATCTAGCATTCAGTTAGACATTCCAAACAAACTCACACAAATAATATATTAACAATATGTTTTTTTTATTGTTTTCCGTGTACTAACTGATTAATGTTTTTAATTCTATCGTTCAAACTTGGTAATCAAGACCTTGAATCAATCAGTAATCCTTCGATTAGTCTTGGTTCAGATTATAATGCTTACTGCTAACTGTGTAAAGCGATTACCTAGCGCACACATGTGTCAAGAACGATTTGAAAATTCAATTTATATGAATATTGCCGCTTAATTAAGATGCAAAGCAAAGAATATCCGCATTTTATCCATTATAGATGAAATACGTAATGTAAATTTACCACCAAACATCTATTTAAAATTTTAGTATTTATTTTACAATTTAAACCTGCTAAACTGCTTTTGCAGTTTGTCAGTAATTTTGATAATGGCTTTTCAAAACAGGTAATTGCTTTTTCTTAAAACTGAATGGTGGTCTTTCCAAACCTTAATGGAAACCTTAATTGAACGTGTTTGAATTAAATTATATCTGAAATCTTGATTACCACAGTTGTACGATAACGCTAAAAACTACATAATATTTACAACAGCATTCATCTAATAATAAACAATGAAATATTTTATTTAATTTACAAAACTTATCTGATTTTATTTTGTATAATTATGTTATTATAAGGACCATTTGTACAAATGTGATTTTTTTTCTTTTATTCTTTATAACTTGTAACGATGGACGGTAATAAATTTATTTTATTTAAACTTGTAAACGGACGGACGGTAATAAATTTATTTTCTTTATATCTTGTAACTGGACAGACGGTAATACATTTATTTTCTTTATATCTTGTAAACGGACGGACGGTAATAAATTTATCTTCTTCGTATCTTGTAAACGGACTGACGGTCATACATTTTTTTTCATATCTTTCTTCTAAACGGACGGACGGTAATAAATTTATTTTCTTCATATCTAGTAAACGAACGGACGTTAATAAATTTATTTTCTTTGTATCTTGTAAACGGACGGACGGTAATAAATTTTTCTGAAATGTTTAAATATGTCTGATGATGAATTATTAAGATATAATGCGCACGGGTCGGTTGAAATTTAACAACGAACCGCTTTTAAACAATTTATTATTGTAGCGCGGTTTGTATTTAGAACTAATCTGTATGTCGTTTACGAAATTATGATACGCCTTATGAAGAAATGTAAAATTTAATGAATTCCTTTCGACGGTTGGCCATTTTTAGATTTATGAAACAATTAATTATGTAATATTTATTAACATTAGTGATAATAAAATGAATGGCATACAGAGAAAGTAGTGAATTTTTTACCAAGCTTTGCGCTAAGTCTTAACTAATTAAAATACATAGCTTAATATTGTTGCTTTTCCATTGGTATAGAACGTATTAACCAGATCTAGTGATCAATTACTAACACAAATCTAACCGATTTATTTACAAATTATAACAGTACTAGGGAAAGTATTACAAAATCTGAAATTCAATCGAAGATATAAATTATAAATTGCAAAAAAATCTAACTATTCTAACGTAAATTCATTTTTCTCTCAATTTCAATTTTTTCAGTGATTATAAATTTGAAATAAATAGGGTAAACTAGACTATGATTGCCCGCTACTAGTGATTGCCCACTCTCACTTTGATTGTCATTTGCTCACTAACAGTAACACATGCAAATTTTCACCGAAATCTTAACTAACAGATGTCTCTAGTAGTTTAGTGTGAAATGAACTGCCTTATTGTCATTTTGCAGGTATTTCTTATATTATCTTAATGTTTTACCTATTATTATTGATAATAAAACAAAATAATTGCGTACCATCTTAGGATCGTTTTTAATAATGATTTTTATCAAATAACTAAAGTGGACAATCACTATGAACAAGTGGGCAATCAGTGTGCATTTAGCTATCTTTCCTTAAAATATTAATATAGAAACATGAACTGCTTACTGCGGTTTAAAGCAAATGAATACATCTAAATTTCACCGTTTGTCCCAGTTCTACATAAATTTGGCAATTTATGGCAAGCGATCGGTCAAGGCGCTTTACAAACTTGCCATAATATGTCAAAAATCGTTTGAGTGGTTCAATATAATCGATGAAAGGATTTGATCGATAATTATTTGAATAAAATGCAACTATTTATTGTAGCTACACCCATTCAAAGTCAAAATTTTCTTAAGTGGGCAATCGTTACCTGTTTTACCCACTTGTGAGAATCAATAGAGACACTTGAAACAACATTTTCAATTATAGCTTCGATTGAATCATAGATTTTGTATTAATTTTACTAGAATTTAGTCGCTAGTGCCGAGGTTTGTTAAATCAGAATTAACAGTTTGAAAATTAAAAATTAGATTGTTTTGATGTTAAATTGTGACATCAATAACAATTAACTGTGACATTTTTATAACGGCTTAATAATTTGATAATTAACCTGTTTGGTCATTGATTGTGATGTTCTATGTCAATGTTTTACCCTTAATGGAGAGAGAATACAATAATTTGTGTTTGTACCAGTTTATATACCACAATTATTATTATAATAATTATGAATATTGTAAATTTAAGTGATTTATTTGTGTATTTATTGAATTTGTGTTAAAATTATTTATGTAAGTGTCAAAGAGAGCAATTAGTTAGTTTTTCTTTGTATTATTGGCGCAACATTAAGTACTACAAATGATTTAACCCCTAGACTGCTGCAAACTTCTTCTAAATTATGTCTATATGTTAAATTTACATCTGTTATCTCACTGTTCTCCACCAAAACACAAATAAACGCCATTGAAATGTATTTCTTCCATTAAAAAATAAATAGATATATTTATATATTGATTTTGTTTCTATTTGTTATTAACTGTAACGAATGCATCTCTTTGGGTTCATTTTCGTTCGGTCTCCTTATAATTATTTAATCATTCTATTGCAATAAATGAAAAATTATCCTTTTAGTGATAAAATTTGAACAGAAATCATCATTACTGGTTATATTATATGTAACACGTCTGTTATTGCTCTCTGACCAGTATTTCAACTATTTTATATGACTTGTATTTTTTTATTGTGATTATCAAATTATCTCCTACTTGTACATTTTGTATTAAAATATATTTAGAACTTTTCTTCGACTTGACAATAAAACGCTGTTTTAATTTATTTCCCTTAAACTAATCCCTCACCAGGAGGTACAAATGTTCCCTATCAACCCTTGAGGCCTCTGGCATATTGACCGTTATATTTCTTAATGATGCTGTCAGAGAGTTGGAGAATTTGTGTGTATTTCTGCTTCTCAATAAAGTCCAAATAAATGGGATATTTCTGAACTTATCAGAAAACTAAAAACTGTTTTAGAAAGGTAATGAAATACAAAATTTTATTAAGAAGAAACATAATTTTTTAAATCAAACTTAAAAATGGCCCATCTTACGTTTTTTCATCGAAACATTGAACTAAAATTACTGATAACGAAAAAAAAACATATTTTATTAGACAAATGTATTATAAGCATTACTGCCACCTCACTTCTTTGTCATTTCATATAAAAATAATTAGTGAAAAATTCGGTGACCGGGTATCTCATCAAATGACAATTCAACACACCGAAAAAAGTGATAAAACAAAAATTAGGTTAAATAGGTTACATAGGTAACTATGTATTTAACCTAGTTTTTGTTTCATCACTTTTAATTATTTATTTGTATTTATGTTTTAAATGCATATTTACAGAATAAAAAAATCCAATAACAAAAATACATTATACAAATACACAATCATAATTGCCTAATTAGCGATTTAAATTTATTAATGCTCAGGTGGAAAATGTCGATGTCAGAGGCTAGTAAGTTTAGAAGGACTATCATTCTTCCGAGAGGCATTGCTGATGGTAAGTTAGTCCTACATCTCGGAAGAATGAATGGTTTGTGTCTACGCGCAAGAGCGAAGTTATCAGGGACGTAATTTTATTCAAAATTTTTGGATTGTTGATATGACTGTTCGACAAGTTATAGGCCATCATCAGCAACGCAGCTTTCCGCCTGTTGACAAGACTATCGATACCCAGCATTCCGGAAAGGAAGGCTGATGGGTATAAATAGGGATAGTACCCGAAGTCTCTAAGATAAAGATAACATAGAAACTTGATGACAGTGATGCAAGTATCGCATAACAGAATTCTCAGTGTTACAAGAATAGAACGGAAGTCCTTGCTTGGTAGATCCAAATCGGAAAAAATGGAATATTGAATAGTTTGATAAAAAAAATTACTTGTAAATTTTATTTTTTAACGTGAATGCACAAGAATCCCAACCGCTCACAACTGAGTTCGAAAAGAAAAAAAATCATCCAAATCTCTCCTCATTTTGTAGTTGGAACCGCCACATTTTCAAAATTCAGTTGTTTTTTCGGCAGTTTGGAGTTAGAGGTAGGTGTTTTGGGTATGTTGTGAGGCTGAAGGTACGGGGGAGGGGAAGATGCGGTAGAGGAAGCTGGGAAAGTACCTGGCTATTCAGATCTGGTCGCCAAACATAGCTGAATCCATTTCAAACAACGTTCGATTCTGAATGGGTTGCCACCTAGACCACTGTGTGAAATGCACTGATAATAATGTATGAACAAAATATGCACTGTAAAAATTACCAATAAAACAAATCAAAATACATTCTTTAGAGTTTTATTTTTAAACAGTATTTACATGATGTATATATATAGCTATTATAAATACAAAAGAATTGCCATTTGTAATATTCCCATAAATACACAAATATTCAGATGAAATAAATTTAAAAACGTATTAGAGATAAAATACACAAGGCTGCAGTAAATGGGCAGGTGAAAGAGATTGGAAAGAGGAAGGTTGGGTAACTCCTCTGGCTATTCAGATCTGGTCACTAAACATGGCTAAAGCCATTTCAAGAAATTTTTTATAATTATTATTTTTTTCTCTGTCAAAAGTGCAATGGCCAATTTGTGTATTTCATCGATAAAACCATTTTGATTTTTTTTTTAAAATATTTTTATATAAACCATTGTAAAATATATTAAAAAAATATGCACAAATG
Organism: Hesperophylax consimilis; assembly: GCF_061612785.1. Classification (NCBI taxonomy): domain Eukaryota; kingdom Metazoa; phylum Arthropoda; class Insecta; order Trichoptera; family Limnephilidae; genus Hesperophylax; species Hesperophylax consimilis. The sequence goes on along the minus strand of NC_142865.1, from coordinate 2,915,614 downwards.
TAATTGATTTATTCCAAAATCGTTTATAAGTCTTTAATTTTAGGAAATATAAAGAACTAACTCTCTAATATATTTATAATAAGACTGATAAAGTTTTTTTATCAACCTCTTATTTTAGGTTGGAATTCTACAAATTTATTTACAATTATTATTACAAGGATGAATGAACATGTGTTACATACAATTTAAGAAACCATAATATGGGGTAACTTTTTAATCATGCGGTGACTTTGGTCCTTGCGGATAATATTTTCTACATAATTCGCGCTACCACTTGTATTCGCTTCATTCATTTTTTTTTTTTAGGCAACAATGGTATAATGACATTTTGGAAATAAGTGTTAAATTAGTTGGTTTCTAGTTATATTAAAACATATTATTGACGGTTGAATTGTGAAGTTATTTTTTAAATACATTTATTTGACATTCATTTTTGTTTTCGGGAAAGAATGAATGAATCGATCCGATCAACAAGCCGATTCATTGTCAATGACAATGCATTCTATCAACTTTTGGTTGCAATCACGTACACACACGCGGTCATATGAGCATTTCTCTGAAATCGGATAACATTACAGTAGTTAATATATGAAATAAATGTCAGTCCTACCCGATCGCAATTTGGTGAGATTGGTAGAGTTAGTCGACTCCAGTTCCAGGGTAAGTAGGTTTAATACTCAGTTGTTTTAAAAGACATAGTGTATTACAGTAAAAAAAACATGGTTATTTACAGGTTGATTTTTATTATGTATTTTCGGACAGAGAAAAATATTAATTTGTTGTGATTGGCCGTCTCTATCTATTTCGATAGTTTAAAAATGCGTAATATTATTTATAATTGATGACATCAAAATATTCCACACAAATGATAAGGACACACCATATTAAGGACGGGTTGTTTCGGAGAATTTGAACAATTCATCAAATTTCAACGTTCATTTCCGGGTTCTGTGAAAGTCCTATCCAAGTTCTGTTAATATATCATTATAGGCTATTTGCTTGACAGAACTGAAATAAAAACAGATCTTGAAAAAATCTTTCGCATAACTGGAAAATGAGCGTTGAAATTTGATGAATTGTTAAAATTCTCCGAAACAACCCGCTAAGTCTCCCCATTTTACAATATGAATTGAGAATTGAAAAAAAGACATGATTTTTAGCTCAATTTAAGTGGTCCCATATTCTGCAAAACGTTGCAGAAAGGATAAAAAAAAACAATAAAATATTTAAGTAAATATAATTTACATATTACTAAAAAATAAAAGTCGTGAAGGAATTTTTTCTCATTATTAAGTAAACATCAACAGGGAAATTAACTTAGAACTGGTATCGTAATGCACAGATAAATGTGAATGATAACCGTCTGTCCGGCAGTCCCCTATCTGTAAGATAATAATTGTATGTATAAACATTAACGGGTGGTCATAATAGGAACTAATAAATTATCAAAATGTTTTCTTTGTGCCTTTTAGCCTTAATATCTATGTACAGTAACGATTCCTGGAACTGAGTGGATAAGTTTTTCCAACTGTTAATATTATGCTACTTCTTTTAAGTTTTCTTTCTGTACATCAGACGAAGGTAGGGCAGTACCTGGCTATCCAGGTCTGGTCACCAAACACGGATAATGCCATTTCAAGCAACATTTCAATTCTGAATGTTGATCTGACACCAGGGCAATACTGAAAGTATCTTCCACTCTTTAATTTGTGAACAATGAAATTACACAAATTCATTAAATAAAATTAACTTGCGCACGCCGGGATTTGAACCCGCAACCTTCGGATTGCTAGTCGAAATCCTTACCCCTCAACCAAGGACGCCGTCAAAAAGTTGTCTTCTAAATAAGAAATAATATTATGTAAATCAAATGTCCTCTATTATGATGATAATTATTAGTGTTGTGTCAGACAGCGCTATCGGCTGCTTATCTGACAGTAACTATATAATATCTGGAAGATAACAGTATCTGGACGTTATAATACTGTAGTAAAAAAAACCACATAGTGAATCCTTAATGCAGACCTTTTCTACTAACAATAGAAACTTGTTTTTAAAAGGGAATAAGTCGGTATCAGCTGTGAGTATCAAACTCATTCCGTCTGACTGCTAGGCGAGCCTCCTATTCACCGGGCTATCAACTACATATCTGGAGGTTTTATCTATGGGTAACCTTGTCAGGGCGCTATAATATCCAAACTAAAAAAAACCCAATTTCCAGAATATTATAGCTAGAAAAGGCATTTTCTGCAATATATATTTGCTAGAGTGCACCGGGTTATCTGCAACTTGTGTACAATTGCGCTATTTGAGGTTCTGTTTATTGACAAACTTATCTGGACATGATCATCTTCACCTTTTAAAACGCAATTTCCAGCATATCATACGTAGCTAGAAAATACATTTTCTGCAGTATCTGTTAATAATACTCCCCTAATACCAATGCGATTGCGCTATCTAGAGGTTTTTCCTATCGGCAACCTTATCTGGACACTATCATACTGGCCCTTAAGAATGAAATTTCCTAGAAGGGCATCTATCTTCTGCAGTATTGATAGTCTGTTGCCATACACTATATTTGTTTGTATGTTCCAGGTATTTATTTGTTAGATTGTGAGTGAGTGGGTGGTGACTCAGGTGGTCTCCTCGCAGCTGTTCAGGGCTACCCAACCCTTCTCGCCGTTGGGCATTCGTATCTGGAAGAATCGAAGGCCGCTGTCAGCTCCTTCGACCATCTAGAAAAGATACAAATAAAATATGTTAATACAATGGTTCTTCAGGGGACTAAAAGAATTTATTATTTAGGGAAACCTTATAACTATCACCGTGTTTTCTGCAGGGGTAGACAGAGACGACCGAAGAGTACGCCACACTCCTTGCCCTATTCACGTATATACATACTGTTCTTTTAATCAGAAAGAGCATCATGGTTAGTTAGTTAATAATAATAAATAATAATAATAAGAATTTATTCCAGAATGTATGCAGGGGTAGTGCAATGCAATTAAAGTTAAAAAGAGAAAACTTTACTTTTAATTTGCAAAAAAATTGGACGCATTCCTTGACAAACGTGATTAGGTTCTGTTGTCGCAACTATATACATCTCTCTTTAACATATGTTCCTGCATTCCTCCACTCAATTACCTGTCTGCTAGTCTGGAGTACCTACATACCTACATGAGTGACAATGCAACAATTTATTATACATGATCAGTCTGTTAAGAAAACCTGTGCGGTGTACACGTTAAGTGTTCCCTCAGTGTATTTAATTCGAGTCTATTACGGAAGCTTATGCAGTGATCACCGGCAGTGTCCCTCAAGGCCATCGATCAAAAAGACCGAGGTAATCATTTTCCAATTCTAACTGTTAACCACAGCTACACCAATAGTTGGGTCAAATACAATATTGCATACAATATTTGCGACTCCAGGTTCATAATCACCCTTCTGACAAAATTTAAAACAATAATCATCAAATGTACTAACTTCAGTTTGTGATGTGAAATATTTCAGCGTTAAATTATTCAGGTTCAGTGAAATTTTAATTTTTAAAATTGGAACTGATGAGCAATGAAGTAGGTACCAAAATTATTTTACTTTTTAATTCTATATTTGAAATGTGTGTTTCGTTTGTAAAAAATTATAACAGATGATTTTTCAAGTTTACTAAAGGTGTTCGTTCGAAAGGAAAATTTTTGAGGTCACTCAAATTTAAAAAAAAAAATATATATGTATGTAATTACATAAAATTGAAATATTTGTTTTTGAAAAACAATAATCCTGAGGCAATTATTTTATAAACACTTTCAGCTTATTATAATAATAATTTTTCTCACGTCTGCGCCAGTATATTGATATATAGATGCGAGAGGTGAGTTCTTACCTCATGAGGAACTTCATCCTCGCAGCCGATGATCTGAATCCTGTCAGAGTCGATGAGGTCCATAGTAGATGTGTTGTCATCATCCAGCTCCTTTTCTTCTTCTTCCGCTGTCTCTTCTTCATCCAGCGTTTTTGACTCCCCGTCTGTTAAACAACATTATAATTAGTTAACTAACCATCACGCCATTTCCCCAAAGGTGTACAGACTTCTTGCTTCATTCAAATTCATACATTACTCATGGTGAATGGTGGTCTTACATCAGGGCGATACAAAAAATATCTTCCACTGTGGAATAAATTAAAATATACTATTATAAATTAATCAAATAAAATTTAGTTGCTCATAGTGGGGATTTGTTAGTTGAGTAATACCTATAACAATGCTTATTTAGTTATATAGTATAAATAATGATCATCTCACCGGCGCCCTCTACCACGATATGGCCGTGTTTCACGTGCGTCCGGACAAACAGCTTCTGCTGCGAGTTCCCTTCCTCGTCCTCGTCTCCCTCTTCCTCCTGGAATACAAGGTGCTGGTGCTGATCCTCGCGCAGCTCCTGCGAGTGCTGGGAGCCAGCCCCCGACAGGGTCACGTCGGACACCAGGGAGTGGCCTTCCGAGAATACTTCCTCTTTTATCTGGAAACGTGTTACGGGATAAATAAGCAAAGAATTTTAATAGAGATAACATAGGTTTAGGAGAGAACATAACGAAGGTTCCTCCATTTTTTGCAAAATTAGACATTGTTTTGTTCCTTTTCACTTTTTAAAATTGACATGTTTGACTCCCCAGATTGTACTTTAATAATAGTAATAATAACATGGCATTTATATAGCGCAGTTTAGTGTCATTTCACTTCAAGTGCGCTTAACTACTCGTATAACAAACTTAAAAATGGTAATTCAGTATTAGTGGTTCTAAAAATTATTCCTACAGTGTGCCTTACCTAATACAGATCTAATATTATAGCACTAAATACACTGTTTATACAAAGTGATGACAAAATTTAGAATAACAATAACAGCAGGACAGGACAAAACAAGAATATTAAAACTAAAACATAATAGAAAACAGGAGGCAGTTTGTGCTCAGAAATGAGAATCTTCTGAGCAGACATTTTAAAAAGGTACAATAAGGAGACAACCGAAATCAAAAAATTACGGGAAGTTTTAGAATATGGCTTATTATAAAATATCTTTTGTGGTGAAGAAGTGGGAACTTAGATCATATATGTTGATTGGTTGTAGAGGCGGCTCTAGGGAAGAAAGCGTGGCAGGTCATTTGAAAAAAATGTGTGACTAATCTTTTTCTGATATTGTAAAAAATGTACGTATATTATTATCTATATCAATTTGTAGGTATGTCATGAGTCAGCAACTCTAAATACATATTATGTTAATATAGTAAATTGGAAATAACTACACAATCCATGTAATTTTGGTAAATTATGTTAAAGAGATTATGTTTGAATGTAGTTATGCAGTAAATAAAATAAGAGTTTGAAACGCCCGTCCGCAGTATCTAAAGATACTGGGTGCGAAGCTAAGAGTATGGTGGTTCGTTGGTGCGAAACGTCCTGACTTTTATCAATTCCCTTTCAATCTAGACTAGCGATTCTATTTGACAATGATCTTTTACGTTTTTTGTTTTGTTTCATTATTCAGCTTTATTCTACATCGATAACAACATAGAGAATTATTCCAAACTTTTCCCGAACTGTCCAATTGAAAAACAACCATTGTTCCACACACGACAAGCGTGTAAAATGAAAAACTGACATATGTTTATACCACCATCTCTTTAAAACATATAATATTCATCGTGCTGTCTCCCTCACGGCAATGACTTAAGCGTCCCTAAGCTTTCTTCGGTACCTAATTTTTACTTCGACGAAAGACATAGTGCCATCTCGTTTATTCTATGGCGCGCATAGGGACAGAAGATGACAAAGGGGACATTCTTTAAATTGACCCAGCAAATCGTGTGAATTTGTGAATGAAAGCTTCTAATAGAGACAACAGATTCACTGCTCGCAGCCCTGTCCATTTCAAATAAATTAAGTATTCATTATTCAAGGGTCAGGGAGATGTGACCTAAATTTAGGTATAATGAATATTGCACTCGGGTGAAGTCGGCAAGGCACCGTGGCTTCATCGCATAGACTGACGGGTTTCAACTCCCGAAATAAAGTACAGTAAAACCCCTATTTTACGTTTTTTAAGGGACTGAAAAAAAAAACCTAAACGGAGGGAAAATGTAAATGGGGGGTATTGAATTTTTCTCGCACTGACAACGTTTTTCTTTGTTGAGACATAATAATAAAATACGTAATACACTTTAGATTGTAATAAACTTAACGAAAACCAAACAAGAAACGTAAAAACTATGTGATGATCGCGAATAATCTCAAAAAGAAGCGTCACAAATCGAGTTAAAAACCGAATGACAGATGAGTAAATAAGCCGAACAAATGATGCTACAGTATTTTACACATGGCTAAAATTCAAAAATGTCGGCCAATCACAGCGTTATGCACCGTACCCAGACCAATCACGGAACGGCCGGCTAAAATTGAAATATGTCGGCCAATCACTGCGCCGTAAGCCGACCTATTACGGCACGGCCGTGTCAAGCCCGTAAAACTAACATTTTTTGAATATTTTCGACGTAAATTGCTGGAAAAAAAACGTAAAAAGCGAGTATCAAATGTACTAAAATATATCGGGACTGAAATAATTACGCGTAATTGGCGAGAAAACGTTAAATCTGGGGACGTAAAATTCGGGTTTCACTGTATAATTTAACACTTACGTTATTGATGATGACCTCCTGGCCATCTTCCAATATGAAGGTGTTGCCCAAACCTTCCAGTTTGCTGGTGTCAAATTCTCCATTCAATCTGGGCTGGTTTACTACGATCTTGTCACTCAAGTGACCCTGTAAATATCAAGCAACATTATATTACAATGTATTATCGCATGACATTTCCGTACCGGATGGAACAATGTAATTACTTTTGTAAATCTCACGAGTTTTACTAGTAAAGAGGCCTTATAAAGCAGCATGATTAATAAAACTAGGGAATCTTCATAATACACACTTTATAAGACAATAATAAAGAAATGGATAATAAATAAATAATAATAAATAAATAAATAAATAATAAAATGGCAACTTAAAGACAAGTTCAATGTTTATAAGACATGGTTTTTTATGCATGGCACAAAGGATAACAAATTATTATGAGCAATATTAATTAATCGCCTCAAATATCCATACAAATTAGTTTTCTGGTGGGAAATTTAGCACTAACAAAACCTTTTGTTGGAAATAATCCGACATAGCTCAGAGGTCCAGAGCACCTGACCAGACATCAAAAAGCGCGGGTTCAATTCCCATCGACGGAATTTTGTTTTTCCTCGGAAGATATTTTCAATTTGTATGGATATTTCAGGCGATTAATTATTGCTTACAGTAATTTGTTATAAATTTATTCATTTTTTAAAGAACATCACATTTATCAAGTATCGAGAGAGGTATGAATGTTGTACAAGTTAGTATGTGATATGTATACCTGAGATTGCATGTGAGCGTAGAGCAGAGGTTTGCGCATGAAGCCGGCTCCGCAGTACTGACACTCGTACGGCTTCTTGTCAGAGTGGATGAAGCGGTGCGCATTCCTGTTGTCTCGCGAGTTGAACGCCTTGTCGCACACCTGCACAAACAACAACAACAACATTACATCACAATCATAATCTAACTACTAAATAAACAACTGATTAGTGGACTAATTCTCTGCTCACAAAGGCCCTTCGTCCACAGAGATAAGCAAGTATCCGATACTCGATATTCACGACTACTGCTATACAACCATATGTTGCCGACACTTTTTAAACCCGTCGAAGACGCCAGTCTCCCACGACCAGCCGGGCGAGGTTGTTTCTACTCACATAATCGATACTTCAAAGATGGCATCACTTATTATAACAATGCGTGTGCTTTAAATCATTTTTTTTATTTGGTACAATATTTTTTACATTTCAAAGTTTTCCAGTAATGTTGGCCTCACTGGGTGGCTTGCCCGTTCTGAGGCCTTCATTTTATAATATGAAAATATAATCTACATAATACATAAAGAGAAAATAATACATTTAAAATATGATCTTGTGTGTTTGTGAGTGATTTGTGTTTATATTGGTTTTGTGTGTTACGTGTAGGTTTTATTTTTATTTTATGCTGTGACATTTTGGTAATATTGTCTTTTTTGTTCTTTAATCCATTTTGTGATTTTGTGTGTGAATTTATTTCTATTTTCCTCAATTTTAATTTCAAGTTTTACACTGTTGAATGCTTTTATAGCATGGTATTGGTAGTGTCTTTGTCCAAAGCTTGAATTTACCGTCGGAGTTTTATGTTTTCTTTGTACGCTTGTCTAACTGGTCTGTTAGTGTTATTTTGTGTATGTTGAAATTTATTTTTTTTTGTCAAAAATGTACTTTAGTAGTGTTTTAACGTATAATTGGCGTATATCTAGTACGTCACAGCTGTTGAATATTTGGTCTGTATCAGTCAGTCTACGTTTTTTTAGTATTATCTTTAAGATCGTTTTCTGTGCGGTTTCTATGTAATTGATAGCCGAGTTTGTTGCTCCTCCCCAAGCAATAATTCCATATTCTATTATTGATTGGCAGAGTGCAAAATATTTTGTTTTCAATTGTTTTATTTTATATATGTTTCTTATGTTTAGGAAAATGTGTATTGTTTTGAGAAGTTTATTTGTGATTTGTTTGATGTGAGGTATCCATCTAAGGTTATGGTCAATTACGATTCCTAGATACTTTATTTGTTCTGTTTTTTCTAGAGGAGGGCAATCGCAGATGTTGGTGTTTAAACATTCGTGTATTTTTATGGTGTTTGTGTTGTTTTTTGGCTGTCCCATTACTGGGAAGAAAACAGTCAACAAAGAATGACAGGATATAAAAATAACAGCTACAGCAACTGTTTGGTTGAAAGCATTCTAGTTGTGACATTTCGAGAATTCAACAATTATTGATTGCGACGAGGGTCGTGGACTGTGCGCGACAAGATTGTTTGCGACGTGAGTACACAACAAGAGTATCAAATACTTACCCTCCCTGTGTTTTCTTTTCTAAAGAAATAATGTAGAATTCGAGGCACTGTTTTTAGAAAACTTTGGATTGTGTCAATGGTAATGAAGAAAGTTTTGAAGTTTTATTTTTTAATAAAATCAAACTTCAAATAATATTGATGCAGTTCCGATGTCTGCCGCAACAAACATTTATGCAGAAAAGTGACATAATTATCTACGGCGCTTGAGGTGATATTCATTACTATTAATAAGATGAGAGGATAGAAGGACACAGTACCTCGCACTTGTATGGTTTCTCCCCGCTGTGAATCCTGAGGTGCTTCTTGAAATGCTCGGGATAAACAAAGGTGGCATCGCAGGTGCTGCACTTGTAGGGACGCTCTCCCGTGTGGGAAGCTTTGATGTGATATTCTAGAAGTCTGAAAAGGAAACACACATGCATTTTATATTTAGGATAAAGAACAGAGAACATAATATTACCGTCATAGGAAAACAATACTGTTGTAACTGTAGTTATCTGAACCAGGCGACTATTCAATATGGACAGTGCACTCATAGGGGCCGTTCAAGTATTATGTAAGCACTATAGGGGGGCAGGGGGGTCTTTGCTTTGCTTATTTTTGATGACATGGGGGGTGGGGGGGTCGAGATAGTGATTACGTCAGCACTGCTCAGCAGTAGTTTTTTTTTTTACACATTGGCAACCCACACATTGTCTATGTTTGAAAACCGAATACATATTCGGGGATTCCCACAAATAATTAATACGTTTAGGTACTCGCTTAGTTTGTTTAAATGAATATTATGTGCATTAAAGTCCTCTATCCTAAGTCTATTTTATAAGTGCTGCTTATGAATCAATAAAATAACAGAATACATTAACAGAAAATGGCTGTCCACGCTTTATATAAAATATGCATTTAGGCAATTTATCGTAATTTTTTGAGGTTAAACGTCACATGCGCAGGTATTCTTTATTTTTTCAGGGTAGAAAGCCCAATATTTGCCGTAGGTTATTTTACATGCCTCAAGTCAACACTGCCTTTGATCCCGACCATACAAAAGCAGAAAAATTGAAAGAGCCAATATACACAACAATTACTTTGTTACCGTAAGTGTATTTCTGTAACACATTATAATATGATCGGTGGCGGTAACGATAAGAGATTAAAAATTATCGCATTAGAGTAATGATAGCGACTGACCTTCGCCGCTTGAAGCGCTTGTCGCAGTTGCGGCACTTGTAGCGCTTGTCGTCAAAGTGCGTGGCCCTCTTGTGCGACTGCAGGTTGCTGCGCTGGGAGAAGGTGGAGCCGCAGATGTCACAAGAGTAAGGTCGCTCGCCTGAAAATATATTCACAATTATTAATTTACATTAGCTCTATGCTATTATTTATCTATTAGCTATGTCTTCTTTAAAGACGCTGTATGGAGGGTCTTTTCAGGAAAGGAAGGGGAGGAAGTTCTGGGTAGGAAACGGTGTGTTCATCCCTCCCACTGCGGTGCAAAGCGATGTTCCGAGAGAGTCCCGCTGTAGACGTCAAAAGGTCTCCTCAACCAGTGTCTCCTGATCCAGTCTGCCACCCAGTCGGCGGGCAGACCCATGAACTAGGGGTATGTATGCATTATAATAAACCACTTTCTGATTTGGGGTAAGTCTGTAATTAGTATTATTCCTCAAACACTGCACATACGGCATAAATAGGCTATTTTTTCTTTTCCCATTATTTCTGGCTTTCACCCTTCAAGGGTTTTCTTCGCCATCATTTAAAATTATGGAGAAATGAAAGGTGAATTTAAATAGGCAAATTTCAAAAATTATAATGAAAATTGGAGTCGAGTTCAGACTTAAAAGAGATGAGATGTTGAATGGAGGGGAGGCAATTTTAGATAAGGCTTGATAGAAGAGAGGATATTTGTTTAGAGAGGGACAGCCAAAAAATATGTGACCTAAAGTTCCCACTTCTAGACCACAGAATGTACAATCTGGGAGTCAATAGACAAGAATTTTAAAAAGGTGGGAAGGAACGGAACAATGTCCAATTCTCATTCGAATATGTGAAGAAATTTCTTTTTTGGAATAATGGGGGAGTTGTTGAAAGGACGATTTTGATGGGATAGTCCTTTGTATTGAGGCACAGCAGGCTCCCTTGGATTGACTGGCAATGTGCCAATACTCTGCCCAAACATTGCGGGATCTATCTTTGATGATGGAAAAAATGTCAGATAGGGGAATGTGGTTTGCGAGGGTAACAACGGGGTTGGACGCTCCTTGTTTTGCCAAGGCATCCGCAATATCAAATATAGGCTCTATAATGCACAATAAATCCATAAAATGTGTTAAAGAATGATGAATATGTGGTATGTATTTCGTTACCTGTGTGCGTGCGTTCGTGGTCCCTTATTTCCGCCCGTCTAGCGAAGGCCTTATTGCAAGTTCGGCAAACAAACGGTTTATACCCCGTGTGCACCACACCGTGCACCTCTAGGTTATGTTGCGTACCAAAGGCCTTGCCTGAAATTAAATACATTTAAACATATAACTTATGTATTGACAAGAATATATTAATTTAGTAAAAATTTCCTTTATAAACTTCTTTCTACAAACATTACTGGGATGGTTAACCCCTCAAGACCCTGGCATTTTTTTTTGTCGGAGTATTTGCGCTTTGCAGTAAAAATACAAATAAATGGAATATTTCTGAACGTATTTGAAAACTATAAAGTTTTTGAAAGGTAATGAAATACGCTTTCAAATTTTTTGTTAGAAATGAATGTATAATTTTTGAAATATTACAATTCTGAATGCAAATGTTGTAATTAAAATTACTGATAATAAACATATAATATTTTTTACATTACATATTTTATTAGATAATTATAATACAAATGTTATTGTCACCTCACTTTATGGTCGTTTTATAAAAAATAAAAAAAATTGTAAAAAATTCACAAATATTCATAATTTTATTTCAAATTGCGGTTTGGTTTCATAGAGGTATACATTTTAATTTTTCTATGGTTAACTTCTAGGATTTGAATATAAAGCGTGGTGTTTTCGCTTTCTAATCATATATTTCTCTCCATGACAGCAAGAGAGACACAACAATTTCACAAAAGGGTTTAACAAATCAAAACACAGTCACGAGGAGACTGACAGGAGAGGTGGTCAAGACTTACCGCATATGTTACAGACAAAGTCCTTGATGCCCAGGTGGGTTTTCTCATGCTGCGTTAGGTTTTGCATCGTGAAGAAAGATTTTCCGCACTGTGCACAGGTGTAGGGACGCGGTCTATCCTGGAATAGCACAAAAAATTCATTTAAATGAAACATTTAACGGGCGGTCCGTTTGATAGATTCCCCAATCTTAACAAACGGACTGCAATCTTTAGAGCACAGGCGTCAGGTAGGTATGCTGTCCTTGTTCTATCGGTATTACAATGGAAGATGCTCTGAGGAACTAGCGTCATTGATCCCTTCGGCACCGGTGCGTAGTCGGGATACACGCCAAACGCGCGCCCAACATTTGTACACAGTTGACACTTGTCACATGAGAACGGGTCGCTTCTACGATTCGTTCTTAAGTTTAACAGCTCGGCTGTGGAACGAACTGCCGGCCTCTGTGTTTCCTCCCTCCTACAACATGGGACTCTTCAAGACCCATGTTCACTCCTTCCTCTCCACAAAAAGACCCTCCACACAGCATCCCCAAAGATGACATAGGCCCTGAGGGAAATTATTTTCTTCAGGGCCTCCTGTGTGGAGTAAATATAAAAAAAAAAAAAAAAAAAAAAATATCATAGGAAGTAAATCATTTCCAAAATAGTAAAGGCTGGGTTAGGTGGGGATATAAGGTCTGGGTTAGGTTAGGTTAGGTTAGGTTAGGTTGTAAAATAACATACCATGTGTGTTTTAAGATGGGACTGGTAAGTATACTTGGATGCAAATGTCTTCCCGCAGATTTCACAGTTGTAAGGTCGGACGCCGATGTGGGTATTGTTGTGTTCTTCTAGAAGCTTCCGCGATCTACAAAATACATTTGATTACATTTACGTGGCTGTTCAAACGTCAATCAAAAACACTTTGCTGGTTCATAATTTTACAGCATTGACATTTTTGATAATAACCTAAAGAAATATCGAGATGAAGTGATGCGTACGATCGATTATTAATATGAGAGTATGGAATGTATCGGGAGCATCTCCTATCCTCTTCCTATTTTCTTCTTCCTCTCCCCTTCCTTTAACACCAAATTAATTTTAAGATATTAAAACTTCATTTCCAATGAACTTTAACATAAGAAACTTCTGTGGATTGACTTCAGTTAACTTGTATATGTATTTATATCTATCATTGTATATTATATAAAAGCTGTTTGTTTCTTATAAAATAAATAAATAAATAATGTCTTGACGACCTACATGGTGGAGGGGTAAGGCTCTCTACTACGACTACGTTCAAATCCAGTAAATATTATTTAATTATAGTAGTCCAAGAGAAAGGTCGTACGTAAGACGTCATCATTCTTGTATCTTTTGTATTTTTCATTTTCATAGAAAACTTGCGAAAAGGAAGATTTTTATGTAAATATTTTAGGATGATCGGTGATGACAACATGTACAACCTCTCTCTGGGACTAATATAATTTGTGTTATTCCACAATTATTAATATATTAAAAATAACATATAGTATATTTGCGGCATTTTCTAATGTGGAAGATACTCTCAGTATCGTTCAGAATTGAAACGTTGCTTGAAACGGCCTTAATTCGGTAAGGTGGCTAGATCTGAACCGTCAGGTACTCCCCACCTTCCTCTTCCCCACCCCACTACCAATAGCTTCACAACATACCTCAATTGGGGATGCCATAGTCTCACTAGCTACAGACAATTGGGACCAGTTGGTACTTTTGTGGTGTATTCACATTAAGAGGAAGCTACAAGCCAAAAATGTGTATATTCTTGGTATACCTTATATTGTAGGTAACAGGCATTAAAGTCGCTTGGCAAACAGAGTCTAGAATCGTTCGATTTCAAGCACAAAACTGGTTTTTATTTATTTTGTAAATAATTTTATAAGAAAGCAAAAAAGTTAATCAAGTGAAACTGTCACAGACAATGTTAGCTATAATACTGTATTTTATAAAAGTTGTTTCCTTTACGCGTTCATACATTTCTATTGAAAAAATATTTTTTTTAGTAGTTTACATTTATATTTTTTATTGAGTAATTTATTTTTTTATTTGTATTCTACTCAAGCGAAACGTTAGGAAAACCTTCAATTTATATAAAGCATATTTTTTGGTATTCATAATGTACACCAATTCGTTATAAAGATTAATCAAAATAGTTATTTAGCTCTAAGCTTCGCCTTAAAATCACCTGACAATAACTCTTACAGAGGAATATCCATACATATCATGTTGGATTTCACAAAAATAACTCTACAAACATAAGTCCAAAGTCTGCGCGAAGAGGAGAGACCGTGCCTGCAATGAACGGAGGCCGCTCAAGTAGCGCAGGTCAGGGACGCCCGCTTCCAATAGGACAAGGCGAAGAAAATGAGATGTGAACTCACCCAAACTTCCTGCCGCAGATGTTGCACTCGTGCTGCTTCAACTGCTGCAAGTGATGCGTCTTCATGTGCGAGTGATACGGCCGCACCGAGTCAAAGTCCTTCTCGCACACCATGCACTTGTACTGCCCCGTCTCACTGGTCACATGCTCCTCTGTAATACAATCAATTAATTGTATTTCACTAATATTTGCAAGGCAGACATTCGTTGCTTATGACAGGAATTGAACCTGTACCTTCTGATGTCCGGTCAGGTGCTCTGAAACCACTGAGCTATGTCGGCTTATTTCTAACCCGCCAAATAATTCAATATGTACTAATACCTCAATCAACAATTACAGCATATTATATTTTTTCCACCTGTAAACAACCAACTTTATTTTTGTAGGAAAGCCTTTGTTAGTGCTAAATTTCTCACTAGATGGCGTCGAGACATATTTTTTATTTTTACTCTGGAGACATTTTCAATTTGTATTGATATTTCAGGCAACTAATTATTGTTTATAATTATTTGTTATCCTTTGTGCTATGCATAAAACCTTGTCTTATAAACATTAGTTTATCATTGAAAAACAGTAATTATTTTTTACATTATCGATCTAAGTACCACGTTTTGTAATTAAAAACGTCAGTTAGTTAATAAAAATAATATTATTGATAATTGAATATTATTTAAAAAAATTCTTAAAACGTAACTTTTATCAATAAAAAAGATTATTATAAAGTGTAGTATCCTGTAGATTCACCTTAAAAGGGGGCTTGGATTCAGGATTGATAAAATACGTAAGGCTGGTTAAATAATTACAGAGATCGTTTATTGCTTGTTAACTGTGAGACTACAGAATACCGAATCACAATACAGACTACCGCCAAAGTGCTCCCCGCACCTCGCGGCCCGTAGGTAGGTACCGAGTACATAAATAGTTTGATACATAAATAGTTTTATACAGTATATGTACCTAATTTTAAACCAACTCCTAAAAACTTTTTTTTTTCAAATGTTTCTGGCTTTCACTTCTTAAAGGGTGTTCATTTCAAATTGTGGAGAGAGGGACGGTGAATTTATATATTAATTTTGTTTAAATTGCATGAAAGATTGGAGTCAAATTTAGGGTTTGTTTTCTTGTTCTCTCAAAAGAAATCTGTTAATATTTGTCTCTTTTGAGTAATAAGTTTGCCGATCACTGGGTTAGGTTAACATTCTGGGTTAGGTTAACATTCTGGGTTAGGTTAACATTCTGGGTTAGGTTAACATTCTGGGTTAGGTTAACATTCTGGGTTAGGTTAACATTCTGGGTTAGGTTAACATTCTGGGTTAGGTTGACTGAAATGTGAGTTAAGTATACCCATGTGCCTGGTAAACTCCCCTCTCCGGCGGAACATCTCCCCGCAGACCTCGCAGATGTGCAGCCGCACGTTGTGGATGATGCGCAGATGGTACGTCATCACCTTGCTCACGCCGAAGAAGATCTCCACCACCTCTCCGCCATCTGGCTCTTGGTCGGGGTCCTCCTTTACCGCCTCTTCCAGGTCTGCGGAATGTCAGACAAGCCGTGATCATATATATATATATATATAGGGCAATAATAATATATCAGAGTAACCGGAATGGAAAAAATAGGACAATAATGTGTCAGATTGACAGGATCACAGGAATGGATGAAATAGGATGATATTGACAGGAATGGAATAGGAAAATAATGGGTCAGATTAACAGGAATGGAAAAATATGAAAATAATGTGTCAGATTGACAGGATGACAGGAATGGATGAATAGGACAATAATGTGTCAGATTGACAGGATGTCAGGAATGGATGAATAGGACAATAATGTGTCAGATTGACAGGATGTCAGGAATGGATGAAATAGTATAATGTAGGATGATATTGATAGGAATGGATGAATAGGACAATAATGTGTCAGATTGACAGGATGTCAGGAATGGATGAAATAGTATAATGTAGGATGATATTGATAGGAATGGATGAATAGGACAATAATGTGTCAGATTGACAGGATGTCAGGAATGGATGAAATAGGATAATGTAGGATGATATTGATAGGAATGGATGAATAGGACAGTAATGTGTCAGATTGACAGGATGTCAGGAATGGATGAAATAGGATAATGTAGGATGATATTGATAGGAATGGATGAATAGGACAATAATGTGTCAGATTGACAGGATGTCAGGAATGGATGAAATAGGATAATGTAGGATGATATTGATAGGAATGGATGAATAGGACAGTAATGTGTCAGATTGACAGGATGTCAGGAATGGATGAAATAGGATAATGTAGGATGATATTGATAGGAATGGATGAATAGGACAATAATGTGTCAGATTGACAGGATGTCAGGAATGGATGAAATAGGATAATGTAGGATGATATTGATAGGAATGGATGAATAGGACAATAATGTGTCAGATTGACAGGATGAAAGGAATAATATAATAATAATAATAATATCTTTATTTAGGAAAGTTTACACATTACAACTATACATACATATTAAGGTGTACATTAATTTGTAACTTTTATATTTAAGGTTATAAATTTAACAAAAATTAAGAACTATTTATACAAACATAATATTTTGAAGGTAAATAGAAAATAAAAGCACAGTTGTGGTTTCTCAAATACCGCCTCACTAGGCTAGCCTGTGTTGAGGCAGAATTATTTGTGTTAGTTCCTAATACCATTGAACATACCTATACTTGTATTAAGAAGTATTCGCTCAATAATGTGGTGACTTCAATAATTGCAAATTTGGGTGAATGCACCGGTAAAGGCCCTATTCTTATTTTTAATCCAAATTTTTACATTATCTTTGTAATTTTTTTGTGAATCACTTTGTTTTATGCTGTCTGGAAGAATGTTGTAGAGTCTTGTCGCAAAGTATTTAAAATTTCGTTGACCAAACGTAGTATGTGTTTTCGGAATTTGTAATAAGATTTTGTTATTGCTTCGAGTACATCGTGTATTTGAACTTTTTATGTAGTAATTATTTATATTTGAGTATAGATGAGTTAAGATAGTTTTTGCATATAGCTGCCGAACATCGAATACATTCATAATATTAAAAATTAGATTTGAGTCTGTAATTATAGGTAGCCTTAGAATTATTTTTAAAATTGTTTTCTGAGCCTTTATGATTGGGTCTAGTGCAGATGAAGTGCCGCCTCCCCATGCTATGATACCATACTCAATAATAGATTGGCAGACTGCAAAATAAATCATTTTCAGGTCTTGAAAGCCGAGAAAGTTTCGTATGATTCTAAAAAAGTGCATGGTTTTTCTAATTTTGTTTGCAATTATTTGGGTATGAAGGTTCCATTTGAGATATGGATCAATGGTGAGGCCGAGGTACTTCATCTGAGTAGAGCGCTCAATGTAGGGGCACTGACAACATTCATCGGAATTCAAACACGAGTGTATTCTGATGGAGGCATCATCAGGAGGTTGACCAGTAATATTAATACTAGGTGTGACATATTTAGTTTTCTCTGTGTTCAGTGTGAGCGTGTTTATATCCAACCATTTTTTTACCATGCTTATGTCCGTTTCAGCTTTTTTGTAGACAGCTAGCCAAGTGTCAGCTTCAAACAGTAAGACGGTGTCATCGGCAAAACTAACGATTTTCCCCTGAATATTAATGTTGCATAAGTCGTTAATATACAACAGGAACAAAGACGGACCTAATATACTACCTTGTGGTATACCGTAGTTAGATGAACAAGTGTTGCTAAGTATGTTATTTATTTTAACTTGTTGCTTGCGCTCATTAAGGTAACTTTTAAAAAAGTTAAGTTCGTTTCCCGTAATACCGATTTGTTCAAGTTTGTTTATTAATTTACTGTGTGATATTGTATCAAAGGCTTTGGAAAGATCTAAGAAGATTGAAATACATTTTTTCCTTTTATCAAGGTGTTTTACAATGAAATCTGTGACAGCGGCAATAGCGTCCGAGGTGCTCTTGTTTTCTTGAAACCCGTATTGATTTTCTGAGATCAGTTTATGGCTCACGAGGAATCTTACCAGCTGTGAGTTGATGACTTTTTCAAATACTTTTGATAGGCTTGTTAGTAGGGTTATTGGTCGGTAATTATTTATATCAGTCTTGTTTCCTGTTTTATGTATAGGAATAACGATACCTTGTTTAAGATTTGAGGGGAAGTGGCCCTGAGTGATACTAAGGTTTATTAAATGTTCTAGGGGCAATGCAATTTCCGTAGACAGCGTTTTCAAGATCTTGGTTGTTATGCCATAAACCCCGGCTGAAGAAGTGATTTTTAGGGAATTGATAATTTTTAGAATCTCTTCTTCTGACACCGTTTGGAAATTGAGTCTTCTGTTGGAGTATTGAAGTCCTCTTTCAGTAGGTTGAACATTCCCATAATTTGGTAGACGAGAAGCAAGATTTGAACCAATATTAATAAAGAAATTATTGATGTAATCCGCAACGACCTTGGGATTTTTTGATGTGTCAATAATTTTTCCATCAATGCAGAGTTTTTGTATGTCCTGTTTGTCTTTGGCATATTGAGTATTTGTGGCTTCTCTTAGAATTTGCCATATTTTTTTGGGATCGTTATTGCTTCCTTTGATTTTGTCTCCATAGTAGATTTCTTTTGCCTTTCTAATGACTTCCCCGCACGTATTTCTGTATCTTTTATAGATGTTTAATGAGATTACGTCGTAAGGATTGTCTTTCACTTTTTTGTGTAGTGCATTTCTTCTGCGAATGCAGTTGATGATTGAATGACTTATCCATGATTTCAAGGGTTTAATTTTGTTTGGAATTTTTTTTGACAAAGTTGTGGTATTATTACTTAATTCATTTTTCAAAAAGTCAACAAAATATCTCCATGCATCATCTGAGTTTTTTATTTGGAAAAGCTCTTGCCAAGATTTATTTTTAATTGAGGTTTTTAAATTTTCAAAGTTAATATTATTGTATATAAGAGACTGATCTCGTCTATTTTGTGTGGTGTTGGATTGCAAAGTGAAGATTGTTGTGTAATGATCTGTAATTGTTGATTTGTAAACGATGCTTTTGTTTTGTTTATTAGTTTTGACCATTATGTGATCAATACATGAACTTGATTCATTGACTATTCTTGTTGGTGTATTGATGGTACTAATTAATCCATGGAATTCTAACATGTTCAGGTAGTCGTGACATTGGTGATGTGGATTATTTGGGAGTATGTTGATATTTAAATCTCCCATAATTATCAAATTTTTAGTATGGGAAAGATTGGATAATATGCTATTAAGACTGTTTAGAAATGGTGTGATATTACGATTCGAAGGAGAGCGGTAAATTGCTAGAATGCAAGTGTCATTATTGTATGTTATTTGCAAACAGTTCGCGCCAATAATGTCTATTTCCGTTACAATGGGGTTAAGATCATTTTTTGTGTATACCACGACTCCATCGTTCTGGCTATCATGTTTTGTCGAATTGAAGGAAGAGTAGTGATTTATTAATTTTGCAGTATAAATGTTTGACAACCAACATTCCGTGAGAATAATTATATCGAAGTCTATATTAAGGTGGTTAAGCTGTATCTGGAGTTCATTAAAGTTTTTATTAATTGACCTAATATTTTGGTGCATAATTGTAGTGTTTTTTACCTCTGCTATAAGGTATTTGCAAATTTTGGCATCTGAAGTAGTAAAAGGGTTGATTTGATCACCATGTTCTGCATGTACGCGATTAAAGTTAATAGCCATTATAAAATTTATAATAAACAAAAAAAAGAATTGTTTAGTTCCCTTGAATGAGAGCTCCACTAATCCGTGGCCATCACTGGGGGTTTCAACCTTTTATTGCTAGTGCAGGAGTTCATTATTGTTACAGTGCGAAAATAAGCATAAAAGATATGACTCACCAATATTGGGGGAAACGACCCAGTGAATGACCAGTAAAAGTTGGACTCTCAATCAAAGAAATTAATCAATTCTTTTAAGATCATCCGAATGTTTGATGTAGTGTATTTGCCTGTCGCCGTCATTTTTCCTAATCATTATTTTACAGTCTTTGTACCAGACATATTTGAAGCCCATTTCTTTTGCCTTTGTTTTAGACCTCCACAGAAGATCTTTGAAATAGGGACCAAGGATTTCACCAACAAAAATCTTCTGGAATCCGTTTCCTTGTGTTGTAATTGTATTAAGTTGCCTTTTGTTCAGTAGAATTTGTCGTCTTTTTTGGGGGTTAGTAAATCTGACGTGGAGTTTTGGGGGAACTCCAGGTCGTCGGTCCGGAATTTTCTTGATGTCGAGGATGTCATCGCTTTTTAATTCGATTCCTGAGACTGCGGCCACCCGTTTAATAATTTCTGCAGGCTGCTCACCCTCTTTTACTTCGATCCCAGTAAATTCAAGGGTGTCTTCATGAGTTACTTGCTCCACTACTGCCAGTCTGACTTCCAGGCTCTTTATTATTCTGTCTTTTTCCGTTAGCTCCTTTCTCATTAAATCAACTTCCGAAACCAGTTTGATAATGGTCTCCATCTTAAGATGAATGTCATCGTACTGACGGCTGATGAAGTCCCTTGTGTTTCTGGTTTCTTGATTTTCGTCATCTATTTTCTTTATTATTGCTTGTTTAAATACTTCCAATTTTTTTTCCATTTTCATCTCCATTTTCTCCAGGAGATTATCGAAGTTTAAAACGTAGGGCTCAGATGAAAGGTTAGCAGCTGTCGATTGTCCTTTGCTTCTCAGATTTTTTTCTGAATTTGCCATTTTGGTTGACTCTGTGGGTCAAACACTGCCTCTATTACCCTTTTGGTTGACTTGCGATGTACTGATAATTTTTCGATTTTAAACTATTGATAATTATTTATTCACTGGTCAATCACTGACAAATCAAACACTGAATTAGTAAAACTAACAATTCTCATCGGATTTGACACATTCACGGGGAAATTTACTCGCTGTACCAGATTGTTAACTATTTATTTCGGGAGCAGATCAAAACACAGCTGTCACTCGATTATAGGTATTGTTGTATGTTGAGTGGATGTTGAATGGATGAAATAGTATAATGTAGGATGATATTGATAGGAATGGATGAATAGGACAATAATGTGTCAGATTGACAGGATGTCAGGAATGGATGAAATACGATAATGTAGGATGATATTGATAGGAATGGATGAATAGGACAATAATGTGTCAGATTGACAGGATGAAAGGAATGGATGAAATAGTATAATGTAGGATGATATTGATAGGAATGGATGAATAGGACAATAATGTGTCAGATTGACAGGATCACAGGAATGGATGAAATATGATGATATTGACAGGAATGGAATAGGACAATAATAGGTCAGATTAACAGGAATGGAAAAATATGAAAATAATTTGTCAGATTGACAGGATGACAGGAACGGATGAATGGGACAATAATGTGTCAGATTGACAGGATGAAAGGAATGGATGAAATAGGATAATGTAAGATGATATTGACATGAATAGATGAATCGGACAATAATGGGTCAGATTGACAGGAATGGAAAAAAATAGGATGATAATGGGTCAGATTAACAGGAATAGAAATATAGGACAATAATGAGCCAGATTAACTAGAATATAAAAAATAGGACAATACCATTATTGTTCCCGTTAATCTGGCTAACTAATTAACAGGAATATAAAACAATGAACATTATGGACAACAATGGGTCAAATTGACAGGAACTGATGAAATAGGATAAGAAACTTTGTTGTGCGGAAGTTAATATCTAAAGTTGTCAAAAATTGTGGCATAGATATTGCATTCTGCAAAAACAATAATTTAGGATCATCGGATAATGTGATAAGCTATAATAATAATAATAATTACACAGCAGAACTTGTTTTTAAAGAAACGGTTTTTATAAATTGAATTATGAAAAAAGAGAAAAAATTTTTTTTTTTACAAATTAGATTATACCTTCTTCGTCCTTCAAAAGTGACAGTTCTATGTCCTTTCCCCCACTTTCTCCCTCCGCCACTTCCTCCTCCTCGCACTTCTTCACCTTGCTCTTCTTCTTCATCACCTCGCACAGCATGCAGTGGTAGGTGTTGTCACCAACCGGTTTCACCATCTGGACAAAAATTCATTTTCATGTGATTAGTACTGATTCGTTATGACGTTTTTTTATTTTTTCTGGCTACGCCACATTATCAGCTTTGTTCTGCTACCACAAACCATAGAGCAGAAATTCAAACTCCGCGCATGGTTTTGTACATGGAACGGCAGGCACCTAGGAAAAAGTGCGATAAGGAACAAAAATACCGTCATCGACTAAAGACAGGAGAGAAAACCGCCGTTAAATATCATTATTTGTAGCACATGCTCGACGATTGTGTGCATTACTTCATGTGAAAAAGTTCCTGGAACAGAAAGGATAACGCCTTTCTCTGCCCCAAATTACGGTGACGCAATTACAGCGTCATCGCACAAGTACAATATAAACAATTATTAATTATGAACTACGGATAAAATGCATGTGCAGTGTGCACGCAAAAGAGTCCCAAAAAAGAGAAAAAATGTTTTCCTAACCGTCTGGAGCCAGTGAGATTACGGTATCCCCAATTGGGATATGTCGTGAGGATGAAGGTAGTGTAGAGGGGATGGTGGAGAATCAATTTCTAGAGCCGGGCCATGTCAAGATTCTTTAAATGTATGAATGTGAATGAAGGAAGGAGTGTGTGCCCAGACAGAGTGTGTTGTATGACGTTTCATCCTCTCAGGGGTAGGCCCCTGCGGAAGAAACGGTGTGATGGATAGCTAGTAGGTGGTAAGATTAGGTTACCTGGTCGAAGCTAAGACTGTCTCCGTTGACGAAGTAGATTCCCCCCTTATCGGTGGACTTGTCGGAGACAATGGTGGAATTGTTCTTGATGCGGATGAAGCTATTCTTGCCCAGATTGCCCATAGAGTCCAGATTAATGGTGGTGCTATCTATAAATACAAATTACATAAATATTAAAAACACAATAATAATAATATTTGGATGATTTGTACAGCGCCGTTTTTGTGCAACCACCTCAAGGGCGCTCTACAACCTCAGTTATCCGCTGCCTGGTATCCGAAAACTACTATAATCCGCCTTTATTATTACTATGTACGAGGGATTGATCTTTGTTATTTGCGACAGAACGGACGAAATATTTCACTAGTTGGCAACACTAGCTTGTAGCGCATGCTTCCCCCTCTACAACGGGCGGTCGTTCGGCTCGGTAGTTTATCTAGTCTGGCTGTGGCTGCTGTTAGAGATGCCGTCTCCTGCCAAATGTGAAGTGCGCTTTGTTATACGCTTTCTCAATGCGGAGAAGATCCGCCCAGATGAAATTCATCGTCGTCTGATGGCCGATGATTTGTGGCGATGTGATTAACCAGCTTAAAGTTAGGAAGTGGCGTGGTGAGTTCTCGAGTGGTAGAACCAATTTAGGACCTCGCAATTACGATTTCAGAAGCCAGCAAATCAACATTCCAAACCATTTTAACAAACAAATTGGGGTATAGGAAGGTGTGCGCTTGTTGGTTTCCGAAAATGTTACTTTCACAAGGAAAATCGTGTGGAAAGTGCTCGGAAATATTTTTGGACTGTTTTGAAAGGGAAGGAGATGTTATTTTTAACTCGATCATTACAGGTGACGAAACATGCGCTTACTATCACACTCCAAAGGTAGTCCAAAAGGCATTTAATGAAATGGCGGCACTCCAGTTCACCTTGCTTCTGAAAATTTCGTCAGGCAATCTCTGACAAGAAAGTAATGGCAAGCGTGTTTTGGGATCAAAAATGAGTTCTTCTCGTTGAATTTTTTAGGAGCATAATCAACGTTGATCGTTATTGTGAAACGTTAAAAAAACTTCAAAGAGCGAGACAAAACAAGCGAAAAGAGAGGAACAAGGAATAGATATAACCCTGATCTGGCGCCCAGTGTTTTTCATCTCTTCCTTTACCTAAAGCAACATTTGGCCGGAAAACGCTTCACGACCGACGAGGAAGTCCAGGAAGAGTTGTCAAGCTGGTTACGGACCGCAGCGGGAGATTTTTATTTATTTGTGAAAAACAGTGATTCCAATAACATATACAATTACAATTAATCATATACCTATGAGTACATTAATCTAATATATACATTTGATAAATCAGTTGCGATGTATCATTGTGTTATAAAAAAATGCTTATTCTAATCTTGAATTCGTTCATAGACATATGAATATTAGTAGACCTGCCCTAAGTGATGAAAAGCGTATTATCCCCACTCCCCATACCGGTTCCATTGGAGCCGGCTGTGCTCGCGTATGGCCTCAAGTGAAATTTGAAAACGTGACGTCATCATTCTTGTGCGAACTATGGTCGAGGCATCATCGGTTCATTTTACGAAATAACACGGCAAAATGTTGACTTGTACTATGAAAACTTGTAAAAATAGATGTGAAAAAGAGAATAAACCCAATTGTCGTATTACATTCCATGTATATGCATTATTTTACTTTATTTTAAGCATATTCACATCGTATAATATGAATCAGTTGTTACTATCACATCGAGAAACGTCTGGACGCGAAACACAAAGCTGGTTGGTTGCTGGGAAGTAAATTATGAACATTTATAAAAGTGTCTTAACTAAATACTTAAACGAAATATTCGACTCTGAAAATAGAACCGAATTTTTTTGCCGAATTTGGACTTCGCAAATTTGTTCATAACGTGGCGAGTAATTTGCGCTCCCATGTAAAAATGTCTATTCATTCAAAAGCAGATTTTACTTTTAAGAAGTAAATGGTGATATTATAATGCGAGATACCTATTTACTGTCAGATTGATTTATTGACGAATCACAGTCAGCTTCACTCCCTTCGTTCTTCAACAGTTGATTTTACCCCTCGCCATTATCTTCTCGTCTATTAATTCCTATGTCTGTGAATTCGTTGAGGTTTGACTGAAACTGTCTCTGAAGAAAGTTGGTTTAAAAATGTAGTCATCCTCCCCAGAGGCAAAGGGATGACTCAAGAAGTGCGTTGAACTGGCCGGGAATTATGTAGAAAAATAGTGTACAAAAACAATGCCATGTACAAATTGTGTGTGAGTAAAATTGTCCTAATTTTTAAAACGAAAACGGTCTTTAACTTTTGGACAACCCTCGTAGTTGAAAACACAATAAAATAATAGTTAAAGGGGGCTTATAATGGTACGTCTACATTTGCGAACTTACGCGAACCGAGCCACGAATTACGGGAAAGGAACGAAGCAACTGCAAGCGGCCTTTCGCGCCATTTGCGGTTGCTTCGTTCCTTTCCCATAAGTTGAGGTTCAGTTCGGCTCGCATATGTACACGTAGCATAATGTTCTTCAAGCTTGGTAAATGGCGTGTTTTAAAACAATTTATGTATTTTAATGAAACTTTAAAAAAAACTCACTAAAAAAAAAACTCGTTAAAAAAATTCTGTAACAAAAAAAACTCCTTAAAAAAATCTCGTTAAAAAAAATTTCAATTATACATGATATCTGTAGATATGTAGTAATATTATTCATTATTATTGATATAAAATTATTTTATTTTTAACTTACCACCATCATGAATTTCTTCATATTGTATTTCACTTTCGGATTGCTGATCTGCATCTGCATTCATTCCCTCCTAGAAGAAGATAAAATCGAGCTTCATTACTTGACAACACCTGACAGCAATATTAATGTCACACAATTAGTAACAGAAACAAGAGAACAAATTATTATAAACATTATATTAAAAAAAAAAAAAAAAAAAAAAAACATAAGAAAAAGATAGATGTAATGTGCTTGCCAAACATTTTTTGACTGAGCGTGGCAACGACCTTTTTGCATTTTGTCTGTCTGTAAATTTTTTTGTACATTCCGTTTCTGTTTCAATATGGTGGACGTTTTAATGGTTCAATAAAGATTGTTTTTCCAAATGTGAAATCGTTGTTTATTTGGACGTTCTTATTCGCATTTTTTTCAATATTATCGTACCACCTGCCCAAAGAAAGATAAAAAAGAATTGTCATTGAGATAGTGACGTTTATGTGGAAAAATTGTATAATTTCTTATTTAGAATAAAAAATGTTACTTATAATATACAGTTTATAAGTAAGTAGGTAGTTATTTAAGTACCTACTTACAAATCTTATTTTATGAAAGGAAATTAGGGTTTTAATTTATTAACCTTTTGAACGCGTTTATGTATACCTGTACGCGGTACATATTTTCAAATACCTATGCACGCAATTAAATATCAAATTATAGCATTCTGGCATGATTTATTGGACTATATAGACAGAACAGATTATTCTCCACAATATGAAAACAAATCCTCGTGTGTCAACACTCTTAGATGTTTATAAAAACAAAAACATAAAACTTCATACAAAGACGTACCGTATCTTTTGAATGTGGTCCCGCCATTCACTCGGCGTGTGTGTACTTAGGTGATAGACACAAGTGGGACACCATTAGCACTTATCATTTTTAGTTATGAAAAGTTGTGAATGACATACTAGTACTAACGCCATCCGTTGACAAAAATGTAAACTAAAGGACTAAAAGGCGCGAAGAGGCGCACTTGATTATCGATCTTTTTTATGAAATACAATTTTATTTTTGAGAAATTCTTGTAGATGTCAGCATCGTGATAGTTCTACGAATATCCAAGTGAGCAAGAAATACATTTATGACGAAAGAGCGCTGGAATATCGGGCGTCAAAGTTTCCGTATCAACTGTTGATACAGCCGCGTGTGAGTATAGACTTTTTGCCGTAACAACAGTTGATACGGCCGCGTGCAAAGAGTTAAATAAGAAAAAATTAGAAACATACTTTTTATTTTCCTCAGGGCCTATGTCACCTTTGAGGATGTTGTGTGGAGGGTCTTTTTAAGGAAAGGAGGAGAGGATGTTCTGGGAAGGAAAAAGGTATGAGCGGTGGGTCAGTGCGTCCTGAAGTAGTGGGTGGAAGAATCCATACCACCCTTGCTAAGTTACCGGCCGTAGCTTGTCACTTGTGACTTATAGCAGAGGTGTTGGTTATCCAATAAAGGGTTGCCGGGGCGCCGATACCTATGGGCGAGTGCCTCCCAAATTACCTGACATAGTTGATAATAACAAAGCGTTATTTACCTCACTATCCTCCTTCCCGTACAAAGTGCTGGGGTGATGCAGAACCCGGATGATGCTCCCATCCTCAGCCTGCTCCATGAGGAAGGTTCCCTCCTCCAGCTCGATGCTCGAACTGTCGTGCTCGTCCAGAATCTCCATGTGACTGATGACGTAATTGTCACTGCCTTTGAAAATAATCAAAAATAAAATTATTTGCTCAATTTTATATGGAGCAGATTAGCGATTTATTTATTTAGATATTTTTTCTCTGCAAGTTTTTGGAAGGTTATACTCATCAATGTAATATATCATCGAAGAAGAATATAATACTAATCAATCTAAATGAAACATGAAACAGAACAAGACAAAGAAAATAAAAAGATAACAGTAAGCACTAGGAATCGAACCCAGGATATCTTGTCTTACCGGGAGAGTGTCTTAAGGTGATGCACTACGTCGTGTAATATTTTAAATTGAGCCGCTATCAATAACAACCCTTACGTAGATGGCGATAAGGTTTAAATTCCCGCTTAACACCATCCGCCTGTTTTGATTTATGCAAGAAAAAAACATGGCCAAAAAGTACCTTTTATTTTATTTGGTGGATGTTCAGGCATAAATATTTAATTGTTTTTCAATAATTTTATAAATAACTTAATTTGCCACATTATTCAATAAAATCACAACCAAAAATGGGTTAGTAAGTAGGAGATTTTGAACTTAAAAGCAGTTTTTATAGGCCTTTACATTATTTTTTTCTGGGCTTATAAAAAGACTTATATAAAAAAATACTCGATTATTTCAAAGGCCAAGATGTATTCTACTCGCGGTATTTATTTAAAGCATCTGAAACATTTCTAGGTGACCAAATTTTCAAACCAAAAACACATGATTTTGCATTACTACGTATGGCATCGCCTTAACCACGCGACCATTGAAGCCTAGTTATTAAATGTCATATTTGTCAAACTCATATTTCAAATTCAGAATTAACAATATCATCTTGTAACTATTTTTTTAAAATGATCACAACCTTCTAATGAATTGGTTTGTAACCTAGATTTTGTTAATGATTACTGTAACCAAATACCCTATAATATTAATAATACGTCCAACTCCAGCAAAATGGAGGCAATATCAACAACTCTAGCCGCTAGAGGGAGCTAGTGTAACATGCCGACATTTCTTTCAATGGCGGTAAATTGAATTTATTTGGTGTTCAGTGGCGGTGTTTTGCACTTATATTTTATCAATATTGATTAAAAAATGTACAAAAATGTTTCAAAAAGTAGGTACCCTGGTTCAGTTTACGAACAAACAACAAAAACACTCCAAAGTCGTTTTTCAAGATGCCAAAAAACGTTGACAGGTTATAGTCGGTGAAATGATTTAGTTACATCCAAGCAACAAATAAAATCTTCTTGATTACGTTAAACATGGATTACATCATGTAAATATAATTATAATATTTTTAAGGTTAATTCAGCAAAGCTGTGTTATTTTGTGTTAAAGTTGAATTTATGTCAAAGTTGATGTTTAAAACACATTATTTTATTAGAGCGCCCCTGTCTGTACAGTGTAAAGGCGGGGGAGCTATGTCATCACTTGGTTGGGAAGCCTTGTGAGGAGGGTTAAGATAGGGGCTGTAGAAAAGAATGTATTAATGCAAGTCTTGAAGAGGCCCAGATTATATGAAAGCAGAAAAACAGAAATTCATGTGTATTGAATTATCGAATATATTAACCCTTAGAAGACTAGCAGATTTTGCATGAATTGCCCGCCTGAAACGGCTAGATTTTCGTAAATTACATTTCATACTCACTCCAGGTTTGAAATATTATTTAGCTGTACCTAAAGATTTTACAATGTTTTAATTTATTTTACGGTATTCTTTAATATTGTAAAATTAGTTTGGTTCACTTAATATTATATTTTTACTGGGTTATTTTGTGTTAAATGGAATGTAAATAAAAAATATTACCTTCAAATGACAAAATCCCGGAATGGAACACTCACAGATTGTTTATTTATTGTCAAGTCGTAAAAATTTCTTTTTTCACACAAAAAATGAACCTTTGGCAATCAAGTTATTAAATTTTACGATGAGTTTTATCTACACAGTAATTATAATAAATGTTTTCGTACAATGCAGAAAAATATTTGGCCAACACGCATACACTTGCGCAAGGCCACTTGTCGGCATTAGAAAGGGTGACCACAAGATTGTACAGCGCGACGGGCTCTTTTAATTATTAAAACTTTTCTACAGTATGATATATACGAAAACATGTAGTGGGGCACAAGGCAACTTGACAACAGTAACACCAATAACGTGTCTGAACTCGACGTTTAGGATTTAGCGACGAATTTTTGCATACGTGACACTCCCGATAAAATGATTTTCTCTTAGAATTTGAAGATGGTGGAACGTATTATTATTATTATTAACGTATTATTATTATTGTTAGTACATATTATTGGAGGGATCTTCATCTAAGCGTTCAAAATCTCCAATTTCACTATCTCCATTTTGTTCTGAAGCTTCCTCTAAGCTCTCCAAATGTTCAGGAATATAATCTTCATCATCACTCATCGAAAAATCAGAATCGCAATCTATCACAAAGTTTTCAATGACGTCTTCATTCATTTTAAGGATTAGAAATCAAATTTAAATAGTTACAACAAACACTCAAATATACAAAACAATAAAATGATCTTAAATTCACAAATAATACGTACAATATAATAATAAATACGAACGAAACACTTCATAAAAGTAAATATTAACACAGAAACACTCCGAGAGTAATAAAAAAACGGACACCCTAATATAACAATAAACAGTGTCCAGCAGAACGCGACACTCACACGGCGAAAGGACAACTAAGACTGTATGCGTGCGCTGAAGATAAGAATCAAGTGAAGAGTGATACAACGTACTTAAAAGTTCTGTTAAAAAAAAACTATACGTAAAAAGGAGAATCTGTCAAAAGAATGTGGTAGAAAATAAACAACTCAATGCAAAACATTTTTAACCTCGAAGTTTTACTGTTAAATTTACTAAATATTTAGCGATGAACATGACAAATGTTCAAAACTACACTTGTAGTGAGCCGTTCTCTAGGAGAACTTTTCTTCCACTACGATTGTAGTTGGCCGTCTCCTTGGGGTTAAATGTATTGATATATACATTAATATTATTACTATTCTACCATACCACCAAAGACAGAGTTGATGGCCACTTTAATATTTTGAGAACTTGGGACTCTTGTCAAATTTTTAAATTAAAATTTTCGACATTTCACATAAAATCCATTTAAATGTATGAGCGAAAACCAAAGCGCACAACTCATACCGCTAGGAGGCGCTAGTGAAGCATGTTTCCATCAGAATGTATGGGAAACGTCAGAAGTTGGAGGTATTGTTAATATTATAGGGTATTTGCTATGACACTATCTGGGTCTTCTTAGATCTTCAGATAGACCAGGGCTTCCCTAACTGTGAGTCGCGACGCGCCGGGGCGCCGCGGGATCATCCCAGGGGCGTCGTGAGGCAATCTTTATAGCGAGAATATCGTTCCATTAGCACTGCAGCGTTAAGGGTTTTATTACCGTTTGCGACATCATACTTGTGTGAGACAGGTTTCTCTGCAGTTGCAGTAATTAAGAATAAGTACAGATCAAAAATAAATTTAGAGGCAGAGACGAGAGTGGCGATTTCGAAACTTCAACCTCGTTTTGAGAAACTATGCTCAGAAAAGCAAGCACATCCTTCTCATTAATACCAAAGAAAAAAATTGCTTTTTTATCTTTTTTGTTTGCTTCCATTTTTGTTTTTATGTTGTGTTCTTTATTTTCTAATAAAAAATTAAGATACTATTTGGAGTTTTTCTGACAAATTGTTATTAGGTAACGTACCCATACTACGTGACCCGTTCAGGGGGGGGGGCTTCAAAAATTTGGCAACTTCCCAAGGGCGTCACAGTTGAAAAAAGTTTGGGAAGCCCTGAGATAGACACACTTATGACGGGTTGTTTCGGAGAATTTGAATAATTCATCAAATTTCAACGTTCATTTACGGGTTTTGTGAAAGTCCTATTCAAATTCTGTTTATATATCATTATAGGCTAGTTGCTTGACAGAACTGAAATAATAACAGAACTTAAAAATATCTTTCACAGAACTTGAAAATTAACATTGAAATTTGATGAATTGTTCAAATTCTCCGAAACAACCCGTCCTTAATTTTAATATTCTCCTGACGAAGGAAGGGTGCTTCCGAAACCGGTAGAGTGCAATTAAAATTAAAGTGGTCTAAAACAAATTTATATCTTTTATTGTAGACACACTTTTATTAAAAAGTAAGACTTTGTAAAAACACTGGACATTGATTTTATTCTTCATTATTATTGATATTACATTTATTAGAAGATTAGTAGCAAAAGTAGAGTTGATATTTCTTTCAAAGGTGTACGAACACAAAGGACGCGGGTTTCGGCTTTCTGATTAGTCGGCGCGTAGGCGGCCGTAAACGTTTGAGAATGCACATAGTGAAGGCAGATTCAGATTTATGTACGCGCGTAGCGGCACCGATAAGCTTTACCGGAATGAATTCTTAATTCCTACTCGCCGGTTAGCGACTTATTTTGCTGAGCAGGAAGGTAGTGTAAAAATGAACAACCTGTTAATTGCCGCCATTTTCAACAAATCGCCAGTCTAGAATAAAAGAAACATTCTACACATGTTATATTTCTTAATTTCAAGAAAGGATTCTAAAGAAATTAAAAAATCTTCGTCTGACGAGCTCGACATTTTGTTGAAACTGTCAGGCTATCGCGCAGGTGCCGCAGATTTTACCCGCGTTCTATGTGTCCACAACTCGGCGCCGACTACCGCTGACGAACTCACGCACTGAGCACCGATAATATGAAAGCCGAAACGACCTTAAACCATGACAGTAAGGGAGACAACGATTTCTATGAGATCATATGAGTCATGTAATTTCTATACCCGCTATATCAACTTTCATTGATTTGGAGAAAACCGCAAAAAACTGTCACATCTCTAGCGTACATAAGTAATTGCATTACAATTTTTTATATAATGAATTGGAATAATAAAATTTCGAAAAGCATTTATTTTTCTATATATGTCTAGCAATAATTAAGTAATATCGATAAATAAAATGGATAAAGCGGATTTTGATACTCACTTCATATTTATATTCGTGATATAGAGGCTTTTGAAAGTCAACTGAGCTGACATAGCGGGTTTAGAAACACACGCGTAGATCATTTTGACACACGAGCGTGGCGTCAGAGCGGCGGCCATATTGTATTTTGGCAAAATAACTGCTTGTGATTGGTTGAATCCGATATAGCGCGTTTTGATAGTAACTTTCTGTATGATATAGCGGATTTGGTTTCTTACTTGTAGTTTTAACATGGTTTTTAGTCATGATAAGGAGGGTTTTGAAACTCAATTTTAGGCTCCTCTTGTTGCTCGCAAAAATGTGAACAAGATGTCATACTCAGATCATTTTGTCAAAAAATCGGATAATGCGGGTATAGAAATTATAGGATTCATATGAACTGTTCGGAAAAAAAGTTGTTTCGGATAATAGCGGTTTGTTCCCAAAAATGAACAAAGGGGTTAAAAAAATAGACTTTACCTTCATCTTCTATATGATCCAATTCCCCGGTAGAATCCTCATTATAATCTAACGTTTCTAACGGATATTCTTCCGACTGTATTTGCATATCCTCCTGGCTGATTTGTTCGTCTCCTTGCGATATTTGCATGTCTTCGCTCATCTGGATATCATGCTTCATATTATCTTCGTCCGTTTGATGACTCAAGTCCGTTTGCAGGTCCTGGGACGTGTCTAGTTCGGTGCCTTGCAGCAGAGTCAAATCTTTAATATTGGCTTGCGGCGTTTCTGGTTGAAGATCGTCTGTTGCTGCGACCGCGGTTTCTTGCGGCTTTTTTACAGCCAGTACGAGTTTAGGTTTCAGTAAGATTGATTCGCTGGTGGGTTCCAGCTTCGGTTTGGTTACGAGTAATGATGGATTCGTTACCTGGAAAGATTAAAATTTCCTATTAATGACGGAGAAAAGGGGGGAATTTCAAAATTGCCA
Organism: Hesperophylax consimilis; assembly: GCF_061612785.1. Taxonomy (NCBI): domain Eukaryota; kingdom Metazoa; phylum Arthropoda; class Insecta; order Trichoptera; family Limnephilidae; genus Hesperophylax; species Hesperophylax consimilis. The sequence goes on along the minus strand of NC_142865.1, from coordinate 2,881,775 downwards.
TCTGAAAACGAAAATAAAACTGAGATTTTAAGCAAAAAATAAAAAAAAAATATTTCGGTGGTATGTTCCTGTGCCTATGTGTAACACGGGTTCAAAGTGCTCTAGAATTGAAGTGTGCTTTGATTTAAAAAAAAAAAAATGGAATTGGCCGTGGGAACGATTCAGACAAGCGCCTAAACGTAAGACCTACTGAAATAATTTTTATTTTAATTCGTTAATTAATAATTCTATATTTGAAATGTGTATTTCTTTTGTTAAATTTTTGTCAGATGTCGAAATATTTCATGTTTACTATCGGTGTTTATTAGAAAGGTAAATTTCTGATTATCTTTTGAAAGGCAATGAAGCAAATATTTTTTTTATAAATATGTACTTTCAGCTTCACAAATCCTGCAATTATAATATCCCGTGATATTTATAATGTTTAAACTTCGGTTTTAAAAACTGGAAAATTCACACTAAACTTGCGTAAAGAAATTGTGTTTAATTTATTTGTATAATTTTACATAAGTTACATTCAAGTAACCTAAATATAATTAAAAAAAAAAAAACAAAATAATATATAAGATATTTGTGGTGCACATTCCAGTGTGGTAGATACTATCAGTATCGCCCTGGTGAAAGCCTGAAGATCAGAATCCAAGCATTGCTTGAAATGGCTCTAGCGATGTTCATATTAAAACAGATCTGAATCATCTTTCCAATCTTCCACTTTCTCATCTCCTTCCCCTCCCCACACCCTCCAGTCTCACAACACATCCCAATTGGGTACTTTCACAGTTTTTTATGATTACGATTATTTTTATATTACTGTCAAAATAACACGTTCGTGAATATGGCGATGTTGACGTCACACCGGCCAACGTCAGTGACAGCCGTCTTATTAGCCAGCAGCATTTTCTATGTCATAATGACGTTGTAGCCAGTTAGAACAGTTTCGGAATGTGTGGCTTACGATCGTTTTTAAAATTGATAAATTTAAATGAAAATATTAAAATTACCCATTTTCAGTAGGACGATCGGAATCATAAAAACAAACTTTAAGGACGGGTTGTTTTGGAGAATTTAAGTTAATTTCCAAGTTCTGTGATAGATTTGTTAAAGTTCTGTTATTATTTCAGTTCTGTCAAGCAACTAGCCTATACTAATATAATAACATAACTTGAATAGGGCTATTGCAGAACCCGAAAACGAATGTTGAAATTTGATGAATTGTTCAAATTCTCCGAAACAACCCGTCCTTTATCTTCAGTACATTTTTAATGGTATTCATAGTTAGTGAAAATATCTCATTGGGGTTGCCTTAGTCCCACTGGCTCCTGGGAAGTTGGGACTAAATAAATAAATAAATAATATATAAAAACAAATTCAACTTACACTGCTTTCGTCCTTAATAAGTTTCAATACAACGGGCGGCGGTTTATTCAACGGCTTTTGCAACGCAATCTTCTTCCCTTGCCGACTCAAAATAACGACATTCGGCGGCAGAGAACGGATCTTCTTCATTGCGCTTGAAATCTTCACATCGTCAATTCCCACGATACCTCCGGCGGGCGGATTGGAGATATTATTCGGCGCCAGCACCTGCAGAGGTGACTTGATAAGATTTTTCGACGATATATTAATAAGTTTTTTGTCAGTTTCAGCTTTAATAGTGGACAATTTGGAGGGTTCGATTTTGACGGGGGTGTCAGACGTGAATGATTCGTATTCCAATTCATAGCTCGTTAATGTCTTTTTGAACTGGGTGAGAAGCTCGGTTTTGATTTCTTCCATCCTGAAATAGAAAAGTTAGAATAAGTATAACAAGAGTTGGGTTTTTATGCATGCAGAAGTGTTGCGCCCGGTAATATTGGTTAAATTAATATGGTTTTCGGTGTTTAGTTTTAGTGTACCGGATACTACAAACTTTTAAGCACATCCCCGTTGTCTCTATTAATATTATTGGGGTTTTTGTGGCTAGGGGGGCAATTAGCAATGTGCTTAAGGGAGGCAATTAGCAATATCCATTAAAAAAAACTGCTCAAATTCATTGTTCAAATATAATTGTTTTAATATTTGGACATGTAATCACTTTTGATTTGGGGCTCGGTTAAATTGAAGTCATCTTTAAATTGTACAGGTTTTTCCAATAAGAGGTGTTATTTTGAATAGCCCGCTATTTCGGGAGATGTTACTTTTGAAGCTGTCATTTTTTGACATTTGACAAGTAGAAACGACGCCATTGATAAAAATGGAACGATATACGCTTCAACAATGCATTGAAATTATTAAAATTCACTTGAGTGAATCAAATGCAAATCATCTTGAGTGATGAGGCCCATTTCCACCTCGGTGGCTTCGTCAACAAGCAAAATTGTCGCATCTGGGGCTCGGAAAACCCAAGAGTTATTGTTGAAAAGCCTCTCTATTCTCACGTGTGACTGTTTGGTGCGGTTTATGGTCCAGCGGAGTCATTGGACCTTACTTTTTCGAAAATGAGGCTGGAGCAACAGTTACGGTGAATGGATTGCGCTATCGGGATATGATTAATGATTTTTTATGGCCGGGATTGGATGGTATTGATCTGGACAACGTTTACTTTCAACAAGACGGCGCCACGTGCCACACAAGCAACGAAACCATTGATCTTTTACGATTGAATATCAAAATAACACCTCTTATTGGAAAACCCTGTATATAACAAAGTCACTATCCGCGTCTGTCTGTTTGTGCGCTTAATTTTTCTAAACTACGAAACAGATTTTTGGTTTTTACTATCATTTAAGGAATTTATTCTAGAAGGTTTATACATATATAGATAATAAATGCATATTATATGTATAGAAAGTAGAGAAAAGTCGAGTAACACCAGGTACATGTCAGGTAGATGATGAATAAATTACCTGAACTGCATTTCGTCATACTCCTGAAAAAGACGGTAGCACTTCTTGCAGATGATGTGCGAATGAATATCCTTGTCGATGGTTTTCTTGACTATCTCCGATATGGTCTCGTGCAGCAACTTGCTGGAAGACGGCAGCTTGTTCTGGATACGAAGAAATTAAAATTATATTTAATAAATGATAAACACACTTTGTAATACAATCAATTCTGCTTAATTGGTACACCGGTTTATCGCGACGTCTAATTTTTTAAAATTATATTTTGGTAGCAGTAGCGCTAGCGGTCACTTGATACTGGACTGTGGTTTGACAAATGAATGAAATAAAACAATAATAACTTTGTTCATAACCACAAATTTATTTAATTTATTACGATATACAAAGTTAAACTGATTCTTCAGATAACTTCATTTTGTACCCTTGCGAAACCGGTTGGTCGCAATAAATTAAATAAATTCCTGGTTATAAACGAAGTTATTATTGTTGAGCTGGAAGTCAAACTAATAATGATAACTTATTTTATTCAATAAATAGGCAGGTCTATTTATTCTGATATTGGTGTCACCGACTTGATCTACCATTCGCTACAGCGTCACATAATATTTTCCTGGAGCTCTTTTCATCGATCATCCGGACATATCAAAGCTATCTAAGTGTCGCTTTTTATTTATTTATAGAGCGGAGACGGTTTACATGTAGTTCCCGTAAGCACTTAGGTCATAGGCCCATTGTGCTCATCTCCCATTTTACCTCATTCCTATAACCCTTGGGACGTTCTAAGACCCAAACAGTCCCAAATGCCGTGCGCGCATTATACTCTCCTAAGACCATATTTGTCCCAGAACGACCGCACATTATTAAAATGCATATATCTCCCTTCCTCTCATCTAAAAATGAATTATTTCTTTTATGTCAGAAAGGGAACGAAATAATGCTTGTTATCGTCTTTGAAAAAATGGAAGCTTGTAGAAGGTTCGATCCGTGCAAATCAACAACGTCTCAAGGGTTAACAGTCACCCGGTCCCTTTTATAAAGTTCAGCAGGGTTGTCATTGGATATGTGGCTATATCTTCTGGCTCCACAATGTGTCTTCCCAAGTCTAGTAATATAAGATTTGTAACAAGGTGTGTGTGCATCACTTTACTTACATTGCATCTATGGTCTTGGTGTGTGGGACCTTTAAGTACCTACACATTGTCATTTTGCTATTGGTCAAATTGACAGCCCTGGAATTCTGACTTGGAGAGTTGCCAAACCTGAGGGAGCAAGGATCTGTGATTTGCATTGGAAGTAGTCGCCATTCTTTGATCACCAGCCCAGAGCAGCGGGCATTTCCTCTTGCCTGAGGTTCGACGAAAACATTCACCAATTTTTGGGAGCATCAGCTCTGCGTATGGAGCATTGACCATTGGATTGATGGAATCGGATGGCATCTGCCGATCCTGATTGGTTAAGAGGGACCCTTTTGGAGACCAGCAGCGTGAGGCTGTTTTGCATTGGACTACAATATTATTTTTTGGATAAATTATAAACTGGAGTTGCTGTGAAGAACCGGAATCTACTACTTCGCATCAAGAACGAACTGGTATCTCACCTTCGTTTACCTATGCAAGCCCTTTGCCAGACAGATTATATAGTAGGATGCTAATTAATTTCTTCTTTATTATGTCTTTTTTGTAGTAATACATTTTTAGTATTCTTAAATATTTTTTTATTTCTAGATAATAAACCCATCCTTACTTTTATTTGTTGCCACTTAATCCCACGGTAACAATCTCTCCTCTCCAATCCCCCTTGGTTCCCTGAAGGCCCCACAAGAGAAAAGAGCCTCATCTCTCCTCTCCATTCCCCTTTGGTTCCGTGAAGGCTCCACAAGGAAAGAGTTCACAGAGGTGGCCTCATCTCTCCTCTCCAATCCCCCTTGGTTCCCTGAAGGCCCCACAAGAGAAGAGAGCCTCATCTCTCCCCTCCATTCCCCTTTGGTTCCGTGAAGGCTCCACAAGGAAAGAGTTCACAGAGGTGGCCTCATCTCTCCTCTCCAATCCCCCTTGGTTCCCTGAAAGCCCCACAAGAGAAGAGAGCCTCATCTCTCCCCTCCATTCCCCTTTGGTTCCGTGAAGGCTCCACAAGGAAAGAGTTCACAGAGGTGGCCTCATCTCTCCTCTCCAATCCCCCTTGGTTCCCTGAAGGCCCCACAAGAGAAGAGAGCCTCATCTCTCCCCTCCATTCCCCTTTGGTTCCGTGAAGGCTCCACAAGGAAAGAGTTCACAGAGGTGGCCTCATCTCTCCTCTCCAATCCCCCTTGGTTCCCTGAAGGTCCCACAAGAGAAGAGAGCCTCATCTCTCCCCTCCATTCCCCTTTGGTTCCGTGAAGGCTCCACAAGGAAAGAGTTCACAGAGGTGGCCTCATCTCTCCTCTCCAATCCCCCTTGGTTCCCTGAAGGCCCCACAAGAGAAGAGAGCCTCATCTCTCCCCTCCATTCCCCTTTGGTTCCGTGAAGGCTCCACAAGGAAAGAGTTCACAGAGGTGGCCTCATCTCTTCTCTCCACTCCTCCTTGGTTCACTGAAGGTCCACGTCTCTTTTTAAAACTTGTTCTTTATGCTTACACCAGCCTTGCATTCTTTTCGTATCTCCGCCTGGTAACAATACAATTTTAACTCAGGGGCCTCATACATCAGCCCAACAATTCCCAAATTGGGCATGCCTTACTGCCCTTCCTCTCGCTGGATCCGAGCAGTTGGCACTCTTGCGAAGAAGGCCAAGTCTTCATTTTTTAATCTTATCTATAATGCTCGCTTACCAGGTCACTGAAGATCCGTACAGCATTTCTGATGGACACCCCCGCTCTGCTGTTGCAAATGAAGCAGTGAATATTGTTCTTGGCGTCACAGTCCGACATCCTGAAGAAATAGACAGAAAAGGTTAATTCTTTGAGTGGATCAAGGATTTTAAATTAAGATAGTTAAATAAAGATAGTTGCCAATAAAAATGTGCGGTGAAAAAATGAAGACAATGTTAGTAGTTCTTATTCGAAGTATGATACAGTTAAAGTGACCGAGGGGAATAGGGTCCCATTAGCTCAGTTGGTAGAGCACTGTCCCGGAAAGACAAGGGTCCTGGGTTCGAGTCCCAGATGTGACCGTTTCCTTTTCTGATTTTTCTGTTTCAGATTTTCGTTTAGAAATCACTAATATTGTCTTCAATATTTAAATTTTAAATTAATTTTGTGATTGCTAATGGAGAAGAAATTTTGTACAAGAAACTTAGGGTCAGTACATTGTCTAAACAAATCTGTAGAAATTGATAATCTGTTCACGAAAGAATATATTATTATCTTCGGTTAAACAGTTGATTTTTTTTCGCTCGCCGGTGAGTGCTCTAATATCTCTAATATGTGCTGGAATGTTTTGCGATAGGCTTACATATAACCTTTATGCTTTGAAAACTGTACCCACCCACTCAAGCGATTTTTGGAATATTTGCAAGTTTCCAAAAACTTTTTAAGTAATCACTTGTCGCAATGTGCCAAATTTATAGAACCTAAAATTATAGAAAAATGGCAAAATCTAGGCGGATTCAATGGCTTTAAGTAAGCAGTTCATGTATTTCAATATTAATATTTTGAGGAATGATATTAATTAAATAATATGGTAAATGTATATATATATACAATCAATCGCTCGAGTGGATAAATGTATATATATATAAGTAAATAATAATAATAAATAGTAAGTAAGTAAATAAATTAGGTAGATAATAATTAAAGTAAATAATAATACATGAATGAAGTAGATAATAATAAGAAGTAAATAATAATAACAATAAGTAAATAGTATGATTGCCGACGCAACGACCATTTGCAATCGGATTTTCTGTGTCTGCAAGCCGAATGCAAAAGCCAACCGAGCGTGTGGGTACGTCCACTGGATCGGCGATCCGTATGAAGGCATCGGAATAGTTGCCTCTCCAAGAATTGGCGTTGGCATTACCGATGGTCTGATGCGTGCAGTTTGTCCGGTGCGGATCAGTAGATTCACTTGTATGACTAACTATACAAAGAAATCTAAAATTCCTACACCAAACTCGAGAGCTAGTTCTCTTCATCATTGGTGTACAAATACTAAAAAACATATTTTTTCACTATTCTGTTCTAATGCCATTCACTATGCATTTTTGTAACAATATTATAATATTTTTTTTATACATTATAGTTGCGGGTGAGGTTTTAAAATTGAATAGCCTTAAATGTGTACCCTTCACCCCCCTTTGCCCCTTGTCCCCTTTCCTTCATCCGAGCCAAAGACAAGGAGCATTGTTATCGTTGCATCTTACCGCGAACATTCGTGTCATCTTGAATACCCGCAGATGTTGAATTCAGCTGTGACTGTTTTTGGAGCACACATCGTCCAGTGAAACGTTTTTTACCCGCGAGCAGTGAATGTCACTGTTTTTTTTTTTTTTTTTTTTTCATGTTCTCCGTAAAACGGTTATTCACCAATACATTATGGAGAAGATTACAAATTAGACAAAAAGTATAGCAAAACACATAAAAAGGTCAGTTTCACTACTTTGTGACATAGGTCAAAAGATAATTGTTAAACTGCCTGTAGGTTACGTTAAAAATGTCGATGGTCAATGCAGACTCGTTGAGCAGTTCAGTCGCTCTGTTGACTGGGGCGTTCTGATAGGCAGAAGTCCTCGCTTTTGGAGCATAAAAAAGGGTATGGGACCTTCCACGAGTATACTTGTCTGGGACATATAAGTTAATCTCTTTCAAAATAGGTGGATTATGTATAGTTCCAGAGATTATCTTAAAAAAATGTTTTCCTAAAAATATTTTTCGGCGGGCTTCTAATGTATTAAGATCGAGCATTCCTGCTAAGAATAAGGATGGATACAGGAAAGGGTAGTACATATATTCCCTCATATATAGGTAACGCATGAATCTCTTTTGTACTTTTTCTATTTCGAGAATATGGTTTTGCTCAGAAGGGGCCCAAATAATGGAGCTATATTCCAAGATACTGCGAACAAGTGCTTCATACGTTCTTCGGATTTGTTTTGTGTTAAGTGAGCGAATGTTAAAAAAGGGGAATTGCCCCTTAATTGTAAGCTTAAGCTGATAAGTGTAAATAAAGGAACCAGCGGCTTATGGAGGACGAGACCAGGGTAAGTCTTTGGCCTTTCCCAATCATTTCCTCTTGCAAACACTAAGGCAAATTCAATTCGTTTTTGTTTGTCTTAGTCTTTATCGCACCACCGCATCCAACCCCGCACAATTGCGAACGAAGGATTCGCGCACCACCACGTTATATATTTTAAAAGAATAAATTGTGAAAATTTTTACTTTTTTCCAAATAAAAAAACCACTGGTGCAATCCATCGTTTATGAAGCAGATACTTACCTTTAGAAAGTTTTTATCTGTGAATGCCAAAATTAATTTTCATTCAACGGCATTCTAAAAACACCCTATAACTGGCTTATATAACTAACTAACGAACCATCACGCCGTTCTCCACAGGGGTAGGCAGAGAGGATGGACCGCCAAGCAACTCGGTCTTGGCACACACCCCTTGCCTCATTCGCATTCATACATCGTTTCTTACATACTCTTGTATTATTCTGACTCAAGTATCTGATTCACTTGATCGTGCCATGTCTTCCTCGGGCGTCCCCGACTTCTGCTAACATTCAGATTTGCGTCATATATTATCCTTAGCGAGTCGATGATCATTTAATTGAAAATCATTTAATACTTTTTGTACTTATTTTTATAATTTTTTAGTTATTCTATACTTTATCCCATTTTACACTTCATACTCGTAAATTTATGTTAATGACACATGTTGTGCCGTATATATTGAAATTAATATTTTTTGAAAACAATTTTTGAATATTTTTTCCTGTAGGGTATTTATTCTGGTTTACGTAGAAATAATAAAACCAGTTTTGGTATAAATACTATTATAGTTGTATAAGTATAATAAATTAAGTATATAATATAAATACTATTATAGTTGTAAAAGTACTATTCTGGAGAAACATTATAATTTATTTATTTTATTGATACATGATTTAGAGCAGTGATTCCCAAAGTGGTCTATATCGACCCCCAGGGGTCTATGACAACCTGCAAGGGGTCTACGTCAGCGAAAAAAAAAATTGAGGGTCCATGAAATGAAAATGGGGGTCCACGATAGTGGATCTCAACATACACTAATAGTACCTATTTACTTACATTACTTATAATATTAAGACATATACACTATTTATAAAAGTACCTATGAAGTAAAAAAATTATTATATATGTTTATAAAATTGTGTAAGTTGTAGGATGTAGGCATTCGCTTTGTGGTTGCAATACATTTTGAACTTGTAAAAACCTGCACATAATGATATACCAGTATCATCTTGTTACAAGCATACGCGCAGTAAAAAATCTTGTCAATTTTTGTCTCAGAGCTTCGCAAGAACTTTGACAACAAACACTAAAGGTGAATCAATATTTCATGTTTTGAAGGATTACTCCATTGAAAAAGCAATCCCTTTATCAAATATAATGTCAGTAGCTACAGATGGAGCACCTGCCATGGTTGGACGTTATCGTGGATTTATTATTTAAAACAAAATGTGCCAGGGGTGTTAGCAATACATTGTGTCATCCATCGATAACATTTAGTTGCTAAAAATTTGAGTGTTAGATTACATGAATCTCTTCAATTAGTCATTGATGCAGTAAACCGAATCCGAAGCAACGCGTTGAATACGCGGTTATTTGCGCAGTTGTGTGAAGAAAATGACGAACACTTTCATCAATTACTCCTTCACACTGAAGTACGCTGGCTGTCGAAAGGCTTATGTTTGACAAGATTTTTTGCACTTTTTGAGACTATTTTAGAATTTCTGGATACTAAAGATAACATTTTAAAAGACAATTTAATGAAGTGGAAAACAGACATTGCCTATTTAACAGATTTGTTTACAAAATTTAATATGGTTAATTTGCAGTTACAAGGCGACAGTCTAAATTTGATTAAAACAAAGTCCATCTTATCAGCGTTTCTTGCCAGAGTTAAACTAATGAAGCAAAATATTGGACGGGGCGAATTTTCCCAGTTCCCCAATTTGTCACAGACAAACTGCCAGGAAGACGACGTTTCAACCTACGTTCAACATTTAAATGCCCTCTATTCAGATTTTGAAACTAGGTTTGAGGATGTTTTGACTATGGTAATACCACCGTGGTTAATTTACATAGAAGAAACGAATGTCATAAAACAAGAGGAACTGACTGAAATAAGTAGAAACAAAGAACTTAAGGTTTGGTTTAAGCACGGATATCAGCACTTCTGGCTGCAAAAAAACATACCCGTTACTTATCCCTTATTATGGAATTTTTTTTTTATTATTATTATTATTACATTTATTACATACAAGATATACAAATATAAAAGGAAGCTTTGACTGTCCAACTAGGAAGTTTCCCGTTTTAGGACAGTCAAATTGGCAGGTTGCGTGTACATAATTCCAGGTAGGTACATGTAAAATATAAAATAAAATTAAAATATAACATATTAAGAACATAGTAAGAAAGAAAAATAGAAAGATAATATATTTTTTTAGGAAAATACAATTTAGCAGTAATGAACAATAAAATCCAGATAGGTACATGTAAAATATAAAATAAAAATATAATATATCAATGTAAGAAAGAAAAATAAAAATTTTTTTTTTAGGTAAATACAAAATACAAAATCGAGGAAATCAACTCAGACTACGTTTTTTAATAATTTTTCGGAATCTGTCCTACCTAAGTCTAATAAACATTTAGTAATTTTAGTACCGAAGGCTGATAATTCACATAGTTTAAATTGAGAGGGGATTTTGTTGTATATTTTTGGTCCCAGGTATGAGAAAACTTTTTGATAAGCCGCAGTATTGCTAGTTGGAATAGAAAGGTCGTTTCTGCTCTTACTTCTGGTGTGATGATTATGATCGACTGTTATCGTTTTGTTTTTATTTTTGTGGACGCAGATTGTTATTTTTTTTATGTAACACTGTCGAACATCAAGCACATTAAACTCCTTGAAGAGAGCGTCGCTCGAGTATCTGAAGGGTTTCTTCATAATGACGCGTAGAATGGATTTCTGTGCCTTCAGTAGCGGGTATAATATTGTTAATCCTGTTCCACCCCATCCAATGCAACCGTAGGTTATGACGGAGTTACAGAGCCCGTAGTATATTTTTTTAATGTCTTGAGTTTTTATAATTTCCCGCAATGCTATAAATATATAAATAAGCTTGCGCACTTTATTAGCTGTGTTTTCAATTTGTTGTTTCCATTTAAGATGGTTATCCACTATTATACCTAAATATTTAATAGATTTAACACATTCAAGGGTTTCGCATTTACAAGTATGGTTATTATTTCCAAGGCTACACTTAATATTATGTATTGTGAGGTGATGAGGTGTTTTGGGTTGACCTGCAAGGGTAGCGCTAAATGTGAGATATTTTGTTTTTTGTATGTTTAGTGTAAGCAAATTACTGTCTAGCCACTGTTTTACTCTGTTTATACCTGTGTTCGCAAGGTGGTGTGTTTCTATCCAATCATCTCCTTCAAACAAAATAACTGTATCGTCAGCGAACGTGATAATTTTGCCACCAATGTGTTGGTTACAAAGTTCGTTTATGTATATAATAAAGAGAAGGGGCCCAAGTGTACTTCCTTGTGGTACCCCAAAAGTGTATTTTAGTGAAGTGCTAATAGCCTCGTTAATTCTGGTTTGTTGAAATCTATTAGATATATAACTTTCTATCCATTGAAAAGCTTTTCCCTTTATTCCTATATTTCTAAGTCTCTGTAAAAGAATTTTATGAGATATAGTGTCAAATGCCTTGGCCAGGTCCAGGAAAAGGGCAATAGTTTTCTTGCCATGGTTCATATTCCCTGCAATAGTTTCAGTGAGACATGCGATGGCATCATCCGTTCCCTTACCCGACCGAAAGCCGTATTGGTTAGGACTTAGAATGTTATGTTTCTCCACATATTCGTTTAACCTAGTTTTGAAAAGCTTTTCAATGACTTTGGATATCGCGCTTAATAGTGATATTGGCCTATAGTTTTCTACAAGAGATTTAGGTCCACTTTTGTGAATTGGGACAATTATTGATTTTTTGAAGTGATCAGGAAATATTCCTGATGCAAAACTTAAGTTGTAAATATATGATAGCGGAGCAGAAATCTGATTTTTATTTTTTTTTAGTATTTGTGTATTTAGACTATCTGGACCCTTTGCATGTGTAGTATTAAGGCCGTTGATTATTTTTAAGACCTCTTCTACAGTAGTTGGTTTAATATTAAATGAAAAAGATTGTTCCTTTGTTTCAATTGTCGATGCTAAAGAGTCTTCCGTTTTCTGGGTTTCTAATAAAATTTTTTTTGCTAGATTTGATCCAACAGATGCAAAATATTGATTAGTATGACATGCAATTGATTGATTGTCAGTTATAATCAAATTTCCGGTATTTAATTCAGTTACAGATGCATTGGTATTTCTTTTACTTTTAGTTATGTCTCTGACAACATTCCACATGTTTTTGCTGGAATTATCCTTATCAAGTAAGAATTTATAATAACGCTCTTTACATTTGCGAATAACGGTTTTGCAAATATTACGGTAACGGTAATAGTTTTGCTGTTTAGTATCGTTCAATGGGTCTCGTTTAGCTATTTTATGAAGGTGATTTCTTTTGTGTATAGATTTAACAATGCCGTTGGTAATCCATGGTGTGAGATGTATTTTACTATATGGAATGCGTTTAGTTATTGTGTGTTTTGTTATGAATGTATTAATTTCATTAATAAAATAGTTTAGAGCATTGTTAACTTCAGTCTCTTTATAAACATATTCCCAATTTTTATTATTAAGATCATTTAATAAAGCCTCATAATCGATAATCTGTTTGTGATTAATTTTATGTTTTTTGGGTGTTGAGTTTGGGATACTGATTGCAGTGGTGTAATGATCAGTGATTGTATTATGTATTACAAATGCATTTGAATTTGTTATATTTCTGGTATATATATGATCCAAACATGAGCTAGAGCTACCTTGTACCCTAGTTGGAGAATTAATATTGGAAATAAAGTTACTTTCAGCCATAGCACATAAGTAGTCGTCGGACTGCCTATGCAATACTTCTCCTATAGTATTTATATTCATGTCCCCGATCAGTACATATTGTGCATAATCCTTAGTTTTTTTTAACTCACCAATAAGATTTTCCAGGAAATCTTGGATGTCATTGAACGATGGTGATCGGTAGATAGCTAGGATACCTAAATTTTCATTAATGTTGATTTTTAAACAATTACACTGATTTATGTTTATTTCTTGTACTAAGGAATTTAATGTGTTGTCGATATATACTACTACTCCGCTATTTTGGTTAATATGCGATGTTGTATGGTATTCGTTATAGCCTGAAATTTGTTTGGCTATGTATGAATCATTTAACCTGCATTCAGTGAGAATTAGTACATGGAACTTTACCACAGCTTTTATTTTTTCCAAAAATATAAGAAAATCATCCAAGTTTCCCATCGTTCTAATATTTTGATGAACAATATTAATCCTATTAGATTCCCAATTAAATTGCATAATTTTGTTAATGTTTTCAAAAATTATTTCAGTATTTGGCACTAAGATACTATCGATTTCATGTTGAAGATCGTTTATTACCATTAGAATTCAAAAATTAATTGTTGTTTTCTGGGTAAAGTTATAAAACAGTATTTTATTATCATATAAATACTTGTAGTACGAAATATGTAGCGACAAAACTGTAAACAAAATGATGTAATTAGGAAAATTAAAATATATATGAGTAAGAAATAATATCTGAAATAAAATCCAGGAAATAAATAACGTATGTAGTTGGTGTGTGGCATTTTCTCTTTCAAAAGACAGTAAAAAGTAGTATAAGTATGAAAAATACGTAATATCTGGGTTATATAAAATATGTTGATTAGAGTTCTCTTTTGCCGAATTATTAGTAATATTACTAATAAATCAAATAATAATCTTATAATAAGTGTAGTTACCATTCTAGAGAGAATAAAGATTAAAATTAAAGTTAAAATTAAAATTAGGATTAAAATTGTTCCAGTACAAATTGGAGTTATGCAAAAACCTAGGTGTTCATATAATATAGTGCTGTTATGTAATAGAGTATGAAATGGCGATATAAAGCGGTAGTCAGTAGTTTTATCACGATAATCAGAATAAAGAGCAGGTAGTCAGAGCTTCGGTATAGCTTGTTCTGAGTCTATTAATATTGGTCGAGAAGAGTCATCTTTTTTCATGTAGATTAGACCTGCTTTCGTCCAGACGTACCTATATTTACATTCCGTCGCACGTTGGCGAGCTAGATACCAAAGCCGTTTGCCTTTAGACGTGAGGAGTTCTGAGACGTATATGGGTGTAATTGGGCCAGACAATCCGATTGTTCCCGTGTTTAGTTTGTCCCCAATATTTTCGCAAGACCTATTATATTTTTTTATAGCATTAAGGAGTTCCTCTTTTAACGGTATTGAATTAAAGTTAATTACCACTGACCTAGGTTTAACTGCTGGAGGAATATTTTTGTTTCTTTGTGATACTCTATATATATTATAAATATCATTTGTATTTAGTTGGCAGTCTACTATTTTACTGGTGTTGAATATAATGTCTTTTAAGGTTTGTGATGTTTCCTCTTTGAATTCTGGAAGCCCTCGAAGTTCAAACAAGTATTGTTGATTCGTCTGTTCCTGTTTTCTTGGTCAATCTCGATCGCTATTATTCTTTTTTCTAGGTCTTCATTTCGTTCTGTCAAGAGACAAATTTTTATTTCATTTTCTTTATTTTTTTCGCTTTTTTTTTCTAAGACCTCAAGTCTTGAATTTAAGGCTGAGTTTACTTGTTCATGTAGTTTTTCCAAATTATTTATTCGATATTTTAAATCTTCTTGCTGTTGAGATATGTTTTGAATGGTTTTTAATATTTCATTATTTTGGAGCAGGATTGCATCGTATTTTTTTCCAACAGATTCATTAACTGAGTCTTTGAAATTTGCGAATTCAGTTAAAAATAGATCGATTGTCAGATTACTAGTGCCATCTGTGGTTGTTGGTGGTAAGTTCACACTGGCGTATGATGAGGCGGCAATTGTAGATTTTGGTGTTGATGAAGGTTGTTTATTAGGTTTCTCGATAGATGTCAGTTCTAGATTTTTTTCAGACGTATTTTTTTTGGAGTTTTTTTGTGTTTTTGTGCAAAGTTTGCAGCGCCACTGTAAAATCTTAGTTCCTCGCCGTGGGGTCTCTGCGATATCAGCACAAATGAAGTGGTAATTATCGTCGCAGATACAACATGAGATGAAGTCTGACGGGGTGTCAATGTTTTTTTTACAGATGGAGCATAGTGTAATCATTTTAAAGGTAAGATTTGAGATTTTCACGGCCAAAAGTATTTTTGTTATTTGTTTTTGGGGTGTTATGCCGTGTTGCGCTAACTCCTTCTTTAGCCAACGTTTCGGACAGCATTGCAGTGTCCATCATCAGGGCAGATGTGTAATTTGAGGTTGTGTAAAAATGTGAGCTTATGTATGAGGTTGTGATACCGTGTTGCCAGCTCCAACCCTCTGAGCTAACATTAACGAATTATTTTTTTTATTTTTTATTTATTTAAAGTGGTTTTCTTCGTTTAGCTCTGGTGTAGCCGTCAATTACCGGATACCAAGAACTATTGAGCTTAGCTCCATCGTCTCTATTAATGTTTACGGGATTTTTATGTATTTCAATGGCCTCCGTAATCAGCCGTGCTCTATAAGTTTTGGGTCTCCCCAGGATTTCAGGAACAAATCCAAAGTAATGCCCGGTGTCAATCAAATGCTCGGCAATTGCCGATTTGTCAGGGTGGCCGAGTTTACAGGCTCTGAAGTGTTCTGAAATCCTTTTGGAGATAGTCCGCTCTGTCTGGCCTACATAGACCTTGTCACATCCGGAACAGCTGAGTTTATATACTCCATCTGTTTCCAGAGGAAACTTAGTCTTTGCAGACCTCAGTAAGTCCTGTATCTTTGTTGTTGTTCCGAAGACAGTCTTGATATTTTCTTTTCTCAATAGCCTGGCAATTCTGTCCGTCACATTGTGCACATAAGGCAGGAAGGCACAGCCTTTCGACTCTTGTTCAATTCTGTCTTCGTTTGGTGCAGATTTGGCTCTTATGATTTGCCTTGTCTGACTTGCTGGGTAGCCGTTACGCTCCAGTGCATCGGTCAGCTTCGTAAGTTCCGCTCCGATTTTATGTTCTTCACATATTCTGGTCGCTCGGGTCACCAATGTATGGATAAGTCCTCTCTTCTGCGCTGGGTGGTGGTGCGAATCAGCGTGTAAGTACCGATTCGTATGGGTTGGTTTCCTATATACAGTATGCCCTAGGCTACCATCGCTTTTTCGCATCACCTCCACATCTAGAAAAGGCAGGATTTTATCTTCGTTTTCCAGTTCCATTGTGAATTTAATTTTGCTGTGGAGAGAATTAAGATGGTCCAGGAATTCGTTTAGTTTCTCTGTTCCATGAGGCCAAATGGCGAAGACATCGTCGACGTAGCGCCACCATACTTTAGGGACAGCCGAAGCTGTGTCGAGTGCCACTTCTTCAAACTTCTCCATAAAAAAGTTGGCTAGTACTGGCGATAACGGACTGCCCATCGCAACTCCCTCCAATTGCTCAAATAGTTCACCCTGAAACGCAAAGTATCCCGTTTTGAGGCAGTGTTCAAAAAGTTTGCAAATGTCTTCCTCATATATCTCCCTGAGCATTGTCATAGAGTCTTCTAGAGGCACATTTGTGAAAAGTGACACGACGTCAAAGCTGACCAGAATATCTCCTTCCTCAGTCTTAACTTTCTTAAGCTTACTGATCAGATCTGTTGAATCCTTAATCCACGATTCGGTTTTTCCAGTTTGCATCTGCAGTAATCTCGAGAGGTATTGGGAAAGTTTGTATGTAGGAGCACCAATAGCGCTGACAATCGGTCTCATTGGGATTTCCTTTTTATGTATTTTTGGGAGACCGTACAGGGCAGGAGTTCTAGAGGCTTTTACAAAAAGCTTAGACCAATCCTCTTTCCTGATGCTAGAAGCTTTCACTAGTTCCCTTGTCTTTATGTCAATCTTGTTGGTGGGGTTGTTTTTAATCTTCTTATAGGTGCCTGAATCGCACAAGAGGTCTTCCATCTTCTTTGTGTAGTCTGCCGTATTAATCACAACAGTGGCATTTCCTTTATCGGCTGGCAGAACCAAGATTTCCTCATTGGCGCGTAATTCTTTTAGGGCCGCAAACTCTCCTTTCGTGATATTGGGGCGGGGTATTTCAGCCCTTTTCAAAATATGGCAAGTCTCTTGCCGGATGTCCTCTGCTTGCACCTCTGACATTTTGTGTACTTTCATCATTGTATTTCATCATTGTTTCTCCCAATATCACGAAAGGAGAGTTTGCGGCCCTAAAAGAATTACGCGCCAATGAGGAAATCTTGGTTCTGCCAGCCGATAAAGGAAATGCCACTGTTGTGATTAATACGGCAGACTACACAAAGAAGATGGAAGACCTCTTGTGCGATTCAGGCACCTATAAGAAGATTAAAAACAACCCCACCAACAAGATTGACATAAAGACAAGGGAACTAGTGAAAGCTTCTAGCATCAGGAAAGAGGATTGGTCTAAGCTTTTTGTAAAAGCCTCTAGAACTCCTGCCCTGTACGGTCTCCCAAAAATACATAAAAAGGAAATCCCAATGAGACCGATTGTCAGCGCTATTGGTGCTCCTACATACAAACTTTCCCAATACCTCTCGAGATTACTGCAGATGCAAACTGGAAAAACCGAATCGTGGATTAAGGATTCAACAGATCTGATCAGTAAGCTTAAGAAAGTTAAGACTGAGGAAGGAGATATTCTGGTCAGCTTTGACGTCGTGTCACTTTTCACAAATGTGCCTCTAGAAGACTCTATGACAATGCTCAGGGAGATATATGAGGAAGACATTTGCAAACTTTTTGAACACTGCCTCAAAACGGGATACTTTGCGTTTCAGGGTGAACTATTTGAGCAATTGGAGGGAGTTGCGATGGGCAGTCCGTTATCGCCAGTACTAGCCAACTTTTTTATGGAGAAGTTTGAAGAAGTGGCACTCGACACAGCTTCGGCTGTCCCTAAAGTATGGTGGCGCTACGTCGACGATGTCTTCGCCATTTGGCCTCATGGAACAGAGAAACTAAACGAATTCCTGGACCATCTTAATTCTCTCCACAGCAAAATTAAATTCACAATGGAACTGGAAAACGAAGATAAAATCCTGCCTTTTCTAGATGTGGAGGTGATGCGAAAAAGCGATGGTAGCCTAGGGCATACTGTATATAGGAAACCAACCCATACGAATCGGTACTTACACGCTGATTCGCACCACCACCCAGCGCAGAAGAGAGGACTTATCCATACATTGGTGACCCGAGCGACCAGAATATGTGAAGAACATAAAATCGGAGCGGAACTTACGAAGCTGACCGATGCACTGGAGCGTAACGGCTACCCAGCAAGTCAGACAAGGCAAATCATAAGAGCCAAATCTGCACCAAACGAAGACAGAATTGAACAAGAGTCGAAAGGCTGTGCCTTCCTGCCTTATGTGCACAATGTGACGGACAGAATTGCCAGGCTATTGAGAAAAGAAAATATCAAGACTGTCTTCGGAACAACAACAAAGATACAGGACTTACTGAGGTCTGCAAAGACTAAGTTTCCTCTGGAAACAGATGGAGTATATAAACTCAGCTGTTCCGGATGTGACAAGGTCTATGTAGGCCAGACAGAGCGGACTATCTCCAAAAGGATTTCAGAACACTTCAGAGCCTGTAAACTCGGCCACCCTGACAAATCGGCAATTGCCGAGCATTTGATTGACACCGGGCATTACTTTGGATTTGTTCCTGAAATCCTGGGGAGACCCAAAACTTATAGAGCACGGCTGATTACGGAGGCCATTGAAATACATAAAAATCCCGTAAACATTAATAGAGACGATGGAGCTAAGCTCAATAGTTCTTGGTATCCGGTAATTGACGGCTACACCAGAGCTAAACGAAGAAAACCACTTTAAATAAATAAAAAATAAAAAAAATAATTCGTTAATGTTAGCTCAGAGGGTTGGAGCTGGCAACACGGTATCACAACCTCATACATAAGCTCACATTTTTACACAACCTCAAATTACACATCTGCCCTGATGATGGACACTGCAATGCTGTCCGAAACGTTGGCTAAAGAAGGAGTTAGCGCAACACGGCATAACACCCCAAAAACAAATAACAAAAATTTTAAAGGTAGTTTTTCAAAGTTTCACACAAAAAGAAAAAAACGACACAATGCTTGTTTCTTGTATGAGAGATGGCAGAGCCTTTGTGACGTTAAAAACGCCTTTGGGATAGGTTATTTGTGTTTATATAATGATCGAGTCACTTTTGCACTGAATTGTATTTTGTGGTACAAACACCAGAATAATGACGAGTATTCCGCCTTAGCGAGATAATTTGTGGGATAAAAAATTCACTGTCCCAACGCGCACTATCCTGATTAGACGAGTTAACCACTTTTTTAGTTTGATTTTCTAGTATTATGATTGTTAAAGCTAGGTAAATTGAAGCAGCTGTCAAAATACGTCAACACTGGTAGACAATATGGCGGAAGAGATATAGCGAGGAATATATAAGAGGAATATAGCGAGGAAATTTTTAATTTCCTTTCCATCGTCATACCTAGTGGAAAGGGGGTTCAGCGCTGTTACCAATCTCCTAACGAAAAAAAGAAACGGACTGGACATCATTAGCCGAGGAGACTTAAGATTAAACCTTACAAAATTGACGCCAAATCTTGATAATTTATTATTAAAGCATCAGGTTCATCCTTCCCACTAAAAACATTTACTTATTGCTTAGTTTATTTTATGTTACGTTTATTTTATATAACAGATACCTACTTTATTTTGAGTAGTTTTAATTTAAATTCAATTGATAAATGTATAAAACTGAACATGTGTTTTTACTTTAAGTTTTTAACACTAAACTTCACTACAGTTAGAAATTTACAAAAAATCAATATCAGGTAAGTAGGGGGTCTACCAAAAACAGAAAAACATAGCAAGGGGTCTACGACACAAAAAAGTTTGGGAACCTCTGATTTAGAGAGTACAAGTGTTTTTTTGTGATATTTCACCCTCCATGCTAGGGATGACCATGTGTTATGGCGGGTGAATTTTACAGTTTGCAGACATAGAATCAATGTCCGAAATCAACACATTATGCATAAATTATTTAAATAACCGGAACAAAGAATCTAATAACCTATTGTTTGCATGTTTTTCAATTTTCTTAAACGTAAAATGTTTTTTGGAATAATATTCCGACACAACTGTGGCAACAAATTGATTTTTATTTCTGTATTTTATCATCATCATCAATGCTACAACCCTCAGAGAGTTCTGTCCACCTCTAGGAAATAACTCCACTCTTTTCTAACTCCTGCTGTCTTCGATCGAAAATTTGAACCGAAATATTGTGACGTCATATGATTGCCTAATTTTATCCACCAATGAAAAACTCTGAAAGTCTATGGAATAAACTTTCAGAGTTTTCATTGGTGTATAGTATAATAAGTAGGCTCCGAATGAGAATTTTACTGTACATATATTGGCGTATCTATGGTTTTTTTAGGACCAATTTTTTTCATACAAAAAGCCCGAAGTTATCGATCTGTAGAAGTTGATTTATGCAGTACCCTAATGCTAAGTATGCAGTGTTGACCTTCACACATTCCAGCCTACTAAGTTTGGGTTTCTGAATAATTTCTCTTGAGGCTTATGTCATCTATGGAGATGCTTGAGATCTTGAAGAAACCCATGTTGTAGGAGGGAGAAAACACAGTGGTCAGCAAATCGTTCCACAGTTGAGCTATTAAACTCCAAAACATGTCGTAGAAATGACCCACTCTCTCCTTGTTTTCCGACTATGCATCAGTGTCGAAGGAATCAATAAGTCCTCGGAGCATCTTCCATTAAAATACTGGTAGAACAAGGATAGTATTCCCCCCTAACGCCTGCGCTCTAAATATTGCAATCCGTTTGTTGAGATGGTGAAAACTATCAAACGGACTACTAGTTTCTGCACAGAAACAAGGGTTTTTTCATGTATTTTGGGAATCAAGACTAGAGGTGGCTGCCAAATTCAAGTGGGGCGGACTTGCAATTTGTACAAGATCAGCAGTTGTGTACTATCTGCAGTATCTACAGACCCTGTACAGTACGCCCAGCTTCTGAGAGACTAACTTGAGCCTGGCTTAGATGGAGCCCCCGTGCCTGAGCTGGTCACTTGGAGTTACACCAAGCATATCAATGGAAGGCGTAATCAGACATGTTCGGGTATCTAACATCCTTGATACTTCGTCGCTATAGTTCGTTTTTGTCCAACAGACCATTTTTGGCGAAATTGAGTTACTTGTGCAGTTGTTCTCCGAAAGCATCCAGTAAACCAAAATTAAACAACATTCCGAGCGTGTTTATCGAACACTTTGTCCTACATCCAAATTAAAAACGTGTTTTTTGCGTAATTTTAAACATTTGGAATTTTACTTGAAAATATCACTTTAAATCATTTTAGTAAGCTTAGAATTGTGAATTTCATTGTATATGCGTTTTTCGTGTAAAAAAAAAAACTTTGAAGCACTATTTCTCTCGATTTACATTTTGGTCTGTTGGATAAAAACTAACTAGAGCGACAACTTGTCCTGCCCAGTGAAATCTATTGACAGCTCTTACAAATAATTGAAATAGGTTGTACCTCATTTGCCAGACACTATTTTGGATCAATGGTTAGAATTTTGCCCCCAAAAATATCCGGTACCTACCCATTTTGTATTTAGTGACATTAAATTCAAATGCTTCATTGTCCGTTTTGGTACGCCGTAATTTTGCCTTATTTTTAAACCAAATTGAATTAGGCTAATTTTAAATTCAATACAAGGTCTAGAAATTGAACATTGGCCTATTATTAGTCCCTACTCGACTTTTAGATGGTAAAAAACTCAATAAAATTGTTCAAGACTTGATAACAATGACGTCATATTTTATAAACAGTGACTATTTTAAATACTAAACGAGATTTCATACAAATGTGCAAAAATTACCGTAAAGTAAAATACGCCAAAAAGGCATTTATGTACAAATACAAAAATAGATTAATTATTTATAATACGACATGGAAATAGGCGTCAGCGATACAGACAATGACACGCTGTCAAATCCCAAAGCTAAGAAATAAATCAACGAATGGAATTATCACATTTTGATTAGCGTTAATTATTTTGAATTCGTGCCCCTATTACCAACACAGCCGAAAATAAGCTGTCAAAAACCTAGCCATATTAAAAATGAAAGCAGGGCTAGCCGGGAACACGTAACTAGCAAGTATAACTTTTATCGAAAAATGTCAGCCATCTTTCCGTGGAGTATGATAGCATAACGATTTTACATTATTAAACGCGTTATTTGCGGCATTTCGGGGCTGTGGAAATGGTTACCTGGTTAATTTTTTACATCGGCCAAATGAAATGCATTTCTTTCGGCAGGTTGTAGGATGTTTTTTCCCAAAAATGTTGTCAGCAATGATTCACACACAAGACGCCACCATTACGTTACAAATTTCTCAAACGACTCGCGACCAACGAAGTTCCTCCAAACATTTCGTCAAAGTAGAGACTATTTATTTGTAAAATTGTAAATAAATGTATTTTATGCTTACAATTTTTTTTAAATGCTAAATAATTGCGTTTGCCTATTTTTTATATTTTATTTTCCTAGATTTTTGTATAATTGTGACCGTTTTTTATTTATTTAGAATTCAGCTTGACTTAGTGTGATAGACGCGCGTAATTCAAAGTAATGATATTTTAAAGCTGAATACTTGCATATTTTATAGTGATTAATTTCGGGATATTATGCCGTGTTGCGCTTCCTCCTTTTTTACCCAACGTTTCGGACAGCATTACAGTGTCCATCATCAGATAGTGGTGAAGTGTGTGTTTATTTATTATTATTACATATGTAGAAGTGACACCGTGTAGCAGACGTTAATCCTCGTAGGGATGGTATTTCAGTATAATAAATTGATGTGGTTTTCGGAGTTTAGTTTTGGTGTAGCCGTCAAGTATCGGATACCAAGAACTATTAAGCTTAGAACCGTCATCCATTTTATTATTAATGAGGTTTTTGTGGATTGCAATTACTTTCGTAATTAGGCATGCTCTATGCGTTTTCGGTCTTCCTGGGACTTCAAGAACAAATGATCACTTAAAAAATTACTTCAGATTTTGTAATTTGGACTAATGTAAAAGTCTTTTTATAAATATCCAAATAAAATTGAAAACAAAAATGTGGGTCCTCTAACTCTCATCATTAGTGGGAAAGTGTTGGTGGTGCCTCGAGCGGGAGCTTAGTTAGCAGAGGACTGAACCTGCGATGCTCGGGTGGGAACCCGTAGCTTTGGACCACTCAACTACTAACTAACTGATCAATTAAATAAATGTATGAACTAGATTATCGAGTTCGATTCTCTAGTTTAGAGTCCGATTATGTACTCTTTTTTACTTTTGGAACAAAATGAGTAAAACAAATTGTAATATTTAATCATTTAAGACAATATAAGCGATTCTCAAAAGAAAATTTGAAACAGACAAAGGTTCGGTCGCATCTAGGAATTGAACCCAGGACAATGGGACAACCTGGGTCGTAATATTGTCTTCAATATGCATATTCTTTTCCAAAGAACTAACTTATCCTTTGGGAGAAGGTTGATATAACATCTGCTGTGGTGACAAGGTTTATTTTAGCGATATCCCCCAGAACTTGACAAATTTCTCAAATCTCTTTTTACTTGCCTTCGCTTGACCCAAACTTCAGTGTCTCTTGTTTGTTGCCATTCTACCTACTCATTGTTTTATCATCAAAACATACTAATTTCAGTTGTGGCTCTGTTCATAAATAAACCACTCACTAGATCGATAACTTCGGGCTTTTTGTATGAAACAAATTGGTACTAAACAACCATTGATATGCCAATTTATAGACAAGAAAATTCTAATTCGGAGCCTACTTATTATACCTACTTTACACCAATTAAAAACTCTGAAAGTTTATTCCATAGACTTTCAGAGTTTTTCATTGGTGGATATAGTTAGGCAATCATGTGACGTGTAAGAGTGTCATGTTTTTGATTTTTATACAAATCTACAATTTTGTTACGAGACTGAAAAAATTTTACACACTTGACCTTCAAAAGAAGAGGAAAGTCACTTTCCACATAAGAACATCGGGGACTTTAGATAGTTATAAATAAAATAGGCTCTAAGAAGAACCCAAATATAAATGTGTAAAAATATGGCATCTCTAACTCTAGTTACACCACTCCAAAGATATGACGTTTATATTTCAACATCTTAAAAGCAATTTTTCTGAGATATTAAATTAAATTACGTTTTTATCTTGAAATCATGGTTTATGGAGATACAATGTCTTGGCGCAATCATCGATTTAAGATTTTCATAAATTTACCTCTCAGCAAACTTTGAAGGAAGAGAGGAACTTTGATTGTCAATGTATACATTTTTATTTATTATATAAGGCCATCTTACCATTCATAAATCTGAAATTTTTCGATATTTTATAATAAGCCATTTAAAACTTCCGGTAATTGTTTGGTTTCGGTTGCCTCCTTATTGTACCTTTTAAAATGTCTGCTCAGAAAATTCTCATTTCTGAGCACAAACTGCTTCCTGTTTTATATTATGTTCTTGTTTTGTCCTGTCCTACTGTTATTGTTATTCTAAGTTTTGTCATCACTTTGTATAAACCAGAGGTTCCCAAAGTGGTCTATATGGACCCCCAGGGGTCGATATCGGCATGCTGGGGGTCTATGTCAGCGAGAAAAAAATTTGGGGGTCCACGAGATTCAAATGGGGGTACATACCCATTAACTCAAGTCAACATTTAGGAGTTCCGTAAATGACACAATAGACCTAACACAAATATAATTAGACTGAGAAATTATTTATTTGATATTTTTATTTTTATATTTCGTAAAGTTGTTAATTGAGGTATATAAATAGAGTCTACGTTCCTTTTCTCGTCAGAATTAATATATTCAAGCAAAACATTGCACATTGGAAGCCGCGAATTTTCCTAATTCCCCAACTTGTTTTTGAAAAACGTCCAGGGTAATAATGACGTTCAATATTTAAATGCACTTCACACAGACTTTAAAACTAAGTTTGAGGACATTTTGACTATGGAAATGCAACGTTGAAGAATCGGATATCACGTGACAAGAATAACTGACCGGAATAAGCACTGACAGAGAACTTAAGGGGCAGTTCTGTAGGGCTAGCTACAGAAAGAAATTCCCGTTGCTTATCCTGCTTCATTTTCATTTGGTGTAATACCCCACAAGGGTGCTTCTGTCTGCACAATGGGAAGGGAAGGGAATATTTTTACTAAAAAAATAAATGATTATCACATGGGACGTTAATAGTTTTAGGAAAATTAAATATTCGGCAGGCAGGGGGTCTGCGGAAAAAAAAAATTTGGCAAGTGATCTACAGGGCAAAAAAGTTTGGGAACCTCTGGTATAAACAGTATATTAATATTAGATCTGTATTGGGTAAGGCACACTGTAGGAATAATTTTAAGAACATGACCACTAATACTAAATTACCGTTTTTAAGTTTATTATAGTAAAGCGCACTTGAACTGAAATGACAGTAAACAGCGCTATATAAATGCTATGTTATTATTATACTTCCACTGGGACACGCACTACGCAGGTGTCTGATATTCATGTTTTGTACTCAGGTCGCAAACAACTTATCGCGCACAGTCCGTATATGTTGCTACCGAAATCACGCGACCAGCATGGCCACCAATCGTTGTTGAATCTTCGAAACGACAAAACTAGAATAGTTTCATAACCTCACTCACCACCAAGCAGTTGCTTTAGCTGTCATTTTTATATCCTGTCTTTCTTTGTTGACTGTTTTGTTCCTAGCCTAGTACTGATCTAAATTACACGCATTGTTACAAAATATCTGACACAAGCGAAGCGAGTCTGAACAATCTCGCCTGCTTGGTCGCAGGATACATAGGCCCTGAAGAAAATAATTTCCCTCAGGGCCTATGTCATCTTTGGGGATGCTGTGTGGAGGGTCTTTTTGTGGAGAGGAAGGAGTGAACATGGGTCTTGAAGAGTCCCATGTTGTAGGAGGGAGGAAACACAGAGGCCGGCAGTTCGTTCCACAGCCGAGCTGTTGAACTTAAGAACGAATCGTAGAAGCGACCCGTTCTCATGTGACAAATGTCAACCGTGTACAAATGTTGGGCGCGCGTTTGGCGTGTATCCCGACTACGCACCGGTGCCGAAGGGATCAATGACGCTAGTTCCTCAGAGCATCTTCCATTGTAATACCGATAGAACAAGGACAGCATACCTTCAATACAACACCAAGTTGTATATAGTTACACCAAGCATATCAATGGAAGGCATACAACAGGCCTTCCATTGATATGCTTGGTGTAACTATAAGTGACCAGCTCAGGTACGGGGGCTCCATCGAAGCCAGAGTAAAGTTGGCCTCTCAGAAGCTGGGCGTACTGTACAGGGCCCGCAGATACTTTAATAGTACACAACTGCTCACCCTGTACAAATCGCAAGTGCGCCCTACTGTCGAATTTGGCAGCCATCTCTGGTCTGGAGCCCCAAAATACCTGAAAAAAACCCTTGACTCTGTGCAGAAACGGGCGGTCCGTTTGATAGATTCCCCAATCTTAACAAACGGACTGCAATCTTTAGAGCACAGGCGTCAGGTAGGTATGCTGTCCTTGTTCTATCGGTATTACAATGGAAGATGCTCTGAGGAACTAGCGTCATTGATCCCTTCGGCACCGGTGCGTAGTCGGGATACACGCCAAACGCGCGCCCAACATTTGTACACAGTTGACACTTGTCACATGAGAACGGGTCGCTTCTACGATTCGTTCTTAAGTTCAACAGCTCGGCTGTGGAACGAACTGCCGGCCTCTGTGTTTCCTCCCTCCTACAACATGGGACTCTTCAAGACCCATGTTCACTCCTTCCTCTCCACAAAAAGACCCTCCACACAGCATCCCCAAAGATGACATAGGCCCTGAGGGAAATTATTTTCTTCAGGGCCTCCTGTGTGGAGTAAATATAAAAAATAAAAAAAAATAAAAATACCTACCTGACGCCTGTGCTCTAAAGATTGCAGTCCGTTTGTTAAGATTGGGGAATCTATCAAACGAACCGCCCTGGTACCACTTTTGTAAACTCGTCGACGACGCTTGCCTGCGTATGAACCTCCGCGCAGATGTATGGCGGTAGACGCCTAGGTATTTGAATCATCGAGTATTGGATACTTGCGTATAACCGTTGAAAAAAAGTCTTATGCCAAATGAAGCAAAGAGGGTAATATGCCATTTTTGGGGATATTGTTTGGTGGATTTAGAGGAGCGTAAAGAGTGAACCTGGGTCTTGAAGGGACCCATGTTGTAGGAGGGAGGAAACACAGAGGCAGGCAAATCATTCCACAGCCAAACTGTTGAACACAAGGACGCGTCGTAAAATCGACCTGAAGAGATCAGTGACTCAAGTTCCTCTCGAGCATCTTCCATTGAAAAACTGGTAGAAAAAGAACACAATATAAAGATATAAAATAAGACACAAGTGCAATATAAAATGTTTATATTTTTTGTAACAAACTTTAACAACCATAAGATAACAAATAAAATTTCGAAAATAACAACATATATGAAAAAAACATGTAATTTAATTTACATTATTTATTACGTAATTTCTGACTTAGATAAAAGTAAGGATGAATTTAATCGATAATATATTCACAAGAATCTTAGTAAATTAATTGAATATGTAAAGATATACACGGTGTCCGGAAACTCGTAGTACAAGCGGGAAACTGGAGAATCTACACCACATGGGGAACCCAAAAAAACATAAAGTTTTTTGATTTGAGCATTTTCAAAAAAAAAAAAAAAAAAACCAAAAAAAAATATTTTTCGGCTATTTTAGGGTTAAAGTTTTTTCTGGTGTTTAGGGTTGAATAACAGATGTTTTAACCCTGCAGAGCAGAAATATTTTATGATTACACCGGGTTAAATGAAGGGTGATTTCAAAATAATGCTTCAAATCCGAGTTTCTTCATTTGTTTTACTTTCAAATAGTTTTAATTAGTTGGGTACTTTGATCTTCAGTAATAATTTATAAGAATTTGATTAAAAAAAAAAAAAAAAAAATCAACTTCAAACTCGATTTACTCGATAACGAAAGCTCAATTAAAAAAAAAATATACTACAAAATCGACTCCAAATGTGATGTAGATTCACCAGTTTCCCGCTTGTACTACGAGTTTCCGGACACCCTGTATATATATCGTATAAATGATACAAAAAAAAAACAACATAACTAAGAAGATCTTTTGCTTTTTATAATATGTAGGTATATATTATTAAAAATGGTTTCTGAAAATTTGTGAAACGAGATAAGACTTTAAAAATTAGTTTACAATTTTTTTCTTTAGTTTTAGATTTTTGTATAAATGAGTAAAAAAGTTAATATCTAAAAGTAGACGTTAAAGCGTAGTGAAAGAATTATTTTTAATATGATTAATATTTATGTATGTAAAAAAAATATGGCAAGAGAAATAATAATTTTGTAAAAAAAATTAGATGTATAAAATATTGCACAATAACGATTTTCCTATCTCCCAAAATTTCAAGTGCTGAGAGAGTATTAAATTCCATCACAAATAATATTATTATTAATTAACCAAGCGCCAAACAATGTTTTTTTGTAATCAAATTGATTGCCTGCGTTAAATCTAAGGCCTTCGTACACAGAGACACTTACAAGCTACGTGACTGTGACGCAACCACAAGTAGCCTACCGGTATGCTACTCTCTAAAGCTGGTACACGACGCTGCCCGAATTATACTGAATTTGGTTATGTTTCAAGTGCATTAGTGGAATTAAGGCGATGACAAACGTAGCAATGCAAAATCTGTGTTTTTGGTTTGAAAATTTGGTCGCCTAGAAATGTTTCAGATGCTTTAATTAAATACTGCGAGTAGAATACATCTTGGCCTTTGAAATAATCGAGTATTTTTTATACAAGTCTTTTTATAAGCCCAGAAAAAAATAATGTATAAGGCCTATGAAAACTACTTTAAAGTTCAAAATCTCCTACTTGCGAACCCATTTTCGGTTATGATTTTATTGTATAATGTGGCAAATTAAGTTATTTATAAAATGATCGGAAAAAAATTAAATATTTATGCCTGAACATCCACAAAATAAAATAAAAGGCACTTTTTGGCCATGTTTTTTTCTTGCATAAATCAAAAAAGGCAGGAATTTAAACCTTATCTCCATCTACGTAAGGGTTGTTATCGATAGTGGCTCAATTTAAAATATTACACGACGTAGTGCATCGCCTTAATATGATGTCAACTGATTCTACCAACGAAGTTCTTTATATTTACAAGCATAAAAAACAATCAATATTAATCAAAACAAAATTTTGGGTTCACCCATACAATGAAATAAATGTTAATTATAGGGCATTTGTCGCTGCCAATCAATTATATGAGAATGATATCAAATTAACTTTTCTTTATAACATCAATCAACGCCTTCTGCGCTACATTCAAATCATGTTCGTACAACATTTCTGTCAAACAAACAGTATATGCAAATGCAACTCTGACTACCAGCGGTGTCAGTAGCGTGAAATTGGCATCAAACATGTCGCATCGTGTATGTGATGTCTGTACGAATGTGGATGAGTGCAAGCGAGATGGAATGCTTGCAAGATCTTATAAAAGGCGATGCACGTTAGTTGTGTGCCTCTTTTGTTACAAGCAGCTCCCCAATAAATATCAGTACACGATCAAGTATCATTATTGAGTACGACTTTCACCCGCTACAATAATACTCAGCATCTACACCACATTCGCACCAGCTACATTTGTCATACATTACAGTGTACGAACACTAGCAAAATAATATGGCGGATGCTACGCGCACAAAACTCTTTATCTCCGTGTACGAATGGCCTAAGTAATATTTAGATACCAAAAATAATTATAAACGGCATCAAATCAATATTAAATAGGTGTTCAATTAAATACCCGGAAAAAAGACCGAGTGGTTTCATCCGTAGTACAACTAATTCGTGGTTATAGGTCGTGCAATTATAGTAGAACGTTACAACACTTAAGATTATGTGTTGGTGCATTTGTGTACACTTATGACAGTGATATGTATCTTTAACCTTTCCTTATCTGTGGTGTGTATTTAATAACTCTATAAATATAATAAATCCTGGGTTCAGATTTTAGGTATTCCTCCGTTATTCTTTTATGCACTGAATTAAAAAATAATATTTTACAGTTTTCAAATTCAATTAAAAATCGGAGACAAATACACCAATACAATCAACCGTGTGATACTGCTAAGCGAAGAGTGTGCGAGGAAATGACACGCTATTGATGTCCTGCTTTAGTTTGCTATGCTCCCCATGAGAAATCCACACGTCCGCAGTTGTATTTAGACCATCGATACCTACGACTGCACAGCTGTGTGTGCCAGCCGCCAGCCAGTCGGACGCGGACCGTCATTAAATGTGGACCCCTCGCATGTTTTTTTAGCATCTGCCGATGGTTTTTTCATGTTTTCAGCAATTAAATTACAATTATTATCACTTTTGATATAAAATATAGTAAACATAAGCGATTAGCTATGAATATTCATATTTTTCCGATATTAAATTGCTTATTTTGAGATGTGTATTGACTACACAGCACCGGAAGGCGTGGATTTTTTTAGCACAGTAAGGGAAAGGTTAAAAAGAATCACTGAGAAATAGCTTCTTGTCTAGCTTACACTTGCTTATTGTTTTTAGTGAAAAAGTTTTTACAGTTGGCGATGTTATCTTTCTATACATGTATCAAAAATATTCGCTCAAATTTTATTTCCCGAAGTCGAATAACAAGTAGTTTAAAGCATGCTGAATAGAAGCAATGCCTCTGTGTTGAGTACTGTGTAACTTACGCACAATTTAAATTTGAATCACTTTTTACCACCCGGCTTGACTTTAGTTGCCGATTTCACAGAGCCGGCCTTGGATTTGGTCGGTTTCAGTGTGATGATTGGAGGGGGAGGGATGGTGGAAGGATCGGGCGGCGGGGGGAGGGGGGGCAGGATCACCTCCGTGGCGAGCACCATCCTCCGCCCGCTGAACTGGATGATTCTGGAAAGGAGATGGGTTCATTAGATGGGGGAGGAATGGAATCAGGATGGAGGTATTTTGATATATATATAGATGCGGATTAATGTAAATATGTAGTCAGGAGGGAATGGATACAGTGTGGAATAAAGAAGAACAAGAAATGCAATGTGGGCCTGTTTTGTGATCCAAAAGTCTCCACCAGAACTTGAATTGTACTTTCACAAAACTTTGAAATTCAATGAATTGTTTAATTTCTGTTAAAAACCAGAGAGAGACAGAGCTCGTGCTAAATGGGCTAGAACCAAAAGAAACTAAGTCAGTAGCAACATTGCTTTCCATTTAAATCTGTACGGAAATGCATCAATGTTCTTCTTTATAATATGGGATATATATATAGTCAGGGGGAATGAATACAGTAAGGGGGAGACAGTGGGGACATTAAGACAGCCAGTGGAGGGGGGGGAATTAATACGGTCAGGGGGGAAAAAATTCAATTAGGAGGAACTAGGACTCATTTTGGGGTAATAGTGGATGGATGAAGCTTAAAGGAAGTGGATTCAGTCATTGGCAAGAAAAATAGACTGAGGATAGATTTGGTGGGGGGAATGGACACAGTTGGTGGAATATGGCATAGGCGTAGGCTAAGCGAAGGAGACCACTAAGTGGGAGGGGAGGTTATACCACCTCATGAGCTAGAACAATCTTCCTGCTGCAGAACTGGATTACTCTGAAAATAAAATAATAACATTAGATTATAATCTTTTTGATTAAAGTGCATGACAGTTCACTGGCAGGTTCAAATGGATTCGAATGAGAAGCTCGACGATACAAGATCCCTGCTGCACTTCACAGAAAAGTCGCAATGAGGTTGTCTCTTAATTTTAAAATTTTATTCAAATCTTAATTCAGCCAGCGTATGTTTGTGTTTCTAAAGTGAAAATTTCTAAGTCTGTACTTATTAGTGCAAGGAGTGTTTAGAGAGTGGTTTGAAAGGTAGAAGAAGTCAGGGACGCCCGAGGAATACTTAACGCAATATCTCTGCACCAGATTGAGATACGGAGTCGAATTAAAATCAATGTAATGTAGTTTTTTAACAGTCACATTGCGGTATACAATAGTGAATGCTGAAAGAAATCGGAGACTCCCGAGTAAGATATTAGCAATAGCGAATCATAGCGGGGTATTATAATAAAGACTTA
The DNA here is from genome assembly GCF_061612785.1 of Hesperophylax consimilis. Lineage (NCBI taxonomy): Eukaryota > Metazoa > Arthropoda > Insecta > Trichoptera > Limnephilidae > Hesperophylax > Hesperophylax consimilis. The sequence continues at coordinate 2,849,222 of NC_142865.1, read as the reverse complement.
AAAACAACAATAAAATTAGTTTTTCAAAATTTCCAAAAATGACAAGGTTATGTGATTTTAAAGTGAACATGGGTAAAACGTGTGCGTACACAATGGTGTTCCATGACGTCATATGATTCAATACAATTCCAATGGCAGTACAGCAGTAAAGCCGCACATGTACCGTGATGTCACATGCCTTTCGGCCAGTCGCAAAGATCAACATTTTGATGACTTATTTTTAGTTTTCAATTAATATTACAGTAGAATTTCGTTGATTCGATAACCACGGGACATCAAAAATCAAATTTCGAATCAACAAATAAATTATCATAATTTTATTTTTTTTAAAGTCGACAAAAATTGAGTTCCTCGGCCGTCCCTTCAAATTCTTCGGGTGGTATCTTCAGAGTAATTCGTAATAGTACGAATTATTCCCATGTAAATCGAATTTTCGCAGCACTTACCGCTGCGGTCGGCTCTTTAAGTTCAGATATTCAAAGTAAATTCGTAAAAATACCACTTATTTTAGCATAAATCAAATATTCGTGGCCGATTACCGTCCCGGCCGGCCCTTTAAATTCAGATATTCGACTTAAATACAATATATTTATGCGTAAATCGAAATTTGCAGCCGATTTATATCTTCAGGATAGGACACCTCATTGAGGTGACTTGGTCGTAAATTGAGAATGCCAGATTGAGTGCCGCTGAAGAAGCACACGACAAGGATGCCGGGGGGCGCAGCGTCAGATATAATATGGTCTCACCCGTAGTCTCCCTTCTCCATCCACTTCTCGTCCAGCTTATTGAGCTTCTCCTGCACTCCCGGCGGGAGACCAGAGATCAGGTCAGCTTTCACCGTCCTCACGGCCACCAGCGGACACGGGAAGAAGTCTAAATAGAGGAAAACATACAATTTATTACTGAATATTTAAGTACGTATAGTTTGACAAAACACTAAAAAAAAACATTACGATGACAACACACCAATTTTTGTGCAAATTATGTGAGGAAAATTTTTTATTGCTATTGCAACGTAAATTTTTTATAATATTGGTATATAAAATTTTTATTGAAAAACAGGGCTATCTGTTGGAGGTAAAAGTAAAAATGTTCTATTGTTTCTCTACCTGCGGGTACAGCTAGTCATAGAATAAAGAAGAAAACTAGAATGGTTTGGGCATGTAGAGTGAATGTGCGAAGAAAGGAATGTGAGGAGAATATATGACGCAAATGCGAATGGTAGCAGAAGTCGGGGACGCCCAAGGAAGGCATAATCAGTAAATCAGGTGAATCAGGAAATCAGGAAAGCTTGGAAAACATTGACCGCATCCGGTCCTATTAAAACCGCTGTAAGTCAACGATGCACTCGTGGGATCTTCAGGACTCAGCGTAAATGTGGACAAGTTCAAACCGCAGAGCACATTTAAAAAAAAAATAGAGTGTGTGGCAAGCCTACGCACGACGGAAGTGAAACTTTTAGTATTCTTCTCTCTCTCTTTTCATTTCATTCTCTCTTTTTTTCTGTCTATTGACATATTTATAAGTAGCATGTGATAAAAAAAAAATTAAAAGTTATAAAAATATGGGATTCGAACCCGGGTCCTGCATAACGAGTGTCGAACGCTCTGCCTCTAGACCGCGAGGAAAGATATTTCGCGCAACGCGGCGTTATCGGCCTTGATTAGTAATTTTAATGATTCAAAATAAAAATAATTAATCAAAATTTGTAAGCTATATTTCGACCAAAATATCATAAAGGTACCGTAAAGTAAATTAAATTTAAATTAACAAATTTATCTAATTTTTTACTACATTATTACAAATCGTTGATAAAAAAAAAATTAAAAGTTATAAAAATATGGGATTCGAACCCGGGTCCTGCATAACGAGTGTCGAACGCTCTGCCTCTAGACCGCGGTTATTAAGTATTCGACCAAAATATCATATAGTCAAAATATCTCAAAGTCGCAGCACGAGAGCATTTTATCACTTTAAAAAAAATTATTAATAAAAAATTCACAAAAAGAAGAAAAAAAAATTAGTTAAAGCGGGGATCAAACCTCGGTTCTTCACGACGACAATCGGGCGCTTTGCCTCTAGACCGCGAAGCTGAGTTTGGAGAGTGACCGAAAGTAGGTATATAATATTGGCTAGGCTCCTTTAGCGAAATGATCACGGTTTTTGATGACGGTCATGAGTTGGTTTTACTCCGGTCCTCGAAATTGCATAACGCGCGTAAAGAAGTTTCACTTCAAAAATGTCCGCTACACCTGTAGCATATCTTTTGTATATCCCATGGATAACATAATATCGTTCTTGATGACGTCTCGGTTGACTCGGTATTCAGAAGCCTATTTCACCTTGTTCGGCCAATGGATGGCACACCGTTGCGGCTATCATTCTGGTTGATTCGGTGTTTGACAGCCTATTCTACTCGCTCGTCCACTAGATAACATACCACTCTTGGTAGTCTTCTTCGTCGTTGAGTAGGTAACCCGCTTATCTCATCTTTGTTGCCTTCTTCTTAGTTGATTACGTGCCCGGTTGCTAATCTTTTATCTTGCCTGTCCACTTATCGTTTGCCCATCCTTGTGACTTTCTACTATTGTTGGCACCTAGCATCGTGCTACCTACACCTTTCCTTTTGATCTCCTTTGTAAAATTATTGTTGCCCATCGACCCAACTCCTACCTCCTATGCCGACTTAGTTGAACTTTAGTTGAGTTGAAATAATCGTCCTGTCAACATCGTTTGATTACGGAGCCCCCTTTATCGACCGTGTCGAAAATTAAAGCCATCGTGAGCTCGCGCATTGTGGTGAAATTTGTGATTTGTTTATGAACCAGCGCAAAGAAGGATAGAAAACCGTGGAAGAATAGAAAAGGTAAGTCGGCATATCCGAACTTTCCACTCCTATCAATTCCGCGGTGCGACGGTGCTTTTTCGTCCCCAACAACTAAGTTGATAGAAAATAATCAAACTGCTTATAATAGTCCCAGAGAGAGGATTTACGTATGTCATCGACAATCTTTGTTTTCACATGCTTTGAAAACGTGAAAGACAGAAGATACTGGAACAATGATGTCACATACAACCCTATCTCTGTGACTACTTTCTCGGCAGTATGATGACATTTTTGTTAAAATGCCTGCCTAAAGATTTTGAGATGCCATGATGTGACGTGGTGTTACCTCTGAGAGCCACCTCAAAGGGCGTGGTGGGCGGCCAGTTCATCTCGCCCATGAGCTTGCGGTAGTTGAGGTCTCCTTTGAAGAACACCATGGCCGCCTCTCCCAGCTTGGTGTACAGCTCCTTGTCGATGGAGGGCATCTTATAGAACTCGTGAGGGGTGGTCCAGAAGTGGTCATCCTGGAATTACAACACTTTCATTAATGACGGAACTAATAATTATTATTCAATTCAACTAGATATGGAATATTGAATATGGAATATTGAATATGGAATATTGAATATGGGATATTGAATATGGAATATTGAATATGGGATATGGAATATGGAATATTGAATATATGGAATATGAATATAATATGGAGTATGGAATATTGGAACGGGGCTCTGTAGAATCAAATCAAATAAAACGATTAAATATAACTGAGATATCCATCATAAAGACTCCCATAAGGACATCAACACCAGAAATCTTTAAACAGTTCGACGTTCCAAGTATATAGAACAAACGTACAACAAAAATATATTTCTGGGATTGTCAAAAGACCAAATTCAACAACATATTTAAAATGGGTTGTTTTACAGAATTTGAACAATTTGTCAAATTTTTCAAGTCCTGTTGTGATTTCATTTTTGTGGAGCAACTGGCCAATAATGATATAATATAACCTAAACACAATTCAAAAAGGAATCATAAAGACCATACTGAAAGTACCCACAAGAACGCCTTCGATAGAAATTTTCAATAGTTTTGATGTACCAAATGTACAACAAATATATGCTAAAAATATATTATTGAAACTATTCAAAAATCTGAATCCTCTACAATACCGCGTATTCATCAAACAAGGTCAAATCACAATGACATAAAAAATATTTCAGGTCATAAAACCACATTCGGATAAATAAATTATATTTATTTTGCGACGAAACTCCACAACATCCTTCCCCCTGATACAAAGCGAATAGAAAATTTGAATGATTACAAATTAAGAATAAAAATCTGGCTGAACGAGATTAATGAAAAAACTCTGAACAAAACATTAAAAATGACATAGAAAACTAATAAAACAGAAATGAATAACTTTAGTCCGCCTCAGCACAGGTCACCCTAGTGAGGAGGACTAAGAAATAAAATTTACTATACATATATTTAACATTGTATTTTGTATGTACAATGTTTAAATAGTCACAGTAATAATTTTTTTAAAATTGAATAGATTTCACGAAACTTGCAAATCAACTATGAAATTTGATGAATTGTTCAAATTCCATGAAATAACCCGTCCCTGATCAGGAAAATCTTCTTAGATCTAAAACCGGACATGATGTTAAAAATATACAAAACATATATGCAACCTCTCCTGGAATATGCTTCCCAAATATGGAGTCCATATTTTGCCAAGGATATAGATTAGTGATGCAACGGAAGTGTCTTAACGGAAGCAGAAACGGAAACAGATGTCAAAAGTAAATCTTAGCGGAAGCGGAAGTGTTAATACTATGAAGAAAAAGCACAATTTTATTTTTTAAGATTTGTTTAATTAAATTTGTATTTTGTACTTTTAGTACTCCAAATTAAACAGTGGTAAATTATATTTTATAAAAATTAATTTGGCTGCTTTTTCACCTTTGAGTCTGTTTCGGTGTTCTTCATATATTAAACCAGCTGCACTAAATAATTGCTCACTGGCTACACTGCTGGGGGGAGCTGATAAGTATTGGCGAACTACTGGCAACAGTATTTGTGCGCATTTACTTTCCACCACATAAGGGGATCCTCATTGAGAGGTAGTCTCTTCTCTTTCTTGTACTCACGAACATGTGACTGTATCTCTAAATATAAATTGTCACCATCGTCAGTTGTAGAAGAGTTCTCATTCTGGTCTTCATTTACACTTAACATCGATTCCAATATTTGTAATGATGATGATGATTTTGAAGTAGAAGGCTGCACTTCGATATCTTCATCTTCATTCGCAAATTGAGTTCGGCTTCTTTTGGGGGAAGGTACACGGTCATCATCTTGCATGGAATTGGGTTGTCTGGTTCTAAATGTAATATTGTTAATCATAATCGTTGCATTAAGTAATTTAGATTCAACCTGCTCTGAAATGATGCTGGTAAAAAAATGAGATTTATATCGCGGATCCAAATAAGTCGCGATAGTGTATGGTGCGGTGATGCGCAGAATGCAGAATCATAAATAAACCCAGTGTTGCCAAAATACATAAACTATAAACAAACAAACTCGTTGCGACACGTTTGTATCGTTTGTGTCCCGCCCCCTGTCCAGTTGTCCCCGCGCCCCCCGCCTCCGCGCTCCTCGCTGTATTCTCCGTTTAGAGTTCTGTTATAAAGTTTGCGGAACCAGAAACGGAAGCGGAAGTGAAAAACTTGCGGAACTTCTGCAGAAGTGGAAGCGGAAGCAGAGCTCTGTTGCATCACTAATATAGATCTAATATCAAGGTCGACAGGTGTGAAGAGAACCAGGTGGGATGAAGCAGATCACCGAGCTTGCATTGTCTTGCGAACGCCATATCTCTGTCTGAAGTCACCCAACTACTGATTTCTCCGTAGAAAAAATCAGAGACCTTGGAGTATTACTTGACTCTAAAATACTTTTTAAAGATCATAATGTAATGGTGTTTGAAAGAGAAAGTACGAAAACAGTGTGCAATATAGCTGTGAATGAGGAATACTTGGAGCAGGTGGATGAATTTGTGTATTTAGGAAGCATGTTTACGAGAGATGGGAAGGCTGACAGAGATAATGAAAGAAGAGTAAATGCAGGTAACTCCATTAATGGAGGACTGAACGCAGTTGGCGCTAACAAAAAATTGTCCAAAGAAGCGAAGTTAGCAGTCCACAATGGAGTGCTGGTACCTACCCTGATGTATGGAAGTGAGGCATGGAACTGGCAAAGAAAGGATGAAAGTAGATTGAATGCTGTTGAAATGAGATCCCTGAGGCGTATGTGTGGTAAAACCATGTATGATCGTGTGAGGAATGTGGATATCCGCAAAGAGTGCAAGGCTGATGTAAGCGTAATGAGTAAGATCAAGAAAGGGACGCTTAGATGGTTTGGGCATGTAGAGCGAATGAGCGAAGAAAGGAGTGTAAGGAGAATATACGATGCAAATGTGAATGGTAGCAGAAGTCGGGGACGCCCGAGGAAGACATGGCATGACCAAGTGAATCAGATACTTGAATCGGGCCATGTCAAGAGTCAGAACAATAGAAGAGTATGTATGAGACGATGTATGAATGTGAATGAGGCAAGGAGTGTGTGCCAAGACCGAGTTGTTTGGCGGTCCGTCCTCTCTGCCTACCCCTGCGGGGAAACGGCGTGATGGTTAGTTAGTTAGTTAGTTATATTGAAAACATTTAAGAAAAAGCCTACAAACAAATGGGCTTCATTCTACGAATCACAAAACCATTCAATAAACCTTTTACACTTGAACTACTTTATATGGCATACGTAAGATCTCATCTCGAATTTGCATCTGTCATTTGGAATCCACAATACCAAACTTATATTAACCGAATTGAAAATATTCAAACAAAATTCCTGAAACACCTGTCGTATCGTTTTGAAAATCATCAATGTAATCCTATTACTCTTTAAAAACGAAGAAAAATTTTTGACGTACTGTTTATGTACAAAATTGTGAACTGCCTTATTGACTCCCCAGCCCTGTTAGAAAGGATTACATTTCATTGTCCTGAACGCAATACCAGATCAAATACCTTATTTTATATACAACATTTCAAATCGAAATACGCACAAAACTCCTTGCTCGGGCGTATCTGCAAATCTTATAATGCCTTAAGCGATATTGACATTTCCCACTGTACCCTTAAATCGTTTAAAATCAAATTAACCTTACTAAGTACCTAAGTTAAAAATATTACTTCTGTATTGTTAAGGACGGGTTGTTTCGGAAAATTTGAACAATTCATCAAATTTCAACGTTCATTTTCGGGTTCTGTGAAAGACTTATTCAAGTTCTGCTTTTATATCATTGTAGGCTAGTTGCTTGACAAAACTGAAATAAAAACAGAACTTGAAAAAATCTTTCACGGAACTTGAAAATGAACGTTGAAATTTGATGAATTGTTCAGATTCTCCGAAACAACCCGTCCTTAGTGTTCTCTTTTTAATAATTTTTCACACACACTATGTACTTTATTACTTTTAATTAATTTATAGCTTTTATAAATATTATAAATGGAACTTAACTGGTTTAACCACTCAGAACATTAGAACGTCAAAAGACGTAAATATGATAATAGCGGTCAAGACATTAGAACGTCTTTTCACGTAAACGCGCGAGATTTTACAAAAATCGATTTATTTCCATCACTAGTATACGGATTGCCATGATTTAAAAAACAGAGTATCGATAATGAATAACGCTACGCGTCTGTATTCAAGAATATCTATGGAACGTAGAGTTGCATTATCTAAGCCGATTGAATCTGTCATCTTGTTCGTTCATAATTTATTGCGTTTCTAAATAATTTATTAAAAATATTTTAGTTTGAACGGTTAATATTTTGAGGTGACTAATAGTTTCTAATTATATTTCTTCAATATATAAAGTGTTATTTCTTTATGATACTCAGAAAAAAGTACATTTTTCAAAGCTTTGAAATAATTGTAAGCGATTTTTACATTTTTTTGACGTTTTCATAAAATGTATATTTAGAAACGCAAATATTTACGTATTACAACACAATGCGATAGTTGATTTCATAATCTTTCCAAAACATTTTTTAGAATGAGGCTACGTTTACCAAAACGTGAGTTATGAAGCTTTTAGCAAAACTCGTAAATAACACAAAAATTATCACGTTTTGACAGTTCTCAAAGGAACACATAGTAGATAAAAGTCTTTGTCTGAGAGGTTAAATCATGTTCTATATTTTATGTTTAACTATTTTTTTTGTAAAACTGTGTGTTTCCTAAATAAACTAAAATAAAAAAAATCTCGGTTGGTTTTGTTGTGTGTCTGCTTAAAATATTCCAATTGAATTTCTAGAAAAAATATAGTTTTTAATTTTGTGAATATTCAGCTTTATGACTACTGCACATCAGAATGCCAGTCGCCCGTGATTAGCCTGACGAGGTTGTTCCGAGTTACGTCGTCGACACTTTCACGGCGTCACTTGCGTCACACATTTAGTAAAAATCCTTATGCTAGGAACAAAGCAGTCAACAAAGAATGACAACTACAGCCACTGTTTCAACTATGAACGGTGACAACATGGTTCTCGTGATCTCGCGATGTGTACGAACTGTGCGCGACAAGTTGTTTGTGACGTGCGTACACTACAAGAATATCGGATACTTGCGTATCCCTGTGGATGAAGGACCTTAGTCATTAATAACGAAATAATATTCTCTCACCTTACAAGACCAGATGTTACTCTTCAGATATCCCTGCCACTTGTTGCCCAGATACATCAGGTTCTGCGAGTTGAGCGTCTGCATGGTCGCGCTGTCGTCCGCCACGTTCATGTCCTGGCTGAAGCTGGCGGTGGAAGCACTGGACACGGCCCACTGGACATCGCGGATGGAGGCGTCCGACACAAACCAGGGGATCTGCTTCACGTGGAAGCGGATGTGCGTTGCCAGTTTTTTCGTGATGAGATAGTCGGCAAAGCAGAAGTCCATAAAGAGCTCGTAGCCTGAATTGTCGCATACTATGTCTGGAAAGTGGAAATAAATTCGTTAATAAAAGATACATGAAATATTACGTATATAATAGTTGAAGTCCCTGGCGTTGCCGGAAGCATTATTCAGGCTTTACCCGATTGGGCAGCGTTGTAAGGTGGGTTAAGGTAAGGGGTCTTGGAAGGGATTTATTAATGCGGATTTTGAAGAGGCCCGGATTATATGAAGGTGGAAAATCAGATGCTGGTAGCTCGTTCTACATGCGAGCCGACTTACACAAAAACAAGTGCAAGAAAAGACTTGTTCTCATGAATCCAGCATCAACTGTGAACGAGTGTTCTGCTTATGTCCGTCGAGTTTAGTGTATTTTTATTTTTTTTTTAGCGGAGACGGTTTACACGTAGTTCCCGTAAGCACTTAGGCCATAGGTCCATTGTGCTATCTCCCATTTTACCTCAATCCTTTAACAACAACCCATTCCCTTTAATAAAGTTCACCAGGGTTGTCATTGGATATGTGGCTATGGCTTCTGGTTCTACTGTATGTCTCCCCAGGTATCAGAGCCTAGTTCCCACCAGGGCAGGACATTGGCACCATAGGAGAACTGGAGTCTCTTCATACTCTTCACATCTCCTGCATCTATTGGTGTTTTCCACTCCCAATATCTGTCTCCTGAGATGGCAGTATCCCGTTAGTAGTACTATCAGTTCCCACAGTGAGTTTCTGTCCATATAGAGTAGTTTCTTGGTTCGTCTAGGGTCTGGTCCTTTGGTTTGTCTCATTCCAGGTGCCCTCTCCCATTCTTTGCGGTGCTGGGATTTTACCCACCTGTCAATATGTAATTTAGTGTGGCAAGCTGCTACTCCTACGGCCGGCTCGGATCCTACAAGTGGTGCTTTCGCCCCTTTCCTTGCTAGTTCGTCAGCCCGATCGTTGCCCTCAATACCTTGAGTTTAGTGTATATGCGCCGGTGCATAGGGGATCAATACTGCTAGCTTCTTCGAGCAGGATTCATTGAAATACCTGTAAAACCTAGCGTCTGTGCATTAGAGATGGCTGTTAACAATGGATTGTCAATCAGACAAACCGCCTTCCTTTGCACAGAATCAAGTAGGTTTATCAGGTGTTTTGGGGCTCCAGCCCAGAGATGGCTCCCAAATTCAATTGTAGGACGAACTTGAGTTAGTAGCTGTTCACTATTAAAGAATTCGCTAGCCTTATACAAGACGCCCAGTTTCTTGGAAGCCAGATTTACTCAGGGCTTCTATATGGGCTTCATTACCCAAATGCATATGAACTCCGCAACAATTACCTCCAACCCGTCCTTTCCAATGGTTATTTTTGCCACGTTAGCAAATATCCAACTGCGCATGAATTCACCGACAATGACCTCCAACCCGTCCTTTTCAATGGATATTTTGCTACATTGACACCTATTACTATTTCCGGCAGCGATATCATCCCAAAAAAAACAGTCAAACTTCTCGGTGTCAATTTAGATTCAGACTTTTCATTTAAGTCAAATAAATAGGACTGTAAGCACCGTTTTTTTTCACCTAAGACAACTCAAGTCTGTCCGAAAAAACCTTCCCACAGAAGCAACAAAACTACTTATCAACTCTTACGTAGTCTCACGTCTCGATTACTGCAACGGCATTTATGCCAGCCTTCCAAAATATCAAATTGACAAACTTCAATCAGTGTTTAATGCAGCAGCACGGCTCATAACCGGGGTTTCAAAATATTCCCACATTTCAGAACACCTTCGTAACCTTCACTGGCTCAAGTGCCCTGAAGGAATCCAGTACAAACTGTGCTGAATGTTGTTTAAATCCATCAATGAAATAGCCCTACCCTACATCTCTGAACTATGTGTCCCGGAAAACACTGGTCTGAGGCAGTCAACTCTTAGATCAGCAACATCAGCAGCTGTAGGCAGACTGATAGAACCTATGCGCAAGCCAAATACTAAGTTTGGTGATTGCGCTTTCGGAGTATCTGGGCCGAAGGCTTGGAATAAACTTCCTCCGGAACTAAGATCCATAACAAGTCCAACAGAATTCAGGTCTAAACTAAAAACTTACCTTTTTAAGCTGTCATACCCTTAAATTAAATATACCATTCCTAAGAAAAAGTCCAGTTATATTCAATTTTCCAATTATGTCCTAAATCCTATATCTAAATTTCGCTAACAAACAATTATATAATGTTAATATCCCGTCATATCCCGGGACCGCATATGTGAGTGCGGCACATTATCTACGAATTAAAAAAAAAAAAAAAAATTATATGCGATTTTGACCCTTATGTATAAGGAATTTGTATGAAGAACAAGGTCACAATCGCTTGGGCTATTCTCGTTCTTTACGCAGCAAATACCGGAATGACTTCTAACTTTTAGATTTTTTACAAAGAATTTTTCTGTGGAATGCCAACGAAATATTTACAGCGTTTTTAGTGTCAAAGCGTCTTCTTTCATTATTTTTGATATAAATTGATTGTGGAAATAATAGATTTGAGGTATCATCAGAAAGATAGTTTTATCTACATTATTTTGATGTAATTTTTATAATATTTCACCCAAGAAAAGTGATGAAAATTAACTTCGTAAGAAATGTCAAAATTTTTACGTCATAATGAATAATTATATTTTTAGCATTATTTATTTACAGGTTTCTTGTACAAAATAATATTATTAGTAACAACAGTTGTATAAACTACCGAAATCTGGAAGAATTGTGATCATATACTTATACAATGCGACACAAAAAAAATTTAAGTGGACACTTGACATTTGATTTTGGAATTTGAGCCTTTGGAAATTGAGCTTGGAATTTCCTGGGACACCACAGGTTAAGTGTTAATCTCAAGTGACCTACCAGGTAAGTATTGTACTGTATATTATCTCCATAAATAGTTAAGTAATAACATCGATCACTGTAGAGATGTATTATAAGTTTGTACAGCGCCCTTGAGGTGATTTTGCACAAAAACGGCGCTATACAAGTATTATTATTATCCAATTGCAGATAAACTCACCAACAATGACCTCTTTCCCATCCTTTTCAGGCGTGGCCTCCTTGCTGGGCGTCTTCTCCTTGGACTTCTTGTTGCCGAGCGCCACCTGGCTCGCGCCCTTGTTGGCAGTCGGATCCCTCTCCGCCTGCATCCGGCTCAGGTTGCCGTACACCGTCTCACTGTCGTCCACTATAATGTTGTTCCGGAGCAGCTCCACCATGGTGATGGGGTTGGTGTCTTGGCTAACTTCTTTGCCAACGGAGAGCGATAGGTCGCACTTGTTGCCCCAAAGGTTTAACTGAAAATAAAAATAAATTATATTAGGGGGGTAATACAAAATTAAGGGCTACAATAACGTATACATAGAGATGGCAAAATTTAGCATTAATTTTCAGATTTTTTAGCATTAACAATTGGAAATTTAGCGTTTTATAGCATTTTGAGGCATAATTTAGCGTTTTGTAGCAAAATAGAAAAAAATGCATTTTCTGAATGTTTTTAGTGCATATTTTAAGTATTTTTGGTAAAATATATGTTTAACCTTCATTTGCAAGTATTTCCATGTGAAAGATTATGAATAATTAATTTTAATATTATGTAAATTAATAAGGAAGGAAACTCTAAGTACGGGTCGAACACAAACGCAACAAAAGCAGATTGCAATTAACATCAATAGGCGTCATTTATTTCGCACAATTTGTGTAATGTCAAAAAGCAATTTTAACCTACAGTACAAAAATATTAAATATTTTCACATAAAATAGTAACAAAATTATAAAAAATCGTAATGTAAATAAATATTCTATTTTTTTAAATTCTCACATATTATTTTAATACCCGGTATTTTCGGGAAATTCGCGCCTATTTCGCTAAATAGAATAATTTAGCTGAAATACGGCCAAAATCACGTTTTTCGCGTTAATTCGCGAAATAGAAATCACTGGAAACACTTTCAAATGCCTTGAAACGCAAAGAAAACTTATAAATGCCCTATTTTCGAACCATAAATATTTTTTCGCGTTTTTAGTTAAAACGAAATTTTGCCATCTCTACGTATACATAAGGATCCAATCGGTTCAAAAACGGTAACTAACTAAATAAAGATAATCTTTTTTGAACTGATTCGGTCCTTATTTTGTAAATCTCTGAATGCTGCAAATTACGGTCATGTACAAGCAGTGGCGGCTAGCGCTAAGGAGTGTTGGAGGTAAATCTAAAAATAATAATTACCAACCAATACAATAAAAATATTAACTTATATTCAATCTGTTCGTATTTTCGGTCTTTAAATCAATTGTCATAAGTCACGTGGTGGGAGTGGATTACCTATTGATAATTGATTTTGAAATGAAGATGGGCGCTCAACAATGCCTCGGAACTCTTCGGCGAGGCGGAAATACCAAAAGACAAAATAGATTTATTTGTCGCGCCGAGATGGCACCGCTTTAATTCCTAATTCGCAAACGGACAATTCCAACAGGTCGGTAAAAACTTTAGTATTCTGTACCTGGCATAGGGGATTGACTGACAATGTTTTTAGCGCACCACCCATTTTTGTGAGTACAAGCTGTTACTCTGTAGTATTTGAGATACATTGGGTTTATGTATGAAATATATGTGTCCTAAACGACAGCAGCGCAGGACCGTAGGGAATGGAGAAGTCCGATTTACCAGAGCTATTAGAATGGGAGTCTCGTTCCTCAGAAAGAAGTGTGTTACATAAATGAGTTACAACATACCCTGAGCATCAACTGAAAGTCCTCGAGAGTGTGTCGGTCGTCCAACAGCATCTTGGTGATGTGGTTGGCCACCATACACATGGCCATCATGCTGTGCATGAAGGAGGAGTCCTTCACTACGCGGAAAGGGTCCATTGTCGAGAGGGATCTGCAAGGCCAAAACATTTTAGCTTCTTCTTTAAGTCTTATTGTCAAGTCTCATTTTGGCACATTTTATAAATGGCAGTTATAAAATGTGCCAGTCTAATTGCGGGAGTGCGATATAAGTAATTTAAGATAATATATTTTATGTGCAATGTTTTACTATATAACGGGTTTTTTTTCAGCCCCTTGAAGTACCTTACAAGAAATTTATACTGCTGTACCAATATTCCTGTACGCATTGCCTTGTTTATTAAGGTAATAAGCAAATAGAAGATTCTAATATGTGGATGTGCAGCGAAGAATTTAATTGATTGATTGAGTACTTACGAGGTGAGTTGATTGATTGAGTACTTATGAGGTGAGTTGATTGATTGAGAACTTACAAGGTGAGTTGAATGATTGAGTATTTATAAAGTGAGTTGATTGATTGAGTACTTACGAGGTGAGTTGATTCTTTGGTTGATACCTACAAGGTGAGTTAATTGTTTGAGTACTTACGAGGTGAGTTGATTGTTAGATTGATTGAGTACTAACAAGGTGAGTAGATTGATTGAGTACTTACAAAGTAAGTTGCTTTGGTTGACTGAATGAGTACATATAAGGTGAGTTACGTGTTTGAGTACTTACGAGGTGAGTTGATTGATTGACTGATTGAGTACTTACGAGGTGAGCTGGAAGGCCTCTCGTATCCGCCTGTAGACGTAGCACTCTGTGAACAGCCACACGCAGGTGAAGTAATATGGATCCTCAAGTCGCTTGATCAACCCGTTCCATTCCTCTGTGTCTTCAGACTGGACCGTGATGGGTTCCAACCTTCAAGGGAAAGAAGATTAAATGATATTAATAATATTCTAAGTTAGGTTAGGTTAGGCCTCATATAACTTATTTTTATTGTGAAGAACGTATATTTAGCTGGAAAATATAATAAAACTAAAGAATCAACCCCATTCCTTTAAAAAAACAAATTACGAAATGGATCCTTACACACGGAATACATTACAACTACAATACCCATTCATTCTACACTCTATCAATTTAATCACCTTTCAGACAAAACATAATATATCCTTATTCCCTAACTTAGCGGTATAGTATGTACATAATTAATTAGTGTGATCTATTTACTAATAATTTCTCAAATTTTTCATCTTCTTATAATTCTCTAACTTCTCCATCCTCTTCTTGCAACCTAAACTAACTACATATACATAATTTTTCATATTATAGTGTGGGACTACTTTATTTCCCCCCACATGTGGCATACTAACGCAAATTAATCCGTTGCTATACGCAGGCGCGCATGACAAGAGGAATCTTCATTCCCGTTTTAGCGTTCGATTCAACCGCCAGTACTATCTTCTTTCTGCCACAGTCGCCGCGCTCTGCGTAAATTATAAAATTCGTCCTCACGAATAAACTAAATCAATTGTGCAGTCACTCGTTTCAACCTCCCATCTCCTGAACACAATTTACGGTTAGGGAAGGCGCCGTAAATTACAAGCCCTACACAAGCCCTTGCCACAATAGTAATGTATAGATTCTATGTCCGCAAACTGTAAAATTCACCCGCCATAACACACGGTCATCCCTAGCATGGAGGGTGAAATATCACAAAAAACCACATGTACTCTCTAAATCATGTATCAATAAAATAAATAAATCTTTTCCTATGTCTTCATTAAACTATATTTTTTACAACATTAGAAAGAAGAAAAAAAACAATTCTCTGAATATAATATAAATATGAAACGAAGGCATCCCTAATTAAGGATATATTGTGAGGTTGAAGGAAGCGGAAATAAGGAAGGTTTAGGAAGATTATACAGGGTGTTAAAAGACTTACCTGACTTGCTTAAACCAGTCATTCCTGAGGTCATATGGAGTCAAAAATATAGATGACATTTTAGTCTCAGGTGAATTTTTTTTGAAAACAAAAGAATTGATAAAAAAAAGCAAAAAATGTCAGACAAGGTAAGTTTTTAGATTTTCACGGCCAAAAGCATTTTTGTTGTTTGTTTTTGGGGTGTTATGCCGTGTTGCGCTAACTCCTTCTTTAGCCGACGTTTCGGACAGCGTTGCAGTGTCCATCATCAGGGCAGATCCGGTAGATCCGAAGATGTGGACTGATGATGGACACTGCAACGCTGTCCGAAACGTCGGCTAAAGAAGGAGTTAGCGCAACACGGCATAACACCCCAAAAACAAACAACAAAAATGTCTGACAAGTGTCAAAAAATGGAGACCAAAATTTCATTATCCCTTTTTATTCAAAATAATGTCAGTAATCACTGGTTAACCCTCCTGCATCTGAGGGGGGTAACACACATCCCCCAAACGAGTTTTGTGTGATATATGAATTGTGTTTTTTACATCATATAATTTAGGCATATTCAGTAATCCAACTGCATTAAAAAAACTAGCCGAAAATCAACCGAAAATTACTGCGTTCGTAAAGAGTGTTTTTTACTGGAAAGGGCTACAATAATACATATTTGAGTTATGCTGGATGACGTATTGACTACCGGATTAAGAAGAGTTAAAACGATAGGTAAAAAAAATATAGTAAGTAATATCTGAGTGTTACTGGAAAGGGCAAAAATATTATTAAGAGATACTATAGCTTTGCGACATATGGGGGACCCTAATGACCCCCCTTCGGGAGACACAAGGTTTTAACCTTCAGATAAGTCTTTTAACATCTTTTATAATAACTACAATTACAAATTAAACTTTTTTTTCAGTAATGTGCATGACTTACATTTTGTTGGTCTGAATTTCATTCTTGAGTTTGGACAGGTAGGCAATCACGTGCTTCACATCCTCCCTTGCAAGCTGGAAACAAGAAAACAAACAATAATCAGTCATTTCATTCATTCGGGATCATTTTTGACCGGAAACCCTGCTTTGTATCTCGCATAACTTCTATCGCTAACAGGGCTGTGAAAATGTTGGGTTTTAAAATAAAGATTTCCAACGATTTAAAAAATATTCACATGTTGAAAAATCTATTCACATCTCTCGTTAGTAGCATTCTAGAACATAACTCTACAATTTGGTCACCAATCACATTAATACATTGAATTGAAAGAGTACAATGCATGGTGTATTAATTTTAGAATCAATATATTATGATTTTTTATTACATACATTGAAATTTTTGAAGTTAAGTGACAGAAGAAATTTTTTTGATCTTATATTTTTATATAAAATTGTTAATTATCAGTTAGAGACCCCAAATTTATTTATTTATTAAAAAAATAGTATAAAAAAAAAACATAACCTGCACATCTCACCAGGGCATTCATTCCTGTGTCAAGGTGTGCATTTTCAAAAATAGATGTGTGTTTATATTGGTTTTGTGTGTTACGTGTAGGTTTTGTTTTTATTTTATGCTATGACATTTTGGTAATATTGTCTTTTTTGTTCTTTAATCCATTTTGTAATTTTGTGTGTGAATTTATTTTTAATTTCCTCAATTTTAATTTCAAATTTTACACTGTTGAAAGCTTTTATAGCATTATATTAGTAGTGTCTTTGTCCAAAGCTTGAATTTACTGTCGGAGTTTTTATATTTTCTTTGTACGGTTGTCTAACTGGGCTGTTAGTGTTATTTTGTGTATGTTGAAATTTATTTTTTTTGTCAAAAATGTAGTTTAGTAGTGTTTTAACGTATAATTGGCGTATATCTAGTACGTCACAGCTGTTGAATATTTGGTCTGTATCAGTCAGTCTATGTTTTTTTAGTATTATCTTTAAGATCGTTTTCTGTGCGGTTTCTATGTAATTGATAGCCGAGTTTGTTGCTCCTCCCCAAGCAATAATTCCATATTCTATTATTGATTGGCAAAGTGCAAAATATATTGTTTTCAATTGTTTTATTTTATATATGTTTCTTATGTTTAGGAAAATGTGTATTGTTTTGAGAAGTTTATTTGTGATTTGTTTGATGTGAGGTATCCATCTAAGGTTATGGTCAAATTTTACTTTTATAATATTGATTGATATTCAATCGTAAAAGATCAATGGTTTCGTTGCTTGTGTGGCATGTAGAGCCGTCTTGTTGAAAGTAAACGTTGTCCAGATCAATACCATCCAATTCCGGCCATAAAAAATCATTAATCATCTCTCGATAGCGCAATCCATTCACCATAACTGTTGCTCCAGCCTCATTTTCGAAAAAGTAAGGTCCAATGACTACGCCGGACCATAAACCGCATCAAACAGTCACACGTTGAGGAAAGAGAGGCTTTTCAACAATAACTCTAGGGTTTTCCGAGCCCCAGATGCGACAATTTTGCTTGTTGACAAAGCTACAGAGGTGGAAATAGGCCTCATCACTCAAGATGATTTGCATTTGATTCACTCAAGTGAATTTTAATTATTTCAATGCGTTGTTGAAGCGTGTATCGTTCCATTTTTATATAATGGCGTAGTCTCTACTTGTCAAATGTCAAAAAATGACAGCTTCAAAAGTAACATCTACCGAAATAGCGGGCTATTTAAACTAACACCTCTTATTGGAAAACCCTGTATATTGATTATATTTTAACATTAAAGCGATGCCTCAAGTCGTGTAACTATTGGAATGGGACCGCTA
This sequence comes from Hesperophylax consimilis, assembly GCF_061612785.1. NCBI lineage: Eukaryota > Metazoa > Arthropoda > Insecta > Trichoptera > Limnephilidae > Hesperophylax > Hesperophylax consimilis. The sequence continues at coordinate 2,830,870 of NC_142865.1, read as the reverse complement.
ACAATAACACTCCTTGTATAGATGGCGATAAGGTATAAATTCCCGCTTAACACCAGTGTTTTGATTTATGCAAGAAAAAACATCACCAAAAAGTGTATTGTATATTATTTTACCAAGTTAAGGCACAAGTATTTAAATGTTTTACAATAATTTTCCAAAAAACTAGAAATTAAGTGTATGGCAAAGCATATTATACAATAAAAACAGCAAATGGTTTCGTAAGTGGGAGATTTTGAACTTTAAAGCAGTTTTTATTTTTTTCTGGGCTTATTAAAAAACTGTCCAACCATTTCAAAGGGCGAGAAGTGTTCCACCCGCAGGATTTAATTAAAGCATATAAAATAATTCTAACGACAACTATTGTTTCATATTTATTTATTTATAGAGCGGAGACGGTTTACATGTAGTTCCCGTGAGCACTTAGGCCATAGGCCCATTGTGGTCTCATCTCCCATTTTACCTCAATCCTTTAACAACAACCCAGTCCCTTTAATAAAGTTCACCAGGGTTGTCATTGGATACGTGGCTATGTCTTCTGGTTCCACAATGTGTCTTCCCAGGTCTAATCTCTCCTCTCCAATCCCCTTTGGTTCCCTGAAGTCCCCACAAGGGAAGAGTTCACACAGGTGGCCTCATCTCTCCATTGTTACATAAGTTTCTAGAAATATCTACATGTTATTTAAAAAGTTACAAGGTAAGAAAATGTCTTTGCTAATCCCAAGATAGTTTATTGACCCTATTAATAATAATTAACTGATAAGAAACTATGTGAATGTTATTTCTAGAATTAGAATAAATTAATTTACAATAGATACTGATAGTGTTATTGTCAACCTATTATAAAAGAATTCAATATTCGTAATAAGTAGAATTTCTGTATGTATAAAGCAGCTAAAACTATCGAACGGAGAGTTGTGGCGTCTTGAAATGTGTATAGCTTTTTTTATCCGGAATTACAAAAAGATCAACGACTGTCAGGTGCAATTTGATGGAAGCACCCTCCCCAATAAAGACTCCATTGAAATGCTTGGAGTAAGTATATCAGACCGGCTCAAGTATCGGGGCTCTATAGAAGCCAAGTAAATCTGGCGCACAAGAAACTGGGCGTCTTGTATAGAACTAGCAGATTATTCAATAGTGGCCAGCTGCTGACCCTATACAAATCTAACAATTGAATTTGGGAGCCACCTCTGGGCTGATGCCCCACAACAGTTGATAAACTTATTTGATTGCGTGCAAACGAGGGCGGTCCGTCTGATTGACAATCCATTGTTAACTGATTAACATTGTTGAGTCTGTTCTACAGGTATTTTAATGGAGCCTACTCCAAGGAGTCGGCAGCATGGATCCCCGGTGCACCGGTGTACGTGCGTGAAACTCGACGTACACAAGCGGAACGCCCTTTCAAAGTTGATGTTAGCTTCATGAGAACGGAAAGTTTCTTCGACTCATTTTTGTGTAGGCCAGCTCGTATGTTGAATGTGCTACCGTCATCTGTTTTTCCTCCTTCATATAATCCGGGCTTCTTCAAGACTCGCATTAATAAATCCCTTCCTACATCCCCTACCTTAACCCGCCTCACAATGCTGCCCAACCGCATAGCGACATAGTTAATTAATCATCATAGAAGTTACTGAAGATGAGTTATAAGTCTGAGTGATAGGAATAGATTAAATGCATAAATTAAGTGGTTAAGCGCCCTCGAGAATAATCCGATCATTATTACTATACCCTTCGTAAACCTTGATGTTAAAATATAACAGGAGTCATTGAACACCCTCTAAAACCTGGTCCGCCTCAGCACAGGATATCCTAATGAGGACTAAGATAAAATTCAATGTTTCTTAAGTACAGACTTTTCTTTTCTTTAGTACCTCGACATACGAGTTTAATTCGTTCCGCAACCTTGCTCGTATCTTGAATTACTCGTATATCGATGCAGATTTCCCCATACAAAACAATTAGACTACCATTAATCCGTTCCAACCCCCAAAATATCACCCCAGTTATTTTTGTTACATGGTTTTGAATAATAAAAACGTATTTATAAATGACAAATATTTATTGTACAAAACCAAAAAAAAGAATGTAAATAAATAAATTAGATATCCTTACTGGTCTTTGCCTTTTTCGCTACATTTTTCTCGCTTTCACCTGTAGGCCGTTTAGAAAAAAACATGTACAAGGAGGTTTGTTTCTTCCTCCCTCTCAGAATGTTCCGGAAATGAGTTAGGCAAGTGTCATTAAAAATATCATATGTACGACCTGTTGCAACTTTTTCTGGGTGTTTCTTTTCCACGAACTGTGGAACTCTCTCCCACATTCCTAAGATCTCCTTTATCTCACTTGTAGAAATAACCTCCTCCTCTGATTCCTCGAAACCAATTTGTTGCATAACATCCGTATGCTGCTGTGACTGTAACTCTTGTATCTCCTCAGTCGTCAGTTCCTGGGTGTGTTCGTTCACGTCTCTCTCTTCCACCTCTAGACCCATGAACTCGTATCTCGAATTTCACTCGTAACTCAAAGCAAAAAATCACTCGCTCGCCGGCTCGTATCTCAAAAACTCGTATGTTGGGGCACTCGTACGTCGAGGTACCACTGTATTTATATTTCACAACGAGTAGCGCAGCTCCCCGCTGCGGGCGCCTTGAAAGGAGCAAGCCCGAAGGCGATTATTCATACTGAATCCATAAAAGGAGAAAGTTCAGGAGTGGACGTGACTCTAGGAAGACATGAATTAAGATACTAGGTACATATAAATTTTAATTCTAATTCTTTTTGTGTTCATATCTGTTTGAGGAACGAGGACTTCGCAATTCCGCACAACCGTCCTTGGGCATGACGCAGCAAGTTTTTAGAAATGATGCGGCGAGTTGTGGATGAACTCTGAACGGTCCCTGGACAGAGACACAGGAGGAAGCCGAGGATTGAGACAACGAGCTTCAACATTATGATCGCAGCACTTCCGCCATAATTTGTGTACGTTAACATAAATTCTTTCGAAATGATGTGCACTTTCTTTCTTACTTTTTGTAGTTACAAATTTGTCAGTTATACCGATGTATTTTAAATTAATTAAATACCCAAGCTCTATTGTTTGAGAGCAAGTGAGTAATTTCCTTATTAATGAATTCCCTCCCCCAAAATACCTTTGAATGAGATTATTATGCTTTTCATCTACTGTACTAAAGTATGTGACATTATTGTGTCCAACGTTACAACATATATATTTTAAACGGTTATAAACTATGCAATAATTACAATAGCGTTTTATCCAAGGTGGATATTTTCAGCTGCGAACTTACCAAATACAAGGTCCATAAAAGAATATTTCTCTGATGGTTTGTGAATAATGTTATGTCTCTATTGTTTATATTTCTATTATGAATTGATTTATATCTACAACCTCTCTCCATGGCTATAAATGTTTTGTTTTGTAAATTTTGCGTTTTATATAATCTTTTGTATTGTATAAATTTTTTAATTCGTATTCCTTTCTTACAAATTTAATTTACTTATTCCTTATTATGCTGTCTCAGTAGAGGTAAAGTCACAAGTAGGAAATCCATTATTGGTTTTATTTTGGCTATATAATACTTATATACAAACTGAAATAAATGTAAACTGTCGATTTCCCGAAAATTAATAAATAATACATAATAGGTCAGTTTTCCACTATAATCGTATCAAAACAACCTATCAGCATTAGACAATCACCGACAAGTATAATTTAATGAACAGTAAAAAAACAAATCATTAAAAAAATACTAATAATGGTAAGTTGTTATTAAAAATGTGTTTGTAATGAAATTGTTATCATGCAAAACCTTCTGTTATTCTAAATTAATTCTCAAGACTTTTATCACCGACGATTAGGAATTAACCTTACCATTTAGGTCACGTGATAACACACCGTAGACACGTTAGATTGTACGTGAATAATAATGCGTATTCGTGACAAAAAACATGTATGAAATTATAACAAATGTGGAAATCCGTAAATAAAGCAAGGCCGAAAGCGTGAGGAACACAAGTATTAAGATAGGGGTATTAACCCCTCTGGCCTCTGGCATATTCTGTCAAGGTCAGAGTATTTCCGCTTTGCAATAAAAACCAAATAAATGCAATATTTCTGAGCGTATCCAAAAACTAAAAACTGTTTTTTTTTAAAGTGATTTAAACTTTTCAACTAAAATTACCGAAAACGAAAAAAAAATAAAAACACACTCACATTTTATTGGACAAATGTTTTATAATTATTATTATCACCTCACTTTTTTCATCGTTTCATATAAAAAATATGGTTCCATGATAACTCAACACAGTGACAATTCAACACACTTTTAAAAAGTGATCTAAAGTCATTAGAAACGAGAATTTTTTTTTTTAACCCAACCTAACCTACTTAACCCAGTTAATAAAGTTTTTATTTCATCACTTTCCATGACTTTTTAAAGATGTGATGAATTATCATTATGATGATTTATCCGGTCACCAAAAAATACAGTGTCGCCTAGAAATATTTCAGATGCTTTAATTAAATACTGCGAGTAGAATACATCTTGGCCTTTGAAATAATGGGGTATTTTTCAGATAAGTCTTTTTATAAGCCCAGAAAAAAATAATGTATAAAGCCTATGAAAACTGCTTTAAAGTTCAAAATCTCCTACTTACGAACCCATTTTCGGTTATGATTTTATTGTATAATGTAGCAAAATAAGTTATTTATAAAATGATCGGAAAAAAATTAAATATTTGTGCATGAACATCCACAAAATAAAATAAAATGCACTTTTTGGCCATGTTTTTTTCTTGCATAAATCAAAACAGGCGGATGGTGTTAAGCGGGAATTTAAGCCTTATCGCCATCTACGTAAGGGGTGTTATTGATAGCGGCTCGATTTAAAATACTACATGACGTAGTGCATCGCCTTAAGAAGCGTAACAACCTGGAATGCGATTTCGATTTGCAAAAAATCGAAATAACTACTTGTAGTTTATGATTTATAAATTTATGACAAATAATCAATTCTTTTTTACTAGTAAGCTGTCTAGAGGCATGTGTTTTTGCCGACGCTTAAAAATTTGGTGAAAATGGGACACAGCATTGAATAGATTTGTAGAATGCATAGCCGCATCTGCTTTAGCGCCCTAATTGTGGCGGCTTGGAAGGAATAGGTTAATTACCCGTTCATCGTTGTTGACCTCCCACCCCGACACCTATATACAGGGTTTTCCAATAAGAGGTGTTATTTTGAATAGCCCGCTATTTCGGTAGATATTACTTTTGAAGCTGTCATTTTTTGACATTTGACAAGTAGAAACTACGCCATTAATAAAAATGCAACGATACACGCTTCAACAACGCATTGAAATTATTAAAATTCACTTGAGTGAATAAAATGCAAATCATCTTGAGTGATGAGGCCCATTTCCACCTCGGTGGCTTCGTCAACAAGCAAAATTGTCGCATCTGGGGCTCGGAAAACCCAAGGGTTATTGTTGAAAAGCCTCTCCATCCTCAACGTATGATTGTTTGATGCGGTTTATGGTCCGGCGGAGTCATTGGACATTAATTTTTCGAAAATGAGGCTGAACCAACAGTTACGGTGAATGGATTGCGCTATCGAGAGATGATTAATGATTTTTCATGGCCGGAATTGGATGGTATTGATCTGGACAACGTTTACTTTCAACAAGACGGCGCTACGTACCACACAGGCAACGAAACCAATGATCTTTTACGATTGAATATCAAAATAACACCTCTTATTGGAAAACCCTGTACATTTGATCATAAAAATTCTTACATTAATATAAACAGTGTGTAAACAACTATACTAATAATAATAGAGCTTGTCTTTTAAAGGCAGATTCATTGATGCTAAAAATGTCGATAACAGAATTGATTCTGTTCAACAGCAAGATTGCTCTCCCCACAGGCATGACCATTGGCAAGTTAGTTCTGCAGGCCGGGAGATAGAATAGTGTATGTTTTCGGTGACGGAGATAACAATCGGGAACACAGAAATGAATGCTCTCCTTGATGACTGAGTTTTCAAAGCATCCACAAAACAGTCTAAATAAATGTGTAGCAATGAGCACATCCATCCTGACCCGTAGATAGTTCATTCCGAGCATACCCAAAAGAAAATCCGTGAGATAGAGCCACGGGTAGTAGCCATACTCCCTCATGTAGAGAAATCTCAAGAATTTCTTCTGAACTCTCTCCAACATGATAGAATACTTTACCTGGTGTGGACTCCAAATTACTGACCCACTTTCAAGTATACTCCTTACCAGAGATGTGCTTTATTTCAAATAAATCCATTTCAAATGGAAATGCAAAATGCAAAATGTGTATTTTCCATTTTGCATTTAAAATGCTTTTCTAAAAACCATTTTGCATTTTGCATTTTAAATGCTTTTCTCAATGCATTTTCCATTTTAAATGCTTTTTTGCAACATTCTTCCTACTATCTCCACTCATCTTTTTTTCATAAGCCCCAATTAATATCAGTCGGTTCTCAACCTCGCTATGAGAGATAATTTACATTTGTCAAGTTGCTCCCTGGTAGGAGCCCTGGCAATTGAGTGATACCATTACAAAAAATACTGATTCAAATACTGAACATGGCCATGACGCTGTAATATTAAATGTTAGATAGCAGTTTCTATGTTTTTACGTTGGCAACATTAGTCCTGAGCAAATTTTTTGTGGTTTCATAATCTGTAGTCGTGGTGTTTTTGGATTTACTATCATGTAATATGTTTGTTCTACATTGATGTCCATTATTAAAAGACAAAATTATTTAAAAATTCTATAATTATTTTAATTGTTTAACCTGATAAACCATTTTGCATTTTCAATGCAATTTGAAAATAGGTATTTTGCATTTTGCATTTGAAATGCTTTTCTAAAAACCATTTTGCATTTTCAAATGGAAAAGTTTTGACCCATTTCCATTTTGCATTTCAAATGGTTTTGGGTACCCATTTTGCACATCTCTGGTCCTTACTAAGGAATTAAATAAAACTACTAAAACCACCCTTTAAACACTCCCGGCACTAATAAGAACACACTTTAAAATTTTCAGCAATATCGGTCGACTACTTTTGGAGTTTTGCAAGCACAAACATACGCAGGCTTTTATACGTTAAGATTTAACATCTATGCTAGTTATGTGTTGAAAATAAAAGATGTAGTTTAAAAAAAATATCTGTTTATATAGGAGTCTTTTTTTATATGTTCAGTAACAAATACATACCCTAATCACTGTTGTGAAATGAAGCAATTAAATGACATTAACCTGCAGAGAATATCTCCTTATTGGGTCCAAACATATTGTCACACTGACATTAACTAGAAGCCAATAACTTCAACCTTGATAAACTCTGTAATCTTTCCCGTTCTATTTGTGCAACTACTTTTTTTTACAAATGAACACAATATGTTAACAATATTGTTGTTTTATGCTGTCAAATTAATTAATTTAAATAGCTATAATCTATATAAAATGAAAAAATGTTCGTTTGTTCCAGTAGGCCAGTGAGATTCTGTCATCCGCAATTGGAGAATGTTGTGAGGCCGAAGGTTGTGGTAAGAGAAGGAGATGAAGAAGAGGAAGGTGATGAAGTATCTGGCTATTCAGAATTGGTCACCAAACATGGCTAAAGACATTTCAAGCAACACTTCAATTGTGAATGGTGGTCTTACAACAGTTTACAGCACTTTATAAATAATAATTAAATAACACTAAATAATTTATTTTATAATTAGAAAATTATGAATGAATATAAGAGACAACTTTAAAAAAATACTATTTTACAGCTAAGATTATATGAGACATTATTTTCTTTCGGTTAACTTTTTACTTTCTTATAAAATTACTAGTTGAAGTACCTGGCGTTGCCCGGACTTCAAAGAGAGTTTGAACTAACTAACCATCACGCCGTTTCTCTGCAGGGATAGGCAGAGAGGAAGGACCGCCAAACAACTCGGTCTTGGCACACACTCCTTGCCTCATTCACATTCATACATACTCTTCTATTATTCTGACTCTTGACATGGCCCGACTCCAGTATCTGACTCACTTGGTCGTGCCATGTCTTCCTCGGGCGTCCCTGACTTCTGCCACCATTCACATTTGCATCGTATATTCTCCTTACACTCCTTTATTCGCTCTACATGTCCAAACCGTCTAAGCGTCCCTTTCTTGATGTTAATAATTACGCTTACATCAGCCTTGCACTCTTTGCGAATCTCCACATTTCTCACACGATCATACATGGTTTTACCACACATACGCCTCAGGGATCTCATTTCTACATCATTCAGTCTACTTGAAATTATATGTTTACAGTAACCTTACTATTGTTTAGAAGATAAGTGTGCAAAATTTCATCAATCTCGGAATAAAACTGTAAAATAATAAATAAAAAAAAAAAAATTTTCCTATATCAATCATTTCTTGCCAAGCGATTTTTATGCTTATTACATATGTTTGTGGTGATATAAGACACACTAAAAATAGATGTCTTTTCAGCTTGTATTTTGCTCTTAACCCATTAGGCTAATTTGTTCGCTTTTGGAACAGCTCATAGAAATCGTTGTCTCCCTTACTGTCATGCTGAGAAATATGATCTAAACGGTGTTAGAAAGAGAAAACACCATGCTTTATATTCAAATCTAGAAGTTAACCAGAGAAGAATTAAAATGTACACCTCCATGAAACCAAAGGTTACGACTGCAATTTGAAAAAAAATTATGAAACTTTTTGAATTAAAAAAAATGTATTTTATATAAAATGACAAAAAAGTGAGATAAAAATAGTGTTTTAGTGATTTTAGTTAGAAAAAACGTAAGGTGAGCTATTTTCAAACCTTTCTTTATGTTTATAATAGAATTAGAAAGCGAATTTCATCACTTTTCAAAAACAATGTTTAGTTTTCGGATATATTCAGAAAACAAGAATTCCATTTGTTGTTTGGTTTTTATTGCAAAGCGTAAATACTCTGACCTTCTGACAAAATATGCCAGAAGAATGAGTGGTGTTGAAGAGTGTTATACTTTGCCCCAACCAAAAACGGGCTTTATACCCAAGAAAGTATAACTGGAAAATTATTCTCACCTCAACGATTATGGTCAAGAATTGCCTAAACGTATAATAAAAACAAGCATTAAACTGTTATAGATCCTTTCCTGCAATCGTAAGGTTTCGTCTGGCCCATGCAATATGCGCAGCAGAATTTTGTCTTGTCAGGTGGCACGTTAATCAATTTGTGAGGAATAGAAAATCGTTCAAACCTTCAGATGCCAAATTTCAAACAACAGTAGTTGACAATAGACACCGAAAAGGCACAATGACAAGTAGTTCTGTTTTTGAAGCATAGACTAAAACCATTTGTCATACATTCGGGTTAGTACTTACCAGATCGGTGCACATTATAAATACATAAAGGCATGAACACAATCATTGAGGTACTTATTTAAATATTAGGAAATTATAAGCTAACCGAAAAAGAAAAAATTTAGTTATGGCGTTTAACCTTTCCCTTACTGTGCTAAAAAAATCCACGCGTTCCGGTGCTGTGTAGTCAAAACACATCTCAAAATAAGCGATTTAATATCTGAAAAATATGAATATTCATAGTTAATCGCTTATGTTTATTATATTTTATATCAAAAGTGATAATAATTGTAATTTAATTGCTGAAAACATGAAAAACCATCGGCAGATGCTAAAGAAACGTGCGAGGAGTCCACATCTAACGACGGTCCGCGACCGACTGGCTGGCGGCTGGCACACACACAGCTATAAGATCGTAGGTATCGATGGTCTAAATCAAAATACAACTGCGGACGTGTGGATTTCTCATGTTGCCGCATAGCGAACTAAAGGGGGACATCAATAGCGTGTAATTTCCTCGCACAATCTTCGCGTAGCACTGTCACACGGTTGATTGTATTGGTGTATTTGTTCCCGTTTTTTAACAAAAATCTCTGATTTTTAATTGAATTTGATAACTATGTAAAATATTATTTTTTAATTCAGTGCATAAATGTATAACGGAGGAATACCTAAAATCTGAACCCAGAATTTATTATATTTATGAGTTATTAAAGCTATTAGAAGCAATGTGTAGTAAATACACACCACAGATAAGGAAAGGTTAACCAAGTGGTAAAAACAATTATTATGTGGATTGTGGTCGATCCCAATAACTTGCCAAGTTCCCGAGAGGTACATATTGTCCCCAACTAGATATAATCAGACAGTAACTGCATTGTTAAATTATCCAAACAATAACGCATTGTAGAAACACCCAAGTCTTGCAATTAGTTCACATGATTAGCACTCAATTATAAATTAGCGCAACGTAATTATTTTCCGTTTCAATGCAAATTTTTAAATATGTAAAATTGTTGCAAATCAACAGAACACAGATCTATAAAAGATGCAAATGAAATGTGTAACCAAGGTAGCATTTATGTATATTAATATTTTATGCACCCATGGGACATTTACATTGGATACATGAAATGGTTGCAATTTTTTATACAAGTGTTAGGCCTTTCGTACACAGACATTCTTACAAGCTATGTGACTGTGACACAAGTAGCCTACCGGTATGCTACTCTTTAAAAGCTGGTTTCCGTACACGGCGCTACCCCGATTATACTGAACTTGATCATTTTTCAAGTGCAGCCGTGGAATTAATACAACGTCAAGTAACTCTAGCGACAAAGACAATAGTAATTGTTCTTCTTTATTCATTCTTCTTGTTCATCCATACAATGAAATAAATGTTAATTGTCGGGCATTTGTCGCCGCTAAGGATGATGAATGATGTCAAATTGACTTTTGGACGATTATGAGAATAATGTAAAATTGAATTTTGGACGATTATGAGAATAATGTCAAATTGAATTTTGGACGATTATGAGAATAATGTCAAATTGAATTTTGGACGATTATGAGAATAATGTCAAATTGACTTTTGGACGATTATGAGAATAATGTCAAATTGACTTTTGGACGATTATGAGAATAATGTCAAATTGAATTTTGGACAATTTTGAGAATAATGTCAAATTAACTGAAACGATGAAACAAAAACTAGGTTACTTAGGTAACTAAAAAGATGTAACAAAAACTAGGTTAAATAGGTTACGTAGGTAACTGAAAAGATGAAACAAAAACTAGGTTAAATAGGTTAAGTAGGTAACAGAAAAGATGAAACAAAAACTAGGTTAAATAGTTATAAGTTAAATAGTTAATACCTATTTAACCTAGTATTTGTTTCAATACTTTTAATGACTTTACGTCACTTTTTAAAGATGTATTGAATTGTCATTTTGATGATTTATCATGGAACCGTTTTAAACATCGAATTACACTAATTTAATTATTTTAAAAATGTCAATATCATTTGTATAGTCGTTTCCTGAACTATGTAGGCTAGAAATTGGCAAAGTTGCTTCGAAATTTGTTTATGAATGGTGACATTGAAATAGATCCTTATGCTTAGTGTGTCGATGAGGTATTCTTATATTGACTAGACTCGAAGGTTTGCAACAGTCAGGCTGCGAATTCACAATTTTAAAAAAGAAGCACAAGTCACATTAAGTGTATTTATTTTTAAATATTTAGTAAAATAGTGTATTCTAAGAACGTAGCTTAACTTTTAGTGTGTCGACTAGCTGTGCGCTAGCTGATTCTATTTTCGTAATAAATTTATATATTTATATAATATATAGTATAAATTTACCATAAGTCCCGTTGGCGTCATTTATTTATTTATTTATTTATTTTGTTTATTGCAGAAACAAACAGTACATAATTACATAGATGACAATAGTTACAAAATTATAAAAGTTAGTACAATAATTGGTACCAATGACATGTTGCTGACATATATGCATATGAGGTATATTATACATTTTACGGTTAAGTTACATTTTTAAGTTAAGTTAAATTAGTGTGCTGGGGAAGGAGAGAGGTGTGTGTGAGTGTTTGTGTGTGTGTACGTGTGCATGTGTGTCTGTGTGTGGTTGTATGTGTTATGTGGGCGAATTCAGTGTGCTAAAAAAGTTATTCTTATATAGAGGGAGAGAATCAAAAAATATATCGGTGTTTGTGCTTGTTTGAATTGAGTTGAATGTTTGAAGGATATCATGAGGATTTGTCATGTATCTTTTATCAGGAGATTTTTCAATGTGGATGAGTGTTTCAGGCTAATAATTATTGCTTATAAAATAATTGTTACCCTTTGCGCTATGCATAAAAAATCTTGTCTTAAACATTAGTTTACCAAAAAAAAAAATAATAATTAATATTTGACAAGTTCTAGTATCTTCACCAAAAAATGTAGACAATTTGTCTCGACGCCATCTAGTGAGAGAGTTAGCACTTACAATGCCTTTCTCATATAAAATAAAGTTGGTTGTTTTCAGGTGAAAAAATGTAATAAGCAGTAATTGTTGAATGAAACACTAGTATATATTGATTTCGCAGATAAGAGATAAGCCGCCATAGCTCAGTGGTCAGAGCTGTCGACCGGAAATCGAAAGGACACGGGTTCAAGTCCCGTTGGCGTCATGTATCTTTTATTAGGAGATTTTTCAATGTGGATGAGTGTTTCGGGCTTACAATTATTGCAACCATAAGTAGTTTTCCCCAAATAGCTAGATATATTCAGAGAAATTATTTTTTGATAGCATCCTTGAGGACGTTAACACACAAGAGGTTAAGAATAACGTAAAAGTTGTTATGTTAGGTTAGTATTTTTTTTTTAAATAGTGCACAATAAATTCACTTAGAATATTCTTCTATATTCCTGCCGCCGATAGCTGCGTTATAATCTCTCTTTCTGATACATGCAACAATTATGAGAAAGTGAAAGAGGTTAAAACGGGTGAATCAGATAAAAATAATGAGTATTGTTACCTCTCCGAACTCGTGCGCTATATCGTCCCTGTCTTTGGACAGATGGTCTATGACCTTAGTGATGATAATGGGTAGTCTCTCCTTGACCGTAAAATAGGCGAAACTCCTGAAAACAATGAAAAACATACACAAATCAAGACACATTGCAAACTAACGCAGTTTTTATACCCTAACGATGGATTGTTTCAGAGGATTTAAACAATTCATCAAATTTCTAAATTGATTTCCAAGTTCTGTGAAAGTCCTAGTTAAGTTTTGTTAGTATATCAACAAGGGTCAATTGCTTCACAGAACTGAAATAATAATAGATCTTTCACAGTACTTGAAAATTAACTTTGAAATTTGATGAATTGTTCAAATTCTCTGAAACAATCTGTCCATAATGGCATACTGTTTCTTTGGCATGCAACCTTGCTAAATTCATACAAATTCTTGTGTTATTCAATTCAATAATTTTTTAAAGTGGTCTACACAGGAAACCCGAAAAACTTTTTTTGCTAACCCCTCAGGCCTCTGGCATAATCTGTCAGAGTATTTCGGCTTTACAATAAAATCCAAATAAACGGAATATATCTGAACATACCTGAAAACGAAAAACTGTTTTTGAAAGGTGATGAAATAAGCTATCAAATTTTATTGTTAGAAAAAATATAATTTTTGAAATATTAAAATTTTGAATTTAAACATAAAAATTTGGCTCATCTTCCTTTTTTCTAATTAAAAAAACACACATTTCATTAGATAAATATATCACATGCTGTCACCTAATTTTTTGGTTGTTTCATATAAAAATAATTAATAACAAAATTCACAAAGTTTTATAAATTTTTCTAAAATTGTGGTCCGAACCTTTGATTTCATTGAAGTAGACATTTTTATTCTTCTGTGGTTAACTTCTGCATTTGAATACAAAGCATGGTGTGTTCTCTTTCTAGCACCATTTAGAGTAAGGGAGACAAAACATTCTATTAGACCTATATGAGCTGTTCCCAAAAGCGAACCAAATTATCCTGAGGTGTTAACTTTTTTCCATTTTTTGGCAACGCTTCATGCTTCAACCAAAACCTCCTAGATGACAAGGCCGGGAAACTGAATCAAATCAGCCTTCTAACTTGTATGGGAACCTCCAAAAAATGTATTTTTATTTATTTTTTAAATTGACCAAAACATTAAATAAGAATAAATGGAAAAAAATTTTAAACGAAAATTTTTGTAAAATCCCTTACAAGTTAGGATGCTGCTTTCAATGAGTGTCCCGGTCTTGTGATCTACGAGGTTTTGCTTCAACGCATTTTAAAAGAAATTAAACTGCCGATATTAACGCCCCAGCGACTTTTTAAATTTGATCTAAAAAATGTGAAAAAAAAACACTCGAAAATGTGAGCTCAATTAAAAAAAAAATTATACCACAAAATTGACTCGATCGAGATATAATGTAAATTCACCAGTTTTCCACTTGTACTACGATTTTCCACACACCGTGTACAAATAGGAGCATAATAATAAGAACGAAAAATAGACGAATAGAATAGGTATTATTTTGCAAGCAGCTTTCATTGATTTAAAATATGTCCACTTTTAAAGTGATTCAATTCAACGACAAGATTGCCCTCCCCACAGGCATGACCATTGGCAAGTTATTCCTGCAGGCCGGGAGATAAAACAGTCTACAGATGCTGTCGGCGATGGAGATAACGAACATAGAAATGAACTCTCTCCTTAAATAGCCGAGTTTTCAAAAAATCCACGAATCAGTCTGAAAAAATGTACAGCAATGTGAACATTCTTTCTGACCTGTAGATACCCAAAAGAAAGTCAGTTGGATAGATCCAGGGGTATTAGACATACTCCCTCAGGTAGAGATCTAAGTAAAGTTTATACATACAGTTTCTTATTAAATACTCTAAAAATACATACATTAGAAGATAGACGTAAAATAAACGATTTAACGTTCTTATTCAAAATACTTAACTCTAAATTCGACTGTTGTGAACTCCTGCAACTTATAAACATACATACACCCACAGTAACAACACGACAAAATACAATATTCTACAGCAGCACACATAAGCGTAACTACATTGCCCACTCTCCGATACAACGACTTCACACCATGGGAAATCATTACTTGGGTGATGTTGACATATTCAATACCAACTTGGCAAGTTTTGTGGATCATTTAAAACATTTATTTCAACAATACTCCTAAACACATCATGTAAACCTACAAATAGCTGTAATTTTCTGTTTTTGTTTCTTGTGTTTGTATGACTTGTTGCATAGCTTTTATCAAATGTAATTTTATTCTTATTTTTTATGTTTCAAAGTATCTGTCAAATTAAAATTATACTACCAACCATGTAAAAGCCCTCTGGGCGTTAAATAAATAAATTAAAAAAATATATAAAAATTCAGTCTGTGTATGTTGACTGATATTGTTGAAAATTTCAAAGATTGTTCTTATTAGTGCCATGAGTGTATAGATAGGGGTTTGAGTGGTAGAACAAGTCGGGGACGCCCGAGGAATACTTAACGCAATATCTCTGCAACGGAATGAGATGCGCAGTTGAATTAAAGTCGATGTAATGTAGTTTTTTAACAGTAACATTTTAGTATACAGTAGTAAATGGTGGAAGAAGTCGGAGACGCCTGAGAAAGACAATAGCAATAGCGAAGTATTGTGTGGTCCACTAGTATTTAATACTGAAATCAACGGAATTTCTTGAGCTTTTCACAGAGTTTTTCAAAATCTAATATAGACAGTGACCTTCCTCTTGTTTTGAAGGTTAAGTGTGCGAAATTTCATCAATATCAGAAAAAAAATGTAGATTTGTATAAAAATCAAATCCACGCTGTCCACCAACCACAGACATTATTCTTTATAGATAATAAAAACTACTTGAGTTTTTCGAAATCAGATGTAGACAGTAATTTTCCTCTTATTTTGAATGTGAAGTGTGCGAAATTTCATTAAGTATCAAAGTTTTGCATTAACCTCTGGAAAGCTGTACGTGCACAGTGACAAAAAAAAAATTCCGTTAACAAACCATTCGTGGACTGCTGGCTTTGGAATTTCGCCCTAGCTGGAATTTTTTGATATGCGATTTAAACCTGTATGCCATGAGAAAGTGCATACATTTTTTTTTAAGAATTGCTTGCACTCGAAACACTTTAGAGTTCATTTTTGATTGTCTGATGTTCAAAAAGGTTAAGGGGTAGGAAAAAGAGATGGAGTTGGTTTTTCAAAATCTAATCTAGACAGTGACCTTCCTCTTGTTTTGAAGGTCAAGCGTACAAAATTTCATCGGTCATACTGTAGATTTGTATGAAAATCAATTCCAAGCCGCCTGTCACAGGCACTCTTCTATATATAAATAGATTTTATGATTGTTATAATTAATCATGAAATAACCCGAAACAAGTGTTTTACACGAAGATGTCGTGTTTTTCTAGGTTTATTTATGTATTGTAACGAATAACCAAAAATGTTAAGAAATAATATAAAATGGGTATAAACAAATGTAAAGCAATTGTAAAGTGGAAATATTAATTTCAAAAACCTTTTTCAAAACTTGCAGACAATTAAAATACAAAAATATTTTTTACGGTCGAGAGAATGCGTTTCTAGTATTTGCAAGCCAGTTAAAATTTAAGCCAAAAAATTAAATAAAACTATAGGTACCCAAATACAAATTGGCAGGAGAACGCTAAAAATAATTGCTGTATAAAAGAGAATGTAAACATAGCAATAATATCACTCGAATTATACATATAGATTATTAATATCAACCGAAAAGTTCTTAAATAACATAAAATTCAATAAATAAACGATATTGTTTACATTAAAACAATTTAAAATATGAAAAGACGAATTTAAAAACATAACCTAAAAGTGTACTACCTTTTATAAAAAGCTGAGAGTTGCACATTATAAGGCGTGTTGGCGTCTATTAATGGCAGTTTCTCGACGGATTTAATGTTCCCGGCACTGAACATCTTGGGAGGGAGGACTACGTTATAATAATACTAGAATTTTGAAACCATTTGATGTGGCCCGTCTCTGTTATCAATTCACTAAATTCGTCTCTCTCCGACTGTCACTTTTCAATTTCGTTCGAAATAAAAATAAAACAAATGCAGATTTCTGCTTACCGACTTTTAGCGAGGACTCGAACCGTTTAAAGTTAAAAACCAATAATCTACTATGAACTATAGAAACTTAGAAACTACTCTCTAGTATAAATCCGCGTCCGTCTGTTTGTGCGCTTAGTTCTTCTAAACTACGCAACGGAGTTTAATAGGGTTTTCACTATCATTTAGAGAATTTCTTCTGGAACGTTTATATATAATATACATGGATATTATATTTATTGAAAGTAGAAAAAAGTCAAGTAATTAAAATAGATCAGTGACAATAGACTTTCTATGCGATAGAAACCCGAAGTTAAATGGACTTCAAATTTTCGTTGTATACATAGAACATAGAATAGATAACTTAAGAACCCAGCATTAATAATTATTAGAAGTGAATATATGAACTTATTATTTTTTTATTGACAGTATCTTTGGGAATTTACGGGGTAAGAGGGGAATGAGGGCGGCGTTTCAAAATAGTTCAAAAAACTTTTTCTATTGGTCCACCAATACATTCAATCGTGTCCTCTTTGAAATGATTTGCCTGATCATTGTTTTAACTTCTTTTGATTATTAATAACTTTTTTTCAGATTTTGTTGGATAAAATTCGTCAACAAGATTTGGTGCTTTCTAAATTTCTGATTGAAAATGATTCAAAAGTAATAAAAAATTAAAAAACAAAGGCAAAATTACTTATCAATGCCATGCTGTATTATTATTAATAATTATTGGCGATCTACTTATATTTAATATTTGGCATTCTATCAAATTATCATAAAAACTTTCTGAAAAATGTTTTGTAAAGACTTTGTATTTTGATTAGAGCTTCGACATTTCGTCGCCAGGTTTGACACAAGTTTTCCCAAGGTTTTATATACACGCTTTTTGTACCTTGGAGCTTATAATGCTTTGTTTTTTTTTTAATGTACTGTTATATTAATTACATTAAGTAATGTTTAATTATTGTCTTCTTTATATTTACCTTCCGAATATAGCGCACATTTTGACATTTCGCGGTGTTTGTATGTCCATTACTGGAAAGTTTACCGTGTCCACAAACCAATCGAAAGCTCCCATTTTGTATGAATATAGTTAAATATACAGAAATTTGAACTTATTTAATATTAAATTAAATATCGCGTATTGAATAATTAAATACAATGGTAAATAACGCGACAGCTAGCTAGCTTCGAATGTAGAGCACTGAATAATTTTGTGCTAAAAATAGTGTGCGTCTAGGAGTAATTTCATCTTTAAAATACAAAAATACAACACACATGTCCTTGGCATTAATGTGTTTATAATAACTGCTACTATCGGAAGTTATATAGCATCACGGTTTCAGTATTTTCATTTTCAATGTAGAAATCTCATCCGAATCTATGAAATCTTGAAAATGTTGCAAAAGTTCATGATGACAAAAGAGCAAAAATTTGTGCAAATAAAATAAGGCTACATACTAAGAAAGCTAAAGGAAAAGCTTTCACTTTAAAACTCTTTCTAATATAAAACAGTACATTTCTTTCAAGTGCAATTTACTACCAAATTAACAAAGCATCCCTTGTTTAATCTGATATCTCTTTCACTCCCAAATACTGAAAGAGCGAAAGAAAGAGACCACAAAGAAAGCTCAGGAAAATTATTTTAAAAAACTACTGCAAATAGTGCAAATATTTGATTCGCTGATTAACACTTTACGCTGATTACCAAAGGGATTATATTTGCATATCAATTGTGCAATATTTGAGTAACACGTTCAGATGCTAAACTTCTTCTTTAGTTTTAACCTGTTGTCCGCGACAATGATTCTTATAATTTTTTAGATCGTTTATTTTTGTTTTTCAAAGTTTAGATTAATACCAAACCTGATTTAGTGATGAATTTAAGACCAAATACGTGGTATTTAAAATAGAGAGCACGAAAACACTGTAAAAAATACCTTCATACGTTTTCATTGGACATTACCTGTGTTAGAATAATGTCGATAATTATAGTTTAATAACTAGCTAGCGATGGTTAATCGCTCAGTTTGCAACCGTTCAGCTCAACCTGTCTTGACAAACTCCTTTCTTCATTGACACAGTCACAAATCGTCTCACAAAAACCCTTTTGATATTCACTCTTGACATGGACCGACTTAAGTTTCTGATTCACTATTGATAGTGCCATGTCTTCCTCGGGCGTACACGAATTGTTCTATCATCGTCTTCTTCATCTTATAACACTTCTTTCTCCGTATCTCCGCTCTACATGCCAAACCATCTAAGTTATTTATAATAATTGAAAACTACGTACGTAATGATAAGCATCATATTAAATACAGGTGAATGAATACAGGAAAGTCAATTATTGTAAGGCTAGTTGCAGTAGTTGCCAATAAAAGGTTGTAGAGTTTGCTAGTCGATAATGGAGTGCTGATACCAACTCTGATCTGTGGCAGTGAGGCATGGAACTGGATGAAAGAAGAATGAATTCTGTAGAAAGAGATCACTGAGACGTAACTGTGGTAGGTATGTATGACAGTGCTAAAATGTGGAGATTTGCAAATAATGCAAGGATGATGAATGCGTAATGAGTAAGATTTTGGGTTTTGAAATATTTATTAGATTTTTTTAGAAACCTCTACGATATGGTGCAAATATTTTTTTTGTATTTTCCAGGAATGTAATCTACGAGTAACATTTTTTTTAATGAAATACAATCATTCTCGGGTTACGGATAACCTGACAATATTTGAAAATCTCCTACTACCACCACAGTAAGCGGAAAATGTTGCTTTGTGTTGTACTTAGCCAGCCAAGGAATTGAACCCACTACGCCTGGGTTGCACCTAAATGCAATACCAACTCGGCCATTGAACGGACAAACCTGCTATTCTCTTTTTTCCTAGGTAATACTGAAGCCGGTTTGAATCCCCAAAACCGCCCCCTCATATACGCATTTACATTTCGCTACTCAAAAGTTAGTTCACATGAACTTACACACTTTTTTTTACATTAACTTCACAAAATAGGACCTGAGGGAATTAATTTTCCCTCCGTCATCTTTGGGGATGATGTGCGGAGGGTCTTTATATGGAACTTAAGGAGTGAGCGTGGTTCATGGAGGAACATATTCCTGCAAACCATTCTAGAGCCGAGCACAAGAATTAGTTGCTAATTCGCTTTCTACCTACGAATAATTTTATTTATAAATTCGGCTTATTTATACTGCCATTATGTATTAATCTTGAAAAGTTACATTATTGCATGATTTTCGCTTGGTATTTTGCAATTAAAGCCCCGTAGTAAGCGTTCATGGATGGATTGAAATGGAGATATATAAATACGAATGTTAAAGGGAGCACGCTAATATTAAAAAAAGAGATAAAAATTAAGCGAAAATTGAGAAAACATTTAATGAAATACAACTCATTTGAAATAGAGCAAAAATCTCTCGACACATGTTTTGTTGCATTTAAAGATACACTGTGAATTTTTAATGCCTATAAAAAATTTAAATGCGGAACAAAACTTGTTTTTAACAATTTTTGGAGCTTTGCGATTTTTTTCTATAGAGGGAATTTCATATAATTAACGCTTCGGCAAAGCAAATCCACTTGTACTGGACAGGAGTCCGCACAAGACTGAAGACTGTGTCTTCATCCGATGAGAATGCTCCTTTACGGCCGATAGTGGTGATAGTTGTAAAAGTTGATGGCAATCTGCCTCCCGCACCCGGTGCTCGGTGAATGTTGAGAACTGGGTGTGCCATCGTCTCCGTTCGCTTCTGGCGTTTTGCGGTTTCCTAGCAGGGCCGGCTGGTCTTGAAGAGGTAAACACCAGAAGATTTGGAGCAAGGCAAGGTGAGGGCAGGAGTCACTTGTAGAAAGTAGTAAAACACTTGTTTTTTTGGTAAAGATGAAATATGTATATGAATATCTTCAAAAAATTTGGAAAATAAAAACTTAAAGAGTTAACGAGAAACTTATTATAAACTGTTAGAAATTGGGTAATAATTGTATGGGGGAGCTTAATGAGAACTTTCACTGGCTCGAGACGTTTGTGAGCAGTTGGGACTCTTGTAATCATGTGCTGTATCAACATATATTTTTTAAGAAAAGCAAAATATATTTAAGCACCTAAGTTAAGATTTTCGATTCGATTGCGATTTATAGCTGTGATCTTTGACGGAATCTTAAATTAAAATTATCTCCTTTTAAAGAACTGTACACTAAAAAATCATTAATTCAAATCATAAAAGAAAAAGAAAAGTACCAATTTCTAACTGAAAACCGCACTCGACTTAAATACACTTTTCCATGTCCAAAATTAAAAACTTCCTTTGCACAAAATTATTATATATACCAAGGAAGAACCTTTTTCAATCAACTCCCTGAGGAAATCAGATTCATAAACGACAAAAGCCAAGCTTTGAGCATTTTGAAAAAATATTTATATCTAAATTATCAAAAAAAATAAAAGTAAATAATATTCTACTAAAGAAGCAACTTATTCTCTAAATATAGTATACATATTAATAAAATAATAATTGTCTTTATCCCAGAAAGTAATAACGTCATATTTTTATTTATATATTATAGCTACTAGTAGTACATTTTACTTACAATATTTTTTCCCCTACTTCTTTTGATTCTATATGTATATCTACAATATCTTAATGTACACCCCTCTTCCAACCACAAGCGAATGCTTCTCTGGAAGAGTAGTATTAAAGATTGTCATTGTAAATTGTAAACCTTATTACTTACATGTACTTTTTCCTTTAATAAATAAATAAAATAAAATTTAATCAAACTTAAAATACATTCATGAACTGAAGGATGTCAAATCAACCACGACGAAAGGGTTAACTTCACTGCATCATCGCGACATGACATGTGTGTCTATTGTTTAGATTTTAGATATTGATTCTCTCTGCCATTTTTCATTTTACTTTCAAACGGAAAAAGTCCATTGTTGTATTTGTCTTTTATATTGCTCCGGATTTCTTCACCACCGCCACGACTGGCCACCCACCATCATCCATCACGCTGGTAGGTATGACACCAAAATAATACAGAAAAATCATAATTTTCATGAATAATTATAAACTTTTCCTTTTTTAATTATTTAAATAAGTTTTTGTAAGCAAAAAATACTTGAATATATATAATATATGATGCTCAACAATTATATTTTCTTAGATTTTACCGTTTTCGCCTAGATTTAAGTAGATATCTTTGTTATTAGAAATGAATTGGCTAATGTACATTATTTGCGGTATATTATATTATGTTGCGTTAGCGTTGGTTCCATTTTCATGCGATTGAATAATAATTAATGGCGTCCTTTTGTCTTGGCTTGCTAAACTTTATACTTAGATATTATTACAGGATCCCCCTTTTAAAGTGTTCTACAATGATTAACAGTAGTTAGTTCTTAAATAAGTATAATTCCAACTAGAATTGAAACTGTCTTTGCGAAAGGTACCTTGTATTTTTTGTAGTATTGCGAATTTTCCATTAGACAAAATGGCTTCCTTTTATTCGTTGGCAAAATCATTATACTTCGATTAACTTTTACAACAACGTAGCAAGCATTTTGTTAGAGAACTTAGTGGATCATTTTACAATTTATTATTAGGTATTTTAACCATACTGATTTGTGTTGCACCAAACCATAGTCATTTTTAATGCGTAATTGCGATAATTGAGTTGATTTTTTGTTGTTTTACTTTTGCTCATCACAGGAGGCCCTGAGGAAAATAATTGCCCTCAGGGCTTATGTCATCTTTGAAGATGCTGTGTAGCGGGTTTTTAAAGGAAAGGAAGATCTGGGAATGAACAAGATATAAGGGGTTGTTAGTAATCTGGGGGTCAGTGTGGCCAGGAGTGATAGATGTTTGAATTGGTTTCATGATATTTCATCAAAATGACAATTACACACCTTGTTCTCGCGCTGTTCCCCCACATACAAAAATTAACGACAAAATTGCACTACTTCAACTACACAAAGATATTTTTAATGAAAATAATACCCCACTGCTAAATATTAGCATAAGGAACACTTCTGTTGGAGGACTAACTGTACCACCCGTATAAACCACAACAGCACAGAATCACCATGTATATAAAGGAATAAAATTATTTAATCAATTACCGGCTGATATGTGCACAGAAAAAAAATTCGACAAATGTAAAAAAAAAATTAAATCATATTTTTATAGTACATGGTTTTTCAATAAGATGTGTTATTTTGATATTCAATCGTAAAAGATCAATGGTTTCGTTGCTTGTATGGCGCGTAGCGCCGTCTTGTTGAAAGTAAACGTAATCCAGATCATTATCATTATCCATCCAATTCCGGCCATAAAAAATCATTAATCATCTCTCGATAGCGCAATCCATTCACCGTAACTGTTGCTCCAGCCTCATTTTCGAAAAAGTAAGGTCCAATGACTCCGCCGGACCATAAACCGCACCAAACAGTCACACGTTGAGGATAAAGAGTCTTTTCAACAATAACTCTTGGGTTTTCCGAGCCCCAGATGCGACAAGTTTGCTTGTTGACGAAGCCACTGAGATGGAAATGGGCCTCATCACTCAAGATGATTTGCATTTGAGTACACTCAAGTGAATTTTAATAATTTCAATGCGTTGTTGAAGCGTGTATCGTTCCATTTTTATTAATGGTGTAGTTTCTACTTGTCAAATGTCAAAAAATGACAGCTTCAAAAGTAACATCTACCGAAATAGCGGGCTATTCAAAATAACACCTCTTATTGGAAAACCCTGTAGTACCAACATATAATTTTAACTTCCTCTTAGATATATTCTTGACTGTTTTGTTATTCTTAAAGTTTTATGTACATCCATTTTGTTTAAAGTTTTATGTAAGGTCAGTAGGGGCAATTGCGTCATATTTTTTGATTTTTTTTTTACAGTCATCTTTACAGATCACCTGACTGCAACTCATTGGATTTTAATTTGTTTTTTTTTGTGAATAACTCATCAACAATAATTTGTTTATCAGAAAATGTTTGCTTTAATTAACAACATCCTCTTGATTTCGTTAAAATGAAGTGAAAGTAAAAAATGGAAATTATACGCATTTGCCCCTCTTTTGGCCCCTCTATGAGGTAAATGCGTCAAAGATGTATTTTTCATACCTAAATTTCAAATTCCTATAGCAAATATTATTATCTTAATTGTTCATACATTTTTACTTCTGATCAAAATATAACAATATATTTCCAGATAATGACAGCCGAAATATATTGTTTTTGGAAATTTCGGGGCAAATGCGTCAATTTAGTGAATGCCGCATTTACCCCTTCTACTAAACATGCATTGCCAACCTTTAGTTATGTGCCTACATAATTATATAGATGCAACCCCCCCCCATACACACAAGCCCTGCTTATTTATGGGGGTAAATCAAATATTTAGATATATACATATATACATATTATGTTATTAATTATTTTATAAAATTTTGTAATTTAATTACCTATCTTATATGAATAAAAAAATAATATATATATATATATAGGGAATATGTATAGGGAACTTATCTTCTTTAAATATATTGCGACTGACTTTTTTTCTAATTTGAGTTGTTTCAAACACACGCGGTATATTAAAAACAGCGGTTAAAACCTTTAAATAAGGTAAGCAGAAGGCCGTGGGTTCGAGTCCCATTGGTGGCATGTATCTTTTCTCGTGAGATTTTTCAATTTGCATTATTCTTCTCTTAAAATAATTATTGTTATAATAATTTTAAAAATATATATTATTTTAAGGTAATTTGGCAATTTTTAACCATTACCAGAGATTTTAGTTATGGCTTTATGCAATAGGAAAATAGCTTAAATACGGGCTAACAATATTATTATGCATACCACCGATCAAATAACTGGCTCTGGAGTTTGTAATATAACAAAATAGCTTAAATACAGGCTTACAGTATTATTCGACCATCAGACTAGGCTAGCCCGTGTTGTGACTGTCGGTAACAACACACACATATAGGCAAATCCTGTCAAAGGTACCTATACATAATATAATATATATATAGAAGTGAAAAAAATATACACAGTTATTTTTTAATAAAATATTTATTTAAACAAATGAACATTCATTATGATTACCTTGTTATTTTACAACATAACTATTACTGATAAAGAATTTAAGATTACGTTAGAGAAAATTTAACATGGTCTTGTGAAAACAAAAATAATGATGTTTTCGAAGGGAGTGAATGTCTAGCCAGACACAACAACACCAAAAAAAAAATGACACTGAAACGCCATTAAAATAGTTAACTTATTATTGTATATTAAAATCAGCGAAATTTTCTTTAAATATTATGTGACCTCTTCTAGCAATAATAGGTTTATTCAGAAACCGAACTATATCTCCTAGGTCTTTTAATTCAGATATATCTTCCACAACAGGATAATGGAAAGCAGTTTCATATTTTCTTTCGGAGGTTAGAATTTTTCTGACATATTTCACAACAGGGATATTGCTACGAGTAAGTATCGATGTCACATTGCCTACGTAATATTTTATTGATTTTTTTGAGGCAAATTTAACCAACACCCAGTCGCCCACATCTGGTTTTCTGGTCATCAGAAAAATGTTATCGTCATTAATTACTTCGGTATTTGTGTTAAATATCAGTTCATCCATGTCGTCAATATCGCTTAAATAGTCATTGCAAAAGTCACTAATATTTTCGTGGTCTGAGTCAGTATTCAATACAAAATTTTCAATGTCAGATTCTTCAGAATCACTAGAAGAGTGTTTCTTTGTAACATTTTTTTGGAATTATTTTTTTTATTATTAACCCCACACAATTTTTTTTTCGATCTAGACCTGCGTTTTTTAAAAGGAATTTCTTGATTAATCTTTTTTTGTATCATATCGTGTTCCTTTTTTTCCCCTTCATCCTTTAGTTTTTTAATAAATTCCTCTCTAGTTATGACCTCGCATCCTTTAGCAACTCTAGTTTTCTTTCCTTTTATAATATCAGTTCTTTTTAAATTTTTTAACAACAAGGACTCAAAAGAAATTTTCTCAGTGTCGTTCAAGATTCGGTTTTCGGTTATAGTAATTATTTTAGAATTTGTTGGGGTATTTATATTAGATATATCACCAGAAAATATTAGATATATCATTAGAAAATTATATTATATTAGATATATCATTAGAAAAAATATACCATTTATGGTTGTCGATATCTGGAAACGGGGTAATTGCGCCTACTAGACGCATTTGCCTCAAAAAAATAGTCGCATTTACCCCGGGTCACTACTAATAAATCGTATTTTTTCAGTTGTCGTATCTCCAAAATACGCAATGGTTTCTTTAAAATAATTATTTTAATTGAAAACAGTATTACTTTTTATTAACTCACCGTAAATTCAAACTCCACACTCTAGTGATAACAGAGATATTCAAGAATATAGAAGACCACAAAATGCGACACGTCACTCATTTTTCAGTCACTTTTTTTAAATGGCGAATTACTTCCAACCTGTCGCCAAAAGCGTTGCCTGCAGACTTCTGAGTTATGACATAATACACAAGAAAACCGCTAGATGGCAATAATTACACTTATTGTAAACATTAAACGAAGCAGGATGGATATACGCAATTGCCCCGTAGACGGATTTACCCCGGTTGACCTTACATGCATTTTTTGTTTTAATTACCTATGTCTAAAACTCTAATTATGTTAAATTCTAAAGTTTTTTAAAAAGTTATTAATAAGTTGTCCTCTCCTAACCACAAGTGTCAGCTTTTGTAGGAGAGTGTATAAAATATGTAAGCTATAATATTTTGTAAAAAAAAAAGATAAACAAATAAAAAACCTTTAAAAAGTGATACAGAGTCATTAAAAGTGATGAAACAAAAACTAGGTTAAATAGATATCTATGTAACCTAGTTTTTGGTTCATCACTTTTCATGACTTTATATCACTTTTTGTAGGTGTGTTGAACTGTCATTTTGGACCTGGACAATCCTCACCCAATGAACCTAGATTAACCTGCCCTGATGATGGACACTGTAACGTTGTCCGAAACGTCGGCTAAAGAAGGAGTTAGCGCAACACGGCATAACACCCCAAAAACAAATAGCGAAAATACTTTTGGCCGTGATAATCTTAAATCATATTAGATTAACCTGCTTTGTGGCCCTTTCCTCTTTTATTTATTATTATTATTATTGTTTATTACCATTGTACTGCGTAATTCTTATAAAATATTGTGAACTATATTATTGATTCTTCATAATATGTACTAGAAAGGATTGCATTTTGTTGCCCAGAATCATTTATTCATTTATAATATTTATTTATTGCATCTCACTATACATAAAAATCAACCTCACTTAGGACTAAGCCTGTATCGAGGGTAACAATTTACATTTCAGTGAAGCAAACATAGAGTAATCACAAACATAAAGTAATAAAACATACAAACACAAAATATTTATATTTTTTTTATTGAATAAATAGTCAATACATATCAACAAACAAGTCCTGCTAAGCCAATTGAATTAACTTGTCAACAGGTGCTTAAAGTTTAGTTACATATACATTTTTATTAGTTATAATTTACATCTTATATCTACAGAATCAACATTTTTTCATACAATTTTTCATACATATTAAAGTAAATATTTTTTTTCCGATTGCCAATTTTTCACCATATATTTAACCTTATTCATAGACTTACATTGCTTTATAGTGTCAGGTAATAAATTAAATATCTTCGGTATGTTGTATTCAAACGTTCTCTGTCCGTATTTATTATTAAATTTCGGAACTATTAACCCGTCATTACGCGTGAATCTAGTACTGTATTTATGTTCTAATTTTTCTTTATGCTGCGGGGTAAATATATGCTGAATTATGATTTTTTGCCATAAAATAGCCTTAACAGGTAAAATTTTGGCACTCTGAAACAGCAACGGTGTATTATGTCTCTGTTTAAAAATATTAGGGATGAGTAGTAATTTTACAATTGCGTTTTGTACAACTTTGACTTGTTTCAGATTGGTTATAGTAGTATTTCCCCATATGGTTAATCCATATCTTATAATAGATTCCACCATTGACATATAAATTATTTTAAGTGTTTCGATTGATAGGAAAACATTTAATGTGTACATTCTGCCAGCAATTGATCTGAGTCTTTTACAGGTGTTTTTTTAAGATGTTTGTCCCATTTGAAAAAGCAATCTACTGTAACACCAAGATAGACATATTCTGCAACTAATTCTAAGCTTTCACATTTACAATTAGTCAGGATATTTTTATGGATGCAATTAAAATTATGAGAAATAATATTAGGATTAAATTGAAATCTGGCATTAGGTGATCTTATATGCATAGCTTTGGTTTTTTTAGTATTTATTAATAGTCCTGCATCATGTGACCATTTACAAAGTTGATTAAAGTCAATTTGTATGAGTTCAATTGCAATTTTTAGATCTTTATGTGTTATGACCAATGCCGTATCATCTGCTAATACAAAATGTTTAACAAAAGAGAAAAGTTTTTTCATTATAGTTACATAAATTATATATAGTGTAGGTCCCAATATGGAACCTCGTGGAACTCCTGCAGATACATTCTTTGTTTTACCAAAAGTATTATTTATTTTGGTACATATTTTTCTATTTCTAAGATAATCTTTAAATAAATTTAACACATTTCCTCTTATTCCAATTTTTTCTAAGGTTTCTAGCAGTTTTTTAGTGTTAATTGTGTCAAAAGCTTTAAACACAATAACATGTAATTTATTATTTAATTGATTATTTATGTAATTGGAAAAATCTTGCAGTAGTTTTTCAGTATTTTTTTTTTTCTTTGAAAGCCATATTGATTTGGATGTATGATAGCGAATTTTTCAATGTAATTATTTAATTTATTTGATAAATTTTTTTTCTAATGCAGGTAGTATACTAATAGGCCTATAATTTCCCAGTTCAATGTGTTTTCCGCCTTTAAATATTGGTCTAGTAATGCTACATTTAAATTCTTGTGGAATTTTTGCTTGCTTTATTATCGTATTGATTAAATGAGTAATTATTGGCCCAAGAGTTTTTATATTTCTTTTTAAATCAAACATTCTTATATTGTCAATACCTGTGCTTTTAGAGTTTTTCATTTTTTTAACAATGTTTTCAATATCAGCTATAGTAGCTCTTGGTATAAATAAACTGTGAGGCAGTTCTTCCAGTACAATATTAGTAGCTTTGTGATTACATTTATGTAACATGTTGCTGATGCTATCCGAGAAGTAATTCACAAAATCATTTGACACAGAATCCTCAGTTCTATCTTTTAACATATATCGTGTTATTGTTTCATCACAATCGGTTTTGGGTTTACGTCCTAAAATATTATTTATCTCATCCCAGGTTTTTTTTGTATCATTAAAACAGTTTTTAAATTTATTATTATATTAGTTAGTTTTATCTTTATTTACCTATAAGTTTAAATTTTTATCTTTATTTTTAATAATGATAAAATATACGTATTTGATGAGTTAAATATAGAGATGCATTGTAAAGATCTCAAAGTGGCAAGCCAAGCTATGTCCTGGTCCAAGACTGCCAATCACATGAAATAGCTATGATGGGAATACCCAATGTCTTCTGAATGTTTCTCTTCGCATCTCCACTTCATTTGGGAACATTCTCCAATAGGGATGCCAAAGTTCCACTGGCTCCCGACAGTTGTTACCTTGCGCGGTATAACTTTTAAAACAAGTGTTTTATTTTCAGATTCCTGGCAAAATGACGAATCCAGGTGAAAACTGCTTGCGTAGTGAGTATATTAATATTTAATTGATTTATTCATTTAAGGCGATGCCATACGTAGTAATACAAAATCATGTGTTTTTGGTTTGAAAATTTGGTCGCCTAGAAATGTTTCAGATGCTTTAATTAAATACTGCGAGTAGAATACATCTTGGCCTTTAAAATAATCGAGTATTTTTTAGATAAGTCTTTTTATAAGCCCAGAAAAAAATTATGTGTAAGGCCTATGAAAACTGCTTTAAAGTTCAAAATCTCCTACTTACGAACCCATTTTCGGTTTTTATTTTATTTTATAATGTTATAAATTAAGTTATTTATAAAATGATCGGAAAAAAATTAAATATTTATGCCTGAACATCCACGAAATAAAATAAAAGGCACTTTTTGGCCATGTTTTTTTCTTGCATAAATCAAAACAGGTGAATGATGTTAAGCGGGAATTTAAACCTTATCGCCATCTACGTAAGGGGTGTTATTGATAGCGGCTTGATTTAAAATATTACACGACGTAGTGCATCGCCTTAATACGCACATAGCTTTCGTTAAGCGGTCATTCCCGTTGACAATGTTTACATCGAAATATATGAGAGCGCAAATTCAGGCCGAAACAGTTTGCTTGCCACTAAATTTTATAGCAGAGTAAGGCATCATGACCAAACCTTTGACAGTGGACCAGCTTAGACACAGCTGGGAGAAGCTATTCCAGAGATGTGAGGAGAGATACAGCAGAAGAAGTAGCGCAGGACAGGAACGCCTCGAAGCTTCTTGAATTGCGATGGGTTTCTAACCCGAGTAGGGAAAGAAGATATATTTATTTATTTATATTATATGCCCGTACAGGCTTTTACAAACATGTGATATGTACATAATAATTTAGTGGTAATAACAGTAATCATGACGTAAAATTTGCTATTAAAATTATGCAGAACCCATGTAGAAGAATAGTATTATGCTAACATTTTTTTTTTTTTTAAACTTCCGATTTTATTGTCCGGGTTAAATCTTCCCCAAAGGAAAAACTAAACCCTTCCACACACTTTTCCACAAATGATCATCTAGTCCAGGGGTCTCCAAACTTTTCAGCCGGAGGGCCACATTGACTACTCCAGTGATTTCGGAGGGCCAAAACCGTTTTAATTTCTAGACACCCATATTTTCTGTCCTAGGGAGGGGGGGGGGTAGACAATAGAATTTTCAGGGATGAAATATTGCTTTAGATAACGTAGCTTTGAAGATAATTTTTGATACTCGTTTCTCAGACCTTGATATCATTGTGAATCAAATAAAGATTTTTCAAAAAAATCCTCTTGATATATTCGCGCGATACTTGTGGACGCAATGTATTGGTGCCAAGTACCTCGCCAACGAGCATATTTATTTATTCGCACGAAAAAATTCGCGGAGTTTTCGCCCCTTCTGAGCAAGGTCTTAGCCATTAGCTGCCGCGGGTCCTTGATGACACTGGTCATAAAATGTCGCGGGCCGGATGGAAGACACTGGCGGGCCGGATACGGCCCGCGGGCCGTAGTTTGGAGACCCCTGATCTAGTCAATCAACACTATGTAAGTGCATTACATAAGCAAAATAAATACAAAACAATACAAGAACACGTCAACTCACCAGAGATCAAATGGGAAAATAATTCACCGACTCCAGATATTTTCATATCAGAGGGTTCGGCTCGGTAGAACTTCTAACTGGGCCTATAAATCCTACTGATCCATCAACATAAATATTTTAAAAACTTTCGTTATCCTACATGTATTCAAAATGACCGACTTTTGCATCTTTATATATAAATTTTTTGATAGATCTAATACAACTAAATTTTGAATGAGAGAGCTAGGTATAATGCCAGTAGCCGAAATAACGAACGGTAATATTTTTATAGTCTGAGAATGACAAATTCTTTTTATTTCATTTCCTAAATCTGTGTATTTTCTTATTTTTTCATTAACAGATTTTTGATTTGATTTTTTATTATTATTATTATTATTGAGGTGTGTTATTATAGCCTTCTTGTAACTTTGGGGATGTGGTAAGGAGACAATGAAAGATATAGGTTGTGAGTTCACAGCGTTTATTTGAGTCAGTACAGTTATGAGATGAGACCGATGACGATGACGCGGTGATGACGGCAGTGGAGTGGTCGAGGCGATAAAGTCAGTGGCTCGACACCGCGTTGGTGGAGACCGGACTTGTTCAGCACTGGCGAAGACATGGAGTCTTCCTGGTTCTCCAGTGTGAAGCAGGATAGCCGAAGGTATAATGAAGGTGTCGCAGGGTTTAGGCGCGTAAGGAGCGCAGGCCACGGATGATATCCAAGGCCAGGGCGCTAATTATGATCCCGCAGAGTTGATGATTATCTGTAGCCTATCCTTCAAGGTCCGAGCAACGCCAGGCATAGTAGGTCTGTGACCAGTAGCGGCGCGGTGGAATAACGGTGGGGCGCGATGCAGGGGGATGGCCAGGTGCCTGCCCGATCAATCAGCAGCGAGCACTCGCAGGTTGGTCACTTGTAACTGCTGATTATGGACTGACTAAGTACTTCTCGATGTGGCCTGTTTTTATAGGTGCCCGTGCATCGAGAATCTTCGGGCGTGTAGGTAGATGCGCCGTACCTACGATTCTTCGCTAGAAGGTTCTAGATATGATGCGTTTTGAATGGGCGAACATTCCCGAATATTCTAGTATTATTAACTATATTCCGTGCAGTTGAACACATCTACTATTTCTGTGAAATTTTTTCAATCTGCATGCAATGTACATGGTACAAGCGAGTAACTAATTGACTCAGCGCTTATATTGTTGTGTAATTAAAAAGAATTTTCGATCGAGTAGTTCTAGAAGGTTATATTCTATAATTTTAAAATATATATTTTTATCGATGACATTGCAAAATGTAGACATGTTATAGAGATATCGCGAGTGTGCAAGCGAAAGATAGAGCAATTGTCGTACTTTCGATTTAGTGGTTTTTAGTACTGTTGCGAAGGTTGAAGATGTGTTGTGGAAATTAAACTATGTAATATTTTTATAATAGGATTATTCTGTTGCCGGGATAAACCAGCCGTGAATATATTTTAATAATATTTTATATACCACATAAGCAATTAATCACAACAAAACAGCAAGATCTTTTACGTAATCGCGGCGCAAAATGAAATTTATCTTGATTAGAGCGTTAAAAATATATAAGTAGTAGATTGACTTAAGCGCGCGTCGTTGCTTTTTATATGTTGCCGCCCGTTACGCCGAAGATTCCAGCGGTCGCTCAGTAGCTGTAGGAATAGCGCGGTAGTCTGTAGTACTGTACGTCTTGACCTCTAGGCAACATCCAAACTGTCTAGTAGGTTCTACGACAGCCTAAGTACTGTAGCACCTTAGCGCTTGGTACTATGTACTACTGGACCCGATACCGTCCAACTCGAGTAGTGGCGTACCACTACAGTACTAAATTGTCACTCGTCCTATGAGGTTGTGTGCTAACTAAATTGCGTAAATGAGTGCCAAAACGACCTTGTGTGCAATGAGAAAGTGTTTCCATTAGACGGCAAACACTAAAGGCTAAGTAATAACATTTCATTTGTAAATAAGACGCAAATTACTTAGTATTATAAATAATACAATTATTCTGATTGTTTCCCGAACATTTTACCCGCCATTAGAGAAAGCGAGATAGCTAAAGTAGCAACACATAACTATAAGAAGGATAACTTATTAGCGGCAGTAGTCTTTTACAACGTACCATGTTCGTCTTAGTGTAAGCAATTAAATGTATCTTGTCATCTCAGTCGGTTCCACAATAACTCCTCAAAATGACATTTCAACACACCTTTAAAAAGTGATATAAAGTCATTGAAAGTGATGAAACAAAAACTAGGTTAAATAGTTACATATGTAACCTATTATATATCACCTATAAAGGTGTGTTGAATTGTCTTTTTGAGGAGTTATCATGGAACCGAGATGGTGAACGGATAAATCATCAAAATGACAATTCAACACACCTATAAAAAGTGTTATTTAGTTATGAAAAGTGATAAGTGTTATTAAGTTATAAATAGTTACATATGTAACCTATTTAACCTATTTAACCTAGTTTTTGTTTCATCACTTTTCATAACTTAATAACACTTTTTATAGGTGTGTTGAATTGTCATTTTGAAGAGTTATCCGGTCTCCATCTCAGTCATACCGATGACAAAGAATATAACATCGGTCACAACTTTTAAATATGAAATCACTGCCCGATCCTGTATCTATTTCGTCCATACACTGTTAAAGACAGATATTCTTTGAATATCAGTCTTTGTCATACATGAACAATGTTTAAATTAAGAATTTACTGGAAACAAGCTTGTTTGTTACTTTTAATTTTGTGAGACCATAACGGGTCAAGATGTATTGTACTGTCATTGAATATTATTTACGAGCTGTACCCCGCCACGCTCTGCTGTGGCTCCTTCCAGAACTTTCAATAACATTCTCGAACTTTCCAGAACCTTTTAGACTCACCGACAGACTCCGCCACTCATTTTAGAACCTTATAGAACCTTCTTGAGCTTTCTCCTTCCAGAACCTTGTAGAGCATTCGAGAACCTTCATGAACTTTCTGGAACCTTCCAGACTCACAGACACAGTCGGCGGGCCCATTCTGAAATAATCTGAAGCATTCGCAGCCTTCCCATTCACCCACTCCCACCCACGCTCAGCCACCCTCACCAAACTCTTATATTCTATAAGACACCAATGGCTATATACCGCCATAGCCACCTTGGGGTGTCAGTGGCAGGTTGTGAAGAAAATTAGGCGGGTAGGAAAACACGGGTTTTTTTTAATAAAATATACTAGCTGAACCCCGCCACGCGTTACTGTGGCTCAGTCTGTGTGCAGATAGAGAAACGATAGCGCTTGTTGGTTTTACATCCAACAGAAGGCGCTGTTTAAAGAAAAAGCATGTTTATACCTGTCACAGGTGTCATCCATATAATATAGATATAATAAAACACACGCGTATTCAAATGCAAAGTTGTGTCATAATTTCAAAGTTGTGTCATAATTTCAAAGTTGTGTCATAATTTCAAAGTTGTGTCATAATTTCAAAGTTGTGTCATAATTTCAAAGTTGTGTCATAATTTCAAAGTTGTGTCATAATTTCAAAGTTGTGTCATAATTTCAAAGTTGTGTCATAATTTCAAAGTTGTGTCATAATTTCAAAGTTGTGTCATAATTTCAAAGTTGTGTCATAATTTCAAAGTTGTGTCATAATTTCAAAGTTGTGTCATAATTTCAAAGTTGTGTCATAATTTCAAAGCAATCGGCGAAGGATTTTCGGAGATTTAAGATTTTTAAACATAACATTTTTATTTATATAGATTAGAATATTAAATTTATTAACTCCAATGAACAGAAATTATATTGTTATTTATTGAATATTCTTTCCGGCTCCTACGGGTTAAGGATATGCTAGCGAACAAGAGGTTAAGTTACCTTAATTTTACATTAGCTATGTTGCAAAGTTTTCGGATAACATACTTGCTCATTTTAATGCAAATGTGTCCATTTTGGCTTGATAACTTTATTATGTTCTCAACAATAAGGTTTTCGTATTTTTATGTTCGCCACCATAAGTATATCTTCATTTTATGTTTGCTACAGTAAGGTTATCTCAATGTTCTGTACACCACCATAAGGATATCTTCATTTTGTGTATGATAATAAGGTTATCTTAATGTTATGTACACCGCCATAAGGAAATCTTCTTTTTATGTACGTTATAATAAGGTTATCTTAATGTTATGTACACCACCATAAGGTTATCTTAATGTTATGTACACCACCATAAGGTTATCTTTATTTTACGTTGGTACCATAAGGTTATCTGCATTTTACATTTGCTACAATAAGGTTATCTTTATTTTATGTTTGTTACCATAACAACTTTCTAGGAAACCTCTTGACGCTAAGGCTTGGCAGTCAGGCTCTAGCAGCCAACTTGATTGCCAAATTAGAATGACATTGTATTCTTAAGCACCCAAAGATCGCCGGCTGCGGAGCCAGTTGAAACATGGCGATTCTGCAAGCAGCCAGTGCGACCAGCTAAAATATATTTATTTATTTTTTCATGTTCTCCATGAAACGGTTATACACCAATATATCATGGAGAAGATTACAAATTAAAAGGTTTACACAGGCAGTTTTACTATTTTGTGACATGTGTTATAAGATAGTTACTGAATTGTCTGTAGATGACATTGAAAATGTCGATGGCTAATGCAGAATTGTTAAGCAGTTGAGTCGCTCTGTTTATTGGCGCGTTCTGATAGGCAGAAGTCCTCGCTTTCGGAGCATATAGGAGTGCATGGGATCTCCCTCGAGTATAATTGTTAGGGACATAAAAGTTAACCTCTTTCAACATAGGCGGATTGTGTATTGTACCAGAGATTAACTTAAAAAAGTGTTTGCCTAAAAATATTTTTCTGCGGGTTTCTAATGTATTGAAATCGAGCATTCCTGTTAAGAACAAGGATGGATACAGGAATGGATAGTATGTATATTTCCTCATATACAGGTAACACATAAACCTTTTCTATTTCTAAGATATGGTTTTGTTCAGAAGGGGCCCAAATAATGGAGCTGTGGTTGCCTCAGACTTAACACACTAGACGGACAAGCCAGCCCAACTGGTGATATAACTGACAAATCAGCCCGAATTAGTTTAATTAATAATAAAAAAATTGCATTGAACTAAACTGAACATTTTTCCAATAACGCATCAATTTTTTTTTTAAATTATAGACCCAAATTTTCAACACAACTCTCCTCCGTGCTCGCATCAACTGGGTTGGTGCCAACACACGAACAACGCTCTCAAAAGATCAATTTTTGCAAATGGTAAGTTTTTTAACATATTATTTTTTTGTTTTATAATTTATCAATGTTAACAACAAGGTAAGTTTGTACAATAACATAATAATACAGTATTTCAGATTAAAATGTGACAACCTTTACAAGAGTATAACCATTCATGTGTAAAGGGATAAATTGAAACACATATTTGAAAAAAAAAATTACATGTAAAGTGAAGTGAAAGAGAAAAAAGAAAAACTAATATAATACATAATATAAAACTAATATAATAGGTTTCATGATATTTCGTCAAAATGACAATTAAACACACCTTTTAAAAGTGGTATAGTCACCTAGGTAACCTATTTAACCTAGTTGTTGTTTCATCACTTTTCATGACTATACCACTTTTATATCACTTTTTGTAGGTGTGTTAAGCTGTAATTTTGATGAGATACCCGGTCACCAATATAATAATTTTTTATTTTTTTATTTTATTTTTTTCTTTTTTTTTTTTTTTAGTTTTTTTTATTAGTAAAAAAAAGATACACGAATTACATAATATAACAATTACATAATATAATTACACAATATAGTAGGTTATTAATTACATAATATAAGTATTCAATGTACCCCTATTAAAACTAATATACTAAATAATAATAAAAGCATAAGAAAACTATGTGATTATATGTATTCAAAATAACCTATATGCTCATTTTCTGCATTCCCCATGTACACAGAATAAAATGGCCATTATATGATGCTAATAATTATTTAAATTATTAAAAGCGATAATGATTATTTTATTTTTAAATTTATAATACGGTTCCAATCTCCGCTCTGTCGCTAGTTGATTAAACCACACAACCCCATTGTACGTGTAGTAGTGTTGTGCAAAACTGGTATACATTAAAGGGGTAGATAAGCGATGAATTGTACTTTGTCTACTGTTCACAATATGTGTACGTACATATGGTATCTTCATACATAAGCACACGCTTCACCACAAGCATAGATTACACATCTGCCCTGATGATGGATACTGCAATGCTGTCCGAAACTTTGGCTAAAGGAGTTAGCGCAACATGACATAAAACAAATACTTTTGGCCGTGAAAATCTCAAAAAATGCTAGCTCGACAGTGACTATTCAATACATAATGTGATGAATTATCATTTTGATGATTTATCCGGTGACCCTCCGAGATGTATAGGATGTCAATAAACATAGTCAATTATTTTTAACGCTGTTGCTGTAAGTTAGAACGCTGTTCCTCCTAGATTGGAGACTTTCATAGCGCGTTTCATAGAGTGCATTCTCATATAAAGAGACCTAAGGACGGGTTGTTTCGGAAAATTTGAACAATTCATCAAATTTCAACGTTCATTTCCGAGTTCTGTGAAAGTCCTGTTCAAATTCTGTTATTATTTCATTATAGGCTAGTTGCTTGACAAAACTGAAATTAAAACAGAACTCTAAAAAATCTTTCACAGAACTGGAAAATGAACGTTGAAATTTGATGAATTGTTCAAATTCTCCGAAACAACCCGTCCAAAATTTATTTGAATTTGTTCTAGTAATTCTATGTATTTTTGCTGGTATGAGGCACAAACAACTCAAGCGTATTCTAGTTTTGATCGTATGCAGTTGAACATCAATGTCAATGTTTCGGTTTTGGAAAATTGTTTACTTGTTCTTATCAGAAATCCAAGAAGTTTGTAACACGATAATGCCAACTCCACTAAATAATCTGATCAGTTTGGGATCAAATGTAGCCGCGAGGTCCCTTATAGAAGACAATATTTCATCGTTCAGCTTATAATCAAATTTAATTGGGTTTTATGAATGTGTAAATGTCGTAGTGACACATTTTTTTACATTAAATAAAAGTTTATTTTCGTCGGCCCATGAAGATATTGCGTCTAAATCGAGTTTTAATTTAATACGATTTGAGCAATTTGAGATCATCAGCAAAAAGCAAGCAATAGTACTTTGGATGCGTTCTTGGAAATCAACACTTATAATAAAAAGAGTTTATTCCAGAATGTATGCAGGGGTAGTGTAATTCATATTGCATATTTTAAAATAACAGACAAGTGCTGTGAATAGAAAATTTTCAGTTTCAGATTACGCATATCATTCTTCAAAATTGTTGTTTCTTTTAAGGCGAAGCTTAGTGCCAAATCACTATTTTGATTAATCTTTATAACGAATTGGTGAACGTTATGAATACCAAAAAATATGCTTTAGATAAATTGAAGGTTTTTCTATCGCTTCGCTTGAGTAGAATACAAATAAAAAAATAAATTATTCAATAAAAAATATAAATGCAAACTAATAAATTTTTTTTTTTTCAATAGAAATGTATGAACGCGTAAAGGAATCAACTTTAAAAAAAATACAGTATTATAGACAAGATTATTCTCTCCTTTTGTCAAGCGATTTTAATGCCTATTACCTACGATATAAGGAATACCAAGAATATACACATTTTTGGCTTGTAGCTTCCTCTTAACAGAGTATGTAGTTACATCTATGTGATCAAAAGTTACTGGTTGAAGTTTATTAATGTTAAAACAACAAATTTCAGCAGAAGTTAACCGTCAGTTTCTCTCGTGTATTTAATCAAATCAGTGATTGACCTGGAGGTTGGCCCAGAATAGTCGTAAGTAGAGTTCTTGCATAGTCGATATCTTGTTCAGAAAACATGTCACACACTTGGGTTGGACTAGTGTCATCCATCACTTCAACCTTTTGTTGTATGAAAGCCAGAGCGTTGTTTATGACTTTGTTTTGCCATGTTTATTTACATGCGTTTTCAGATTGGTTGTTTCGTTTATCAATTAACAATTATATGTATTTCAAAAATTCATAAACAGCTTCCGTGTGTTACTACGGGGTTTTCCAATAAGAGGTGTAATTTTGATATTCAATCGTAAAAGATCAATGGTTTCGTTGCTTGTGTGGCACGTAGCGCCGTCTTGTTGAAAGTAAACGTTGTCCAGATCAATACCATCCAATTCCGGCCATAAAAAATCATTAAACCATCTCTCGATGGCGCAATCCATTCACCGTAACTGTTGCTCCAGCCTCATTTTCGAAAAAGTAAGGTCCAATGACTCCGCCGGACCATAAACCGCACCAAACAGTCACACGTTGAGGATAGAGAGACTTTTCAACAATAACTCTTGGGTTTTCCGAGACCCAGATGCGACAATTTTGCTTGTTGACGAAGCCACCGAGGTGGAAATGGGCCTCATCACTCAAGATGATTTGCATTTGATTCACTCAAGTGAATTTTAATCATTTCAAATCGTTGTTGAAGCGTGTATCATTCCATTTTTATTAATGACGTAGTTTCTACTTGTCAAATGTCAAAAAATGAACAAAAGTAACATCTACCGAAATAGAGGGCTATTCAAAATAACACCTCTTATTGGAAAACCCTGTATAATGACTTATAATGGTTCATGGCCTATTTCCGTTGTTTCTAATATCAATGCACTTCCCAACTAATACTTCATACAACTCCTTGCGGAAAACTAATTGGTTTTGATTTCTTTCCACAGAAACAGTTAAACAGAATTATATCATAATAGCCACTCACCGAAAGACTCACAGAAAGAAGGTGAATTTGATCGAAGAGACGTATTATAAGTTTGTCAACATGCCTGTAGGAAGGGGGTCATTATTGGAGCGTGTTAACAACATCCCATTGGAAGAAGCTATGGCCCAAGATCTGCCATTTAAGGGCATACGCAATGTGTCCATTGATGGTACACCAGAAATTTGTTCGCCATCTCTCAAGAAAAGAGCTCCTGATAATAAAACTACAGGGAATGTCACTTCTTATAAGAGTGCCGGTTTGGAAAGTGCCACTTCAGAGAGTATTGATTTGAAGAGTGATTCTTCGACGATTGCTAATTTGCAAGGTGTCATTTTGGAGAGCGTCACTTCAAAGAGCTTCACTTTGAAGAGTGCTACTTTGCAGAGTGCCAACTTGGAGAAAGTCGCTTTGGAGATTGCTATTTCAAAGGGTGCCATTCCGAAGAGTGCCGATGTGTCTAAAAGTGCCACTTCAAAGAGTGTCATTACTTCAGAGAGTGTGACTCCGAAGAGTATCATTTTGGAAAGTGCCGATTTGGAGAGTGCAACTTGGCAGAGTCCTACCTCGGATGATACCACTTGTGAAAGTAACATGTTCGATATATTTACATATGTCAAACCCCATCCTCGTAAATCCATTTCAAACAAGTTCAGTAGACTGGATTCTGGAAGAATTTCACCTTTTTCAGGTCGGAAATACTGGATAAACCCTGAAGAGGATAATCACAATGATGCCTTCAAGACTAATGACCTCCCATCTCTTCATGCCCCTTACACTGGTAATAATCATCGTGCTAACATAATAATGCATAATTAGCAATATAGGTATAGTTAGACCGCAAGCAAAAGAAGGTGAAGCATGTCTGCACGTCTCTTAGAAAGGGCGTAATTTATTAGTAGTTCACTAGTATTCTTTGGTGGCTTACCTACCGCTTCATTCTGGATGATGCAAATGAACCGTCTTTTGTTTTTGATCGAACTATAACATTTTGTTTACCTACTGATATCCACAAAAAAAACTTTTAATAATGATTTCTTTTGTTTTGTTGACAATGCAGCAGGTAATAGATTGTACTGGAATGATGGTGTCAAATGGTGCGACAACGAGGTTGAGAAGGATGTTACTCCTCACAATTCAAATGCTGAAACGAATATTACTATTGATAAAGAAACTGCCAGTCGGAATGACAATGAGATTGCCAATAAGGCTGACAACGAGGTTGATAAGGATGTTACTCCTCATAATTCAAATGCTGAAAAAAATGTTACTGTTGATAAAAAAACTGCCAATCACAATGACAGCGAGATTGCTAATAAGGCTGACAATGAGTTTGATGACAAGGTTTCTGAAATTGTTTCTTCCCGTAATTGTAATGATGATTTTTTTGACAAAATGATTGCAGGTAATATTTTTGATGACGAGGCTAATAAAAATGTTCCTTATGGTATTTGGGATGGTGATTTTTTCAATATGGTAGCTGGCAGTACTTGGAAACCTGATCTCGACAATCAGAATTGCGGTATTCGTCGCCTTTGGGATTGCGGTGTTGAAAAAACAGCATCTGACTACAATTCTGAGAATTACGATACAGATTGTAATATTAAAAATCTAGCCGCTGGTGTTGCTTTGAAACTTGATACTGAAAATGAGGCTGTTAATATTCCTTATCTCCGTGAAAAAATGGCT
Organism: Hesperophylax consimilis; assembly: GCF_061612785.1. Taxonomy (NCBI): domain Eukaryota; kingdom Metazoa; phylum Arthropoda; class Insecta; order Trichoptera; family Limnephilidae; genus Hesperophylax; species Hesperophylax consimilis. Next base: position 2,788,817 of record NC_142865.1, on the reverse strand, counting down.
GCTAACAATATTTGTTATGATGACATTATTCGTAAAATTGTTGATTATAATTGGAATTGTGGCAGTAACATGGCTGCTGTGGAGAATGTTACTCTTAAATTGAATGGTGATGGTGATGAGACGGCTGCCAAGAATGTTAGTTATCATAATATCAAATGCGATGCCGAAAGCAAAGTTACTTCCTATAATTGTGATGTCGATAACGAGACCAAGAATGTTACTCCATATAATTGTGATGCCGATAAGGCCAAGAATGTTACTTCATATAATAATAATTGTGACGTCGATAACAAGGCAAAGAATGTTACTTCTTATAATTGTGATGCCGATAAGGCTAAGAATGTTACTTCCTATAATTTTGATGACAATAACAACGCCAAGAATATTACTTCCCATAATTATGATGCCGATAACAAGGCCAAGAATGTTACTACCCAAAATTGTGATACTGATAACAAGGCCAACATTGAGAATGTTACTTTGTATAATTGTGGGGCAGGCAAAAAACCTGCCAGTAATGTTTTCGATTATAATTGGAATTGTGTTGCTGAGAACAGGCATGCAAAGAATGCCCAGTATGTTACTCAATATAATTGGAATCATGCCGTTGCCAACAAGGCGGCCAGGAAGTCTACTCAATATTCTTGGAAACGTGATTCTGAGAAGAAGACAGAAAAAAATATAACTTATAATGCTCGGAATAGTGTTACCGACCGCAAAGATGGCAACAATGTTACTTATAACACTTGGAATCAAGATGCTGACAAAAAGGGGACTAAGAATGTTCCCTGTTATACTTTGAGTCAAGATGCTGACAGAAAGGCAGCAACGAATATTTCTCAATACACTTGGCATCGAGATGCTGACAAAAAGACATCAAATAGCATTTCACAATATACATTGAACCAATACGCTGACAACAAGACTGCAAAGAATAATCCTCACCATGCTAGGAACAGTGCTACTCACACTTGGAATCAAGATGTTTCTGTTTACACTTGGAAACGTGTTACTGACAGCAAGGAGTATGTCAAGAAAGTTCCTCATAAGACCGAGAACAATGTTTTTCACCGTAGTAATGTTCCCGATTATAACACTGGATTCAATGAAGCTACCTTTGGCCACTGGAATCCTGTCGATAACGGAACTTCAAAGAATGCTTGTTCCACTCCCATCGACTTTGATGACGATATATTCGCCAACATTCAACATTTTTCCAATCAATCGACGACGAAAACTTCTCGCAAAAATCACACAAATTCTCCGAAATTCAGGCAGAATTAATTTTTCTACATACAAGCAGCAAGAAAACAACATACACCATCAATTGTGTGAGTTTTTTATTTTACATAATAATCTTTTGTGTCTAACAACCTGTTTTGTATTGTAAATATTTTTTTGTACATATTGGGTGTGCTAATATTTATTGACTAAAGTTCAGGACAATAGTGCAACATTTTAGAGGTTATATTGATTATCGCAGATTTTATAAATATTATATTTAATTCCGCACTGTATTTTTATTGATAGAGACAGTGTTCATTGCTCCCAAAAGCAATCCAGGCTATCTTCCTATATTTCATATTATTCCTTGTCCAGACCCAAATCAAAAATTCTAGACAAAACTTGCTAGAAAGTCTATTACTTCCTCTAAAATTGCAGTGGCTTTTGACGTCTAACCTACACCTAAACTAAAACTAACCTAAAACTAACCTAAACCTAACCTAAACCTAACCTAAACCTAAACTAAACCTAACCTAAACCTAAACTAAAACAAACCTAACCTAAACCTAAGCTAAAACTAACCTAAAACTAAACTAAACCTAACCTAAACCTAAACTAAAACTAACCTAAAACTAACCTAAACTAACCTAAACTAAAAATAACCTAAAACTAACCTAAACCTAACCTTAACCTATCCTAAACCTAAAAATAACCTCACCCAACGGATTGGCAAAGAAGCGCAATTTAGATCTGTTCAGGAAAGAATTAAACTAATTAAAATAATTAATTAATACTTTAAAATCTTTGATCAATTTCACACCAAGTAAGGTAACATTGAATTTACTTCAGACACATAAACACTGCATCAACACACTTTTAATTGCACTGGTATAACAGTACATCGACTATAGGAAAATGGGATATAGGTCCTATTAAAATCACCCCATTATGTCAAAAAACCACAAAAACCCACAGCAATTTTGGGAAATATTTCTTCCAGACGTAAAACACCTTTATAGTCTTACTGGGAGAGATTTCCAGCCTGATGCGGACTTGTAAACGTCATGTTATCTCTTTTTGTATTTCGGTGAGATATATGATTTAGATAGTATTAGAAAGAGAAAACACCACGTTTTGTATTTTAATTAAAATTTACTATAAACCACGCTCCCGAATTTAAAAAAATAATTCTACGAAACAACATTTAAAATTTGAAAACTATTCATCAATGCTTGCAAATTTTTTTGTAAAAATAAGTGACAATAACTGGTGAGCGACTTTAAAAAGTTTATCTATGTTTGCATTCAAAATTTTAACTGCTTCTGTCAATTTGTAATACTAAAATTTAAAAGAGTCTTTTATATGCTTTCCAAAAACAGTATTTTATTTTAAAATGTGTTCAAAAACAGCAAATTTCTCGAGTTCTCCCTCTGTTCCGCTTCAACTTATCTCCCTCATACTAATTTTTAACCATCTTGATTTTCAATATCAAAGAAAAAACCATTCCTACATAGAATGTGCATCTACCATAAAATTTTATGAAAACTTCAACAGTTATCTTTGAAAATTGTAGATAGCACCACTTCTGTTTGTAGCTAACATGTGGAGCGAAATGCGTACATTAGGCAGACATTAGCATAATATTCCTTTACACTGTTATTGGGTAGTGTACGCACGAGGTTGAGAAAAATCTTAGAATCTAATAAGCATGGATATTACCATTGTGCTTAACAAGGAGCTGAATGGGCTGTTTTCTGTGTGTTTTTCGCTATTAACAACATAATAACAAAATAACAAGTGTGCTTTGTAATAACAAACTAGGAGATGGATCCCAGGAAGTCACCAGGAGTAATGACCAGGAGTTGGAGAGACACTGGAACTACAACACGCTTCAATCGATTTACAATATTTTAAGTGGTATGTTATCTAATACATTTTTTCAATCAAATGGACTGTTTTCTGTGTATGTTTTTACACTAATAATGACAAAATAAGTAGTGAATGTTGTAAAACTTTATATAATGGTGTTAAGAATGAGAAGAACTGGAGCGAATGCAAGGCGTAGGCGTAATGGTTACTATTAAGGAAGGGAAGCTTAGATGCAGAGGCGGCTCTTGGGGTCCAGAATTGGTCAGTCGACAAAAACGAATATGAAATGTTAATATATATTGCTAATGCGTAGTAAATATTATAAAAATGTCAATGTATGTAATTAATTTTCCAGTACTCATTTATTCTGAAGCCGGTAGTGCAATCTCTAAATAGTATAAAATAAAGTCGCTATCTGCATCTGTCTGTTTGTGCGCTTAGTTCTTCTAAACTACGCAACGGATTTTGATAGGTTTTTCTCTATTATGTAGAAAATTTCTTTCAAATGGTTTTATGTTCTTTACGAGCATGCGCACTGAGATCCGCAAGCCAATTTCTTTGTCCACTCTATACGATATTAATGACAGCATCCAAACCTACAAAAACCGTCTTTAATGCTCATATGTATAATGCACAGAATCGTATACTCTATTACTAATCCATTGGATTGTATGCGCGCGCTGCTTTGACAGTTTGCTTTGAGCTTGGATCAGAATCAGTGAGTGGTTTATTTATGGCTTGAATACTGAAGTCCATATTGAATATTATTAACCTGCCAGTTACTTTTTAATCATAATTTAAATAAATAAAAACGAATACCCAAAATAAGATGGATACTTCGCCAACGTTTTCTATATGATAATAGTGAATTGTGTGGTTGTATAATTGAATTATTAATGCGAAAAAGTTTTGTGTCCCGGCCATTTGCAAAAAAAAAATTATTCTGAATACTGGAAATATTGAGTTATGGAGCTTAATGGATTTATGGAGATAATTTTAGACGATACCTAATTGTATCTTATTCGTTGGGTAGCGTCTAGATGTGAATATTTGATATTAAGTACGAGTATAAACATTTGACGTCCAGCATCCCTTCTACAAAAAGTCACCGACCACCACTGCTAAACATTCATTTTATTGCACCCGCAAATCCACTCAAAAGAATTATAACTTTTAATTTTAAAATATAGTTTTTAACCTCCCTCTAATACCTTGTCGTAGATACATAACTCTATCTCACCGCGATCTTGTTTCAAAACCCGTTTAAAATTAATTTTGTATGATACTAAGCATATGTCAGACATGATAGTGTTTTCCTTCTTTGTCTGTATAGCAAAGAGAAAGAAAGGTCACTAGGTGGTTAATATCAGCTATTCAATGTAATGTGTCGAAGCACAGACCCGGCTCCAAAAGATTTTTTAACCCCTAGAGAAATTTTGGGAGATGTTTCTCCCAGACGTCTAACGCTCGTGAAATCTTTTGGGAGATATTTCTCCCAGCCTGAACATGGTCTTATAAAAGTCATGATATGTAATTTAAACAGTGTTAGAAAGAGGAAAAACCATCCTTGTATTTTCATTTAAAAGTTTACCATAGATGCTTCTAAAAAAAATTCAAATAATGGGGTTATTTTCACAAAAAAATGTTTGAAAGTTTATTTTTCTGATTATTTTGCTAAAAATGTATAAATTTAATATTTTCATCAAACGGTTCCAACTGGCTTCAACGTCATGTAGAAATCGCCACTGGCTGTCACCAATGTTGCCCGGTGTGATGTCAACGCCACCATATACGCGAATAAAAACAAACATATCATTTTGGCCGCCAATTGAAAATGGTATATTTCAAATTGTTACATAAAATTTATTCGTCAACTTAAAAATAAAATAAAATTACCTTAATCATCGTAATCAAGAATAAAAAAAAAGGTGAAAATACCGATTCTACGAATTAACATTTAGCATTTCAATAATATTTGTCAAGACTTGCAAATTTTTTAAATACTAAACAAATAAAAGTGAGCGACGTTAACTTTTATAATATCTTTGTATAATTAATCCTTTAGTTGCCAAAAATCAAAATGTTCAAATCCCAAAAAAAAATTTTTTTTTGTTTTTCTACATAATGTAGATTTAACAGTTTCTCGCTCTTACCAACAGTTTCCGGAAACCGTTAATATGAATGTGAATGAAGCAAGGAGTGTGTGCCGATACAGAATATGTCAGTCTGTTGCGGGAAACGGCGTGATGGTTAGTTTTTTTTTTTAATAACAAAATAAGTGTGCTTTTGTAACTAACCAGGAGACGATACTGAACTTATCAAGAACAAGGAGCCGGAGCAGAAAAGCCAGTGGGGGATAGCGAGTAAACAGGAGAAGTGGATAGAGCTGCGGGTAAAGCTCTGTCGCTTCTGCCGCACAAACGGGGAGAGTTCTTCTGTGTACTTGGGTCACAGGCTGAAGGATCATCACGGCCGGGTGTGTTGCCCCGTTCTGAGACGGTATGTCTGCCCGGTCTGCGGTGCCACAGGAGATACAGCCCATACACTGTAAGTAACTGTAGCTAGACAGCGACCAAAAGATGGTGCTCAGACACACATTTCTTGCTGTGCGCAAAAGTGCTTGATTTATTAGTAGTTCGCTAGCATTCGTTGTTGGTTTGCATCGCATTGTGCTTCATTCTGACAATGCTAGGGAGCGGTTTTTGCATTTGGTTAAACTATACTAACATTGGGGAATAAACGGACCTTACCTAACGCACTATCTCATAACTTAACCTAACCAAACCAATTAACACGCACAATCTCATACACACTCTTCTATTATTCGAACTCTTGACATGACAGGAATGGTATTTCCGTGGTGGAAATTCTGTTTGTTCCACCGGTGTCTCAATGAAAAATGCTTTGAAGAACTTCTAGACTGGGAACCTGAACCAACAAACCCTAAGTCATCGGATACACAGATGAAACTACTTTGTAGCGATAAAGGACGTTTAGTAAGCCTTAAAAAAGCTGGTCTGCTGGTCTTGGAGTCCGGCAGCCCGGGACTTTCGCCAGTCAGCCAGATTTAAAGTAAATAAAAATTGGTTAATTTTACGTCACCGAGAACACGAATGAAAACAACAAATCGGCCAACTAGCAGCCTGGAAGTTTTTCGTGTACGATCTTTTGTTCCAATTCTTCTGTGACTACAATTACTAGACTACAGTTATTCCTTGTTTTCATTCATTTACTCGATGACGTAAAATTTACCAATTTTTATTTACTTTAAATCCGGCTGATAATGTGTGAAAAAAGTCTTTACAATGTGGTAAAATTATAGCACTAATCCGATATGGAATTAATAATTCAATCTTTTTTAGCACACATTGTCCCGTTACGATTGGCGCCAATAAGGGTCACCCGCCCGTGTCGACCGCCATTGCCATGAAATCCTCCAGGAAACAAAGCAACGGAGTGTTCCGACGGTAAAATGGGCCATAGCGGTAACTGCAAGCCCTGGTGACCAAAATTGTCCTGTTTACAAAATGTTGGTAATCTTAATTAAGTTCCATTTCAAAGCAGAACGTTGATGAAAAGTGACAAATAAAAAGGAATAAAACTAATCTAAATATTGAAGACAATATTAGTGATTTTTAAACGAAAATCTGAAACAGAAAAATCAGAAAAGGAAACGGTCAAATCTGGGACTCGAACCCAGGACCCTTGTCTTTCCGGGACAATGCTCTACCAACTGCGCTAATGGGACCCTATCCTCACCGGTCACTTTTAACTGTATCATACTTCGAATAAGAACTACCAACGTTGTCTTCATTTTTTCACCGCACATTTTTTTTCACCGCACCGCACAAAAATGAAAAAATGAAGACAATGTTGGTAGTTCTTATTCGAAGTATGATACAGTTAAAAATGACTGAGGAGGATAGGGTCCCATTAGCGCAGTTGGTAGAGCATTGTCCCGGAAAGACAAGGGTCCTGGGTTCGAGTCCCAGATGTGACCGTTTCCTTTTCTGATTTTTCTGTTTCAGATTTTCGTTTAAAAATCACTAATATTGTCTTCAATATTTAAATATTACAATTTGAGGTTTTACTCAATAAAGTTATTCCGAAAAATAAATAAAAACTAATCTAACCTAACATTCTGTTTTATCACCGTTCTGTTTTGTCTGGTTACCACAAAAATATACCTAACTTAACTTACCATTATATTTTTTTACTATGTTCTGTTTTGTCATTTTTCTATTTTATCTGGTTGCCCCTAAATGTTCCCATAATATTGTTAATTAGATGGTGAACCACCATGAAAATGGTGTCCAGATTTAAGTTGTTCTGGTCGGCTATAAAAATGTTTGTTTATGTCAGAAAGCATTTAAAATTCAGACAGAATTAATTATGAGACTAATTTAATGTTTTTAAATCAAATTGCAAAATGTCAGCAGATAAATTTTAACACAGTTAGCATTTTCATTATTGTATAAAAATATGAATTAAAATGTGTTTATTTTTTCAATGATCTCACCATTATTAAAAGATTACCTGACAATTATTTGCAGAACAGATACTACATATTATATAAGGAATTCGCAAGAATCCGATACCCAATCATGTTGAATTCTCGTTGAAACGTTGAAATCAGAACGCTTTCATAACCTGACTAACAACTAAACAGTAGCTGTAGGTGTCATTTTATATCCTGTAATCCTTTGGTGTAATTCTTAGTGACTGAAAATGTCTGACGCAAATGACGCCATGTTTAATGTCGAGTGGCGACTACCATGCCCGGCCGTTAGCGGGAAATTGGCATAGCCGATGAGTTTACAAAATCTCAACTGCGCATAAGTGGTATAACTCTCACATTATGAGAAAAGTTAATAAGTTTACAAAATAACATGAAACTTTAACTTTAAATCAAATAATGGAAATTTTACAAAAGATTGATAGCATAATTTGTATGTATACTAATTACCATACCAGTATTTTATAAATTTAAAATTTTCAATGACATTTCTTGCCATTTTGCAAATTTGTATCACTCTTGCGCTAGTGGTCACAGATGTGTACTGGAAAGAGAGATTACAATGGAGTTCTTGGTGGTAGGACAATATTGTGCTTTCATATTATCTTTATTGCAACTTAAATTAGTGTTCAAACTAGACATTCCATAATTTTGTTAACTTGTAATTATTATTTATATAAACAGTATTTTTTACCAAATTGTTGTGATAATAGATAACTTATTAAGTATTTTTTTTTAAATTGTTTGTAAAGGATGTGATTTAAAAGCGAAGTGCCTTCAAAATGTACAAATATCAAATTAATAACATCTTTATTTAAACTAAAATAAAAATCTTTCTTAACCAATTCTAAGAATATTGGGTCTACAAAATGTTTAAATCTTGTACCACAAATATTAAAATCTTGTGCTACAAAATATTCTAATCTTGTCCTACAAAATATTCAAATAATTCTTAATTAATAATAATTAATAAATATTCTTAGGACGGTTTGTTTCGGAGAATTTGAACAATTCATCAAATTTCAACGTTCATTTTCAGGTTCTGTAAAAGTCCTATTCAAGTTCTGTTATTATATCATTATAGGCTAGTTTATCTTTCACAGAACTTGAAAATGAATGTTGAGATTTGATGAATTGTTCGAATTTTGCGAAAAAACCAGTCCTTAGTCTACAAAATATTCCAATCTTGTTCTACCTCTAGTGTTGAACCTCGTTCTATCAATTATTGTGATAATTTTTTAGGTTATTATGCTGTTTTGCGCTTTTAGCCAACGTTTCGGACAACGTTATACTGTCCATCATCAGAACAGTTGTGTAGTTAGTGGCAAAGTGTGAGATTACACAGCATTCCCAAAGATGACATGTTTTACCTCTGTGCCTCACGTTTCCATTAACTGCTGATTCTCCGCAGATTTCGGTACAATTTAAAGTTGGTTATTTAATCAGCATTCAAATATATAATGGTACATAGATCTGCTAATGTTTATTTTTTTATTACTTACTCAGTGAGATTTTAATATTTTTAATTATAAATTTTTATATGTGTTGCCATAATATTTAAAAAAATGTTTTTATTTTTAATATAATTATTTTATAAAAACACTGAGGTGTGTTGGAAAATCGTTCCTTATTTAAACTTTATTGAAATGTATTAAAAGATAGACTTTACTGTATTAAATAATATTGTATTTTTTAAAGATAATTTTTTTATTTGTATTCTTTTTAATGACATACTTTTATTGGAGTTAAAATTTTTTTAATGTAACGTAATTTTCATAAATCATTCCTTCGAAAATTGAATTGATTGTAAACAATTGTTTTTTTTTATAAATATATTTTCGGAATAAATTTCACATTTTCTTTTACAGAAATTTCTAATAAAATAAATATTTATCAGTAAAATTAAATTTGATTAATTCATTGATTTTCAGAAACTGGTTTGAGCCCCAAATGACTGATAATTAATAATAAATTAAATTAAATATATTTATAATTGTTTTCTAATATAACATAATTTTTTGTATTTAAATTTTTTTATTTTTGTAATAGGCACATTTAACGTGCTATAATTAAATTTAATAAAACAAATATATACTTTGTTTTAAATACAAGGGTTGATAGATCTGTTGTTAATAAAAAATATTTTTTTAATGATAGAGTTTTAACTCTGTAACGGGACCAACGTTACTATAATGAAAGATTGTACTATCATATTTTAGTTCATATAATTATTTTTGAGACCATAAAAAAATGGTACTCATTCATTTTGTCTATCTAATGTAAAACTGTCCTAAACTACATTTTATGTTTTCATATTCGCGTTTAGCAGGATACTAGTCCCAATATTAGAAATATTTTTAAAATGTATTTTTTCGGGATAAATTGGTAATGTAAATTACTGTACTAAGCATGTAGCACAGTTTTACATTCCCATAAATATTATATTTCTACCTTGTTTTTTTGTGTAAAGCCATGTATCGACTGCGTTTTGATAAGATCATTCAAGCCCCATTTTAGTGTAAAGCTATGTATCGACTGCGTTTTGATAAGATCATTCAAGCCACATTTTAGTGTAAAGCTATGTATCGACTGCGTTTTGATAAGATCATTCAAGCCACATTTTAGTGTAAAGCTATGTATCAACTGCGTTTTGATAAGATCATTCAAGCCACATTTTAGTGTAAAACTATGTATCGACTGCGTTTTGATAAAACCCTCCAAGCCACATTTTAGTGTAAAACTATGTATTGACTGCGTTTTGATAAAACCCTTCAAGCCACATTTTTTGGAAATGTTACATTTCTGCGTTTTCTTGTAAATTTTGAAAAAAAATAACAACTTTTATTTAAACTTAAAGATTTTAACTAGTTTTACGAATTTTTTAAATATTCGTTTTTATCGTATCCTGTAAAATTTTCATTTTGTGGCTTGAAGGGTTTTACCAAACCACAGTCGTCGTGTAGATATTTGGTACAGTTTTACATTCAAAATCATTGTCTTCAGTTCTCTCTCAATTATTGTATTTTATTATTGTTGAAATTGCGCATGTAAAATAATCCCAAACGACACAATGTCAGTAAGTATTGTATTACACTAAAGAATGACGGGTTTCTGTGATCAGTCTAAGCCAGTTAGCAGTCCTAAATTCCACTTTAAAAAAAAATACTGATGGCAATAAAAAATATATTCGGCCATAAAAAATTTAATTACTTGTAACTTCTAGTCACACTTTTAGGTGAATGTAATCTGAAAAAACGATATCTTGGACAATTACTTACTGTTTGTAATTTAGGACACTTTTACACTGGATAGACGATAAATGTTTTAAATGATTTTTGAAATAATGATAATTATTTATAGTCTTTTTTATTTTATGACAAAACTGTCAATATTTTACAGTATTACATTTAATTTTGTATTTTTCCATAATATTTTAGAATTATATTTCCTTAATTGTGACTGTTTTATTATTTCATTTATTTGTTCAGACTGAAATAGTCCATGTATAATTAAGGACGGGTTGTTTAAAAGAAATTCAAATGTATTGTCATCAAATGGCCACCAGGGGGGTGGTATAACTCCGATCGAAAATTGGAACCGAAATATTGTGACATCATATGATTGCCTAACTAATCCACCAATGAAAAACTCTGAAAGTCTATGGAATAAACTTTCAGAGTTTTTCATTGGTGTATAAGTATAATAAGTAGGCTCCGAATGGGAATTTTACTGTCTATATATTGGCATATCTATGGTTTTTTAGGACCAATTTGTTTCATACAAAATAGTGAGTGGTTTATTTATGATGGCCACTCAGTTTTTGTTTTTTTGACAGTTAGGTCCCCGTTAAATGCAAATTCTAAGTCCGTTTCAACTTTTGAACAAAATGTGATTAGTAAAAGAGGATAGCTATCATGTTGTTAAGCTTTTTTTTGTCAGCTTATTCCAAATTGATAGAAAGCTGAAACGCACCTAGAATCGGCGTTAAAACTGAGACCTTTCAATTGTCAAAAATAAAAAAAAATTGCGCTGAATGGACATTTGATGACAATGTTACATTTGAATTTCAGTAACAACTGGCCCTATTTAATCCCAACCTTCCTCTTTACCTCTCCCACTTCTCCAGACTCACAAAATTCTCCAAGATAGGATGCCATAGTCCCACTGGCTCCGTGTAGTTGGGATTTTCATGCAGAAAGATGAACAGATACAAGCGTGTTGAGGGTGTTTCTGTGCACTCGAAAGTAAACTAATTTGTAAGTGAAATTGTCCTCCGTAGTTGTCACCATGATGTGTTCAAGATACCAAACGGCTGAACAGATGTTCTAGCATGACAAGAGGAATGGTTCTATTGAATGAAATTTCTAAAACAGTAGATAATTTAATAACTCTAAATGACCTAAAACCATGCATAAAACCCTTTGTTGTATACCTATCTTCCCAACAGAAATCTTTTACTGAGGATGATAAACCTGTCTTACGGCCGTTCTTCCCAATCCTACTGATCAACTGCTGAGCCGAAATTTTTGCTCAACACTGCTCAAACGCACAACTATGTTCTTTCCAACGGAAAGTGACAACTGAGTGATCAACCAATTTAAGGAAGCCAAACTACTGGATTAAGCTTGCCTCAGTGAATGACTACTTATAAAAAGTGTCAACAGAGTGAAACATATTTGCGAGGCCAAGGCACGGTGGCATTAAAGTCAAGCTAATACTTTATTTTTAACATATTTCATACGCTTAAATATTAAATATCGGTTTACGTATTACAGTACTTAAAAAATATATGCATTAATAATAAACACAATAATGAATTCGTCAATGTTAATTTAGCATTGAAAGTTGTAACTTTGATGTCATTTTATTGTCTATGAAAGTGGGCATGGCCACTTAAGGTAATCAACAGTAAAGATGTTTGGAAACAGGCGAATCGAACGTTACTGAATAAATCACTTGGCTGATCGGACCCTGAGATTGATCATTCGAAATGTTGGGAACAACGGCCGTTACAATAATTTAAATAAATATAAAAATTGATTATACAATTTCAAATAATAAAATTCTTCCTCGAGCAAATAATTAATTGCATTGACCTCTCTTAGAAGTCAGAAGGTCTTATAATATAAATTGGTGACATGGTGCAATATAGTTGTGAATGTTGAAAACTTGGAGCAGGTGGATTAGTTTTGTGTATTTAGGAAGTATGTTTACGAGAGATGGGAAGGCTGACAAAGATATTGAAAGAAGAGTAAATGCAGGTAACTCCATTAATGGAAGACTGAACGCAGTTGGCGCTAGCAAAATATTGTCCAAAGAAGCGAAGCTAGCAGTTCACAATGGAGTGCTGGTACCTACCCCGATGAATGGAAATGAGGCATGGATCTGGCAGAGAAAGGATGAAAGTAGACTGAATGTTGTAGAAATGAGATCCCTGAGGTCTACGTGTGGTAAAACTATGTATGATCTTGTGAGAAATGTGGAGATCCGCAAAGAATGCAAGGCTGATGTACGCGTATTAAGTAAGATTAAGAAAGGGATGCTGAGATGATTTGGGCATGTAGAAAGAATGATCGAAGAAATATGTGTAAGGAGAATATATGATCCAAATCTAAGTGGTAGCAGTACTAAGTGGGGGACGCCCGAGGAAGACATGGCACGATCAAGTGAATCAGATACTTGAGTCGGGCCATGTCAAGAGTAAGAATAATGAAGAGGATGTTAGGAGTTGCCCATATCCTCCGTTAATCAAGCATTCCAACTACCACAAATCATAGAGGACACGCGACAATAAAGTGTAGAACATGCATAAAGGAGATGAGCGCTCACTCAAAAATCATGCCCATAAAAGGAATGAGAAAGCCAGAGTCAGGAGAAGAAATAGGAGGGGATGCGGGAAGACGCTAGACCTTCAGATCTGAGAGCCCGAGAGACGGGAGCGTGCAGACTCGAGACAAGCCGCTGTCTTTCGGTGAGTGATCAATCACACATAAGCGGCGAGGTCGAATGTAGAGTTATTGCAGATTTACTCTACCTCTGGAGAGATAGAACCACGTTATGAATACCTAACGAAAATATCACGTCAAGACCTGAACAGTAACCAGAGCGTCCCCTCGATTCCATACCGTAAGCGCTTTCCGTAAATGGTACGTTTAAAATAATCACACACAGCCCGTAACTTCCAGCCTAGAACTGTTCCATGCCATAGGTTTAAGATTATTCCGTAATAATACGCATATCTCTATCTTCATCAATAACTGGTATATCAGTAATATCTGTAATAGTGTTTTCAATTTAGATGATTTCTGATTCCTTACCCTGAGAGTTTACAAGCGAGAGGCTGCCGGCAATTAGACACGAGAGAGAAACCGAGATAAATGTTAATATGTTTAATATTTCCTATCTGCTCGCTCCCGAAAATCTAAAAACTATCTCGTAAATAGCACAATTAAATGTTATTTATTTTAACAAGGAGTAGAATAATGAAGAGGAAATGTATGAGACGATGTATGAATGTGAATGAGGCAAGGAGTGTGTGCCAAGACCGAGTTGCTTGGCGGTCCGTCCTTTCTGCCTACCCCTGCGGTGAAATGGCGTGATAATTAGTTTGTTAGTAAGACATTTATTATTAAAACAATCATTCCTAATAATATATTATTTTTTTTATTTAATTTAATAATTCAAATAAACTAAACAAAAAATAAAACATTTAAACTTACATAACAAGCAATAATAATCAAATAATAATTCAGAATTTATTATTCCAACTTCTACACAAAAAACTCTCATTAATTTTTTGTATAATGGACTGCAAACAAATATGTATATATAATTTATATCAAAGGCATTAAAAATACTTTATTATGTTGGCTAGTACAATTTTAACATAAAATAATGTTACGCATTATTAAAATTCTTTCTTTTTTGCCAAAATTCATTTAAACTGTGTATTGAACTTTAGTCATTATATTATATTTTTCTTTATTTATTTGTATTATTGTGTGTCAGGAATATTTGTGTCTGTTATTTCTTGGCTTGGGTCTGTGGAATATTGTTGATTCGGTTCTGCATATTGCTGATTCGGGTCTGCATACTCCTGTTCTGCATACGGTTGGTTCGGGTCTGCATATTCCTGATTCTGTTCGGCGTACTGTTGATTCGGGTCTGCATATTCCTGGTTTGGATCTGCATATTGCTGGTTCGGATCGACTGGTTCTGCATAAGCTTGATTTGGATCAACCGATTCGGTATATGCTTGATTCGGATCGATGTATTCTTGATTCGGATCAATATATTGCTGGTTTGGATCGACCGGTTCAACATATGCTTGGTTTGGATCTACATATTCCTGATTTGGATCGATGTATTCCTGATTTGGATCAACATATTGCTGATTAGGATCTACATATTCTTGATTCGGCTCAACGTATTCTTGACTAGGTTCCACGTAAGCTTGATTGGGATCATTATATTGTTGATTCGGATCATTGTAAGTTTGATTTGTATCATATTCCATTTTTTCATTGCCGTATTGCGCTTCAAACTGTTCATCTTGCGCATTATCTTCTAAATTGTGCTCGCTACCATTATTTTCTAACCTAACTTTGCTTACATCATAGTTTTTCTTATTACCTAGAGGAGAGTTGTTAGGATTTGATTTATCCGGTCCGGATTCTTTGAAATTCTTCTCGAACCTCTCCCGTTCGTCTACTTCCTCGTTTCGTTTGTCTGAATTGTCTACGACATTGGTTCGACTAGGTTGTCTGCTGGTTTTTCTCTGATCGGGCTCAATGCGAGGGTTTCTGTTGGACGGGGCCGCTCCGTTGGATCTTGCTTCAGTGGCGTGCTGGTTGTCATAGACAAGTCCCCTAGAGTTTTGGCGGGAGAGAGGGGGCTCAGTAGCGCGCTTGTTGTCTGTGGTCTTGATAGCGGGCTGCATGGCAGGTGCTGCAAGAGAACACGTGAGCATAGGGGCCGTTCAAGTATTATGTAAGCACTATAGGGGGGCAGGGGGGTCTTTGCTTTGCTTATTTTTGATGACATGGGGGGGGGGGGGGCAACCCACACATTGTCTATGTTTGAAAACCGAATACAAATTCGGGGATTCCCACAAATAATTAATACGTTTAGGTACTCGCTTAAAAAACAGAATACATTAACAGAAAAATGCATATAGGTACCAATTTTTACGGAGGCATGGGAGGGGGGGGGGGGGCTTTGCCTACTTTTGGTGACAAGGGGGAAGAGGGGGTAAATAATTGTAATAAATCTGCTTACGTAATACTTGAACGGCCCCATAGACAATAATCGACAAGGACTAATTTCTTGTATCACATCATTTATGCTTGGATCCCATGCGATCTATTCTATGATCTATTTCATAGAACGAACCGTTTCAAAATGGAAAGGATTTGTTGTACGTTCACTTGCTCTATTCTATTTCGTTCAATCTTGATCTACAGTCAATTCTAAAGAGAATAGAGCGAAAGTAAATTCAATATTGGGTTTCTATAGAAAGCCTGTTCTCACTGATCTGTTTCATAGAATCTATGAAATAGATCATATTATAATAGATGAGTGGAAACGCGTCATTACATCAAACTGTAGACAAATACTAGTGTAATACATATATATAAACTTTCCGCAATATTGAAAAAATAACCTCTATTTTTACTGCAGTTTCTGTTGAATTACTTAATGCCAGCAAAAGAAAAGGTTTAGTTCAATTGGGTTTGTTAGTCAATGCTACAGAATTTTATGCCCAATGAAACATTTCTGCATGACCTACGGTAAAGTAGGTCATCTGTAAATAGAGAATTTGAATTGTGATTTACAAAAATATAAAAATAGTTTTAAAAAAACATTATTTAAGTGAAAACTGCAAAAGAACTTTAAAATTTATTGCTGTAAAGTTATAGATTTTCAAATGACCTATTTTACCATAACTCCCACTGATTTTACGTTCTACACATAAATTATGTAAAAGAATTGTCAAAACATTTTGCACATCTTATAACCTCTACACCAAAACTACATAAGCAAAAACCTCAATGTTCATTCTAAATCATATTAAAAAATATATACAGTGGGTGTATTTGCTACACTTTCCAGAGTGGTATTTGGATACTCTCAGTATTGCCCTGGTGCAAGACCACCATTCAGAATTGAAACAGTGCTTGACATGGCTTTAGCCGTGTTTGGTGACTAGTTATGAATAGCCAGGTACTTCCCAACATTCATTTCCCCCATCCCTTTCCCTTTCTCACTCCCTTCAGCATCACATATCCCAATTAGGATGCCATCCCACTGGTTCCGGGCAGTAGGGAACAGTTATGTGGACTTTGGTGCGGTATTCACAAAAATAATTTCTCCGAAAACTATGAGAAACTTCAATCATAAAATATTAAAGACGATAAATTGTAGGAACAAAAATAAGGTCTATCGGAAAAAATCTGCACTGCGCTTTGTGTTGCTGTGTTAAAGTGGTGCAAGTCCACTGGGCTCACGGTACTTGGTTATACAGACCCGAGCCGGCATAAACTCGAGACTTTATAGGTTATAGTAACAAAAATGAGGTCCTATGTTTATTGGCGACATCTGTACTGTGCTGTGTAAAGCTATGTTGAAGTGGTATAAATTCACTGAGCCCACGGTACCTATGTTATATAGACACGAGCCGGCATGAACTCGAGACTTTAAGGATTATAGTAACAAAAATGAAGTACTATGTTTACTGGCGACATCTTTACTGTGCTGTGTGAAGATATGTTGAAGTGGTGATATAAGTTCACTGGGCTCACGGTACCTAGGTTATATACAGACCCGAGTCAGCATAAACTCATGACTATAAATTATAGGAACAGAAATGAAGTGCTATGCCTAATGACTATATATGCATTATGCTGTGTGTTGAAGAAGTTCACTGGGCTTACGGTACCTGGGTTGTACAGACCCGAGCCGGCATAAACTGACTGATAAATTATAGAAACAGAATGAGGTGCTATGCCTGTTGGCAACATCTGATGTAGCTATTTTGAAGTGGTATAAGTTCACTGGGCTCACAATACCTGGGTTATACAAAACCCGTACCGGCAGAAACTATGACTTTTTAAATGATAGGAACAGAAATAAGGTGCTATGCTTATTGGCAACATCTGCACTGTGCTGTGTGTTGAAGTGGTGCAAATCCACTGGGCTCACGGTACCTGGGTTATACAGAGCCGAGCCTGCAGAAACTCTCTCGGACAACAGCTCTAGTTTATTTTGGAGAGAGGCCATTTCGTCTCTGGAAACACAACGGTCACGGTTCATGCGTTGTCACAACAAACAAACAAACAACATTGATCACAACAGATAAACACAATATGGTAAATATACACAAATACAAGTAGAAGCGTATATAGTTGAGTTTGGTACATAGTATGTAGTATTTTACAAAGACTTGGTAATATGGGATTTACATAATAGACTCAACCACTGGAGCGATCTTTGGCAAAATATGCCAAGTTTGCAAAAACGTTTTGAGTGATCACTTGTATGATATATTTATATAACCATATGTCATAAGCAATGAAATCTGCGCCTTCTGATGTCCGGTCAGGTGCTCTGAATCACTGAGCTATGTCGGCTTATTTCCAACCCGCCAAATAATTCAATATGTACTAGTATGTACTTC
Organism: Hesperophylax consimilis; assembly: GCF_061612785.1. NCBI lineage: Eukaryota > Metazoa > Arthropoda > Insecta > Trichoptera > Limnephilidae > Hesperophylax > Hesperophylax consimilis. Next base: position 2,770,533 of record NC_142865.1, on the reverse strand, counting down.
AATCAACAATTACTGCTTATTATATTTTTTCACCTGTAAATAACCAACTTTAATTTTGTATGTAAGGCTTTGTTAGTGCTAAATTTTTACCACTAGATGGCGTCGAGACATATTATATCTACATTTGTTGGTGAAATATTTTGAATCAAGCGACTAATTATTGCTTATAATAACATATTATGTATTTCGTGAGGATTCTCAGATGCACTGCCATCGACACATTCAAGGGGAAAGGTTCAAATGGGTTTAGGATAACTTGTGACCAGTGTTATAATATTATGACTAAATATATAATTATATACAGTTTCAGTAAGAACTAGTTCAAGCAAACCAAAGGACAAAATAAACACATAGGGCCACACTAATAAAAGTGTTTAAAATTTTACACAGCTGATAAACAACCATTAATGTATGGCAAATGATTGTTTATCAGTTTCGTAAAATTTAAAACATGTTTATTAGTAAGGGGGATAATGTACAACACATAAGATTAGACAATTCAAAACATAAGAAAGCCAATGTTTAGAAAGTAACAGATCAGGCAGACAAAACAACTAAAGAAACGTATAAAACAAAATATTGTACAAAAGAGGTACAAAGTAACAAAATATTACAGAACATTGTAAAACAGAAATTACTAAATCAGGGGTCTAGCATGATCGATAACTTAACAATATCGGAACGATGGGTTGAACTGACGATGGCTTTATATTGATGGTTTCGCTTGTTAGGGCATATATATCGATAGCCAAGCCGATATTGACAATGAAATACAAATAAATCACCCCACAATGGCAATACTGCAACTGGCCGTCGCGGCGCGTCTAACGCGAGCCGCACCATCACATAGCAACGGCCACAAACATCACCGCGCCCGCGCCCGCCCCGCCTCGTCTACACACAATATCAACTGCTACTCGCAATATAACTTTAAATGTGCTAATATAGAACTGTGTCAAAACATTCTGTCACATTTTGACTGGAAATTTCTTAAAAGTATACATTCTGTTGATGTTGCGGTAGAGTATTTTTATAATGTTTTAACAAGTGTTTTTGATTTATGTGTTCCAATTAAGAAGTCAATAAATGTGAGTGCAACCTACCCGGTATGGTTCACAAAATCAATTATTGACAAAATAAAAATCAAGGAAGCGCATCGCAGAAAATATAGAGTACACAAAAAGCAATCAGACTACTTATTGTTTTCTGCGATGCGATCCGAGCTCAAAAAAGATATTGTCATAACTAAACGACAATATTTAAACAGAATTCAGGACGGGATTAAAGACAGTGTCAAATGCTTCTGGGATTTTATAAAATCACAGAAAGCTAACTCCAGGTCACATAACGGCCTGAATAGTGGAGACAAATTTATAACGGACTCAGAATCTATCTGTCAGAAATTTGCAGACTACTTTCAATCTGTGTATGATAGTGAAACCCCTAATCTTAGTACAGATTTTACGCGAACAGAGGTCCCATGGAACGTAGGTAACATTTCCCTAAGATTAACGAGCCCGACAGAGGTAGAAGCTTATATCCGTAAACTGAAGACTGACAAGGCTACAGGGCCGGATGGAATCCCTTCCAGTACTATAATTAGCATAGCGCCAATGATAAGTGAAGCTCTTTGTCATATATTTAATACCAGTATTTTGACTTCTACTTTCCCCCAGATATGGAAACTGACCCGAGTCAGTCCCATTTTCAAGGCTGGTGACAAGACAGACGTCAAAAACTACAGACCGGTAGCCGTATTATCAGTGCTACCAAAACTATTTGAAAAAATGATTTGTGACAAATTAAGTCTCCAGATTATACCATTCATTGGAGAAAATCAACACGGTTTCCTTCCAAATAAATCAACAGTCACAAATCTGCTTACTTTCTCGAGATTGGTAGCCACCGGTTTAGACTCAAGGCACCAAACAGATGTAGTTTACACCGACTTTGCCAAAGCATTTGACCGTGTTAACCATGATATCTTACTGAGGAAAATGTTTGAACTAGGCTTCGACCTACCAACACTAAACTTTTTCTCATCATATTTAAAATCCAGAAAACAATTTGTTTCGGTAAATGGGCATAATTCAAAAAAATTCTCAGCGAAATCTGGAATTCCTCAAGGGTCTAACCTCGGACCGCTGTTGTTTCTAATACTAATAAATGACATCCAAAACTATGTTAAGAATAGTAAATGTCTACTGTTTGCAGATGACCTTAAAATTCTAATGGAAATAAGCTCCCAACAAGACTGTCTTAAAATGCAAGCTGATCTGGATGCACTATCTGAATGGTCGTTGATAAACAAATTAGATTTCAATACAAAAAAATGTGTCACTATGTCTTACACTCGCTCTTCAAACACTATACTTTACGATTATAAGATAAAGGGCGAAACACTATCACGTGTAAATTCCGTAAAGGATCTCGGTGTCGTCTTTGATCCCGAACTGAAATTCTCTGGCCATATATCGCAGCTCACTCAGTCTTGCTACAAACTTCTTGGATTCGTCATTAGGACATGCAAGCAGTTCAATAACCAAGATGCTATGTTAGCATTGTTCGATGGCATACTGAGAAGCAAGCTGGAGTATGCGAGCGATGTTTGGGCACCGTACCACCAGAAGTACATTGAAATGATAGAGCAAATCCAGAAGAAATTCCTCAGGTATGTCTATATGCGGACGCATGGAACCTATCCCAGGTTCATGCACCATATCGACTTACTTGAGGAAACCAATTCTGTGAGTCTGGAAACTAGGCGGAAAGCAAGCCTAGCCACTATATCTTTCAAAATTTGGAACAATTTTATTGATAGCCCATTCCTCTTGGGATGCTATGATTTATATGTACCAGACCACTACAGCCGAAGTCGATACCATGACTTATTTAGAGTACCAAAAGGCAAAACCGACGTCCTGGCAAAGCATAGCATGACGAGGGGAGTGGTGCTGTTGAACGAACTAGCAAAGAATTTGGATGTAAATGACTGTTCTTTAAACGACCTAAAACAATTATTGAAGAGTCACTTTCCCAAATGCTGATATGATGTAAAATTATACTGTTTGTAAAATTGTACTGTAACTGGAACGAATGTTCTGTTGTACAATAAAAAAAAAAATAAATAAAAAAAAAAAAAATTAAAATTAAAAAAAAAAAAAAAAAATAAAAAAAATACCGGTCGGTATTGGATCGAAATTCCTGAATGTAAAATGGCTACCTACGTAAATGCAAATAAATTAACAATGTCGATTTGAAATATAGTCACTTTAATTTTCATTGGCAGTCTGCATGTGTATGTACTTTTTGACACCAAGAAGGAAGTTAATTAGTTGAGGAGGGCTTTGGCCATAACTCCTGATATTCTGAACTGCTTTCTGAATTCTGTTTCCCTAAGCTTAAACGGATTCAATTGACTGTGTATACGACGTCTTTCAATTCTAGAAGCTTCGTTAGTTTGCCTCCATTCATTAAGCCAATAATTTTGCATATAGAACAACACTATTGAAAAAGTTGTGTACATTGACAGTAGCCAAGAAGCCGCACTTAGTCAGGCGGCCTTTATCTGCCGACTGTCGAAATATTTTGTACAAATTTCTGACTGTGCTCGAACCCACCACCTAATACCATCTAATTTAAACCAAACTATATAGTTAAATCATAGATGATGGATTTATACAATATCTTATTGATATAGGGTTTTGTCGATCGATCGTGCTAGGACCCCAGGCAGAAAAAACAACTAAAGAAACGTTTAAGACAAAATAAATATACAAAACATTCTAAAAAAGTAAAACATAAAAAAGCCAAATTCTACGCTACCTTCTCGTACTGTGTTTCGACATCGCTACTCGTGTCGCTAGTCTCCAGCGTTTGATATAACGATCCGTCGTTATTGTCAGTGTTGCCGCAAGCAAAAGAACAATCGCGTGACACCACGTCCGAACTAAACTTTGACAAATCGTCGCCAGTTGACAAATGATCGCCAGTTGACAACACATCTCTATTTGACATAACATCTCTATTTGACGTTACATCGCTTTCTGAACAACCATACTGCTTAGAAGTACTAGCTTCAATCAAATTCGATTCGCAATACGCTTTTTTATGATTTTGAGAATTGATTTTATCATTGCTAAAATCGCTTGCGTAATACGAATATTTACCACAATCGTAATTATGTTGCGTTGTCGTTAAACTTTTCGTTGGATTCAAATCAAATTTGTTTACGTTAAAATACTGCTTACGTTCATTTCTGCTGTTATTAACGTCTTTATTGAACAAACTCTTATTATTTTCGCAGCAATCTTCGTAATAAAGCGAGTTTCTAAATTCGTTGCTCATCGTGCGATTGGTCGTCAGTTCGTCGCTCGAGGTGTCACGCGATTGGTTCTTAGGTAGGGGACGGATATTGGTTGATCGGGAGATCTCGGTAGACGAATAATCGGTGGATTGCTCGCTGGTGAGAGGAGACAAAGCGTGAGTTTTGTGTAAGGCCGGACAGTGCTTTTTGTAGTTGAGCCAAACCCCTCTCAACTTTCGCATTAGTTCCGAGTTGCGGTCTGCCCACAAGGATCGCTCGCTCCTGTAAAGGGCAAATCAGTTCTGATAATCCAATACAAAATACTAATAAGACAAATAAACACGGTGTCTGGGAACTCGTGGTGCAAACGGGAAACTGGTGAATCTATTTGATTTGAGTTTTCATTTTCGAGAGTAAATTGAAACCAAAGCTGGAATTTTTCAATCAGGAGGGTTTATATCAGCTGTTTTAATGCGTCGAAGGATATTCCGGGCTCCAAAAGTGTTTTTTTAACACAGTTGCTGAAAAAAAGGAAAAATGTGATGCAGAATCATCAGTTTCCCACTAGTAAATGTATATTAAAAAAAATTGATTCTATTGATTTTTACTGTGGTTTTCAACTAATTAGGTCACTGGGGACCTGTTCTTAAGTGTTATGGTACGTGATATAAGAAATATATCATCGTTCAGCACGCAATACCTCAAATGCAACATGAAACTAATTATTCAGAAGAGTGGAAAAACGAGTGTTATCACATATTGTACAAAAAAACAAACATTATGACAAATTAATAATATTCAGTATTCTTATTTTTTTTTTTAATTATAATAATAAACTGATGTTTATAAGACAAGTATTTTTTTTTTTTCACCTGTAAACAACCAACTTTATTTTCCAAAATATTTCACCAACAAATGTAGATATAATATGCAGAGATGTGCAAAATGGGTACCCAAAACCATTTGAAATGCAAAATGGAAATGGGTCAAAACTTTTCCATTTGAAAATGCAAAATGGTTTTTAGAAAAGCATTTCAAATGCAAAATACCTATTTTCAAAATGCAAAATGGTTTCTCAGGTCAAACAATTAAAGTAATTATAGAATTTAAAACAATTTTGTTATTTAATAATGGACATCAATGTAGAACAAACATATTATATGATGGTAATTCCAAAAACATCACGACTACAGATTATGAAACCACAAAAAAATTGCGCGGGACTAATGTTGCCAACGTAAAAACACAGAAACTGCTATCTAACATTTAATATTACAGCGTCATGGCCCCATGTTCAGTATTTGAATCAGTATTTTTTGTAATGGTATCACTCAATTGCCAGGGCTCCTACCAGGGAGCAACTTGACAAATATACTATAATAGACTGATATTTGGGGCTTATGAAAAAAAGATGAGTGGAGATAGTAGGAAGAATGTTGCAAAAAAGCATTTAAAATGGAAAATGCATCGAGAAAAGCATTTAAAATGCAAAATGCAAAATGGTTTTTAGAAAAGCATTTAAAATGCAAAATGGAAAATACCCATTTTGCATTTCACATAAATAAAGCACATCTCTGATAATATGTCTCGACGCCATCTAGTGGTAAAAATTTAGCACTAACAAAGCCTTTCCTACAAAAATAAAGTTGGTTTTTTACAGGTGAAAAAAAAAAAAAAAATATATATATATATATATAATAAGCAGTAATTGTTGATTGAGGTACTAGTACATATTGAATCATTTGGCGGGTTGGAAATAAGCCGACATAGCTCAGTGGTTTCAGAGCACCTGACCGGATATCAGAAGGTGCGGGTTTAGTTCGGGAGATATTTTCAATTTGTATTGATATTTCAGGCAACTAATTATTGCTTATAATTATTTGTTAATCAGTATTATGTTGATGAACAGACTCGGAGAAAATGATTACGAATCGAATTGCATTTTAATATAAGAATTGTCTCATTTGTAGTAACAAATAATTGTATCCAATAACGCCGCCAGTTTCAAAGTTAAACATGTTATTCTGTGGTTCTATACTAAAAATCAAATCAGAAGTTTCTACTGCAAAAGTTTCTTTAAAATACAATAGTTATTACAGAATATATTTAATAGAGTGCTGTGTGCAAGTGAGTTAATGCAGTGAAATCTCGATCGATCTTTCCCATAATTAAATTAATTAAATTTTCCAGCTGTCTTTTGTTTCTTTCATTCCCAAGTTAATTTTGTACAAATTGATCAGTCATTCGTACGTACATTTTAATGCAGTATCACGCTCATTGGTCAAATGCATTGTACAGGGTTTTCCAATAAGAGGTGTTATTTTGAATAGCCCGCTTTTTCGGTAGATGTTACTTTTGAGGCTGTCATTTTTTGACATTTGACAAATAAAAACTACGCCATTAATAACAATGAATCGATACACGCTTCAACAACGCATTCAAATTATTAAAATTCACTTGAGTGAATCAAATGCAAATCATCTTGAGTGATGAGGCCCATTTCCACCTCGGTGGCTTCGTCAACAAGCAAAATTGTCGCATCTGGGGCTCGCGAAAACCCAAGAGTTATTGTTGAAAAGCTTCTCTATCCTCAACGTGTGACTGTTTGGTGCGGTTTATGGTCCGGCGGAGTCATTGGACCTTACTTTTTCGAAAATGAGGCTGGAGCAACAGTTACAGTGAATGGATTGCGCTATCGGGAGATGATTAATGATTTTTTATGGCCGGAATTGGATGGTATTGATCTGGACGTTTACTTTCAACAAGACGGCGCTACGTGCCACACAAGCAACACACTTCGGCCGAGAAAGGTAGTTCTACCCGTTCGGTCGATTGATGCTTAGGCCGGGAAGTGCGCCGGCCTCATTTCAATGGCAGAAAAGACGAAATTAGTCAGGGTTTTTACATGAATATTATATGCTATATGTACATAATTATCGAATCGTAATGCAAGTCATTTTTAAATTTATTTTCGTGCCTAAACGTTTACATCAATATTTCAACAAAAAGATAGTATATTATTTGTTAGTGAAATAATTCAATTCTTGGAATGAGCATTTTTATGACCGAGAAATCCAATTCGAATCTCTTTCTCCGTTCCGCACCCACTCAACTCCTATGTGCAAGAGAGCGAGAGATGTCGGTCGTATTTAAAGAAAGCAAGTGTGAGCAAATATCGATAGGCGGACCGTAATAAACACATTGCAAGGTTAATTGAGTTGCATTTCAAATAATGTTCGATTTTCCTTTAGTACTTTTATAGCTTGTGTATGTTAAGTTACTATATAGAAATTTGTATTAAAATATTTATATTATTTTCAAAGATATAGCCATTTAAAACAAATTAAAGAAATTTGCACGGGACCTTTATTTTCGCCCAGACTCAGCGTAGCGCCAGCGCAAAAAATACCTGTCCCAAATGTTTTAAAATCAACACTACAACACCCATAACAATTAAGCAGAAAAGGTGGTGAGAAATAAAAATTACATGAAAACGATAGTGCTTAAATAAAGAAGATATTATATAATATCCTACTATAATATGAATAAAAACAATTGAAATAAGTCAATGAAAGAATATTTAAATAAAAAGCATTCTATCCTCTCTTCTCACCATTATGAATCAATACAAAATTCTTAAGACAGTACTTTTATTTGATAAAAATTTGATGCCATAATAATTAAAACTAAAAATAATATCTCTAAGCTAAAAGTTTATGAAGACAAAAGATCACAATTTTTTTTATAAAAAGTATGATTCCCTACATAATTTGTATGTGGTAACATTAAAATCACAATTCACTAACAAACAGTGTAAAATTTGATGCAAAGACAATAACATTAATACAATTTATTGATTGTTTATAAAATCAAATAATAAAAAAATTGCGAGAATGGTAAAACAGTTTTCTGCATTAAACAAAAGTAATTATTTTACTAAAATTATTACAATTGCAAGCAAAGAGATATAAAGCTATTTTACTATAGGTTATGCACCACTGAACAAATAATTCCTAGAAGTAGTGTGATCTGTACTGAAAAAACATGGTCGTCACTAATTTATATATATTTATATAAATTTCGGCACGTACCCGACAAACTTTAACCAGCTATTCCTTAGCACAATTGGAGTAAAAAATGTTATGTGCACTTTGCTGTCCGGTAACATTTTTTTTTAATAAAAAATTTATCATTCATATTTTCACCACATGTCACCACTGTTTTATCCTTAGTCACAGTTTGAAAACCCATCTGGCAATATCTTATTCGAGTTTCGTTGAATAGTATACATACGTACCTACATTGGCGCGCTTTTACAATCACAACGAAATGGCACGGCACCATTCGTCTCATTTTTAACTATTATTATTTAGTGTGTATGAAAGAGCGAAGACGCTTTTTGACACACTTGCTTATAACAGCTGTTGAACACGAGAAACAATGCCAATGTCAGTGATGAAGTGTGGAGTTTTTTATAATTTTTTGTTTTTAATTGAAAAAAAATGTTACCGGACAGCAAAGTGTCCATAACATTTTTTACTCCAAATGTGCTAAGGAAAAGCTGGTTAAAGTTTGTCGGGTACGTGCCGATACACCCTGTATAAAGACCTTTTGGTAAATTTACGCATATGCTGGACATTGTTAATACACACAAATTATTTTATATCAGCTCAATTGCAATCTATCTCTGCCTCTGTTTCAGAAGCAATTTGGGACGTGGGTAAGTGTGCTGCCACCCTGGAAACCATTTATTGGATAGCCAACATCTCTGCCATAGGTTACCCCAAGTGGTTCGCTGCATTTGGCAACTTAGCAGGGGTCTCCGGGTTCATGGGGTAAGGTTTTTTAAGTCTAGGCGGTGTATGTGTATATATCTCTCCAGCCAGACTCTCTCGACCCATTGCCTTGCATCGCAGTGGGAGGGGTGAGTTAATGGATTCACACTGAACCCCAGATTCCTATTTTCCTTCACAGAAATTCCTATCCATCGTTTCCTTAAAATGATCCTCCACACAGCATCCCAAAGATGACAGGCACTGAGAGAAATTATTTTCCTCGGGCCCCCTGTGTGGAGCTAATGTAAAAAAGTTAAATAGCTTTTAAATTTCATTCAAATTAATTTATTTTATCTACGCCATGTTTTGACGCTGTGTAAATATGTGATAAGGCTAATTTAAAAAATAAAACAGAAACTAAAAACGCGTAAGTCCTTAGTTCGGGTTAAATAAAAGAAGAAAAAATAACCTAAAAATCTATTTTCTTAATTACATTATGACACATAAATACTAATGGGTATTTAAAGATGGCCGCCAAGAGAACAGTTGTCAATTTGAATTTTATCAAAATAGCTATTAAAATGCATTATTTTGCCTCTCCGAAGAATGAAAAAGATGCTCCTCATTGTAATTGTACTGGTAGGAAGTTTTTTTTTTAAATAATTTGTGCGTATTAATGATGTCCAGCGTATCTGGTTATTTACTGATCTTTTGACATCATTTCGATATTGGAAAATGTTTGATCGGGCACTCGGACACTCTCACAACACACTTCTATTTTTTGTTTCTTCAGTGGTATGCAAAATAGAGTTTTTTTGTCATAAATATTATGTGACAGTTATGCAGTTCTTCCGCAGGGATATGCAAGAATCTGATACTCTACGATTCAAGTATCGTGCTGACTACAGCCATAGATCTGCGCGGAGGTTTGTACACGGGCACACGTTGCAGACGTTTTTGTAAACTCGTCGGCAACTTCAGTCCCCCTCGGTCGAGGTTGTTCCTCGGTTGAGACTTTAAAAATGGGCTCACTTGTGTCAGACATTTTGTAACAATGCGTTTGCTTTAGATCAAATGCGTAGAACAAAAAAGTCATCAAAGAATGACAATTACAAAAAATGGCAACTACAGGGTTTTCCAATAAGAGGTGTTATTTTGATATTCAATTGTAAAAGATCAATGGTTTCGTTGCTTGTGTGGCACGTAGCGCCGTCTTGTTAAAAGTAAACGTTGTCCAGATCAATACCATCCAATTCCGGCCATAAAAAATCATTAATCATCTCTCGATAGCGCAATCCATTCACCGTAACTGTTGCTCCAGCCTCATTTTCGAAAAAGTAAGGTCCAATGACTCCGCCGGACCATAAACCGCACCAAACAGTTACACGTTGAGGATAGAGAGGCTTTTCAACAATAACTCTTGGGTTTTCCGAGTCCCAGATGCGACAATTTTGCTTGTTGACGAAGTCACCGAGGTGGAAATGGGCCTCATCACTCAAGATGATTTGCATTTGATTCACTCAAGTGAATTTTAATAATTTCAATGCGTTGTTGAAGCGTGTATCATTTCATTTTTATTAATGGCGTAGTTTCTACTTGTCAAAGGTCAAAAAATGACAGCATCAAAAGTAACATCTACCGAAATAGCGGGCTATTCAAAATAACACCTCTTATTGGAAAACCCTGTACTATTTGGGTGTGAGTGAGGTTATGAAAGCATTCTAGTTTTGACGTATCAAGAATGATTGATGGCGACGCGGATCTTGTGATTTCAGTAGCAACGTGTACGGACTGTGCACGAAAAAGTTGTTGCACAATTTGAGTATTGGATACTTGAATATCCCAGTGGAAAAATGGCCTTATGGTTCATTTTCTTATGGCAGGCACAGCTTTTCAACCTTTAGGACTTCACGCTAATGATATAACATCACTTAAGGTAGAAACACACTGGGTCGACGTAAGCGATATACGCATCACTACGTTCCTAGGTCAACGTGCACACTGGTTCTACGCTCGCAACACGTGTGACCACATTAAAAGTGGTTTCTAGTTCTTAAGTACGCAGCCAGTTGTAGATTTGAAATTTTTTTATGTGTTTCACTTGTCAGCAGACGCAATTTGTAGCTTTGTCATGTCTTGCGATGCAAAGAGCGAATTTGAGGACGATTTACTTAGTTTGTTAATTTATTAAGAAAATTTCAAAACAAACAACCATGGAATTTATAGTGATTTACCTCCTTCTTTAGCCAACGTTTCCAGGACTTACTAAGGCCTGCAAAAACTAAGTTTCCTCTGGAAACCGATGGAGTTTTTAAACTCAGCTGTTCCGGATGTGACAAGGTTTATTTAGGTCAGACAGAACGGACAATCTCCGAAAGGATATCTGAACACTTCAGAGCTTGTAAACTCTGCCACCCTGACAAATTGGCAATTTCCGAGCATTTAATTGAAACCGGGCATTACTTTGGATTTGTTTCTGAAGTCCTGGGTAGACCCAAAACATATAGAGCACGGCTGATTACGGAGGCAAAAGAAATTCATAAAAATCCCGTAAATATTAATAGAGACGATGGAGCTAAGCTCAATAGTTCTTGGTATCCGGTAATTGACGGCTACACCAGAACTACACGCAAAAAACCACTTAAAAATTATACGTTAATGACAGCTCTTAGAGGGTTGGAGCTGGCAACACGGCATCGCATCTTCATGCATAATCACACATTTCACATCAACTTTAGATTACACATCTGCCCTGATGATAGACATTGTAATGCTGTCCGAAACGTTGGCTAAAGAAGGAGGTAGCGCAACACGGCATAACACCCCAAAAACAAATCTAGACGAAAACTAGACGCATAGATATGAAATTAACTCGGAGGCGTGGCGCCACCCCCTTCATCTTCACACGTCCCACGCCAATCTAGACAGCCCAGATCGGCGCAGCGATAGAAAAGTGGGTTTGCGTTGCGTGTGACGAGTGTGTTTCTAAAGCATCTATTTCCATAGAAAATGTATGGATTGTAATTAGTCCAGAAATCTTAATGCGTTGCTTACATAACAAACGTCAACCCAGTGTGTTTCAAGTCAAGAATATTTTATTCACATTATAATTACGTCTAACCACAAAGTGATTGGTTCCTGTGAAAGAAATAATATGTGGTGACGACATTGTGTGAAAAAAATTACAAGGAATGGATAGTAATAGTTATTATCCTATCTAATACTAAAATTGCACAAATTTGGCTAAAATTTCATTTTGAACACAATTTAAACATTCACTCTTCCATCGGCACTTCACCCTCTACAACTTCTAGGTTCTTTTCTTGTACTATATCCAAATCTGAACACAATACTTCTACCGCAGGCTCTAGAACTTCTTCGGCGTCAGATTTCTCTAAAACTTTCTCTTCTGAATCGTCAACAACACATTCTTCTAAACATTTATCAGCGATAACATCAAGTTTATCATCTAAATTCATCAAAATCTCATCATTTATTATAACATTTTCATCTAAATTCATGATGCCAACATCATTTATAATGGTTTCTTTACTTTCCATCACAACTTTGTCTAAAACTTCGACTTTAACATCGGTGACAATCATTTTTTGTTCGGGCGGAGTCGAAACATTAGTTTCAATTTGTTTAACCTCAAATTTGCGTTTATTTTTGTTTCGTTTCTCGGATTTCTCCGACTTTTCTCTAGGCCTGGGGACTATTTTAACACTGATATCCACCTTTATCGGTTCCTTCTTCTCTTGTAAGAAGGGCGATTGGATATACAAAGGAAACTTAAAAATATTTCCGGATTGTTCTTTCGACTTGGGAATTGGTATCGGTAATATCGTCGCACTATTCGACGAACCGCACTCGCTTCCTATTGGTCGGTTCTGGATATGTGCCGTAACGACAGGGGGCGATTCTGCGCAGCTGATTGGCTCGCGGCGCTCTGTTCTCTGTTCTGATTGGCTGGCCGGCTGCCCTACACAAAACAGACCAATCAGAACACAGCGCTAAAAGCGAGACCAACCAGAGAACAGAAAAAATCGACAAGAATTTATTATTTATTCAGAAATGGGGAAAGATGAACAACCGGATTCTTTTTTCAAATATAATTAATTTACTGAAAGGTTAAGAGATGAGTCTTTAAGATTGTTTTTTTTTTTATTGAGAATTTTGCTTTTGAAAATACTAATAAAGTTCTACCTATCTCAAACACAGTTTCATAAAGAATTTTTACAAAGTCTAGCTGTAATACTTAGAATGTTCCATCATTTAGCGTCAGTCTGTAACAATGTTATTTTGAAAGCAATCTTGATTTCTAGCTAGATAGTAAATATCCTAAAACTAAACGTGATAGGTTTGGCTTTCGTCCAAAAATCAGTATGCATCTATCATTTCTAACATTCATAAATATATTTATAGTATAATATTATGATGTACATAAAAAATATTATTAATAAACAGCATAATGCATAAACAACAGAAAATTAATGACAATGTGACGTGATAAGCGAAAAAATAGTCTAGTATAAAGCGAATATATAAAGTAAACTATAAAGTGCTGTGGCACCAAAAAGATTCAGAAAAAAGCGAACACCAAAAAGGTTCAAACAAAAAAGGAAAAATGTAAAATAAATCATTAAATAAATGCATTCCAACTATAAAATAGAACAACAGAAAGGACTGAGTAGTGCAGGTAATATTAAAAAAAAAGAAAAAACATCAAAGTGGTTTAGATAAAATTTAAACAAAAAAGTACACAACACAAACGCTCACAGGGTGGTTGGCCAAGTGAATGAATAATGAAGAGTAAGAGGTTGTTAGTAAGCTAGTCAGAGGTAATTACTTGTGACTAGGTTCAGATAAAAAGGAAAACATAAAATAAAACACCAAAGAGGTTCAGACACAAAGCAAACTATGTACGAGTATTAACTATCTTGCAGCCAAGTGGGGGAGTAGGTAGTACCCAAAATTACTATCCTCCTTATATTAGCTCAAATAATTCACATATAATTTTAGTATTTTACGTATTCCTGCGCAAATACATAAGTTACCATTAATAATTGACTGAATAACTGGGATTTCTATAGTTTAAATCCCATAAAACAGAACAATGCATGGGGTCATCGGAAGACCCACTTGGTTACAGACGTTTTGTTTGGCATCTTGGCCTGTCAAGAGTTAAGTGTGATAACAAAGGCTTGATGGCGAATGAATAAGCTGTTAGTAAGCTAGTGAAAGGAAATTACTTGTGACTAGTGTCAGATAAAAAGCAAAACATAAAATAAAACACCAAAAAGGTTTAGACACAAAGCAAACTATTAAGTAAGACGGCAAAGGTATGCTGGCTGAGTGAATGAATAATGAATAAGAAAATGTTAGTAAGCTAGTGAGAGATAATTACTTGTGACTAGGTTCAGGTAAAAAGCAAAACATAAAATAAAACACCAAAGAGGTTCAGACACAAAGCTAACTATTAAGTATGACGGCAAAGGTTTGCTGGCTGAGTGAATTAATAATGAATAAGAAAATGTTAGTAAGCTAGTGAGAGGTAATTACTTGTGACTAGGTTCAGATAAAAGCAAAATATAAAAAAAACACCAAAGAGGTTCAGACACAATGCAAACTATGTATTTTAACAAAGGCTAATAATGAAGAAGAAGAAGCTGTTAGTAAGCTAGTGAGAGGTAATTAGGTGAGAGGTGATTAGTGTCAGATAAAAAGCAAAACATAAAATACAACACCAAACAAAGAGTAAGAAAAATAAAGTTTAAGATGGGAAAATAAAGCTTGCTGCTGGTTGACCGAGGGAATGAACAATAAAGAAGCTGTAAGCTGTTGGTAAAGAGGTTAGTGAGAGGTAATAATGTACTTGTGCCTGTGGCTGGCGTCGTCCAGCTTGCCCGTCAGCAAGTGGCACTCGGCTGTCAGCTTTTCCATCAGACCGTTCTGCGAACAGAGCATCGCCTCCAGCTCGCTCACCGTCTGAGCTGTGGGCGTGCAACAACACATGGGTATCAACGTCACGTTGCTTTATTTCTATAGGCTAGCTTCTGATCATTTACTAGTTGACTCGAATTTTCTCTCAGTTCATTGCTAAAGACCGTACTGTTGGCTTGTTGCAAAAAATTACAGACTAACTTTTATTTATGAATCTTTTTATCCACTTTAGGCCTTTCTTCCACAGGGATACGCAAGTATCCGGTACTCGACGATAAGAGTATCTTAGCGACTACCAGTATACATATGTACACAGGAACACGTTACCGACATTTTGTAAATTCATGGGTGACGCCAGTCTCGCGCGACCAGCCGGGTGAGGTCGTTGCCACTCTCATCGTCGCGACTTTAAACATTTGATCACTTGTGTCGATATTTTGTAACAATGCATGTGCTTTAGATCAATGCTATGAACAAAACGGTAGACAAAGAATGACAGGATATAAAAATGAGCTACAGCTACTGATTGGTTGGGAGTAAGGTTATGAAAGCGTTCTAGTTTGACGTTTCGAGAATTTAACAATAATTGGGGGCGACGCGGGCTTTTCATTTCAGTGGTGACTTGTATGGACTATACGTTTGCGACATGAGTAAAAAACATGAGTATGTATAGAAATGTGAGAGATGTTTGAAGGGAGATTAGGTGGTTGGAGTGTAGAAAGTATGGGTGTTATAATTGAAATGTATTGCAGATGTAAGGATCCATAGCTCCATAGGATTTTGCATTAGTGATCAGCAAACTGTGGATGCAATCTGTTAGTCATAAGTTGATAGTAGTTTGTCTAGTTTATAGTTAGTAATAAGATAGATCATTGTAGAAATACATTAGATATTTGTACAGCGCCCTTGATGTGATTTTTCGAAAAATAGGATACTTGTATATCCCTGTGGAAGAAGGGTGTTAGTTCTGAGATGATTGTAAATATCAAAATTATATGTAGCAGGACCACAAGCAAAAGACCGTGCGCAGACGCAAGTCACATGCAATGCGCAGAAAGGGCGTGGTTTATTAGTATTTCACCAGCTTTCGTTGGTGACTCGCATCACACATCTTTCCGATGACACTATATGACACACTCTTTTGTTTTTGATAGAACTATAATCATTTTTGTTTCGAGCAAACAATTTTTCAAGTTGTTTATTCCGAATACAATCATCCAATGTATCATGAACTTCATCATATGTAAATTATTTTAATCTTTCGTCGATTTATTTGTATTTAAGGCCAAAAACAATGAAACGCTACCATAAATAATTTAAATAATGGGTTCTTAGGACGGGTTGTTTCGGAGAATTTGAACAATTCATCAAATTTCAAAGTTCATTTTCTAGTTCTGTGAAATATATTTTCAAGTTCTGTTATTATTTCAGTTTTGTCAAACAACTAGCCTATAATGATATAATAACAGAACTTGAATAAGACTTTCACAGAACCCGGAAACGAACGTTGAAATTTGATGAATTGTTAAAATTCTCCGAAACAACCCGTCCTTATTAGTTAGTGATTTTTTAGAACAAGCCAAAAGAATTCTCATTATGATTTACTGAAATTTGATCCAAGTATTCAAATAATTAATTATACATGTTGATAACCGTATTTTTCAGACGAAAATAATAACTTAAGATGGTATACAATTCTATGAAAATTCATACTTACATAACATTGTATTATAATTCACGGTCTAGAAAGTGAATTAAACAGTCTGATGAAAAGTCTACAGCCATAAGCAATTGTGCTAGCAACGAATCCATTAAAAGCAAATTAAAAATAAGATATTAAATTATATGTGGTTATCAACTAAAGAGAACAAATTACTATAATTGGGCCCTTATGCGAATCAGTCACAGCAAAAATCGTTTTAAAATCTCAACCACAGATGGCAGTATAAGGCAGGTTTGTTCTATCGGCGCTTGGCATATTTATAATTGTGATGTTTGGTAATAAGTTGGGTTTTCAAGCAATAGATGGCACTAGTCATAAAGCTTACTCCAGAGTCCGACAGATGTCGCTAGAGTGTAGCAATTGCCTGTGGGATATTATTTGCCAGACAACAAGCTTCTAGAAACAGAGAATAACCAACCCTCGGGTAATGAACAGTGTAGCTAAATCCAGACTTATTTATTGTAACGTAAATAAACGCAATTATAGTAAACAACCTTTTACTTTATCAAAGAGTTCCCAACACAGAAATCTGCAAGTAAAGCAGAGATATAACAATAATTATAATGGTGATTAAGTTTTATATCTGTATTTTGTTATTTGTTTAAAAATTTAACATTTTATGGAAACTAGCTGACGTGTACTCGACGTTGCTCGGGGTTCTTCGACTTTTCTCTACTTTCTATAAATATAATATGCATGTATTATATATATAAACCTTCCGGAAGAAATTCTATAAATGATGATGAAAACTCTATCAAAACCCGTTGCATAGTTTGGAAGAACTAAGCGCACAAACAGACGGACGCGGTTAGCGACTTTATTTTATACTATTTAGAGATATTGATTTATGGAACAATGGCATTATTTTTCTTTTTTGTACTCAAAACTGTAAACAAATTGATTAAAATACATAAAAACATGTTGTCTATTAATTGTAATACCTTATTACATGTAAATTTAGTTGACTTACAATGTGTATATGCCTACTACAGACAAACAAAATGTTCAATAGCCAATATCTCAGAATTAACTTTTTCACATGACGCTGTTTTTTCCGCATAAGAGCACAATTATCGAAAGTGGTATCAAGCTACTTATAAATTATTAAATGTATCGTATGACAAATAAATGTAGAAAAATATGAAGGGAGTTGCAATAATTTGAAATGCTTTAAATGACAACACCAAGATGGTTTAAACGAAAAGGTGTAACTTTTTGAAAAATAATTACGACGTAACTTAAAAAAAAGCCATGACCGTGCAGAAATGAACGGTCCGTTTGATAGATTCTCCTATCTTAACAAACAGATTGCAAAATTTAGAGCACAAGCGTCGTGAAATTTTCAAAAACCCTCGACTCTGTGCAGAAATGGTCAGTCCTGTTACTGTATCATACTTTCGACTAGAGTTACCAACATTATCTTTAATTTTTTGGCTGATATATTTACGTGTGATTGATTCTACCCGAATTTAATTGCAATCTAGACTGTTAAAAATGAGCAATGCTCCAGAAAGGAGAGGTCCTGGGTTCAATTTCCAGATGCGACCAATTCTTTTCAATTATTTCTGTTTCACATTTTTGGTAAATATTGTCTTAACTCAGATATTAGTTACTCTCTACCGGATATTGCCCTTCGTCATCCAGCAATCATTCGTTAAGTAATGGAAAACGATAAGAGATAATACAAAATCGAGCGTAATTCAAATATATATTATTATTTTAGTCTGTTTGGAGTTATACTGTCTTGAAGGTGATTTCAACACTCACATTCTCGAGGGGGTAATACACATCCCCCAAACCAGAGTTTTGTGCGATATCTAGGTTGTTTTTTACATCACATACTCTATAATTTAGGTAATCCTCGAATAACTATTGGTAATCTGACGTTAAAAAAATTATCGGGAAAAATTACAATATATACGGCTTTTAAGATATTTATGATATTCTGACGATTATTTTTTTTAATGATAAACTAATGTTTATAAAACAAGGTTTTTATGCATATCACAAAGGATAATAAATTATTATAAGCAATATCTCGCCATCTAGTGGGAAATTTAGCACTAACAAAGCCTTTCCTACAAAAATAAAGTTGGTTGTTTACAGGTGGAAAAATTATAATAAGCAGTAATTGTTGATTGAAGTACTAATACATATTGAATTATTTGGCGGTTGGAAATAAGCCAACATAGCTCAGTGGTCCAGAGAGTCTGACCGGACATCAGAAGGTACAGGTTCAATTCCCGTCGGCAGTATTTATTTTTACTTGGGAGATATTTTCAATTTGTATTGATATTACAGGCGACTAATTATTGCTTATAATAAAATTCTGACGAGATTACTTTTTTCTCCACACCCCCCCTATATCACCTCATTACTCTCATTATTTTCTCATAAACTCTCCGATTTAATAAAACTACTGCTTTAACAAAACACCTGGACTTTCATTGTGTTAGACTAACAATGGCTCTGATTGGAATAATATGGACCCCGACGTTGAAGTTCTCACCTAATTTACTATCCTATTATTCTCGATAGCTAACGCCATCTATGGGTAACATAATAGACTATTGCCATATATGGTTGAGCTCATACACTAATATCATGGTTGAGAACATACTCAAACAAGTCATGAGTGCGGTCATACATTTTACTTGAAAGGGCTACAATAATAATATTTATTTGAGTTACGTTCGATTTCTTACTATTTCTTTTTAAGTTTTGCATTACATAATTATGCTGACCGAAGATGGGTGATTTCTGGTTAAAATGGTAATTAATAACTTGAGTCTTACTGGAAAGGGCTAAAGGAATATTAAGTGACACAAAATCACTTCGCGATTTGTGGGGTACCCTCGTGACCCCCTTCAGGTAAAATATGATTTTAATCTATGTAAAGGTATGAAAAGGTTAAAAATACCTAAATAAATAATCTACTTTCCAAATTTACAGTATGTTTCTATATTGAAAAGCGTGTAAATTGTGCCCGCTAGTAGAAAGGTAGTTTTCTCACCATGCTTCTGCTCCATGTTCTGAATCATGCCGGTTAGCTCCTTCTCCTTGATGGCCTCCCTTTCCTTGCCGCGGGGAGAGGATGGGCGGAGAGAACCAAGATTCATCTGCAATTATTAATTTTGATACGATTATTCATTGGAAAATTTTGTTTTTATTCCAACTGGACTGAGTGGATGACGCAATAACTGACAATCTGAAATACATATTACATTAGATACAATAATGAATAATGATAAGTAATATAATAATAAGCGATTGAGGTGGCTTTGTCCTATGCCGTAAGTACCATGGGGTGACTTTTGAATCGGGGGGTGACTTTGATCATCGCGGATATCTGAATAATTTTTGCTACCACCCAGAAATTACTCGCTTCTTTTTGATGATTTTTGTTCAGGCAACCTGGATACAATGACGCTTCGAAAATAGGTGAAAAATCAGTTGGTTTCTGGTTGTATTCAAACATATCGTCATAAGCAATAATTAGTCACCTGAAATATCTCCCGAGTAAAAATAAATGCCGCTGACGGGAATTGAACCCGCACCTTCTGATGTCCGTTCAGGTGCTCTAATTATTGCTTATAATAATTTGTTATCCTTTGTGCTATGCATAAAAAATCTTGTCTTATAAACATTACTTTATCATTAAAAAATAAACATATTGTCGGTTGAATTGTGAAGCTATTTATTTGTTGTTGATATTTTCAGATGGAAATAATTATAATATGCACATTTGATAAATTCCTCAAAGAATATAGTACAGGGTTTTCCAATAAGAGGTGTTATTTTGATATTCAATCGTAAAAGATCAATGGTTTCGTTGCTTGTGTGGCACGTAGCGCCGTCTTGTTGAAAGTAAATGTTGTCCAGATCAATACCATCCAATTCCGCAACCCATTCACCGTAACTGTTGCTCCAGCCTCATTTTCGAAAAAGTAAGGTCCAATGACTCCGCCGGACCATAAACCGCACCAAACAGTCACACATTGAGGATAAAGAGGCTTTTCAACAATAACTCTTGGGTTTTCCGAGCCCCAGATGCGACAATTTTGCTTGTTGACGAAGCCACTGAGGTGGAAATGGGCCTCAACACTCAAGATTATTTGCATTTGATTCACACAAGTAAATTTTAATAATTTCAATGCGTTATTAAAGCGTGTATCGTTCCATTTTTATTAATGGCGTAGTTTCTGCTTGTCAAATGTCAAAAAATGACAACTTCAAAAGTAACATCTACCGAAATAGCGGGCTATTCGAAATAACACCTCTTATTGGAAAACCTAGTAGTTTCATGTCATTTATATTATACCGGATTTAAAGTCGATGTAATGTAGTTTTTTAACAGTAACATTGTGGTATACAGTAGTGAATGGTGGTAGAAGTCGGAGACGCCCGAGAAAGACAAGTGAAGAATTGTGGGGTTCACAATAGTGATAAATAAATAAATAATAAATAAATAAATAATATAATAAATAAATAATATAATAATAATATAATAAATAAATAAATAATCTTAATAAAGCTTATAAAAATGGTATATCAAAGTTGCCCCACTCCAAAAGTTGACTGAAGTTACTCCCCTAACTATATTTACAATTTTTTTTATTTCATTAGTTAAATGTGTGTATTAAATATGTCATAAAATCTTTTCCTACAAATTTTTTTTTATTTTGTTTCAAAGTTAAAAATTGATAAAGTCACCCCATTTTGCGATACTTAGAAAGTTAGAAGTCCAACTTCAACTGAAATTTCTGAGTGCAATTCTAGGGAGGAGGCGGGAGAAGCAACTCCAGAGGCTGTGCGAGGAGAGGGCCTACTGGGCCTGCTATGGACGGAGGCTGCTTATGTAGAGCAGGACATGGACGCCAAGAGTCCCATACTCAAATAGGACAAGAAGAAAAAGATAAGATGAGATACCTAATTGAATGGATCATGATTCAAGATGGTTGCTGCATCATCTGCATTCAGTACTCATTAAGGGGAGAGCTGAGAAATTCGGATGCAGCCAAGTTATACAATTGAAGCGAATTTAGTATTATCATTTATTAGTTAGTGGGCGAAATGAACCTCCTTCTCCATGTTGGCCAGCTGATCGATGAGGCGAAGGTTCTCGCGGCGAGAGTGTACCAGGTCTGCGTCAGCCCTGTCCAGGCGCTGTCTCACTGACTGGATCTGGAAACACAATCACATTAATATCAGGAAAACTCAATCACATAAATATAAGGACAACATAACCACATAACCATTAGCCAAAGAAACATCAGGATAACACAGTCAGACAAATATTAGGATAACATAGTAAAACAACAAATAGAACCAAATTAACACACCAATACAGGGTAACACGAGGACACAAACATTTAGAATAACCACACAAATACAAGGACAACACAACCACACAATCATGAGGACAACACAACCACACAAACACTAGGACAACACAACCACACACACATTAGGACAATACAGCAAAACAGATACTAGGACAGGACAACCACACAAACATTCGGACAATAAAACCACACACTTATAAGGACAACACAACCACACAAACATAAGGAAAACACAACCACACAAACATAAGAATAATACAGCAAAACAGATACTAGGACAACACAACCACATAAACATAAGAACAATACAGCAAAACAGATACTAGGACAACACAACCACACAAACATTCGGACAATAATACCACACACTTATAAGGACAACACAACCACACAAACATAAGAACAATACAGCAAAACAGATACTAGGACAACACAACCACACAAACATAAGAACAATACAGCAAAACAGATACTAGGACAACACAACCACACAAACATAAAGAAAACACAACCACGCAAACATAAGGATAACACAATCACACAAATACTAGGACAACACAACCACAGAAACACTAGAACAACACAATCACATAAACTTTGAAATAACACAAACACGCAAACATTTGGGGAACGTAACCACAAATGTTAGGACAACATAAACACAAATGTTAGGACAACAAAACCACAAACATTAGGAAACACCACTAACCTAAGTATGAAGGGATTGAGTACTGCAAAACAAGATATAAAGAGATGAAAGCAAGCAAACCTCGGAATTGAGCCTGTTGGAGTCGTGTTTGGCCTGTCGTTGATGCCTCTCCAGCATCAGCCGTGCGTTGGCCAGTTCCTCTTCGACTGCAGACTTATCCGCATGGGACTGCGCCATGTCTGCTTGAAGAGCCGCTAAGAAACAAATAATCAAACAAATGTTTTATTTAAATACTTTGCTGCCCAACATAAACACTCAACCAGGGCAATAAGCCAAAATATGCTGGTTAATCCCAGGAACGGCCCTGAGCCGAAAGGTGCTAGCGCTAGTAAAGAGCGTTGTATTAGGTGTTAGGTATGTCGTAGCAAGTCGGCGCCCAGAGCAGACTGCTCCGATTGTACCTGCACAGGTCCGGCCCTGGTTATACCCAGTTTGAATACAACTTTTGGACAGAGAAATATTAAATTTTATGCTACAAAACTATATAATGAAATGACCTACCAAATGAAATAAAAAAATATCAGAAATGAATATATTTAAAACTAATCACAACATCGCTGAGAGAACTGAATGATAATCAACTTGCAAACATTATGAAGACAGTGTAAAGACAAACTAGACAATCAATACAAAGATATAAAAACTACAGACTGCCTCAGAACAGGAAACCCTAGTTAGACTGAAAACTGTGACATTAATCTTATGTTATGCTTTATATTAAAAATAATCGAGTATTGTAAAAGAGCAGTGGTACTAACCAACTTTATTCTTTAGCTCCATCTTCAGATCTTCAATCTGAGAGTTCTTCTGGTTCAACTCTCTCTTCAAATCGCTCTCTTCTCTCTTTTGTCTCTCCAGCTCCAACTAAAACAAAACATTTATTTATTGTTTTGGTGTTTAATTCGTAGAACTCCATTTAATTTTTTTAAACAAATTTAAAATAAATCAAATTTAATAATGTTATAATAATTATTAAGTTCTGCAAGTATTTCTGTTATTTTTACAGTTTTTAATGTGACAGCTGTTTCGGCTTTTGAGGCCATTATCAAACTGTGGATATGTCCACACGGCGACGACTTATTTATATGATTTTATTTATCCCCACCCATTTAAATTTCTATAATGGTCAAAAATGATTCATTAAGACTAGACTTAAGATTTGGAATAACCAAAATATTTGGTAATCCAGCAGTGTTTGCACACCTGTTAAAATTAATGACCTAAGGGTTTTCTTAATTGTTGGTACGTGGGTGATTATGCTAAGGAATTATATTGTTTGGGTTTTTTGAAAATATTAAGCAGGGGAGAATTGATCATTTTTGTTTGATTATTAATTAGGGTTATGTTTGGATCATTAGTTCTTTTATTCATCTCTAATTGTTCTAGTAAATTTGATCTAAAACCCTTTCTTTCTATGTGTAAAGGTTTAGGCTCGTTGTTGTCAAGCGGGACGTGGTTTTTCTCCAAGAGGTGAGCTGCGAATTTTGAATCAATTTTATTATTTTTATAGCAACGCATATGTTCTTTGAATCTAGTTGAAAAGGCTCTCCCAGTCTGTCCAATATAAACGGCATCACAGTCTATATGGTCGCATTTTAATTCATAAATGCCGCTTTTTTTAAGTTTAGGGATTTTACTTTTAGAGTTTTTGAGGTTAGTTCCTATATTATTATTAGTTTTAAAAGCAATATTTAGACCACATTTAAAAAAAAAAAAAATAAAAAAAAAATAAAAAAAAAAGCATATTATGATCAGTAAAGGTAAAGATGCAAAAAAGTAGAACATTCTGTAAATCTCATAGACATATAAACTACAGAGCAGATCGTAGAACATCCCTCCACCAGTTTCCCGGAGATACATTGGCGATGCCGTCTCTACAGGTTGTATAACCTCAATATTCCACTTTGACCTCCACTGTCCGAAGAAGAAGAAAAATAGGAACATATTTGGCTGAGCTTCATGTTAGAGGAGAATAACACAATCAGTTACTGTTGATCTACAATCTACGGTAACTTAACCTAACCAATGACTTCTGAGGCTAAGCGGTTAACATCCTTGGTTTCGAATCCAGAGGTTGCGTATTTGAAAACTTGCATACACAAATAAAATAAAATTTTGGTATTTCTTGTTGTCTTTTATTTCAGGCGTAATCTATATAAATAAAAAAAAAATTTTCAATTCTTCAAAATCTTAAAATCTCCGAAAGATCTTCACTGATTGCTTTGAAATTTTGACACAACACATACGAATACGCATGTGTTTTTATATACCTATATCATATAGATGTCACCTGTGACAGGTAAAGACATGCTTTGTTATAAAACAGCACCATCTGTTGGACTTAAAAGCAAAATGCACTATCGCTTCTCTATCTGCACAGACAGTCTGAGCCAAACCGTGTACCAAAGTAACGTGGCAGGGTACAGCTAGGTATTCATATTTGTTTGTCTAACAACACTTATAGATGATCTGATGATCATCTATGATGTACTATATGTGATTAATCAAGATAATTACATAGCAATATAATAACAGAACCTGAAACACATCTAAAAATAACCATCCACCACCTCACTCGGAGCCACCAACCAACGAAATGACCCCCGCTAAGGAAGCGACCCAGTATTTACGTGGACCCCCCTCCATACTACCAGGATGGAATTCCATGATGGCCGCCGAACTTTCGACCAATCACAGCACAGCATATCCCATTGAGATTCTTATCAAACAATGATAACGAAATTCAATGCGACTATTTGTGATAACATCAAACTCAATTTACAGGAAAATGATAGAAGATTCAACCACGGAATAAATATCAACATCAAGAAATGATTATATACTAATATAATGACATAAAAAATTATACCTAAATATGTTTGTTACTCTTTGGGAAATGTTCAAACCAAAGATATTTAACTTCAAACCCAATATGAAAATTTGTATAATTTATTAAAAAATAAATAAACGAGACTGGGGGAGATAGTTTTGGTAGATTGAACTGACTTGGTTAAAGGTATCATATTAAAATATAACTTTCCTCTAAACAAGATAATTGCAGAGAGGAAAAATACCTAACCATTTTACTCCTCACGAAAGAGGATAGAACGCCTCCGAGAGGGTTCGATTTGAAAACGTTCTATAAATAGAGAATTGAATTCCATACAAAGTCAGTTCAACAACTACCTCTGAAAGGGAATCCTCTCTCCTGAAAAACCATCTCCAAGTATCAAGAAATATTTTCAAGTGTTTTTATTCAGTCGACGGCCGGCATAGTCCAGTGGTAACGCATTGGACTGCCATTCCGAAAGTCGCGGGTTCGAACCCGGCGTGCGCAAATAAATTTTATTAATTAAAAAATAATATATAGTATATTTGCGGCACGTTCCAGAGTGGAAGATACTACCAGTATCGCCCTGGTGTAAGACCACCATTCAGAATTGAAACGTTGCTCCAAATGGCTTTAGCCGTGTTTAGTGACTAGATCTGAATAGCCAGGTACTTCCCCACCTTCCTCTTTCCCTTCCCCACTTACCTTCAGCCTCACAACATCCCCCAATTGGGGATGCCATAGTCTCACTGGCTCCAGACGGGAGCAGTTGGGACTCTTGTGAGGTATTCACTGTAAGATTCAGTATTAAATTCAGTTTTTGCCAGTAATAAATTCTTTTCGTCAGCTCAGATCTGGAAATAAATTCCTCTCTGAGCGTGGCTTTAAACCCCACCACAAACCTGTGCAACATCTACCAAGACTGAAAACGCTGACAAGTGTACCCAGCTACCTTCGTATCTACAGTTATTGTACGGACAGTATATTGTCTCGTACACCCTCCCTTACCTGCAGTTTGGTGGCAGAGTCCCAGTGGGTTGTCAGATCGCTGGTCAGCTGTTCCACCTGGCTGCAGTACCTCCTCTCCACCGCGCTTCGTTCCTCCATCACTCTTCTGGCCTGTTCTGACAGCAGCTCTCTCACTCTGTTCTGCTGCCTCTCCAGTTCCTCCTGTTGATAACACCATCAGGTTAAAATAATTTCATCATCACTATGTACATCCCATATACTGCTCCAATCATCTTCCACGCAGTCTAACCACCTCTTCCTCTCTCTGCCTCAGGGTAGCTTTCACTGGGGAACTCTATGGCAATCTATTTATGTGTTCAACTCATCGCAGTCCTTGGGACCTACAGAATCTTACAATGGTCTCATACTCTATAAGTTAGCCAAAATAACTTCAGAAAGCATAATTATTAGCAACGTGGCTAGGAATTTTAAGGAAATAAAACATTAACAGTCATAATGATTAAGAGTGGTACTAAGATAGAACCCTATGGAACTCCTGAAATTCCTTCTAAAATGAAACAAATTCTTCGATAAAACTCTTAGTTCAGAATATTTTGTTGTTTATAAGTAGATTGCTAATATTGCTACTGACTTTATTGGATTTCAGAAAAAAATACTACATAAATACCATTTATAAGTGGTACTCAATCTGATCCCTGTGGAACTTTTGAAAGTTTGTCTAATATTTTTATTGAACTCCGCATTCTTTCACATTCATAAGAAGAAGAAAAGGAATGAGGTGTTAAAGAAGCTAAAAGTCTTGCAGTTTTTCGTGGGTAATGCCTAATTGCTATACAAAAAATAATTTTATAATGGTTTATACTAGATATAAAAATGTAATTTTTTATAACTAAATAAAAAAAAACATATTATTGAAAAATAATTTACTAGCGATTCTAAAGCTGATCCTTGTGGAACTCCAGAAATTGCCTTTAATGATAAAAAAAGTACAAATTGACAAGTGGTACTAAAACTGGTCCCTGTGGAACTCCATAAATTTATTTGAATATTCTTATTGAATGTCAGTGAACAAACCTTGAGTCTCCGTATCTCCATCTCTAGCTGGACCTTATCATGATTGGCCTGAAACACCATGTCCGCTGACCTCTTGGCCTTGGAGACCAGGTCCGAGTCAGTATCTTTGAAGTCATCCAGTGAGGACTTTAGTCGGTTGACCTGAGCTTCCAACGAGGACTTATCTCTAAAAGGAAGAATATATGATTAAAGAGATATCGGTAGATAGATCCTGTATGGCAGTGAGGCATGGAACTGGCAGAGGAAAGATTAAATTAGACGAAATGAGATCCCTGAGGCCTATGTAGTAAAACCATGTATGACTGTGTGAAAAATGAGGAGATTCGTAGAGAATACAAGGCCGATGTACGATAATAAGTAAGATTAAGAAAGGGATCCTTAGATGATTTGGGCATGTAGAGCTGTTGAACGAAGAAACGAGTGCGAGGAGTATATATGACGTGGAAGTTAATGGTAAAAGAAATCGGGGATGCCTGAGGAAGACATGCTACAATCAAGTGAATCAATTACTTGAGTGGGGTCATGTCAAGAGTCAGAATAACAGAAGAGTACATAATGTGAATGAAGCAAGGACTATGTGCCGAAACAGAGTAGTTGTGCGGCAGTCTATCCTCTCTATCAACCCCAGTGGTGAAACGGTGCGATTAGTTAGTTCACTTAACAATTTGTGAGATATTTACATATTTCAAATGTTAATTACCTTTGCAAGTTTTCAATCTGTCTCTTGAAGCCATCCATAGAAGGAGAATCAATCATTCCCTCTGAGATTTTTCGACGGATATCACCATTTTCTTCCTAAAAAATAATTGGCAATTGAAAGTGATTGTTCAATTGAATTAATTGGAGCACAACCTGGTTATAGGTTGCCCAGATGACCAAAACAACACACTAAGGACTGTGCATTGGTGATTTCATTTGCTAACTTCTTCCAACAATACGAAACCTGTATCAATCTTCATTTACCTGCATTTTCTTGAGGTCGATGTTGGCTTGAGTGAGTTGTGCCTCCAGCTCGGATATTTTGGACTCAAACACTATGTTGGGACCTTCCAGTCTTTTAGAGTGGGGCTTGATGGTGCTCTTCTTGGATTTGATGGAAGAATACTGGAATAAAGAAGAACAATACTCTAACAGAATTTACAAGTGGTACTAAAATTGATCCCTGTGGAGCTCCTGAAACTTCTAAGGACGGGTTGTTTCAGAGAATTTGAACAATTCTTCAAATTTAAAGTTAACTTTCAAGTGTTTTTTAAGTTCTGTTTTTATTTCAGTTCTGTCAAGTAACTGGCTTATAATGATATAATAACAGAACTTGAATAGGATATTCACAGAACCCGAAAATGAACGTTGAAATTTGATGAATTGATCAAATTTTATGAAACAAATCATCCATATTGTTCTCTTTGGAGATCAACCAAAAATCATCTCAAATGAGAGCTACATACATATTTAGACTTCTTTAGATGCATTGAGCATCTTTTGGTGGTCGGGGTTAGTTAATTGTTGGCTTTTGAAGTTCTTGGATGCAGAGAAAGGTCTTTGCACTAATGGATATTTCTTTTAAAGACCTTTCTTGCCATGTGCAAATTAGATGAACATCTAAACTTTTGAACATGAAGTCTTAGGACAGGTTGTTTCGGAGAATTTGAACAATTCATCAAATTTCAACGTTCATTTTCGGGTTCTGTGAAAGTCCTATTCAAGTTCTGTTTTTATATCATTATAGGCTAGTTGCTTGACAGAACTGAAATAAAAACAGAACTTGAAAAACTCTTTCACAGAACTTGAAAATGAACGTTGAAATTTGATGAATTGTTCAAATTCTCCGAAACAACCCGTCCTTAGTAGGGGCTGTCGATATTCAGCAGACCATTGGACCTTTTAAGGGTTTGAAGTTTGAATGCTTTTGAGAGATTTTCAATATTATGCACTGGGAGTACTGGTCCTTTTGAAGTGTTAAGAAGCTTAAGATCAAGACTATTGAAGAGTTTGAAATTGACTTTCGGATGGAGAACATTAAGTATTATTTTTTTGTTTATGTGAATACTACATTGCTCACAACTGTCCGGAATAATTGGGACTATGTTATTCTCAAATGAGTTATGCTTTGAGGTTGCAGTGATTGGAGAAGGGGAGTAGATGAGAAAAAGGAAGGTTGTGTAGTACCTGGCTATTCAGGACTGACAAGCATGCCTAAAATAATTTCAAGCAATGTTTAGATTCTGAATGATGGTCTTTTACCAGAGCGATACTGAGAGTATCTGCCTCTCTGAAGCCAGAAATACAAATTTTTCGGGAATTAGGTGGTTGGTTGTGAGATAAGCTAGTAGGTGGAGTGAGGTTGGTGTCACCTTGTGATCGCTGTCTCCCTCCCCATCTTCTTCTTCACTATCGCTGGCGGAGCGCTGGTCCATGACACTGGAGATGAGGTGGTTCTTCTGCTTCTCGTGAAGGGTCTCGTTCTCAGAGATCACCTCCTTTACCTTGCCCAGGAGGTTGTTCAGCTCGTCCTGTGGTGCAAATAACCATCATTCATTCAATAATTCTTCAAATATACAACATTAAGGCAATCATTTGGATCTGGTGATACATACACCAAGTACAAGTAAATTCTAGTTTAACCTCACATGTAGAGTTGCCAGCTCCCGTTTTATGAATTAGAGGATTTGATACGATTAAATAAAGGACATATGATGAAAATAAAGGACATCAATATTTTTTTATTAAAATGCTGTTATGGTATCAGTACTTACATTTATTAATAAAAAAACATTGTTAATACACAATGTTAATCGAAGCCAAGTAAGTAGTACGACCTTAATTAGTCATTTTGAATTTAAATTAATAAATAAAGTTAATACTTGGTATTACTTTTGGCTGCTCTAAGAGCTTCTTCGTTTTCTATAATGAAATTATAAAATTGTTTGCATTTCATGTTGAAGTTCGACTTTATTTGTAGTTCTGCTTTTACATTATCAATATTTAACTTATTTCGGTTTTTGGTCCACGTATTCGTACACAAGGAAAAAATCCTTTCGGCTTGGGCATTAGAAACGGGGATTGAAAATATGTATTGTATTATTTTTAGCAGATTCTTGTTTTCATCCGTAGATTTGAGAATCTGAATCCAAATATCAAGAACATTTTCACACTTCTTATCGTCTATAATTTTCGTCAGGAGAGGCTTTAATATACAGAACTCTTCATACAATGCATCAAGGTTAATATTAGGTATCAAAGTATTGTCCTCTATTGAAGATTTTAAATTAGAGGACAAGATCAATTTTTGGGTCTGAAATAAAGGACGTCTGGCAACCCTACTCACAAGTGCCGAGAGTAAAAGACGTTTGGCGCACAATGCGCTTACTGACTGTAATTTCATAATAACTCAGCTGTGTTTTAGAATATGATGTTTTTATAAATTGTACCATCTTTATTTATTTATTTATTCATTTACTAACGGACTATGTCCAATTACATATTACACAAAGTCAATACAAGGAGAAATGTTACAATACAGGATAATTTTAAAAAATCACAGCTATAATAATATCATTATTAAAGTGGTGGAAAGTGAGTTAGCTAAGAGCTTAACAGATGCACTCATAGAGGGCAGTGCAAAGAGCTTGCTTGGAAGTCCGCAAGATGGCAGCTAGTAGTCAGTAGTCGCCAGGGCCAGTTAGAATGCTTCCAGACAAACTTGGTGTTTGCAGATCTCATTTAGCCAGCTCCTAGTTAGATCGACCATCGAAGTCACTCTTGTAATATGCGAAGTATTGAATAAATCAGAGGTTCCCAAACTTTTTTGCCCCGTAGACCACTTGCCAAATATTTTTTTTCCGTAGACCCCCTGCCTGCGGAATATTGAATTTTCCTAAAACTATTAACGTCTCATGTGATAATCATTTCTCTTTTTCGTAAGAAGATTCCCTTCCCTTGCCTGCCCTACAACCTGGTGGCGGTATAATTGCTTTGTCTTTAAATTGTGCAGATTTGTGAGGTATTACACCAAATGAAAATGGAGCAGGATAAGCAACGGAAATTTCTTTCTGTAGCTAGCCCTACAGAACTGCCCCTTAAGTTCTTTGTTAGCGCTTATTCCGATCAGTTCGTCTTGTCACATGTTCCGATTCTTCAACATTCCACTTCCACAGTCAAAATGTCCTCAAACTTAGTTTTGAAGTCTGTGTAAAGTACACTTAAATGTTGAACGTCATTATTACCCTGGACGTTTTTCAAAACCAAGTTGGGAATCTAGGAAAATTCGCGGCTTCCGATGTGCAATGTTTTGCTTCAATATATTAATACTGATGAGAAAAAGAAAGTATAATTTTATTTATATACTTCAATAAACAATTTTACGAAATATAAAAATACAAATATCAATTTTAGTTTCTCAGTCTATTATTAGTATTACGTAAACTGTGTTATTTGTGTTAGGTGTATTGTGTCATTTACGAAACTCCTAAATGTTGACTTAAGGTAAATGGGGGTCCGCTCGTATGTACCCCCATTTGAATCTCGTGGACCCCCAAATTTTTTTCTCGCTGACATAGACCCCCAGCAAGCCGATATCGACCCCTGGGGGTCTATATAGACCACTTTGGGAACCTCTGGAATAAATCCTTGATTTAATAAAAAGAATTTATTCTCTAAAATCTCCTTCCCCGACGAGTTGGAGAACTGTTTGTGGGAACACAACATTAAGAAAATTGCAACAATAACTAAGAATACATATTGACAAATAGAAAAAGATGAGGTTTCTCATAACTTGCCTCACTAGGCTAGCGGCTGGCATGTGTTGAGGCAGTCATTTTAAAAGTTAATTTAAATACATATGAATATACCTATACTTATTAATAATTAGCTTAGTAGTAATAATCGTCCGGTCGGTGGCCGAGTTGACATCGCGCTTGGGTCTCACTCGGGCGTAGTGTGTTCAATTCCTCGGCTGGCTAAGTCCTCCATCACAACACAAGCAACATTTTCACCTTACTGTGGTGGTAGTAGGAGATTTTCAAATATTGTCAGGTTATTCGTAACCCGGGAATGTTTGTCTTTCTTTTAAAAAAAGAATTTAAAAGAAAGAAAAACGAATTTGGGTGAGGGCACCAATAAAGGCTCTTTATTACTTTTTATCCAAATTATAATGACATAAATAGGGCACAAAACAATAAAGATAATGTCAAGTCAAGACAAGAACAAGGTTTTAATGGGGTTCACGACTTCTGCCACATCAATATAAAATATTAGTTGCGTAATGACTGACATTATGCAAGTAAACATAGACACATTATCTGACAAGATAATGTGTCTATGTTTATAGTATAAGTGGTATTACCAAAATAGCTACTTATGTTCAGGCCATTTAAGGTGTGGTAAAGCAAAAATTCTAAAAAGATTCTTATTAAAAGTTGATGACCATAAAAATTCAGATAAAAAATAGGTTGCAACCTCAAAAAGTTTGGGAGCCCTTGGCATAGATGATTAGCTGAACTCACCCGACAGTAAGAGCTTTCCCTCTCCAGCTGCTCTATGTACTCCTCCTGCTTCTGGATGAAGCCCATCAGCTCCGGATCACCGGAGTGGCCACCAGGCTTGCCCAACTGCGATGCGTCGCCCAGAGGAATGCTCTGACTTGGAAGGTTCACTTCTGCGAAGACAAATAAACCGTTAAATCAAACCCACTTGATCGTAAATATCGTCAAATAAATTATGTATTATTATTAAGACACTAGTTATAAGTCTTAGTTGTAAGTAACTAGCAGAGTTATAACTTTTAGATGTAAGTCACTAGGTATAAGTCTCAGAACTTAGTTGCTAGCGATGAGTATTAGTTGTAAGTAACTAGCAGAGTTACAGAGATGTGCTTTATTTCAAATAAATCCATTTCAAATGGAAATGCAAAATGGGTATTTTCCATTTTGCATTTTAAATGCTTTTCTAAAAACCATTTTGCATTTTGCATTTTAAATGCTTTTCTCAATGCATTTTCCATTTTAAATGCTTTTTTGCAACATTCTTCGTGTTATCTCCATTCATCTTTTCATCATAGGCCCAGTATATCAGTCGGTCCTCAACCTCGCTATGCGAGATAATTTACGTCTGGCAAGTTGCTACCTGGTAGGAGCACTGGCAATTAAGTGATGCCATTAAAAAATACAGATTCAAATAGTGAACACGGGGCCATGACGCTGTAATATTAAATTTTAGATAGTATTTTTTATTTTTTTTAACATTAGTCCCGCGCAATTTTTTTTGCGTTTTCAATGGTTTCATAATCTGTGATCGTGGTGTTTTTGAATTTAAAATCATGTAAGTACTGTAATTATTATTATTATATCTCATGTCGAACTATCTACCTATGCACGCTTCCTAAAGAAAACCAATATATTATGCTAGAATTGTAGAATGCTATGTTAGTATATTCAGTAGTTTAAGAATATACAAGTGAAGATGGATTTGGATGGATAATTTGAATGGCATTGCTTATCTTATTTCATTATATAAATATATGTACGAACTGCATTTTAAACAAATATATTTTTTTTTTGAGAGATATCAATACATTACCACAAATATGAAGTATTTGCTACAAAGATGTTACCATCATTGGCAGCATTGAGAATGGAAATGTTTCGGCCACTTACTCAACTTGTTCAAAGGTTTTAAAAGGAAGCATGGTCGCTACTACGAGTACCTAAAATTCGTGCTACAGTGTCGCATCCATTTTTTAAAATGAAGTACCTACACACCTAAAGAACAGAAGGACAGAGTCCGTTCAGTGTTTTTACTACAAATAAGGAAATTAAAAGAAAGTACCAAAAATGTTATGTAGGTATAAATCCACAAAGTGGAACTAATAGTACAAGATGAATCTTATTTTTTTCGAAGATAATGAAGATTTATCTGATTCTTCCGCAGCAACAGCAGGAACTCCAGATTTAGAAGCCTTGCAATACCTTCAAGACAAAAGAACCGATTTTGAAATGTTTCATGACTACCCTACTGTTAAGCACATGTTCATCAAATGCAATACTTGTCTTCCGAGTTCAGCACAAGTTGAATGTCTCTTTTCAAATGGAGGTATAATCATGAGACTTCATAGAAGAAAGATGAGTGATGATGTTTTTGAGAAGGTCGTACTTCGAAAATCTAATAATGGCTAAGGCTACATAATACCTACATAATATAGAATATATATTGGTTTTCTCAAAGTTGTATTATATTATCTGTGGGTTTTCTAGTGCGCCTGCTTGGAGTTTTCTGTGACAATCTATGGTCAAATAATGGGTGCGCACTAGAAAACAACATTTTATATTGTCTGATTGTCTCACTGTCCTGTATTTCTTTATTGTTCACTGGTGGATGTCCCCTCACTAGAGAGTTACTACATAAATGATGATGGCCCTAGGAAAAAAAACATTAAAAATGACAATATTTAGTTAATAATAGATTCTATTATATTCCACTCAAATTCAATTGTTTTTTACACAGTACATATCAGTATGTATGATTTGTTATTCCACAAGTTGTTCTACATTGATGTCCATTATTAAATGACAAAGTTGTTTACAATTTCAATAATTATTTTAAACCTGAGAAACCATTTTGCATTTTCAATGCATTTTGAAAATAGGTATTTTGCATTTTGCATTTGAAATGCTTTTCTAAAAACCATTTTGCATTTTCAAATGGAAAAGTTTTGACCCATTTCCATTTTGCATTTCAAATGGTTTTGGATACCCATTTTGCACATCTCTGCAGAGTTATAAGATTTAGATGTAAGTCACTAGTTATAATTCTCAGCTCTTAGTTGCTAGCTATAAGTCTTAGTTGAAAGTCACTAGAAATAAATCTTAGCTGTTATTAGTTATAAGTTATATAAATAAATTAAGTGTATCAGAATCTATCAAACAGACTGTCCGTTTCTGAACCAATTTATCCATACCGATATGTAGATGTATTTTTATTTTACATAAAAGAATGACAAACATTCCTGGGTCACGTATGTACCCATTTTAACCTAGTTTTTGTTTCATCGCTTTTCATAACTTTATAACACTTTTTATAGGTGTGTTGTATTGTCATTTTGATGAGTTATCCGGTCACCAAACAAATTAACTTGCCTGCATTAATCCCCTCATTTCCATAGGTCCTGTAATTCTCCCTGGGGTACAGGGGATACCTCTTGGTGGCCAGGACGCTAGCCTTGGGGGGCAAGTACACGGGGTTGTAGGCAGAGCTGGTGCTCCTCAGTCCAGAGTACACCCCGTGCAGGGGGTACTTGGACTTGAGGACTGGGTCGAATCCTTCATCGCCCGACTCGTCCAGATTCTTGATGGAGGGTGCTCCCACTTTGGAGCTGCGGGACTGGAAATAATAATAATTTTTTAGTTCCTCTTCTGCCGGCTGCGAAAATAAGCTAAATAAAATAAGAAAGCTAGCCTACATCTTCAAGACTCTAAGAAATATATTGGACATAGTTACATTAAAGACTCTAAGAAATATATTGGACATAGTTACATCTTCAAGACTTTAAGAAATATATTGGACATAGTTACATTAGAGACTCTAAGAAATATATTGGACATATTTACATTAAAGACTCTAAGAAATATATTGGACATAGTTACATCTTCAAGACTTTAAAAAGAAAGACAAATATTCCCGGGTTACGAATAACCTGACAATATTTGAAAATCTCCTACTACCACCACAGTAAGCTAAAATGTTGCTTGTGTTGTGATGGAGGACTTAGCCAGTCGAGGAATTGAACACACTACGCCTGAGTGGGACCCAAGCGCGATGTCAACTCGGCCACCGACCGGTCAATGTTCATGGATATGTCCAATGTACATTGGACATAGTTACATTAAAGACTCTAAAAAATATATTGGACATAGTTACATTAAAAACTGTATACTATGCGCTTGTTCAATCAATGCTTCCATATAATGTTGTATGTTGGGTTTCTCGTCACAAGACTACCCTAGAGCCAGTAAAATGTTGTACAAAAATTAATTTTAAATATAATGTACAGGAATAGTTTTTTGTATTCGTCACAGTTATTATATGGTGAATGTAAAATTTTGTCAGTAAGACAGTTGTACATAATACAGGTTCTCTGTAAATTAAACATTGATACTAGATTGGGTTTTTCTTTAATGTATCAGCCGGTGAATACCAGAACATCCTTTGGACAAAGGAGTTTTTCTTATAAAGCTCCGTTGCTTTATAATATGCTCGGTGAAAATATAAAAACTATAGGTTTGTCAAATCTATTCAAGAAAACGATCAAAAATTCCATACTAGCTGAGAGTGGTGATTTTGGATTACCCATATCGTAGCTTTTGTCATAAATCACCATAGAAACCCCATATTTAATATAATCCATCTATGCATGTACATATTATGTACTTCACTTATTTGATTAAATATAATTGTAAAGCTGTTCATCTTGACACAGGAATTTCCTAGTGCGATGAGCAGCGGAAAAAAAAAAAAAAAACTACACAACAATTTGAATTTATTTTAATTTATTTTTATTATTTATTGAGTTAGTTTATACAAAATTTGAATATAAACAAGATAATATTTCATTTTGTAACATTAAATATTTTTACAATAAACAAAACATTTCTTTTTCTTTTTTTTTTTTTTTTTTTTTATTTTTTTTTTTTTTTATTTAACAATTTTTTATAAAAGATAATGTGTCCTTACTGGGGTACCCCGTTCTAAGGTCACATTGTACATGGTTATATGTTTGAAATATTATAAGTACATATGCTAAAATACTACATAGAAAATTAAAAAACAATATTTAGAGAAAAAATAAAACATAATACAAGCTTTAGTCTTTGTTGGGTTGCAAAATTATATCTATATTCTTCCTTCCCTTATCCATAATCCATTTCTTAATGTTTCTTTTGAAGTCAGTTATTTTTTTAATGTTTTTTATTTCAAAAGGGAGGACATTAAATAATTTTATAGAATAATACTGCATATTTCTTTGTCCAAAAGTTGTTTTAGTTGTAGGTTGGTGTAACATGTGTTGTAATGTGGATCTTGTGAGTCTGTCTGAGTTTGTCTGTGTAAAGTTGTCCTGGTTTTTGAATGCGTAAATTAGTATATCTTTTGCGTATAATTGTTTTGGTGTCATTACATTCAGGGTTTTAAAAACATAGTCGGTAGGAGTTCTGATGGGGATCCTAAGTATAATTTTTAGAATTGCCTTTTGTGTTACGAGGACTGGTTTTATAGTGGAATCGCATGAGCTTCCCCATCCGATAAGACCATATTGTAGTTGAGATTGGGCTAATGCGTAGTAGATTTGAATTAATTGTTCTTTATCTAAAATGTTTCTTATTGTTTTGAAGAAATAGGTAAGTTTTTTTAATTTGTTGCTCACATTTTCTATTTGGGAGTTCCAATTTAAGTTTTGATCAATAATTATCCCAAGGTATTTTATTGTTTGAATTTCAATCAATTTTGGGCAGTTGCAAGGAATTTCATGGTTCGCGGTTAAACAATTTTTATGAATTTTTATGTTTAGGTTTGAATTGACTTTATCTGTCTGTTTGTTGTAAATTTTGAATTTAATATATTTAGTTTTTGTATCATTTAATGTTAGTGAATTTGTATCAAGCCATTGTTTTACCTGATTCATCCCTTCTTCAGCTTTTACGAATACTGTCTCCCACGACTTTCCATGGAAGAGAAGAACTGTGTCGTCTGCGAAACTAATTACTGAGCCGTGACAGTTTAGATTACATAGATCATTTATATATATCAGGAATAAAATCGGCCCTAAGACACTGCCTTGTGGAACTCCGTATTGAATTGGTATTGGTTGACTTGATTCATTTTTAATCCTGACTAGTTGTGACCTTTCTGACATATAGCTTTGAATGAGATTCAGTTCACGACCTACGATTCCAATCTTTTTGAGTTTTTCTAGAAGATATGTATGATCAATTGTATCGAAAGCTTTACATAGATCTAAAAATATTCCGATACACTTATTACCATTATCGAGACTATGTTTTATACTTTTTACAATAGAGGCGATGGCATCGGAAGTTCCCATATTTTTTCTAAAGCCGTATTGATTTTCAGATAGTATGCGGTTTTTTTCAAGATATTGAGTGAGCTGTTTCTTAATAACTTTCTCTACTATTTTTGAAAGATTATTCAATATTGTTATCGGTCTATAGTTACTTATATCCGCTTTATTTCCGGCTTTAAAGATTGGTATAACAGAACCCAATTTAAGCGATGCAGGAAAGATACCATCCTTGATACATCTGTTCACAAGGTGGAGAAGTGGTTGGATTAGTTCATCTCTAGTTGATTTAATTATTCTCATTGAAATGCCATCTGATCCGGAAGTGAGTGTTGGTTTCAATGAATCTATAATGATTTTAATGTCATCTGCCGTAACTGTATTTAATTTAAAGGTGATATTATTAGTAAGTGCGTTGTTATTCTCATTAGCAGTACGAAGAGGTTTAATGATTTTTTTAGCTAAATTAGAACCGACATTGGA
The DNA here is from genome assembly GCF_061612785.1 of Hesperophylax consimilis. Lineage (NCBI taxonomy): Eukaryota > Metazoa > Arthropoda > Insecta > Trichoptera > Limnephilidae > Hesperophylax > Hesperophylax consimilis. The sequence continues at coordinate 2,731,311 of NC_142865.1, read as the reverse complement.
GAAATATTCATTTACAAATTGGACTATTTCCCTTGGATGTTCTTTCATATTTAATTTTTGATTTGGTGTATCCAGTTCGGAAATATCACTGTTTGTATTGTTGTTAGTATATGTCATCTCCCTAATAATTTTCCAGACAAGTTTAGGGTCGTTATTACAGTCTTGAATCTGACTTTTATAATAGTTACCTCTGGCATATTTCAGAAGTTTGGAACACATATTTCTATAATGTTTATAAAGATTTAGTAATGAAAGATCAAGTGGGTTTTTTTTAGTTTTCAAGTGTAATTTGTCTCTAATTCTTATACTTTTTAGAAGTCCTTGAGTAATCCAAGGTTTTTTTATTTTACGTTTGTGTGAAGTCTGTGTTGTGAATGATTCTGAACATTTATGAATATTTGTTTGAACAATGTTTGTAAATGAGTGCCAGCAATCTTGAAAATCTTTAATTTTAAGTAATTCTCCCCAATCTTCCGATTTTAGTAAATCCTTTAATTTGTTAACATTAATTCTTTTTTTAACAAGTGTGTTTTTAATATATGTTTGTGTATTTTGAAGTTGAATGGTGAGTAGTAGTGTAAAGTGGTCAGTAATATTGGATTGGTGAACGGCAGTACAGTATGGTTTATTTGTTTTTACCATGATGTGGTCAATACAGGAGGCAGATACAGTTTGAGCGTTTTCGTTATATCCTAATCTTGTTGGTACATTAACTGCACTGATCAGTCCATGATGCAGCAAAAGTAGTTGGTAGTCATCACACTGCGGGTGTTTCTGTCCTGTATTTAGTAGATTAATATTAATGTCCCCAATTAAGTACACGTTCCGAACATCTCGTAGTAGGGTTAGCTCATCATCCAGGGAATTAAGAAAGGGAGATATGTCTCTTGTTGACGGTGATCTGTATATCCCGAATATTGAGATGTCATTATTAATGTTTATCAGTAGACAGTTTGCGTCTCTGAGTTGAATTTCCTTTACAATTCCTTGGATCTCATTTTTAAGATAAATTATCACTCCGTCATTCTGACTTTTATGTTGCGTGGAGTTATATACCTTATATTTGTCCAGATGTTTTGGTGAATATGTTTCTTTTTTTATACGACATTCTGTGAGTATGATAATGTCGATTTCCTCATCAAGTTGCTCTAGCATCACTGTCAACTCTACGAAATTTTTGTTGATGCTTCTAATATTCTGGTGGAGTATTTTTAATGTTTTTGTTTTTTTGTTTTGTATGTAGTCATTAATTTCTCGTATTGTTGAAGTTGTGATGGTTTCGGGAGAAGGGTAATCGAATTCAATCTCCGTTAATGGATCCATTTTTGGTATAAGTGTTCAATATATTATAGATGGTTATGGAATTTATTGTTTGTTTACATTATTTTATTTTCGAGGTCGTAATGATTTTTTATTTCAAAAATTGGAGAGTCTTCGGATTTTCGTGCGAGTAATTTTCCATTTTTAAACCAAATGAATTTGAATTTTTTTTCTTTTGCCCTTATTTTAGTGTTCCATAGAAGATTTTTGTAGTATGGCGTCAGGGCTTCAATTACGTAAACCTTTTTATTGACATCTGCTAAAAGAAGGGAGACATTGTTATTTTTTCTGGCATTCATCATGGTTATTTTTTTTGTGTCATCTTTGAAGGTAAATATTAGACGTGGTGGTTTTATTTCAGTAGGTTTTATATATTTGTATTGGTCCACTGTTTCTAAATTAATTCCAAAGGCTGAGCTAATTCTGTTGGCTATTTCTTGTGGTGGCTCGTTCGGCGATACTCTGAATCCGTTGACTTCTACACAAGTTTTTAATTCCCTTTGTTCAGATTCAGATATTTTCGTTTCAAGAGCAACTATTCTTTTTTCTTTGTTTTCCAAATCTTCCATTATTTTTTGGTGTTGTTTCGGAAGGTCGAGAATTTTATTTAATTTTTCATTTATGTCATCATATCTATCGCTCACAAATTGAGTTGATTTTTTTAGATCGGTTAATTCCGTCTCTAATTTTGTAAACAATTGTGATTTCAACTCACCCAGTTTACGATCAATGTATTCGGTGAGCGAGTCCATGATTTTTTGAAGTTCAATGGCGGATCTTGTTGCTGACATGATGTTTGTAATGACACAATTAAATAATTCCAATAGATTGTGGAGTAATGCACTGTAATCACACTTAGATTTAGAAATTTTGCGCCTGTCACCTGGCAAGTAGGCAATATGGCTAACTTGTCGGTCAGCCTGGAAATAAGTATATACCTAGGTACTTTGCGTGTTGACAAAAACAATGACGCTTTGATACGCTTCGAAATTTAAATGTTTGTTATTTTTATTATTTTATCGATTTGAGCACTCTTTTTTGAATTATGTGTTCAACTGAAATGGTATGTCCACTAGGTACTTCACTGATATGAGTTAAATTGTTTTTTGTAGAATTATAAGATTGAACAATCACTCTGTTTTTTCACTGAATGTATATTTTTAAATGCAGATAATGCCGGAAGGTGATATTCTTTAGAAATAGAATTAAGCACAAAGTTTCACTTATGTGATGTATTCACTTTTTCACTAATATTTGTTGTTGGTTTCCTTGTGATTGAGAGAACCATAAGTTTGTTTATTCTCTTGATAAGTAACTGAATGTATGTTTTTTTTTATGGCAGATAATGCCGGAAAGACACTTTATTTTGAAAAAACTCAAACCACAGGCGAAGCGCGATCGTCGTTTTAGTGAGTTTAGCACTTTACACTTGTTAGTACTTGAAATTTTAATACTTTTATATTCAGTAAACTAGGAGATGATAGACAAACGTCAGTTCAGTAGTAGGTAGGTGATTTCTTTCTGCAGACTTTCAGGCATTTCATCATACATCTTTAGTCCTTTGTACATTAGGCAGTTCTGTGATTAAATTTCTTCATATGTGACAATCTAATTCTATTTACGTTTCTGGTTTCGTAATTATGAACATCTCTATTAAAAACAATTTCATCCTTAAAATATTTTGGCATTTGGTTGTTCCTGACTTTATGCACAAAAATTAACACATTAAATAACAGTCTCTTTTTTATTGGAATCCATAGACATATGAATATTTGTAGACCTGCCCTAAGTGATTAAAAGCGTATTATTCCCCACTCCCCATACCGGTTCCATTGGAGCCGGCTGGGCTCACGTATGGCTTCCCGTGAATCTTGAGAATGTGACGTCATCATTCTTGTTCGAACTAGCGTCGAGCTATGGTCGAGGCATTTTATGAAATAACACGGCAATATAGTGGCTTGTGATATGGAAACTTGTAAAAATAGATGTGAAAAAGAGAATAAACCCAATTGTCGTATTACATTCCATATGTAAGCATCATTTTAAGCTTATTCACATCGTATAATATGAATCAGTTGTAGAAACATATACTATCACATCGAGATACATCTGGTCGAATGTAGCGATTCTCAAGTGTGCGCATCGTTGTTACTGGGAAGTAAATTATGAACACTTATAAAAGTGTCTTAACTAAATACGTAAACAAAATATTCGACTCTGAAAATAGAAGAAATTTTTTTTGCCGAATTTGGACTTCGCAAATTTGTTCATAACGTGGCGAGTAATTTTCGCTCCCATGTAAAAATGTCTATTCATTCAAAAGCAGATTTTACTTTTAAGAACTAAATGGTGATATTATAATGCGAGATGCCTATATACTGTCAGATTGATTTATTGACGAATCACAGTCAGCTGTTGATTTTACCCCTGTTGATTTTACCCCTCACCTTTAATTTCTTGTCTATATATTCTTATCTCTGTGTTGGAATCCAATTTAGCTGCTCTATCATTTGATTAATGCTTGCTTATTTGCCTTTTCCCAGTATACATCTCATAGCTCTATTCTGTATAATGATATTATTCAAATATAACATAGTAGAGCAATAATCTAAATGTGTAGCAACTATAGTTGAATGGTAAATCTATGTATATTCTCTAGATATCTATAAAATGATAATGTATAATCTATAATCTACACAAATGTTATATATTTGAACTACCTAAACAGCTAGTTGTAGTCATAGCTCAACTCCTCCCAGACATGCAACCCTAATAGGTGCTCAGCGTTAATGATTATAACATAAGTTTCAAAAGTAAATAAGTCAGACTTTAGCCGTTACTAAGGATTCTATTGATTTATTAACAGCATGCGATCTTAACTTACAATAAACTCATTTTCATTGCGAGTTAACATGAAAACGATTGAATTTATGAGAAAAACATGTAGAGATGGAATGTTTCAATGCTTTGATACTGTTTTTTTTTTTATATTTAGCGAGAAATTTATAGAAAAGTCTTGTAACTTAAAGTTCCAAAATCATTATTTTTTAAATATCTTCCAAAGAACCACAAGGATCATTTGTTTAATTTTTTTTTTAAATAAATAAAGATAAGCATTCCTGGGTCAGTGAATAATTTGACAGTTTTTGAAAAATTCCTACTTCCATTGTTATATTGGGAACATGATGCTTGTATGCTTATCTCCACACTTAATTGCTAACAATAAGTCCTAGTTGTAAGTCACTAGTTATAAATCTTAGTTGCAAGTTACTAATAATAAATCTTATCTGTAAGGTGTTGGTTATAAGTCTCAGTAATTAGTTGCCTTGGTTTTAAGTCACTAGTTATAAATCTTAGTTGCAAATCACTAATAATAAATCTTATCTGTGAGGTGTTGGTTACAAATCTCAGTACTTAGTTGCTGGCCATAAATCTTAGTTGTAAGTCACTAGTTATAAATCTTAGTTGCAAGTCAATAATAATAAATCTTATCTGTGACGTGTAGGCTATAAATCTCAGTACTTAGTCGCCGGCTATATGTCATAGTTTTAAGTCACTAGTTATAAATCTTACTTGCACGTCAATAATAATAAATCTTCTGTGAGGTGATTGTTATAAGTCTCAGCACTTAGTTGCTGAGTATAGTTCTAAGTTGTAAGTCACTAGCTATAAATCTTAGTTGCAAGTCACAAATAATAAATCTTTTCTGTGAGTTATTAGTTATAATTCTTAGTGCTTAATTGCGTACTTAAGTATAAGTCACTAGTTCCAAATCTTAGTTGTTAGCCACTTATAATAAATCTTACCTTTGTGTTATTGGTTGTAAGTTTCAGTACTTAGTTGCTAGATATAAGCTTAGGTTGTAAGTAACTAGTTATAAATCTTAGCTGTAAGTTATTAGTTATAAGTCTGAGTTATATAAATTAAGCTGCGTAATTCCCTTGAGATGATTTTCCATGATGATGGAGCTATATAAATAATCTAATCATTTATTAATTTAAGCATTTCAACGGCCTACATGGTCGAGGGGAAAGGCTCTCGACTAGCATGCCGAAGGTAGTGGGTTCAAATCCCGGCGTGTGCAAGTAAATTTTATTTGATTAATTTGTGTCAAGTAAATTTTATTTGATTAATTTGTGTTATTTCGAAATTTATTCATTTAAAATAATATATAGTATACTTGCGGCACGTTCCAGAGATACTCTCAGATAGATACTATAAGATACTCTCAGTATCGCCCTGGTGTAAGATCACCATTCAGAATTGAAACATTGCTTGAAATGGCTTTCGGCGTGTTTGGTGACCAGATCTGAATAGCCAGGTACCCCACCTTCCTCTCCCCACTACCTTCAGCCTCAAAACATATTAGCCATCATTAACTAACTTACCAATGGTGAAGCCCTTGGGAAGAATCACCAGGTTAATTAACTGCCTCGCAGGAAATGTGGATATTTTCCACATGTCCTACAACGTATTTAAACGTGAAATATTATTATTCAAGACTTAACATTGTAAACCTAAATTTGAAACTTTTTTCTTTGTCCCACTTGTAAATGTATTTGTTATTCACTTTTTTGTAAATTTTAATTATCGATATTGCAATGTTCTGGTTTATACTGTTTTTGCAAATAAACAAATAACTAAATAAATAATAAATAAATCATAGTTTCACTGGCTCCAGACGGTTGGGAGCATTTGAGACTCTTTTGCTGTATTTCGATTCTGATTGGCGGTTCTTCACCAGGGTGATAAGTATTGATAAAGTAACTTACACTGGGTGCGTAGGTCTCGGAGAGGAAGTAACGCAGTCTGGAGACGGCCTCCTTGTAAGCCAGTTCCGTATAGTCAGGCAGGCGCTTCTTTATTCCATACTCCGACATCTTGGGGATGCTTTTCCTAAAACAATATTACAATATATAATGGCTTAAAAAATATATCATATTAAAACACCGTTCGGTTGGCATCTCTAAATCGACGGCTTCTGACTTCATGCCGAATAGTTACAAGTACTTCATTCTGGTTTTGAATGAAAAATTTTGTGTGTCTGTTTTGTTTTGATATTGTTTAAATATTAACATTGAAAATCTTGTATTCTTGTTTAGTTCAAAGTCAAGTCGAATATAATTCTTCTAGCTGCTCCCTTTACTTGTTCAGTTCAAAGTCAAGTTGAATATAATTCTTCTAGCTGGTCCCTTTAGTTAACTATAAATTCGGTCTATCAATAGAAACTATAAATTACAACCACATGATGAAAGAATTACATAAAATGATTTAAACTCTCAGATATGAGATTTGTTTCCGACTTGACTTTTCTTTTTTTAACCTTTCCTCATCTGTGGTGTGTATTTACTACACATTGCTTTGAATAACTTTAATAACTAAATATAATAAATTCTGGGTTCAGATTTTAGGTATTCCTCCGTTATACATTTATGCACTGAATTAAAAAAATAATATTTTACATAGTTTTCAAATTCAATTGATAATCAGAGATTTTTGTTAAAAATCGATAAAAATACACCAATACAATCAACCGTGTGATACTGCTACGCGAAGAGTGTGCGAGGATATGATTCGCTATTGATGTCCCAATGAAGATGTCCATGAATTCGCTGTATTTAGGCCATCGATACCTACAACCACATAGCTGTGTGTGTGCGTCCAGCGCGCCAGCCAGTCGGTCGCGGGCCGTCGTTAGATATGGATTTCTTGCATGTTTTTTTAGCATCTGCCGATGGTTTTTTCATGTTTTCAGCAATTAAATTACAATTATTATCTCATTTGATATAAAACATAATAAACATAAACGATAAGCTATCTATATTCATATTTTTCCAATATCAAATCGCTTATTTTGAGATGTGTATTGACTACACAGCACCGGAACGTGTGGATTTTTTTAGCACAGTAAGGGAAAGGTTAAGTAAGTAAGTTATTAAGAAAATAGTGTCAGCCGGCATAAGGGGGTCTGTTGGCATTTTACCCTTGGCACAGTAAGGAGTACTAGGTCGCGAGAGGATGGCATCTGAACAGTTAAATAACACATTTATTCATCTTAATTACAAGAAACAACTATTACGTCAGATGGTAAAAGTTCAATTTTTTCAAAGTTCAAAATTTCTCGTCTCAAAAGAGGTATTGCAGTCATGTTGGATTATACATGAATGAAGTGACATTTAGCGAAAGATTCCGCTTCAATATAAATATGCAAAATTTATTTAAATAACCCAAACTAAGAACCTAATTTACAGATGTTTTTCCATTTTCTCCAACATAAATAGTTTTTTCTTGGGTAAATATTTACACAGATTATGGAAATTATAACTTCCACTTCCATTCAATTAAATTACTACAAGTAATACATTTTTTTGTAGGGAGCGATGGTAAAAGATGTATTTTTTTTATAATTTTTTTTTTTTGTAAACCGCACAAGAGTCCCAACTGCTCCCAACCGTATGGGCCAGTGAGACTATGGCATCCCCCCCAATTGGGATATGTTGTGAGGCTAAAGGGAGGGGAAGGAGATGGGAAAGAGGAAGGTGGGTACGAACCTAGCTATTCAGATCTGGTCACCAAACATAGCCAAAGCCATTTCAAGCAATGGTTTGAATTCAGAATGATGGTCTTACACAAGGCCGATACTGAGAGTATCTTCCACTCTGGAACGTGCCGTAAATATACTATTTATTATTTTAAATGAATAATTTGTGAAATAAAATAAATTAATTAAAAAAATAAAAAATTTGCTCGCACACGCCGGGATTTGAACCTGCAACCTCCAGCTTGCTAGTCGAGAGCGTTACCCTTCAACCACGCAGGCTGTCCAGTTGTAATTCAGTTATTATTCCATTTTTATTTGGTCAGAGTTCAAAATTTTCCTCGTAAAACTATACTTTTGCCGCCATTTTGGACTTTTTTAGAATGGAATGATAAATTCGAAAGTTTTGTTTCAATGTACATATGTATAAATTACTTAATTAACCCAACTGAGAACCTAATTCTTCCGGATTTGCCTATCAACACCAAATCCGTTATATTAATTTTGTTTTTTATATTATTATTGTTGTTGTTCTTTTTTATATTGTTATTGTTTTTTATTATTATTGTTGTTGTTGTTTTTAATATTATTATTGTTGTTTTTTATGTTATTATTATTGTTTTTTTTATATTACTAATGTTGTTGTTTTTTTTAAATATTATTATTATTGTTTCTACATATGTAGTGGTACGCCACTACTTGACTCGAACGTTATTCTAGAAGTTTCCAAACAAGCTTCTTGGATTTTCTTTTATTTTCTTAATATTTGTTTCTGTAGCAACTGGAATGTTCGAGAATGTTTTATTTTCCATCTAGATAAGCGACAACGTACCAGCAACCGCGACATCGAGTTCGAATTATTTTGCCTGCGTGACGCGCTTCAGGACATTCTCGAACCTTCCTTTCGTAAATCATTTTGTTGTATTTTCCACGTTTATTTATTGTTTTCATATGTATTATTAAAAACATCTTCAGCCAAATTTCGTAGTTATTTATTAATAAAAATAATACCGAACATAACTACACATATCATTGCATATCATTGTATTATAATAATGATAATAACCGGCCGGCATAGTCCAGTGGTAACGCATTGGACTGCCATTCCGAAGGTCGCGGGTTCGAACCCGGCGTGCGCAAATAAATTTTATTTGATTAATTTGTGTTATTTCACAATTAATTAATTAAAATAATATATAGTATATTTGCGGCACGTTCCAGAGTGGAAGATACTACCAGTATCGCCCTGGTGTAAGACCACCATTCAGAATTGAAACGTTGCTCCAAATGGCTTTAGCCGTGTTTAGTGACTAGATCTGAATAGCCAGGTACTTCCCCACCTTCCTCTTTCCCTTCCCCACTTACCTTCAGCCTCACAACATCCCCCAATTGGGATGCCATAGTCTCACTGGCTCCAGACGGGAGCAGTTGGGACTCTTGTGAGGTATTCACTATAAAAAAAAAAAAAAAAAAACCTATTTTGCGCAATTAAATATCTGTTTCTTGTACTAGTAATTGTAGAAAAAAATTTACATAAAAAGTTCTTCACTGATTGCTTTGAGATTTTGACATAACGTTGCATTCGAATACGTGTGTGTTTTTATATACCTATATTATATAGATGTCACCTGTGACAGGTAAAAACATGGTTTTTTAAACAGCGCCATCTGTTGGACGTAAAAGCAACATGCGCTATTGTGTATCTATGTGCACAAACAGACTGAGCCAAAGCAACGCGTGGCGGGGTACAGCTAGTACACACACAATAAATAAATAGCTCTCGATTTAAACATAATCACTACTAAGAAATAAATATTTATGTGGTGGGAGATGGTAAAAGATGCATTAAAATTCCATTTTTTCTCGAAGTTAAGTTTTAAGGTTAGGAAATACGCATAAATTATTAAAATAACTCAAACTAAACCATAAAAAACCTATTTTGTGCAAGTGCAACTTAAAACCCCTAGTTTAAATACTTGTCCCTATTTGATATTTATGTTAAAATCAAGTGTTGTTTTTTAAAATACCTTTTGCATGCAGTGGAATTCGACAAGTTTACCGAAACTTTACCAAAAAATTTTCTATTTTGGTGATAAATGTTTTATTGACATGATTATAAATTAATGAAGAAAATATACAACCATGTAAGTTTTTAGATTTTCACGGCCAAAAGCATTTTTGTTGTTTGTTTTTGGGGTGTTATGCCGTGTTGCGCTAACTCCTTCTTTAGCCGACGTTTCGGACAGCGTTGCAGTGTCCATCAAGAGCGCAACACGGCATAACACCCCAAAAACAAACAACAAAAATATACAACCATGTATATTTTCTTGTGTTTTAGTATTTCTTTTTCTTGTGTTTTAGTATTTCTTTTTCTTGTGTTTTAGTATTTCTTTTTCTTGTGTTTTAGTATTTACTCCGTGTATACAACCCATTACTGCAGGATTAATTTGATTTAATAATTCAATTTGGGGTAGAAGTTTATCTCCCTTTCGATTTAAAAACTACTAAAAACACACGAAAACAGTGTAGTTTTGCTATTGCACTAAACTTCATAGTGAGAGGAACTACCTAAAAGCACATTCGTTATCTTAATAATTCAAAATAAAGGTTTGTACCCCCAATAAGTAAGAAAAACTTTAAACTCATGGTATTGCTAAACTTATTCACGGAAAGAAAGAAAAAAATATGAAAAGTTATGCAAAACTTGTAAAAATGATGTTTTAAGAAATAAATAACATTTAATGTACGTACCAGACGCTGTTTACTAAATGAACTGATTTTTTATTCACATTTTAATTGTTTTTATTAAAGTTTTGTCCATTTATTGTCAGACGAGGGGTTGTGACATTTCGGCGATTTTAAAAGTTTCTTGTTTGAAAACGATCGCCATAGCAACGCCGTAATGTTAGTGTTGCCAGGCGCGGTATTACGTTATCGATTTGTACTAAAATAATACTTCCATGCGAAATTATCGATAAATCATAAAAGATGATTGAAAGACATAACTATTAAAATAACCCAAACTGAAGTTATATGGATGTAGGGTTTTCATTTATTACCTTGTACTTGGAAAAGTGGAATAATTATTGCGAACAATATGAAACATTTATTTTCTAGCAACATTTTATTATTCAGGCGGGAAATATGACTACCTGACATTTTCATGTCAGAATTATTTCACTTTTACTAGGTAATAATAATAAAAAATGTTAATAAATATGTCCAATATATCGTATGATAAAATCTAATTCATTAGATTTTTTAATGTCACGTGTATGACGGTATTTTTACCCCCTATTATTGCCCGCCCAATAAGTAATACTGTTTGGTTTTCGAATGGAAAAGTATTGATAAACAAGTTTATTATAACTCATTGAGTATATTCAATTAAACATAAAGCGTATTTAGCTAATATTCATGCTTTACAAAAATAACACTTACAGAAATTATAACGCCTTCAAACTAGAGAGTGAATTTGACGAGGCGCACATTGTTTTAATGAAATTTCTAACGTATCTTTCACTGTTTCTGCGATCATAAACCCTATGAAAGTATGTACATTAAATCTATAATTTGTTTAAAAACTTAATTTGGTCTCGGTTACATAATTGGACAGCAGTTGTAAACTACATGAAAATCTCAATTGAATATTAATGACTGTTCATTGTTCAAACGGTTCAAATGTTGATAAAAAAGACTCCACTAACTAATAATGCTTCACTTTCGAAGGTATGTCTTTATTAAAAGGTGTAATCGTAATACTTCCAAATAAATAATGAAAATCCGATTAAAAGCTTAAAAAATTATGAATGCCTCAGTAATTACCCCCCAGTACCGAAAAAACACATTTTTCTATAATACGAGTACACACGGAAAATAATTTCCCACAGAACCATCTGTGTCATCTGGGCGCTGTGAAAAAGGTACGGAAGAGTAGGAAACTGGAGGTCAGTGTGTCCAAGTGTGACTGACGTATGAATTCATCACTTCCACTGCGGTGCAAGGCGATGAGTCGAGAGTCCGGCTGGAGATTGTGAAAGGGTCTCATTCAACGGGCCCCACACAGCTGATGGACAGACGCATACGCCGCCAAGACCTGGACATCTCTAATAAATCACTGGCCGTAACTTACGACTTGCAGTGACCTATGGCAGAGGTGTTAGTTATCCAATGAAAGCGTTTCATCAATAAATACAGGATTTTCCAATAAGAGGTGTTATTTTGAATAGCCCGCTATTTCGGTAGATGTTACTTTTCAAGCTGTCATTTTTGACATTTGACAAGTAGAAACTACGCCATTAATAAAAATGGAACGATACACGCTTCAACAACGCATTAAAATTATTAAAATTCACTTGAGTGAATCAAATGCAAATCATTTTGAGTGATGAGGCCCATTTCCACCTCGGTGGCTTCGTCAACACGCAAAATTGTCATATCTGGGGCTCGGAAAACCCAAGAGTTATTGTTGAAAAGCCTCTCTATCCTCAACGTGTGAATGTTTGGTGCGGTTTATGGTCCGGCGGAGTCATTGGACTTTACTTTTTCGAAAATGAGGCTGGAGCAACAGTTACGGTGAATGGATTGCGCTATCGAGAGATGATTAATGATTTTTATGTCCAAAATTGGATGGTATTGATCTGGACAACGTTTACTTTCAACAAGACGGCGCTACGTGCCACACAAGCAACGAAACCATTGATCTTAATATCAAAATAACACCTCTTATTGGAAAACCATGTATATACACGAGTATCCATCTACACCGCAAATTTAATAAAATAATTTAAGTATTACTTACCTCGGTCTTGTCTTTTTATTTTTATAAGAATTTTCTTTATCACTGGTATGATAAGCAGATCTGGATCCAATCCTCGGTTTGGAAAGGTAACTGGTAGATCCCATCTTCGAATTCCCGAGTTTATCCAGCAAGTATCTGTCCAGTGTGGTGCCGCCCAACATCTCCCCTCAACTCCTGCCGTGGAAATGCCGCCTACGTGGGGGGGCCCTTTTATAACCTCGCATTCGTGAGGAAATCATTGCGAGGAAGTGTAATGATTCAACTTTGAGAATCAACGGTAAACTATTTTGAGGGAAAATTAAAGCGTGGAGTAAAAAGGGTTAGTTTTGTTTTTAATATTTGTTGAATTTGTAATTATTCAGCGTAAGACGACCACCGTGGTTGAGTCCTTGGCTGCGAATTCGGAGGTAGCAGGATCAAATCCCAACGTGCGCAAGTATTTTTATTTTTATTTCACAATTTATTAATTAAAATACTATATAGAATATGATTTAGGATTTTCACGGCCATAAGATATTATATTGATTTATTTTGGGGGTATTATGCCGTGTTGCGCTACAGATGACACATTTGTCCAGATGATGGACACTGTAATGCTGTCCGAAAGGTTGGCTAAAGAAAGAGGTAGCGCAACACGGCATAATACCCCAAAATAAATCAGTATAAAATACTATCTACAAATAGTATAAAATAAAGTCGCTATCCGCGTCTGTTTGTTTGTGCGCTTAGTTCTTCTAAACTACGTAACAAAAAGGCCTACAGAACAGTCTGCGATGGTATGTCTATTCCTAAGGATAACCCCCTACCTTAACTATTGCCCTAGTGAAAATCCACCAATCATTTCTTGACAAGGCTTTAGCTGTGTTTGGTGACCAGATTTGTAGATCTATGTACTTCCCTACCTTCCTCTACCTCATCTCTTATCCTCCCCACTCACTTCAGCCTAACAACATACCTGTTAGCATAGTCCCTCTGGTTCCAGAAATATGTGACTTCGGTTCTTCTGTGCGGTTCAAGTAAAAAAAGGTGAACGAAAAGAACTCTTTATCTACGAACCCTGTGTCGGCCCTTTCTAACCTAAGAATACCACAAAGCTTGAAAGAAAACGCAAAAACTCACAATAAATGATTAAACATTTCAAAGGAATTATTCGCAAAGCATAACTTGCTACAAAAATGGCCACCTCAAGACGAGAAACACAAACCAATAAGAATAAATTTTCCGAGCCAATAAATTAGAAAATTGAAACACTTTTATATTTCCGTCTCGTTATTATTTAAGGGGTTAGAATGAAAGGGGCATAGTGACATACGTCTGCAGAATTTTCCAATTTCCCGGTGCCTGGTAGAATCAGTTGGCGTGCAGTTTTAAAAATGGCGGGGATTTTTGAAATGTTCCTTTGACATAAGAATATAAAATATCATATCACTTTTGACTTGATTCTTTTTCGTGACGATGTTTAGCTAATGGCGGCTTTTTATTCGTGGTAACAAAACTGTTTATTAGATTATTAAGATGTGGGGAGATTTAGGGGGGTTGTCTTATAATTAGCAAAGGGTTTTATCAGGGGTGAACTGGTGAACAATAAATTGTATTTCCAACAACATAAATTTGGTACAAAATATGATACCATTCTTTGTGGTTAGGTACTTTTAAAAAAATTTATTATTTTAGCGACTATATAAAACATTCTACATGTAATGTGTCCTGTGATAAGGCGGAATAAAGTTATGATTTAAGATTTTCACGGCCAAAAGTATTTTTGTTATTTGTTTTTGGGGTATTATGCCGTGTTGCGCTAACTCCTTCTTTTGTTATTCCAATAACACATCTGCCCTGATGATGGACACTGCAATGCTGTCCGAAACGTTGGCTAAAGAAGGAGTTAGCGCAACACGGCATAATACCCCAAAAACAAATAACAAAAAAAAAAAAAAAACGGAATAAAGTTATTTAATTTGTGTTGAGTTAGTAGTTACGTAGCTCAGTACTCCAGAGCACCTGACCGGTCATCAGAAGGTGCAGGTTCATTTCAATTACTCGGGAGATATTTTCAATTTCTATGGATATTTCAGGCGACTAATTAAATTAAGTTGCACAATAAATGTAGTTTCTTTGTCCGATTGTGGAACTTGTTTTTTATGTCATGTTGATACGATATTTTTAAATAGTTTTAATAGTATATTTTTAGCGTTTATTTCAAAACTATGGAAATTTTTAATCGAGGACGTTCTTATGGGTACTTTCAGTATGGTCTTTATGAATACCTTTTGGTTATTTATGAACCTACTTCAGGTTATTTATGAACCTACTTAGATGTGGTAGATCCCAATGCTATAATTCATTTTTTATACATTAACTCCACACAGCTCTGAGGAAAATAATTTCACTTAGGGCATTTCCCTATGTCATCTCTGATGCTGTGTGGAGGGTCCGGAAGGAGAGGAAAGAGTGAACATGGGTCTTGAAGGGGGCCGGCAAATCGTTCCACAGCCGAGCAAGCACAATTTCAAGAACAATTCGTAGAAGCGACTCTTTCTCATGTGACAAATATTCGATACGAGAATTACGTTACTTACCATCTTTACATGTATACCGCACGACAACTTAGGAGACGGGGTGGGTACTGCCGCCCCGGGAACCATTCATCCCCAAGTGGTTTGCTACATTTGGTGACAGCCTCGGTTCATGGGGTGAGGATTGTCTAGGTCATGGCAGCGGGAGCGGGTCAGATCGCGAGAGACACGTTGAGAAAACCTTTAGACCTCTCAAGCCGGACTCTCTCACCTTGCGCCGCAGTGGGAGGGATGGATTCGTTCGTTCGTCACCCACCTGTTTCCTTCGCAGAACTTCCTCTCCTACCTTTTCCTAAAAACATGACTTAAAGGAGCTTGGCAATATCGTGAGGGTGGTATTTGGCTATTCACATCAGGTCACCAAACACGGTTAAAGCCATTTAAAGCAACCTTTCTATTCTGAATAGTGGTTTATTGCTAGGGTGATTCTGAGAGCAACTAACACTTTTTTATGACACTGATACGCTCCTGTATAATACTGTTGGAATACAAAACATCGCGCGTGTGAAATATACATTGTTTTTCCTTATCCGGCGTATAAAGGATCTTCGACTTGTGGTGTAGATTTAGGTCACATAAGTTTTTTGAGCAATGCTTTATTGTTTGTTCAATCCAAGGCCTAATAAAAAGCTTAACGGAGGGAACTGCAAAGTAAGTAGATAGTAGGTAAATGGGGGAGACTAATGGGGTATGTAAATAGCAGCTGACACGCGATTGGAACACGATTCTGTGCCAGCCGCGAGTCGACCCATCCTCCCCGCTTTACTCAATATTCTACTCCTACAGACTCTAACTAACAACCGACATCTTTCAACGTTGGCATAATTTAGGTATAAGCCGAAGGGAATGCAGTGCAATCCCGGGAATGGAATGCAATCCCGGAATTCGGAATCCCGAATCCTGTGCAGGACTTCCGACATGCCGAAGAGCCAAGGATCCAAGGCGCTGATAATAACCTAACACGGCGCCCTTGAGGTTTAACTGGCGCCAAGCGCCGTTTGTTTGACTCAGGGTCGGCACTGATTAAACCGGTTCGCAGCCGAGGGTCTAAAGAGTCGGGTTCGCACACGATCGTCGCGAGTTTAATCCCCTGCTAGCTATGTCTTCCTGCCCGGTGGCATCATATTTGTAAAAACAACATTTACAACTTTTTTTAACGGGAGTGAAAGCAACACTCAAATGTATTGACAGATTATTTTTCAGCTGGGAATATTTTCCTTTCCCGGTATTTTTCAGGATTTCATACAAGTAGATAGATAGATGCCGAGAAACTGACTGATATAAAATATTGTTAATTTATTAATAATCTATTCAAATTATTTGTAATCCGGTTAAAAAAGGACTGCAGGCCCTTAACGAATGAATTGATAAGTTTCCCATTAAACTTTTAGTAAAATACCTGTCTTTAATAATCACATTAATACCATTGAAAGAGTCCAGCGCAAATTTAATAATTTTATGCTTGGAATTCCTTTAGAAACAACAGATTATGATTTCTTATTACATTCATTAAAATTGCTTAAGTTAAGTGATAGAAGAAAAAATTTTGATCTTATATTTTTTGATTCAATTCCATGTACCTACCATTAGATCAAGGTCCTCTAGTATGTATTATTGTGACAATTATACCACAGTCTCAGGATATAACTCAGTTATAAATAGATTGCACACACTTGGGAACTTTTATGCTAAAATCGCAGATACTTTTCATATTCCCCTTGTAAAGTATAAAGATGCACTAATAACACATTTTAACGCCGCTTATTTTAATGAGGTCACTACAAAACAGGCTATTGTCATTGCTTCTTTCTTTGCTGTTATTTTATTTGTTATGTTTTAACTTAATTTAATTCTTTAATTTTTCTCATCAAAATTTAATACTGCACTATGTATATGTAAAAAAATAAAATAAAAACTTTGTATGTAAAATGTACTTGTCCCGTAAATTCTAAATAAATAAAATACGAATGTATCATGTAACATTGTCGGAACACGTGTCCATAAAGATCCGAATATTTCCGCATTTCGTCGTTGTATATTATTAAGGCAAACGCAGGTGCATGAACGCATGTTTCGATATATTGAGAATGTACTAAAATCCGGTTTTGAACCGGATGCTCATTTATGTGCCAAGAAATAGACAAAAAATCTTCAATCCTTAGCGATTCACAAACTGTCCAAGAAAAATATGTTAAAAGGGCTGTTTTTATGATATGTAGGTAGTGGGAAGAGGAAGGAGATGGGGGAGAGGATGGTTGGAAAGTACCTGGCTATTCAGATCTGGTCATCAAACACGGCCAAAGCCATTTCAAGCAACGTTCAATTCTGAATGGTTGCCTTTTTCTAGGGTGTGCTTAGAGTATCTTTCACTCTGGAACGTGCCGCAAATATACTAAACATATATTTTTTAAATAAGTAATTTGTGAAATAACAAAAAAATCAAATAAAATTTACTTGCGCACGCCAGGATTCGAACCCGCACCCTCCAGCTAGTTAGTCGAGAGCCTTACCCCCCGGCAACGGAGGCCGTTAATCCTGTATCCATATTTAGTTTATAAATCCCGGGATGCAAGAGCATTCCCGGGAATGCATTTCCTAATCATGGGGTAGTCTATCTTTCTCAAGGGGTTACGATGTTACAAGTTACCGTAGTCGTAAAAATAAGAATTGAATAACCTCTCTAAATATCTCGAGAATCGATGTCACAAATCAGAAACCATAATTAAAAAAAATAATAATCAAAAACGTGGTAATTTATTGACCACTGACCAAGCCATGGTTTAACTTGCTTGCCCTGGAGTATTATTATTAATTTTCGAGTGATGTGTTTTTTTTTTAGAAATTTAGAAAAAAAAACTTTTAGTAAATATACGAGTATATATTTTTTGTAATAATTTAATGAGTAAATTCTCAAATTTAATAGGGGAATGGAATATAATGGAATTAGCTCAGTGGCAATTAGAGCAAAACCCCGGTTTTCTTTTTCAATTTTTTGTTTGAGAGTCGCTGTCTGTTTGTTCGCTTAGTTCTTCTAAACTACGCAACGAATTTTGATATGGTTTTCACTATCATTTAGAGAATTTCTTTCGGAAGGTTTATATATATAATAAATGCATGTTATATTTATAGAAAGTGGAGAAAAGTCGATTTATTTTAGATTTTCTGGATTCTTAATTCACAACCATACAAATTCTGCCAATTCAAACACAGGCTAGCCTAGTGAGGCGGTATTTGAGAAATCTCAACTAACTGTACTTTTATTTTCTTTTTTACGTTCATCGTATTATTTTTGTATTTTCTGTTAATTTTGTAACCTTAAAAAAAAGTTACAAATTAATGTACATCATAATATGCATTTTTTGTTGTAATGTGCAAACTTTCTATAAAGATATATATTATTATTATTAAACATTGATGTACAGGGTATTCCAATAAGATTTTTTTTTTTTTATAGTGAATACCTCACAAGAGTCCCAACTGCTCCCGTCTGGAGCCAGTGAGACTATGGCATCCCCAATTGGGGGATGTTGTGAGGCTGAAGGTAAGTGGGGAAGGGAAAGAGGAAGGTGGGGAAGTACCTGGCTATTCAGATCTAGTCACTAAACACGGCTAAAGCCATTTGGAGCAACGTTTCAATTCTGAATGGTGGTCTTACACCAGGGCGATACTGGTAGTATCTTCCACTCTGGAACGTGCCGCAAATATACTATATATTATTTTAATTAATTAATTGTGAAATAACACAAATTAATCAAATAAAATTTATTTGCGCACGCCGGGTTCGAACCCGCGACCTTCGGAATGGCAGTCCAATGCGTTACCACTAGACTATGCCGGCCGTCTAAGATGTGTTATTTTGATATTCAATCGTAAAATATCAATGGTTTCGTTGCTTGTGTGGCACGTAGCGCCGTCTTGTTGAAAGTAAACGTTGTCCAGATCAATACCATCCAATTCCGGCCATAAAAAATCATTAATCATCTCTCGATAGCGCAATCCATTCACCGTAACTGTTGCTCTAGCCTCATTTTCTAAAAAGTAAGGTCCAATGACTCCGCCGGATCATAAACCGCACCAAACAGTCACACGTTGAGGATAGAGAGGCTTTTCAACAATAACTCTTGGGTTTTCCGAGCCCCAGATGCGACAATTTTGCTTGTTGACGAAGCCACCGAGGTGGAAATGGGCCTCATCACTCAAGATGATTTGCATTTGATTCACTCAAGTGAATTTTAACAATTTCAATGCGTTGTTGAAGCGTGTATCGTTCCATTTTTATTAATGACGTAGTTTCTACTTGTCAAATGTCAAAAAATTACAGCTTCAAAAGTAACATCTACTGAAATAGCGGACTGTTCAAAATAACACCTTTGGAGTCATTGGACCTTACTTTTTCGAAAATGAGGCTGGAGCAACAGTTACGATGAATGGATTGCGCTATCGTGAGATGATTAATGATTTTTTATGGCCGGAATTGATATATAAAATATAAGTGTAAGTACTTACATAAGTGTCAAAACTCTATGATTCTCTTTGTCCTTACCTCCAGCTCTCTCTTTTTCTGATGGCTCCTCCCACTGGAAGATTGCTGCAGAAGGGTATAACTCTGATCGAAAATTGGAACTGAAATATTGTGACCTCATATGATTACCTAACTATATCGACCAATGAAAAACTCTTAAAGTCTATGGAATAAACTTTCAGAGTTTTTCATTGGTGTATAGTATAATAAGTAGACTCCGAATGAGAATTTTACTGTCTATATATTGGCATATCTATGCTTTTTTCTGACCAATTTTTTTCATACAAAACGCCGAGGATATCGATCTAGTAAGTGGTTTATTTATGGATTGCTGGCTGGTGTGATTGTAGGACGGGAAGGATGGGAATTCAATAATAAAGATCAATGTTACAAAAAACTATATTTATTGTTATATTTAACTATAAACTTAACAATAAGATATACAGGGTGTATCGGCACTAACCCGACAAACTTTAACCAGCTATTCCTTAGCACATTTGGAGTAAAAAATGTTATGTACACTTTGCTGTCCGGTAACATTTTTTTTCTTTTAAAAACAAAAAATAAATAAAATTTCCACACTCCGCTACTGCCCACAGTATAGGGGTAAAATAATTGGCAACGCCGCGCTACTGTCATCTCTTTCACACATATTCTGTCTCAAGTCCCGTGTGGTTCCCGCCACCCCGTCTCGTATCAGTGGTCAGTGCTGTTTTGGGAGTTCGCATGTCATCAAGTTTCTAGTTTCGTTTTTGTTTTGTTATCTAAGTTTTTACTGTTGAAATATGCCCCTCAATTATCCACCTGCCGAGCAAGCAGATATTGTTTTTGTTTATGGATTTTGCAATGGAAATTCACGAGCAGCCGTAAGGGAGTATCGCATGAGGTTTCCTGGAAGACGCGTCCCACACCATGCTACCTTTGTCCAGGTTTGTACCCTATCAATTGTTTATTGAAACTATTTACATTCATTGATAATGCCAAAAAGCGCTTTTGAAATTTAAACTGGGAACATTAAAAACATAACAAGGGGCCACCAACTTTAAAAATGTAAATTGTACTTTAGGTGATTTGTGTTCAGTGGTCACTAAACGGCGTTTTAAAAAGTTAATTAATTTTAATCTCTAATAAATGCATCATTCACTGCAATTGAATTCACTCCCTTTCTCACCATGGGATTATTTAAATTACTTGAATTCAATTTCACCCCTGTGAATCCAAGATATCAACCGTACCTAGTTAAGAAAATTATAATTTAAAACACTTTGTTATACATTTTACTATAAAAAAATGAAATAAATGAAGAGAAAACGTAAGTTTTCTGATATGTGCCTAAAATAAGTGTTCTTTAAAAATAAAATGAGTGAAAAAGCCCGCGATTGTTTATTTGACATTATTACTGAGCTGAATAATAAAAGCAGTTGTTATTTGTTGTTTTGTTTCAGATGTATCAACAATTGCGTGACTGTGGCATCGGACGGATTGAAGGCGCCGGCGGAGGACACAACATCGTTCCTGTGGCAGTTGAGGAGAGAATCCTGAACTTAATTACCGAAGACCCCACGCTGTCCGTGCGTCGGGTCGCTCTGATGATAGGACACAGGGAACACATGGCGGTATGGAGAGTTCTGAAGAAGCACGGGCTCAAACCTTTTCACTATAGGCGCTGCCAAGGCCTCATGGAGAATGACCACTTTTCCAGAGTCGTGTACTGCAGAAGAATGCTGCATAATGTCATAAGAGATGCAGACTTCATGAAAAACATATTGTTTACCGACGAAGCACAGTTCACTAAAACAGGAGTGCTAAATGTGCACAACTTGCACCATTGGGCTGAACAAAACCCCAAGCTTGTTCGGGAGTCGTCGAGCCAGGACAGATTTTCCATCAACATGTGGGCAGGAATCCTGGGAAATCAAATACTCGGTCCAATCGAGTTGCCTCCCAGACTAAATGGACCGATGTATTTGGAGTTCTTACAAGTGCAACTGGGCGAGATTCTGGAAGATGTGAACCTCGAATTACTACGGAGAATGTGGTTCCAGCACGATGGAGCCCCACCACACTATTCGATTGCCGTGCGGAACTACTTGGATGTCGAGTTTCCTGGTCGTTGGATAGGCCGTGGAAGTCCGGCCATTGCTTGGCCACCAAGATCACCCGACCTGACCCCCCTGGATTACTACCTGTGGGGGGCTCTCAAGGAAAAAGTGTATGCTAAGCCAATAGCCTCAAGAGAGCAACTGCTCGAACGAGTGATGGAAGCCGCTGCAGAAATTAAAGCAAATCCTGCAAACTTAAATAATCAAAATATAACAAGACTACACGCTTGCATCGAAAATAATGGTAGTCACTTCGAACAAATGCTCCAATAAAAAAATTAACATAAACTACATGTCCGCATTTTCATTTATTATTTATTGGTAAAATTCTCACAATGTCATTCATTTACACATCAATATTACCTACATATCAATATTTAATAAAATCTGTAGAAGAGTATGCCCGTCGGCATTCAACAAGTTTTTCGACAAGTGTGTCGAAAAGCGTCTTCTCTCTTTCCTACACACTAAATATTAATGGTTAAAAATGAGACGACTGATGCTTGTAAGCGCGCCAATACGTAAAAACAACGAAACTCGAATAAGAATTGCCAGGTGGGTTTTTTAATCGCTTTAATCTGACTTTAAACAATAATTAAACACGTAAAAATTATTTAATATAATATTACAGTACAGTACTTTGAACCTTCGCAATAAATTTATTTGATTTTAAGTTTAGTTTGTAGAACTCCATTTCAATTTAGAGATTTTTTTTATTTTAACAGTCTTATTAAAAAATTTATAAAAACAGTGTGTTTATAAACAAGTTCTGCTAGTTGTAATTATTATTACGCGTGACAGCTGTTTCACCTTCTGACGGCATTATCAAACTTTGGTAAAGCCACTTACAGACGACGTAAGTGATAACTTTCTTTTTTTATTATTCTGGCTTTATTGATTTCCGAGTAAATTGTCGTAAATTATTATTTGCTAATCCCAATATTATTTGCTAATGCTAATAATTAAGTGAAATTTTAAACAATGCAATAATAGGATTATTGCATTGTTAATTTCACTTAATGTCGTTGGTATTTCCAACTGATGACTCAGGGGTTTATTTCCCTGAATAATTAAGTATTTTGGGGTCTAATTATTATGCATTTCATTACATCCGATAATTTAAACAATTTTTATGTTGAATTGGGGTAAGTTTTATGGCTAAGGGAAGGAGTGGAAGGTGAGGAAGTACCTGGATATTCAGATCTGGTCACCAAATACGGCTAGTCATTTCAAGCAACGTTTAAATTCTAAACCTGGATATTCAGATCTGGTCACCAAATACGGCTAGTCATTTCAAGCAACGTTTAAATTCTGAACCTGGATATTCAGATCTGGTCACCAAATACGGCTAGTCATTTCAAGTAACGTTTAAATTCTAAACCTGGATATTCAGATCTGGTCACCAAATACGGCTAGTCATTTCAAGCAACGTTTAAATTCTGAACCTGGATATTCAGATCTGGTCACCAAATACGGCTAGTCATTTCAAGCAACGTTTAAATTCTAAACCTGGATATTCAGATCTGGTCACCAAATACGGCTAGTCATTTCAAGCAACGTTTAAATTCTGAACCTGGATATTCAGATCTGGTCACCAAATACGGCTAGTCATTTCAAGCAACGTTTAAATTCTAAACCTGGATATTCAGATCTGGTCACCAAATACGGCTAGTCATTTCAAGCAACGTTTAAATTCTGAACCTGGATATTCAGATCTGGTCACCAAATACGGCTAGTCATTTCAAGCAACGTTTAAATTCTGAATTAATTAATCAATTACGAAAAAGCGTGGGGTTAAGAATATTTTTTTTAAATTATAGTTGTAATTTATTGTCGATTTTTTAAAAAAATTGCGATATTTTAAATAAAATTTAATAATTATTGTTTAAATAAATTAGCAATCTGGCAGCATTCATTTGCAGGTGGTCAATCCAATGCAGTCATGACGTTTGTGTGAGTGCTTTCCTTTGTCTCAGTGTGTTGCGCAGCAGTTTTATATGAACCGTTTTTTGATTCATCGGGATTGTTTTTAAAACTATACATTCTTTGTACCTTCAAATTAGTGGAAATAAACTTAAGTGTGTCAAGCTGCTCGTTATATTCCGGTAATTCTGGAAGGCTTTTAACATAAGCAATAATATTCATAAATCACATTCCGCGAAGTTGTAAATAACTAAATTTATTAAAAAATATACGTTGTAGGATAGCCTAGCAAGTAACATTTTGACAGAGCACTTACGGTGATTTAAAAAACAACGGCGCTGTTCAAATAATCCAATTATTATTATTGATAAGTACCTAAGTGAGGAAAATTGTTTTTAAAAGTGCTCAGAATTATTGGACTTCGATTATAAATTCAGGAAATCTACTAATTAGTTTCTTAGTTTCAAAATTAGACTATTTAATACGTGAAACGCGTAAGAGGTGAAACCAAAGCATTCCAGAGGTGAAACAATTTAGATACAAAAATAAAACTGATGTGTACAATACAAGAAGACAATCAGTGATTCGCATACGAAAAATGTGAATAATCATTATTGTTAAATAAAATATTTCTTTTCTGGTACTGGATTATGTAATACGGGCTTCGTTCGCAGCAACACGCGAGAGTTGCGATGTTGCTTTCAAATTTTGACAAAGGATAAAACAGTGGTGACATGTGGTGAAAATATGTTTAATTAATTTTTTATTAAAAAAAAACGTTACCGGACAGCAAAGTGCACATAACATTTTTTACTCCAAATGTGCTAAGGAATAGCTGGTTAAAGTTTGTCGGGTTAGTGCCGATACACCCTGTATAATGATTATCTTCAGTCCCTCGTGTCTAGGATGAACGAAGTATGCATGAAGAATGAGTTAATGATGAATGTAAGTAAGTCTAAAGTAATGATGTTTGAAAGAGAGAGTACGAAAACAGTGTGCAATATAGCTGTGAATGAGGAATACTTGGAGCAGGTGGATGAGTTTGTGTATTTAGGAAGCATGTTTACGAGAGATGGGAAGGCTGACAGAGATATTGAAAGAAGGGTAAATGCAGGTAACTCCATTAATGGAGGACTGAACGCAGTTGGCGCTAACAAAACATTGTCCAAAGAAGCGAAGCTAGCAGTCCACAATGGAGTTCTGGTACCTACCCTTATGTATGGAAGTGAGGCATGGAAATGGCAAAGAAAGGATGAAAGTAGATTGAATGCTGTTGAAATGAGATCCCTGAGGCGTATGTGTGGTAAAACCATGTATGATCGTGTGACGAATGTTGAGATCCACAAAGAGTGCAAGGCTGATGTAAGCATAATGAGTAAGATCAAGAAAGGGACGCTTAGATGGTTTGGGCATGTAGAGCGAATGAACGAAGAAAGGAGTGTAAGGAGAATATACAATGCAAATGTGAATGGTAGCAGAAGTCGGGGACGCCCGAGGAAGACATGGCACGACCAAATGAATCAGATACTTGAGTCGGGTCATGTCAAGAGTCAGAATAATAGAAGAGTATGTATGAGACGATGTATGAATGTGAATGAGGCAAGGAGTGTGTGTCAAGACCAAGTTGTCTGGCGGTCTGTCCTCTCTGCCTACCCCTGCGGGAAGCGGCGTGATGGTTAGTTAATTAGTTAACTATAATTACTCGCCTGAAATATCCATACAAATTGAAAATATCTAACGAGTAAATATTGCTTGCGACTAATTATTGCTTATAATAATTTGTTATCCTTTGTGCTATGCATAAAAACCTTGTCTTATAAACGTTAGTTTATCATTAAAAAAATAATAAGTAATAAGATTTATTTTTTTAATTAGCGAGTATCAGATTGAACGCCATGGACTTAATGAGCCTTATTACCTTGTGTGCAACGTCCCCACTAATTTTTTCATTGTGCGTGCGACACATCAACTTATCTGTGCAAGGTATTAAAGAAAGAAAGAGGCCTGTGCCATGAAATAATAAATTACATTTTTATAATATAAATATGTACGATATCTTTATAATATATAAAATTCAGTTTGTGTTTGTTTGCGCTCGCAAAACTCGAATAGTAGTCGATCCGATGGATTCAAAGGTTTGTTTTTATTAGTGTCAGGTGGGTTTAGAGAGGTGGTTTGAATGGTAGGAGAAGTCGGGGACGCCCAAGGAATACTTAACGCAACATATCTGCACTTGAATGAGATATGGAGTTGAATTTAAGTCTATGTAATGTAGTTTTTTAACAGTAACATTGCGGTATACAGTAATGAATAATGGAAGATGTCGGAGACGTAAGAGAAAGACATTAGCAATTGCAAAGCATTGCAATATCCACTTGTGATTTTATAACTAACATATCATCCGAACCCTGACAAACTTCCACAAAACATTGGTTATTTATGAGTGTATTTGCATAAAACAAAAATTTGAGATATGTCTGGAAAATGAAAACATGTGTGAGGACAATTTTTAACAAATGTGCAGCCACACACGTGCACTCCTTAGAGGGAACATTGCTTGCGTGTACCTACGCGTGAGATAATACTGAATGCTCTCTATAATGTTACAAAGGGTGACAGGATAACTCATCAAAATGACAATTCAACACACCTATAAAAAGTGTTATAAGGTTATGAAAAGTGATGAAACAAAAACTAGGTTACATATGTAACTATTTAACCTAGTTTTTGTTTCATCACTTTTAACCCATCGGTGTACCTGCCGCCAAGATTGGGGGGCTGCACTTTTTTTGTATCGGCATATTGCCCGCCCCATTGGGGCGACTAAAACTTTTCCCAAATACTAAGATAGTTAAATAAAATTAAAATCTATCTAAAAGCATTAAAATTGTTTAATTTATTTATTTTATTTATATATTTTTATTTAAGTACATAAAACAGGCATGGTGCCCAAAAATTTACATACATGGATGTTTAAATACATAATAATAACAAATATAGTAACAAAATGAATAAGCTAAATATGCAGAAGTAAATAACAAATAAGAATGGGTAAATGGTAAATACAAATATGTTCATAACGATTTGTTATTGTCACACCTGTACTGGTGAGACATTGATTAAAATGAATAAGCTAAATATGCAGAAGTAAATAACAAATAAGAATGGGTAAATGGTAAATACAAATATGTTCATAACGATTTGTTATTGTCACACCTGTACTGGTGAGACATTGATTAAAATGAATAAGCTAAATATGCAGAAGTAAATAACAAATAAGAATGGGTAAATGGTAAATACAAATATGTTCATAACGATTTGTTATTGTCACACCTGTACTGGTGAGACACTGATTAGGTAGGTACAATGTTGCTTCTCTTTAAATAAAGGGCTTCATCACAATATCAAATACGTTTTTTTTGAAGTGTTTAAATTGGTCATTAAAAATGTCTATTTCATTATTAGAGCCATGTATAATGTTATAATTTCTTAATGTTCGCGGTACAGGGGAAAAATATCCTGTATTTGTGTGGTAGGCTTTAATATAGAAAATGTCTTTCATCCTCCTTGTTGATTTTCTTGATGGTATATTGATGTTAATTGTTTGGTGTATCAACTGATGCATGTATAATTTTGTGTAGAAGCAGTACGTCAGAAAGTTTACGCCTGACCGTCAGTGGGTGTAGTTTATTGTGCAAAATTCGGTCATTATATGTTCCAAATTGACCAGATAAACCTTCACGATAAGCAATTACACGGGTTAGTTTCCTTTGTATGGATTCAATCCTATAATTATGAATCTCATAATTGGGAGACCAAATTGTTGTTGCATATTCGGGGAAATTTGGGGAAATATGGGGTGCAATACTGTACAATCCTTATTAAGTACACACAGATGTCACTAATAAAAATTAGAATTCCGATGGGTTAATGATTTAATATCACCTTTTAAGGTGTGTTGAATTGTCATTTTGAGGAGTTATCATGGAACCGTTACAAACTCTGCTAATAATTATTTCGAAAATTCGCCAATTCAAAGGCTACACAGACTTGGAAATAAGTATACTTCAATCGATATTTACCGCCACCACTAAATAACCAAACTAAAACTCAGTGTATTAGAATATTTGTAACAGATCTATAATCTTCCTGGGGCGTACCAGACTTCTGCTACCATTCACTAACTAAAAAACTAACTAACCATCACGACGGTTCGCCACAGGGGTATGCAGAGAGGACGGACTGCCAAACAACTCGGTCTTGGCACACACTTCTTGTTTCATCCACATTCATACATCGCCTCATACATACTCTTCTATTATTCTGACTCTTTACATGGTCTGACTCAAATATCTGATTCACTTGGTCGTCGTACCATGTCTTCCTCGGGTGTCCCCGACTTCTGCTACGATACATATTTGCATTGTATATTTTCCTTACACTCCTTTCTTCGCTCATTCGCTCTACATACCCAAACCATCTAAGCGACCTTTTCTTGATCTTACTCACTACGCTTACATCAGCCTTGCACTCTTTGCGGATCTGCACATTTATCACACGATCATACATGGTTTTACCTCACATACGCCTCAGGGATCTCATTTCAACAGCATTCAGTCTAATTTCATCCTTTCTTTGCCATTTCCATGCCTCACTTCCATACATCAGGGTAGGTACCAGAACTCCATTATGAACTGCTAGCTTCGCTTCTTTGGACAATTTCTTGTTAGCGCCAACTGCATTCAGTCCTCCATTAATGGAGTTACCTGCATTTACCCTTCTTTCAATATCTCTGTCAGCCTTCCCATCTCTCGTAAACATACTTCCTAAATACACAAACTCATTCACATTAAGTTACTACACATTGCTCTGTAACTACTTTCATACTCGTATTTATCTCACTAGATCGAACCAAAATGATATAAAAAAAACATTCCAAGTCATAAAACCGCATTAGGACAAAGAAACTTAACTTAACATGCAAAAAAACTTCACAACATCCTCCTCACAGATATAAAACGAATAGAGAAGTTTGATTAGTATAAATCAAGAATAAAAATCTGGCTGAAAGAAATTAATGAAGAGACTCTTAAAAAAACACTAACACTAATCGGTAACGATTCGAATTTTGTTTTATTTATAAATCCCCTGATCGCTGGAGTTTCTTTCTAATTTCCCACCATATTTTCCGCGATACTGACAGAATTTCTGGTGTGAGAAGTTGTGAATGGTACATAAACAAACCAATCTCACGAATGGTGGCTTCTCAACTACTCCACTCAAATACAAACTGAACAATGAATTTAGTAATTGAGATTTAAACCTCTGTTTTGCCAAATATAAAATAATAAACACCGAACGCGATCGAAACCAAATAAATCCACTGAAGTTTGACATTTTACGTTTGACGTTTGTAAATAAAAACAATAGGAAGTGTTGCCATATCTTCTAACTATATATATGTAGTTATATTATGACACGAATAAAAATGTTAATATTCGTCTGTTCAAACTCTTAAATCTCCGAAAGTTCTTCGCCGATTGCTTTGAAATTTTGACACAACTTTGCATTTAAAATATTGATTTGTTTTAATATACCAATATAGTATAGATAAGACAGATGAAAACATGCTTTTTGAAAAACAGCGCCATCCGTTGGACGTAAAAGCAACACCATTTTTTTTCTAACTGCACAGACAGACTGAACCACAGAAACGCGTGGCGGGGTACAGCTAGTTTAAAATAAAAATGATGAAAGTAGTTCTTAAGTCTCTTAGTACCTACGCAACTCGTTAAGTAAAACATTTTTTTAAATCTATCAATAACAATTTTTGGCACTATGGGAATTATTTTTTATCCACGAAATTTATTTTTCTCAAATTTTTGTTTTTACCATTTATATCAGATTTTATTTCTTATCTTTGAACGAAATGGAACAATGCCTTCTAACAATTCATAATTTGAGATTGTTTCGAGGCAAAAAGGAATAAAAAAGGAAGAAGAAGTAACATATTTCAGAATAATATGCGGTTAACGCTTGTATAATTATACTGCTATCGTTTTTTATTCTTTTATTTATAAAAAAGACGTGCAAAGCCTCATGGCGCGATTTTTGTTAATATTAATTATTTTTTTCACTGCCTACATTCGTTCCAAAAAAATAAAAACAAATATATTTAATTAACAAAAAATAAGGAGCTGTTTAAATAATACATTGTAATAGTTTTTTAATTAATAATTAAAATTCATGTCTGTCCCTATTTCTGTATATTTACCAGAAATAATACTAATATTAAAAGAATCATAATCATTTTGCAGGCGGCCTCACTTTACAAAATATGTTTTAGGTAGTTACTTATTTTGCAGAAATAAAACGTTAATATCGTTAAGTTGTCTGTCATCTCGATAGCCAACCCGAGAGCGGTATATTTATGTGCCAACCTGACAGGGTGTAAATTATGTCGCGGATGTGGGGCCACTCGTTCTTGTTTTCCTATGTTTCTCGTTCGTTTTGCGCGCAGATAGCCGTCATATTGTGTGTTTAAATGTGTCGTGGGTGAATTGTGTAAATATGGCGCAGAATGCCAGCGTGCTCAGCTCGGACATATCCCGGCGCAATCCACAGGACGAGTATGAACTCATCCAGAGGATTGGCTCAGGCACCTACGGGGATGTTTACAAGGTAAGATGCGACACGGATAACTGTGGCTATCTCATTATCAGGCCCTGACTAAATTAAACAGATCACCATTAATTAGACAACTGGTTGTGGTTCGATTGTCTCAGAGATTTGACATCTTTTTGTTGGGAGTGTCCTATAGGTTCTGCCATGACAGTTTTGTCCTGTTTGACGTTTCGACAACAATTTTGTCTGCCAGTTTTCTGGGTAATTGATATTCCTACAGTGTAACTTTGTAAAGAAATATGACACATTAATCCTTGAGAATACGAGACATGTAATTTGGTTGTAAATTAATTTCACAAAATTTTATGGCAATATAGTCTACATGTTGTCTTCTGGAAGATTTATACTTGCTTGCTTGCTTATAAGATTTATACTTGCAAGTAACATGACCACTAAATACGTAGATACTCTCAGTATAGATGGAATACCATAATTCAAAATCGAAAAAAATTGTGCAATATTTACATAAAAAACTATTATTTTTTTGTGTAACTCCTCACAAGAGCACCCCTGACTTCGCAGTGTAAAGACAAGAGAACTATATCGCCACCCGGTTGGGAAGCGTTGTGAGGCGGGTTAAAGTAGGGGCAGTAGTAAGGGATTTATCAATGCGGGGTTTGGAAGAGGCCCGGATTATATGAAGGAGCAAAAACAGATGCCGGTAGCACATTCCACACGCAAGCCAACATAAACAAAAACAAGTCAAAGAAGTCTACTCAGTTTGTATTCATGTGCACCATTACACAGGGAATCAATGCTGCTAGCTCCTTCAAGCAGGCTCCATTGAAATACCTGTAGAAAACTCAACATGCCCACATTGCATCTGTGCATTAGAGATGGCATTCGGTCTGTTAACAATGGATTGTCAATCAGACAGACCGCTCTTTTTTGCACAGAATCCCATACATCAGGTATTTTGGGGCTCCAGCCCAGAGGTGGCTCCCATATTCAATTTTTGGATATACTTAAGATTTATACAAGACGCCAATTTTTTTATAAGCCCCGTCAATCAGACAGACCGCTCTTTTTTGCACAGAATCCCATACATCAGGTATTTTGGGGCTCCAGCCCAGAGGTGGCTCCCATATTCAATTTTTGGATATACTTAAGATTTATACAAGACGCCAATTTTTTTATAAGCCCCGATACTTGAGCCGATGATGCCAGGGGTAATAACAGAAGAGTATGTATCAGACAATGTATGAATGTAAAAGAAGCAAGGAGGACATCTGACGTAGGCAGAGAGTTAATTATTTTGAAAATAAACAATACTTTATATTTGTATTGTTTTTTAAACAGTCATAATTCTCATTTTGGAAATATTATACTGTACAGTTCGTTGTAAATAATTAATTTTTACATTTTTTTATATACCAGCCCAGGCCTGTGAAAAATCACAGGATATTTTGAAAATGACTTAAATAATTTTAAAATTTTATATTATCAATAGGTGCTTTATCACTGTTTAAATTCTTCGAACAGTTCCTAATTCGAAAATTATACTTAAATTCAAAGCAAATCTGAGGTTTAGTTCATTGAACCAGAGTTATGCAGGCAGACAACTGAAAGGTATTTTTGACTTGCGAATTGAAACAATCTGTCCATTGACACATTTGATAATAACCTGTGAAAATCACAGGATATTATAATTTCAATTTTGAAAAGAGAATTAAAATAATTTTCTATTCAAATATTATTGTATAGGTAGGTACCTACTTTATCGCTTATCTGAATCCTTCACATAATGAG
Source organism: Hesperophylax consimilis (assembly GCF_061612785.1). NCBI lineage: Eukaryota > Metazoa > Arthropoda > Insecta > Trichoptera > Limnephilidae > Hesperophylax > Hesperophylax consimilis. The sequence continues at coordinate 2,699,096 of NC_142865.1, read as the reverse complement.
TTCATTAAACCATATTTACGCAGGACAGACACACAACTGAAATTAGTAATTATGTACCCTTCCACCCGTTGCTTGTGTGTGTGTATTTTTTTTAAAAGCATGTTTTATCGTGTCACAGGTGACATCTATATTAATATAGGTATATAAAAACACATGCGTATTCTAATGCAACATTATGTCAAAATTTCAAAGCAATCAATGAAGAAATATGGAGATTTAAGATTGTTAACGAATTAACAATAACATTTTTATTTAAAAAGATTTATGATTTTATCTCATTGTTAAAATAAACATATTTGGCTGATTAGTAGCCGAATGTTCAAATTCTAAGAGTTCCCAGTTCAGCTTCGTGGATTTATTTTACTGCTGGCTAAGTCCTTCATCATTGCACAACATTCTGCTTATAATGATGGTAGTCGAAGGATTTTTTTTTTTTTAAATGTGCAGAGACGGTCTACACATAGTTTCCGTGAGCACTTAGGCCGTAGGCCCATTTTGCTATCTCCCATTTTACCTCAATCCTTTAACAACAACCCAGTCCCTTTAATAAAGTTCACCAGGGTTGTCATTGGGTATGTGGCTATGTCTTCTGGTTCTACTGTATGTTTCCCCAGGTATCTGAGCCTAGTTCCCACCAGGGCAGGACATTGGCACCATAGCTGAATTGGAGTCTCTTCATCCTCTTCACATTTCCTGCATCTATTGGTGTTGTCCACTCCCAATATCTGCATGTGTCTCCTGAGATGGCAGTGTCCCGTTAGTAGTCCTACCAGTTCCCTCAGCGAGTGCACGGTCCATACCGAGTAGTTTCTTGGTTCGTCTAGGGTCTGGTCCTTTGGATTGTCTCATTCCAGGTGCCTTCTCCCATTCTTTGCGGTGCTGGGATTTGACCCACCTATCAATATGTAATTTAGTGTGGCAAGCTGCTACTCCTACGGCCGGCTCGGATCCTACAAGTGGTGCTTTCGCCCCTTTCCTTGCTAGTTCGTCAGCCCGCTCGTTGCCCTCAATACCTCTATATCCTGGTACCCAATTTAGGGTTATTTTATTGATGGTAGCGAGTTCTGTAAGAACAGTCCTGCATTCAAATTCAAATACTGTCAGGTTATTCGTAATCCGAGAATGTTTGTCTTTCTTTAAAAACATAATGTTTTTTAAATGAGCAAGCAGCATTCTGCTGATGCGCTCATGTCTGATTTCACAATGAGTTGAACAGTAATTGAGTTGTTTTAAATTTAAAAATAAGTTAATCCTTTCTTCTCTCCAAACAAGAATCCAATGGAGGTTTGATGTGGTTTATATTAGTAGAATGGATGACATGTTGTGGAAGTTTGTTCCATGCTTCCACTACTCTATATTAGTAGAATGGATGACATGTTGTGGAAGTTTGTTCCATGCATCCACTACTCTATTTACAAGGAAGTGTTTCCTAGGATTGGATGCAAAAGTTTCCACGGAGATTTATATTTTTGTTAGCGGTGAAGATTTCTTGGATGCCTTGAGAACTATAATGTCTATATCAGTAAAATTATAAATGTTTGTTTGTTCAAGATCTTAAATCTCCGAAAGTTCTTCACCTATTGCTTTGGAATTTGACACAACGTTGCATTCCAATACTCGTGTGTTTTTATATACCTATATTATGTTGATGTCACCTGTGAGAGGTAAAAACATGTTTTTTTTTTAAACAGCGTAATACGTTAGACAAACATAGTTTTTTAAAGAAAAGAAAAAAACGCCATCTTTTGGATGTAAAAACAACAGGCGCTTTTTTATAGCTAGTAATAAATAAAAATTTGAAAGTCTCAATTAAGTCCATCTTCATATTGCCGGTCTTTCCAAGCTCTTGGTATTTTTGTAAATCGCTTCTCTCTCTCTCTAATAAATATATAAATTTGGCAAAAGATGGACTCCATATTTGAAAAGCATAAGCCAGGGGAAGGTAGCACATATTTTATAATTATAGTCCGGTGTTAGGTCAAGGAAATTTAATGTTTTAAAGACCCAATCCTGTCTGATTACGTCTAAAAGGGATCCAAATGATAATCTAGTCTCCTTCAACGGAAGCAATCTTCCGAACAGGCCTTCCATTGATATGCTTGGTGTAACTATAAGTGACCAGCTCAGGTAGGGGGGCTCCATCGAAGCCAGAGTAAAGTTGGCCTCTCAGAAGCTGGGCGTACTGTACAGGGCCCGCAGATACTTTAATAGTACACAACTGCTGACCCTGTACAAATCGCAAGTGCGCCCTACTGTCGAATTTGGCAGCCATCTCTGGTCCGGAGCCCCTAAATACCTGAAAAAAACCCTTGACTCTGTGCAGAAACGGGCGGTCCGTTTGATAGATTCCCCAATCTTAACAAACGGACTGCAATCTTTAGAGCACAGGCGTCAGGTAGGTATGCTGTCCTTGTTCTATCGGTATTACAATGGAAGATGCTCTGAGGAACTAGCGTCATTGATCCCTTCGGCACCGGTGCGTAGTCGGGATACACGCCAAACGCGCGCCCAACATTTGTACACGGTTGAAATTTGTCACATGAGAACGGGTCGCTTCTACGATTCGTTCTTAAGTTCAACAGCTCGGCTGTGAAACGAGCTGCCGACCTCTGTGTTTCCTCCCTCCTACAACATGAGACTCTTCAAGACCCATGTTCACTCCTTCCTCTCCACAAAAAGACCCTCCACACAGCATCCCCAAAGATGACATAGGCCCTGAGGGAAATTATTTTCTTCAGGGCCTCCTGTGTGGAGTTAATATAAAAATAAAAAAATTAAAAAAAAAGGAAGGCTCTCCTAATTAAATATGTTATGGAATTAGATCTTTTGAAAATCCCGGCGATTTTTTTATATTGTAAAATGTTTCTAATGAAATTGATACTTTTCTTCAATAGAAACATTTAAAAATATATATTTTATTAAATTTTAAAATGTTTCTTATGAAATTGATACTTTTTTTCATTTACAATAAATATTTTATTATATTGTAAAATGTTTGTAATGAAATAGATTTTTTTTAATAAAACAAACAAGGTTGTGTCAGTTTACAGAAATAAAAATGCCAAATTTGTCATGTCACTAAGAATTTAGACGGATATGATATATTTTTGCAACATGTGCATGTTTATTTGTATAGAAACTTGGGAACACTCATCTTACAAAAGCTGTTAGTATAAATAACTTTCAAATTTGTTTTATAAATATTTTTCATCGAGACCGGTGGTAATAAGTCGTGCAAATTCGCTTTGTGGTGTCATTTTAATTATTTGATAATAAAAAACTTTAACGTCGGCTAAAGAAGGAGTTAGCGCAACACGGCATAACACCCCAAAAACAAACAACAAAAATGCTTTTGGCCGTGAGAATCTAAAAAAAAAAAAAAAACTTTATTATTATTTTTGTGTTAATACCGCACAAAAGTCCCAACTGCTCCCAACCAGTGAGACTATGGCATCCCCAATTTGGGTATGTTGTGAGTTTGAAGGTATTGGTGAGGGGAAGAGGAAGGTGGGGGAGGCTACCATACCTGGCTATTCAGATCTGTTCACCAAATATGGCTAAAGCCATTTACAGCAACGTCTCAATTCTGAATGGTGATCTTACACCAGGGCGATACTAAGAGTATCTTCCACTCTGAAATCCACAAATATACTACATATTATTTTAAATGAATAAATTGCGCGCGCCGGGCTTCGAACCCGCGACCTTCAGATTGCTAGTCTAGAGCCTTACCTCTATTAATTATATTAACATAAACTACTATTTAATCAAAATAATCGACATGTTTTGAAACCGAACGGTTTCTTCGTCAGGATAAAGATGTGCAGTCGATTGCGCTTTATAATAATAATAATATTTGGAAGATTTGTATTGCGCCGTTTTTGTGCAAAATCACCTCAAGGGCAATGATCTATGTTATGACCAACTATATATGGAGATAATATACAGTACCATACTTATCTGGTAGGTTAATTAACATTAACAATTTGTCCCAAATAAGCATTTAACAATGTTTAAGGTACCTAGGTAATTTTTATTTTATTAGTAGAACTTTTTTATATAACGTATGTACGTAACGTATTATATATATTTTCAAGTTCGAATTTAAAAAAATAAATAAATAAATCATAATTTGTTATATTACCTTTAAGTACTCTCGAATTTATTTTGAAACTTTATTAAAATTTCGGGCTGCTGGTTCTCCACCCCTGGTCTATGGGATAAAAGAGAAAAACTTACTATCCGTTTCTGTATCTATCCTTTGTTCTTAACAGGAATATTTTTTGGCAATCATTTTTTTAAACTAATCTCTTCAACTATACTCAATCCATTTATATTTAAGGATGTTTACTTATATGTGCCTAACAATTATACTTTTGAAAGATCCTGTGCACTTTTTTTATATTTAGAAAGCGAGGACTTCTGCCAGACGTTCTATCAGAACTCGCCAATCAACAGAGCGACTCAACTGCATTTTTAACGTCACTTACAGACAGTTCTGCAACTATCTTTTGACATACGTCACATAAAATTAAACAGCCCCCATGATCTTTTACACTTACATTTTATTTATTTATTATTGGATAATTTGTATAGCGCCGCTTTTGTGAGATATCACCTCAGGGGCGCTTACCAGAAGCGGCCCGTGACTGTAATTACCAGCAGTGCATTTCACTTTTAAAATATACCTAGTCTGTAATTTAGGTGGAGCATTTAATGAATGGGAACACCTACTGCAATTCATTCTATCTTCTAAGTTATATTTGTAAAATAACTGATTAAATAATACAAAATTATCTCGAAAATAAAGGACTCTCAATTCATCGTTGAAAATATAGCGAAACCGTTTGATTTCACCGCGAACGAGTTCCAATGTGTTAATGTTGTTGCGTTAACATTGAACATTAGTATTTCTAAGCGAATCCATTCCAAACGCATTGGATTACGCATGATCAAAGTGATGCAAAATTCACTCACCGTCAAAACACTTCGATAATGCACGGATGGGTTATGTATCTGCACTGCTCTAACACGTAATTTGACGTTAAGAGTGTAATCTGTCTCGCTCATGTCACCGTTTCGGCTACTTCGGGCTGTCTCGATACTGCCCGACGCTGTTTTAGTAGTATGGTAAAAGTTGGTTTTGTGCATATCTGGGTATGCACGACCGCTTGCTCTTGGACGGGATTTTTTTACTAGAAGATAGCTCAAATAATGACCTGACGGGAATTACGAATTTCTTATATCGATCACTGGGGCACAGATGTCGTTGTAATTTGTTATGTGGAGATTGAAGACAAGCAGTGCAATGCACAAATGCACGTACCAAGGAACCGCCTCTGGCGCTTACATGTACCTCAAACATGAGAACTTCTCTTAATGTTGTACTACCTACTTGTAAAAGCCCTCTGGGCTCAATAAATAAATAAAAGTAATATATTGGTGCATTTTATTTTTATTTTATTTTATTTTTTTATTTATTTTTATTTTTTTTTTTTTTATAAATTTAATTTAGATTAAATTTGATAATATTATTATTAAGTTCTGCAAGTGTTTTAGTTTTTTATTATTGTGACAGCTGTTTCGGCTTACAAGGCCATTTTCAAACTGTGGTTAGTCCACATTGAGACGACGTTTTTATACTATTTCAAATGTAAATTTTGAAGGTGCATATTTACATTTGAAATAGTATAAAAACGTCGTCTCAATGTGGACTAACCACAGTTTGAAAATGGCCTTGTAAGCCGAAACAGCTGTCACAATAATAAAAAACTAAAACACTTGCAGAACTTAATAATAATATTATCAAATTTAATCTAAATTAAATTTATAAAAAAATTAAATGGAGTTCTACGAATTAAACACAAAAACAATAAAAAAAAAAAAAAATATATTGGTGCATAACCGTTATGGAGAACATGAATAAATGTGAGCACTCCGCATGGAGAACATGAATAAGTGTGAGTACTCCGTATCGAGAACATGAATAAATATGAGCATTCCGCATGGAGAACATGAATAAATGTGAGCACTCCGCAGGTGTAATTCAGCCATCAGGGGTAATGGCATTAGTTTACCAACTGCCCAGAGCCAGTGAAACTATGTCACTCCCGTTAGAATAGAGAATCTTTTGAGGTTGAAGAAAGTGATAGAGGAGGATAAGAAGTGAAAGAGAAAGGTTTAGAATTTGGAATTACCTGGACAAGCAATATGTTGGAATTTTTAACAGTTTAACCTTGGATGTTTGATTTATTTAATACTAACTATCGTTTATCCGGCGTTGCTGGGGGTTATCCTTAAGAGATAGACATATACCATTTTGAACTTTCCTGTAGTCCTTTTTAAGATATACAATTCCGTAGTACATTATTTTGATGTATCTCATGAGGTTTAGCCAGCTTTAGCAATGTAGTGCCCGAAAATATATTTTTACTAGCCGACGTTGCTCGGGATTATCCTTAGGAGATAGACATATACGATTGTAGACTTTTCTGTAGGCCTTTTTAAGATATACAATTCCGTAGTACATTATTTTGATGTATCTCATAAGGTTTAGCCAGCGTTAGCAATGTAAGCACCCGAAAATATTATTTTTACGACTTGATTACAAAACATCGACTTTTCTCTACTTTCTTTAAATATAATCTACATGGATTATATATATAAACCTTCAAAAAGAAATTCTCTAAATGATAGCGAAAACTTTATCAAAATACTTTGCGTAGTTTAGAAGACCTAAGCGTACAAACAGACAGCCGCGAATAGCGACTTTATTTTACGAGATATTATAACTTTTAAAGGTTGCGGGGTGTAGGGGTTGGGTTGAGTTGCTGTGAAATTAAGCAAAATGAAGTCACATCTGAATGAGGCTCTGAACAATATGTAACACTATTGCAGAAACTTTTCACACCAGAGTGCACAAATGCTTGATATACATTTGATGTGTGCTCGCGTGTGAAGTTATGGACTACATAACATCATAGGCCTTGACTGCATTTAGCTGCGTAATATTGTACCCGATGAATATTTCATATTTGAATAATAATATAAGTATTTTCCTTATTATCAGATTAAGATTTTTATTTTTTTTTATTTAAAGAAAGCAAGACAAAAAATACATATTACAGTAAATAATAAAAATAAAAATACAGAAAAAAATAGAAAAGTTCCGATAAACTACTTTTCAGTAGTTTGTCGATGGCAACTTTTCACATAAAAAATATTTAAAAAAGATAAAAACTTATTTTACTTAATGACAACAGTGATAACAATAAAAATAACAATTTGTTTTAAAAATATAAAAACATATACACAACAGTGATAGTATCTACCTATAGTTTGTATTAGACTCTAATACAAACTATTTCTTTCAGCGAGCCAATTTTTCAACATAATATTTGTTTTTACATTTGTACATTTTTTTATTTCAGCAGGTAACATATTTAAGCACCTAGGTATCATGTAGTCCAGTGTTCTTTGTCCATATTTGTTTAAATGCTTAGGTACAATTAGTCCTTCATTTAACGTAAAACGAGTATTGTAAGTGTGGTCCAGTCTATTTATGTATATAGGGCTATTCATATGCTGAAATATAATTTTATACCACAGAATTGATCTTACTGAGAAAATTTTAAGATTCTGATAAAGGTATGGAACATTATGCCTTTGTTCGTATAAACTTTTATGAGCTAATAATTTAACTAGTGAATTTTGAACTGATTGAACATGGTTTATATTTGTTTTACATGAAAGCCCCCAAGCTGTGATTCCATACCTTATAATAGATTCAGCTAGTGATAAATAAATTATTCTAAGTGTACGTATTGGAACATAGAATTTTAATTTATATAATCTATTAACAATAGATCTCAGACGTTCACATACTTTATTTATTTGTAAGTCCCATTTGAAAAAACAATCAATAATAATACCTAAATATACATACTCTGTGACCAGTTCAATATTTTCACATGTACATATTGCAGGAATACCAACATGTAAGCAATTTGAAGTGTGTGTCTTTATTTCAGGTGTAATAATATTTGCCTTAGCATTGATTGGGTGATCTAATATGTATCAATTTAGTTTTTTTGGCATTTATAATTAAACCAGAGTCGTGAGACCATTTCAAAAGTTCAATGTAATCTTTTTGTAATAGTTCAATACATAATTGCAAATCACTGCGAGAAATCACAATTGAATACGACACTTGAATGTTTTGGGCATGAAGATCTGATTTAGAAGTTTTTACTAACCCTTTTAGTGCCATAAATATTTTGTCAAAATATGCTGAAAAAGCCAGTAATAAAGTGCATTTTTATAGATAATTATAGGAGTATCTGGGTCGAAGGCTTGGAATAAACTCCCTCCGGAGCTAAGATCCATAACAAGTCCAACAGAATTCAGGTCTAAACTAAAAACTTACCTTTTTAAGCTGTCATACCCTTAAATTAAATATAACATTCCTGAGAGAAAGTCCAGTTATATTCAATTTTCCAATTATGTCCTAAATCCTGTATCTAAATTTTGCTAATAAACAATTAGATAATGTTAATTAAGTGTTAATCTCAAGTGACCTACCAGGTAAGTATTGTACGGTATATTATCTCCATAAATAGTTATTAATAACATAGATCACTGTATAAATGTATTATAAATTTGTACAGCGCTCTTGAGGTGATTTTGCACAAAAACGGCGCTATACAAGTCATCCAATTATTATTATTATTTAAATTTATATAAAAAAAGTAAAACACTTGCCATTTCTGTTACAATACACTAATTTTCATTAATTTTTCAAAATTATCTTCAGAAGGTTTTCAAACTATGATAAAAAAGCACAGAAATTGAATGCTACATATTTATTGACAAGAAAATTGCAGAAAATATATGGAAAATGTACAAGATTTATTTATAAGAGTGTTTTCCTACACAAACACCGTCCAGTCTTTTTTACACAATGAACAAATCATCTTAGATCATTTCACAGAGCTACTGTCCTTACTGCTGCACCTTGTTACGTAACAGATCTCTCAGACACATTTTAAAATCCCTGCGAAACTAAAAATCAACGCAGAACGAGGCGACGCAGAACGGCGCGCATGCATACTGCGCACCAACGCAAAAGCCCAACGGTTTTATGATCGTCAGCTTACCCTCAGTCTTGAACGCTGCGAATTCGGCTCCGGCCCCCCATCATCGCCCGAGCCTAGCACGCGCACGTTTTGCACGTGTAGACGATTACTACCTTTGTTTCCACTCTACAATGTCTGGAAGTAACACCTCCTAGCAACTCCTGCATTCCCGGGACATCTCATGTAAGCGTGCACCAAACGTTTGCCCTATTATCTGCCTATTTAGAAGCCTGTTACAGACGTCTGCCAGACGAAGCCAATATGAGAAATAGATTTGTTCAATTCAAACAGCCAGGATTAATTTAGGATGTATATTGTGTGCCCTTTTGTGTTATACTATGTGTGTGCTTGTTGACCTGTAAATACACTCATTAATCATTCCCATTTAGGTGTTTCATTTGACGAGAGAGTAGAGTCTTAAATTGTCGAATGTCCCCCGTGTAAAGGCATAATCTGCCAACCCTACCTGAGCTAATAACTAGAGTCCCATGATTCTACCCCTGAAGCTGTACAGCCGGCTCCAAACCCTACGTGGCTCCGTCCATAACACTGGCACATAACGTGGGGCTCCAAACTATTACAACGGTGACCGGGTATGTCATCAAAATGAAAGTTATAACGCAATTTAATGAATAAAAATATAAACGCGAGAACACGACCGTCGTTGACGCGCGCCAATTTGAACTGTCGAAAAGAGCGCTACCGTGTCGCTGGCATTTTTCGCACATCTACCTGTCACAAAGAAGACACTATATACTTGTGAATGATGAATACTTGGAGCAGGTGGATGAGTTTGTGTATTTAGGAAGTATGTTCTAGAGAGATAGGAAGGCTGACAGAGATATTGAAAGAAGGATAAATGCAGAAAACTCCATTAATGGAGGACTGAATGTGGTTGCTGCTAACTAAAAAATTGTCCAAAGAAGCTAACAGTCCATAATGGAGTGCTGGTACCTACTCTGATGTTTGCCAGTGAGGCATGGAACTGGCAGAGGAGGGACGAAAGCTGAAAGAATGCTGTAGAAATGAGATCCCTTAGAGATATGTGTGTGTGGTAAATCACGTGTGAGAAATGTGGAGATTCGCGAAGAATGCAAGGCTGATGTAAGCTTAATGAGTAAGATTAAGAAAAGGACGCTTGGATGGTTTGCGCGTGTAGATCGGATGAACGAGGAAAGGAGTCCAAGGAGAATATATAGTCTGAAACACCCGTGAACGACATGACATGATCAATTGAAACATATGAAACTATTACACGTACACTGGAGTGGTGTGGTTTAATCAACTAACGACAGAGATGAGATTAGAACTGGACTATATAATAAATTTAAAAATAAAATAAACTTCACTACCTTAAATAATTTAGCGAATTAGAATGACGATGACATCTCACTATATTATTTTATATATTATTGTATAAAAAAACTAAAATCTCTTCACTTTATATGTTTTTATGAATTTTTTTATTCTATTTACATATGTATGTTAAGTTTTTATTTTTTTCCTTTTACGCACGAGTTTTAGACTCTTGTAAAGGTAAACATGTTAATTTTTTTTTTAAATATGTTCTTTATGTAAATTTAAACAATTATACTGTATTTTATAAAATAAATAAAACTATAAAAAAAAATATATACATGAGTATGGTCATATCAAGAGTTAGAATAACAGAAGAGTATGTATGAGACGATAATAGTATATATAAATGTGAATGAAGCAGGAGTGCGTGTCGAGACAGATTTGTGTCCTATTTAGCCTACCCCAGCGGAGAAACGGTTTGATCGTTAGCTAATTATGTACTTTCAATGCATTTCATTGGGTATGTATCAAAACAAGTAAAAAAATATCTTTAATTAATTCAAACATTTTGTTTTTAACCACGAGTTTTCATTATTTATCACATAAATAATATTTTAAGTTATCTAAGCGAAACCGGTAGATGTGAAAAATAATAAACACTTGTGGTTAAAAACAAATTGTTTGATTTGATTAAAAATATAACGTATAAACACAAAGTAATCGCTTCCTACGAAAAAAAACAAATCTATTTAAATAAAGAAGAGGCCTGGCTTAAACAAACATTCCTGGGTTACAAATAACCTGACAATATTTGAAAATCTCCACTACCACCACAGTAAGCGGAAAATGTTGCTTGTGTTGTGATGGAGGACTTGGCCAGCCGAGGAATTGAATTTACGCCTGGGTGGGAACCAAATGCGATGTTAACTCAGCCACTGACCGGTTTTATATACAAATCTACAGTTTTATTCCTAGATTGACGAAATTTTGCACACTTGACCTTTAAATAGGAAAATTACTGTCTATATCAGATTTCTAAAAATGCTGGGGACTTCAGCCAGTAACTTATAATGAACAGTTTAACATTTCTCTTAACATGGGATTTAGTAAAACTGCCCGCATCCCCTTCTCATTACGTAACCTTTCCCTTACTGTGCTAATAAAATCCACGCATTCTGGTACTGTGTAGTAAATACACATCTCAAAATAAGCGATTTAATATGGGAAAAATATGAATATTCATAGTTAATCACTTATGTTTATTATATTTTATATCAAAAGTGATGATAATTGTAATTTAATTGCTGAAAACATGAAAAAACCATTGGCAGATGCTAAAAAAATGTGCGAGGAGTCCTTATCTAATGACGGCCCGCGACTGATTGGCGCTCGATGCTATGCGGTCGTAGGTATCGACGGTCTAAATTGAATACAACTGCGGACGTGTGGATTTCTCATATTCCCGCATAGCGAACTAAAGCGGGACATCAATAGCGTGACATTTCCTCCCACACTCTTCACGTAGCAGTGTCACACGGTTGATTGCATTGGTGTATTTGATCCCGATTTTTGACAAAAATCTCTGATTTTTTAATTGAATTTGAAAACTATGTAAAATATTGTTTTTTAATTCAGTGCATAAATGTATAACGGAGGAATACCTAAAATCTGAACCCAGAATTTATTATATTTATAGAGTTAATTAAGTTATTAGAAGCAATGTGTAGTAAATACACACCACCGATAAGGAAAGGTTAAAGCAGAATTTTGATATTACGACCTTTGGAACATTTGACATTCAAAATTAAACGAAAATTATTGAAAATCTGATCTGTAAAACCCAATCAACGTCGGGGACTTCAGCTAGTATCAACCCACTTCTGGCGGGAAGCGTAGTTCTAACTTTTCCATCGGTCCTTCTTGAATGGCGGAAAATGCTTCGCTGTCCAATAATTCTATATGAATATTGTATACCAATCTTTTTGTGCAGGTCCCAACTATAAATATGTATATGTATAAACAATGTGATATAAGTATCCCATTTTCTTATCTTGTCTCGCGTGTCGAAGAATATTCAATCAAAAAGAAACTTGTAGAATGGGTAATAAATCCTCAAACTTTTGCCACTGAATCAATTAATCAAAAGTCAAAACTAATTTTTTTGTAATAAAACATACAGTTTTCACTCATAAAACATCACTAAATGGCCCAAAACTGACTTAAGGCGATGCCATACGTAGTAATGCAAAATCATGTGTTTTTGGTTTGAAAATTTGGTCGCCTAGAAATGTTTCAGATGCTTTAATTAAATACTGCGAGTAGAATACATCTTGGCCTTTGAAATAATTGAGTATTTTTTAGATAAGTCTTTTTATAAGCCCAGAAAAAATAATGTATAAGGCCTATGAAAACTGCTTAAAAGTTCAAAATCTCCTACTTACGAACCCATTTTCGGTTATGATTTTATTGTATAATGTGGCAAATTAAGTTATTTATAAAATTATCGAAAAAAAATTTAATATTTATGCCTGAACATCTACAAAATAAAAAAGGCACTTTTTGGCCATGTTTTTTTCTAGCATAAATCAAAACAGGCAGATGGTGTTAACAGGAATTTAAACCTTATCGCCATCTACGTAAGGGTTGTTATTGATAGCGGCTCAATTTTAAATATTACACTACGTAGTGCATCGCCTTAACTTCAGTTTCTGGAGTTGTATTAGAGTAGTCTTTATTTTCACACAATACTTTTATAGTTGGGGAGTGGTGACTACTACATATATATGTATTTTATAGTTGGGATATGGTGACTACTACATATAATATATATATTTTATAGTTGGGATATGGTGACTACTGCGTATATGTATTATTTATAGTTGGGGTGTGGTGACTACTACATATATATGTATTATATATAGTTGGGGTGTGGTGACTACTATGTATATGTATTATTTATAGTTGGGGTGTGGTGACTACTACATATATATGTATTATATATAGTTGGGGTGTGGTGACTACTATGTATATGTATTATTTATAGTTGGGGTGTGGTGACTACTACGTATATGTATTATTTATAGTTGGGGTGTGGTGACTACTACGTATATGTATTATTTATAGTTGGGGTGTGGTGACTACTACGTATATGTATTATATATAGTTGGTGACTACTACGTATATGTATTATTTATAGTTGGGGTGTTGTGACTACTACGTATATGTATTATTTATAGTTGGGGTGTAGTGTCTATTACGTATATGTATTATTTTCAAAGATATAGCGGTTTAAATCCGTTTTTTTCGAATTGGTCCTAATTTTCGCCCGCTTGAAAATGTGTTATATAAATGTTTCTTTCGTCAAACAATATACACATAAATAGTGTCCACGTTTGGCCCAGAAACAGATATTATTCTGCTTACACAGCTTCTAATTGATGTTTGTAAAGGTGCTTGAATAAAAATTAAATAAATTGTTATTTATCGGCATAAACAATCAACCAATCTACTAAACAATCTTACAGTTGAACGTCACCGAGAACAAATGCATGAACAGATACAAAAAAAAAAAAACAGATTGGAAAAAGAGTTTTGATTAGGTAGTCAGATCTGAACAACTGGGTACTTTACAGCATTTAACATTCCCTCCACACCCTCTGCATCTTTACCTCATACCCCAATTGGGGGTGTCAAAGTCCCACTGGTTCTGGGCAGTTGGATGCCTTATTGACAAGACCTAGGAGTTACCATATCACAAGACTTGAAATAGGAATCGCATATCGATGAGATTGTCAAAAGTGCAATTTTATATAACCAATATCCTGACAATATTTTAAAATCTCCTACTACCACCACAGTAAGCGGAAAATGTTGCTTGTGTTGTGATGGAGGACTACTTAGCCAGCCGAGGAATTGAACACACTACGCCTGAGTGGGACCCAAGCGCGATGTCAACTCGGCCACTGACTGGTCGATAACATATTTAATTAGGACAGATTTCCTTGTCCTAACACTGGATTTGATGTTAAAAATATACAAGAACTAACTAACCATCACGCCGTTTCCACGCAGGGGTAGGCAGAGAGGACGGACCGCCAAACAACTCGGTCTTTGCACACGCTCCTTGCCTCATTCACATTCATACATCGTCTCATACATACTCTTCTATTATTCTGACTCTTGACATGGCCCGACACAAGTATCTGATTCACTTGATCGTGCCATGTCTTCCTCGGGCGTCCCCGACTTCTGCTACCATTCGCATTTGCATCATATATCCTTCTTACACTCCTTTCTTTGCTTATTCGCTCTACATGCCCAAACCATCTAAGTGTCCCTTTCTTAATCTTACTCATTACGCTTACATCCGCCTTGCACTCTTTGCGGATCTCCACATTCCTCACACGATCATACATGATTTACCACACATACGCCTCAGGGATCTCATTTCAACAGCATTCAATCTACTTTCATCCTTTCTCTGCCAGTTCCATGCCTCACTTCCATACATCAGGGTAGGTACCAGCACTCCATTGTGGACTGCTAACTTCGCTTCTTTGGACAATTTTTTGTTAGCGCCAAATGCGTTCAGTCCTCCATTAATGGAGTTACCTGCATTTACCCTTCTTTCAATATCTCTGTCAGCCTTCCCATCTCTCGTAAACATGCTTCCTAAATACACAAACTCATCCACCTGCCCCAAGTATTCCTCATTCACAGCTATATTGCACACTGTTTCCGTACCCTCTCTTTCAAACACCATGACTTTAGACTTACTTACATTCATCATTAACTCATTCTTCATGCATACTTCGTTCATCCTAGACGTTCATGTAGATCATCTATACTATTAGCAATCAGCACCGCATCATCAGCATACAACAGGCAACATACTTTCAGATTACTTAAAAAATATACAATGTAAAGAAATAACAAATCATATGTACGACTTCTCCTGGAATATGCTTTCCAAATGTGGAGTCAATATTTTGCAAAAGATATAGACCTTATAGAGATAGTACAGAGACGATTTACAAAAATACCAAGAGCTTTGAGAGGCCGGTAATATGAAGATAGATTCGAGGAACTAAGATTACCAACATTAAAAGAAAGAAGAAAAACGGGTGCTTGATTGAGACTTCCAAAATTTTATAATAATAATGATATTTGGATGATTTTTATAGTGCCGTTTTTGTGCAAAATCACCTCAAGGGCGCTGTACAAATATATAATACATTTCTACAATGATCTATCTTATTACTGACTATATTTGGAGATAATATACAGTACCGTACTTACCTGGTAGGTCACTTGAGATTAACACTTAATTAACATTAACTAATTGTTTATTAGCGAAATTTAGATACAGCATTTAGGACATAATTGGATAATGGGATTTATTAATTTATTTTACTTATTTATATATGATAATACATTACAACATTTCTTTATATATGGTACATTAAATCACCATACTAGGCGACTGCCTGTTTCATGGTGACCAATGGAATATAGTTATGTGAGGTCTAGTGTGAACATATCAACTAAATATATAAACGTGTTGAAAATAGGAAGGATCGCAGTAGAAAATTTATAATGGAAATAGAGTATATAAAATAGAAAACAGAAAAACGAAAATAAAAAAGAATAAAGAAGAATAAGACATGCTATTATAAAATAACAGAACAGAAAAACGAGAAAAAAAATATATATAAAAAAATAATAAAGAAGAATAAGACAAATACACGGTGTTCGGAAACTCGTAGTACAAGCGGGAAACTGGAGAATCTACACCACATGGGGAACCCAAATAAACATAAAGTTTTTTGATTTGAGCATTTTCATCAAAAAAAAAAAATATTTTTAGGCTATTTCAGGGTTAAAATTTTTTTGTCATTCGATCTGAGACGCCGACGCAACGGATAGGAATTATTATTAGCATAGGTAGGTACTCACAATATGTAGCGATGTTCCGATCTCCAATTCAAACACACAAACACGTCACATAAATTATTTTAAATGTTCACCGTTAACTTCCAAGCACAGTTGGGTCCGTCTGATGATTGATTATTGCACTATTTGAACCATGTCGGAGTTAATTTTTACCTCGTCGAAGGCATCGATGATAAGTCTCAAAATCAAAACATTAAAAACGTACAACTGTTTTCAAACACGTCGAACGCATCGATGATAAATCTTAAAGTATCACTATCAAAACAATAATAACGCGTATTAAAACAGAAAAAAATTTCGACCACAATTCACTTTTATGTTTAAATTAACGAGAAAACTTCTTAAAGCAAAATGCAATGTAAACAATGACATGAATACGGCCACGTGCGGCGACCCATAAACCAAAACTGACCTACCTACTTATGATTTAACAGAAATGTGACATCTGCTTATCGTGGGTCTCTTTCCTTCATCTGTTAGTTGATCCCAGAATACTAGAGAAAGCTATATTTTGCGAATATGTCAGAGATAGGTATGAATTTTAGAACAACAGATGTTTTAACCCTGCAGAGCAGAAATATTTTATGATTACACCGGATTAAATGAAGGGTGATTTCAAAATAATGCTTTAAATCTGGGTTTCTTTATTTGTTTTACTTTTAAAGAGTTTTAATTAGTTGGGTACTTTGATCTTCAGTAATAATTTATAAGAATTTGATCAAAAAAAAAATCAACTTCTGACTCTTTTTTGTTGTTTGTTTTTGGGGTGTTATGCCGTGTTGCGCTAACTCCTTCTTTAGCCGACGTTTCGGACAGCGTTGCAGTGTCCATCATCAGGGCAGATCCGGTAGATCCGAAGATGTGTTGCACTCCACTGCAACGCTGTCCGAAACGTCGGCTAAAGAAGGAGTTAGCGCAACACGGCATAACACCCCAAAAACAAACAACAAAAATGCTTTTGGCCGTGAGAATCTAAAAACTTAACTTCTGACTCGATTTACTCGAAAACGAAAGCTCAAATAAAAAAAATTATACTACAAAATCGGCTCCAAATGTGATGTAGATTCACCAGTTTCCCGCTTGTACCAAGAGTTTCCGGACACCGTGTATAATTGGACTTTCTCTCAGGAATGGTATATTTAATTTAAGGGTATGACAGCTTAATCCCACTGGTTACAGAGCAGTCAGGACTATTGTCAATGACATAAAAATAGATAATTTTTCAGTAAAATTTATTTCTAATACATTTACGATTAATTATTCTCTGTCCACGATAAGAACGACCTGTTGGAGTACCAAATTAGGTTCGTTCTGCGCATACCACCCCCCCGCTCCTTTCCTTCGCCATCGCTCGGCTATCTCCGGCAATCTTCGCTGACAATTCGTTAGTCGTTAGTGCCCGCGCTTAGAGAAATTAACCCATTCAGACTCTGCTATAAAATGGATGTTCAGCCGATATGTCCGAATTCATTATCACCAATTACTAAAAACAAAAAAGGACAGGTAAACATTATTTATGTGTTATTTGTATGACTATTCGATTTACAACAATGCATTTTTATAATTCGAGGATATGGATAGGTAATATATGTATAAAATTTGTGAATGCTGGTGTTGATCGGTTTTTTTATGTTTATAGGTGGTGCACAAACCTCAACGGACAATGATAATAAATATGTATGAAAATATTTTATCTGGTGACCCTGATATCTCACAAACATGTGCCATTCACTTAATTTCTGAGCAAACGGGTATTGGGCTACACACCATCAAATATACGTTATTGCGGTATACAAGAACCGGTCAAAGTTAA
Source organism: Hesperophylax consimilis (assembly GCF_061612785.1). Classification (NCBI taxonomy): domain Eukaryota; kingdom Metazoa; phylum Arthropoda; class Insecta; order Trichoptera; family Limnephilidae; genus Hesperophylax; species Hesperophylax consimilis. Next base: position 2,680,898 of record NC_142865.1, on the reverse strand, counting down.
CAATACCTCCTTGAAAATAAGTGACGTAAGACGACTCATTCAAGAAGGTATGGAAAAAGTTACACCGGAACATTGGAGTTACTTTGTTCGACATATTGTTGTTATCAAAAAAAAATTTGGAATATCGATCACATTGTTGATGAACTCGAGGACAATAATGATAATTCGTTAGCTTTTGAAATTTCAAATAAATCATCTGATGAAATTTTTTTTTTTTTAATGGCATTTTTTTATTTTCAACTTTGGATTGATTTCTTAGCCGATTTGATAAATCTGAGGCCTAATAAAGTACAATATGTATTGTAATACTATCATCATCATTATTTGAATGTATTAAAATGTTTTAATTTTTTATTTTATTTATCGGTAGGAAAATAAATTAAATAATTAATTTGTTAAAAAAGTGGGTCTAAATGTGTTAACGCTCGTCCTTTTAGGAGTGGGGCGAAGGGGCGGAGACATGCGCGTCCACGGGTTGTTCTAATGTTGGACCGAGTATAGATAGTGAAATTACCATCATGAATACAAAGGCTTATCTATTTTTTTTTTGCAATTAAATATAAATCATTAACCTTGACATGTTATATTCTAATTTGTTGTTAAAAGATGCTAGTAAATAATAATTAAGTGTAATATATTTCTATGTACATTATTATGAATTGTAATTCTATTTATATTTTAAGTAATGTATGACTTTGATAAGAACTAAACTCAGTACACAGCTTATCGACCAATCCTTCTAATATTTTTTAATTACTTTATTTATTTACGGCAAATATTTGGTTGCCATTTATGACTGATTAATTTTATGACCCTGTGGCCCAGGGGTAAGTGGACCCATTATTTGTGGCCCAAATCCAGACAAATCAATGGCAAACTAATAAAATTGATTTGATAGTTTATAATGTATGTTTAAATAAATAAAAATAAAAAAAACTTTGCTTTGTTTGCAGGCCAAAAGGTTGCAGTCGAGCGAGCTGGCCGCCATCAAGGTGATAAAGCTGGAGCCGGGTGATGACTTCGCCATCATCCAGCAGGAGATCCTGATGATGAAGGACTGCCGCCACCCCAACGTGATAGCCTACTATGGATCCTATCTGCGACGCGACAAACTCTGGATCTCCATGGAGTACTGCGGTGGGGGCAGTCTGCAGGTAACCTAACCTTACCTAACCTTGCCTAACCCAACCTTACCCAATCCAATCAACAAGCATCCTGGTACTTTATTTTATTTAAAGTGGAGACAGTTTACGGATAGTTCCCGTGAGCACTTTACCTCAATCCTTTAACAACAACCCAGTCCCTTTGATAAAGTTCACCAGGGTTGTCATTGGGTATGTGGCTATGTCTTCTGGTTCTACTGTATGTTTCCCCAGGTATCTGAGCCTAGTTCCCACCTGGGCAGGACATTAGCACTATAGGTGAACTGGAGTCTCTTCATCCTCTTCACATTTCCTGTAACAATTGGTGTTTTCTGCTCCCTACAGCTGCATGTGTCTCCTGAGGTGGCAGTGTCCCATTAATAGTCCTATCAGTTCCCTGAGTTAGTGCACTGTCCATATTGAGTAGTTGCCTGATTCGTCCAGGTTTTGGTCTGTTTATAAGTACATCCTTTGGTTTGTCTCATTCCGGGTGCCCTCTCTCATTCCTTCCAGTGTTATAATGGGAAATATAATGTACAGAAAAGCATACCCTATTATGAATTAGATTCAAAGTTTGGCTTGAATAACTGAAGCTAATTTATTGAAATACTGGGGCTGTACCCTGTTACTCGTTGCTGTGGCTGAGTCTGTCTGTGCAGATAGAGAAACGACAGCGCATGTTGCCTTTACGTCCAACCGATAGCGCTGTTTAAAAAAAAGCATGTTTTTACCTGTCACAGGTGACATCTATATAATATAGGTATATAAAAACACATGCGCATTCTAATGCAACGTTGTGTCAAAATTTCAAAGCAATCCGTGAAGTTTTGAAGCGAACTTTTGGAGATTTAAGATTTTGACAAACGAATATCTACATTTTTATTTATGGGGATTTATAGTGCTAATTTGATATACTATTTTGTCAGTAAATGCATCTTGTTCGTGGTCTAGTCGATAGAATTTGTATATTTGATAGTAAGCAAGTACATATTATCCAGTATCTCTTCTATAAAAATTCAATTCAATTAGTTTATTCCTTTAAAAACATTACAAAATTACATTTTATTTAGTTTTTAAGTACATTTGTAAAATGGTATTACATAATAAATAAGCGGTGTATAAACTATACCAGCATCAATAGAGATTGCCTTTTAAAGGCAGCTTCACCTTCAGCTAAACATGTCGATATCCGAATTAATTCTGTTCAACAGCAAGACTGCTCTCCCCACCGGCATGACCTGCAGGCAAGTTGGTCCTGCAGGCCGGGAGATAAAACAGTCTATGCTGTCGGTGACGGAGATAACCATCAGGAACATAGAGACTAATACTCTCCATGGTAGTCGGATTTACTAACCATCCACGAATCATTTTTGTTGTTTGTTTTTGGGGTGTTATGCCGTGTTGCGCTAACTCCTTCTTTAGCCGACGTTTCGGACAGCGTTGCAGTGTCCATCATCAGGGCAGATCCGGTAGATCCGAAGATCTAAAAACTTACCATCCACGAATCAGTTTGAAGAAGTGGGATACAATATGCACATCTCTTCTGACCCGTAGATGGTTCATACCGAGCATGCCCAAGAGAAAGTCAGTAGGATAGAGCCACGGGTAGTAGCCATACTCCCTCAGGTAGAGGAATCTCAGAAATTTCTTCTGCACTCTCTCCAACATGAGGGAATACTTCACCTAAAAAGTCACCGACCGACCGCCAGTGCAAAATACATACTAATTGTAACACAAATTTTAAACATAATCTTTCACTGACTGAAAGCCAACGTAATTTCATGTTCTGTTGTTTGATTTCAGGATATCTACCACATCACGGGTCCCCTCAGTGAGGTGCAGATAGCCTATATGTGCAGAGAGACCTTGACTGGCCTTTCCTACCTGCATAGTATGGGCAAAATGCACAGGTAAATATATTACATCAACTGAAAATCATGCTAAGTTACATTCTCTGTGACTTGACACTCATCTTGGCTAAAGGCTTACCATTCCATAAGCTCATTCTGGCAAACAGACATGAATCGTAGATTTATTTTATTATTTTATTTATTGGATAATTTGTATAGCGCCGCTTTTGTGAGATACACCTCACGGGCGCTTTACAGGTGATGCAGGTATTAAAACAATATAAATATTACAAAAATAAAGTGAAGTTAAGTTAAGCAAAATGAAGTATAGGAACAGGTGACACGAAGATAGAAGATGGAGACTCTGCAGCAAGAGTCTTAGGTGGTGAAGAAACTGGACCAGCTGCTGCTGCGAGAGAGTCCACCGCGTCCACCAACCGTGCCAGCACGAAGTTCGTCATCCGTCCAGGTATCTGTCTGCTGCTAATAAAGCGCTGACACACTATCCTCTCACAGATACCAGACCAGATATCAAGAAAGAGATGGACAGGCCATAATGAAAATACAGACAAGACCGCTGTACTTCCAAAAATAATTTATCTCCCGTCATACCTCTCACCGCTCGTTCGTATCAGTTCACTCACCGCTTTCTTCAAGATTACTTCCTACTGCGCAACGATGCAACAAACTAATGGCAAATTAAGTTCGCCGCCAGTTTTTTTTTAATGCTTTGAGTGTCATTTTACATAGTGAACCACTAAGTTGCTGAAGAATTAACTGGATGATGCAGAGAATTTTGATCCAAATATATCCATATTTTCTCCTTCGCGCAGTGGTCATTTGTACACACACTTTCATAATCAACGGTCCTTCGATTACACACATAATTACACAATACACACATCACCGTGTGACAATCATTTTGGCGCCATCAGGGTTCGTGCATTTCCTGAATAAACCATAAAATTGGCTGTTTTCGGACTGCCAACGAGAGCTCGCCGAATAACCAGACGCTGCTCAGAAATGCGAAGTTTGCTAAAGTAAGGTAAAGGTTTGCAGTGCAGTCCATTGTGGGACTTTTCTGCGCAGGTTCTAAATGTAAATTTTTTAACCAAACCGCCTACAAATCAGGTTGTGTAGCGATGCAAAAATGAGTGAGGTGGGAAAATTATATCACATTTCTAAAAGTGTCGAACTAAATTTTATTATTTTTTTTTATAATGAGAAACTAATGTTTATAAGACAAGATTTTTTATGCATAGCACAAAGGATAACAAATTATTATAAGCAATAATTAGTCGCCTGAAATATCCATGTAAATTGAAACTATCTCCCGAGTAAAAATAAATGCCGCTGACGGGAATTGAACCCGCACTTTCCGATGTCCGGTCAGGTGCTCTGAACCACTGAGCTATGTCGGCTTATTTCCAACACGCCAAATAATACAATATGTACTAGTACCTCAATCAACAATTACTGCTTATTATATTTTTTCCACCTGTAAACAGCCAACTTTATTTTTGTAGGAAAGGCTTTGTTAGTGCTAAATTTCCCACTAGATGGCGTCGAGACATATTATATCTACATTTGTTGGTGAAATATTTTGACTTGTCAAATACAGGGTTTTCCAATAAGAGGTGTTATTTTGATATTCAATCGTAAAAGATCAATGATTTCGTTGCTTGTGTGGCACGTAGCGCCGTCTTGTTGAAAGTAAACGTTGTCCAGATACCAATACCATCCAATTCCGGCCATGAAAAATCATTAATCATCTCTCGATAGCGCAATCAATAAGGTCCAATGACTCCGCCGGACCATAAACCGCACCAAACAGTCACACGTTGAGGATACAGAGGCTTTTCAACAATAACTCATTGGGTTTTCCGAGCCCCAGATGCGACAATTTTGCTTGTTGACGAAGCCACCGAGGTGGAAATGGGCCTCATCACTCAAGATGATTTGCATTTGATTCACTCAAGTGAATTTTAATAATTTCAATGCGTTGTTGAAGCGTGTATCGTTCCATTTTTATTAATGGCGTAGTTTCTACTTGTCAAATGTCAAAAAATGACAGCTTCAAAAGTAACATCTACCGAAATAGCGGGCTATTCAAAATAACACCTCTTATTGGAAAACCCTGTATTATTATTTTTTTTATAATGATAAACTAACCGCAGAAAGGGAGGGAGTCACGCCTCTTCCTCGCACCGCGAACTTGGCTTATACCCCTTTCACTGGTGGGCTGGTCTATCAATTTTTATGTCTATGCATAGAACGTTGATAGCGGAATTAAAATTTCATTGGAAAGTATATTTGAATGGATTATGTATGTGTATTTGCAGGGATATCAAAGGAGCCAACATTTTGCTGACCGAGTGTGGGGACGTAAAATTGGCCGACTTTGGAGTTTCGGCTCAAATCACCGCCACCATCAACAAGAGGAAATCGTTCATTGGCACTCCCTATTGGATGGCTCCCGAGGTACCCTTTTTATATTTATGAATGATTTAAATGAGTTCCGTTAATTCATAATTCACTGCATCTCAGAAATTCAAATTTTCCTCGTAAATAGAAATTTTCCACCCATCAAATTCAGATTAACGATGTGAATTCGTAGTAATACGTTATATTCTGTTGTGCATCTAAATTTCGCATTGTTTTACCGGTGTGGTCGGCCTGTCAGGTACAGTTGTATGATATTACTCTCTGAAGTCGCCGACGTTGCTCGGACTTTACGCAGAGTATTTCGAAATCAGATGTAATTTTAGACAGTAATTTTCCTCTTGTATTGAACGTTGAGTGTGCAAAATTCATCAAAAAGTTTCGAAATTCTGCTTTAACCCTAGATAATTAAACTGTTTTCATTGTTTCATTGTAACTACACTTTAGTCTAGTGGACTATGCGATAAAAAACTAGAAATAAATCAAAAATATTTAATTAAGACAGGAACTTGTTACATGGCACAAAAGTAAGGTTTATAATGAACAAATTAATATCAAAATATCAGTCTACACAGTGACCACACATGTCAACATTATGTGGACCACAAATAGCCTTTCTAAATCTGGTGCAACGATGTTTGGTCATCCTCCGGTCCTTGGATGGACACAGGTAGCTAATTTTAGGCATGTTTGACGTAGATGGAACTGGAGCTTCTATTGTAGAAGATTCGCCAACATTAACAATAAATATAAGAATGTATGAATGGACGTACCATAAAAATAAAAATTGTTGTTATAACTAAACTTTCGTCCAGCAGACGACGAGACGGTAATAGGGCACGTCCTAGTATGCGTGTGGCCGCAATCGCGTCACGTGCTGCACTGTTTACTCAAATTAGGAAGGTAATGAAAGAGTCAAGGTCGGGGAGCGGGGGGAAGTAGGTGATTTCGAATTTCATCGAGTAGCGCGTCGTCACCTCGACGAGCGATTAGTTATCTAGGGTTAACATCTCCGCATTTTGCACACGGTCATATGTGGTTTTACCAAACGTAGACCTCAGGGATCTCATCTCTGCAGCATTCAGTTTACTTTCATATGTCCTCTGCGTGATTCATGCCTCACTACCATACATCAGTGTTGGTTTCAACACTTCATTGTGGATTGCTAGCTTCGCCTCTTTGGACAATTTTTTTATTTGCGCAAATCGCAATCAATCCTCTATTAACCTTTAGTATGCCGGGGGTAAAATGCTAACCGCCGCCGAACACCGGTTGATACTGTTTTCGAAATACCCGTGTAGTTCCTAGGATAGCTACTTATAACCACTGGAGCGATGGGTGTTCGGTTTTCGAATTGGTCAGTCGATTTAATTAATATGGAAACATATGAATTGCTTACTGTGGTTTATATTAATATCACCATTTATCCCATATTTTTTGGTCCTATATAAATTTAGCACATTATGGCAAGCGATCTCTCAAGACGTTTTACAAACATGCCATAATATGCCAAAAATCATTTGAGTGGATATTCAGAGAAATGTTTTTTTTTTCTCTAATATAATGAAATGTGATGAAGACATACGAAAATATTCTTGAAAGTTATCATATTATTCAACTTAAGAATCATTATTTACAATAAAAATAAGTCATATAAGGCTTTCCTGGAAATAAATACAGTATTGACATGGAAGTCTTGTAACATGAATCATTTGCATAGCTATAAATTAACTGAAAATGACATGTTGGGGCCATTGGAACATGAATTATTTTACAAATGTCCAACTACCACGTTGGCGCCAATTGTAACACAATCAGGTAAACTCATATTCAAATCAAACCACGCTAGGGCGCCATTGTAACGCTAAGAGGTTTAGTGACAGAAAGGATTGCTTTGATATTGAATAAAAAGAAAAACGATGATTAATTACATTTATTCAAATCAAATAGAACAAGAGACTCTCAAATTGACACGATTAACATATTCTCAAGGGGTGTGTGGCAGTCAAAGATTGCAGGCACGGAAGGAATTTTAATGGTAGCAATAAACAGTTAAATATGTGACATTGTGTACAAGATTAATGTCTGACCTGATTCACAGAGATGGGCGCCGTACAGTTCTTAGGAAAGAACTGTAAAATTTGTTAAGATAGACGTGATGACCAGCGATTACTTCAAACTAGCTAAATCTGACATCAGCATCTCCCGTAAATTTTGTCGTCTGGAGCAGTTGCCCAAATCCTTCCCGTTGACTCGACCTCGTTCCAAGGCTGTCCGATTGGTACTGGCGCTCTGGAAAGCGTCAGCCGCGATCCTTCTCAACCAACCATAGACCAAGAGTGCTATAGATTTAGGCGGTCTTTGGATAGAGTTTCGTGAAGTATTCTTAAACAGTAGCGGGGCAAAAGTGAACTGCTATGGTCTGTGATGCACTTTTTTACATAGATAAAATAAACATGTTTGCAGGTGACGAAACGACAAGCTAGAATAATATTAAGATGCATTATTTCCAATTACATTGGAAACAATTACATTTTATTCTAGGAGCATTTTTTAAGGTTCAAAATACCATAACATGGAGGCAAGTGCGGTAAGCTTCTAGGAAATTCCCAGAGGATGTCTTGCACACAAAGGATTGATGGAGTACTGTTCCTGCACTTGCCCTTCTTTCAATATCTGCCTTTCCATCTTTTGTAAACATACTTCCTAAATACACAAACTTATCAACCTGCGCCAAGTAGTCATAAAATATATATTTCTGATAATCTGATGTAAGTAGTAATTCGATTAAAGTGATGTATACAATTGTTTCAGGTTGCAGCTGTAGAAAGGAAAGGTGGCTACAATCAGTTGTGTGATATTTGGGCTTGTGGGATTACTGCTATTGGTGAGTTTGCCTTCATCATTTCCTTGGAACTTCTTTCTTTTATAAATTTATTTTTATTTTATGTTACATCTCACGAGAGCGCTCCATTGGGCAGCATTGTAAGGTGGGTTAAGGTTGTTGGCTGTAACAAGGGATTTATTAATGCCGTTAGCTTGTTCCACGTGAAAGCTGACTTACACAAAAAACAGTCAAAGCAACGACCCATTCTTATGAAGCCAACATCTACTATGATTGAGTGTTCGTTTGTGTCTGTCGAGTTTGACGTGGGTGCTCCGGTGCACAGGGGATCGATAATATTGAAATACGTATAGAACCAATTCAACACGCCTACACTGAGTCTGTGCATTAGACTTCAATCTAACCTAGCAATTGGTCTGTTAACAACGCCCTGATTTGCATAGAATCATATAGATTTATTAGATATTTTGGCTCCAACTCAGAAGTGGCTTTCAAATTCAATTGTTGGACGTACTTGCGATTTGAACAGGATTAGGCATAAGCAATAATTAGTGGCCTGAAATAACCATACAAATTGAAAATATCTCCCTAGTAAAAATAAATGCCGCCGACGGGAATTGAACCCGCATCTTCTGATGTCCGGTCAGGTGCTCTGGACCACTGAACTACGTTGACTTATTCCCAACACGCCAAATAATTCAATATGTACTAGTACTTCATTCAACAATTACTGCTTATTATATTTTTTCACCTGTAAACAACCAACTTTATTTTTGTAGGAAAGGCTTTGTTAGTGCTAAATTTCCCGCTAGATGGCGTCGAGACATTATATCTACATTTGTTGGTGAAATATTTTGACTTGTCAAATATTATTATTTTTTTAATGAAAAACTAATGTTTATAAGAGGTGAGGGTTCAATTCCCATCGGCGGCTTTTAATGTTACTTGGGAAATATTTTCAATTTGTATGGATATTTCAGGTGACTGATATTTTGTGCTATGCATAAAAAATAAACATTGTCTTACAAACATTAGTTTATCATTAAAAAAAAAGGATTAGGCAGTTGGTCACTATTGAAGAACTACTAGCCCTATACAAGATGCCTAGAGTTTTTTGGAAGCCAGATTAACTTCCTCCACAAAAAAACCCTTTTCCATATAATGATTTTGCTTATGAAGTGTTCAAAGTGACCTTAAAATATGATGTAGAATGATTTCCTTTCGTAAAGTAGGTACTAATTTCTGAACCCCATGTGTAAACTAGTTAAAGTAAAAAATAATTTCGGCACTCTTTATATTGTGTTTTTGGACAATTATATGCATTTACAAGAGTTCCACAAGGATCTGATTCAGTACCACCATTATTTTTTACCCGTTGTATTGCAGAACTTGCTGAGCTGCAACCGCCCATGTTTGACTTGCATCCGATGCGTGCGCTATTTCTCATGTCCAAGTCGGGCTTCAAGCCGCCCACGCTGCGCGAGAAGGAGCGTTGGAGCGCCACCTTCCACGCCTTCCTCAAGACGGCGCTCACCAAGAACCCCAAGAAGAGGCCGACGGCTGATAAACTGCTCATGGTTTGTCAACTCCGTTACTTCCTTTGTCTTCTGAACACCTCAACTATGGGTCGAATGAGGAAGAGATCTTGAAGAATGAAGAAGCTAAGATATTGGCGCATTCCTGTTATTCTTAACATTCTATCTAACCACTTGAGCGATAGCTACCCGTATTTGGGTAGACGATTTTTATGAATTACAATGAATATATACGCAATCAGCCAAAATGTTTAGTCACTAGCTTGATTGAGCTTCTATCGAATATCAAAAGATGTCACTAATGTTCTTCGCATGTAATATTCCCAGATAATGTTTTGCACCGTGGCAAATAGCAAATTTAAAATGGCATCTAAATGCCATTTTAAATTCTTTTTATTTTTTAAAATTAAACAATAACTTTGTAAACATCACTTATAGGTAAATACTTAATGTCGACCGGGTTTCACTACAACCGTAGCTTCATCAGGACTGTATAATACTAAACCTAGACATCTAAAATATAAATTAACATGCGTTAATATCACGGTAAGTAGACGGTCTGAGCTACAGTGGAAGAGGTAGGGATAGGTGGGAGATTGAGATGCGAGTGCTCTTTGTCAATAGGGAACAATCTGAGTATAGGGCTTTTATTTAGGTTTATTTGGTTGTTGATGACTTTGCTATTGACGTTTTTGGCTTTCCTTAACTCTAACGCCTCTAAGTTATCCAACCTAAGGCCTATTCCGTTTTTATGCAATAGACTGACGCCAGTGTTTTTGTCAAACGTATGGTTGGTTGATATGAGATGATTTGCGAATTCGGAGAACCCATTACTATTTAAGCATCTCAGGTGTTCTTTGATTCGCGTGTTGATATTACGTGCTGTTTTGCCTATGTAAAACGCGGGACAGTCACTACATTGCAGTGAGTAAATACCTGAATGATTTTTTTTTATTTTTTATTATTTATTGAGTTAGTTTATACATTTGAATATAAACTAATATAAACAAGATCATATTTCATTTTGTAATTTTACATATTTTTACAGTAAATATAACATTTATTTTTAAATACATTCATTCTTCCTTCATTCTTCAGACTTTCAGGCATTTCATCATACATTTTTAGTCCTTTGTACATTAGGCAGTTCTGTGATTTTGTTTTTTTCATATGTGGCAATCTAATCCTATTTACATTTCTGGTTTCGTAATTATGAACATCTCTATTAAAAACAATTTCATCCTTAAAATATTTTGGCATTTGGTTGTTCATGATTTTATGTACAAAAATTAACACATTATATAATAGTCTCTTTTTTATAGAAATCCAATTTAGCTGTTCTCTCATTTGATCTATGCTTGCGTATTTTCCTTTTCCTAGTATACATCTCATAGCTCTATTCTGTATAACATCTAGCTTGTTCAAGTTTCCTTCATTGGCCAAATACAACATAGTAGAGCAATAATCTAAATGTGGAGCAACTATAGTTTTATAAATCAGCTCTGTAGTGTTTCCATTTAGTTTATTTCTTAATCTTCTAAGAAAATTGACTTTTTTAGATACCTTCTTTAGCACATATTCAAAATTTGCTGCGAAAGTTAGTTTTGAATCTAGTATCACACCTAGGTACTTAATTTCATTTACTTTTTCAATTTTTTCGTCATTAATTGTCAATTTTAACTCTGTGTTATGCGTTTTGTTGCCTATTTCCATATATTTTGTTTTGTTGACATTCAGTTTTAATTTGTTTAATTTCAGCCATTTCGCTATATTTTGTAGGTCTTCATTTAATTTATTGATTGCATCTATGTACTCTTTACATGAAATATAGATTAATGTATCGTCTGCAAATAATCTAATTTTGAAATGTTTTATGGTTTTAATTATATCATTAATGTAAATAATGAATAGAATTGGACCTAATACCGACCCTTGTGGAACACCGAGGTTGTTTTCTATCGGTTCTGATTCTGAGCTTTCCACTTTTGTTACCTGTTTTCTTTCATGGAGATATTCTTTGAAAAGATTTAGAGCTACTTAACGGATTTAACGAATTTAACGGATGTTCTTTGTCCTTAACGTTGGTGTAACTGCCCCCATGACCTTTTATGTGACACATGTACTGCAAAATAGTATAACTGCCCCCATGACCTTTTATGTGTCACATGTACCGCAAAATAGTATAACTGCCCCCATGACCTTTTATGTGTCACATGTACTGCAAAATAGTATAACTGCCCCCATGACCTTTTATGTGACACATGTACTGCAAAATAGTATAACTGCCCCCATGACCTTTTATGTGTCACATGTACTGCAAAATGGTATAACTGCCCCCATGACGTTTTATGAGTCACATATACCTCAAATTTATGATCTTCCCCCTTAATATATTGGTGCGTAACCGTTTTATGGAGAACATGAATCTATATGAGATTCGAGACCTTGGCGTAATTTTTGAAGCAAATCTCTCTTTCAAATCCCATATATCTGATATTGTCTCCCGTGCCAACAAAATGCTTGGATTTGTTCTTCGTAATTCAAGATCATTTACCAACGGAATCGCAATCCGAAGAACGTATGAAGCACTTGTTCGCAGTATCTTGGAATATAGCTCCATTATTTGGGCCCCTTCTGAGCAAAACCATATTCTCGAAATAGAAAAAGTACAAAAGAGATTCATGCGTTACCTATATATGAGGGAATATATGTACTACCCTTTCCTGTATCCATCCTTATTCTTAGCAGGAATGCTCGATCTTAATACATTAGAAGCCCGCCGAAAAATATTTTTAGGAAAACATTTTTTTAAGATAATCTCTGGAACTATACATAATCCACCTATTTTGAAAGAGATTAACTTATATGTCCCAGACAAGTATACTCGTGGAAGGTCCCATACCCTTTTTTATGCTCCAAAAGCGAGGACTTCTGCCTATCAGAACGCCCCAGTCAACAGAGCGACTGAACTGCTCAACGAGTCTGCATTGACCATCGACATTTTTAACGTAACCTACAGGCAGTTTAACAATTATCTTTTGACGTATGTCACAAAGTAGTGAAACTGACCTTTTTATGTGTTTTGCTATACTTTTTGTCTAATTTGTAATCTTCTCCATAATGTATTGGTGAATAACCGTTTTACGGAGAACATGAAAAATAAATAAATAAAATAAAATAAAATAAAATATAAATAAAAATAAAAATGTCAATGTTTGTTTGTTGAACATCAGAAATCTCGGAAAGTACTTCACCGATTGCTTTGAAATTTTGACACAACTTTGCATTTGAATAATGTATTTTTATATACCTATATTATATATGTGACCCGTGACAGGTAAAATATTATTTTTTTAAAAACAGCACAATCTGTTGGACGTAAAAGCAACTCGCGCTATTGTTTCTCTTTCTGCACCGACAGACTGAACCACAGCAATGCATGGCGAGGTACAGCTAGTAAATAAATAAATATTATTTATTTTTTGGAATAACTTTATTGAGTAAAACCTCAAATTGTAATATTTAATTATTGAAGACAATATTAGCGATTTTTAAACGAAAATCTGAAACAGAAAAATCAGAAAAGGATACGGTCTTAATATTACAATTTGAGGTTTTACTCAATAAAGTTATTCCAAAAATAAATATTCATCCTAGACTTGCAGAAAAGTCAATAGATGTCGCACATTAAAAATAAAAAGATAGGTTTATCTAAAAAAGACGCTGTCTAGATTGCATTTAGTTCGGGTTGAATCTTGCGATCATACATAAAGATAGTTGCCAATAAATAATGTGCGGTGAAAAAATGAAGACAATGTTGGTAGTTCTTATTCGAAGTATAATACAGTTAAAAGTGACCGAAGCGGATAGGGTCTCATTAGCTCAGTGGTAGAGCGGTGCCCCGGCAAGGCGAGGGTCCTGGGTTCGAGTCCTAGATGTGACCGTATCCTTTTCTGATTTTTCTGTTTCAGATTTTCGTTTAAAAATCGCTAATGTTGTCTTCAATAATGAAATAAATATTATTTATTTTTTAGTATTATTAACTGATGTTATGTTTGTTTTGCTTGTATGTATTCAGCACGCGTTCTTCCAATCAGACATGACCAAGAGGCTGGCCATAGAGTTGCTGCAGAAGGTGTCCAACCCCAGCAGTGTCTTTAACTTCAACGCCGATCCTGACGAAGATGGAGTAAGTCATATTTTCTTCTACTGAATTGATTTCATTCATTCATCTTTTTGCTACCTCTTCAAAATTACCTACGTTTCTATGAGAAGACTCTATCGGTCTATTAGACGCTTCGGCCTTGGCGTACCTAAGTGTGAGTTGCTTGTGAGTAAGATTGTCCCTCACGCAGCTATTTCAAAAATGGATTGCATTTATTGTTATTTAATGAGCAGGCGGTATTCGGCTGATGCATTCATATCTAATTTCCTAAATCAAAACATCACAAATTAAAACATTAATGAGATATATTATAGACATAGACAAATCACACACTTACTTTCACATAATTTGGTTCCTTGGAACGGGCAATTTGCCTAGTTAGGAACCAATAATTTCGACCTGATAAGGTACAATAATCAATAATCACTAAAAATATTTTAATTATATCTTGTATCATATTGTACTGTGTGTAAATCTAAAGAAATAAATAAAATAAAATAATAAATAAATAAAACAATCAGTCTAATTTTGCAATAAGTCAATTCTTTCTTCACAATAAGTCTAATTTCGCAATAAGTCAATCCTTCCTTCACAATAAGTCTATTCGCAATAAGTCAATCCTTTCTTCTCTCCAAATAAGAACCCAATGGATCTTTAAATAGGTTTATACAAGTAGAATGGATGACATGTTGTGGAAGTTTGTTCCATGCTTCCACTACTCTATTTGCAAGGATTGTTTCCTAGGATTAATAATAATAATAATTGGATAATTTGTAGAGCGCCGTTTTTGTGAAAAATCACCTCAAGGGCGCTGTGATTGATTGGATGCAAAAGGTGTTTTGTTCAATTTTGTATTTGTGTCCACAGATATTTGCATTTGTTTTGGTGAACAATTTAAATAACTGCACACAGGAGATCCTGACGGAAATAATTTACATCAGGGCCCATGTCATATTTGGGGATGCTGTGTGGAGGGTCTTTTTGAGGTGAAGAAGAAAGGAAAAAGATGGTCTCGTTTACGGTGACCGGGTATGTCATCAAAATGACAATTCAACACACCTCCAAAAAGTGATATAAAGTAATGAAAAGTGATGAAATTAAATAGGTTACATAGGTAACTATTAAACCTAGTTTTTGTTTCATCACTTTCAATGACTCTATATCACTTTTTAAAGGTGTGTGGAATTTTAGATTTGATGAAATATCATTGAACTCTTGTTTACCATAGTCTTGAAGAGTCCCGTGTTGTAGGAGGGAGGAATCACAGAGGCCGGCAAATCAATCCACAGCCCAGCTGTTGAACTCAAGAACGAGCCGTAAAAACAACCTGTTCATTGAAATGTTGCAACAAGATTCTCAATTATATAAAATTATGATTAAGACATATCTGTGTCCTTTCCATCCTTTACAATTTCCAACAACTTAAACAGTTAAAAATGAGATCATTAATAATTTTTTTCTCTTTTTCCAGACTGTGCCCAATGTCCCCCACCGCATCGCCTCCAAGCTGACGGTAAAATCCCGCGCCGCCGCTGCGTCGTCACAACCGACACCCGCCGGCCAGCAAGCGCGGCCGCGCAGCTTGCACGGCGAGGGGGCCGCCGGTCAGGACGACCCGGCCGGCGCCAGTCGGCCGTCCGGCGTGTTTGACGACTCTCCCATCATCGACCTGGACGCTGATGACGAACTGGAGGAGCAGTGCAGGATCAACGCGGGGGATTCAGATACCATGAAGCGTGCAGGTATTGATTATTATTTTATTTATTAAAGCGGTGATGAAGTATAATTCCCGTGAGCACTCAGGCCATTGGCCCATTGTGCTATCTCCCATTTTACCTCGTTTCTTTGAGTTTGTTTCCTGGTCCCGTGAGGGTCCCTGATTTCCCGTTTATGGATCCTCCAGGGGATTAACTGTAGCACTAAGGGTTTTCCCTGAAGGCTTGGGTTTGCCGAAAGCCCCAAGAGGGAAGAGTCCACCGAGGTAGCCTCAGCTGTCCTCTCCACTCCCTCTAGGTTCCCCAAAGGCCTCTATTTTTTTCTGTTTGAGTGATCCATTTTTGGTCCCACGAATCTAGGGAAATAGAAGGTTCACCCAGCAGAGCCCCGAGTAAATACTCGGAGATGTGACCCTGTACTCGGAGGCATCGTTCGTGACTCTTCCGTCGTTTAGTATTTTCAGTTCCCCAGCATCATTCAAACACCTTGCCTTGGGATGGCTATTGCAAGTCGTGTTTCCACCCCCTGAGCGATGGGTTCGCCACACTCCCTACTCTACAGATTGATTGATGTCAAATAATGTCCGCCATCTTAATATGTACCAACATAAAACACACCCTTTTAAAAAAATCATTGTGTAAAATCGCCCTTAATGATGGTTTGGTCTATTTTCCAAGCAAGCGACTAAGCATAAATTTTTGGTTTTAATTAAAAATTCTGACTGAAAAATTTCTGGCCCCGAACTATTATACATTAGTGCTCTTCATTATTGTGCTTCCAGTGAAGTCCTGCTGTCCGCGGCGCGTCGAGGACACTGGCTGGGACATGCTGGACCTGCTCAGCGACGTGCAGAACACGTGCCCGGTGCCCGCAGACAAACTTCCCAAGGAAAAGTGAGTACCACTAACAGCCTGGGAACATACAATCACATAAACAAACAAACAAGTAAATACCTTCAGCTACGTATACGTACGCGAGCCGAACTGCCGAACTGAAGCTCAACTTATGAGAAAGGAACGAAGCAACAGCAATGGCGCGAACGTCGCTTCCAACTGTTTCGTTCCTTTCGCATAATTCGTGGTTCGACTCGTGTTTCAGTTTGCAAATGTATGTGTAGCATAACACACTTCACAGAACACACACAACACTCCGTAAGGCGACGTGACATTATATAGGATTGTCTATGTGGCATTATTTTCTAATTTATTTAACGGTTTTTTCATTCGCTTTTTCTAAAGCCATTTATTTAAACTCAAAAAAATTATTTTATATATCTGTTTGTTCCCAAAACTGAAAAAATTATCTTGAGGGGTTAAATTAATGCCACGATGCCTAAATGCTTGCCTTTCATCAATGCATTTTCAGTGGAATTAATTAATCTTGAAGATTATGCGCTTTTTTCACTGGACGATTCTGCTTTCATATTTAATACCATTTCGTCTTATCCACATTACCAATATTGGCACACACATACAAGAATTGGGCACACAAGATTACAATTTGTTGCTTTAGCTTAAGGTTAGAAAGACTTGAGGAAACAGTGATAACGGTACAGAGAGGTTCATTTCAATAAAACAAACACAAAAATTATTAATATATTATTTTATTTACTATATACATATATATTTTCACTGTCAAACATATTAAAACTTTTACTCGTGGTATAAATTTAACACTCTCGTTCACTCCCTGTTCACCCGGAATGCGCTGTAAGTCTCAAAGTAATGGTCTATCATGGCAAACTTTCTTATTATTCACTGGCTAACGTGTACCCGGCATTACTCGACTTTTCTCTACTTTCTATAAATATAATACGCATGTATTATATTTATATAAACCTTCCGGAAGACATTCTATAAATGATATTGAAAATCAAAATTCGTTGCGTAGTTAAGAAGAACTAAGTGCACAAACAGACAGAGACAGATAGTGACTTTATTTTAGTATAATAGAGATATCGTATTATATGCTCAGTAGAACCCCGTTGGTTTGAAATCCACGGATCTTCGATAAACAAATTTTGACTTCCCATGTAATTTGACCTTTTGACCGATCACCGTCGCCGCCCTACGTTCATTATTCAGATAATCAAAGTAGTTTCGTAAATATACGACGTGTATTAGTTTATATCGATAAATCGAGGCTGATTACCGGCGCGGCTGGCCTGTCAGAAGAAATTAAGAAGAAACGAATTACGACAGTCAGATTTGTGAAATACGAATAGAGACAATGTATAACCACGTATTTTACGGTGTTTTGTCTCCACATTCATCCTTTCAGATTTTTTCGCACAAATCGAAGTTCACAGACCGAAATAAATTTATATAGAAGATGACATAGGATCACCGAGCTTATAATATTACAATCTGTAAAAGTGTTATCTACACTGATTTGATAGAAAACGGATGTTGAATTGAATCAACGAGGCCGTTTAACGGGAACGGGAACGTTTCAAATGTCAAAATAACAATATATGGCATTGATTGAAAATCAGTAAAAAAAACTGTGACATTATCATTATGGCACTAGCTTAGTCTATTAGGTTATACATAGATGGCACTAACTTTGTCTATTGGGCTACCCATAGATGGCGTTAGCTGTCGAGAATAATGGGATCATAAATAAGGTGAGAAGCTCAAGGTCGGGGTCTGGATTATTCCAACCGCTTGCTAGTCTATTAGGTTACCCGTAGATGGCACTAACTTTGTAAATTAGGTTATTTTACCCATAGATGGCGTTAGCTGTCGAGATTAATAGGATAATAAATAAGGTGAGAAGCTCAAGGTCGGGGTCCGGATTATTCCAACCGCTAGAAGTGTCTAGACAAAGGGTCTAGGCATAATCCAACACTGCAGAAACTACTAGAAGAATCTAGTTCCAGCTAGTGCCCGTAGTTTACCAGCGGTCTCACACAGCTACTACGACCGCCGTCCTAACTATATAAATTGGCCCGACGCAGCGAGTAGTCAGTCTTCAGTCAATTACCTCGCGCGCTTGTAACCTTGACCTAGATATCGCCTGCATTCCACGCTAAATAATATAGTGCCTACTCGTATTTATCCCATAAAATAAACGCGTTATTATTGTGAAGTAATTGCTATTGTGCATTCTTAAATAAACGCTCCAACTGAGTAAAATGAGACTTTTATTTTAGTACACCAAGATAACCACACTTTGATTTTTATTACTATGCGTCCGGTACTTCGTACAGTTCATTTTGCCTTACACTCATTTGCAACTAGATTTATACAAAATGCCGTAATACAATCAATTCCACAAGGACGTATGTGACCATAAACTTATACAGACTGATATACAATTTGATGATTTCAATATGCATGCATACGGTGTGTTTTCCCCTGACATTGCAGAGTACACTTTTCAGACTTTTATGTTTAGTTAATCAATCCATTGAAAAATGTTTTCACAGTAAAATAGTTTATTTTAGGTTATGTTACATCTTTTATCACTTTTTCTCCAAGTCTTTATTATTGTTAGTTTCATCCAGTCATATTTACATCATTTTTGCTTTTTGGTTTGCTTGGGCATCTAATATTATGTATAGTTTTGACAATATCATATTTTCATTTCCTAAAATGTTCTTAACACCAATCATTTTGATTTAATTTTTTTAAATAGGATATTTAAAAAAATTAATTATGTTATACTGCACAGCCAGGTTCTTCTTAACCTTTCTCTATCCCATCTCCTTCCCACGCCCATTTTCTTCAGCATCACAACATACATAGGGTAATTTCACTGTTTTTTTTATTTTCAAAAAAATGTTAAAAAAATATTACGGTAATAAAGGTATTTTTATTTTTACGAATACATTTTATAAAACGATTTAAAATGTGTCATTTTCGATTTGCTGCCAAAACGACTCGTTCGTTTTTATTAGTGAATTCAGTGGCGTTGACGTCACACCTGGCGACGTTGGTGACAGCTGTCTTATCAGAAATTGGCACTTTCTATGTCGTAATGACATTGTAGCCAGTTGGAACTGTTTCGGAATGTGCAGTTTTAGATTGTTTTTGTAATTAATAATTAATCAAGAATGAAAATTTTAAAAATAAATATTTTTTGTTCGATAATCATAAAAATAAACTTTCTATCTTCCACACATTTTTGATGGTATTCATTTTTTATGAAAATACCCCATTGGAGATGCCATAGTCCCACAGGCTTCAGGCCAATTGTTGGCCCTGGGACGCCATGGCTAGAATTGAACAAAAGATTCATTTAAGGATTCGTTATTCGTAATTGCAACATTGCTTGAAACGGCTTTAGAAAATTATAGTGATTTGTTTTTGTGGTATTATGCCGTGTTACGTTAACTCCTTCTTTAGCCAACGTTTCAGACAGCATTGCAGTGTTCATCATCAGGGCAGATGTGTAATCAAGTAATATTTAGCCATGTTTGGTGACCAGATCAGCATCTCAAAGAAGGGAAGTGTATACATTAAAAATTAACGAATATATTAATGTCAATCGGGGAGAGATGAGGCCCTCGTGGGACCTTTAGGTAACCAAGAAAGAGTGGAGAGGAGAGAAGAGGTCACCTCCGTGAACTCTTCCCTTGTGAGGCCTTCAGGGAACCAAAGGGGATTGGAGAGGAGAGATGAGAGCTGGGAAGACACATTGTGGAACCAGAAGATATAGCCGCATATCCAATGACAACCCTGGTGAACTTTATAAAAGGGACCGGGTGACTGTTAATGGAATGAGTTAAAATGGGAGATGAGAGCACAATGGGCCTATGGCCTAAGTGCTCACGGGAACTATATGTAAACCGTCTCCGCTCTGTAAATAAATAAATGTCAACCGGAAATATTTCTAAATAAATCATGAATCTGATCGTTAGAAATAACTCGATGACATAATCTCAGAATACCCCAGGGTTTAAAGAGGTTCTCGTTTGTGTAGCGGTGACTATTGGACTATTGCGGGGTAAGATGAGGCTGCGAGCGTGTGTTTCAAACTATTCCAAACCACTATACCCCCTCCCACTATCCCTCCTGCCTCACAATATTCCCTAACATGGGGATGTCATAATCCCACTGGCTTTGGACCGTTAAAAACTCGTGCACTATCTTTCACTTAACATTTTATGAATATTTTAAGGGCACTTTAGGAATATGTAATACAATTTTGTCATAGAATTCCTGTAGTTTTCTATAATATTGTCTATGTATCCGCCCCATTTGTGTACTAGGTTATAATAGCTTGACACACATAACCCCGCAGTTCGTGGTTTTAGAAAATATGCATTGTTTGTCGGTTCGTTCTTTGGACGACTGCAAAGTTATGTGTGTCAAATTGTATATTGTTATTATTATCTAATTTTATCGATGTCGAATGTTCCAGTATATTATACACATTTAATTGTTTGTTTATAATTGAGAATTTTCGATTGCCTTGAAGTTATAAGAACATTTTTTTTGTTCAATTATTGAAGACAATATTGAAGAATCGCTAATATTGTCTTCAATAATTAAATATTACAATTTGAGGTTTTACTCATTAACTTATTTATAAAAAAATAGAAATATTTTTGTTACTTATAAAAATCAACTTATTGAACAACTTTAAATTTTTTAGAAATATCTATATGTTTATTTCAAGTACATCAAATAATAATTTTTTTCAATAAACTCGCTACGACAATATGATCTAGGGTATTTTCCAATGGATATTTCAAAGCGTAAATTGTTGAAAATAGTTGCGTTAATGCAGAAAATACATTTAGAATAGTTTTACAAATTTCTTAATGCCAGAGCTAAGAGCTTGCTGAGACAAGCCCAGACACATTTAGAAGTATATCAAATAATAAACAATAATACGACGTCTTATCTTTTGAAAGTTGAATGGATATTTAACACCTCCATAAGCCCGTGATTGTAATAATTGTGTTAACCTAGAAATTCCAGACATGAAAGTTGTGCAAAATTTCATGTTGCCAGAGCTCACACCGATAAGCAGATAAAGATGATGAGAAAGGTTAATAAAGAACAATCGAAAATTCTCAGAAAATTAATTTAAATAAAAGTTTTTTCCATTTATTATTTATTCTATAAAAAATAACAAATCTAATAATTATTATAACTTTTTCTGTACATCCTCTGTCCCACTTCAACCCATTGTCTTGTATTATTTTAGAGTGAGACTCCGTGTGAGAGAGTGTGCCATTACCGGCGAACAAATTATGAAAATGAGCCTAAGGTATTCTTGTCATAAAGGTCAATTTTGCTCGATCTCGTATGACCATGAGTTTGATAGTTTTCGTAAGACAACTAATAATAGATTGAATGTAAAAAAAATAATGTATTGTGTTTTGTTTTTGTATGATGAAATAACACTTTTCCTAAGTTGATTGAATTTGTACGATGTAATAAGACTTTTCCCAAGTCGTTTGTTTTTGTTTGAAGTAACACTTTTCCCAATATGATTGTTTTGTATGATGAAATAACAATTTTCTCAAGTTGATGTTTTTTGTATGATGTAATAATACTTTTCCCAAGTTGATTGTTTGTATGACGAAATAACTCTTTTTCCCAAGTTTATTGTTTGTATGACGAAATAACAAGTTTCCCAACTTCTTTATTTTTGTGTGATGAAATAACAATTTTCCCAAGTTGATTGAATTTGTATGATGTAATAAGACTTTTCCGAAGTCGTTTGTTTTTGTTTGAAGTAACACTTTTCCCAATATGATTGTTGTGTATGATGAAATAAAAAAATTTTCAAGTTGATGTTTTTTGTATGATGTAATTATACTTTTCCCAACTTGATTGTTTGTATGACGAAATAACTCTTTTCCCAAGTTTATTGTTTGTATAACGAAGTTACAAGTTTCCCAACTTCTTTATTTTTGTGTGATGAAATAACACTTTTCCCAAATTGATTGAATTTGTATGATGAAATAACACTTTCCCAAGTTGATTGTTATTGTATGATGAAATGACAATTTCCCAAGTTGATTGTTGGTGTGAAGAAATAATACTTTTCCGAAGTAGTTTATTTTTGTGTGATGAAATAACACTTTCCCAAGTTGATAGTTTTTGTATGATGAAATAACACTTTTCCCAAGTTGATTGTTTTTTGTGAAACGAAATAACATTTTTCCCAAGTTGATTGGTTTTTGTAATGAAATAACACTATTCCCAAGTTGATTGATTGTTTTTGTGTGATGAAATAACACTTTTCTTGAGTTTTTTTTGTAAGATGAAATAATGTTATTTTTGTTTGATGAGAAATATCATTTTTTAAAAGATGATTATCTTATTGTAATAATTTTGCAGTACCTACCTATTTAGTTTGACGATTTATTAGTTGGTCGAATCTATTGTTTTTTGTGACAAATTACAGCATGTTTTTATAAAACAAGTTATATAATTTATAACATGTTTTCAGTTGATTGTTTTATATGAAAATTTGAATGTTTGAAGTTGATGGTTTTGTATGACAAATTATAACATGTGTGCCAAGTTATTAGTTTTAACTGTTGTGTCCCAGATTGTTTCTGTTTGCCAGAATGGGTTGTTTTGTTGTTAAATCGTTTAATAATGCGATGATTATTTTTTCTATATATAAAAGAGTGTGATTATGATTAACAACAATTATTTTTGTCCAATTATTTCCAATAACCATAAAGGACTCTGCCCTACAACTTATTATTCCACGACTGTAACCGTATCGACACACGTAAAATAATATTCTCTCTATGAATGAATATGAAACAACGGCCACAAGACCGTTCCGTCACCGACCGACACCGTAGCGTGCCATAACCGGACGGCTAGAATATTTAGCCGGTGGCGATACGCTTCGTGCATTCATAAATACGGGCGTAGAACGCTGTCGATCCGTTGCAGTGGGCATAGTAGCGAGTGTCGTGTTTCTTTTCGTGCCTGATACGTTCATAGCACGGTCGTGGCTTGCTCCGGTTATGTGGGCAGACTCCTTGAGCAATTATTATAATACAGGGTTTTCCAATAAGAGGTGTTATTTTAAATAGCCCGCTATTTCGGTAGATGTTACTTTTGAAGCTGTCATTTTTTGACTTTTGACAAGTAGAAACTACGCCATTAATAAAAATGGAACGATACACGCTTCAACAACGCATTTAAATTATTAAAATTCACTTGAGTGAATCAAATGCAAATCATCTTGAGTGATGAGGCCCATTTCCACCTCGGTGGCTTCGTCAACAAGCAAAATTGTCGCATCTGGGGCTCAAAACCCAAGAGTTATTGTTGAAAAGCCTCTCTATCCTCAACGTGTGACTGTTTGGTGCGGTTTAAATGAGGCTGGAGTAACAGTTACGGTGAATGGATTGCGCTATCGAGAGATGATTAATGATTTTTTATGGCCGGAATTGGATGGATTGATCTGGACAACGTTTACTTTCAACAAGACGGCGCTACGTGCCACACAAGCAACGAAACCATTGATCTTTTACGATTGAATATAAAAATAACACCTCTTATTGGAAAACCCTGTATAATAGCGCAGACCTGAGAAAAATCATGGGATAATTTGAATTCTTTTCAAAGCAGTTCCAATTTTGAAAATTTCAATTAAAATATTAAATTAAAGGTAGGTAATTAATCGCTTGTCTGAATTCTTCACACCATCAGTGCCAATTTTGAAAATGACTCAAATTCAAAAATCCAAATTTATTGAACCCGAGTTACACAAATAGTTACCCAACCGAAATAAGTATTTTTAATTATGTTTGCTTTTGTCCGACAGATTCAGTTTTTATAATGGTTTTTGTCTGATTAACAATTTGATTTTTTTTGTCTGACAAACAATGAATTTAGAAAAAAAAAATTATGTATGTAATTATTAGTGAGCATGTTGCATATATTGTTTTGAATTATTTAATAAATTATAAAAATTTTCCCTTTTTTTTTGCCGTAGCTTTTTTAAAAGTATTATATTGAAAATTTTGTACCCTGTAAGTAGTTTCTGTATATAATTTTGATTATGTTTTTTTATTTACTTTTTGTGTGAATTTCATGTAAGACCAAATAATAATATAACAAAAGTTCATGATGATTTATCCCTGTTGAGACACGATCTGAATAGCTAGGCATTCCATTCTTTCCCTTCCCTGATGAATAATTTACCCACTTCTGTCCTAACTATATATTTGTGGGTAATGGTTAATGCTTGGGGTTCCAGAATAGACAAATTGAAATTAAATACATAGTCAATACTTTAACTATTCCACCAATTGGGTAGTACGCAAAATTACTATCCTCCTTATGTTAGCTTAAATACTTGACATATTATTTTAGTATTTTGCGTATTCCTGCGCAAATACATAAGTTATCATTAATAATTGACTGAATAATTGGGATTTATATTGTTGACGCTCAGTTTTATTTGGTGAAATCCACTGTCTGATATGAGTGAATCCTTTAAATCACTTAACACGCTTAGATGGTTTGGGCATGTAGAGCGAATGAGCGAAGAAAGGAGTGTAAGGAGAATATATTATCCAAATGTGAATGGTAGCAGAAGTCAGGGACGCCCGAGGAAGACATGGCACGACCAAGTGAATCAGATACTCGAGTCGGGCCATGTCAAGAGTCAGAACAATAGAAGAGTATGTATGAGACGATGTATGAATGTGAATGAGGCAAGAAGTGTGTGGTGTGACTGAGTTGTTTGGTGGTCTGTCCTCTCTGCCTACCCCTGCGGAAAACGGCGTGATGGTTAGTTAGTTAGTTAGTTTCTTAGTTAACACACTTACACTGACAAGAATAATAAGACACAACTGAATGAAAGAAGCGAAGCTTGCAGTCCACAATGGAATGTTGGTACTTACCCTGAAGGATGACAATGAGGCATGGAACTGGCAGAGGAAAGATGAAATTCGACTGGATGCTGTATAAATGAGATTCCTGAGGCAGATGTGTGTTAAAATTATGTATGATAAATCATGTTAGGTGAAATGTAGAGGTTTGCAAAGAGTGTAAGGCGTAATAAATTAGAATGAAAAGGGACAATTAGATGGTTTGGGCATGTAGAGCGAATGAACGAAGAAAGGAGTCTAGGAAAATATATGACCCAAATGGGAATGGCAGAAGAAGTCTGGGACACCCGTAAACGACATGACACGATCAAGTGAACCAAATACTTGAGTCGGGACATGTCAAGAGTCAGAATAACAGAACAGTATGTGCCAAGACCGAGTTTTTTTGGCGGTCCGTCATCTCTGCCTACCCTTAAAAGTATAAAAGCTTAAACTAATTCTCAGGGTTGATATTATTTGAGGCGCTGTAATTTCCACAGCAATACCCTCTTGAATTTTTTTTTACTCCAAACTAAATTATTGCTCAATATGAGGAAATGCGGAGAAAATTATGACGCTTTACCGAATCCTGAAGCATGTGCGTAATTATTAGGATTACAATAATTTTAGTATTTTTTGTTTTTACGTTAGAAAAGGTTAATATTTATGCTTATTTTTTACTGCTTCTAATTTTTATTAAGTTTTTGTCTGACGGTTAAAAAGTTTACATGATTGTAGATCAGCGCCATTTTATTTAATTTAATTTGATTGGTCCCTGTTGAACGCTAATTATTGTCCCGTTTCAGCTTTTGATCAGCTGCCAAGCATAACACTGTGACTGTAAAGCTCGACGGTTGATCAGAATTTGATCAAACGATGAAACAGATAGAGAATTGGTGTTTAACAATGCCAATTTTCATGTTTGAATGGTTCCCCTGTTGAACTCTAATTCTCGGCCCGTTTCAGCTTTTGATCAAATTGTAATAATTTTATCAAATGCTGATACAGACCGAGAATCGGCATTTAACGGGCACTGTTAAAATGTAAAAAAAAAAATTATTGATGCCGATCGTCACAAAAATGTAACGGAAGTTGCAATACCCTAACCTTAACCGTTAGATTTTAATTTTTTGTTTTTTGAAAAATTTTTACTAAAACGTAGTTTATGCCGTTTATTTTTGCTTAAGCTTATATAATATTTTTTATTTCATTCTTTGCGATATCGTTCGTTAAACTTTACAATCAACATCACGACGTCCAGACCTAAAAACTGAATCGAAAACCTCCCGAATCAAAGTTAATTATTTTTACCATTATGCTACATTACATCTGTTCATTCTTTAGCAAACATTTCAGACAGTCAGACAGGGTTGTCCATCCTCAGTGCTAAAACAATATTTTCTTCAATCTATAATCTCGTGACTCAAAAGTCAATTGTTTTTATCACTATGCTACAGAGTCTGCTCATTCTTTAGCTAACATTTCAGACAGCCTTTCGTTGTCCATCCTCAGAGCATAACAAAACCTTCCGGGCTACTGAGATTTGCTGCTTGATTCCCATATTATTGAACCTATAACCTTCTGATTTAATGTCTATTATTTTTACCACTGTGCTGCAGAGTATTTATTCTTTAGCAAACATTGGCCCAAGGAAGACATGGTATAAGAGTGGTAGATACTTTTAGTATCACCCCGGTGAAAGACAACCATTCCCAATCGAAATGTTGCTTTAAATGGCTTTTGTCATGTTTTGTGGCCGGATCTGAATATCCAGATGCCTCGCCCACCTTCCTTTTCCTCGTCTCCTTACTCTTCCCACAACCTTCAGCCTCACAATATAAGCCAATTGGGGGTGCCATAGTCTCACTGGCGGTTGACATCAGTTGGACTTTTGTGCTGTACTCACATTAAAAAAGACGATGCATGCATGTAAATGAAGCTAGGAGTGTGTGTCGAGATGGAGTTGTGTCGTTGTCTATCCTCTGCCTACCCCTCCAAGAAAACTGCCTGATGTTTAGTTAGTTAGCTAATATTTCAGACAGCCTTGCAGCATCCGTCTCTGTAGCAGAAAAAATAAAAAATTTAATTATTTATTTATTTATTTGTAAGAAACAAACAGCTTTTACATAATATACAATGACAGATATAAATATACAAGTTAACTGAAGTCAAGCCACAGAAGTTTCTAATACTAAAGTTCATTGGAAATGAAGTTTTAATATCTTAAAATTAATTTTGTGTTAAAGGAAGGGGAGAGGAAGAGGAAAATAGGAAGAGGATAGGAGATGCTCCCGAAACATTCCATACTCTCATATTAATAATCGATCGTACGCATTGCTTCATATCGATATTTCTTTAGGTTATTACCAAAAATGTCAATGCTGTAAAATTTTTTATTATATTGTGCTCATATACGAGAAATGTAATTATTAAATTTAATAATGTATACTACATTTTTAAACTTTCAAGAAGCACTTCACAACAGTATCTGTTAAAATATATCTTTAAACTACAGTGAGATACTGGCACAAACTGTATTTTTTTTTGTAAATTCCGCATTAGAGTCCTAACTGCTGGAGCCAGTGAGATTATGGCATCCCCAATTGGGGTATGTTGTGATGTTGAATGTGGCAGGTTGGGGAAGGATATGAGAAATCGGAAGGTTGGGAATAACCTGGCTAATCAGTTCATTTCAAGCAATATTTCAATTCTCGTTTGTGGTCTTTCACCAGAGCGATACTAAAAGTATGTACCACTCTCATGCCGCAAACACACTATAGATTATTTTGAATTTACAAATTGTGAAATTAACTGAAAATAATCAAATAAAATTTACCTTTGCACGCCGGGATTTAAACACGCTAATTCCGTATTCGTAGCCAAGGATCGTAATCCCTCAACCATGGAGGCCTTTTATAAAGACGCATCAAGTAAAATAAAAATAAAATAAAATAGTTATTTTCGCCACTCAGTTAGCTTTTTTTCGCTCATTAAAATTTTGGCAGGAGTTCATTTATTTTTGTATTTTGTTTGCAAATTTTTTCCAAAATGAATAATGTTAAATTGAGGCGTAGAACTATAACTATTAATCCCAGTTTTAATATCCCAGCGCTATTAATTACTAACATAGTAGCTACTTAATGTAAGATGTATTATATTATTATTGTTTTATTATCTATGGTCTGTCATGTTGTGTTTGAAACATATATGGTCGTTCGATGATTGTCACCTGTGGTTTTTTGTATTTTTTAGGAGTCTGTTACAATATATAGACGAAGAGTTAACTCTAAGGTAATTACTGACTGTTTTTGCGTATTTATTATTATTCTCATTATTTTTTGTTTTTTATCATTTTGTATTTTATGATTTATTTAATCTGTTATTTTGCTGCATGATAGTTAATATTGCCGCATGTCATAAATTTTATGTAAGCATGCATTAAAAAAATTGTTGGATTTTAGCTTGTTTTAAAAATTATGGTCCTTCGAGCCGGATTATAATAAGTTGAAGATATTTGTATGAATAATTTACACCTACAAAAGCAATCATTTGCCTGTGAAGAGGTGGGTACAAATGTAAGCTCCACACATTACTGACATTACAAGATTTGTTTCTTCCACACATTTGAGCACTATCTTATTGTGTTGATGTTCAAAATTTGCTTTTTCGAAATTTTTGCACAATGTTTTATCAATTTT
The DNA here is from genome assembly GCF_061612785.1 of Hesperophylax consimilis. Taxonomy (NCBI): domain Eukaryota; kingdom Metazoa; phylum Arthropoda; class Insecta; order Trichoptera; family Limnephilidae; genus Hesperophylax; species Hesperophylax consimilis. Next base: position 2,651,700 of record NC_142865.1, on the reverse strand, counting down.
CTTTACGGTTATTGTAAAGTCACTTTTGTAAGGTACACTGATCCAAAAATTCACATTACAACACTCGGACAAAGCACATATATACATATAAAATATATTATAGTGTTTTTTTTTTTGCGCTGCGGTTAAAATTGATCTTGCGAATTCGTATTTAAAGTAAAATTCATCGACAGGTCGTATTTACGTTGTTTTTGATTTTGAGCCAAAATAGATAAAGTTTAGTTGTAAAAATAGGTTAAATGTTAACTGAATGATACTAATTAAATATATGAAAAATGTAAAAAAATAAACAAAAGGAAATAGGTTGAATGTTGTCAACTAAGTGAATAATATAAGTAAAATAGGTTTAACGTCAATTAAATTAAACTAGGTAATATGGGTTTTTTGTCAAATAAATCACAATATATTATCCACTCGAGCGATTTTTGGCAAGTTTGCAAAAACGTTTGAGCGATTGATTGTCATAATGTGCCAAATTTATAGAATATAAAAATATGGGATAGACGGCGAAATCTAGGTGGATTCATTGGCTTTAAACCGCAGTAAGCAGTTCATATGTTTCCATATTAATATTTTGAGGAATAGTATTAATTAAATAATATAATAAATGTATATATATATACCAACAATCGCTCAATATATATATATATAAACAACTCAATAGGGCTGAGAGAAATATATTACATTATGCCAACTAAATGGAGGTAAGAGAAATAGATAAGTCAACTAAATGAAGATAAGTCAAAGGATTAAATATAAATCGAATGAACAAAAGGGGGAGTGGGTTAGACGTCACTTGAAACCAAGGAAAATAGCTCAAATGTTAATTAAATGAAACTAAGGGAAATGTATGTAAATGGAGCCAGGGAGATAAGTTAAATGTCAACTATATACTAGGGTAAATATCAAATAAATGGAGCTAAGGAAATAGGTTCAATGTCAAATAAATGAATCCCGGGAAATGTCAAATAAATGCTGCTAGAGAAATAAGTTAAATGTCAACTAAATGGACCTAGGGAAGTTAGTTAAATGTCAACTAAATGGAGCTAGGGAAATAGGTTAAATGTCAAATAAAAGGAGCTAAGGAAATAGGTTAAATGTCAAGTAAATGGATCTAGGGAAATAGGTTCAATGTCAAATAAATTAATCCTGGGATATGTCAAATAAATGCAGCTAGAGAAATAAGTTAAATGTCAACTATATGGAGCTGGGGAAATGGGTTAAATTTCAACTAAAAGGAGCAAGGGAAATAGGTTAAATGTCAAGTAAATGGAGCTAGGGAAATAGGTTAAATTTCAACTAAATGATGTTGTTAATAACCATAAATCTTTTTTTAAATATATTATCATTTTTGTGTACACATTGAATATACGGGCATTTTGGTGGTATGTATAACAAAGTGGTATATTTAATTGGTTTGGGAACAAATATTGGTTGCATGCAATGTACAAATCATAAATAAACTGTATGACCTAACTAAGTATAGAAATTATGACGTATTGTGTAACTTACCGTGCCATTGAGATAATTTGTAATATTGTATTTTTGAACAGTAGATACATTATATGAGCCATAATTATTGTACGTACTTAGGTAAAATAATGTATCACAGTATTCTCTCAGTTATCCGTCGCTTGATTATCTGACAACTGCTACTATAATCCGCCGTTATTTTTACTAGTTGAAAGCGCAAAATCAAGATCTATAATTTGGCGGTACTCGTATATCAAATTTAGTAGTCCGCCGCGTGCCTGCACTCGAGTGCCAAACTTTCTACATCGACGGGTTTGGTTAACTTACTCTTACACACTCAGTTTAATTTCTCGTCGAATTTAATGTTTCAAAGACCCAATCCTGTCTGATTACGTCTAAAAGGGATCCAAATGATAATCTAGTCTCCTTCAACGGAAGCAATCTTCCAAACAGGCCTTCCATTGATATGCTTGGTGTAACTATAAGTGACCAGCTCAGGTACGGGGGCTCCATCGAAGCCAGAGTAAAGTTGGCCTCTCAGAAGCTGGGCGTACTGTACAGGGCCTGCAGATACTTTAATAGTACACAACTGCTGACCCTGTACAAATCGCAAGTGCGCCCTACTGTCGAATTTGGCAGCCATCTCTGGTCCGGAGCCCCAAAATACCTGAAAAAAACCCTTGACTCTGTGCAAAAACGGGCGGTCCGTTTGATAGATTCCCCAATCTTAACAAACGGACTGCAATCTTTAGAGCACAGGCGTCAGGTAGGTATGCTGTCCTTGTTCTATCGGTATTACAATGGAAGATGCTCTGAGGAACTAGCGTCATTGATCCCTTCAGCACCGGTGCGTAGTCGGGATACACGCCAAACGCGCGCCCATTATTTGTACACGCTTGACATTTGTCACATGAGAACGGGTCGCTTCTACGATTCGTTCTTAAGTTCAACAGCTCGGCTGTGGAACGAACTGCCGGCCTCTGTGTTTCCTCCCTCCTACAACATGGGACTCTTCAAGACCCATGCTCATTCCTTCCTCTCCACAAAAAGACTCTCCACACAGCATCCCCAAAGATGACATAGATATGGCCTCCTGTGTGGAGTTAATATAAAATAAAATAAAACTATTCATTTGGGAGGTTTTGATTTATTGGATAACCAACACCTCTGCCGCAGGTCACCTCAAGTGGTTTGATATGCTTAATGATTTAACAGAAGTGCACAGGTTCATGGGGTGAGGTTTGCCTAGGTCTTGGCAGCTGATGCGTTTGCCTACCTAATGCGTTGCCGGTTGGGTCAGAAGAGACTGGTTGAGAGAGACCTTTTGACGTCTCTAGTCGGATGCTCTTGACCCATCTCCAGTCGTAGAGATGGTTTCATACGTCTCTCACTCCTGGACGCATTAACCCTCAGATTCCTAGCCACCCCTCAAACCTTTTTCCTTCCAGAACATCCTCTCCTTTCTTTCAATAAATAGACCCTCTCCATGGCAACCACGTAAGCCCTGAGAGAATTGTTTTTCCTCAGGGCCTCTTGTGTGAAGCTAATGCAAATGAAGTTATTATACTGCCGTCTAGCCTGCTAGAACTGACCATCTTACCGGTCACCAGTGTTCATTATTGTTGTTTCAAGACATTTCCGTTAGACCCGTGTGTATTCCAGCAACCGTTACCGTTTCTGCCATGTTTCTTATTTGAAAAAGTTAACGAAATGGAGTCTTCTTGCAAGCGTAAACATGACACCTGACTTTAAACAAATGAATTTAAATTTTACGAAAGATCGATCGTGGTTTTTGTTATTTTTATGTAATACCTGTTTAAATTTTTTGCATTTTTTTTGTATTTACACTATAATCCGCCGCTTTCACTAATTGAACGCTTGCCTGTTTTTTCTAGAGGCCGAATAGCGAGAGAGTACTGTTTTTGTACATTAAATAAAGTTTTAGACTCCCGTAGCTTATTTTGAAATTGTAAAGACCATTTTGGTTTTAGTTAGCGGGTGAATTTGACTCGTCGAACAATAGATTAATTAATAAAGTAAATTGTATTTTTTTCACCAGTACAACAGATTCCCCAGTAGATTATAGATGAAAGATTAAAATTACATCTCATTTACCAATTTCCAGGTCACATTTTTAGTAAGGGTATACTTAAAAGAATTCATTTTTAGTAAAGGTATACTTAAATTAATTCATTTTTAGTAAGGGTATACTTAAAAGAATTCATTTTTAGTAAAGGTATACTTAAATTAATTCATTTTTAGTAAGGGTATACTTAAAAGAATTCATAATGTGCTCTTTCATAGATGGCGTTAATTTAATTATTTTAGGAAAAAAAATTTTTTTCAAGTTATGCTTCAAAATAATAATATGAATTATTTGTTTATGCATATACATACGCAATATGAATATGAATAAATGGCCGCACAAAAAATCAATTCTTTCAAGAGAGACATACAAATACAATATTGGATTTAATCACTGATACATTACTGTATCTGCATGCCTTTCTTGAAAGAATTGAGTTTTAATTCAGATAAAACTATTTATTCATATTGCATATGTACATGCGCAAACAAATAATTCATCTTCATATTTTAAAGCATAACTTTAAAAATATTTTTTTTTCCTAAAATAATTAAATTAGCACCATCTATAAAAGAGCAGATTATGAATTCTTTTGAGTGGTAACCGGATAAATCATCACAATGATAATTCATCACATCTTTAAAAAGTTATATAAAGTCATGGAAAGTGATGAAGCAAAAACTTTATTAACTGGGTTACGTAGGTTAGGTTAGGGTAAAAAAAAAAAAAATTCATCGTTTCTAATGACTTCTTTTTAAAAGTGTGTTGAATTGTCACTGTGTTGAGTTATCATGGAACCCTTTTACCCTTAAAGAAAAAACAAAAAATTCTGTCCCAACCGCTCTGTGCCAGTGAGACTATGGCATCCCCAATTTTGGCGTGTTGTAAGACTGAAGGGAGTGGGGATAGAAGGAGATGGGGAGAGTAAGGTTGAGCCGTTAGTATTTCGAAGTAGGTATTGCTAATAATTATGTTTTTCAGTTTAAAAAAAATCAGGTCAGTAAGCAATCGACATATAAACCGAGTGCCGTAAGACCCTGTGCAGAAAATTAAGTTCGCTATAGTATGGTAATGATCTGCAGCGCTGTTCAGTGTAGAACTTTTCTGTACAGGGTCTTAGGGCGTTTAGTTTATGTCGATTGCTTACCGACCCATGGAACGACACGCTAATATCATTTTCTACCATTAATTTGGTGCTCGATTAAATAATGCAAAAAAATATTTAAACTATGATTTCGATTATATGCGAATGAATATAGGTTGATTATTTTACAATTCTATCTCTTCTGAATAATAATGCTTTAGACTTCCGAGGTATATGTTATAATACCTTCTATCCTCTCCCCCAACTCTGCTCAGAAATAAGTAGTTAATGCTATGATTTTTAGTAGTCCAAATACCGTTCATTGGTCATGGATAATGTCTCTTCAATTGGCCAGTGGTTCTCAAATGTATGTTATTTCGAATGATTTGTATAAATACATTACAGTTAACTCTTGACAGGCCAAGATGCCAAACAAAACGTATGTAATCAAGTGGGTCTTCTGACAACCCCATGCAATTTTCTGTCTTATGGGCTTTTAAACTATAAAAATCCCAATTATTAATGGTAACTTATGTATTTGCGCAGAAATACGTAAAATACTAACATAATATGTTAAGTATTTAAGCTAATATAAGGAGGATAGTAATTTTGGGTACTACCTACTCCACTTTGCTGCGGGATAGTTAAAAATGTTACCAGATTAAAATAAGTTTAAAAAAAACTATCTAAATGAGCAGTACTGGTCACCAATGAGTAACAGAATACAACTGTTGAAAAACTCCACACAGACATCTTTGGGGATGCTGTGTGGAGGGTCTTTTTGAGGAAACTAAGCTGTGGACCTAGATCTTGAAGTGACCCACGTTGTAGGAGGGAGGAAACAAAGAAGCCGGCAAATTATTCCACAGCCAAGCCGTTTACACTTGAGTCGAACGAGTCGTAGAAACGACCCGTTATTGGGCACACGTTTGACGTGTTTCTCGACTGTGTCGAAGGAATCAATGGTGCTAGTTCTTCGGAGCATCTTCCATTGAAATAACGGTAGAATAAAAAAATAAATGCTGTAATTTATTTATTAACTAGCTGTCACCCGCCATGGGTAGCTGTGGCTCAGTCTGTCTATGCAGATAGAGAAACAATAGCGCGTGTTGCTTTTACGTGCAACAGATGGCGCTGTGTTTCAAAAAAGCATGTTTTACCTGTAACAGGCCACATCTATAAAATATAGATACCTAAAAACACATGTGTGTTCGAAGGCAACGTTGTGTCAAAATTTCAAAGCAATCAGTGAATCAGAAATTCCATAGATTAAGATTTTGAACAAACATTTTTATTTATATAGATGTTATTATCAGTTCACCTCAATATTGTCAGAAAAATAATGTGTGAATGTGGATGAAGCAAAGTGTGTCAGGATAGAGTTGTGCAACTTTTCATTCTCTGCCTACTCGTGGAAATTGAATATTCTTTTTTTTATTAGACAAATTTTGATTATGCTCATTGAGAAACAATTAAAATTACTTTTTTTCCCCGTAGCAAACAACTGAAGAGAAAAAAAAAATTCATTCATTGAATATTTTCTGCTATAAAATACCAACCATTTTTTTTCATTCATCCATAATCAAAATAAATTTACCAATTAAATCTTTAATGCTTCAAAAATTGAGAGATATCTCTATACATGGTGTCCTGACATCGTGGTACAAGCGGGAAACTGGCAAATCTACATCAAATTTGGAGATATAATTATAAGATATAACTTTTTTGTTTTGCGCTTTCGTTTATTAGTAAATCGAGTTAAAAATTGGTCGCCACGGGGTTAATATAAGCTGTTTAATGTTTTTTTTAAGTATTTTTAGACCCAGTTGTTTCGCAGAAATACATGTGTGACAAAGTAATCAAATGGTCATTTTGCGCCATTTTGTTTTTTTTTTACAGTTGAGAGGTTCCCGTTTAATGCCAATTCTAAGTCAATTGTCGGTTGTTACAATTTGATAGAAAGCTAAATGAAATTAATGAAAGGTACCTTTCAAATGTAAAAAAAAAACATAATGGCGATGACAGAATGGCCATTTGAATTTTTGCAACAATTTAAAAAATATATATTGGTTCTTCATAACTTTATTTGATGTAGATTCACTAGTTTCCCGCTTGTACTGCGAATTTCCAGACACCGTGTATGTTACATAATATGTACGTCTCTCTAGTAGTTAATTTAATAATAAATAAATTATTTAATAGTTCCTCGCAATAACCATTTGAGAACCATTCCAATTCACAAGACACAATTAATTCCAATTTAAATAATATTGTCCTCGCTATAAGAATATTGTAATGTGTACAAGTTGTTATGTCATCGCGGATAGCATTCGAGTTTGTTCCTCTTCCCAAACACATCTCCCGACTTCATCCGTCCAGTCAAATTTATTTGTAAATAATACGGTTCAACGATAAAACAGATCAGTGAAAAAACGGAAGATTGAAGAAAAGAACAAATAAGTAATGCACCTAACCTATTCGTTTATCATGTTCTATTTTTGGGGTATTATGCCGTGTGGCACTTGCTTCTTCTTTAGCCAAAGTTTCGGACAGCGTCACAATGTCCATCATCACGGCAGTTGTGTAGATTGTGTTGAAGTGTGTGTTTATCTATGTTAATAGAAGTGATACCGCTTTGCGCATATTTAGTTAAATTAATGTGGTTTTCGGGTTTCTTTCTTAATTTGACGTGAATACCGCACAAGAGTCCCAACAGCTCCCAACCTTTTGAAGCCAGTGAGACTATGGCATCCCCAATTGGGGTATGTTGTGCGAATTAATGCAGTGGGGAGGGGAAATAGATGGGGAAGTACCTGGCTATTCAGATGTGATCACCAAACACGGCTAAAGCCATTTTAAGCAACGATTCAATTCTGAATAGTGGTCTTACACCAGGGCGATACTGAGGGTATTATCCGCTCTCGAACGTCCAGCAAATATACTATGTATATTGTGAAATAACACAAATTAATCAAATAACATTTATCTGCGCACGCCGATATTTGAACCCATGACCTCTGGATTGCCAGTTGAAAGTCTTACCCCTCGACCATGGTGGCTTTTTACTTTTGATGTAGCCGTCAAGTACTGGATACCAAGAACCTTTTAAACGCCAACATATCCGTAAGGATACCATTATTAAAAAATAATGAGTTTGTGTATTTAGGAAGCAGTTTACGAGAGATGGGAAGGCTCACAGAGATATTGAAAGAAGAGTAAATGCAGGTAACTCCATTAATGGAGGACTGAACGCAGTTGGCGCTGACAAAAAATTGTCCAAAGAAGCGAAGTTAACAGTCCACAATGGAGTGCTGGTACCTACCTTGATTTATGGAAGTGAGGCATGGAACTGGCAAAGAAAGGATGAAAGGAGATTGAATGCTGTTGAAATGAGATCCCTGAGGCGTATGTGTGGTAAAACCATGTTTGATCGTGTGAGGAATGTGGAGATCCGCAAAGAGTGCAAGGCTGATGTAAGCGTAATGAGTAAGATCAAGAAAGGGACGCTTAGATGGTTTGGGCATGTAGAGCGAATGAGCGAAGAAAGGAGTGTAAGGAGAATATACGATGCAAATGTGAATGGTAGCAGAAGTCGGGAACGCCCGAGGAAGACATGGCACGACCAAGTGAATCAGATACTTGAGTCGGGCCATGTCAAGAGTCAGAATAATGGAAGAGTATGTATGAATGTGAATGGGGCAAGAAGTGTGTGCCAAGACCGAGTAGTTTGGCGGTCCGTCCTCTCTACCTACCCCTGCGGGGAAACGGCGTGATGGTTAGTTAGTTTCTCTGAATATAACTAGCTATTCTGGGGTAATTATTTCATAAGTAGTTATGGAAGATAATATACTATTTTTACAAATATACATGGTGTCCGGAAACTCGTAGTACAAGCCGGAAACTGGAGAATGTATACCACACGGGGAACCCAAATAAACATAAAGTTTTTTGATTTTAACATTTTTATAAAAAAAAAAAAAAAAAAAATTTCGGCTATTTCGGGGTTCAAATTTTTTCGTCATTATTTGTTTTACTTTTAAATTTTTAAATAGTTTTAATTAGTTGGGTACTTTGATCTTCAGTAATAATTTATAAGAATTTGATCAAAAAAAAAATCTACTTCTGACTCGATTTACTCGAAAACGAAAGCTCAAATCAAAAAAAATTATACTACAAAATCGACTCCAAATGTGATGTAGATTCACCAGTTTCCCGCTTGTACTACGAGTTTCCGGACACCATGTATAAATGCATTATCTGTAAGTTTGTACAAATTACAAAATCAAAATTGCAAAAAACAAGTTATGAACATAAAATCAGTTGGCACGCAGTGAAAATTTAGCATTGGCGTTCGAGAATTTAATATTATGTATGGGGTTTTTGTGGATTTCAATTGCCTCCCTAATTATTCGTGCTCGGTGCGTTTTGGGTCTTCCCAATGTTCTGTTTTGTCACTGTCATGTTTTATCTAAATACATAATAAACATATTAATACAACTGCAAACATTATTCCTCAGTATTATAGTGGGCTTATTTTTGGGGTATTATGCCGTGTTGCGCTACCTCCTTATTTAGCCAACGTGTCGGACAGCATTGCAGTGTCCATTATCGGAGCAGATGTGGTGAAGAGTGTGTTTATGCATGCTACAATCATAAACACACATCTACATGTGGTATTACTGTCAATTTTAAAATGGTTTTCTGCACATAGTTTCGGTGTAGCCGTCAAATAATATTTATTTATTTTATTGATACATGATTTAGAGCAGAGGTTCCCAAAGTTTTCTATATGGACCCCCAGGGGTCGATATCGTCACGCTGGGGGTCTATGTCAGATAGAAAAAAAATTCCACGAGATTCAAATGGGGGTACATACCCATTAACTCAAGTCAACATTTAGGAGTTCCGTAAATGACACAATAGGCCTAACACAAATATAATAGACTGAGAAATTACTTATTTGATATTTGCATTTTTATATTTCGTAAAGTTGTTAATTGAGGTATATAAATAGAGTCTACGTTCCTTTTCTTGTCAGAATTAATATATTCAAGCAAAACATTGCACATTGGACGATGCGAATTTTCCTAGATCCCCAACTTGTTTTTGAAAAACGTCCAGGGTAATAATGACGTTCAACATTTAAATGCACTTCACACAGGACATTTTGACTGTGGAAATGGAAAGTTCAAGAATCGGATATCATATGACAAGAAGAACTGATCGGAATAATAGCTAACAAAGAACTTAAGGGGCAGTTCTGTAGGGCTAGCTACAGAAAGAAATTCCCGTTGCTTATCCTGCTTCATTTTCATTTGGTGTAATACCTCACAAGGGTGCCCCTGTCTGCACAATGTAAAGACAGAGCAACTATACCGCCACCCGGTTGTTGGGCAGGCAAGGGAAGGGAATATTTTTATTTAAAAAATAAATGATTATCACATGGGACGTTAATAGTTTTAGGAAAATTCAATATTCGGCAGGCAGGGGGTCTACGGAAAAAAATATATTTGGCAAGTGGTCTACGGGGCAAAAAAGTTTGGGAACCTCTGATTTAGAGAGTACATGTGGTTTTTTGTGATATTTCACCCTCCATGCTAGGGATGACCCTGTGTGTTATGGCGGGTGAATTTTACAGTTTGCGGACATAGAAATCTATACATTACTATAATATTAAAAAAATGATGTATTGTATTGGGTTGCAAGAAGAGAATGGAGAAGTTAGAGAATTATAAGAAGATGAAAAATTTGAGAAATTATTAGTAAATAGATCACACTAATTAATTTTGTACATACTATACCGCTAAGTTAGGGAATAAGGATTTATTATGTTTTGTCTGAAAGGTGATTAAATTGATAGAGTGTAGAATGAATGGGTATTGTAGTTGTAATGTATTCCATGTGTAAGGATCCATTTCGTAATTTGTGTTTTAAAGGAATGGGGTTGACTCACGGTTTTTAGGTTTTCAGCACAGACATATGAATATTAATAGACTAGAAATTAAGGATGAGGGGTAAAATCAACTGTTGAAGAACGAAGAGGGTAAAGCTGACTGTGATTCGTCAATAAATCAATCTGATAGTATATAGGCATCTCGCCTTATAATATCACCATTTAGTTCTTAAAAGTAAAATCTGCTTTTGAATGAATAGACATTTTTACATGTGAGCGCAAATTACTCGCCACGTTATGAACAAATTTGCGAAGTCCAAATTCGGCAAAATAAATTTCTTCTTTTTTCAGAGTCGAATATTTCGTTTATGTATTTAGTTAAGACACTTTTATAAATGTTCATAATTTACTTCCCAGCAACCAACCAGCTTTGTGTTTCACGTCGATAGTATATGTTTCTACAACTGATCCATATATGGAATTATATATGGAATGTAATACGACAATTGGGTTTATTCTCTTTTTCACATCTATTTTTACAAGTTTTCATAGCACAAGTCACCATTTTGCCGTGTTATTTCGTAAAATGAACCGATGATGCCTCGACCATAGTTCGCACAAGAATGATGACGTCACATTTTCTAAATTCACTTGAGGCCATACGCGAGCACAGCCGGCTCCAATGGAACCGTTATGGGGAGTGGGGAATAATACGCTTTTAATCACTTAGGGCAGGTCTACTAATATTCATATGTCTATGGTTTTCAGGGATAAGGTTAAAGATTTTAGGAGCTAGGATGAAAAATTGTATTTGAGCTGACGTGGTATGTAGTGAAGGTACTTTGTAGTGACAAGCCAATGATTAACAATGAGAGTCGGTAATTGACTGCTACACCGAAACTAAATGCAGAACACTATTTTAAATTTGACTGTAATATCAGCTTTTGTTTTTTTTTTTACAGTATTACCGCACAAGAGTCCCAACTGCTCCCGTCTGGAGCCAGTGAGACTATGGCATCCCCAATTGGGGTATGTTGTGAGGCTGAGGGTATTGGGGAGAGGAGGGAGATGGGGAAGAGGAAGGTGGGGAAGTACCTGGCTATTCAGATCTGGTCACCAAACACGGCTAAAGCCATTTCAAGCAACGTTTCAATTCTGAATGGTGGTCTTACACCAGGGCGATACTGAGAGTATCTTCCACTCTGGAACGTGCCGCAAATATACTATATATTATTTTAAATTAATTAATTGTGAAATAACACAAATTAATCAAATAAAATTTATTTGCGCACGCCGGGTTCGAACCCGCGACCTTCGGATCTGTAGTCAAAAGCGTATACCACTAGACCACGCCGGCCGTCAGAGGACAAAATCTTTACACATCCGCCCTGATGATTGAACACTGTAATGGTGTCCGAAACATTGGCTAAGGAAGGAGGTAGTGCAACGTGGCATAATACCCCAAAAATAAATCACCATAATACTTTTGGCTGTGTAAATCCCAAATCATACCACCATTCCTCAGTTTTTGCATTTACCACGTTCATGCACTTTTTTGATAATTACATCCTGACAATTTGTGTGTGTTTTTATAACAAGTGTTCATTTCATTCATTATTTAAAACCTTGTTTATTTCACCTACAATAAGTTTTAAAATCCAAATCAAAGTGATTTTATTAAATTTAATAATACATAAAAAAATAAACTAGTAAGTTTGTTAAACACATTTATTTAAAATAAACTAGTAAGTTTGTTAAACACATTTATTTATTCATTTTTTTATGCCGATTAGTGCTTGTTATACCAAGTTTTATTGGACAAATTTCGTTAATGGTGGGGCAAAAGTAATCACCCGATGTTCTTTTGCTGTAATTTTTTTTTAATGATAAGCTTTGGTACTGCTTGTTATTCCGCATTCTTGCGGAGTAAACCGATTTATGTCTTGTCGATTTGTATTCTGCGTTTGTTTACTTCACAAATGTCAAAACCGAATTGACATTTGGCGCCATTTGCAAAAGTTATAGCGTTTTCCAATAGGGTGATTACTTTTGCCCCACCCTGTATTAAGTAATTATTAAATAAATTTAGTTAATATAAAATCATTATTAAATATTAAGTCGGTATTCACAAAATTTTGGTTAATTGTTGATTAAATTTCATGAACTTTAATTAACTATCAAATAAATTTAATTAGTATAAAATAATTTTTATTAAATAAGGACTCCAGTCGGCATAAAAATATGAATAAAACAATAGTTATGTAAATTTTTTTTTTTTTTGTTGAGTTTTGCTTTATTTTTATATTGTTACACCATACAGAGTTTGCTTCCTACAAAAATACAATATAAATGTGGTCGGGGAATTTGTTGTTCAAACGTCTAACAGTTTTCACATTACCACAAGTTTCCTAGCACTGTACACTTTTATCTGCTTAATTAACAGATTTTTTATAACTTCAGTGTTCTGACGATTGTTTTATTTTATTCCAGGGCCACGTTACCACTCACAAACGACTCGGCGCCCATCAAGAGTGATCAACAGTCTGTCAACAGTCTGTTTGATCGCCACCTCTCCCAGTGCATCAAGCTCAAGCACGATTACTTGCACTCTAGTCCCGTCGAGCAGCTGACAACGGCCGGCGATAAATGCAATAGCGCTCGAAACAATGGCTGCAGTAGCGCCTCGCAAATACCCAGAGACGCTTCTAAGTCATCCATATCTAGTGGCGATCGCTTGGCTTCGAGGATGACAAATTATGCCAACGATATCATGTTTGCCGATTCCGGAAGCGATGTTTTAAATTCCCCTTCTGTTTCAAAAGTTAAAACCGTCGAGAATGGCTGTAACTGCGGACAGTGTCCGATCAAAGATCCCAATTCGAATCAAGCTTTCCCGCGTCATTTCGGCGGGGCGGTCCTCAGCGATTTGCAACAATCTGTCTCGGCTAGTGACAAGCGGTGTTCGTGCATCGGATGCAAGCCGTCGCAACCCGTGCGAAGCATCAGTCAAACCGACGAAAACACTTCATCTGGCATTATATTCTGTGATATTTGCAAAAAGCAGAAGATTTCCGTGTCGAATTTCCGTGCGTTGCAGATTGCAAATAGTTTGAATATGTCAGACGGTAAGACGCGGAACAACGAAGCCAATCACAATGATAGTCCGCTTTTCGAAGACGAATTGTGCAAAAGAATAGATCTTTCGTTAAACATGGATAGCGAGATCGATCGAAGGATCCGCAGCGCTTATTCCGTTACAGGATTGCACGGAACTCGAGAAGAAAACGAACGTAGAATCCCGTCGAAGAAGTCGCACAATCGTCACAGTTCCGATTCGGCGTTTGATCGGAATCACTCAAACGGCGATTCCGCGAAGAATTCCGCGTGCATAGATCTCAGTCAGTTTTGCACGTGCGAGTTGGACGGGGACCTGAAGGAGAAAGAGAAGGTGCGGCGGAAGACAGTTTCCTCATCGGTGGATGAGATCTTCAACCTGTCGGATGTGGGGACGGCTGGCAGTCGGGCTTCTAACCCTGCGGAGATCCACGGGAGAGGTCGGGAACGGCTGGAGGGCAGCGGACAGAGGCAGCGGAGCTTGTCCGACAGTCAGAGGGACAAAGCTAAGACTGATAGCAATGGTGAGTTTATTATTGGATCTTTGAGCCCCGGGAACCACTTATTGGATAACACCTCTGCCATAGACCACTCCAAGTGGCAAACTACTTTTTGTGATTTAGCAGGGGTGACCTATTTCATAGGGTGAAGTTTGACCAGGTCTTGGCGGTGGATGCGTTTCTCCAAACTGCTGCTTGGCGGAACAGGTTGGGAGAGGCCAGTTGAGGGAATCCATTTGACTTCTCCAGCTCGATTCTCAACCCATCGCCATTCATTCGTCCGTCACTCCTGGACACACTGATCTCTAGGTTCCTACCCACCCCTCGTACCTTTTTCCTTCCCACCTCCCTTTCCTTAAAAAACCCCTACAAAGCATCCCCAAAGATACGTAGACCCTGAGGGGAAATTATTTTCCTCGGGGCCTCTTGTGAGGATGTAAAAAAAATCTCTTTGCATAACATTTGTTAAGAGTCCTGCATGACAATCTCTCACCAAACCTTACTTAAGAACTCTGACTTCTAATTTTTTTAGTGTAAATACTGCAGGTAAGAAGCGGGACTACGGCATCCTCAATTTAAGTATGTTGTAGAGGATCACCGGACAAATGAACACACGGTAACAAATTATTATAAACATTAATTACTCGCCTGGAATATCCATACAAATTGAAAATATCTCCCCGAGTAAAAATAAATGCCGCCGACTGGAATTGAATTACTCTCAAATGATACTGTAATGAATGTGTAATTTGTTATTGGCAGGAGGAGCAAGCGCCCCCGACGTGGTGTCGCCCCCGGTTCCCCCGCGCAGGTCTCACCGGGGGCACAGGACCCGCGCGCTCACGCCCCCCCGACCCAACACCAACGGCCTGCCCCCCACGCCCAAGGTGCACATGGGGGCGTGCTTCTCCAAGGTAGCTAACACAATCCCTTCTCAAGGTTCACTGTAGAAGCAAGGAAAGCAAAATGCTGAATAGTCCAGTGTTTTTTTTGCAGGTAAGACAAGACAGTAGCTTACTGCTAGCTTCGCATAATGGAGTTCTGGTACCTACCCTCGTGTATGGGCAGTGAGGCCTGAAACTGGCAGAGGAAACTGAATGATGTAGATATGAAATCCCTGAAGCGTATATTTGGTAAAACCATGTACAGGGTGCGGCAGAGAGGACGGACGGTTTTAAAAAAATCATAAAATAGTTAATTTTTACTCAAAAACAAATTTATTGATGGAATCAGGTTCGCGAGGAAATAGCATTTGAGACAGTCAAGTGTGGAAAATCACATCAGGCATGTGGTGGCCGAAATCGTTGATGCAATGCTGGAGGCGTTCTTGGAAGTTCGCGTAGACTCTCTCCAACATCGTTCAACATTTTCAGGAGTTCGAACTGTTCGCGGAGCTCCTCTTGGTCTTCTGTTGATCAGTTCACCACGCCTGCAAAGTGATTCAACCCAATGAAGGATGGTGTTTCGAGAGGGAACAGCTCTATTCCGATGAATGTTGAAGTGGCGACGAAACTCACGCTGTACGACGGTGACTGACTCATTATTTCGGACGGAACAATCATAGGCGAAAACGCGGTGCTCCACCGTCCACGGCTCCATGACGACTACTGGTAAAACAATGCTAGGAACTAACGAGTCAAGCGGCACCCCCCCCCACCTCTCTCGTAGACGGAGGGGGAGAGTACTACCCATCTCAAAAACGTCCGTCCTCTCTGCCGCACCCTGTATGATTGTGTGAGAAATGTGGAGATCCGCAAATAATGCAAGTCTGATATAAGCGTAAGATGTAAGATTAAGAAATGGACGCTCAGATGGTTTGGGCATGTAGAGAGAACAATACAACGCAAATGTGAATGGTACAAGAAGTCAGGGACTCCCGAGAAAGACATGACACAATCAAGTGAATCAGATACTGGATTAGGGCCATATCAAGAGTCGGAAAAATAGAAGAGTATGTATGTGAATATGAGACAAGGAGTGTGTGTCACGACAGAGTTGTTTGGCGGTCCGTCCTCTCTGCCTACTCCTGCGGAAAAGGCGTGATGGTTAGTTAGTTGGATAATATTTGAATTCCTTCGACTAGCATTACTGTTAATGCCAATGACGATAAATGAATGGAGCGTAAAAAACTAAGATATTTGACTAAGGGTATTTGATCTAGCTTAGGAAGGAAATAGAGTTGGAGTTACCTTGGAATTTCGCCTCATGTGAAATCCACAGCTGATCGTTGAAAGTTTCTGGGTTAATTTCTTACATCTTGCTGGGGAGAAAGACAGGCCAAGAATGGAGTTGGCGAGCCAGCTTTTAGAATTTGTAATTTTAAAGAATGTGTAATATTTGCAGGTGTTCAATGGCTGTCCCCTGCGAATACACTGCACTGCCTCCTGGATTCATCCTGACACCAGAGATCAACATGTTCTCATTGGTAAGGTCCCAGAATACAATTAACCAATCAAATTGTTTTCACTCACATCCTCGGTGAGCGATGTAATGCTACGTATACATTTGCGAACCGAAACGAGAGCCAAGCCACGAATTACGGAAAAAGAACAAAGCAACTGCAAGCAGCGTTTCGCGCCTTTTGCGGTTGCTTCGTTCCTTTCCCTTAAGTTGAGGTCCAGCTCGCGTATATTATAGTAGCATTACATCATCCATGCTGGAAATTTTTGCGATGTGATTATAACCTTTATGCTTTGAAAACCTTATAGAAGACAAAATCAGAATTGCTTGCGCTAATAACATGATTAGTTTTTAGGTCTTTACCTAACAACTAATAATAATAATAATAATAATAAGTAACAACTACCTTTGTAGTTGTTACTTTTTATTTCATAAATGTGGCCTCTCTGACTGTGTTGAATACATTTTATATAGGTATGTGCATGTCAAAATTCATTTTCGATCAACGGCAAAAATGAAAATATTTGAATTTTCAAAGTAGTATATACAGGTAAAGTGCATTAACTTCAGAGGTGATTCTACATGATTTTAGAAGTAGAAAATATAAATAACTTTTTTCGAAATTCCAACGTTTTAAGGTAGTTTTTCGGTTAAAAAGTAGAATTTTTTGTATGGGAAAATAAATATTCTTCTATGGAAAAATATTTTAGTATGGGAAAAAAAAAGTATTGAAAAAAGTTATTTATCTTTTTTACTTCTACCATCGTGTAGAATCTCCACCCGAAGTTAGTGCACTTTACCCCCGGACACATTGTATAATAAAGGTAATTATTTTGTTGAAAATGCCTTTTGATTATTGTTTTTCATGTAACATATTATGTACATATTCAGGTTTATGTAGAAATAATAATTTTTATATATTTTTTTAATAATCAGTTTCCATAAATATATTTTTACAGATAATGTTAGCTATTCCGGTAAAAATTTTACAATGTAAACATGAATGATATTTGATTAATAAGATATATTATCCGGTAAACAGAAAAGATTTGCAAAAAAACATAAATCGTAGTTTTTATTCTGATATTTGAGCAAAACCCATCAAGGTAATTTTCGCTCAGTTATCAGCCGACGTTCAATAGGTTAACAGTAACCCGGACCCTTTGATAAAGTTCACCAGGGTTGTCATTGGATATTTGGCTGTCTCCTGGTTCCACAATGTGTCGTCCCAGACATGTTATCCTTGTTCCCATCAGGACGGGACATAAGCAGCACAGGTGATTTGTAGTCTCTTCATCCTCGAAATAAAAGTAATTTGTTATTTGCAGGAGCGGATGAAGGAATCTACACTCTTAACCTGAATGAGTTGCACGAGACGGCCATGGAACAACTCTGTCCTCGGAGAACAGTCTGGATGCATGTCATCAAGGATGTCCTCATGTCTCTCTCTGGTAAAACAATCTCCTCTCTTAGTCGTTATCTCATTGTTGTGTTGTAACATTTACACAAATACATCTCTAATTATTGCTCATATGTAGGGTAGTTCAAGTAAAATAGATGATGTCAAATTATAACATTTATTTGCAAGTGTACAAATTTACGTGAATTCGAAATTAAATATTTATTTATTTATATATATTTTTTTTCATGTTCTCCATGAAACGGTTATACACCAATATATCATGGAGAAGATTACAAATTAAAAAGTTTACAGAGGCAGTTTTACTATTTTGTGACATGTGTTAAAAGATAGTTACTGAATTGTCTGTAGGTGACATTGAAAATGTCAATTGCTAATGCAGAATCGTTAAGCAGTTGAGTCGCTCTGTTTATTGGCGCTTTCTGATAGGCAGAAGTCCTCGCTTTCGGAGCATATAAGAGTGCATGGGATCTCCCTCGAGTATAATTGTTAGGGACATAAAAGTTAACCTCTTTCAACATAGGCGGATTGTGTATTGTACCAGAGATTAACTTAAAGTGTTTGCCTAAAAATATTTTTCTGCCGGCTTCTAATGTATTGAAATCGAGCATTCCTGTTAAGAACAAGGATGGATACAGGAATGGATAGTATGTATATTCCCTCATATACAGGTAACGCATAAACCTTTTTTGTACTTTTTTGTAATACATAATAAAACCTGAAGCGCTTGTAGATTGGAATAATTGCAAAGCATTATTTCGTACATGCAACATTAAATAAACCATAAGAACTGACCTTGTTACATACTATTGGGCGCCATGTAGGTCACGGATTGATCTCACAAAATATAATAAAAACTTAGGACACAATGTCCAGTAACATCTAGCTAGCTAACTCGATCACATGTCGTCCAGAGTTCCACCCATCAATCTCTCAGTAGACCGGTTCCGCCGGCTTCCTGTTGAGCACTTGTTCGTTCGTTCACCGTAAGTAGCGCTGTTTCCTTCTCCACCAAAACGAGCGGTCAATTACAAGTCAACATCAGTTCCTACTTACTGATGAGTCAACATTAGATTCCTGGGGTAGCTATTGAAACTGTTACAGTGTTAAGCGTGATACCCACCGCGAACGTATCTTTGCTAGAACTAACTCATTTGAGTCTTTTTCATACTTTAGTTTCCACCATGAGCGTGTATGAAAGTATGAAAAAGGCTCGTTACGATGCTAACTTAGTACTAGCTTAGCTTCGTTGCCGATGGATACTACGCTTTAGTCTCATTTCTCGAATATTCCCTTCATTATTTTCATTAGGAAGACTGACATACTGTGCGTCAGTAACAAAATCCTTATACCTGTGATTACCCATGTTACAAATCAAAGGTTCCCAATTCTCGAAAAGGTTAAGAACCATATTTTACCCTAGTTGTCGCGGAAATTGTCGACTTCTAACAAGAATTTGCATGTTTATATATATGTTCTACAAAACTTTTGAGTTTATTCAGCCATTCAACGGTATCGGAAATCACTTCATTCAGTACAGATGTGCCTCCGGAAAAATAATAAAAGGGACTTTTATTAACCCCCTACCCTGTTATTTGTATATAATAATAATTGGATAATTTATGTAGCGCCGTTTTTGTGAAAAATCACTTCAAGGACGCCTGTGTGCGAAATGAAGAAAGGGATAACTCGAAATAAGCTCTTCTTACATTATCATTGATATTATCAACACAACATATGCAATGCAACAAAGGTTGCAACATATTACCGTAGTGCATACGTCGTGCTGTGCGCACAAACTGCGCAAGGAACGAGCATTGGCTGGTGGCACGGTGTGTTCCATCGTTTGTCAGTTTTTGGGACGAACACAAAAGGATCTACCTAGATCCCCACACACCTGTGCGCAGTGTATGAAAATGCTTGAAAATGTTGAAGTATGAGTTTGTGCATGCGATGCGTACACATATTTTTTTTTTTTTTTTTTTTTTAAAAGAAAGACAAACATTCCCGGGTTACGAATAACCCAACAATGTTTGAAAATCTCCTACTACCACCACAGAAAGCCGAAAATGTTGCTTGTGTTGTGATGGAGGACTTAGCCAGCCGAGGAATCGAACACGCGACGCTCGGGTGAGACCCAAGCGCTATGCCCACTCAACCACTGACCGGTCAAGCAATATGCAAGCATTGCAACCAAAGATATTAGAAGAACGAGATATGCTATGTTGGCCGCCGGACCGTAGCCGGAGTACTACCTAATTAGGGTACTTTGAACGGTATCGGGACGTGTACGCACAGAAATCTGTTCTATGTATTAGTGCGGATACCTTAGCGCAAGCGAAGGTTTGCAGTAGTATTGGTGAACAAAACCGGCGACACTCGGCAAAACAATTCCACTCAGTACGAACTGCGCATAGCACATCTCGTTCTTCTAATATCTTTGATTGCAACCTTTGTTGCATTTTTTTTTTTTTTTTTCAAAAAAATATTTTTCCACAAAAAGAGTACAAAGGGTATAACTTATAGGTTACATCCTATTTCTGCATGTTGCGTTCTTAATATCTGTATAAGACTTAATGAAATGAGTGCACTCAATCTTTTCACGCTTAAAAGTCCACTTTGATTAATTTTTCATTGTTTTGTATGATGTGTAGTTCGTTAGTTTGTTTTGCACAGTTGTACCTCGAGATTTTACCTTGTCTCCCATCTCTTTTCTGAGAGATATATTTATTTATTAACTTTGCAGGTAAAAGCCAGCAGCTCTACAGGCATGACCTGTTGGCGCTGCAGGGACGCCACGCCAATCGCTTCAGCCTTCGGGTGCAGCGAATGCCCGAGAGACTGGTGCCCAGGAAGTTTGCTCTAACCACGCGGGTACCGGACACCAAAGGTTTGTTCTTGTGAACGAATGCATGCAAATCTTGGAAGTGGAAATTAACAGATAGGCAGATAGGCTTGATGTCGATTACAATGCATTTTATCTACTTTTGATGGCAATCACGCATGCACTCGCGGGCATATATGCATTTCTCTGAAGTCGGATGACATTGCAGCAGTTAATATACAAAGTAAATGCCGGTCCTACCCGATTGGTGTTTGGCGAGGTTGATAGAGTTGCCAACTCCAGTTCCTGTGTAGGAAGGTTCAATCATTTTTAAATGCATTATAGTAAAAGGCTTTCTTTTTTATGGGTTTTTAAGGTTTAATCATTTTGAAATGCATTATAATAAATGTATTACATATAGTAAAAAGGCTTTCTTTTTTACGGGTTTTTAAGGTTCAATAATTGTGAAATGCATTATAATATTGTATTATAGTAAAAAGGCTTTCTTTTTTACGGGTTTTTAAGGTTCAATCATTTTGAAATGCATTATAAATGTATTATAGTAAAAAGGCTTTCTTTTTTTACCGTTTTTTAAGGTTTAATCATTTTGAAATGCATTATAATAAATGCATTACATATAGTAAAAAGGCTTCTTTTTTTACAGGTTTTTAAGGTTCAAAAATTTTGAAATGCATTATAATATAGTATTATAGTAAAAATGCTTTTTTTTTCCGGGTTTTAAGGTTCAATCATTTTGAAATGCATTATAATATTGTATTATAGTAAAAAGGCTTTTTTTTCACGGGTTGAATTTTCTTTGTTCAGGTTGCATAAAGTGCGCTGTGGGCAGGAATCCTTACAATGGATATAAATATCTGTGTGGTGCGACGGTGCAAGGCCTCTTCCTGATGCAGTGGTACGACCCTCTACACAAGTTCATGCTGCTCAAGGTAGGTCTCCTTCGCTCTTACTAACTTCTTGAATTGATAACTTCTTCACAACAAAACATTGTGTCTTTATTTATATTAAAAACTCTCATAATCAGGAACAAGTGTGTAGGACGGCCTGGAGGCCAACGTCCTCTCTATTATGCTCTCAAAGTCTCTATGATTCTGATTCCAAAGCTCACGGTTCCCCGTACCTTTGTACCCGTCGTAGGGGGGCAACCCTGTATACTAGCGACATCTGTTGGATAAGTCTATAACCTCTAAGATCTATCTACACTAGAGCCATATGTGAGTTGTAGCTCGAATTATCATACTTCTGTCAGCTTTGTCAACCTTTCTCTGGGTCAGTCCTAGATGATTTCTCTCAAATTCATAAAGTTGAATTTCTGGATAAATCATCATTTCTATGGGCACTAATATGCAAACATTTTTTTGATAAAAAAAATAGATTTCATATTTATAGGTGTTCGGTTTGCTCAAACAATTTCCTCAGTGCTGAGGTTCAATGCATCATGCTGTGTGGAGAGTTGTTTTGAGGAAAGGAAAGAAAGTGAACATAGGTCTTAGAGTGACTTCTTGTTGTAGGATGTAGAAAACGCAGAACAAGTTGTAGAAACTCACCTTCTCATAATATGACAATTTATGTCGCGTGTGAAGGGATGAATGACGTTAGTTTCTCGAGCACCTTCCATTGAAATATTGGTTGAACAGGGACAGCATTCCCACCTGATGCCTTTGCTGTAAAGTTCGCAATACGTTTGTTAAGATAGGGGAATCAATCATGCCTTCCGCTTCTGCACAGAGTCGAGGGCTTTTGTCAAGTATTTTGGGGCTGCCAAATTCAACAGCGGGGCGCACTTGCGATGTGTACACACTTGTGGCCCTGTAAAGTGCCCAGTACATTAGTGAACATGTTTCGATATGCCTTGCTTTGCCTTCCAGCACCTGGAATGTCCTCTGCCGTCTCCGCTGAAGGTGTTTGAGATGATCATCACTCCGGAGCAAGAGTACCCGCTGGTCTGTGTGGGCGCCAACAGAAAACCCCTGAAGCTGGACCTACTCAATATGAATTCAGGTAACTACTCCGAGGAGTAAGGCTCTCGACTACGAATCCGAAGGTTCCGGGCTCAAATCCTGGAATTTTATATCTTCTTACCTTTTATGACCATTAAATCCATTTGAACGGTCTCAGTCTCTGCCTGTTGTGAAATTGTGATCAGATGTCAAATGTTGGCACCTAGCATCGTGATACCTACACCTTTCCTTTTGATCTCCTTTGTAAAATTATTGTTGCCCATCGACGGGTTAAAGTTCGATTTGACTAATCAGTGCTCGAACTTCACGTTAGGCGCTATTCCTCGAATCAAAGATGGCGTCAAAACATTCCGAGTTTGACAGCTGAGAAGTGAGTCGAATTTTGTTGAATGAATTTGAATGCTTGTATGATCCATCTTGAATTATTTGATTGTGTTCAAAATAAGAAACAATGTATTAATTCGACACGAATCTATCTAAAATGACCTGATAATCAATATAACATAACCAAACAAATGCACACTTCGTGGTGTGCGGACTGTAACGCATGACAGCCGTGGCAGTAGATGGAGTAACTGCAAACATTTTGCGATGTTGCCAGACTATTTCGAGTGTTATCTATCCGGAAGCTCGAAACAATGGTGAAACGGTCGCCGTTGAATAACGAAGTTATTCTGATCTTTAAAGCCAGCCAACTGATAGCTAGTCAGATATTTAGCCCGACATAGTGAAATACCCCCTTAGTGTTTTTATGCCTGTCGGCTAAACTTTTAAAAAAGTATTTCTTGAACAGATAAACAATTTCATTGGCTTGTCTGGGGCCTAGTAGTCATAAGGTCTTAATAGCTCCAAACAGGAGAGGGCTCGAGGTAAAAAAATTGATTCAGGGCCAATGTCATCTTTGGGGAAATTTCAAGGATTTTCTGTTTTGTTGACGGAATGGAGGTAAAACGCAGGATATAATATTTGTATAATTTTTCTCTTTTCCCAGGTGCTTCTTGGTTCCATTCGGACGAGTTGGACCCTAGCAGTGGCACCAACACGGTCATCCCGCGCACGGAAAAACTGCACGGGATCGTGTGCATCAAACAGCTGGAGAAAGATGCTGTGAGTACATATATTATTAACGGAAAGACTTTTCAAATCTGGACCTCAGATTTGTAAAAACTCGCTGGTAATAGCTGCTATTTATTCCCGAATATTGGACTTCAACTGGGCAATTGTGGTTGAATTATTGCAGTAAACTCGACTTTTAATGTATCCGCAGAGAAAGAAGTCAGGGGGGAATCAGGTCTGGACTCCTGGGGTTCATAGAATATCCTGTCAGCGCTATATGAGATTTCCTGCAAAAATCTCATAAACTATCTTGCCAATGACACATTCGACGTTTGGTGTGTCGTGCTGTCTTGTTGAAAGTATGTCCTGCTGTTATAGGCTTCAAATTCTTGCTGTTGGGGGAAGAAAAATTATTGTAACTTTGTTGTGTGCCGGTCAGAATTGACGAACAAAAATGCATGAGTTGCCATTTTTTTAAAACATTCTTTACACAACACTCATGCTGAACATCCAAGAACCGAGTTACCAATCTCCACCACCCACGCACCACTCCCGCATACCGTTCGGACGCCATGGTGATTTTAAAATTGCACGTCTTTCTGGCCCGTCCTGTATATTGATTGTATTTTGCAGGTGTTGGTCTGCTATGATAACCTGGTGGAGATCGTGAATCCGCTGGCTCTGAATGGCGAGGCCAACCGGCAGACGGCTGATCTGATCACCAAGCCCAAGAGGCACCGACAGCTGCTGCCGCGGATAGAGTTCCCCTTCACAATACAGAGCGTCGGTAAGTCGTCATTTATACCTACTATAATTTTTGGAAAGGCAAACATTCCCGAGTTACGAATAACCTGACAATATTTGACGAACTACAAATCCGGAGGTAACTTCAAATCCAATCACAATGAATTAATTAACTGTTGTGTTCGTACAAACAGGTCTCCAACTCGTCTTGGAAGGAGTTTATAATTAAATGGTTCTTTTAGATTAATCAGGGATTTATTAATACTCCACGTATTATAATGGTGTCTCGATAGTCGACCTAACTAGAAGCTGGCTAATTGGAATCTGAAACAGTAAGTTTTTCTGAGAGCCTTCCCACTGGCCCTGGCGACTACTGGCCACTGGCTCCATCTTGCGGACTTCCACGCAAGTTCTATGCACTGCCATCTGTGCGTGCATCTATGAAGCTCTTACTTCCCAACAATAATATATAGCATATTTGCGGCACGTTCCAGAGTGGACGATACTCTAAATATCGTTATGGTGAAAGACCGCCATTCATGCTTGAAATGGCTTTATCTGTGTTTGCTGATCCAATCTGAATAGCCAAGTACTTCCCAACTCGTCACTACATTCAGCTCCACAAGGTTACGCTATAGTCTCACTGGCTCCAGACGGTTTGGAGCAATTGGGACTGAACCAACGATAACTGAGTGGGCACCCGATGCATTTTTAAACTCAGCTACTAACCAATGTTTATCTATCTGTTGACAGTTGTCCTGGCCGACAGTGTTCTGGCGTTCCACACCAACGGAGTTCAAGGTCGCTCGCTCCGAGACGGCTCCATCACGCAGGAGATCAGTGACCCCTCCAAGACATACCGACTTCTCGGCCACGACAAGTAAGTTTACTAACATAGCATGTTATCGCTGTAAAATCTCTGAAAAAAAGTGTAATTTTTAAAGTGAGAACAATCAATGTGAGAATAGTTTGTTTTCAGCGTTAGTTTGTCATAATTTCATGAATAGTGCACTGACTAGCAAAACAAATAGATATTATTTAAAATTAGGAATTCCAGACATTTTTTTATTATTATAACTAACTTAACTCTTTGCACGCAGCCGTATCAATAGTTGATACGGAAACTTTGACAGCCGATATTCCAGCGCTCTTTCGTCATAAATGTATTTCTTGCTCACTTGGACATTCGTAGAACTATCACGATGCTGACATATACAAGAATTTCTCAAAAATAAAATGGTATTTCATAAAAAAAGATCGATAATCAAGTGCGCCTCTTCGCGCCTTTTAGTCCTTTAGTTTACATTTTTGTCAACGGAAGGCGTTAGTACTAGTATGTCATTCACAACTTTTCATAACTAAAAATGATAAGTGCTCATGGTGTCCCACTTGTGTCTATCACCTAAGTACACACACGCCGAGTGAATGGCGGGACAACATTCAAAAGATACGGTACTTGTACTTACGGTGTTTTTATAAACATCTAAGAGTGTTGACACACGAGGATTTGTTTTCATATTGTGGAGAATAATCTGTTCTGTCTATATAGTCCAATAAATCATGCCAGAATGCTATAATTTGACATTTAATTGCGTGCATAGGTATTTGAAAATATGTACCGCGTACGGGTATAGATAAAATGGAGCAAATTAACCTACCGAACCCTCATACCTTTTACCTTCCCAGAACTACCTCTCCTTCCTTTTCTTAAAAAACATCCTCCTCCCAGCATCCTTTCATTAGAATTGTTTCGAAATATTTTTTAAACCTCCTTGTTTTCACAAACCCCGATTTCATTAAATTGTTAATATATTAGTAATTTTTTTTTTCCAGAGTGGTGGCGTTGGAATCACACATTCTGCGGACGGGAACGCTCATGGGAGAGGACGGGAACGATCTGTACATACTAGCCGGACACGAAGCCTCCTACTAAACGACTCCAATAGCTTCTCAAACTATTATAACACCATACATTAATATTACGCGTTCCAAAACTAATAATATAATAATTAACAATTATTGCTCAATATCCATCAAACATTGAAAAGACGACGGCGCTTTGTTTAAACGTTTAAAGTTGTAAAATAAAATATATATGTATTATGATGATATTGTGAATTGGTCGTCCGCCAATCGGATGTGATTGTATATTGTGTATGCTCTTATTATTATAATTCTACTACTTCTTTCTCGTAATTTATTACTTAGGCAGCCATTTTGAAATTCTTTTTAATCTTAGCGTTATTCCGAAATAATAATAATGATAATTACGATTATGGAATGTTTCGAATTTTTTAAAGTATTCCGTATTTGAATTGTAGTGGTTTGAATTTGGAATGCTGTGTTGTAATATATTTTGTTTTTAAAAGTGTTACATTGTAATGAATTTTGAACACAATTCTATGTCTTTGTGAGACAATTCTATGCATTTTTGACATTTTGCCATGAATTAACGATACGGGACTGTGAGTTTACTGCGCAGGTCTATGACTTGGTGTCATAATACTGACTTTGGGACACAAATTCATAGCAATGTGGAAAAAAATTATATAAATGTGTCACAAATCCGTAGCACAGTATCACAAATTCATAGCAATGCGTTACAAATTCATAGCGATGTGTCACAAATTCATAGCAATGTGGAAAAAAATTGTATAAATGTGTCACAAATCCGTAGCACAGTATCACAAATTCATAGCGATGCGTAACAAATTCATAGCGATGCGTAACAAATTCATAGCAATGCGTAACAAATTCATAGTGATGTGTCACAAATTCATAGCAATGTGGAAAAAAATTATATAAATGTGTCACAAATCCGTAGCACAGTATCACAAATTCATAGCAATGCGTAACAAACTCGTAGTAATGTGTCACAAATCCATAAGTGAAGAAGAAGAAACTATGGATTTGTGACACATCACTATGAATTTGTTACGCATCACTATGAATTTGTTACGCATTGCTATAGATTTGTGACACATCACTATGAATTTGTTTCGCATTGCTATAGATTTGTGACACATCACTATGAATTTGTTACGCATTGCTATGGATTTGTGACACATCACTATGAATTTGTTACGCATTGCTATAGATTTGTGACACATCACTATGAATTTGTTACGCATTGCTATGGATTTGTGACACATCACTATGAATTTGTTACGCATTGCTATGGATTTGTGACACATCACTATGAATTTGTTACGCATTGCTATGGATTTGTGACACATCACTATGAATTTGTTACACATTGCTATGGATTTGTGACAAAATACTATAAATTTGTGAAGCAACATACATTTTTCTCTAATGCTAAGATTTTTCCTCGCACTATAAATCAGTGACAATTCTTTATTAATTAAAACAGTGTTTGATACATTGTAATGGATTTACAAACAGTTTTGTGGGTTTATTTAAGACACAGTGTTCTGAATTCAAATAATAGTGTTCTGAATATGAAGAGAAGCGTCTTGTAGATAGAAAATCGTATTAATTAAATGGCGTAGCGCAATTATTATCAAAATGAATTGAATACATAAGGAAGGTGTAAGTTAAATTTAAATATTTGAGTTTTGTTTGTGACTGAAATGAACTTGAGAATTTATCGAAAAAGTGTGTCAAAAATTGAAGAAAATGGTGGTTTTTTATCAATTATTATTATTATTTTAATAGTTAATTAAGTGCGGAAATAATAAAAGGATCAATTAAAACAAAAGGTTAAGCGCATTTAAATGTCGGTTATGTTTGTATATAACATTATATTTAAAATAATTGTAGAGAAAAATTAATTATTCGGAAGTAATATAAAATATATACGCTCTAAAAATTATATTTTAAGCGGCTAAGGACGGTAGTGTTAATATTACAATTTTTTTTTTTAACTTACTCTCAGTATCGCCCTGGTGAATCAAACCTTTTTTAAAATAGCTTAAACTATATACGGGGTTTTCCAATAAGAGGTGTTATTTTGAATAGCCCGCTATTTCGGTAGATGTTACTTTTGAAGCTGTCATTTTTTGACATTTAACAAGTAGAAACTACGCCATTAATAAAAATGGAACGATACACGCTTCAACAACGCATTGAAATTATTAAAATTCCCTTGAGTGAATCAAATGCAAATCATCTTGAGTGATGAGGCCCATTTCCACCTCGGTGGCTTCGTCAACAAGCAAAATTGTCGCATCTGTTTTGTTATTGTTAAAAAGCCTCTTTATCCTCAACGTGTGACTGTTTGGTGCGGTTTATGGTCCGGCGGAGTCATTGGACCTTACTTTTTCGAAAACGAGGCTGGAGCAACAGTTATGGTAAATGGATTGCGCTATCGAGAGATGATTAATGATTTTTTATCGCCGGAATTGGATGGTATTGATCTGGACAACGTTTACTTTCAACAAGACGGCGCTGCGTGCCACACAAGCAACGAAACCATTGATCTTTTAGGATTGAATATCAAAATAACACCTCTTATTGGAAAACCCTGTGCATACAATAATATATATTAAAATGGGAATCTGGCAAGCTGCTGAGCTTTGTTTTTTTTTCATGTAGATGAGATTGATGAAATTTTGCACACTTGACCTCCAAAAAAGAGGGAGGTCACTGTCTACATGAAATTTCGAATAACCACCCCCACCACCTTTTCCCACTCCTTAAAGCAGAATTTTGATACTTCTTGATGAAATTTTGCACACTTAACATTCAATATAAGAGGAAAATTACTGTCTACACCTGATTTCTAAAAGAAGAGGTCGTAAATTCACTTATGTATATTGTTCAACTCAAATAATTTTTATATATTGTATTTTTTGTACTTTTAGCACTCCTGTTCTCAGCCGCGTTTGTAATATTCTAGAAATTGTCTGTAAATGTTGGAAGCATTTTCAACCAGTGATAAAATAAAACATATGTATTTAAATTTAGGCATAACGTGTTGAAGGCGGGTTCAGAATTGTAACGGGTGAAGGAAACTTTTTAAAAGTTTTAAAATCACGAAATAATAATTCTGCTTCTTCATTTGTTTTTATGTATCCTTTATTCTACCGTTTGACATGAAAACACTAAATCAAACATTTACATGGAAGACAGTATATCAAAATGGTAATCAATTTAGAAGTTTTTCATAGAATGGTCAAAATTTGTGAATTTCTACTATAACAAAGAAGTAGATTAGAAAATGAATGCTTTTTTAGAATACTTCACCCATTATGTTTCTGAACTTATCAAAATTAAAATTGAATTATTGCTGTAATAATATAGTTTCAACGAAATTCATGAGAATAATGATAAAGGTGCATAAAAAAAATATCTTAAATACATAAAATTTTTAATTTAAGATTTCACTTATATTTTAAATTAATATGCAATATTACAATAGGAGTGGTGTAACTTTGTTTATACCAATAAAAATATACACAAATTACAAAAAAAAATATATAATTTAATGTGAGCTCAATATTCAAGCAGTTATGTTTATCTATAGACACTGATAACTTTACATTATAAATTCTATTATAATCATTGACATCGGCGGTTCTTCCCTTAGGTCAATTGGTGTTTGACCCCCAAAATTATAGGACAAAAATAATAATCAATTATGTGCATCAAAACAACTGGCCATATTCTTAATTTATTTAAAATGTAACGCGTTTTAAATGCTTTTCTAAAAACCATTTTGCATTTTAAATGCTTTTCTCAATGCATTTTCTATTTTAAATGCTTTTTTGCAACATTCTTCCTACTATCTCCACTCATCTTTTTTTCATAAGCCCCAAATATCAGTCGGTCCTCAACCTCGCTATGAGAGATAATTTACATTTGTCAAGTTGCTTCCTGGTAGGAGCCCTGGCAATTGAGCGATACCATTACAAAAAATACTGATTCAAATACTGAACATGGGGCCATGACGCTGTAATATTAAATGTTAGATAGCAGTTTCTTTGTTTTCAGGTTGGCAACATTAGTCCCGCGCAAATTTTTTGTGGTTTCATAATCTGTAGTCGTGGTGTTTTTGGATTTACCATCATGTAATATGTTTGTTCTTCATTGATGTCCATTATTAAATGACAAAATTGTTTAAAAATTCTATAATTATTTTAATTGTTTGACCTGAGAAACCATTTTGCATTTTCAATGCATTTTGAAAATAGGTATTTTGCTTTTTGCATTTGAAATGCTTTTCTAAAAACCATTTTGCATTTTCAAATGGAAATGTTTTGACTCATTTCCATTTTGCATTTCAAATGGTTTTGGGTACCCATTTTGCACATCTCTGGTCAATTTAAAGAATGTCCACTTTGGCATCTTCTGTCCCTATGCCATAGAATAAACGAGATTGCACATATTTTTCATACTTTTCGTCTAAGTAAAAATTAGGTACCGAAGAAAGCTTAGGGACGCTTAGGTCATGACGGTGAGTGAGACAGCACTATGAATATTATATGTTTTAAAGAGATGGTGACATAAAAATATGTTGGTTTTTCATTTTACACGCTTGTTGTGTGTGGAACAATGGTTGTTTTTCAATTGGATAGTTCGGGAAAGGTTTGGAATAATTCTTTATGTTGTTATCGATTTAGAATGAAGCTGAATAATGAAACAAAACAAAAAACGTAAAAGATCATTGTCAAATATAGAATCAAACTCTTATTTTATTTAAAACTTAATATCTTAAAAATAATTTACCGTAAGTACATGGATTGTGTATTTATTAACAAATTGAAACAGATACATAATAATATATGGGCATTTTTCACAATATAAAATAAAGATTAGTAACACATTTTTTTTCAAATGACCTACCACGACTGCATCCCTAGAGCCGCCTCTGACCATTGAGGAATTTATAAAATGTATTTTCATTTTTCTCTGTCTGAAAATATCTATAAAAAAAAAAACGGCTTCTTAATTTGACCATCAACATTTTTGAATAATACAGAGCCGGTTCTGAGCTGTATGGTGCTTGGGGCTAGGAAAAATCTCATTAGGTGTTAGGCTTTATCTTGGCTCCTTGGTAAGTCGGCGCCTGGAGCGAACCGCTCCAATTGCGCCTGCACAGGGCTGGCCTTCTTTGAACATAACTAGAAACGACTAATTTTACACTTATTATTTTAAATCATTATATTTGATGAGTGGTAGTGAGAATTATGCAGATATTAGCGATGATCAAAGTCGCCCCATATTACGGTTCATTCAGATTATGCTTGACTCCTGAGTTTGACGGTTTGACATAACTCTTTTTTTATCTGTGTTTGAGTTTATTCGTTGTCATTTATTTAACTCTCGGCCTGCGGGAATCATCTAAAGTCATTTCTAGGTTTGAGTCCTCGCTGTACTGCGTACAAGCGTGTTACAGAACTGATTCATTTGTAAAAATTCTGCATTCAATCTTTAGCGACATTTCTAGAAATATGTTCAGTAAATTTATTTGTTTGTCTTGGGTAAGGATTTATAGCGATGCAAACAGGTTTTCCCCTTGAGCTTGTTTAAATCTCCCGTGCCAGTGCAAACGGCCTTGTTCGGCGTGCAGGCGCAATAAACGATTTGTACAATCTCAGATTCTTCTTTGTTTCTAAGGATGCCGATTTTCATATTAGAATGATTTTGATTTTTATGAATTTCGTTTATAAATACTGCCGGCTCTCTAAGAAGATTTTCATTGTATGCCGGTAGCGAAGACGGCGAAACGCACAACCCCGACGCGCGCACACAGACCCTCGTGATGCCGGCTGCACGTCTATTTAATAGGCTAGAGTTATATTTGTTTTTTTGGTGTTATGCCGTGTTGCGCTAACTACTTCTTTAGCCAACGTTTCGGACAACGTTACAGTGTCCTGATGATGTCCAATGTTGTCCGAAACGTTGGCTAAAGAAGGAATTAGTGCAATACGGCATAACACCCCAAAACCAAATAACAAAAAAAAAAAGTTTAATTACAGTTTTAAAAAGTGTTATTGGTCGGCCGAACGAGCTGAAAAAATGTGCCGCGCGGCGGTGATGAACCCCATAAACTTGATCGTAGCCCAAAATTTAAGAAATTATTGTTACCCATTTTACAAAAGTTATATTAAATTCCAAATGCAAAAAAATCATGTTTTACAAAAATGTACCTTTATTGTTATTCTCATTGACTTTTCATCGTAATATTTTTAAAATATCAAAAAATGTGCTTTTATTTATTAATTTATATTTTTAAGTTATTTTTTTAATGCAAAATAAAATAAATGATGTATATAAATATTACATTAGATTTTTTTTCATTCTTTATACTATATTTTGTAAATTTGCTGTTTGTTAGGTAGGTACCTGAAACGTGTTTGAGATATTGACTTCAGGTCACAACACTGTCCTTTCTTCGAAACCATAGACGTACGAAACAGTAGACCTGCTCATGAGGGAAAGGGAAACAAACCAAGTGCGTGGAGCGGGGAAGTGTTGTGATTATTTCCCATTTAAGTGATTTGTCAATAAATTAATCTGAACTGTATAGATTACCTGTGAGTATGAGAATCTTCGAAAATGAAATCTGCTTACACATAACTAGTGCTTTTTGCAATGACGCGCATATTGCTGGTTGCGTAAAAATCCCAAATCGGGTAAACAAAAGTTCTGGTTTGTTTCCAAAATCGAATATTTTGTTACACTTTTACAAATGTGTTATAATTTACTTACATTGTTACGCAACCCGATATGTAGACGGTTTGATTAAAAATGAACATTCA
Organism: Hesperophylax consimilis; assembly: GCF_061612785.1. Taxonomy (NCBI): domain Eukaryota; kingdom Metazoa; phylum Arthropoda; class Insecta; order Trichoptera; family Limnephilidae; genus Hesperophylax; species Hesperophylax consimilis. The sequence continues at coordinate 2,618,398 of NC_142865.1, read as the reverse complement.
GACCCTGCGCAAAAAAGTCCCACAATGGACTGTGCTGCAAACCGTTGCCTTATTAGGCGAACTTTATTTTCTGCACCGGGTCTGGTTATTTCAATCTGAGCACGTCGGCGGTCTACAAACAACTGATTTTGTTGCTTATTCGTAGCAATCTCGAATCCTCCTGGTTCCAAAAATATGGTCACGTGCTTTGGCTCCAGCTTGTCGAAATGATACCCAGATTTTACACTAAGGCAAGTCTACTCTTTTGTAATATCTATGTTCGAAACGATGCTTTACATTTGCAAACAAACCCTGAAATTTCTCTGAAGTTTCGGAAACTGGAGTAAAGAGCATAGAACACAGACTTCTATTATTAATTTTTTTTTAAATTAAATTTTTTAATTTCGTCTTTTTTTTTTCATTTAATTTTTTTTACTTTTACTTGTCTCTTACATCACTTTTTATGACGTTTTGGCGACCTATATTTGTAAAAAATATAATATTGTATTTTTAAATTAGTATTTTTTATTAATAAATTTCTTAATTTGAAATTAAACAAAAAACGGTTAGATTAGTATTTAGATATTAATTTTAATGAATATATTCCGAATCGCATAAAATTAAATCATTGATAAAAATATGTAAGTAAAATTATATTTGAACAACAAATTAAAAAAACATTATTATTAATTATTTTTGGTACTAGTGTGTTATACATATTTACAGATCTGGGTAACCCAGGCCAGCGTGTTCTCTCACTTTTAAAAGAAATAGCTTGCGTTTTTACAAAATCAAAGAGTGGGAAAAAAAAACACATTTTCCAATGGTGCTTTGTGTTAATTGCTGTGCGTGAAAAATGCAAGAACCTTTTTGTTTGTTTGTAAAAGTTGAACTAAATTGGTAAGCGTCACAAGAACCACAGTCTCAAATCGATGGCTTAGAGTTTTAACATTGTATCTCCATTTTTGATCTGTACTAAAGATAGGCTATTTTTTAGGTTCAAATATTGTATCTCCTAAACCTATTGTTCCATAGAAATAAACATATTAAAATATATGTATTGTAAATCCTTCAAGCAATGTTTTTATGAGCACAGGCATTGTATCTCCTTTACCCTTCAGGTCTCAGGGTTTTCCAATAAGAGGTGTTTTTGATATTCAATCGTAAAAGATCAATGGTTTCGTTGCTTGTGTGGCACATAGCGCCGTCTTGTTGAAAGTAAACGTTGTCCAGATCAATACCATCCAATTCCTATTTCTTAAAGACGCTGTTAGAAGGTTGGAGGATTTTTGTGTTTTCCGCTTTGCGATAAAATCCAACAAATGGAATATTTCTGAACGTATCCGAAAACTAAATATTGTTTTGGAAAGGTGACGAGATATTTGATATGATTTCAAATTTTCTCATAAGAAATAAAAGTTTTAAAAATTGCCCACTTTACCCTTTTTCGTCTAAACACTGTACTAAAATTACTGATAACGAAAAAAGAAAAACACATTTTATTAGAAAATAGATGTACCCCGCCACGTTTTGCTGTGGCTCAGTGTGTCTGTGGAGATAGAGAAACAATAGCGCGTTTAGCTTTTACGTCCTGCAGGTGATGCAAAAAAAGCATGTTTGTCAAACAGATGGCGCTGTTTTAAAAAAGAGCTTGTTTTTACGTGTCACAGATGACATCTATATAATATAGGTATATAAAAACACACGAGTATTCGAATGCAACATTGTGTCAAAATTGGTGAAGGACTTTCGGAGATTTAAGAATTTTTTTGTTCTTTCATATAAAAATGGAACCTCTCGTAACGAACATAATTCGTTCCAGACTCCTACAGGTTATGTAAAACACTCGTTTAGCGAAGTTTTACGTAGATTTTCTCAAATTACTTTGGAACGTTTTGTTCCATAGAGGTGTTATTTTAATTCTTCTGCGGTTAACTTCTATATTTGATTATAAAGCTTGGTGTTTTCTCTTTCTATCGTCGTTAAGATCATATTTCTCACCATGACAGTAAGGGAGATACAAAGATTTCTATGAGACCGTATGTGCTGTTCCTAAAGGTGAACAAATTGACTCTACGGGTACTCTAGCTATTTGTTCATAAAACTGAACAAATTAGCCTGGAGAGGTTAACAATATAATTTATCTTTGTGTTAAACGAAAGACCGTTGCAAAATATTGTATTTAAATCAGTTTTCAAATTATTATAAGCATTAATTACTCGCCTGAAATATCCGTACAAATTGAAAATATCTTTCGAGTAAAAATAAATGCCGCTGACTGGTTTTTACTCAGGAGATATTTTCAATTTGTATGGTTATTTCAGGCGTGTAATTAATGCTTAAAATAATTTGTTGTCCTTTGTGCTATGCATAAAAACCTTATCTTAATACACATTAGTTTATCATTAAAAAATAATAGAACAAGATATAAAATGAAACTAAAAATTTATCACAAAATCTAATTTTCGATGGTTTGCGAAGATTCAATTTAATTTTATGTTTTTATGGAGATATGTACAATGTTGAAACTTTAAGCCTTCGAAACTCATAACTGTATCGGCAATAAGTAATTAATTGCCTACAATATTATACAGGGTTTTCCAATAAGAGATGTTATTTTGATATTCAATCGTAAAAGATCAATGGTTTCGTTGCTTGTGTGGCACGTAGCGCCGTCTTGTTGAAAGTAAACGTTGTCCAGATCAATACCATCCAATTCCGGCCATAAAAAATCATTAATCATCTCTCGATAGCGCAATCCATTCACCGTTACTGTTGCTCCAGCCTCATTTTCGAAAAAGTAAGGTCCAATGACTCCGCCGGACCATAAACCGCATCAAACAGTCACACGTTGAGGATAGAGAGGCTTTTCAACAATAACTCTTGGGTTTTCCGAGCCCCAGATGCGACAATTTTGCTTGTTGACGAAGCCACCGAGGTGGAAATGGGCCTCATCACTCAAGATGATTTGCATTTGATTCACTCAAGTGAATTTTAATAATTTCAATGCGTTGTTGAAGTGTGTATCGTTCCATTTTTATTAATGGCGTAGTTTCTACTTGTCAAATGTCAAAAAATGACAGCTTCAAAAGTAACATCTACCGAAATAGCGGGCTATTCAAAATAACACTTCTTATTGGAAAACCCTGTATTATATTTAGGTTTTGTCTTAAACTGTTTTCCTAAATATGTTCCAATTGGCATTTCCTTTTATATTGTAGCATTATACAGTAGACCGGTAAATAGTAACCGAGTGGTCCAAAGCCTTCGGTTGCCGTTGTAGTTACTCTCAGTATCGCCCCGGTGAAAGATCACCATTCATAATTGAAAAGTTGCTTGAAATGGCTTTAGTCATGTTTGGTGACCAGTTCTGAATGGCCACATACTTCCCAACCTTTCTCTAACCCATCTCCTTCCCTTCCCCACTCTTTTAATCCTGACAACATCCCCCAATTTGGGATGCCAGAGTATCACTGGCTTCAGACGTTGGGTACAGTTGGGAAACGCATGAAAATTTAAAACAAGCCCTTTATCATTGCATAGAAACATTTTCCACTTGTAACAATGGTGGTAGAAGGAATTTAAATATAGCCAGGTTAACTGTGTCCTGGGAATGTTTGTTTTTGTTTTACAGCCATTATACAGGGTGTATCGGCAAGTACCCGACAAACTTTAACCAGCTATTCCTCAGCACATTTGGAGTAAAAAATGTTATGGGCGCTTTGCTGTCCGGTAACATTTTTTTTCCATTAAAAACAAAAATAAATAAAAAATCCACACTCCGTCACTGTCTTTGCATTGTTTCTCGCGTTCAACAGCTGTTATTAGCAAGTGTGTCAAAAAGTGTCCTCGCTCTTTCGTACACACTATATAATAATAGTTAAAAATGAGACGAATGGTGCCGTGCCATTTCGTTGTGATTGTAAAAGCGCGCCAACGTAGGTACGTACGTACATTATTCAACGAAACTCGAACAAAATATTGCCAGACAGGTTTTCAAACTTTGACAAAGGATAAAACATTGGTGACATGTGGTGAAAATATGAAAAATATTTTTTTTATTAAAAAAAAATGTTACTGGACAGCAAAGTGCCCATATCATTTTTTACTCCAAATGTGCTAAGGAATAGCTGGTTAAAGTTTGTCGGGTACGTGCCGATACACCCTGTATATTATACATAGTGTCCAGAAACCGGTGGTTCAAGCAGCAAATTGGTGAATTTAGATCACATTAGTAATAGATTTTAGATTTGAGTTTTTATTTTCGAGAAAATCGATTCTGAATTTTTTAATTCAAATTTGAAAAAAAATTGTTCGCTAGGAGATTAATGTCAGCTTTTCAATTTCTTTTAAAATGCATCGAAGCGTAAACCCTGCTCCAAAATATTTTTTTTACCTTTTGCAGACACCGAAAAAATGGAAATAATATACTTTAAGGGGGTGACAGATTACGCTATATGTTCGAAACATTTTACATATCTCAATTGCTCGCAATACAATCCCTTACAGACCTGTCACACCTAAAAAGATGATGTGTAATAAGTGTGAGCGTGGTGACGAGATGCGCTGTGATCTGCTAACCAGGCTATATTTAAAAATTATTCCACCCTTTCTCCTACCTATAGCAGTGGAAGGGGTCAGAACAATTTACGTAGTGCCGTAATTACGCGTCTGTCGTCTGTCAAAGTGACAGATCCCATACAAAAAATGATATTCCGCAGCAGTTCCCCAATTGATCTGACCTCTCCTGAGGAAGATTATAGCGTAGTGTGTCAGCCCAACATATAATACGTACACGCCATGCCCAATTTATGCGCGCATAATATAGCGTAATGTGTCTTAAGGCCTAGACTGTACTTACAGCCTATCACCACCTCAGTATCAATCTACTAAACAATAGTTTACCACAAAACTAACTTGTCTACAAAACATATTTCGCTCAAAATAATTTATAAATTAGTGCAGTGATTTTTAACTTTTTTTTCTTACCCTCAATCTTCCTAAATATCGAAATGAAATCCCTCACCAAAAATAAATACCACCTTTCAGAATCGAAACGATACTTAAAATGGCTTTAGCCATATTCGGTGACAAGATCGGATTGGCCAGATACTTGCTAACCTTCCTCTCCCAACTCCTTCTCTTCCTCATTTCCTTTAGCATCACAATATACCCATTAGGGTGTTTTTATATTTGTAATTTTTGGTCTAATATAATATAAAACAAATAACATATTTTTCAATAATTCTTTAAATTTGAGGATATTCAGTGTATTATGTTAATAAATTAATTTTTAACATTTTAAAATATGCCATTTTTGATTTGCCGCCAAAACGATATGTTCATTTTTATTAGTTAATACGGCATTGGACACGTTACGCCAGCCAATATTGGTAGGTTCCCGATGATAGCTATCGTCGCAGCCAGTAGCGATATCTACGTCATAGCGAAATTTAAACCGTTTACGAATTGTTTTTTAAAATCAATATTATAACACAGCATTCTCTCACTAATCCGCTACCCCAACAAGCGGGTAAGTATCCAGTTAGTGAAAGCAACAGATTATAGTGCGTACATTCAAAATATGCCAAAAATTAAAACAGGTATTTCGTAAAAACAAACAAACACCGCTACCGATATTTCGTAAAATTTCCATGTTTTGTTTTAATGTTAAGGTATCTTTGAGTACTATCACTGTATTATACTTTTTGTGTAAGAAAATCAGAATCGAAAAAATAATTTATAAAAATCTTCCACACATCTTTAACTGTTTGCCTAGTTTGTGAAAATTACTCATTGGGATGCTATAGTACCACTGACTCTCTACAGTTGGGACTGTTGTGCGGTATTCACATAACACAAAAGATCCAAATCAAAGACTTCTTTTTAAAACTGTACACATAATTGGGAATTCTGAATTCACACTTGCGTCTAGTCAATTATTATATTACGATTCTGAAATTTCAACTTCAAAATATGTATGAACATGAAAACTTCAACGATTCTTTCTGAAAATAACAGATGGCGCCACTTCTGTTTACAACAATGCTAAATTGTAGATTCATTAACTTGTGGAACACAGACAGATGGAAGTCAATAATGGAATCTGGAAGTGTTTCAAGTGCAAGCGAAAGTGTTAAAAAAAATTATACCCTTTCTCATGGCATACAGGTTTAAATCGCATGTCAAAAAATTTCAGCTAGGGCGAAATTCCAAAGCCAGCAGCGCATGAACGGTTTATCTGCAGGAAAAAATTCTTGTCTCTTGCGCACAAACAGTTTTCCAGAGGTTAAGATATTAATAATATCCAATGTACAACCGACTTTGAAGATTACTGTATTTTTTTTAATTATTGCGCTTATTTTTGCTGTTGTCTGTAGTTGAAACACCAATTTATTTTTAATTTAAAATCTTTTTGCATTTATTTTATACAACTTAACCAGTCGAACAATGGCTACCCATATTTTGAAATTATTTTTAAATTTATACAAACAATTATAAAACTAATATTGGTTTAACGATGAAATATAGGTGGATTAATTAAATTTAAACTACAATAAGCAGTTTATATTCGGAGATATATTTTTTTTGAATGAGCGCTGCAAAATGCAAAACTAAATACCTGAAAATCTCCATCACTCAGGCATTTATTTTGTAAATACCCCATCGCTCGAGAGGTAACAACTGTCTTATATTGGAAACAAATTAATAATAGTGAAAAATATATACCCAAATATCTAACATGTACCTTAAATAGAATATTATGATACATAACAAAAATATACGTGTATATATTCACAGATATTTTTTTCTCCGTATAGAAGTTAGAAAAAAAATTAATTATTATAAAATATAGATCTCGAATAAACGTACATAAATATTTTTCCTTTTGAAATTGTAGGTCAAAAAATCTTTCTGTATTAATAATATTACGATTTAATTTGTTTTGAAAAATTTTGTGGAATGAATTTCACATTGTCGCTTCCACAACTTGTTCTTGATGATTTGCTAACTTCTGTGTTTCCTCCCTCCTACAACATGGATCTCTTCAAGACCCAGGTTCACTCCTTCCTTTCCTCAAAAAGACACTCCAAAAAAATTACAAACTTTGATCACCGGGATTTATGTAGACCAATTTTTAAAAATCTCAAACTTCTGACAGTGACGGACATATATATAATGGAGTTATGCCTGTTAGTTCGATCATCTCCAGAAAAGTTCCCACAAAAAAACTCAACACATAAACACGTTACAAGGTTCACAGAAAACTTATTAATCCCAAAAGCAAACAAAACTATATTTCATAAAGGACCACACTACATGGCCATTAAAGTATATAACAACCTTCCACGTAGCATCAAACAAATAACTGACATACTTAAATTTAAATCATCACTAAAAACATTTCTTTTAAACAAATGTTACTACACCTTAAATGAATACCTTTCATAAATTAAATACCTCTGTTTTATTTTTATTTTTTTACATACATTTGTTAACATGTAATTGTTGTGTTATGTAATATAATGTGTATTTGTTGGGTTAGCTGGAAGAAATAGGATGTAACCTATAAGCTATACCCTTTGTACTCTGTATTTTTGTGCAATAAATATTTTTTTGAATTTTAAATATGACAAAGGTGTGGAATTAATGTTGAAAAAAGCTGATTAAAAATTACAGTGAAATTGAAAAAAAAAACCATCATACTATACAATATTCAAATACATCTTTCTCGTCAAAAACAATAATTGGTCATAAGTAAGCTACAAAGGTGTTTCTCAATGAAGTGTATCACTGTCGGAAGTGTATAATATGTACATATGCACCAATACACAAAATATTGAGTATTTTTGCTGGTATAGAGAGAGGATTGAACGTCACAACTATCATCCTGTTGTGATTAACTCGTGGTTGCTTCCGCAAATTTTGTAATAATTTCTAGACAATTTCAAACAATAGATAAAATTATTTAAAAATATTTATCACACTGACTATATAATTCCTAAAAGTATGATTTGTAAGATTTGAAAGAAATCTTGTCGCCGATTTACTTTGGACTCGTAAGCCCCAAACGGGCTGAAAGAACAAAATTGATTTTCTGTTCGAGGAATTGTGAAAATGTTTGATTAATTTCTTCATAAGTAAGGAAGAATGGAGCTCACTTTGGGCCCAATTTTATCGGTTTTACAGTGGCTGAACTAAATACAAACAATTAGAAAAAACTGTTTTTAAATTCTGACAAAAAATAAATAAATTTTGCTCTTGGTATGAGAAGTGAATACTCTTTAGGTATTTTTTTGTACGAAAAACCGTGTTATAATATAATTAATTTATTAAAAAAATAATTTTCTACGTAGGTAATTATGTTACTAATAGTGCTTTTTTTGTCGCATATGCAATTAAACACAAATTTAAATAAATATTATGCAATAGTTTTGCCTGAAATTGCAAAATAACACAAGACACTAATATATTTGAGGAAATTTAAGGTTGGGTTAGTTCAATCTCCGTCGAAATTTGATTGACCGATTTGTGCCATTTTGAACTGTTGAATTGTAAAAGTTTACCATCAAGGAATTATAACAGATGTTGAAGTATCCTAACCTAGAAGAACCAACCAACCAACTCTAATTCCCTTTTCATTACCAAATTCCTTGTTATAAATTACATTATAGAAATTGTGGTGTTTTAAATTTGTTTTTCTTACTGTCAGAATTGTTGATGGCATATTCAATCTTCTCTATGTATATTATATTCATTTGAAATATCAGCGCACTAAAGGTTCTTATCCAAATTGTCAAAGGTGATTATAATTATGATTGTTGGTACCATAGATGATTCGGATTCTGACTGTCAATAATAATGGTGACTCTAGTTCTGATTTGTCAGTAACATTGGTGATTATAATTCAGATTGTCAATAACATTGCTGATTATAATTCTGATTGTCAGTAACTTTGGTGTTTATAATTCTAATTGCCAGTAACATTGGTTATTCTAATTATGATTGCCAGTAAAATTGGTGATAATAATTCAGTTAGTGATTCTAATTATGATTGTCAGTGGTATTGGTGATTATAATTCTGATTGTCATTAACATTTGTGATTCTAATTAGGATTGCCAGTGTAACATTAGTGATTATAATTCAGATAGTCGACACCTAAGATGGTTATTCTAATTATAATTGTCAGTAACATTGGTGATTCTAATTATGATTGCCAGTAAAATTGGTGATAATAATTCAGATAGTGATTCTAATTCTGATTTTCATTAACATTTGTGATTATAATTATGATTGCCATTAACATTAGTGATTATAATTCAGATAGTCAACACCTGTGATGGTTATTCTAATTATAATTGTCAGTAACATTGGTGATTATGATTAATAATGGTCTATTAATGCAATCTCTCAGTTTCTTTAAGTATATCAATTGAATCTCTCAGTTTCGTTGAGTATGTCAGTATGTTTCATTAAATACATCAATTCAAACTGTCAGTTTCATTGAGTACATCAATTGAAACACTCAGTTTCATTGAGTATGTCGTTATGTTTCATTGAGGATATCAATTCAAACTGTCAGTTTCATTGAGTATGTCTTTATGTTTCATTGAGGATGCCAATTCAAACTGTCAGTTTCATTGAGTATGTCTTTATGTTTCATTGAGGATGCCAATTCAAACTGTCAGTTTTAATAAGTTTATCGATAAAAACTGTCAGTTTCACTGAGTATGTCGTTATGTTTCATTGAGGATATCAATTCAAACTGTCAGTTTCATTGAGTTTATAAAAAAACTGTCAGTTTCATTGAGTTTATCAAAAGAAACTCTAATTTTAAATAACCTAATTAACTTCTCAGAACAATTCAAGGTTAACAAAATATGGTAATTTTCAGAGTTTATTCATAACAAATTAAATAATTAATAAAATTGAAATTGCCGGAACAAAAATTCAGCAAAAATATAAAACTATGTTTCTAAATTGTGTTTAAAATTGATTGTTAGTTAAACAAAATCAGATATGTAATACCTGTACTATCAGGTGTATCACTTAAAAATATGTTTAATTTTGAGGAACTTGTAAAAAGCATGTTATTTTTAATGATTTTTTACCAATAATACTTTTACCCTGTATGAATTATTATTACAATTATGGCTTTTTATTTATCTTCTAAGACATGCGAAATGAGTGGCTTGTACATATTGTATGGAATATTATTTCAAAGATGAAATATATATATATATATACTAAATATAAAATTTGTTTTATTTTTAATTACATATACATTTAACAATTCTGTCTGTCCCACTAGAGAAGCTCTCGAACTGCTCGGACTATAAAGCGGCTATGCAATACAAGTAAAGCGTTTGGTGTGTAGGTAGAAGCAAAGGCTAGCCACCGCTCGCTAGTGGTGCAATACTAACAATGGTTAAGAGGAAGGAAGCTACAAGCCAAAAATGTGTATATTCTTGGTGTACCTTATATTGTAGGTAATAGGCAGTAAAATCGCTTGACAAATGGAGTCTAAAAACGTTCGATTTCAATCACAAAACTGGTTTTTATTTATTTTGTAAATAATTTTATAAGAAAGCAAAAAAGTTAATCAAGTGAAACTGTCACAGATAATCTTAGCTATAATACGGTATTTTTTAAAGTTTTTTCCTTTACGCGTTCATACATTTCTATTGAATAAATGTTTTTTTCAGTAGTTTACATTTATATTTTTTATTGAGTAATTTATTCTTTTATTTGTATTCTACTCAAGCGAAGCTACAGGAAAATCTTCAATTTATCTAAAGCATATTTTTGGTATTCATAATGTACACCAATTCGTTATAAAGATTAATCAAAATAGTGATTAAGCTTCGCCTTAATGCGCCCTTGAGGTGATTTTTCACAAAAACGGCGCTCTACAAATTAACCAATTATTATTATTATTATTAATGTCCAACTCTCCTGTTTCTTTCTGTTTAGAACTAAACCACACTCTCTGAAATAATTAATAAACATCTTAATTTTGGTTTTCGGTGCGGGTGAATGCGTGATTTTAAATAGTAATAGGTAAAAATTATTCAAGGTAAAATTATTTCGTAATGGGCGGGTTGTTCACAGTAAATACAGGTTTTCCAATAAGAGGTGTTATTTTGAATAGCCCGCTATTTCGGTAGATGTTACTTTTGAAGCTGTCATTTTTTGACATTTGACAAGTAGAAACTACGCCATTAATAAAAATGGAACGATACACACTTCAACAACGGATTGAAATTATTAAAATTCACTTGAGTGAATCAAATGCAAATCATCTTGAGCGATGAGGCCCATTTCCACCTCGGTGGCTTTGTCAACAAGCAAAATTGTCGCATCTGGGGCTCGGAAAACCCAAGAGTTATTGTTGAAAAGCCTCTCTATCCTCAACGTGTGACTGTTTGGTGCGGTTTATGGTCCGGCAGAGTCATTGGACCTTACTTTTTCGAAAATGACGCTGGAGCAACAGTTACGGTGAATGGATTGCGCTATCGAGAGATGATTAATGATTTTTTATGGCCGGAATTGGATGGTATTGATCTGGACAACGTTTACTTTCAACAAGACGGCGCTACGTGCCACACAAGCAACGAAACCATTGATCTTTTACGATTTAATATCAAAATAACACCTCTTATTGGAAAACCCTATTATCAGCGCTTTGGTTATTCATTGAGCCAGCCCTGATTTCGGTTAATTCTACACAAAACGATTTATTTTATTCCTATAACAGCAAATGAACCAATTACTTCACACAGCCGCTACTGTTTCGCCACAGAGGTCTTCCTCGTTCGTTTAAGTTTTACGACAATTATTATTATTATGTTTTGCGTGTAAAGCCAATGGGGGACGTATGTTAATGCGGCAGGTAATTGCCAAAATCTACAATGCCAGTTTAGTATGCACGGAGAAGTGTGGTTTGATTTGCAACACTATTGATTCGGCTTGAGGTCGTGAGACCGAATGGCACTAAAAGTGGATGAAGGATATTCGACAAAAATCTATAACTTTGGATCGATGACTGATGACAGTGTTTCACTTAATCATCAGTTTGTTCCTATTGCTGTATATATCCAAACTAACTAATCATCGCGCCGGGGTAGGCAGAGAGGACGGACTTCAAACAACTCGTTCTTGACACACACTTCTTGCTAAGTCACATTCATGCATCTTCTCATACGTACCTACTCTTCTGTTATCAGAGATGTGCAAAATGGGTACCCTAAACCATTTGAAATGCAAAATGGAAATGTGTCAACACTTTTCCATTTGAAAATGCAAAATGGTTTTTAGAAAAGCATTTCAAATGCAAAATGCAAAATACCTATTTTCAAAATGCATTGAAAATGCAAAATGGTTTCTCAGGTCAAACAATCAAAATAATTATAGAATTTTTAAACAATTCTGTCATTTAAAAATGGACATCAATGTGGAACAAACATATTACATGATGGTAAATCCAAAAACACCACGACTACAGATTATAAAACCACAAAAAAATTGCGCGGTACTAATGTTGCCAAAGCAAAAACATAGAAACTGCTATCTAACATTTAATATTACAGCGTCATGGCCCCATGTTCAGTATTTGAATCAGTATTTTTTGTAATGGTATCACTCAATTGCCAGGGCTCCTACCAGGGAGCAACTTGACAAATGTAAATTATCTCTCATAGCGAAGTTGAGGACCGACTGATATTTGGGGCTTATGAAAAAAAGATGAGTGGAGATAGTAGGAAGAATGTTGCAAAAAAGCATTTAAAATGGAAAATGGTTTTTAGAAAAGCATTTAAAATGCAAAATGGAAAATACCCATTTTGCATTTTGCATTTCCATTTGAAATGGATTTATTTGAAATAAAGCACATCTCTGTCTGTTATTGATATGACCCAATTCAAGTATCTGATCTCTTAATCGTGCCATGTCTTCCCCGGGCGTCCCGACTTCTCATACCATTCGGATTCGCGTCATTTATTCCCCTTAGGGTGTGTTTTTATAGAACAAAATTTCCGCGAGCCGAGACAAGAATTACGGGAAAGGAACAAAGCAACACATAATTCGCGGCTCGCATAAATTTCGTCATACGTGGCATCTTTCATTAATTATTCAATTTGAAACAGAAAAATCAGAAAAAGATACGGTCACATCTGTTTTGTTTTTGAATCTTTATTTATCTAAACTTTGCGTACATCTGTACGCAAAATTTTTCATACATCTAGTAGGAAAATATAAAAAATACAAAAAATAACAATTACATTTTAAGAGAAAAAGATAAATACGCAAAATTACATTATATAAGATATCTAGGTGACTAAAATAATATTGGTGAGTATGTTCAACAATCAAAAATTATTTTTTACATCTAAAGCACATGTCCTACGAAAAGTGCTAAGGCTTGTGGCTTCCTTTATGACATTTGGTAGGTTATTATAAAGTTTTTGCCCTTTATAAAACGCGCTATTTTGTGTGAATGAAAGTTTAGTTTTGGGAAGCCTAAAATCTCTGCGTCTTCTCGTAGGATTAAAACACTAGAACAATAATTTAAATGCGAATCTAGGACTCGAGCCCAGGACTCTTGCCTTGCCGGGGCACCGCTCTACCAACTGAGCTAATGGGACCCTATCTCCTTCGGTCATATTTAACTGTATCATACTTCGAATAAGAGCTATCAACATTGTCTTAATTTTTCACACCATGCATGGGTTGCATTTGGGTTGTTTCGCGATTGTGCAACGGTGCCGAAAAGATCAATGGCTAGTTCCTGACCAGCGGCGTAGCTACCTAGGGGCTACGCGGGGCAGTGCCCCGGGGCCCTCAAGCTCAGGGGGCCCTCGAATCCTTACCAGAAATCTCGATCGAACTGAACTTTTGGAAATTTCTCCCATTTTCAAAATAAATATGACAGGTTGCAACTTGCAACCCCACTTTAATCATGACAACTCCGTTGAGAGAAATTCAAAAGTTATGCCTAGGGAATTCCCCAAAATTCAGGAAACAGCATCAAACGTTGGGATCTACTGTCAAAATTCACTGGCGAATCGGACACCACTCTAAAAAAACTAAATCCGACTAGATGGTCCAGTAGGGTCAATACGATACCTGCAATAAAACTTAGTTATTTTGATATTATCAAAGCATTATCAGAAATAGTTCTAAAGAATTCTAATATAGATGAGCATAGTGAAGCAGAGAGTATTAAAACGAAAATGCTAAATTTCGAGTTTGTGTTGCTTGGCGAATTCACGCACAGTGTATTGAACGACATCAATTATGCATCCAAAACATGGCGATATCAATTTGGGCGAGGCGAGTAAAGTTTAAGCAGAGACCAAAGCAAAGTTGCAAATTTATAGAAATGATTTCGAATTATTCAAGTGCAAAGCCAGTGAAACTGCAAGAAAATATAGTATTGATACCCATTTTCAAGAAAAAAGGCAAAGGAAAGTTTAAAACATTTTTATGAATTAGCTGCTGATCACCGATTTCCAAGCCGTGAAAAAATATTTAAAATTGAGATTAATTGATTATAAATTTTTGTTTTTCATTGAATAATATTCCCTTAAATCTAAGAAGTAGAATTTAAAAAAATACATAACAACATTATTCACGCTATCGAAAAATACCTGCAAGAAAGAATTTAATTTTGAAAAAGAAAACCCTGATTCATTCACATCTTTGATATTACTTGTCTGTGGTGCCCATGAAATTCCAAGACAAAGCTTGTATTAATTATTATTATTATATATGTAAGTTAAAGTTTTTTTAAAGTAAAAACTCTATTTTATGTATTCACTCATTAACGTTACATGTTGGAATGCACAGTACATTTATATAACACATTTTCTTAATTATTATGGAGATCTTTTGCACCACAGAATGACAACCTTTCCAAGTGTAATTATTAATATAAGCATGTAAGAAAGATAACTTTCGCTTGATTGTAAATTATGGCCCATTTTCAATAGAGAAGAATAACTGGTATAAATAATATTCTATCACCACGGGTCCACAGTTTCATAATTTAATTTATTAAAAATATTATCGCCACCTCATTTTTTTGTAGTTTCACATAAAAAATAATTAATAAAAAAATTGTGCAGTCTGCAGTGCACAAAAAAGAGCTTAAGTAGCTTAGCATTTTTAAAGTGTTTGTATATTTCATATTTTTATTTGATAAAACCTTATCAGTTTACATAGTAGTGGGGCCCCATTTTTTAATTTGCCCCAGGGCCCTTGCTTACCTAGCTACGCCACTGTTCCTGACAGCATCTTCAGTTCAACAAGGCAGAACAAGGAGAAAAAAATGTAATCCGTTTGTTCAGAGAGGAGAATATATCAAACACAACCCCCGCTTCTGCAAACAGTCAAGGGTTTGGTCAGAGGTGGCTGCTAAGTTCAACAGTGGTGTGTACTTCCGATTTGTACAGGGTCATTAGTTGTGTACTATCTGCAGTATCTGCGGGACCTGTACATTACGTCCAGCTTCTGATGGGCTAACTTGGCTTCGATGGAGCCCCGTGCCTGAGCTGGTCACTTGGAGTTACACCAAGCATATCAATTGTGGGCATGTTGGGAAGATTGTGCTGACATCAACTCTGTACGATATAGTTAAAATTAGACAAATTAAATCGTTATATTAATACAGAATGATTTTTTGACGTACAATTTCAAAAGGAAAAATATTTTTGTACGTTTATTCGACATCCATAAATTATAATTATAAAAAAATATATATAAGTTCTATTCGGAAAAAAATATAAACATAATAGGAATGTATACACGTATATTTTTTATGTATCATAATAATCTACGGGTTTTCCAATAAGAGGTGTTATTTTGATATTCAAAGAGCTATCGAGAGATGATTAATGATCTTTTATATCCGGAATTGGATGGTATTGATCTGGACAACGTTTACTTTCAACAAGACGGCGCTACGTGCCACACAAGCAACGAAACCATTGATCTTTCACGAGGAAAGTTTCCGGACCGTGTTATCTCTCGAAGAGGTGATCACAATTGGCCACCGAGATCTTGTGATTTAACACCTTGCGACTTCTTCCTTTGGGGCCACGTGAAAGAGAAGGTCTACGCCAACAGCCCAGCGTCGATTCAAGACCTCAAAGATGGAATTCGTGAGACTATCGAGGACATAAGGCAGCCACTTTGCGATTTGGTTATGGAAAATTTCCTGAAAAGGATATGGTTCTGTAGGCGTGGTCGTGGTGGTCATTTGATTGATGTTATTTTTCACTATTAACGGCATACCTTCCTCTTTATAATGAAATAAACATTCGATCATTTATATTAAAAAATGGCAAAAAAATTTCTTTCAATAACAAAATAACAACTCTTATTGGAAAACCCTGTATTTAAGGTACATTTAGATATTTGGGTATATATTTTTCACTATTATTGATTTGTTTCCAATATAAGACAGTAAAGTGGTTAACTCTCGAGCGATGGGATATTTACAAAATAAATGCCTGAGTGATGGAGATTTTCGGGCATTTAGTTTTGCATTTTGCAGCGCTCATTCAAAAAAATATATCTCTGAATATTAATATTAAAACATAAAAACTGCTTATTGTGGTTTAAAGTTAATGAATTCACCTATCTCTCACCGTTTAATGCATATTTATAGGTTGTATAATTGAGCTGTTTGCAGATATTTAAAAATATATTCTAAAAAATCGTTTACCTAAATTTAGACAGCTGTCACTAGCGACCCACCCATTCGGCATGTTTTCCGACTATGCACCGATGCTGAAGGGATCAACGACGCTATTTCCTCGGAGCATCTTCCATTATAATACCGGTAGAACAAGGACAGCATTCCCACCTGACGCCTCTGCTCTAAAGATTGAAATTCGTTTGTTAAAATAGGGGAATCTGTCAAACGGACCGTCTGTTTCTGCACAGAGTCAAAGGTTTTTTCAGGTATTTCGAGGCTCCGGACCAAATTCAATAGTGGGGTGCACTTGTGTTCTATCTGCAGTATCTGCGGACCCTGTACATCTATATACTGCCAAGCTTCTAAGATGCTAACTTGACTCTGGCTTCGATGATGTTAATGTAAAAAAATAATATTATAATCGGTGACACATAAGCAGAATTTATTATTTATCTGTAATTCGGTATCTAAATATACCAATGCCGTAATCTGTAATCGAACCCATTTCAACTGACTAAGTCGTTGGTAGCCAGCGTGCCGTCTCAGTGCTTTTACCTGTTGTCACACTGTTACAAACTGTCGCCAAAAAACGGTCAATTTAGATGCATTCTTTTAGGTCAACAGAAGAGGCTCTAGATGTGACCCCTGTGGTACTCCGGTGAATGCAGTGAATTGACATGCGGTTAGATGAATAATAATCGGTGACACATAGGCAAAATGTATTAATCTGTAATTCCATATCTAAAAATACCAATGCTGTAATCTGTAATCGAACCTATTTCAGCTGACTGAGTAGTTGGTAGTCACTGTGCTATCCCCGGGGCCTTTACCTGATGTCAGTATCACCTTGGAACACTAAAACACTACGGTACTATCTTGTTGTTTAGTTGGCAAGATCGAGTGTTAAAATATTTGCATTAAATTATTATGCACGCACATGCACGTCGCTGTTTTGTGGCACCATATTAACCCGGACGCGTAAACTAATTTATTTATTGTTTATTAGGAAAACAATTAACAGAGCGATTTGTGTTTATTTAAGTTTATTCAGTAAACATATAGTTTTATATATCTGTACCTGGGAGGCATATGACACCATGTCCCATTTTCATAATTTTAGAGGAGAGCAGAAAGACGTTTTTTGTAATTATTTTTTGATTCTTCCGACAGCCAAAAACATCTAAATAATTTGTTTTATTTTATTTATTATTTACATGGTGTTGACACATTACTGATATTTTTATGTAATTTTATTAATTTGGTTACCACCGCTCCGGTAACCATCTTTTGGATAACTGAAACCTCTGCCGTAGGTAACAAAATACTCTCAGTATCGCCCTGATGTAATGCCACAATTCAGAATTTAAACATTGCTTGAAATGGCTTTATTCGTGTTTGGTGGCCAGTTCTGAATAGCCAGGTACATCCCCACCTTCCTCTTTACCATCTCCTTCCCCTCACCACTATTTCCACATAGTTGTTTAGTGGTCATAGTGTTGAATGCCTCTAAATTATCACATATATATGGGATATGGTGTTTATGAAATCATTTTTTAATCTATTATCATTTTATATTAACATTTTTTAATATAATTTATCGGTTCCATGATAACTCAACACAGTGACAATTCAACACACTTTTAAAAAGCGATATAAAGTCATTAGAAACGATGAAAAAAAATTAAACCTAACCTAACCTACTTAACCCAGTTAATAAAGTTTTTGTTTCATCACTTTCCATGACTTTATACAACTTTTTTAAGATGTGATGAATTATCATTTTGATGATTTATCTGGTCACTAATTTATCATATATTAAAATATTTATCTGTGAATGGTGTACGCCTGAAGAAAACATAGCACGATCAAGCGAACCAGATACTTGAGTCGCATCATGTCAAGAATCTAGAGAATAACGAGATAGTACGTATGAGACGGTGTATGAATATGAATGAAGCAAAGATTGCGTGGCGATCCATTCACTCCACCTCTGGAATTGGGAAACGGCGTAATGGTTAGGTTAGGTTAGGTTATGTTAGGTTAGTTAATTACTTACTACTGCGGTTAGGTAGAGCGTTTTGTATCTCGGTTAACAGTGAGCGCACTGTACGACGCTATCGCCTATATATTATTATGTCACACGCTGCACAGTTTGAGCGCGAGGCATTGACCAAAAAACCAAATATGCATCGATGATTTGCGTGTCTAATAGCTTCAAAGGACGTTTACTAAATAGTCAAGGAGGTCACCGGATCGAATCCTGGACTACTCACTTTGTTACAACTAAATCTTACCTATATTATAGGATAATAATGAGGGAGTTCGATCTTTGTTATTTTATTTAGAGAACCCTTTATTTCCCGACCCATTTCATTTCTACATAATATCACACTAATATTTCCCAATATCACACTCAGAGATGTGCAAAATGGGTACCCAAAACCATTTGAAATGCAAAATGGAAATGGGTCAAAACTTTTCCATTTGAAAATGCAAAATGGTTTTTAGAAAAGCATTTCAAATGCAAAATGCAAAATACCTATTTTCAAAATGCATTGAAAATGCAAAATGGTTTCTCAGGTCAAACAATCAAAATAATTTAAAGAATTTTTAAACAATTTTGTCATTTAATAATGGACAACAATGTAGAACAAACATATTACATGATGGTAAATCCAAAAACACCACGACTACGGATTATGAAACCACAAAAAATTTGCGCGGGACTAATGTTGCCAACGTAAAAACATAGAAACTGCTATCTAAAATTTAATATTACAGGGTCATGGCCCCATGTTCAGTATTTGAATCAGTATTTTTTATAACAATTATTTTATAAGCAATAATTATTAGCCTGAATCCACATTGAAAAATCTCCTGATAAAAGATACATGACGCCAACGGGACTTGAACCCGTGTCCTTTCGATTTCCGGTCGACAGCTCTGACCACTGAGCTATGGCGGCTTATCTCTTGTCCGCGAAATAATTCAATATATACTAGTGTTTCATTCAACAATTACTGATTGTTACATTTTTTCACCTGAAACAACCAACTTTATTTTGGTTTGGCTTTATTATAGTTGGCGTCATGTATCTTTTATCAGGAGATTATTCAATGTGGATGAGTGTTTCAGGCTAATAATTATTGCTTATAAAATAATTGTTACCCTTTGTGCTATGCATAAAAAATCTTGTCTTAAACATTAGTTTACTAAAAAAATAATAATTAGTATTTTTTGTAATAGGGCTCCTACCAGGGAGCAACTTGACAAATGTAAATTATCTCTCATAGCGAGGTTGAGGAACGACTGATATTTGGGGCTTATGAAAAAAAGATGAGTGGAGATAGTAGGAAGAATGTTGCAAAAAAGCATTTAAATGGAAAATGCATTGAGAAAAGCATTTACAATGCAAAATGCAAAATGGTTTTTAGAAAAGCATTTAAAATGCAAAATGGAAAATACCTATTTTGCATTTTGCATTTCCATTTGAAATGGATTTATTTGAAATAAAGCACATCTCTGATCACACTCCTATGCGACGGATTCAACAGCTAGGAAACAAATACTCCGATGTTGTTGATATATTTAGTACATCAATTTCACTATATAAGCATACCTTATTGAAGTTTTTTTCATCAAGTAGTGGAATATTTTGATAAAGCTATTTAAATTGACAGTATTACAGTATTTTGTCGGCTGAAAGAAAAAAATATTTTGGATTTTTTATATTTATATTTTGTACCTACATACTGTGTGGATCAAATTCAACTATATTTATATGTATATATACAGGGTGTATCGGCACGTACCCGACAAACTTTAACCAGCTATTCCTTAGCATATTTGGAGTAAAAAATATTATAGGCACTTTGCTGTCCGGTAACATTTTTTTTAATAAAAAATTTACTATTCATATTTTCACCACATGTCACCACTGTTTTATCCTTTGTCAAAGTTTGAAAACCCACCTGGCAATATTTTATTCGAGTTTCGTTGAATAATATACGTACGTACCTACATTGGCGCGCTTTTACGATCACAACGAAATGGCATGGCACCATTCGTCTAATTTTTTAGCTATTATTATTTATTATTTATTTATTTTTCGGAATGACTTTATTGAGTAAAACCTCAAATTGTAATATTTAAATATTGAAGACAATATTAGTGATTTCTAAACGAAAATCTGAAACAGAAAAATCAGAAAAGGAAACGGTCACATCTGGGATTCGAACCCAGGACCCTTGTCTTTCCGTGACAGTGCTCTACCAACTGAGCTAATGGGACCCTATTCCCCTCGGTCATTTTTACGCTGTCTGGATTGCATTTAGTTCGGGTTGAATCTTGCGATCATACATAAAGATAGTTGCCAGTAAAAATGTGCGGTGAAAAAATGAAGACAATGTTAGTAGTTCTTATTCGAAGTATGATACAGTTAAAAATGACCGAGGGGAATAGGGTCCCATTAGCTCAGTTGGTAGAGCATTGTCCCGGAAAGACAAGGGTCCTGGGTTCGAGTCCCAGATGTGACCGTTTCCTTTTCTGATTTTTCTGTTTCAGATTTTCGTTTAGAAATCACTAATATTGTCTTCAATATTTATTTATTTATTTATTATTATTTAGTGTGTATGAAAGAGCTAGGACGCTTTTTGACACACTTGCTAATAACAGCTGTTGAACACGAGAAACAATGCCAATGACAGTGACGGAGTGTGGATTTTTTTATCATTTTTTATTTTTAATTGAAAAAAAATGTTACCGGAGAGCAAAGTGCCCATAGCATTTTTTACTCCAAATGTGCTAAGGAATAGCTGGTTAAAGTTTGTCGGGTACGTGCCGATACACCCTGTATATATATGTTTTAAACAGTCATTTCTTGCACTATTTATGAGTATAATTTCTTAAATATTGTTATATATGTATGTAAAAGCCTTAACCCTAGATTCATAACCATTCGTCCCACAGACCGCACAAAACGTAAATTTGTTTCTAGTGTCTCGAGTGATAGAGATAGAATGATGACCTCTCAAGTACCTTCCTAGATCGCTTGTTCATTAGTAACGCGGGTGCGCTTGCCTCGCAGTGAAGTCTCGTGGACAATTTATATACCTTTGAACGTCTGAGAGACGAATGTTTATGAATAGTGTAACTTTTGACGAGACCGTAAGTTATTTTGGAAACATTGTTTTTTGATAAGTTCTGGTTATACAGAGTAAAAGTAAGTATATGATATTATTCTATACGAGTTATTATTTATATATATCTTATTTTATCGTTCAAAATGTATTATTATGTGTATTTTACATCAAATCTTATTATTTTATTTTAGAATAGATGATCGGCAAATTGATGACTATTTGAATCGTTTATCTGTTTCTGGTGATGATGATTTTACCAGTCAGCAAAAGGATGTAGAAATCAGTGATGTTGAAGATCATATGGAATTAGATGAAATGGTCCCAACAGATTCCGACAGTGATAACGACATGGTTACGTAAAAGACACGAAACGCCAACTTTGAAGAGATGCCTAAAAAGGAAAATCACAGAAGTTTTAGATGAAATGCCTACCATTGCCACAACTGGTCCAAGTGGTACTCAAAAAAAGGTTTTTGGTTTTTGTGATTATAAAAAACAGCATATGACAAGGTTCCAATGCAAGTAATGCAAAAAATATATGTGCATGGACCATCGCGGCCTCATGTGGGTGGAATGTACCGATGAAATTTAATTTTAACTCGTTTATTATATTTTTTGCTACCTAATTAAACATATTAAAGAGTGCCATACTCCATTTATTTATTTTATTTACAAGTACCCCAAAACTCGTCACTTAAATTTAGTCGTCTGTGAGATGAATGTTTATGAATAATGTTCCTCTTAGATAAGGTTATGAATCTAGGGTTAATAGGCGTAAAATAAATAAATAAATTTCTGTATTTCTTTGACTATGTTTGTTTTAATAAAATAAAAGAGAGAAAAACATTCACAGGTTACGAATTACCGATTGAATGACAGATTGGACCATCTTCGAAAGGATCTCAGAGCTTACAATTTGGTAGGGTACGGGTACCGCCGCCCCGCAAATTATTCATTGGATAACTAACACCTCTGCCAAGGTCATTTAAAGTGGTTCGCTACTTTTGATGACTTAGCGGGGGTGCCCGGGTTCATGGGAGTGAGGATTGTCTAGGACAATGGTTCTTGACCTTTTTGGAGGTACCGAACCCCACCAGTTACATATTTGCATTCACCGAACCCCTCCTAATTTGAAAAATAAAATTAGATTTTTACAAATTCAAAACATGGTATATATTTATGTTTAGGTGTACAAAATGAAAAAATAAATAAAAAACAAAGATCAATACATTAAATTTTAATGGTTAAATCAAAACATGAAACATATTAATTATTATTTACTTTAAATCAGTGTGACTTCTGTGCTGTTGCATTTCAGAAACCAATTTAGAAATTCGCGGCTTTACCTTGGCAAGTGCCACTCTCATGTCATTTTCACAACAAAGTCTATTCCTCTTCTTCGTTT
Organism: Hesperophylax consimilis; assembly: GCF_061612785.1. NCBI lineage: Eukaryota > Metazoa > Arthropoda > Insecta > Trichoptera > Limnephilidae > Hesperophylax > Hesperophylax consimilis. The sequence goes on along the minus strand of NC_142865.1, from coordinate 2,595,173 downwards.
TTATATCCAGCATCTTCGAAAAGGATTGCTCGCAAACATATGTTGTAACAAACGGTATAAAAATCTCCAGAGCTTTCTTAGCAATAACAGGGTATGTTTCCATTTGTTGACACCAAAACGTTGAGAGCGATGTTGTTCTGAAGAGTTGCTGTTGAACCTGGCTCTGCTGAATTTCAATGATTTCATCAAATATAAGTCGGCGGTCTTGACCTCCACCGAACCCCCGAGACTGACTCACCGAACTCCTGGGGTTCGATTGAACCCAGGTTAAGAACCACTGGTCTAGGACTTGATTTGGAGAGACTGGTCGGAGGATATCTTTTTACCTCTCCAACAGGACTTTCTCGACCCATCGCATGTGTGGTTGAATTCAAACGTTCGTCACTCCTGGACACACTAACCAGATCCCAGATTCCCACACACCCCTCATACCTTTTTTGTATTTAAAATACTCTCCAAACAGCATCTCCAAATATGACATGAAGAAAAAAGCACTTACATGAAAACGGCCATTAATTTGGATTTTTTCAGTCCAGGGAAGACCCAAATTTCGGAGGCCTAATTGAAATACACAAAAACCACATCAATATTAATGGAGAATTCCATACATTTTAGAATGGAAACAAATGTTCCATTTAGCCCAATAGTCCAGCGCTCCGTCTCACTTACACTTGCCAAACATCGTAGATTTCCATCCCATTTGAATGTCGTAAACAAATTTTTCTATTAGAAATTTAATCTTCGACTAGGCACATCACGAAACACGTCACAAGTCACTTTTTGTGATATTCTTTATTATATGGCTACACCAAAACTACACAGAGAAAAATCACATTGATTTAACTAGTTATTATACTGAAATACCGGCCTAAGATGATTGACGCGCGCAACACGATATCACGTATATATATATACATAAATACACACTTTACCACAGTAAAAAGTGTGGGCAAGGGAATGAGATAGGGAAGAGGAAGGCGGGGACGTACCTAGCTATACAGATCTGGTCATCAAACACAATTAAAGTCATTTTGAGCAACGATTCAATTCGTTACCGTTGTCCTTCTAGCTAATTACGGGTATGTAGGTACTATGAAAAGTAAGTAGGTACTAAAACGGAAGCTAATAAGATCGTCAATCATAAATAAAGGATTTAAAAAGCCTTCGAAAAGCAAGGACTTCCGATTTTTTTAGTTAGTTATCAGAATATAAATAACAAAAATCTCAATCGCAAATCATATAAGAACGCGCATTGACTGTAAATTATCTACATCGTCAGGGATTGCAATACATCAAATTTTATTTAAGTCTCCGCATTCACAATTTCTACCGATTTATAACAAGTTTCTCTTCTAAAGAAGTTTTTAAATTCCAAAAAAATGTATGTTAATTTTGAGAATAAAATCTATAGGTACATTTATTATGCCAAAACATTAATTATATGAAATTTACTCGATGAAAAAAATCGTTCCTCATAAATTTATTAAAACACGTTTTGTTCTGTTATTTGATATGTCATAGGCATGCAAAAATTCACAGTGTATCTTTAAATGCAACTGAAGCATTTTTCGAAAGATTTTTGCTCTATTTCAAACGAGTCCACCATTTTCGTTTAAGGCGATGCCATACGTAGTAATGCAAAATCATGTGTTTTTGGTTTGAAAATTTGGTCGCCTAGAAATGTTTCAGATGTTTTAATTAAATACTGTGAGTAGAATACATCTTGACCTTTGAAATAATCGAGTATTTTTTAGATAAGTCTTTTTATAATCCCAGAAAAAATAATGTATAAGGCCTATGAAAAATGCTTTAAAGTTCAAAATCTCCTACTTACAAACCCATTTTCGATTATGATTTTATTGTATAATGTGACAAATTAAGTTATTTATAAAATGATCGATAAAAAAAAATTATGCTTGAACATCCACAAAATAAAATAAAAGGCACTTTTTGGCCATGTTTTTTTCTTGCATAAATCAAAACAGGCGGATGGTGTTAAGCGGGAATTTAAACCTTATCGCCATCTACGTAATGGGTGTTATTGATAGCGGCTCAATTTAAAATACTACACGACGTAGTGCATCGCCTTAATTATTATCGTTTTTTTTTAATATTAGCGCGCTCCCTCTAACATTCGTATTTACACATCTCCCTTTCAAACTATCCTTGAACGGTTAGTACGGGCCTTAAGCGTTTTTTTATTTTATTTTTAAATTAGCTGATGTGTACCGGCGTTGTTGGGGATCATCCTTAGGAGGTAGACATATACCATGGAGGACTTTTCTGTAGGCCTTTTTAAGATATACAATTCTGTAGTACATTATTTTTATGTATCTCATGAGGTTTAGCCAGCGTTAGCGGCCGAAAATATTTTTTACGACTTGATTACAAAACATCGCATTTTCTCTACTTTTTATAACTATGTATATATGCGAGTATTATATACAGGGTTTCCTATAAGAGGTGTAATTTTGATATTCAATCGTAAAAGATCAATGGTTTCGTTGCTTGTGTGGCACGTAGCGCTGTCTTGTTGAAAATAAACGTGGTCCAGATCAATATCATCCAATTCCGGCCATAAAAAATCATTAATCATCTCTCGATAGCGCAATCCATTCACCGTAACTGTTGCTCCAGCCTCATTTTCGAAAAAATAAGGTCCAATGACTCCGCCGGACCATAAACATAGAGAGGCTTTTCAACAATAACTCTTGGGTTTTCCGAGCCCCAGATGCGACAATTTTGCTTGTTGACGAAGCCACCGAGGTGGAAATGGGCCTCATCACTCAAGATGATTTGCATTTGATTCACTCAAGTGAATTTTAATAATTTCAATGCGTTGTTGAAGCGTGTATCGTTCCATTTTTTTAATGGCGTAGTTTTTACTTGTCAAATGTCAAAAAATGACAGCTTCAAAATTAACATCTACCGAAATAGCGGGCTATTCAAAATAACACCTCTTATTGGAAAACCCTGTACATAAACCTTACGGAATAAATTCTTTACGTGATAGTGAAAACCCTATCAAAATCCATTGCGTAGTTTAGAAGAACTAAGCGCACAAACAGACAGACGCGGATAGCGGCTTTGTTTTATACTATTTAGAGATGTTATCTGTCAGTTGAGCAGCCACTTGTGGTCAGCAAGTTAAAAAAACATTGTACAGCAAATAATGTCAATCAACCTCTAGCCTAACCTAAGCTAACTTTACCTAATTTAACCACATATTGAACCTACTATTTCTCACTGCCAACAAAAGCACAGTATGATGTCCGAATCTCTAAATAGTATAAAATAAAGTCCCTATCCAAGTCTGTCTGTTTGTGCGCTTAGTTCTTCTGAACTACGCAACGGTTTTAGATAAAGTTTTCACTATCATTTAGAGAATTTCTTCCGGAAGGATTACATATATAAAACATACATATTATATTTATAGAAAGTAGAAAAAAGTCGATGCTTTATAATCAAGTCGTAAAAATATTTTTTCGGGCACTACATTGCTAACACTTGCTAAACCTTATGAGATACATCAAAATAATGTACTACGGAATTGTATAACTTGAAAAGGACTACAGAAAATTTATTTATGGTATATGTCCATCTCCTAAGGATAACCCCCAGTAACGCCGGGTACGTCAGCTTGTGATTTTATATGGCTGTTTTCTTGCTAACCCAATATTTAAATGGTGAATCGCATCCTCACAGATGACATCACGGGAAAATATTTTCCGCAAGTACTCCTGGTAAGTAAATAAGCATCGCGCCGTTTCGCCCAAGGGTAGGCAGAGATGATGGATCGCCGAACAACTCTGTCGTGGCAAACACTTCTTGCTTCATTTACATTCATACATCGTATCATATATTATAGTCTTCTGTTATTCCCGACTTAAGGCGATGCCATACGTAGTAATTCAAAATCATGTGTTTTTGGTTTGAAAATTTGGTCGCCTAGAAATGTTTCAGATGATTTATTTAAATACTGCGATTAGAATACATCTTGGCCTTTGAAATAATCGAGTATTTTTTAGATAAGTCTTTTTATAAGCCCAGAAAAAAATAGTGTAAAGGCCTACGAAAACTGCTTTAAAGTTCGAAATCTCCTACTTACGAACCCATTTTCGGTTATGATTTTATTGTATAATGTGGCAAATTAAGTTATTTATAAAATGATCGGAAAAAAATTAAATATTTATGCCTGAACATCCACAAAATAAAATAAAAGGCACTTTTTTGCCATGTTTTTTTCTTGCATAAATCAAAACAGGCGGATGGTGTTATGCGGGAATTTAAACCTTATCGCCATCTACGTAAGGGTTGTTATTTATAGCGGCTTAATTTAAAATATTCCACGACTTAGTGCATCGCCTTCCGACTTCTTCTAACAATAAGTAATATTCAAATCACCGAAGACAATATTATCGACTCTCAAACGAAAATTTGAAACAGAAAAATTACAAAAAGATTTGATCACATCTAAGAATTGAACCCAGGAGCTCAACCTTGCTTTGGTACAACTACCAACATTATCTTCAATTAAACCCGGTTGGGCAGCGTTGCGAGGCGGATGAAGGTAGGGGCTGTAGGAAGGGCTTTTTTAATGCGGCCCTTAAAGAAGCCCGTATTATATTAAGGCGAAGCTTAATGCTAAATCACTATTTTGATTAATCTTTATAACGAATTGGTGTACATTATGAATACCAAAAAATATGCTTTAAATAAATTGAAGGTTTTCCTATCATTTCGCTTGAGTAGAATACAAATAAAATAATAAATTACTTAATAAAAAATATTAATGTAAACTACAAAATTATTTTTACAATAGAATTGTAAGAAAACAACTTTAAAAAAATACAGTATTATAGCTAAGATTATCAGTGACAGTTTCACTTTTTTGCTTTCTTATAAAATTATTTACAAAATAAATAAAAAACCAGTTTTGTGCTTGAAATCGAACGTTTCTAGACTCCGTTTGTCAAGCGATTTTAATGCCTATTACCTACAATATAAGGTATACCAAGAATATAAACATTTTTGGTTTGCAGCTTCCTCTTAAGAAGGAGAAACATAATATGCCGGTACCTCGTTCCACATACGAGTAACTTACATAAAAACGAGTCGAAGAAACGGTCCGTTCTCATGAATTATTATTGATGTTGGCTTAGCCCGTGCACCGGTGAACCCGGGATCAATGCTGCTAGCTCCTTAGAGCATGCTCCATTAAAATACCCATAGAACAGACTCATAATGCCTACATTGCGTCTGTGCATGCTGGCAATCGGTATGTTAACAATGGATTGTGAATCAGACGGACCGCTCTGCTTTGCAAGAATCCAGCAGGTTTATCAAGTATTGCGGGGCTACAGCCCAGAGGTGGCTCCCAACTTCAATTGTTGGGGGGTTCTCGATATCTGTATAGGGTTAGCAGGTGGTTACCATTAAAGGAAGAATCTGCTAGACGTATACAAGACGCCCAGCTTCTGTTTCAAATTTTCGTTTGTGAGTCTTCAATGATTAAATATTACAATTTGTGGTTTTACTCATAATTGTGTTAAAACTAATATTAACACATTTTAGAGTAATTTTTGACAGACTTCCAAGATCCGGTTCACATAAATAAATGTGATTAAATTTGAAGTAGAGTCAATGTATTGTTGCCCTTGGTAAGCGTGGCGGTGTACGCTTGACTTATATCGGCCACACGATGTAAACCATACGAACGTGCACTGAACATTATATCGACAATTACACGTATTGAATATTATTGTCAAATCGAATTATATTCGTCATACACTTACTGTTTTTATATCGAACATGTAGGCAGACTGATGGAACCTAAGCGCAAGCCAAATACTAAGTTTGGTGATCGCGCTTTCGGAGTATCTGGGCCGAAGGCTTGGAATAAACTCCCTCCGGAACTAAGATCCATTACAAGTCCAACAGAATTCAGGTCTAAACTAAAAACTTACCTTAAAACTAAAAACTAAAAACTTACCTTAAAATAAAATAAAAAATAAGATAGGTTTATCTAAAAAGACGCTGTCTAGATTGCATTTAGTTCGGGTTGAATCTTGCGATCATACATAAAGATGTCAATAAATAATGTGCGGTGAAAAAATGAAGACATTGTTGGTAGTTCTTATTCGAAGTATGGTACAGTTAAAAGTGACCGAAGCGGATAGGGTCCCATTAGCTCAGTGGTAGAGCGGTGTCCCGGCAAGGCAAGGGTCCTGTGTTCGAGTCCTAGATGTGACCGTATCTTTTTCTGATTTTCCTGTTTCAGATTTTCGTTTAGAAATCGCTAATATTGTCTTCAATAATTAAAAACTTACCTTTTTAAGCTGTCATACCCTTAAATTAAATATACCATTCCTGAGAGAAAGTCCAATTATATCCAATTTTCCAATTATGTCTTAAATCCTGCATCTAATTTGACGGCCGGCATAGTCCAGTGGTAACGCATTGGACTGCCATTCCGAAGGTCGCGGGTTCGAACCCGGCGTGCGCAAATAAATTTTATTTGATTAATTTGTGTTATTTCACAATTAATTAATTAAAATAATATATATAGTATATTTGCGGCACGTTCCAGAGTGGAAGATACTACCAGTATCGCCCTGGTGTAAGACCACCATTCAGAATTGAAACGTTGCTCCAAATGGCTTTAGCCGTGTTTAGTGACTAGATCTGAATAGCCAGGTACTTCCCCACCTTCCTCTTTCACTTCCCCACTTACCTTCAGCCTCACAACATCCCCCAATTGGGGATGCCATAGTCTCACTGGCTCCAGACGGGAGCAGTTGGGACTCTTGTGAGGTATTCACTATAAAAAATAAAAAAAAATCTAAATTTCGCTAATAAACAATTAGTCAACTAAGTGTTAATCTTAAGTGACATACCAGGTAAGTGTGGTACTGTATATTATCTACATATATAGTTAGTAAGAAATTGGTCATTGTAGAAATGTATTATTTACAAATTAGTTGAGGTGATTTTGCACAACAACGGCGGTATACAAATCATCCAAATATATTATAATAATTATCATAAAGTTGTTGATTTGCTTGATCGTGACATGTGGTTCGCTATGATCTGTCAATTACTCTCGTTTCGTCTTCATTTTCATCTCATTTAATCTTTATTTGCTGAAAGAAGACAGGACATAAGTAGTACATTTTTTAGGGATTTAAGAAATTATTTTCAACTCGTGATTGTACCCTTCAATTCCCGGGGGTCTGTTGTATTGATAGCTTTTACCAGCCTCCTTATTGATGGCCTCCGTGATTCTAGAGTGCTAGATACTCTCAGTATCGCCCTGGTGTAAGACCACCATGCTTAGTCATGTTTGGTGACCAGTTCTGAATATATACATCGTCGCTTCAGTGCTTAATTGTCCAAACCACCAATGGGCAAATTGTTCAATTTCCTTTTTAAAACTCAAAATACATTACCAAAAACAATAATAAATGAGTTTAATAAAAATTTGGTAAGCGTTCAAAGATGGTTTGAAAGGGAGATATGTAAATACGAACGTTAGAGAGAGCGCGTTAATATTTAAAAAAAAAAACGATAATAATTATACGAAAATGGTGAAAATATTTAATAAAACCCGACTCATTTGAAATAGAGCAAACACCTCTCGACAAATGCTTTAGTTGTATTTAAAGATACACTGTGAATTTTTTATTGCCTACAACATATTAAATAACAGAACAAAACGTATTTTCAATAATTTTCGGAGCTTACTTTGTGATTTTTTTCTATCGATGTAATTTCATAACAAATATATAGATATTATCTTCAAAACTAAAATTTTTTGAGCTATAAAACTTAAAGAGTTGACGAGAAACTTGTTATAAATCGGTAGAAATTGGTTATGCGGGGCATAAATAAAAAATCTATGCTGTGGTTTGTAAAGTAAAAAATTTGTTTTATTGATTATTATTGTGAAGATGAGTCATACAAGATCTGCGTGTCAACAACTGTGTACTTATACTTACATGTTGAATTGAAAGTTGGTTGTCCTTTCAGTTTCGGCACAATTAATATGCATATCCTTACTGCTTGTACTGGGTACCCACTCGTCACGTACGTGAAAAAATAATGTTAATTGGATAAGTACGTACTTATCTTAGCACATATTGTACTAATAATATTGTATATATTAGTTTGTAGGCGGTCAGATGAAAGGATTTTGAAAATTTAGTCCGTTGATCTATATTACGAGTATAAGCTTCGCAACACGATGCCCGCACGATTCCGAAGTCCCCGCATTCCGAATTTCTACCGATTTATAACATGCTAGCTTGCCCCTCCACGCAATAATAGAGTAAAATAACTATAATAATAGAATAACTAAAGTAATACATTTATATCATTATCAAATATATTAACAATATCGTTTTTAAACAACAAAAAAAAAACAAAATTGGTCCTGAATGAGACCCTTGTGGTACACCACTTGTAGCTATAAATTGGTTGGAAAAGAACGAATTGATTTATATGAGATATTTTAGTATGAGTTCTGACTAATGACCTTATGAAATAATTAACTCAATATTTAGTGTCAAAAAGTACATACGGACTGCCATTGTATAGTCAATATTTCAATTCGAGATTGTCAATTTGTTAGTATTTTTAACATTTACATAGCTGTCTGACGTTTAGGAATGTCAATTCATAGAGAGATGCGGCTGTGTTACTGAATTCTGATTTATTGCTTTATCAACATCTGTCTGGATATCAACAGCCCTACCGTGCTCGGGAAATCTGAATAAAATCGTAGGTAGTTATACCAATCGATCCGATATATTGTAAATTTATCGATTTCACTGTGCTAGAAACCCAGGCCCCATTAAATCAGTATGCTCAGCTACTGTGACTTTTATTACATTAGCTTCACACAGGAGGCCCTGAGGAAAAATACTCCCACATGGCCTGTATCTTTGGGGATGCTGTGTGGAGGTTCTTTTATGGAAAAGTAGGAGAAGAAATTCTGGGCAGGAAAAATGTATGGAGGTGGATAGAAATCTGAGGGTGAATGTGTCTAGGAGTGACGGACGTGGAATCTATCCCTTCCACTGTGGCGCACGGTGATGGGTCGAGAGAATCTGGCTGGAGAACTCAAAAGGTCTCTCTCAACCAATCTCTCCTGATTCGGTCCGCCACGCAGAAGGTGGGCAAAAGGACATACATCAGCCCACGAACCCGGACACTCCTGCTACATCACCAAACGTAGCAAACCACTTGGGGAGACCTATAGCAAGGTTTTTGGTTATCCAATAAATGGTATATACGGTTGCATACCCGCCTCCCAAATTGACTACACAATAATTGGTGATATTAACCCTTTCAATACCAGAGTTCCTACTGAGGAATATGAACAAACCAATTAATATCTCTTGATTTTGTCAAACAAATCGTCCCTTATTTTACGTAAAGCTTGTGAAGGATATTCCTCATGGTGTCTATTTTTTATGCTAGGTAATAACCTTTATTCCAGCAACAAATACTGTAAATATAATGACAGATCCTGTTTTCGCTGTTTTGCTTGGGCTGGGATCCATTATTTTTATTTATATACATTATCATATTTACATTTATGCATTTCACACTGTAAAATATATATTTTTTAATTAAACGATTATTTGAGCGATGTTCTTTTTCCTTGCTCATAAAAAATAACCCTTTGAGACCTACAAATAATTTTTATTAATTAGAAAAAAATCTAAATTAGTATGCAAAAAAAACTAATTGTTTAATGTGTTATCAAGCTTAAAATATGGTCTAAATTTGGAAATAAATGTGCGGTACTGAAAGGGTTAATTCCTTTGAAGTTTTCTGTATAGATCTTTCTTTGTCCCCAAATACGTAATATTATTATTACCTATGTAAATAAATTCGTTCGCGTTTTGTTTCCCACGCTTTGGCCAATAATTAACTACTCTAACGCGTACCCGGCGTTACTGGGAATTATCCTTAGGAGATAGACATATACTATTCTCTACTTTTCTATAGGCCTTTTTAAGATATACAATTGCGTAGTACATTATTTTGATGTATCTCATAAGGTTTAGCCAGCGTTAGCAATGTAAGCGCCCAAAAATATATTTTACGACTTGGTTACAAAACATCGACTTTTCTCTACTTTCTATAAATATAATACGCATGCATTATATATACAAAGTTTTCGGAAGAAATTCTCTAAATTACAGTGAAAACCCTATCCAAATCCGTTGCGTAGTTTTAAAGAACTAAGCACAGAAACAGACAGACGCGAATAGCGTCTTTGTTTTATACTATTTATATTAGAGATAACACTGAAAAATACAAATAAAAATGAAAGTAAACATTATTTACTTATTCTTATACCATAAATGCGTACAAACAAATTAATTCGCACAGCAAATATTTGATTCGGTGTAAGGAGGTACTTAAGTACCTACCCTACATACCGACCGATTAGTACTTACGTAATCACATTGCTTAGCCTTGAACTTGAAGATTGGTCGTTGTCATTTATTGTTAATCTTTTTACAGCAATGTTTAGTAAATCGATAATTAAAAAAAATGGTATTTTGGAAGGGAGACATTGAGGAAAGGACTGGGTATAGAACAGTGGATGGAAGTGAGGAAGGGAAGGGAGTGTGGAATGAAGCGTGGAAATTAGTGGGGAAAGTTGTGGGGTGATGGGATTTGGGAAGGATGTGTGGAGGGAGTGGGGCAGGTTTTGGAGAATGGAATGAGGAAGGGAGTTGGGTAAATTGTGGGGAATTGAATGAAGTGGGGAACGGAGCCAGAAAGGTAGCAGGGAAAGCTTGTGCGAGGAAGGGAGTGGGGCAAGTTATGGGGAATTTAATGGGAACGGGAGTAGGGAATGGAAAAGGGAAAGAAGTAGGGTAAATTGTGGGGAGTTGAATGAAGTGGGGAACGGAGCCAGAAAGGTAGCAGGGAAAGCTTGTGCGAGGAAGGGAGTGGGGCAAGTTATGGGGAATTTAATAGGAACGGGAGTAGGGAATGGAAAAGGGAAAGAAGTGGGGTAAATTGTGGGGAGTTGAATGAAGTGGAGAACGGAGCCAGAAAGGTAGCAGGGAAAGCTTGTGCGAGGAAGGGAGTGGGGCAAATTATGGGGAATTTAATGGGAACGGGAGTAGGGAATGGAAAAGGGAAAAAAGTAGGGTAAATTGTGGAGAGTTGAATGAAGTGGGGAACGGAGCCACAAAGGTAGCAGGGAAATATGCGAGGAAGGGAGCGGGGCAAGTTATGGGGAATTTAATGGGAACGGGAGTAGGGAATGGAAAAGGGAAAGAACTAGGGTAAATTGTGGGGAATGGAATGGAGTGGGGAAGGGAGCCAGAAAGGTAGCCGGGAAATGTAGGATATAAGGGAATGGGGAAAAATTATGTGGAATGGAATGGGGAATCGAATGGGGTTTGGGATGGGGAATGGAATGAGGAAGGGAGTTGGGAACGGAACCCGACAGGGAGCAGGGAAGTGAGTAGGGTAGTAGGGTGCGGGGAAGTGACCGGAGATAGGACTGGTGATGGAACTAAGGAAGGAAGTGAGGTTGGGAGTGGGGAATGGAGTGGGGAAGTTTATTGTAAATCTACATTAACTGTAGAAACTTACAACTAACATTAACACTAACAATCTAATTTTATTGGCGCCAGAGGAAGAAGGACCAACAACAAGGTAGAAACAACTATTAATTTATTACTGTAACTAAAACGCGTGATCTCAATTTTACGCTAATTTTTACTATCTAGTAAATCAGGCGTTAGAAAAATTAAGAAAAAACCACACGTCTTTTCAATAAACCTTGTAAACGTTTTGGAATACTCGTTGGACGCTTTGCGGTTTAGAGTTACATAACATAAGCTCAGTGCGTTCCAAATCTCTGACCCACCAACGAAATTAAAAGTGTCCAGTCTAAAACTTACACTACGTTGGCATCCTTTATTATAGCTTAGATATGGAATACTGCATTAGAGTCCCAACTTCCCCCAACCGTCTGGAGTCTATGTCTAGACTATGGCATCCTCAATTGGGGTATTTTGTGATGCTGAAAGCAGTGGAGAAGGGAATAAGATGGGATAGCACCTGGCTATTCTGATCAGAAAGATGGTCTTACACTAGTAACTCTATGTAAAATTGTTTGGCCGTTTTAATGGATCAGTAAATATTCGTCTTCCCAAAAATTTTCGAGTTTATTAATAAAGTGGTTAGGTAAAGATTTCAGAGGAAATTTTGGTTTTGCTTTACTATAAGAAAAACACTTTTTTCAATGGGTGGATGTGATATTCACATAAGTACTATTTTCAATTATATTTACTACAAGGTATTCGTTGAGTATCCTAATACTTTATACAAAAAAAAATAGGTAATGTTCTTCTTAAGAGGAAGCTATAAGCCAAAAAATGTGTATATTCTTGGTATACCTTATATTGTAGGTAATAGGCATTAAAATCGCTTGACAAACGTAGTGTAGAAACGTTCGATTTCAAGCACAAAACTGGTTTTTATTTATTTTATAAATAATTTTATAAGAAAGAAAAAAAAGTTAATCAAGTGAAACTGTCACAGATAATCTTAGCTATAATACTGTATTTTTTAAAAGTTCTTTCCTTTACGCGTTCATACATTTCTATTGAAAAAAAATATTTTTTAGTAGTTTACATTGATATTTTTTATTGAGTAATTTTTTTTTTTCATTTGTATTCTACTCAAGCGTAACGATAGGAAAATCTTCAATTTATCTAAAACGTATTTGTTGGTATTCATAATTTACACCAATTCGTTATAAAGATTAATCAAAAATAGTGATTTAGCATTAAGCTTCGCCTTATAAACAACAGAAATGTATACATTCCCGGGTTACGAATAACCTGACAATGTCCGGGGATCAACTATCTGACGGGGGATCAATTGTTAAGGGAGAATAACTCGCAGAGGGATGAATTGTCCTCGGCATCAATTGATGGGGGATCAACTATCGGGGGATCCAGCGTCAAATCTCCCAAATTTGTAGTATTTGTTATCAATTTGGGAGGCGGGCGGAGATAACCAACACCTCTGCCATAAGTCACCCCAATTTGATTTATCAGGTTTGCCTGCGTTCATCGGGTGAAGTGTGTTCAGAGCATGCCAGATCGGGAGGGGGTGGTTTGAGGAGACCCTTTGACCTCTCCACCTGGTATCTCGACTGATTGCCCTCCACTGCAGTGGGAGGGATATATTCATATGTCCGTCACTCCTGGACACACTGATCCCTAGATTCCTACCCAACCCTTACACATTTTACCACACAGCACCCCCAAAGATGACCTCCTGTGTGGAGCTACTGTAAAAAACAACATTTCAATATTTCTGATTTATTAACACAAAAAATGCAATTTTTTGACTTGATTAGGGTGCGGTATATTTTATTTTCAGAGTTGAATTTCTGCTGCTTTTTCACAGGATGTGGCATGAAGCTTGTAGCAGAAAAAAACATGTTTTGAAATACCACATCAATCGAACGGTGAGTTCGGGAGTCAATAAATTTAAATACACGCCTTTTCCAGATACTCAATTGATGTACAGAATCCAGATAGCTGGTAATTTCGTTCATGTGGTAATTCTTTAAAATATTTATTAATTTTAAACGAACTTATAGCTTTTACGTGATTTTCTGCATAATGCAGAGACAAGAAGAGTTTTTTTTTAGCTAACAAAAAATAAAAACTTGAAAAAAATTAACATAACATAATGGCAGATATAAAGTTGAATTTAAATGTATACAGGGTGCCGGGGGTAAAGTGCACTAACTTCGGAAGGTGATTCTACATGATGGTACAAGTAAAAAAGATAAATAACTTTTTTCTTATTATATATTAAAATTAATATTTCTTTGTTTGTCCCCTATAGACTCTTATACTACTCTAGTTTGTTCTTATTAGTGTCAGGAGTGCTTAGATGGTAGTTTGAATGGTGTAAGAAGTCGGGGACTTTTAATGTAGTTTTTCAATAGTAAAAATGTTGAAATCACTAATTGATTAATCTTTATAACGAATTGGTGTACATATTGAATACCAAAAAAATATGCTTTAGATAAATTGAAGGTTTTCCTATCGTTGCCCTTTAGTAGAATACAAATAAAAAATAAATTGCCCAGTAAAAAATATAAATGTAAACTACAAAAAAAAATTTTTCAATAGAAATGTATGAAAGCATAAAGGAAACAACTTTTTAAAAATACAGTATTATAGCTAAAATTATCTGCGACAGTTTCGCTTGATTAACTTTTTTGCTTTCTTATAAAATTATTTACAAAATAAATAAAAACCAGTTTTGTGCTTGAAATCGAACGTTTATAGACTACGTTTGTCAAGCGATTTTAATGCCTATTACCTACGATATAAGGTATACCAAGAATATTCACATTTTTGGCTTATAGCTTCCTCTTAAATCCCTTTAAACTGATTGACATCAGTTTGTCAACGGGTTCTTTTACAAATACTTTTTTTTAATACATATACAATTTTAACAAGTACATAAAATATACACTTAATTACATTGGCACAAAAAAATTCTTTCACATCACCATTTTTTTAACCTACATTTCTTTCTAAGAGTCAATTCACAGTTTTTTATAGAGTTGAGTAACATGTTGTATATATATTATTGGAACGAGTCGAACGAGAGAATAAAAGTACATATAATTTAGTTTTTTTAGTAGTAACAATGTGGTTTACAGTAGTGTACCACTGGTGGAAGTCGGGGACGACCGAGGAAGTCGTGGCAAGATCAAGTGAAATAAAAACTTTTTAAATCATTAGAATAATACAGGGTTTTCCAATAAGAGGTGTTATTTTGATATTCAATCGTAAAAGATCAATGGTTTCGTTGCTTGTGTGGCACGTAGCGCCGTCTTGTTGAAAGTAAACGTTGTCCAGATCAATACCATTCAATTTTGGCCATACAACATCATTAATCATCTCTCGATAGCGCAAACCATTCACCGTAACTGTTGCTCCAACCTCATTTTCGAAAAAGTAAGGTCCAAATGACTCCGCCGGACCATAAACCGCACCAAACAGTCACACGTTGAGGATAGAGAGGCTTTTCATCAATAACTCTTGGGTTTTCCGAGACACAGATGCGACAATTTTGCTTGTTGACGAAGTCACCGAGGTGGAAATGGGCCTCATCACTCAAGATGATTTGCATTTGATTCACTCAAGTGAATTTTAATAATTTCAATGCGTTGTTGAAGCGTGTATCGTTCCATTTTTATTAATGGCGTAGTTTCTACTTGACAAATGTAAAAAAATGACAGCTTCAAAATTAATATCTACCGAAATAGCGGGCTATTCAAAATAACACCTCTTATTGGAAAATCCTGTATTATGTTCACCTTAAAAATAGACCCAGTTTTCAGGTACAGTTAAATTCTCAAAAATTTACTCCAAACGATTCATAACCTCGAGCAGGTATGTCAGCTAATTTAAATAATATTAGTATCACACGATGTGAATTTTGTATTTTTATATTTATTTCACATATTTGAACATGCATTTATTGCATTTTTCTCTTCTGAAAACTTTTCTTGCCATCTCTCAAGCTACAATCCGATCTCCTTCATTTCGGCAAGCGTCCTTGCGCGTCTCCTACAACAAATTCGCCAGCAATAATTATTTTAAATTTCTTGTCACACGCCTCTACAAGTCAGCGGTCAGTATAAATAGCCAGGACCACAAGCAGATAGCATCATTAGCTCATCATCAGTCATTGCTGACTAGTATCACCAGTTAACTAGTTCTACAGTGATTAAACAAACAAATCCAAAATGAAGGTAAATACACATTTTACAATTTTGGTCAAAGGGTGTTTTTTGAAAATTTTATGTACTTCGATTGTTTGACAGTGTTTTAAGGCGATGCCATACGTAGTAATGCAAAATCATGTGTTTTTGGTTTGAAAATTTGGTCGCCTAGAAATGTTTTAGATGCTTTAATTAAATACTGCGAGTAGAATACATCTTGGCCTTTGAAATAATCGAGTATTTTTTAGATAAGTCTTTTTATAAGCCCAGAAAAAAATAATGTAAATGCCTCTGAAAACTGCTTTAAAGTTCAAAATCTCCTACTTACGAACCCATTTTCGGTTATGATTTTATTGCATAATGTGGCAAATTAAGTTATTTATAAAATGATTGAAAAAAATTTAAATATTTATGTCTGAACATCCACATAATAATATAAAGGGCACTTTTTGGCCATGTTTTTTTCTTGCATAAATCAAAACAGGCGGATGGTGTTAAGCGGGAATTTAAACCTTATCGCAATCTACGTAAGGGTTGTTATTGATAGCGGCTCAATTTAAAATATTACACGACGTAGTGCATCGCCTTAATATAGACTCTTAGCATAGTAAAAGATCCAAATCTATATCACCTTAAATCGGGAATGTTTAAAACAGTGCTCAAATATTTATTGAAAGATTTTTGGGTGCGTGTTTTTGAAAATTTGGTCTTTTTAATAGTTTGATACAGAGCTTTAAGATAGTCTCTTGGCATTGTAAGAGATTCAAAATCCAGATCACGCTCACTTGGAGTTGTTTAAAACAGGGCTTAATCATTTTAAAGAAAGATTTTTGGTCAGAAAGGTGGGCTTATTTGTAAATTTGATGTTTTTTTAATAGTTTGTTACTGGGTCTTAAGACAAACAATTATCTATTTTATGTTTAAAAACCTGGGTAAATTATTCAAAAAAAAAAAAAAATATTTGGTTATGCGAACATTTTTTGAAAATTTGATTGATCTGTTTATACAATTCTTTAAAACAAGCATTTGTCTATTTATAAAGTAAAAGATTTATTTAACTATTAGTTGTGGTCATTACAAAACAGGACTCAACGTCCTTTCGTTATCTGTGCCTTGGAATATAATTATTCTAGGAGTTTATTTCAAAATGTCCTTTCTTATTTTGTCTCGATATCATCGGATACGTTAGTCAGTTCGTTGTTTTAATTAATGTTTTGCAATCCAAATTAATTAATCAATATTATATTACTAATTGTAGTTTTTCTTATCTTGACTACTTCTTCCCTTCTGTTTTTATTTCATGACACATAAATCATTTTAAAATGTTTTAACTAATATTTTCAATATTTATAACATGATAAGTTGAAACATTCTTTAAACAAGGATTTTCCTTACAACAGCTTTACTTCAACTGTATTTTGTTCATGCCGTTTTTGGTTGTGTTGTTGATATTTAATAAGGGACAAATATTGTGGATATTTTAATCTTAAAAGGAGAAATACACTCCTTCTTAATTAATACCGTTTTACTTTATACTGAGTTGTATTTTCCACTACTCATAAATATTATCTTCTACAAGTATTTTTCTTATTCTGAGTTCACTTTACTTGAACTTGTAAAAATTCCCATTAGAGTTGCAATTAAAGAATTTTGCAAATATGTATTTGATTCTTTCTTACTTCTTTAAGATGTTCCTCATTACAGAATCATTTCTTCTCTTAAGATTTTCCTCATCCCGGAATCATTTCTTCTTTTAAGATACTCCTCAGTCCGGATTCATTTCTTCGCTTAAGATATTCCTCATTCCGGAATCACTCCTTCTCTTAATCTTTCACAGTTATTGTCATTTAACATAGCTCGTGCCTCAAAAGACGCCAACATTCAACTAATGACAACCCTCTGATAAATACTATGCGAAAGTGTCGAAAACAGTTTTATTTTCATGCAAAACTAACTTACCATCACGCCGTTTCCCGCCAGGAGTAGACGGAGAGGATGGACTGCCAAACAACTTGGTCTTGGCACACGCTCCTAGCTTCATTCTGTTATTCTGACTCCAGGTCTTCCTCGAACGTCTTCAACCATTAAAATTCTTGCAAACTTTTCTTCGTTCATTCGTTCTACATTCCTAATCCATCTAAGCGTGCCATTCTTAAGATTAATCTTACTCATTACGCTTACATCATTCTTCGAGAATCTCTATATGTCTCACAGATCATATGCCTCAAGGATCTCATTTCTACAGCATTCCGTCTACGTTCACCCTTTCTCTGGCAGTTCCATGCCTCACTGATAGGCTTCGTTTCTTTGGACATCAACAAATATTAACTAACTTTGAACATTTGATTAATGATCTTGGTCACTCTCACTATAATGGTGCTGCATCAGAGAATAAGATTTGACCTCCTCCACAAATGCTATCCACTGTCTTCAATTCCTCACCATTCATCTCCGATCTTCGTCCAAGTCATTCAACATCTTCCTTGGTCTACCTCTGGGTTGTTTCCACTGGGGCTCAAAAAACCATAATTTTTGGCATCCTGTCATCTGGAATTCTTTTAACATGTCAATCCTACTATAAATTGTCATCAATTAGTTGTCTTCCACTCCATTTACAGTATTTAACTCGTAATTTTCTGTGTAGTTTTCAACTGGGGAACACAGTTCGCACCATTTATACGCGATGATTTTTACTGACGATTACTATATTCTACCTATTTGTTTCTAGATGATATCAGCTGTATTCCTGCTATCCTGCGCAGTCCTGGGAGCCATCGCAGCCCCAGAGGCCCCCAGTGCCCCATATGCCCCGAGCGGTTGGAGGCCGAGGGGACCCTCTTTCGACCTGCCGACCAGAACAATCCAGGAACAACAACAGGTTTGCATAAAAAAATAATACTCTCATTCGGCAAGTGATAACTTCCAGCCAAATTACCACGGTGTAATGTACAAATCACAACAATCTTATGCGAAAGTGAACTCTAAAGAATCTCTATTTAGAGCATAGCAATATAGATAAAAGTCGCAATAATGGGCATGCGTTTGAAAGATTTGTTTCACAAAACTTGAATAATTCATCAAATTTCAAAGTTGTTTCAAGTTCTGTTCTTGTTGTTCTAAAAACCATAAATTGAAAGACCTGTTGAATAGATCATGCAGTATGTCTTCCATTAACTGCAATTGATCCACTAAGATAGGGAAGCCATATAATGGATTTGTTATTTTTTCCAAGGTTCAAATCTAACAGTAGCTACAGCACTCATAACTTAAGACTCTTGTTGACTTTATATGAATAATTGATTTGTCTTGGGTAAGAATACGATTGATTAATCAATCTTTCTGATGATAGTATAGTATAGTATACTAAAACATTTCCCGACTGACTGAGACCAGAAAATGAAGATAAAAATACATTTGTGTTTACAATAAAAGGACTACAGATTGACAGACTGAAAAACTCAGTTCTAAAAACCACTGTTTCCATTGATATCGAGCTTTTTCGCTTTACGATAGGAGATGAATATTTGGCATAATATAAAAGTTGCGCTGCTCACAAATATGAAAAGATATACGTAAAATGGTTTATTATGTTACGGTGATTTCTTTCAAGGTGCAATTCTACTACGGTCAGTCTTTAATTCAAGAACACGACAATACAAGAACATCAATACAATGTATTTTTAACCTTAATATTCATTGCTTATTACCAATTCCAGCTTCATTTCCATTATTTGCATTAGCATTAATTACATACCCGATAATCCTCGAAAAACGTTCCTACTCTTAATGAACTAAAAATGTCCCAAAATTGTTTTAATTTTGCATATCTTCAAAGACGGATGATGTAAACACGAGGACATTTTAAGAATAGTAATCGACTTGTGTAATCGACGAAATTGTTGAGTCCTTTTTTGTGGAACGTTTGTACTTACATTACGTGAATTAAATAACAAATGATTATTATTAGTTGTTGTTGATAGTGATTCATGAATTTTATTGATTATTGAGAAATGCAGTAACCTTGCGAAGGGAGTCAAGGATAATAATATATATTACGCAAATAAATAACCTTTTATAGTGATGAATTATTCATGTATTTTAGGACTAGTTGACGTGTACCCGGCGTTACTGGGGGTTATCCTTAGGAGATCGACAAATACCATGGTAGATTATTCTGTAGGCCTTTTCAAGATATACAATTCCATACTACATCATTTTGATGTATCTCATAAGGTTTATCCAGCGTTAGCAATGAAAGCACCCGAATATTTTTTTACTTGATTTCAAAACATCAACTTTTCTCTTCTTTCTATAAGTAAAATATACATGTATTATACATGTAAACCTTTCGAAAGAAATTTTCAACATGATAGTGAAAACTCTGTCAAAATAGTTTAGAAGAACTAAGCGCATAAACAGACAGACACGGATAGCGACTTTATTTTATACTATTTGGGGATTGATAACGTTAGCCTTGTAAGAAAACTACTACTTTTTGTGTGTGTTGGACACTTTTTAATACCTGAACCACAGACATAGGAATTAATAGACGAGAAGATAATGGCGAGGGGTAAAATCAACTGTTGAAGAACGAAGGGAGTAAGGCTGACTGTGATTCGTCAATAAATCAATCTGACAATAAATAGGCATCTCGCATTATAATATCACCATTTAGTTCTTAAAAGTAAAATCTGCTTTTGAATGAATAGACATTTTTACATGGGAGCGCAAATTACTCGCCACGTTATGAACTAATTTGCGAAGTCCAAATTCGGCAAAGTAAATTTCTTCTGTTTGCAGAGTCGTAGTTAGTTTCAGAGTATTTAGTTAAGACACTTTTACAAATGTTTCATAATTTACTTACCCCAGTAAACAACGATGAGCACACTTGAGAATCGCTACATTGTGATGTGATAGTATATGTTTCTAAAACTGATCCATATAATACGGTGTGAATAAGCTTAAAATAAAGTAAAATAATGCTTACTTATGGAATGTAATACGACAATTGGGTTTTTTCTCTTTTTCACATCTATTTTTACAAGTTTTCATATCACAAGTCAACATTTTGCCGTGTTATTTCGTAAAATGAACCGATGATGCCTCGACCATAGTTCGCACAAGAATGATGACGTCACGTTTTCAAATTTCACTTGAGGCCATACGCGAGCCCAGCTGGCTCCAATGGAACCGGTATGGAGAGTGGGGAATAATACGCTTTTAATCACTTAGGGCAGGTCTACTAATATTCATATGTCTATGACCTGAACATTTAGGAGCTTGTCATCGTTGTCCTGATGTCCATATCAATTTAAATTTGGCTTAGAATGACACGTGTCGTTAATAATGATTTCAAAAGAAAATATTAATTTGCATCTATCATTAAATTTTATCGTCCAAACCAACCCAAAAGCAAAAGTTTCGGACACATTAAATTAATAACGTTGCATCAAATTAACTCGCTGTCTCCCGAACCACTTTCATTCTGAATTAAAGTGGGATGGCAAACCCAAATCGGCAGAAGAATAATTGATTTATTAAATTCAAAATCTACATGTTTAGAAAACAATGTTTTCTTCACCAGGATGAATCGTATACTGAAGTTAAATATAGATTAACATTGGGAGGGGGTTTGAAGGCGGGTATGGCAAACCCAAATCGGCAGAAGAATAATTGATTTTTTTTAATATTCATTTTATTTGACTTTAATTTTAAGAAAAACAACCACTAAACAAACTTTCGTTCGTCGTTTACCTAGCATAAATTTATTTGAATCCTCACTAATCAAATAAATTATTCCTTCTGCAAGTAGATTTGAAAAATTACGACTGGGAATAAACGGGTGTTTAAAAATGCAAGATAAAATTGCTTAATATGAAACCAATAGATTTAAAAAAAAACAGAAAGACTCAAAAAAAGATTGCAAGTTTAACTCAGGACTAAAATGAAAATAAATAAAGTTAGAATGACAGGAGTAGACTTTTACGGAGACATTCCCAGTTACCATCTTATTGTTCTGTTAATAAAAACATAATTTGCAACTTAAAAACTATACTAAATTTTCGTAGCAACACGTTTTAAAGATAAAATGGGCAAGGCACAGTCAAATTCTGGTACACCATCAAAATGGCTTACGGCGCATTTGGCCATCAACCATTTCGAGTACATTCCGTGACGTAACAACATTTTTGCGTAATTTTACGCTAGCATCCTCCTTTGAATACTGATTAGTATTTACGAGCAGTAAACATCCTACCGTAACATAAAAAAACTGGGGCAAAACTCGAAGGTGTTGAATTAGCCATTGTTTATGCGAGATCTAGATTGCATGTGGACTATCAACGACCTTCGTAATTGGTCAAGAAATAAATTTGTGCTAATTGATTGTGGTACACAATAATTAGAACTTATGAGAAGGTATAATATATTAGAACTATGTGAAAATGCTATTTGGGAATGATGTGAGACTGGAAGAACTGTAATAGAGAATCGAGAAGTGGTAGATGATGATTTAGAAGTAAAAGATAATAGGATCATGTCAATAAACAAAATTAAACACATCCCCTGCAACGTTTCAATTTTAAACAGTGTTAGGTACCTCTTACAGTTTTTCATTGCTCTGTTCATTTAATATCAAAAGTTAATATGTACAACATTTTCTCTTCGAACTGATCCACTCTAACTAATATGGAAATATTCCTGTCTTTCTAAAAATTCAGTGATAACCTACTTCTTCATATGATTTATTGGCAGGCAAAGAATTCCAAAGTATTTAGGACTCATCTTAAATTAAATCTTGTAATTTGTCTTACATATTTAGCTCTTTCGGGTTTTCTCTCCTCTTTGAAAATCACAGATAAATGTGTAGATAAATAGATCGAGCTACGTAGCATAGATGGCTCTAGTGCAGGTAGCTGACGGAGTATATAGAGTTATCCAAGAGATGTCTCTAGTGTTTAGGTTCGCCCCTCCGATTCAGAACCGAGATTAGCTGGCAGTTAGGTTTCTAGCAATATAGAGATTTAACAGAGATCATAACAGAGCGAACGTTGGACTCCGGGACTTCCTACACACTCGTTTCCGTGTTTTGTCGTTAAAAAGGCGTCATGATTTACACGAACAGTTTCTATCTGCTGAGATAATCTTTTGCACAAAAAGGTACATTACTTCTTCGACTGCTATAGAATCGACGGGTTAGTGACTGAGTTGACAAATGCGTTGAATTACCATCCAGGCGTTGTGGGTACAATGACTCTTCACCTATCCTCCATCATGACACAAGCAGCACTTCCACATAGTATTTACATGGTATGGATTTTTTTTAATCAATGAATTTCATTCTTTCAGGTACCAAACGCCTATGGAGCACCACAGGAAGAGATCCAAGAAACCGGAGCCGATATCGAAGTATCTGAAGAAGAGGTCCAATACACTGGAGAGATCGGCACAACCGAGGCTACCACTCCCTTCCTTCAGTACGGACCCCCCATCACTGACCTCCCTGAGGAAGAGATCAACCCAACCACCGAAGCTGTAGAAGCCGAGGAAGAACTGAGCGTTCAAGGTATGAAATCGTTGTTTTCTTGATAGATTCACGAACGTTTTGCCATCTAATGCAACCTCAATAAACTACTCAATTTTTGGTTAACACTTTAAACAATTGTTTCAGTGATCAGGTTTGTATAACTATCAATTATGGCCGGTGGCTGAGTTCACATCGCATTTGGGTGTATTGTGTTCAATTCCTCGGCTGGCTCCTCCTCCTCCATCACAACATAAGCAACTTTTTCCGCTTACTGTGGTGGTCTGTGGTGGTAGTAGGAAATTATCAAATATTGCCAGGTTATTCGTAACCCGGGAACGTTTGTCTTTCTTTTAAAAAAAATTATAATTATGAAGTATTGAAAATTTTGTGATTTTCTTCGAAAATATTCAGTTCCCTAACAAAATATTCAATTGCCTTCAAAATAGCTACAATACAGCTGATCTCTAAAGATCTCTAGCGACGGTAAATAATATCCGATGGTATTGTTCTGATTTAAGTTTAAGAATGTAAGGGCTAGTTTGAAGCTTGGTGTTCACTAAACATACTGTATGCAGTGCATAGCAGTAATAATTACACCTGTAGATCCTTAAAGAATCCAAGGGAGCCTACTATGCCTCGATATAAAGGACATTCCCATCAAAACCATGGTTTCAACATTTCCCCCCATAGAAAAAGAAAACTAAAAAATATATTTCGAGACTTGGACATTGTACCGTTTATTCTCGACTTTTTAAAATTCGCGTACTTGACTCCTCACATTGAAATCTGTGGTCTAGAAGTGGGAACCATAGATCACATATTTTTGTTGCTGTCCGTCTCAAAACAAATATCCTCTCTTCCATCAAGTCTTCTTTAAAATTGCCTCCCTTCGGTTCAAAGTCTAAACTCGACTCCAATCTTTCACATAATTATAAAATTTGTACATTTGTATAAAATTAATATATAAATTCACCTTCCCTCTCTCCATAGTTTGAAATAATGACCTAGAACACCCTTGAGGGGTGAAAGACAAACATTTTAAAAAAGAAAATAAGATATCTATCGGCTAGTAAATCTTTTTCAGCCATAACAGTGCGAAGAGCTTATAGTTTAGCTGTACATCTCTTATGCCATTACTTTTTAATCATTGCCAGCAACGATGCTGAGAATCGTGACCCCTAATGCAATTTAATGCGGTCATAATTTTTACAATAAGGCTCATCACTCCTCACCGCTCCCATGGAGAGCCAAGGACACCGACGTCCCGGAAGCCTGTAATAATTCTATAGTCATTGCCTATAGTCATTCCAACTGCTTCTTCTCTTGCCTTATATTTTCCAGTGACTATGAATTTCTCCAGGTTTTAGTTCGGAGTTTGGCGAGCAAGATGTCCAAAGTATATTAGGATAATCTGTAGGCAGATAGTTGATAGCATATCATGGATTCCTACTACATGGAGTGGATAGGGAAAGAAGTTGGAAGAGGAAGGTATTCAGTTCTAACCACCAGTGTAACATTATACATCCTTGTAGGTCTTCCCGGAATAGAGCCAGCAAAGGAATTCCGCGCTCTTCCCACCGGTGATCGTCTCCGCGACCGTCGCGTTCAGCGCCTCCGTGCCCAGCCCAAGCAGAAGACCGCAAGGCTCCAGGCCCAACCCTCAAAGCAGCAAGCCCAATTCTTCCAGGGTCAATTCCAGCAACAGTTCCAGCAGCAGAGGCAGTTCCAGAGGCAACAGGTCGCCTACAGCACCACCAACGGATTCCAGCCCTCCATTCAACAGCAGGTCGCTTCCCAGCAGTTTGGAGTAAAGCAGCAGCAAGTAAAGAGTGCTCCAAGGACTCAAGGATTCGCTGCCCAGCAGTTCGGAAGGTTCACAGCTCCCCAACAGAACTTGGCTCCTAAGCAGAGATTGAGGCCAGCACCAGTTTTCCAACAACAGAGGTACAATGCAAAAGCCAATCAAATAGTCCTTATAACTTAGGTTCTCTTCCTTTGTTCACTTTGTCTCATCAATAATTGTTATTTCTTTGGGTCGTTCTTTCATAATAATTATGTCTCTGCATTTTCCAGCATAAGTAAAGAATTGGCCTCAAAACATCTCTGTGCTGAACTTGATTAGTTGAAGTGATTAGAATTTTTTAATTTCTTTCCGAGTCAATATTCCAACATAAGCGTTTTCAAAAACAATATACCTTTTCCTATAAATTATTCCGTTATACATTGTACCCAATCACGATTCTTAAAACTGGAGAGAATCTTTATGATGGCGGCAACCATCAACAACTCAATTACGAAAACTGGACGAACTGAGAATCCCCTACACAGTAAATTATAGCTTATAATATATGAAATATCGTCTTCGATTCAGATATTGAACATGAAAACATCCTCATAGTAATAGTAATTATTATCAACTGATATTAAAACTGTGCGGTTTTTAGGTTTGTCCAGAGCCAGAGGCAAGAACAGGCACTAGATACCTATGGTGCTCCCGCCCAAGAAACCGAGATCGGAGGACCACCCGCCCAGGAATACGGACCACCCGCCCAAGAGTACGGACCCCCCGCCCAGGTGGCACCACAAGAGGAGACCGATGTTGACCAGCCAGAAGAACTCGAACCAGAAGAACAGGAACCAGAATTGCCCCAGGTTGAAGAAGAGGTACATAAATTGACTATTACAAGAATCCCAATGATATTGGACAAGGGTCAAGTTTTTTCGAAAATGCAATAGTGACTTCAAAACTTCAAATGCTTTAAAACATGTGTGATTCATTATTCATTCTTTCGTGGGAAAGTAACGGGTTTTCCAATAAGAGGTGTTATTTTGATATTCAATCGTAAAATATCAATGGTTTCGTTGCTTGTGTGGCACGTAGCGCCATCTTGTTGAAAGCAAACGTTTTCCTAATCAATACCATCCAATTTCGGCCATAAAAAATCATTAATCATTTCTCGATAGCGCAATCCATTCACCGTAACTGTTGCTCCAGCCTCATTTTCTAAAAAGTAAGGTCCAATGACTCCGCCGGACCATAAACCGCACCAAACATTCACACGTCGAGGATAGAGAGGCTTTTCAACAATAATTCTTGGGTTTTCCGAGACCCAGATGCGACAATTTGACTTGTTGACGAAGCCACCGAGGTGGAAATGGGCCTCATCACTCAAGATGATTTGCATTTTATTCACTCAAGTGAATTTTAATAATTTCAATGCGTTGAAGCGTGTATCGTTACATTTTTATTAATGGTGTAGTTTCTACTTGTCAAATGTCAAAAATAACAGCTTCAAAAGTAACATCTACCGAAATAGCGGGCTATTCAAAATAACACCTCTTATTGGAAAACCCTGTATCGAACTGTCCTTTCTTTACGATTTGCTTTAGCAGAAAATTTTCGGAACTTGGGTGGAGTTAATGATACCATCGTTTTCTGGTGCAATAAGTTACCAAAAGAACTAAATTATAATTGTTGCTAATGCTTTCTATCTAATTTGCAGACAACTGAAGTCAACGGAGATTTCGGAGAAGAAGAGGAAGTTGATGGTGGTGATGTGGCTATCTCCAATGCAGTTGCTGGAAGATACGTACTTCTCCAGCAGACTGGAAGGCCAGCTAAACTGAGGGCAGGAAAAACTGCTCCTAAGGCTGCTAAGTTGAGGTAAAACATTAAATCATCTTAGTCAATTCCTCTAAAATTTAAAAAATATACATATTTAGACACATCGATGGATATTCTGAATATATTGTCTTTGCGCTAAATTCTTGCAGTTGTGCAAAGTCTCAAATTGGCTAACTAACAGTCATTGTCTTTTTTGCGTGTTTCAGTTTTGCAAATGTTTTTACTTGTCGTTACGCATAGAAATGCGTTCAATTTACCTGTAGACTAAATAAGAACAAGAGAAATGTCTTGAGTACGTGTTTCGTGATTCAAATATTTACCCAATCGGGACTTAAATTTCCAATACTAAACTGTGTTTATGAAATTCAAATGCGATTGAGATCTACGATGCCTAGGTTTGATGTTCTGAGTGAGACATAGCGCTGGATGGAAGGAACTTGTATTTCTTCTCTTCTATGATTTTACAAATTTTTCAACTTCTCGTTGTTAGTGTGTTAGAAGGACTCTTCAATAAAATGATAACTCATCAATATGGTCATAAATTCACTAAGGGGAGTTAGTAAGGCTATTAATATGACATTGTCACTTCTAAGACACTTGACTCATGTAGCAGCAGAAAGCAAATGTGAAAAAGGATAAAAAATTGATGGAAAGAAGACATAGAAACATAAGTAAGAAACTGACTTAAAGAGCTGGTAGAACTACTAACATGCAGTTGTTAGGAATATGATCATAAGGATATGATCATAAGGATATGATCGTAAGGATATGATCATGGAATTATGAAGAACACAATAAATTCGATGTCAAAATAAATCAAAGTTCTGACTTTTTGTTTAAATTTCTAAGACAAAAATCCGTTTCATCGTCATTATGAAATTTCAATTTCGTTTAAATAGAGTGGTAATATACGATGTCAGACAGAGCGTGTGCTTAATGGACTAGACCTAAAGGTAATAAGTGACGACATCGGTTTCCATTGTGATTTAAACCGAAGGCATTTCTAGTATGGTTTTATCTGTTCAGTGGATATAATGAAGTGTCACAGATTCATCACCACTCGAGCGATTTTTGAAATACTATGCCAAGTTTGCAAACATGTTTTGTA
Organism: Hesperophylax consimilis; assembly: GCF_061612785.1. Taxonomy (NCBI): domain Eukaryota; kingdom Metazoa; phylum Arthropoda; class Insecta; order Trichoptera; family Limnephilidae; genus Hesperophylax; species Hesperophylax consimilis. The sequence goes on along the minus strand of NC_142865.1, from coordinate 2,567,116 downwards.
CCAAATTTATTGAAATCTAGGTGGATTCATTGTATATATAGTTTCTATATTAATGTTTTGAGGAAGGTATTAATTAAATAATATGGTAAATATATGTATACGACACTAATCGCTTGAGTGGTTTATTTTATATAAGGACTGGACTACTAACTGTCAAACAAGGAAAAGCAGTCGAGGCATATGCCCATTCTGCTGCTATGCGTGACGTACAATAACTATAATAATAACAGAACAGTACCTAAGTTTAATAAGAAAACTGCTTTTTTTAAATTGTAATATCTGTATTTTATTTTATTTCACAGGGCACAAACTAACCTGAGACAAATCACAGAGCCAATCTTCACTTACAACCAATTTGGACAACTTGTCAGAATCTTCTAAGTCACCCATCATATCATATCTGGAAATTATAGTATTTACTACAATACGTTTAACTGCAACAAGAGTATCCTAGATTATCAGTCCCTTATAAAATCCGATTATATTATTTGATAAACAAAACATATTCGAGTATTTAAATTTTCAACAAAATTTTAACTTTCAAGATAAAAATTTATATTTTTTTAAAGATCTGCTTCCATTATTGTGTAATACATATTTATCTTATTTCGCATATTTATTATCATAGGAACAAATTGCCAATGTTAATACATTTTTAATGTTTGTAGTAATTAAATCACTTGTTTTATATAGCACCTTAAAAGAAAATCTTTATTATTTGGAACTTTAAGATTTTGTTCATCGAAAAGTTTGCCTAATTATAAAAATAATTGGGTTTATTGGGCCAGTCTTACCAACGCGTTATTAAAATTTTGTATTTATCTGTTTGTTTTTTATGGTTTACTTTTTTTAATAAAAAAATATTTTAACATAACAGTTATGTTTAATTGCTTCCTATTTTCCTATTCCAGAACCGTTCGCTTTGATTCATTTTAATTACAGCTTTTATAGTAAAAAATATGACTACTCTGAAAAGACAGGTGCTTCCAATAACTTCGTCCCGATAGTTAACACAACGGATACAACACATTTCCAACTAGCAAATAAATACTAGGGCAAAATCAATTGTGACTATAAAAATATATTCGGATATTACCTTTATAATGTTCAACTATTGCTTAACACATATTACCAACAAGCAAATCAACATTAAACCGCCAAAAGGGCAAAATCAAGAGTATGAAATCAATTGTGACTTTAATAAAATATATATATTATAATTTTCAACTAATGCTTAACACACATCAACTAGCGAATCAATATTAAGCCGAAATGGCAAAATCAATTGTATAAAATCAATTGTGACTATAATTATATATTCGGACATTTAGATTGTCCCTAATGTTCAACTATTGCTTAACACACATTCCCAATTTGTAAAGCAGCATTAAGCCGCCGAAAAGGCAAAATCAAGTGTATAAAATCAATTGTGACTAAAATAATATATTCGGAATTTCCCTTTATAATGTTCAACTATTTTTGCTTAACACACATTCCCAACTAGCAAATCAATATTTCTATCTCAGAAGTCAAAGGTCGGTTGTCACATTTTTTTAATTGTTAAGGAGAGAGGAAAGAGTGAAAAAAATCCTTTGAACATTGTGGGGATACCAGACCTTTTATGTTGATCTAAATAAGTTTTACACTGTCGTAGGACAACCTACTTTATACCACTGTGTAGATACTGAAAAAATTAAAAAGATCTCATGTATCTTATTTTCACAAAAACTGGACAACCGATCTTTGACTTCTGATGTACAGATATTAAGCCTCAGCATACGCTGTTTGGAATTGCGATTTGGGTAACACCCTCCTTTTTTAGTTTTCACAACTGCGCATAGGGTTTTGATTGTCGCTAAGATAGCAATTTTATATATTTCACTTCTTGCGTTTGCTACATCTGTTGATATTATTGAGAACTAAAATTAATTTTACCAAAAGTTGGACATACTCTCCAAATTCGCCGTGCATTTAACGGCAACACGTAGTAAGGGTCGACAGGAGTCCGCCGGTCGTTAGGTATTTGGTACTTGATAAATAAACTTTTATTTCGGTGGACAAATACTAGCGAAGTTACTTGAACTGGACGCGCGCGGGACTTAAAACGTCTACAATTCTCAAACTAAGGATATTACAGATTTAATTAATTAAATCTTTTTTATATTAAATTAAAATGTAACTTATGTATATACTTTTATAAAATTATATACATAAGTAAATAATTACATATTTATATACTTTTATAAAAGTATATACATAAGTAAATAATTACATATTTTAAAAATACTTTTAATTGTTTTAAGCTTTTTTATATCAACAGGGTTTGAACTCTAGGTTCCTCCTAAGGACTTGTAAAACAGAAGACTTTTTGTAATTATATATTTATTCATTTAAACAGTACAATAATTTTAAATAGTTATCTAATAAGTTTGCATTATAACATTATGAACTACAATCTACCATATTTTACCCCATTACGACGTATATGTGCTGACGGAAAATCGGCTCTACTCGGAAATAAAATCAACAGAACTCAGACTTAAGGCGAAGCTCAATTAGTGCTAAATAGTGATTTTCCATTAATCTTCATAACGAATTTTTTTACATTATGAGTACCAAATAAAATGCTTTATATAAATTGATGCTTTTCTTATCTTTTCTCTTGAGGAGAATTCAAATGAAAAAATTATTTACTTCATATAAAATATAAATGTAACCTACTAAAAAATGTATTTATTCAATAAAAATGTATGAATGCACAAATGAATCAACTTTTAAAAAATAACATATTATGGGTAAGATTATTTGTGACAGTTTCCTTTGATTAATTTTTTGCGTACTTATAAATTTTTATACAAAATAAATAAAAACCACTTTTGCGCATGAAATCGAGTGTTTCTTGAATCCATTTTCCAAGCGATTTTAATGCCTATTACCTGTGTATTCGTCACGAAATAAGGCAAACAAAGAATATACATATTTTTGGCTTGTAGCTTCCTCTTAAGACGCGGCATTCTGCATTTCGAATTGTAGATGGGCGACGCCCACCACTTTTACTTGTCATAGAGTTCGTATAGGGTTAACAATCCATTGTGTTTTTTCCTATAGAACAATATTTTTCCATAGAAAAATATTTATTTATCCTTTAGTTTATTAACTTACTTACCTGAAATCGACCTTAAAGCGTTGGAATTTCGAAAAATTAACATTTTATTTTTAACTTGTATAATCACGCAGAATTACCTGCATCCTGTGTGGAGTTACGTAACAAAAACATCATCATCATTTAATGGCCAATACAAAACAAACTTACTCGGTTTTTACAGTTATCAATGCATTAAATATGTCTAAATGGACGCAATCTAAAAAATAATATAAAGTATACAATTATAAAAACAACTTGAAATAGTTGAATATGTTTTGTAATACAGAGTTGTCCCTTGAGGATAATATCTAATACTCTATTTTTTGCTTTACTTCACTTTTTTCTTTTTTAAATAAAAATTGAATTTCATAAAGATATTTGTAAATTTTATAAAAGTATACGTGATAGATACATTTTAATTAAATATGTTATTCAAAATATTTTTTGTTGTTGTTTCAAACCACTTTATTTTGCTATACACGTCGACCGGTTTCGTTTGATCTCAATCTACTACTATTTCTAATGCTTCTATATTATTAAGGCGTATTCCTATTTTATTTTTATGTACAATTTTGACTCCTGTATTTTTATCAAAAGTATGGTTAGTATTAATTAAATGTTCGGCAAAGTCTGAATAACCAGTATTTGTTAAACACCTGACGTGTTTTACTCTAATATTTCCAGAGTGGCAAAAAACGACTGCGGAATTCATTCAAGAAATAATCTCACAGTTTTAGAACAATCAGCTTACATCGCCTTGTGGCAAATGAATTTTTGGCGAATAGTACTTTTGTACACAAGCCGCGGCCTTGGGACATTTAATTTATGTTTGTTAATTATTTTTCAATTTTGAAAAACAATATTATTTAACCGATAAATGCAATATTCACGTTAAATAAGCTATTCAAATATTTTAAATTAAATATTATTTACAGTAAATCACGTAATTTTAGATGCCGAAAATTCTGACACACGTCTACTAAGCCTGCCGACTGCGCGGGACTGATGAATGTTTGAAATGGTCTTATGTAAATCAGAATGTTAGAGAGAGCGCGCTAATATTTAAAAGGATTGGAACGAACAGACGTAAGCGACTGCTGTGAAAATATTTTATGAAACACGACTCATTTGAAATAAAGCAAAAATCTCTCTCCAATGTCTTTAGTTGCATTTAAACATACACTCTGAATTTTTTCGTGCTTATAACATATTAAATAACAGAACAAAACGTATTTTTAATAATTTTCGGAGCTTACTTTGCGATTTTTTTCTATCGAGGGAATTTCAAATAATTAACGTTTCGGCAAAACAAATGTATGGATATTATCTTCAAAAACAACTTTTTTTTTTGGAACTCCAAGACTTAAGGAGTTAGCGAGAAACTTGATATAAAATCGGTAGAAATTGAAAATGCCGGGTCTTAAGCTGAAATGGCAAAATCAAGTGTATGAAATCAATTGTGACTATAATACATTTCAAATTATACACAACTGATTAAAATCCTTTTATGATACAAAAATGGTTGTTTATTAGTAGTATAAAATTTAATAATATATTACGCCATTTAGATTATAATATTCAATTAATGCTTTACACGCATTCACAATTCATAAATCAGCAACTAAGCCGCCGACAGGGCAAAATCAAGTGTATGAAATCAATTGTGACTTTAATAATTTATTCGAACATTACCACTATAATTTTCAACTATTCAAATTTCCACACTAAGCCATTGAAAGAGCAAAACCACGGGTATGAAATCAATTGTGACTTTAATAATATATTCGGAATTTCAATTATAATATTATATTACCGCCACTAAATAAAAGTTTGTATAATAATTATGCAGTCAAAAATCCCTGCGTCATTCAAATCATATATTATAATATCATATATTTGGAACACCAACCCCCATAAGCCATCACTTTAACAACCTATAGTCAAATTTAAACAATACATCAACTAACTAACTAACTAACCATCACGCCGTTTCCCCGCAGGGGTAGGCAGAGAGGACGGACCGCCAAACAACTCGGTCTTGGCATACACTCCTTGCCTCATTCACATTCATACATACTCTTCTATTATTCTGACTCTTGACATGGCCCGACTCGAGTAACTGATTCACTTGGTCGTGCCAGGTCTTCCTCGGGCGTCCCCGACTTCTGCTACCATTCACATTCGTATCGTATATTACACACAGTATCCTTACACATGCCCAAACCATCTAAGCGTCCCTTTCTTGATCTTACTCATTACGATTGAATCGGCCTTGCACTCTTTGCGGATTTCCACATTCCTCACACGATCATACATGGTTTTACCACACATACGCCTCAGGGATCTCATTTCTACAGCATTCAGTCTGCTTTCTCTGTTAGATCCATCAGCCTCACTTCCGTACATCAGGGTAGGTACCAGCACTCCATTGTGGACTGCTGGCTTTGTTTCTTTGGACAATTTTTGGATAGCGCCAACTGCGTTCAGTCCCCCATTAATGGATTTACCAATACATTAACTATTTAATTAATAATTTACCAAATAAATAAAAAAACTATTCCTCAGTATAATGTATTACCTTTATTGAAATAATGCAAATTGATCGCATTTTGGTGGCTTCACCACAGTTTTAGGATGCCTTCGAAGGCGAAACAGCTGTCACGCATAATAATAGTTACACAGCAGAACTTGTCTATAAGATAATTGAATACGAAAAAAATAAAAATATTTTATTAAAAATAGAATTAATTGGTCACCCCTGCCTAAAAAAAATATCAAGTACATTTATAAAATATTGTACAACAATAATACAAAGACCCACAATGTGTCCTTCATGTAAAATATATTTATATTCTTACACAATAGAGTAGACAAGGACAGGATAGCGAAAAGTGCAACACGAAACTTGCTTTGTCCTGCAGTATTAACATCCCTCATAAAGACGGATTTACATTGTTCAATTGGGAGAAAATATCGTGTTATTGTGGGTACAGGGGAAGAGTGGTGTAAATTGAAAAGTTGCTAAATAAAAATAAGTTACAAAAAGTTATAAAATCAACATTTTAAAGCTCTATGCTTCTATATGAATTTACTTATTCAAACTATATGAATGAGAGAGACATTGAAAATAAGAAAAAAATTAACCCCTAAGACCCGAACTTGGAACTTTTCTCTATTAGGGAGATACGTAGGTACTTGCCAATTATAGCTATAATACAGGGTTTTCCAATAAGAGTTGTTATTTTGAATAGCCCGCTATTTCGGTAGATGTTACTTTTGAAGCTGTTATTTTTTTACATTTGACAAGTAGAAACTACGCCATTAATAAAAATGGAACGATACACGCTTCAACAACGCATTGAAATTATTAAAATTCACTTCAGTGAATCAAATGCAAATCATCTTGAGTGATGAGGCCCATTTCCACCTCGGTGGCTTCGTCAACAAGCAAAATTGTCGCATCTGGGGGTCGAAAAACCCAAGAATTATTTCTTCTAACACAGCAAACTTATTTTGTGGCACCATTTTAATTGAAATTAATAAAATACTTCGTTTTTACCACTTTGATTGTTTATTACCAACATGTTTCATGAGCAACGCTCACTTTTTCAGGGTTTTTAATAAAACCCTACCAATATTAATTTATTTGTCATTTTGAAGTTATACCATTCCTCCTGTGTGTCCTTTCATTCTTACATCACATTGTGACCACGTGTGATGATGGCATGTACTGACGTCACGTCCCATTGTGGCAATAGCATTGTTAGTCCCACGATAACACCCTGCAGTAGCACCGCCCCACACTGCAGTGCAAACTGTACGGTGAAGACAGGGCCGAACTTGGCAATAAGCTTACTGGGTAGACAATTTATGTAGACCAGGGCGCGAAAATTTTGGGGACGCATTCTCATTGTAACATTTTCAATATGACTCTTCACTCGATAAGTGATTTGCTCATAACTGGAAGCCTAGAACATTCACATCGACAACTAGTCAATACGAGTCAATACGGTAACATATCACCTCAAGGGCGCTGTACAAATGTATTTATTAAATAGTTAATACTAGAACTACTGACTTAAAACTAGTGACTTACGACTAAGGCCTATTACTACTATCTTAATAACTAACTAACCATCACGCCGTTTCTCCGCAGGGGTAGGCAGAGAGAACGGACCGCCAAACAACTCAGTCTTGGCACACACTCCTTGCCTCATTCACATTCATACATCGTCTCATACATACTCTTTTATTATTCTGACTCTTGACATGGCCCGACTCAAGTATCTGATTCATTTGGTCGTGCCATATCTTCCTCGGGCGTCCGCGACTTCTGCTACCATTCACATTTGCATCGTATATTCTCCTTACACTCCTTTCTTCGCTCGTTCGCTCTACATGCCCAAACCATCTAAGCGTCCCTTTCTTGATCTTAATCATTACGCTTACATCAGCCTTGCACTCTTTGCGGATCCCCACATTCCTCACACGATCATACATTGTTTTACCACACATACGCCTCAGGGATCTCATTACTATCTTAATGACATACATATTTACATATGTAGAAACTTACAACTAACATTAATGTTAACAATCTAATTTTACTAGCGCCAGAAGAAGAAGGAAGTTCTATAATATTAGGGTGTTTTTATAATTAATTTCAGATCAGGGGTACGAAATGCGCCCATCTTTTTTCATTTCTTATTTTTTTATTTAACGGCAATATAAAGTAAAGTAAAAAAGATACAAAATTAAGTAAAATAAACATTTAAAGTGATGTAGTTTGTTCTCAGTCCTCCTCACTAGGTTTTCCTGTTCCGATGCGTACTGTAGTTTGTTGTATTTGTGTTGATCATGATTTCCTCATCTTCTAATTTGTTGGTTCCCACAAAATATAAAATAAATTAAGCAAAAAGTATTTATTTTTGTTGTCTGTAGGTTGCGATGGGGTTACTTCATAAATTTAATGATTTCCTCATCTTCATGTTTAGTTAGCCATAATTTGATGTCTTTTTAATACTTTTCTCTATCCATGGTGTTTTTAATTTCAATAGGAAGGGCATTATATAATTTTATAGCATGGAAATAGTGGTTTTTCTGGCTAAAAGATGTATTTAATTTTGGAATGTTTAGTAGATTTGAGGATTTCGTCCTTGTAGTGTAGGTGTGTTGTTCAGCAAGGTACTCATATTTTTCTTTAAAATACTCTAATTTGGATACATATCTTAAATGAAGACAAATAATTTACAATCATTTTCTAATGAACTTAATTTTTCACATTATACAATAAAACCACAACCGAAAAGGGGTTCGTAAGTAGAAGATTTTGAACTTTAAAGCAGTTTTTATAAGCCTGATAATGGCCTTTTTTTAAATGGCCAAGTGTGTTCTACTCGCAGTATTTAATTAAAGCATCCAAAATTCAAGCGATCAAATTTTCAAACCAATGACAGATTTATTTTTGATTTATTTTTAATTTATTACACTACATTAGATACATGTATATGGCAAAATAATAATATTGCAATAACTGTATAAGGATATTAAAAAAAAAATTAAAACTTGTTTTTTTTATCCAAATCGAATATATATTAAGTTTTTACTAAATGAGCCATTAATAGGTAACCATGTAAAATTTTAAATGACATTATTTAATAGTTTTTCAGACTCCTCCCTCCCCAAGCAAATTAACCATTTATTTATTATTGATCCAATGAAGGACATTTTGCATGTTTTAATATTTTATTCTTGGAGGAATTTATTATATAATTTCGGTCCCAGATACTTTGCCGTATTGCTCCTTGGGTCCACAAATCCTTTCGGGTGTGACTTCTTGTGATATATTTATGATCAATTTATCAAGGTTTTCTAGATTCTTGTGTACGTGAATAATAACCCTTTTTACGTAATTTTGACGAACATCAAGTACATTAAATTTTATGTAGAGCTGATCGTTAAGATGTTAACATGTTTTTGCATTACTTCGTAGTGTTTCGCCTTAATCCCTAATCCGGCCCTGATTGCAACGTACAGTAGTGACAACAGCATGGGATCTATCTCGCGATAGGGCGACAACTAAATGAACAGCGCCACTCCCCGGAATTTAAATCCCCTGATTGTTGAATTGGTATTTCAATTCACATTTTTTATTGTTGATGGGGATTATTAAATTCAGGGCTTTTCAAGCGGAACTTCAATTCTGGAGTGACTTAATCATAGAATAGTCTGAATGAGGTGAACGTAAATTATATTTAAGAGGAAGCTACAAGCCAAAAATGTGTATATTATTGTTATACCTAATATTGTAGGTATTAGGCATTAAAATCGCTTGATAAACGGAGTCTAGAAACGTTCGATTTCAAGCACAAAACTGGTTTTTATTTATTTTGTAAATAATTTTATATGAAAGCAAAAAAGTTGATCAAGTGAAACTGTCACAGATAATCTTTGCTATAATACTGTATTTTTTATAGTTGTTTTCTATACGCGTTCATACATTTCTATTGAAAAAAAAATTGTGGTTTATATTTATATTTTTATATTGAGTAATTTATTATTTTATTTGTATTGTAGTCAAGCGAAACGATAGGAAAATCTTCAATTTTTCTAAAGCATATTTTTTGGTATTCATAATGTACACAAATTCGTTATAAAGATTAATCAAAATAGTGATTTAGCATTAAGTTTCGCCTTAAATGGTTAATAAAGACAGTAAAATTATTTTTGAGATATCTCCAAAAATGACGAAGTTACGAGCTTTCAAAGTGAACTTCGCTTCAAAGTTGAACTTATGCAATAGAAACGATTCGGTACAATCTCTAAATAGTATAAAATAAAGTCGCTGTTCGTTTCTGTCTGTTTGTGCGCTTAGTTCTTCTAAACTACGCAACGGATTTTGATAGGTTTTTACCATCATTTAGAAAATTTCTTCCGCAAGGTTTATATATATAATACATGCATATTAATTTATAGAAAGTAGAGAAAAGTTGATGTTTTGTAATCAAGTCGTAAAATATATTTTTGGGTGCTTACATTGTTAACGCTGGCTAAACCTTATGAGATACATCAAAATAATGTAGTACGGAATTGTATATCTTTGAAAGGCCTAGAGAAATGTCTGCGATGGTATATGTCTACCGCCTAAGGATGACCCAGGCTGCAAAAATTGTCATTTTTCAGGCTTATGTTTTCGGTACTAGGTATTTAGTATTTTCCGAAAATTTAACAAGTTCTTCCTACTCAGCATGTAAAAAAATTGAAATATATTTGTAGGAGACGACCTCATTCTTCACAAATCAGTTCCAATTTTGAAATTTTTGATATTTTTTTTAATGTGAAACTGCACAAGAGCTCCAACTGCTCCCAACCGTCCAGTGAGACTATGGCATTTCCAATTAGGGAATTTTGTGAGGCTGAAGATGGTGGGGAGGGGAAGAAGATAAGGAAGAGAAAGGTTGGGAAGTATCTGGCTATTCAGATCTGGTCATCAGATCTTGCTAAATAACCACATAAAAACTGAATCTTTATAGACACCCACCAGCAGAGAAATCTATATCCATAACTTCAGATTTTGGGAATTCATCACTCGAAAAACTCTAGGTTCATATTTTAATAATTGTATCTCTTCAATCTCTTGTGCTTCTGGGAATCTGGGTATGTCAGCAACTTGTTATCGACTGCAGATCGCCAACGAATCTTCACAGAACGTGAAAATCAACATTTAAATTTGATGAATTGTTCAAATTTTGTGAAACAAACCGTCCTCAGTGATTTTAATTTATTCGACTTGAACTGTTGTTTTTACGATAGCGATCTACTTTGACAAGTTGTCGACAATATCGATAAAACATCATGTAGATACCCCGATATATTTTTCAAATAATCTAGGAGCGTGTTGGTTAAAAAGTAATAAAATCATTTAAAACATACGCCTTTGGAAAATGATTCTGTAGAGTGCAATGTTTTAGAGTTGTGAGGATTGCAAACTTGAAATTCGTCAGGCGTATTTTTAATAATTTTCTCTTCGATCTGATGCGTTCGTTTTTAGTAGACAGGCAAATTTTAATAATATGTTTCTCTTGAACCACTGCAGTTTTATTAGTTCCTGGTATATTTGTACTATTTTTTTAAAATAAATTCGTTAAAATTCTACGTGCTCTTAGCATATTTAGTACAAATTAAATATGTTTCACTTGTGAATAATTGTCCAAACTGCCGGGAGACAAAGGGACTTTGGAATAATTTGGGGAGGGGAATGAGATGGGAGAGAGGAAGGTAGGAAGTTTTTTATTTCATTTTTTAACACTCCAACCCGACGAAAATAATTTCCCTTTGTCATTTGGGGGATGCTGTGTGGGGGTTTTTTGAGGAGAGAAAAGAGTAACCATGTTATAGGAGGGAGGAAACACAGAGGCAATAATAATTTAGAGACACAATCATTTCTCTTTGTCATTTGGGGGATGCTGTGTGGGGGGTTTTTTGAGGAGAGAAAAGAGTACACATGTTATAGGAGGGAGGAAACACAGAGGCTGGCAAATCTTTCCACACCCAAACTGTTGAACTCTAGAATGAGGCGTAGAAACATCCCGTTCTCATGTGACAAATATCAACAGTATACAAATGTTGAATGAATATGCTCCGGTACCAAAAGGATCAATGACGCTAGTTCTTCGGAGCATCTTCCATTTAAATACCGGTAGAATACGGACAGCATTCCCTCCTGACACCTGTCCTCTAAAGATTGCAACTCGTTTGTTAAGATGGGGGAATTTAACAAATTGCCGCCCATTACTGCACAGAATCAAGGGTTTTTAAAAGGTTTTGGGGATCTAGACCAGAGGTGGCTGTCAAATTCAACAGTGCAATTTGTACAGGGTCAGCAGTTATGCACTATCAGTAGTATCAATATACCGGAAGCATGCGTGCCACCAAGAATATCAATGGAAGGTATGTTGAGAAGGTTAGGTCATTGGGACTCTTGTACAGAAGGTTGGGAATCAGTGGTCTAATTGTCTAAAGTGGTCTCTGCATTCTTCCCACTTCATTTAAAGCATTTTTTCACACTAAACATGTCACAAGTATTGTCCAACGACATATAATTCCATTCAGTCTAATTTTGTGCAAGATGGTTGGTATAAATAAAATTAATCTCTGAACAAGTAGTAGATAAAATTCCAGGTAGGATTTGACACAATGGTGTTGAGATAAAAGACCAAAGACTCGTGACTGCGGGACTGAAGGACTAGTGTTGGATAGTGGGTAGTGTCGTGTATTGTAGAGTGGATTTGATGGGAGATGAGCGCTGATTCCGTACAGATAAACAATATAAGCGTGAAATTTCGTGAAGGATTTGTAGAAATGGGCTGAAAAGGGATTAAGTTGAGCCCTTGCAGCTACTCACTGTTTTTTCAGGGTTGTCACTTGATTGATTATATTATTTTTTAACATTTTTAAAAAATATTTAAGAACAATTTCTTTTAGGATACTAAAAATATATTTAATAATAATAATAATAATTGGATGACTTGTATAGCGCCGTTTTTGTGCAAAATCACCTCAAGGGTGCTGTACAAACTTATGATACATCTCTACAGTGATCTATGTTATTACTTAACTATTTATGGAGATAATATACAGTACAATAATTACCTGGTAGGTCACTTGAGATTAACACTTAATTAACATTATATAATTGTTGGTTAGCGAAATTTAGATACAGGATTTAGGACATAATTGGAAAATTGAATATAACTGGACTTTTTCTTAGGAATGGTATATTTAATTTAAGGGTATGACAGCTTAAAAAGGTAAGTTTTTAGTTTAGACCTGAATTCCTGTTGGACTTGTTATGAGACTTGTACTTAGCTTAGTATTTGAACTTAGTATTTAGCTTGCGCTTAGTTTCCATCAGTTTGCCTACAGCTGATGATGTTGCTGATCTAAAAGTTGACTGCCTCAGACCAGTGTTTTCCGGGACGCATAGTTCAGAGATGTAGGGTGGGGCCATTTCATTGATGGATTTAAACACCATCCAGCACAGTTTGTACTGGATTCTTTCAGGGCACTTGAGCCAGTGAAGGTTACGAAGGTGTTCTGAAATGTGCGAATATTTTGAAACCCCAGTTAAACACTGATTGAACTAGTAGTTCTGTTTACAGAAGATTTCGTGACCGAAAAAGTATGTTTTTAATTTTTCTGTTATTTATTACATCAAAACCAATTTTTTTTTCAGAAATCATAAGTCTCCGTGGTTGAGGGGTAAGTCTCTATACAACAAGTTCAAATCCCGACGTGCGCAAGTAAATTTTATTTGATTAATTATTTGAGTTATTTCACTATTTACTCATTTAAAATGATATGTAGCATATTGAAAAATACAATCCAGAATATAAATGTTGCTTGGTAACCAGATCTGATCAAAAAGCTATGAACTTCCCTACCTTCCTCTTTCTCATCTCCTTTCCCTACCTACTAGTATCAACCTCACAGCATACCCCGATCAATTGGGCATCTCCAAATATCCTCGGGCATGCCAGAGTCTCACTGGCTTCAGACGGTTAAGAACAGTTTGCACTCTTGTGCGGCTTAAAATTTTAAAAAATAAGGTTACAAGTAGACACTTAAATACCTACCTTCTTTTATCTGCTCTAACACGGCACGATACCCCAAAAATAAATCACCACAATACTTTTGGCCGTGAAAATCTCAAATCATATCTGACCTATATACTTAATTACAAATCATATATTAAATTTAAGAGGAAGCTACAAGCCAAAAATGTGTATATTCGTGGTATACCTTATATCGTACGTAATAGGCATTAAAATCGCTTGACAAACTGAGTCTATAAACTTTCGATTTCATGCACGAAACTGGTTTTTATTTATTTTGTAAATAATTTTATAAGAAAGCAAAAAAGTTAATCAAGTGAAACTGCCACAGATAATCTTAGCTATAATACTGTATTTTTTAAAGTTGTTTACTTTACGCGTTCATGACGCGTTCATACATTTCTATTAAAAAATATATTTTTTTAGTTGTTTACATTTATATTTTTTATTGAGTAATTTATTTTTTTATTTGTATTCTACTCAAGCGAAACGATAGGAAAACCTTCAATTTATCTAAAGCATATTTTTTTGTATTCATAATGTACAACAATTCGTTATAAAGATTAATCAAAACAGTGATTTAGCATTAAGCTTCGCCTTAACATTTTTCTATTCCAAATATGGAAATATACAATTTATCCTAGGAAACGTCACTATCACAATGACAACTGTTTCTCCAAACAGATAAGTACCTACCTAAGTCCAAATAAATGTCGATTTCACATTATTTGAATAAAGAATCTTTACTAAACTATTAAAATGGCCACCATCTCGAAACGGAATCGGAACGTACGAACAAATTAACAGATAGATGAAATGCAAAACAGGACTTCGCTATGCCTGGTCTATAAAAATAATAATATACTGTTATTTTTTTAATGATAAACTAATGTTTATAAGACAAGGTTTTTTATGCATAGCACAAAGGATAATAAATTATTATAAGCATTAATTACTCGCCTGTAATATACATAAAAATTGAAAATATCTTCCGAGTAAAAATAAATGCCGCCGACGGGAATTTTTTATTTTGTTTTTATTTGGTACAATATTTTTTTTTTACATTTCAAAGTTTTCCAGTAATGTTGGCCTCACTGGGTGGCTTGCCCGTGCTGAGGCCTTCATTTTATAATATAAAAATACAATCTAAATACAATCTACAATATAAGATAAAATAATACATTTAAATATATAATCTTGTGTGCTTATATTGGTTTTGTGTGTTACGTGTAGGTTTTATTTTTATTTTATGCTATGATATTTTGGTAATATTGTCTTTTTTGTTCTTTAATCCATTTTGTAATTTTGTGTGTGAATTTATTTTTATTTTCCTCAATTTCAATGTCGAGTTTTACACTGTTGAAAGCTTTTATAGCATGGTATTGGTAGTGTCTTTGTCCAAAGCTTGAATTTACGCTAGTCTAACTGGTCTGTTAGTATTATTTTGTGTATGTTGAAATTAATTTCTTTGTTGAAAATGTAGTTTAGTAGTGTATTAACGTATAATTGGCGTATATCTAGTACGTCACAGCTGTTGAATATTTGGTCTGTATCAGTCAGTCTATGTTTTTTTAGTATTACCTTTAAGATCGTTTTCTGTGCGGTTTCTATGTAATTAATTATTTATACACCTTCTGATGTCCGGTCAGGTTCAATTCCCGTCGGCGGCATTTATTTTTAATCGGTAGATATTTTCAATTTGTATAGATATTTCAGGCGAGTAATTAATGCTTATAATAATTTATTAATATATTGATTTGTGGCAACCCTGCTGGCAGTCCGTCAGGGTTGACAGTGTTTAGTGTCACCATAATGGCGTAACGAGGCGTGTTCCCGGATTACCGCGGCTCAATACCTCCATCTCTATCTCCTACCTCCATCTACTCTCTCCTATCCGCTTCTTCTACCCTATTCTACCACTGTACCCTGTCCCTCTACCATTTCATCTATAAACACTTCCCTACTTCAGGTGGGAACTTATTGTTGACACTTTAACATAAAACCCAGTGGATATTATTATCTTTTCTTCAAATAACTCAAACATTCATTCAAATAAAATATAAGTAAGCTGGAATATGCTAGTGGTGTGTGGACTCCAAACTAAATATAATATTAATAACTTAATTGATAGCCCTGCCATCGTCGATACTATAAAATTCCATGTACCGACTAGGAACACAAGACAAAATGTAACATTATTCTCTAATACATACACAACCATCTATCAGACACACTCACTAACCAATAGGATCCATGATCTAAGCAACAAGTTTGGGGGTAATATTGATTTATTTACTGACTCCATCTATAGAATTAAGGCGATGCACTACGTCGTGTAATATTTTAAATTGAGCCGCTATCAATAACAACCCTTACGTAGATGGCGATAAGGTTTAAATTCCCGCTTAACACCATCCGCCTGTTTTGATTTATGCAAGAAAAAAACACGGCCAAAAAGTGCCTTTTATTTTATTTTGTGGATGTCAAATTTGGAATTAGCAGGAATTTAAACCTTATCGCCATCTACGTAAGGGTTGTTAACAAACCGTAAGGGTTGTTCAAACTAAAAACACATGGTTTTGCATTACTACGTATGGCATCGCCTTAATTGATAGCTCTGCCATCGTCGCTACTACAAAATTCCATGTACCCACTAGGAACACAAGACAAAATGTAACATTCTTCTCTAATACATACACAACCAACTATCAGACACACTCACTAAACAATAGGATCCATGATCTAGGTAACAAGTTTGGGGGTAATATTGATTTATTTATTGACTCCATTTATAGAATTAAGCGTAATCTATACCAGCACTTTGTTGAATCCTACAAATTAGAGTAGCCTTAAAGTAAGTATTGTACTGTTTATTTTATTTTATTATATTTTTATTTTATTAATACATGATTTAGAGAGTACATGTGATTTTTTGTGATATTTCACCCTCCATGCTAGGGATGACCCTGTGTTATGGCGGGTGAATTTTACAGTTTGCGGACATAGAATCTATATATTGCTATAATATAAAATAGAGAAATAAGAAAAATGATGTAAAGCTAGTTTGGGTTGCAAGAAGAGGATGGAGAAGTTAGAGAATTATGAGAAGATGAAAAATTTAAGAAATTATTAGTAAATAGATCACACTAATTAATTATGTACATACTATACCGCTAAGTTAGGGAATAAGGATATATTATGTTTTGTCTGAAAGGTGATTAAATTGATTGGTGAGGTGAGTGTAGAATGATTTTTTTTTATTGAATAAATAAGTTAATACATATCAACGAACAAGTCCTGCTAAGCCAATTGAATTGGCTTGTCAACAGGTGCTTAAAGTTTAGTTACATATACATTTTTATAAGTTATAATTTACATCTTATATCTACAGAATCAACAATTTTTTCATACAATTTTTCATACATATTAAAGTAAATTTTTTCCGATAGCCAATTTTTCACCATATATTTAACCTTATTCATAGATTTACATTGCTTTATAGTGTCAGGTAATAAGTTAAATATCTTCGGTATGTTGTATTCAAACGTTCTCTGTCCGTATTTATTATTAAATTTCGGAACTATTAACCCGTCATTGCGCGTGAATCTAGTACTGTATTTATGTTCTAATTTTTCTTTATGCTGCGGGGTAAATATATACTGAATTATGATTTTTTGCCATAGAATAGCCTTAACAGGTAAAATTTTGGCACTCCGTGCACTCTGAAACAGCAACCGTGTATTATGTCTCTGTTTAAAAATATTAGGGACGACTAGTAATTTTACAATTGCGTTTTGTACAACTTTGACTTGTTTCAGATTGGTTATACTAGTATTTTATGGGTATTGTAGTTGTAATGTATTCCGTGTGTAAGGATCTATTTCGTAATTTGTTTTCTAAAGGAATGGGGTTGACTCACGGTTTTTAGGTTTTCAGGGATAAGGTTAAAGATTTTAGGAGTTAGGAAGAAAAATTGTATTTGAGCTGACGTGGTATGTAGTGAAGGTACTTTGTAGTGACCGTTGGTTATTGTTCTGGTGGTATAGTTAGTAATAACATAGATCATAGTAGAAATGTATTATATACTTGTACAGCGCCCTTGATGTGATTTTGCACAAAAACGGCGCTATAAAAATCGTCCAAATATTATTATAGCGTTGGTAATGTAATGTAGATTCAGTGATTTGTCTTATATGTAGTATTGTTCTAGTTTCTATATTATTTTATTTTACTGTTTGTAATTATTGTTTCATATTTATTTATTTTTTATTATTTTTCATTATATTCTCATTAAGCTTGTTTTCACAGTTTTATATTTGCGTATTCATTGATATATTTTGTATCTGAAAAAATGGAATACATACTGGTATTATTTCCTATATAATACAGAAATTCTCCTATGTACACTGCATCATGTATCGATGAAAAATTTATGAAAATGCCTAAAAAGGCGTTTAAATAAATAAATAAAATATATAAATATGCTGGAACCTATCCAGAAAACATAATAATTCCTCAGGTACGTAGTACCTCATACTAACTCATTCTCATATCGTGTCCTACCCAACACAAGTTACACAAGTCCAATGGATTGAAAGGCACCCTTAAAACGGCCAAATGCACATTCTGTTCATCAAAGCATCGGATCAAAGGAGTCGGGGTTGTCCTAGTAACGGCACCCCCCTCCCTCTTCAACCCTCTCTGCCTACCCCTGCGTGGAACTGAGGTTCAAGTTGTGACCTTTAATTTGAATCTAGAGTATAAATGATACTGGAACGAATCTCAAAATGACAGGTGAATTTAATTAAAGGTGATTTAAAAATACATACCTTTTTAAAAGTTTATTTTCGATTAAATTATTTTAAAAATATATATATTAGTTTCTATTGGGAAGTTTGTACGTGATGGAAGTATACGGCATAATGCAAGGTGTTGAGACGTACTTCTTTATCTCTACACACCGTAGACAGTATAAAATATAAAACAACAGTATAAAATAAAGTCGCTATCCGCGTCTGTCTGTTTGTGCGCTTAGTTCTTCTAAACTACCCAACGGATTTTGATAGAGTTTTTACTATCATTTAGAGAATTTCTTCCGAAAGGTTTACATATATAATACATGCATATTATATTTTTAAAAAGTAGAGAAAAGTCGATGTTTTATAATCAAGTCGTAAAATATATTTTCGGGCGCTTACATTGCTAACGCTGGCTAAACCTTATGAGATACATCAAAATAATGTACTACGGAATTGTATATCTTAAAAAGGACTACAGAAAAGTCCTGTATGGTATTTGTCTATCTCCTAAGGATAACCCCCAGCAACCCCGGGTACACGTCAGTTAGTAAATAATAACGGACTCATTTTGGGTTATGGTTTTTATTATATAATTTGGCTTCTTCTTTAAAAATAATAATTCATAAATTAAATTACAGCACACTTTTTGGCGAAGTTTTTTTCTTACATACATCAAATTTCCGCGAGCCGAGCTGCGAATTATGGGAAAGGAACGAAGCAAACGGCGCGAAATGATGGCTCGGTTTGCTTTGTTCCTTTTCTGTAATTCGTGGCTCGGTTCGCGGAAATTTAGTCCTGTTTATACACACCCTTATGCTACATATATATACTCGAGCTATACCGAAATGCCGAGCTGAACCTCAACTTATGAGAAAGGAACGAAGGAAACGCAAATGGCACAAAACGCCGCATGCAGTTGCTTCGCCCCTTTCCCGTAAATCGTGGCTCGGCTCGCGTTTATTTTGTATCGCGAAGCACACGCAAATCGCATTTCTTGTGTTCGTCTTTATTTTGTGATTGTGACCAACCGATAAACACTCAAAAAAACAGTAAAGATACGAAATTTTCGAATGGTTAAAAAACAGATGGTGTAATTTTTTTAGAGTTGAATTTTTGTGGCATAACAGGGTGTTATTTTCACGCGTGATAAACTGCCAAGGTGTTTGCCTTTTTAAGGTTAATAAGACAAGCAATAAATTACAAATAACACATCCTATACATATCTGCCCTTTACTCCACATTCCTCGATATTTTAATGTAATTTTTTTAACAGTTTTTTTTTACCTTAACATCTGCTTTTATTTTAAATGAGGTAAAATGTTTAATATTTATTTTTCGGAATAACTTTATTGAGTAAAACTTCAAATTGAAATATTTAAATATTGAAGACAATATTCGTGATTTCTAAACGAAAATCTGAAACAGAAAAATCAGAAAAGGATACGGTCACATCTAGGACTCGAACCCAGGAACCTTGTCTTTCCGGGACACTGCTCTACTAACTGAGCTAATGGGACCCTATTCCCCTCGGTCACTTTTAACTGTATCATACTTTGAATAAGAACTACTAACATTGTCTTCATTTTTTCACCATGTCCTTACCATCTCCACTACCTGCACCCTCCCAACATATTCCAATATGGGATGTCATAGTTTCACAGACTCCAGACGGTTAGAAGCAATTAAGTAGTCAAGAATCTTATCCTGGACCATGGATAATGTCATATCTATCATAAACTATATAGTTAAAATATATCATATATAATAAAAACAAAATTGTCAACCAAAACAAAATTAGGTTTAAATAACATTTTAAACGAAATTTACTGTAAATGACATTTTCAAATATAGTATAATTATGGTAAAAATATATGTTTGTTTAAGGGTTTATTTTTTTTACTTTGTCGGATAACTACCAACATTAATTTAATTATTTGGAAATCATACATACAGTGTCGGGGGATAACGTGCACAATCTTCGGGAGGTGATTGTAAAAAACATAAATAACTTTTTTCGAAATTTCAATTTTTTTTATTTTAGTTTATTAGGGAAACAAACTGTTTTACAATTTTATATAAATAATTACATTTTGCATGTTTGCATTAACCTAAAAAAGCATTATAACACATTAATGAAAATATCTTAGATATCTTACACACCATAATGAAAATAACTGAGATATCTTAGATATCTTACACACCGTAATGAAAATATCTGAGATATCTTACACACCATAGTGAAAATAACTGACATATCTTAGATATCTTACAACTGAGATATATTAGATATCTTACACACCATAATGAAAATAACTAAGATATCTTAGATATCTTACACACCGTAATGAACATAACTGAGATATCTAAGATATCTTACAACTGAGATATATTAGATATCTTGCACACCATAATGAAAATAACTGAGATATCTTAGATATCTTACACACCGTAATGAAAATAACTGAGATATCTTACAACTGAGATATCTTAGATATCTTACAAGTGAGATATATTAGATATCTTACACACCATAATGAAAATAACTGAGATATCTTAGATATCTTACACACCGTAATGAACATAACTGAGATATCTTAGATATCTTTCACACCTTGATGAAAATAACTGAGATATCTTACACACCATAATGAAAATAACTGAGATATCTAAGATATCTTACAACTGAGATATATTAGATATCTTTCACACCTTGATGAAAATAACTGAGATATCTTACACACCATAATGAAAATAACTGAGATATCTAAGATATCTTACAACTGAGATATCTTAGATATCTTACACACCGTAATGAAAATAACTGAGATATCTTACAACTGAGATATCTTAGATATCTTACAAGTGAGATATATTAGATATCTTACACACCATAGTGAAAATAACTGAGATATCATAGATATCTTAACACCGTAATTAAAATAACTGAGATATCTTAGATATCTTACAACTGAGATATATTATATATGTTAAACACCGTAATGAAAATAACTTAGATATCTTAGATATCTTACACACCATAATGAAAATAACGGAGTTTTCTTAGATATCTTACACACCGTAATGAAAATAACTGAGTTATCTTAGATAACTTACACACCGTAATGAAAATAACTGAGATATCTTAGATATCTTACACACTGAAATGAAAGTGTCTGAGATATCTTAGACATCTTACACACTGCAATGAAAGTGACTGAGATATCTAAGATAACTTACACACCGTAATGAAAACAACTGAGATATCTTAGAAATCTTACACACCATAATGAAAATATCTGAGATATCTTACACACCATAGGACCATAGTGAAAATAACTGAGATATCTTAGATATCTTACACACTGCAATGAAAGTGTCTGAGATATCTTAGACATCTTACACACTGCAATGAAAGTGACTGAGATATCTTAGATAACTTACACACCGTTATGAAAATAACTGAGATATCTTAGAAATCTTACACACCATAATGAAAATATCTGAGATATCTTACACACCATAATGAAAATAACTGAGATATCTTAGATATTAGAGGGTACCTACGTAATTAACAATTTGATTTCATTTTCTCCAATATGCATTTATATTTCAATGTAGTTTTCGGGTACAAAAGTTGAATTGTTTACATGGAGATAATAATATTCGTCCATGGAAAAATATTTTTGTATGGAATTTCAAAAATAATATATTTATCCTTTTTACTTCTACCATCATATTTCTCTCACACCTCTAACACCTCCTGGTGTTTCTTCACCTACCGAAGTTAACGCACTTTACCCCCGGACACCCTGTATATATAATTGTATCTAGGTATATTGCCGGTAGTTGTAGCTTGAATCTCTCCTCCACTTGCAATTAGCAGCGGTAAATTAGTGCCCCAGAAGATGGTGGTGTCTCGTGTCCGAAACGCGACACGCCGCGCGCCGGGCCCGCTTTATTTATCGCCGGGGAATTTGGCGATCCCTTTCCCGCTCTTACCCGTTATGCATTCTACCTCGTAGCTTCTCTTCAATTACGTGCATTGTACCTTACATAGTACGTAAGCTATCGAGGGGAAACGATTGTAATTTTTGTATTGAAGGTGGAAAGAATACATTATGTACATATATATTAATTTAATAAGTAGTTCTGTAGAAAAAAGATCACTGAGGCGTATGTGTGGTAAAACCATGTATGATCGTTTGAGAAATGTGGAGATCTGTAGAGAATCCAAGGCTGATATAAACGTAATGAGTAATGAGTAAGATTAGGAAAGGGACGCTTAGATGGTTTGGGCATGTAGAGCGAATGAGTGTAAGGATAATATATGACGCAAATGTGAATTGTAACAGAAGTCGGGGACGTTCGAGGAAGACATGGCACGACCAAGTGAATCAGATATTTGAGTCGGGCCATGTCAATTGTCAGAATAATAGAAGAGTATGTATGAGACGATGTATGAATGTGAATGAGGCAAGGAATGTGTGTCAATACCGAGTTTTTGGCGGTCCGTCCTCTCTGGCTGCCCCTGCGGGGAAACAGCGTGATGGTTAGTTAGTTAGTTAGTTATTTAAAAAAGTTTTATAGGCTTGAACTTTTTCTGGGCTTCTAAAATGACTTGAAAAAAGTGCTGTATTATACAGGATTTTCCAATAAGAGGTGTTATTTTGATATTCAAAGAAACTTTTCCCGTAAAAGATCAATGGTTTCGTTGCTTGTGTGGCACGTAGCGCCGTCTTGTTGAAAATAAACGTTGTCCAGATCAATACCATCCAATTCCGGCCATAAAAAATCATTAATCATCTCTCGATAGCCATTCACCGTAACTGTTGCTCCAGCCTCATTTTCGAAAAAGTAAGGTCCAATGACTCCGCCGGACCATAAACCGCACCAAACAGTCAGACGTTGAGGAAAAAGAGGCTTTTCAACAATAATTCTTGGGTTTTCCGAGCCCCAGATGCGAAAATTTTGCTTGTTGACGAAGCCACCGAGGTGGAAATGGGCTTCATCACTCAAGATGATTTGCATTTGATTCACTCAAGTGAATTTTAATAATTTTAATGCGTTGTTGAAGCGTGTATCGTTCCATTTTTATTAATGGCGTAGTTTCTACTTGTCAAATGTTAAAAAATGACAGCTTCAAAAGTAACATCTACCGAAATAGCGGGCTATTCAAAATAACACCTCTTATTGGAAAACCCTACATAATGTATTCTGCTCGCAGTATTTAATTAAAGCGTCTAAAATATGTGCAAGCGATGAAATTTTCAAGTAAAAACCACATTATTTTGTATTACTACTTCTTAGTCCTTTGCCTTAACAAGGATTTAAAGAAATTCCATTCCTGACCCTTCAAATACCGCAATTTTTTACAAGATTCTTTTTGAAATAGGTAGATTCTCAAACAGATGTCAAATTAAAAAAAGTGACACGTTTTTTTGTTTCTTTGACGCCTCTAATATTTTTAACCCCTGACACTTTTATGACACGACATTTGTCTTATTTATTGCATTTTAAAAGGATGGCCATATCGGATTTACTAATTTAGTGCTTTTTAGATTTTTAATGACCTTTAAAAAAATGTACGACACGGAAGGGTTACTATTTCAAGTATCCTGCGGTGTGTTTTTTTGTAATAATAATAATTCCCTAAAAGAGAAAGCAGTTACAAAACATAACAGATGTACAATAATAATAATTATTAGATAAAAAAAATAATATTAAAAATAAAAAAAAATAACTTTATCACTGATGTCGCTATTCCAAATTTCTGTAATATTAAAAAATCTGTTAATGAAAAAATACACAGATTTAGGAAATGATTTAAAAAGAATTTGGCATTCTCAGACTATAAAAATATTACTATTTGTTATTTCGGCTATTGGCATTATACCTAGCTCTCTCATTCAAAATTTAGACGTATTAGATTTGTCAAAAAATTTATATATAAAGATGCAAAAGTCGGTCATTTTAAATACATGTAGGATAACTAAAGACTTTTAAAATATTTATATTGAGGGATCAGTAGGATTTATAGGCCCTGTTAGGAGTTCTACCGAGCCGAACCCTCTGATATGAAAATATCTGGAGTCGGTGAATTATTTTCCCATTTGATCTCTGGTGAGTTGACGTGTTGTTCTTGTATTGTTTTTTATTTATTTTGCTTATATAATGTGGATTGATTAGATGATCATTTATGGAAAAGTGTGTGGAAGGGTTTAGTTTTTCCTATGCGGAAGATTTAACCCGGACATAAAATCGGAAGCTATTTTATATTGGATGACTTGTATAGCGCCGTTTTTGTGCAAAATCACCTCAAGGGCACTGTACAAACTTATAATACATTTCTACAGTGATCTATGTTATAACTTAACTATTTATGGAGATAATATACAGTACAATACTTACCTGGTAGGTCACTTGAGATTAACACTTAATTAACATTATCTAATTGTTTATTAGCGAAATTCGATCGAGGATTTAGGACATAATTGGAAAATTGAACATAACTGGACTTTCTCTTAGGAATGGTATACATATTTAATTTAAGGGTACGACAGCTTTAAAGAGAAAGCAGTTACAAAACATAAAGATGTACTATAATAATAATGGTTGGATTATTTGTATAGCGCCATTTTCGTGAGAAAATCACCCCAAGGGCGCTTAACAACTTAGTTTATACATTTTATGTATTCCTATGACTTAGACTTATAACTAAGTTTAATGGCTAGTGACTTATAAACAAGGCTAATGACTAGTGAGTTATTGTTTGGTTTCGGTTGCCTCCTTATTGTTCCTTTTTTAACATGTCTGCTCAGAAGATTCTCATTTCTGAGCACAAACTGCCTCCTGTTTTATATTATGTTCTTGTTTTGTCCTGTTCGAATGTTATTGTTATTCTAAGTTTTGTCATCACTTTGTATAAACAGAGTATTTAGTGTTATAATATTAGATCTGTATTGGGTAAGGCACACTGTAGGAATAATTTTAAGAACATGACCACTAATACTAAATTACCGTTTTTAAGTTTGTTATAGTAAAGCGCACTTGGAGTGAAATGACACTAAACTGCGCTATATAAATGCCATTTTATTATTATTACAACTACGGATTAAACTAGAGATTTCAACTAACTAACCATCACGCCGTTTTTTCGCAGGGGTAGGCAGAGAGGACGGACCGCCAAACAAATCGGTCTTAGCACACACTCTTTGCCTCATTCATATTCATACATACTCTTCTAGAGTCAGAACTCTTGACATGGTCCGACTCGAGTATCTAATTCACTTGATCGTGCCATGTCTTCCTCGGGCCCCGACTTCTGATACCATTATCGTTAGTCTTTACGACAAACAAAGATGTTTTCAACAAAATTCTCGGAAACTGGGCAAGCTTGGACACTGGCAAGTTTTTTACTAAGCCCAGGGTAATTTATTACCCCAACCGTCGCATTTTATTGCGGACAGAATGCACCACTTCAACAATTACCAGGAACAGGATTACATGGAGATAAATGATGGACTTGCTGAACGTCACAGCGCTGCTGCCAGGGTCTCTTATCTATGTGAGGTGTCAGCGCTTTATTAGCAGTAGATACATACCTGGACGCTGTTGTTGGACGCGGTGGACACTCTTACTGCAGCAGCTGGTCCAGTTTCTTCACCTCTTAAGATTCTTGCTGCAGAGTCTCCATCTTCTATCTTCGTAGAACGTTACAGCGGTGCTGCCAAGGTCTGGTATCTGTGAGAGGATATTGTGTCAGCGCTTTATTAGCAGCAGACACATACCTAGACGGATGATGAACCTCGTGCCGGCACTGTTGGTGGACGCGGTGGACTCTTTCGCTGCAACAGCTGGCCCAGTTTCTTCACCACCTAGGATTCTGGCTGCAGATTCTCCATCTTCTATCTTCGTGTCACCTGTTCCTTTACTTCATTTTACTTAACTTAACTTCACTCTATTTTTGTAATATTTATATTTTCTGTAATACCTGCATCAACTGTAAAGCGCCCCTGAGGTGATATATCACAAAAGCGGCGCTATACAAATTATCCAATAATAAACATACATATTTTCTTCTTCAAATTTCGCAAATTCACTTTGTGGCACCATTTTACTAATGAAATAATTAAAAACACTTTGTTTTTACCACGATAATGTTTATTTTTTTTTTAAATCAACATGTTTCGAGAACGATGTTCTCTTCATCAGGACATTTGTACAATACCAGGTAAGTATTGTACTGTATATTATCTCCATATATAGTTAGTAATAACATAAATCATTGTAGAAATGTATTATATATTTGTACAGCGCCCTTGAGGTGATTTTGCACAAAAACAGCGCTATACAAATCATCCAAATATTATTATATTACAGTATCCGCAGAGGTCAAGATCGTGGACTATGACTGAACTTACAAGAACAACATGCAAGTGGATGAACGATAAGTCGGGGACGCTCCAGGATTTGGCATGATAATACGAATATAACACTTGAGTCGGGTCATATAAAAATTCGTAGTCTGATCTATTTTAGTGCCGATTGTAGTTTATACCAATAAAACACATTGTATCTGCAACCCTAAAAAACTAAAAAGTGCAGTCACCATTATTGTACTTTCACCCCTATTTCACACCCTCCCAATTATTTAATAAAGCAACCCTTACAGTAATACCGTTGTTAGTTGTTAGTAGGCAGTGTTATCATCCTCCCCTCTCCCCATGTAACACCAGATAACAGCTTGACATCCAATTAGATACCAGATTTGGTGGCCAGTGAACCTAACCTAATAATGCTACATTCTCCAATTTATGTTTCAACAATTATTATTTTAAGGGTTAAAGGGAGGCGTTCGATGCATAGATCTCTAACACTGTTAATTTTACAGCGTAATTTAGTGATATTTCACACTAAAATATTTAACAAAATAAAAAAGTGTTTTGTTTTAAACCACTTTATTTTATTATATATGTCGATCGGTTTTGGTTGTTCCCAACCTTCTTCAGGATAATAAATATATATAATAATAATAATGATAATAATATATATTTTTTATAATGTCAAGCTAAGCTAACTAAGTGTTTGCTTTCTTCGATAATAAAATATTAAAATAATTTTTTATTAACAACAATGGCCAACGTAGTGCTGTATTTGTCACGAAACGTTAAAAATCATTGAGTCGCGCTGTGCTTTATTTGTCACCAACTGTATTCAAATCCTCATAAATCTCGTTTTGTCTTATTCTCTACTGACTT
Organism: Hesperophylax consimilis; assembly: GCF_061612785.1. NCBI lineage: Eukaryota > Metazoa > Arthropoda > Insecta > Trichoptera > Limnephilidae > Hesperophylax > Hesperophylax consimilis. The sequence goes on along the minus strand of NC_142865.1, from coordinate 2,539,302 downwards.
GTCTCTGGCGTTGTCCAGACTTTAAACAAAGTTTTTCAAAAATTTTGTGACATTTCAAACTTTTTGTGAAATTATCTGAAGTGATTCACTCATTTTAGTCAGTTCCTGGGGAGGAAGGTACAATCCTCAATCAATCAAAAAAAAATCTTTGAAATTGGTTACTAGCCGCGCCAAGAGATGACACAATTAGGTTAAAAATTAAAAAAATAGATGTATATAAATGGTTATAAAAAAAACTTTGTTTTTACTGGTTGGTTTTTTTTATACGGTTACACATAATATTGGGGAGAGTTTATAAAGCTATAGTAGGTGGGTAATTTGTGTCCACTGTAGTGAATATAATAACTTGTAATGAATTTAATTGCCTCTCTCGGGGATAGAACCCTCGCCTCATTACAGCAGCATGCCGACTTGCCACTGGGCCGCTGAATTACAAATTTCACAGGTGAATTGCTTCGCTTATATTTTACAATGTGTGCTGAGGGAAGGGAATGATTTATAAGGGTAATCCCTGCGGAGTAAATTAAAATGATACCTTTTTATTCAGGGGATTTTTAGCTGAGAGGGTTGAGAGGCCCTTTTGTAGGGCTGATATCTTAATACGATTTTCAAAATATACAATATTACAATAGGTAGACAACGAGTATATCTGTCGAGTTTCAGCTCGATCGGATGTCTGGAAGTGGGTTAATTTTCGCTTCCAAGATTTGCAATCATTCGTAACCGAAAAAATATATATTCAAATATCTAGATGTATTTCGAGAAATAAAATGTGAACAGTAGACCAAAAATAATAACATATATCTATTTTCAAAAGTCAATTGTTTGCAGTATTACTAATTTATTAAGAATCTCATCTAATACTAACAATTAGTTTTTAGATAAACGCACATAAAGATTAGGATGCTCATATGCCCAACTGTATATGCTTTAGATAAATTGAAGGTTTTCCTATCATTTCGCTTGAGTAGAATAGAAATAAAAAAAATAAAAATTACACAATAAAAAATATAAATGTAAACTACTAAAAAATAATATTTTTTCAATAGAAATGTATGAACGTGTATGAAAATGTATGAAACAACTTTAAAAAAATACAGCATTATAGCTAAGATTATCTGTGACAGTTTCACTTGATTAAAATTTTTGCTTTCTTATAAAATTATTTACAAAATAAATAAAAACCAGTTTTGTGCTTGAAATCGAACGTTTCTAGACCTCGTTTGTAAAGCGATTTGAATGCCTATTACTTACGATATTAAGGTATACCAAGAATATACACATTTTTGGCTTGTAGCTTCTTCTTAAATGGCTGTACGTACGAGATGGATCATCATGTCACTAATGAATATGAAATGATAAATAAATATTCTGTACAAATCTCAAGATTGGAAGCCAAAAGCTTTATAAGACAATTGTATTGCTTTCGATTTCGTAGTTTTAGTACTAGATGGATTTTTTCATGTTAACTGTGTTCGTTTTAAATTCAGAAAAGCGTTAAAGTACCCATCCAAAATCTAAACTAAACGGTCACGCATCGCGTAAAGTCGTGTGCTACCTCTAAGTAAATTACATTAAGGCTCCGTAGTAAGCGTTCATAGATGCGTTGAAAGGGAGATATGTAAAATATAAATGTTAGAGGGAGCGCGCCAATATTAAAAAAAAAAATTAAGCGAAAATAGTGAAAATATTTAATAAAACACGCCTCGTTTAAAAAAAAAGCAAAAATCTCTCTACAAATGCTTTAGATGCATTTAAAGATACACTGTAATTTTTTTCATACCTATAGCATCTATGTAAATAAAAATGTATATGTTCGTTTGTTCAAAATCTTAAATCTCCGAAAGTTATTTTCTATTCGAATACGAGAATGTGTATATCATTATATGGATGTCACCTGTGACAGGTAAAAACATGTTTTTATTTATTTAAAAACAGCGCCATCTGTTGGACGTAAAAGCAAAACGCGCTAATGTTTGCTAACGCGCTCTATCTGCTCTTGCAGACTGTGCCACAGCAAAGCGTGGCACGGTACAGCTAGTCTTAAATAACAGAACATAATGTGTTTTTAATATTTTTCGGGGCTTACTTTGCGATTTTTTTCTACCGAGGGAAATTCATACAATTACCGTTTCGTCTTTACAGTTGTATAGATATTATCTTAAAAAATAACATATATTTTTTTACGAACTTAAATACTTTAAGTGTTAAAGTTTCTGTAGAAATTCGGAAGCGAGGGCTTAACATAGAAATGGTCAGAAAATTGTGTTAATATTATGATGGTAACATATTGTATCGGGAATATATTATCTGAGTTTTAGACAGTTGTGTATAGTTATAATAATGATAATTATATATGATTAGGAAGCATATAATCAAAGATACAAATCAAATTGATTTATGTAGAAAATGTATGGCTTTTCCGGAAACTATAGAACATATTTATTATATCGGGATGTTCTATATTAGCGCCGTCCGAGTATACATTTCGGCATAATGAAGTTTTAAAAATAATTTACAAAAGTTTCGTAATTAAACATAACTTGATTGACTGCCGTAATATAATATCATGTTATGAATACGAACCAAATTCATTTTTAGAAAATGATTTCATAAAATATATTATGATAAAACTATACTAACAGTCCGAACGATTAGTCATAATAGACCCGATATAGTTTTACATGACAAAATTAACTTATATCATTGATGTCGCTATTCCAAATTCCTGTAATATTCAAAAATCTGTTAGTGAAAAAAAAAGAAAATTCACAGATTTAGGAAATGAGATAAAAACAATTTGGCATTCTCAGACTATAAAAATATTACTAACTAACTAACTAACTAACCATCACGCCGTTTCCCCGCAGGGGTAGGCAGAGAGGACGGACCGCCAAACAACTCGGTCTTGGCACACACTCCTTGCCTCATTCACATTCATACATCGTACATACTCTTCTATTATTCTGACTCTTGACATGGCCCGACTCGAGTATCTGATTCACTTGATCGTGCCATGTCTTCCTCGGGCGTCCCCGACTTCTGCTACCATTCACATTTGCATCATATATCCTCCTTACACTCCTATCTTCGCTCATTCGCTCTACATGCCCAAACCATCTAAGCATACCTTTCTTAATCTTACTCATTACGCTTACATCAGCCTTGCACTCTTTACGGATCTCCACATTCCTCACACGATCAAACATGGTTTTACCACACATACGCCTCAGGGATCTCATTTCAACAGCATTTAATCTACTTTCATCCTTTCTTTGCCAGTTCCATGCCTCACTTCCATACATCAAGGTAGGTACCAGCACTCCGTTGTGGACTGCTAACTTCGCTTCTATGGACAATTTTTTGTTAGCGCCTACGGCGTTTAGTCCTCCATTAACGGAATTACCTGCATTTACCCTTCTTTCGATATCTCTGTCAGCCTTCCCATCTCTCGTAAACATACTTCCTAAATACACAAACTCATCCACCTGCTCCAAGTATTCCCCATTCACAATTATATTGCACACTGTTTTCGTACTCTCTCTTTCAAACACCATTACTTTAGACTTACTTACATTCATCATTAACTCATTCTTCATGCATACTTCGTTCATCCTAGACACGAGAGACTGTAGATCATCTATACTATTAGCAATCAGCACCGCATCATCAGCATACAACAGGCAACATACTTTCAAATTATTCAAATTCGCGCCCAATCCCACCTCTTTCAATTCTTGCATACAATTATCCATGTATAGATTGAATAAGCACGGTGACATTACGCAGCCTTGTTTAACACCTTTTGTGATATCAAACCACCCCGTAAAACCACCGTTTACCCTAACACATGCAACGCTTCCCTCATACAGAGACGCAATTGCCTGAGTCAGATTCGTATTCACTCCATACTTGGACAATACCTTCCATAGCTTTTTCCTGTCGACTCGGTCGAATGCTTTTTGTAAATCTACAAAGGCACAGAAAAGTTTCTGGTTTTTTGCCAGAAACTTCTCAGTGAGCATACGCAATGAGAAGATCTGGTCCATGCACCCCCTTCCACTCATAAAAGCACCTTGCACATCCCATATTTTAATTTGTTATTTTGGCTACTGGCATTATACCTAGCTCTCTCATTCAAAATTTAGGCGTATTAGATCTGTCAAAGAATTTATATATAAAAATGCAAAAATTTAAATACATGTAGGATTAGGAAAGATTTAAAAAATATTTTTATTGAGGTATCAGTAGGATTTATAGGTCCAGTTAGGAGTTCTACCGAGCCGAACCCTCTGATATGAAAATATCTGAAATCGATGAATTATTTTCCCATTTGATCTCTGGTGAGTTGATGTGTTGTTCTTGTATTGTTTTGTATTTATTATGCTTTTATAATGCACTTGCATAATTTATATTGACTAGATGATCATTTGTGGAAAAGTGTGCGGAAGGGTTTAGTTTTTCCTGTGGGGAAGATTTAACCCGGACATAAAGTCGGAAAAAATTATTATTATTTTGTAATACACAATACTTCCAAAGCCGAGCAGTAAACCTAAATACTATGTCGTTTTCCTGCAGCCTTCGCATTTTTACAATCAATACAACTATTTCGGTAAACTTCTCTTAGGAAAGTTTTAAAATAACTAATAAATTGTCAGTAAGTAGATATATATTTATGCTTGCTTTAGAAGCGCCAAGCGCAGCACGCATGCGTGGTACAGCATACAGTGGGTGTCTCCTTACCAAAGGAAAGAGGAGAAACCCGGCCAGAGGCGATTGAGACCTTAGTCGTCCGTGAAGGGGACACGCATGGGCTGGCTGCATGACAAAACAACCAAGAATTATGTTGATTTTCAATATTTTAAACGGGAAAATAAATAAATTTAATATTTTTGACAAATTTATCGACAGTGACAGTGGTTAGTAGCTGCGTTGACAGATACCATGAGTTCAATCCTCTGAATCCACCATCACTGCACAAGCAACATTTTCTCACTATATTGATGGTAATTTCTTCAAATAACGTCGTGATTAATTTCTGGGCTATTTTTTATGTGTGTAAGAGTCACACAAGAGTCCCAACTGCTTTCAGCCAGTGATACTATGGCATCCCCAACTAACTAACTAACCATCACGCCGTTTCCCCGCAGGGGTAGGCAGAGAGGACGGACCGCCAAACAACTCGATCTTGGCACACACTCCTTGCCTCATTCACATTCATACATCGTCTCATAAATACTCTTCTATTATTCTGACTCTTGACATGGCCCGACTAAGTATCTGATTCACTTGATCGTGTCATCCTCGGGCGTCCCCGACTTCTGCTACCATTCGCATTTGCATCATATATCCTCCTTACACTCCTTTCTTCGCTCATTCGCTCTACATGCCCAAACCATCTAAGCGTCCCTTGCTTAATCTTACTCATTACGCTTACATCTGCCTTGCATTCTTTGCGGATCTCCACATTTCTTACACGATCAAACATGGTAATCGGGGTATATATATTGAGAAGGTAGTGGAAGGTATCCATAATTTCAGAAACCTAAACTTTCACAGTTGACGGCAATTTAAATTTAAATTAACAAAATGTAAAAAATACTAAAAATAAAATAAATAAAAATAATAATTAAAAATAAATAAATAAAAATGATAACAATTTGTAGGCTTTAAAGACAGTTAAAATACATTTAAATTAAAATAAAAAAAAACTATAGCAGACTTAAGATCATGCGACGATCAGTGTTTTTTGATATAGTGTCCTCTGCGTGCAGTTCTATCTTTTATAAGCATAAACTTTTTAATATAAGTGTGTTTGTTGGAAGTGACTTGCCAGGTAAGTATGTTTTGGTATCATTTCTAAATAACAAATGTAGATCCTAGGAAATAAATTGTACAGCGCCCTTGAGGTGATTTTTCACAAAAACGGCGCTCTACAAATTATCCAATTATTATTATTATTATTATTATTATTGTAGTGGGAAGAGAAGGAGACGGTGTAGAGGAAGGTGAGGAAGTACCTGGCTATTCAGATTTGGTCACCAAACACGTCTGAAGCCATCTCAAGCCATGTTTCGACTCCGAATAGTCGTCTACCACCATAGCGAGACAGTTTCTACCATTCTATTATGCTGTGTTGTGCTTTTTCTTCTTTAGGCAACGTGTTGGACAGCGTTACAGTGTCCACCATCAAGGCAGATGTGATTTTGATCTCAAATTAAAACCAAATAATTATCAGTTTATTCGTAATCCGGGAATATTTGAAATGCCCCTCCTTTGTCCACTTGATTGGGGATGCCATAATCCTTCTGGCTCCAGGCAGTACTTGTTGATCTTGTGCTGTATTCAAATTAGGTACTTATGAAAAAAAACTAAATTTTTGCTTTCGAAACAATGTCGGTGTTTTGTTTTTTCACAAAACAAAAAAATAAATTTGAATCAATAATTTTATTCAATGTTAATAAGGCGCAAGAGTCCCAACTGCCCGGGCTCAGTGGAATTATAGCATCCGATGTGTTTATGTTGTGAGGCTACACGGAAAAAATAAGTATTTCTGATTTATTTAAAATATCTTTAACCTATTCGTAATCTAGTTAAAAACGGGACTGTAGGCATTTAACCAATGAATTGACAGATTCTTAATAAAGTATTAGTAAAACGCGAATGTGTTATGAAGACGGCGGCATGTCAGATCAGCAACATCATCAGCTGTAGGCAGACTGATGGAACCTAAGCGCAAATCAAATACTAAGTTTGGTGATCGCGCTTTCAGAGTATCTGGGCCGAAGGCTTGGAATAAACTCCCTCCGGAACTAATATCCATAACAAGTCCAACAGAATTCAAGTCTAAACTAAAAACTTGTCTTTTTAAGCTGTCATACTCTTAAATTGAATATACCATTCCTGAGAGAAAGTCCAGTTATATCCAATTTTCCAATTATGTCCTAAATCATGTATCTAAATTTCGCTAATAAACAATTAGTTAATGTTAATTAAGTGTTAATCTCAAGTGACCTACCAGGTAAGTATTGTACTGTATATTGTCTCCATAAATAGTTGGTAATAACATAGATCACTGTAGAAATGTATTATATACTTGTACAGCGCCCTTGAGGTGATTTTGCACAAAAACGGCGCTATACAAGTCATCCAAATATTATATTATTATTAAACGACGGGTTCATAACAATTCTAATATTGTAGCATTTCGTCATTATATTTATCAAGATAAACACAGCTGCATGAACACGTGATCCGATATATTCTGAAAGTACTAATTTTTTATTAGGAAATGGCATGCCATCACGTTTTTAACACAGTTTTAATAAATCAGCAAAATTCATTTTTCTCAGAGCGAGGCTAGAATATATAGATAATTTTTCAAACACTCATTTCCATAAATCCGTTATTCTATATAAAAAATTGCTTTTTTACTTTTTGTTATATACCATAATTGTTGATGCATACACATAAATTCTCTAGCGATTCCGTTCAACTACTTATGATAAAGTCAAAATGCTATTGACTTGCCTACCAATTGACAATATCAGTGCGAACATAACGTAAAGACCGACGATTAATTTCATTCAGTCATTTAAGATATATATCCAGCTAAACCATTGTTATAAAATAATTTATAAAAAAACATCCTAATATTATATAACTTACTTCTTCTTCTTCTGGCGCTAGTAAAATTAGCTTGTTAATATTAATGTTAGTTGTAAGTTTCGGCACATGTAAATACAGGATTTTCCAATAAGAGATGTTATTTTGAATAGCCCGCTATTTCGGTAGATGTTACTTTTGAAGCTGTAATTTTTTGACATTTGACAATTAAAAACTACGCCATTAATAAAAATGGAACAATACACGCTTCAAAAATGCATTGAAATTATTAAAATTCACTTGAGTGAATCAAATGCAAATCATCTTGAGTGATGAGGCCTATTTCCACCTCGGTGGCTTCGTCAACAAGCAAAATTGTCGCATCTGGGGCTCGAAAAACCCAAGAGTTATTGTTGAAAAGCCTCTCTTTCTTCAACGTGTGACTGTTTGGTGCGGTTTATGGTCCGGCGGAGTCATTGGACCTTACTTTTTCGAAAATGAGGCTGGAGCAACAGTTACGGTGAATGGATTGCGCTATCGAGAGATGATTAATATTTTTTTATGGCCGGAATTGGATGGTATTGATCTGGACAACGTTTGCTTTCAACAAGACGGTACGTGCCACACAAGCAACGAAACCATTGATATTTTACGATTGAATATCAAAATAACACCTCTTATTGGAAAACCCTATATACATAATATGTCATTAAGACAGTAGTTATAGGCCTTAGTCGTAACTCACTAGATAAAGTCAGTAGTTCTAGTGTTAACTATTTAATAAATATATTTTTACAGCGCCCTTGATGTGATTTTCCATAAAAACGGCGCTATATAAATTAGCCAAATATTATGATTATTATAATGGAGATGAAGGTTGGAAAGTACCTATCTGACTATTCAGATCTAGTCACTAAACACGGTTAAAGGATTTTCTTTAACTTTTCAAGGAATAATGCTTTTGACAGACAATCTCTGAGGAAAGATAATAAAGAAAATGATTGAGGAATTCTTTGCCTCGCAAAGTCTTTAACACTTTCGAAACCAAAAATTCTAATTTACTTATTTTACATATATGTCTTCCAACTGGGCGTTATTTTTCCGAGTACCTTCTAAATAAGAATTAAAATCATAACAAATAACTTGCAACTAAGACTTACAACCATAACTAGTGACTTGCAACTAAGACTCACAACCATAACTAGTGACTTGCAACTGAGAATTACAATCATAACTAGTGACTTGCAACTGAGAATTACAGTCATAACTAGTAACTTGCAACTAAAGATTACAATAATAACTAGTGACTTGCAACGAAGAATTACAATCGTAACTAGTGACTTGCAACTAAGACTTACAACCATAACTAGTGACTTGCAACTAAGACTCACAACCATAACTAGTGACTTGCAACTGAAAATTACAATCATAACTAGTGACTTGCAACTGAGAATTACAGTCATAACTAGTAACTTGCAACTAAAGATTACAATAATAACTAGTGACTTGCAACGAAGAATTACAATCGTAACTAGTGACTTGCAACTAAGACTTACAACCATAACTAGTGACTTGCAACTAAGACTCACAACCATAACTAGTGACTTGCAACTGAGAATTACAATCATAACTAGTGACTTGCAACTGAGAATTACAGTCATAACTAGTAACTTGCAACTAAAGATTACAATAATAACTAGTGACTTGCAACGAAGAATTACAATCGTAACTAGTGACTTGCAACTAAGACTTACAACCATAACTAGTGACTTGCAACTAAGACTCACAACCATAACTAGTGACTTGCAACTGAGAATTACAATCATAACTAGTGACTTGCAACTGAGAATTACAGTCATAACTAGTAACTTGCAACTAAAGATTACAATAATAACTAGTGACTTGCAACGAAGAATTACAATCATAACTAGTGACTTGCAACTAAGAATTACAGCCATAACTAGTTACTTGCAACTAAGAATTGCAGCCATAACTAGTGACTTGCGACTAAGAATTACAGCCACAACTAGTGACTTGAAACTAAGAATTACAGCCATAACTAGTGACTTGCAACTAAGAATTACAGCCATAACTAGTGACTTGCAACTAAGACTTACAACCATAACTAGTGACTGCTTACACTTCTGTTATAATAGACATATATTTAAAAACCAAACAATGAATGTAAATCTTGGAAGATGAAATTAACCCACTTCCCTACATCCAATCGCGCTGAAACTCGGCAGATAGACTCGTTGTCGATGACAATGCATTTTACCACCTTTGGTGGAAATCACGCAAACACACGGGGATATATACTCATTTCTCTGAAATCGCGTAACATTTCATCAGTAAGCCTGATCGGCATTTGTCAACAAAAAAATTTTTTAAAGTTTTTAACTATATTTTAAAATAGATGTACCTTTTATAGTTTTTATAAATTTAATATTTTTTCTAATTATTTTCCAGGCTTGCCGGTAACTGTCTGCAAAGTGTTGAACGTTTTCTTTTTAACATCTTTAGCTGTTGGAGTGAGAAGAGGAAAGAGAGGTACACATTCAAGGGGGGGTGGGGGGCGGTTTCAAGAAATGACGTAATACGATATTCCCTTGGCTCAGATTTCGCTCGTAAAGCAAATCGTCTCCACAGCTTCAAACCCAAACAACTCCAATACGTCTTCAATCAATTATCACCCTTAAGACACTTATAAATAAAGACTAAAATATAACAAAATCATTTTGGTTGGTACGTTTTTTAAGATTTGAAGGAGTAACAATAAAGACAAATTTCTCAATATAAATTTCTCTTGTGTCTTAGAGGTTATAAGTAAAAGGGTGTTTTTAGTATTATTTTAAAATTTTGGGCAGATTAATGTTGTGTTATTACTTTTTACTTGGTGGCTTTATTTTAACGTTTTTTGTTAACTTTTTGAGAACACGAGGGACATTTTTGTCGTTTTTGAATGGGAATATTAAAAAATATATAATTTGACACTGCGAAATTCTTAACAGTGATGATTAAAAGATATAAAAAAACACTTGTTTCTTTGTTATTAATTTATTTAAAGATATAAGTCAGAAAAAATCTTAACAAATTTAGAAATAAGAATTCTTCTTTCCAAATATCCATTTACACTTTTTTTTGCACGTAGAATAATATTATTATTAATTTATTAAGAGTCTGTCGAAATTATTTGTAATCCGGTTAAAAACGGGATTGCAGGCCGTTTCCTGCTAGTTTTTTTAGTAAATTCGTAATATTATCGGAACACGTGTTCTTGCACCTGCGTTTGTCTCGATAGTATACAATGACGAAATGCTAAGATTTTTATGAAAAGTGTTTCGACATCGTGACAGTAAATTGGTATTTTACTAAAACTTTATCAGAAAACCTGCCAATTAATTCGTTAAGGGCCTGCAATCCCGCTTTTAACCGGATTACGAATAATTTGAGGAGATTCTTAATAAATTCGGAATATTTTTATCAATAATTTTTCTCCCTGTAGGATCTATGTCTTGTCGGGACAAAGTCCCTATCCACTCGAAATTCGTAATATATCGGAACACATGTTCATTCAACAGCATTGGCCTGGATAATATAAATTAGAAAGACGTTACGAAGGTTACGAATAAGCTGAGAATATTTGAAAATCTCCTACTACCACCACAGTAAGCGAAAAAGTTGCTTGTGTTGTGATGGAGGACTTAGCCAGCCAAGGAATTGAACACAATACGGCTGGGTGGGACTCAAACGCGATGTCAACTCAGCCACCGACTGGTCAACATCTCGGTCGTAATCTCTAAAACAGGAAACCTATTAATTCATTCTTCAAGGGAATGCAATCCCGTTTTAATTTGAAGAAATTCTTATTAAATTAGTAATAGGTACTCATTTTTTTCCGTGTGATTGCAATGAATGCAGTTCACAATAGAGTGTTAATACCAATAATAATAATAATTGGATGACTTGTATAGCTCCGTTTTTGTGCAAAATCACCTCAAGGGCGCTGTACAAATATATAATACATTTCTACAATGATCTATGTTATTACTAACTATATATGGAGATAATATACAGTACCATACTTACCTGGTAGGTCACTTGAGATTAACACTTAATTAACATTAACTAATTGTTTATTAGCGAAATTTAGATATAGGATTTCGGACATAATTGGAAAATTGAATATAACTGGACTTTCTCTCAGGAATGGTATATTTAATTTAAGGGTATGACAGTTTAAAAAGGTAAGTTTTAAGTTTAGACCTGAATTCTGTTGGACTTGTTATGCATCTTAGTTCCGGAGGGAGTTTATCCCAAGCCTTCGGCCCAGATACTCCGAAAGCGCGATCACTAAACTTAGTATTTGGCTTGCGCTTAGGTTCTATCAGTCTGCCTACAGCTGATAATGTTGCTGATCTAACCCTGATATATGGCAGTGAGGCATGGAAAAGGCTGAACATAGACTGAATACTGTAGAAATAAGATCTCTAATGTGTACTTGTGGAACAACCAGCAAAGATCCGTAAAGAATACAACGCTGAAGATAAACGTAATGAATAAGATTAAGAAATGGACGCTTTGAAGGTTTAGACCTCCAAAGTTAATGCACGTAGAAAGGAGTGTAAGGAAAATGAAAGAAAAGCTATCAAATATAGGCTGTTGACATTTTTTATATGAGACCTGGTCGTTTTTACGACTCGTTCTTGCGTTCAACAGCTTAGCTATGGAATGATTTGCCGGCCTCAGGTTATCTTGCACAGTCCATCGATAAATGCTTTATCGATAACTTGTCATCGTTCCCGAGCACGATTGTAGATCGCTAAAGTACAAACAATAGTTCTCGTCGAATAAATTATGAACTCTTAGTCGTCGGGAAAGATGACAAGTTACCGACATTATCGAAAAAACCTTTATCGACTGACCATGGTAAATATCCTGGTTTTGTTAATAGTAACAATGTGGTATGCTCAACTTCGAGGTTTGTGGGGTCGCAAAAGGCTCAATTAACGATTAAAAAAAACCTCCCAGTCCTATCTACGATTAGCTTTGAGGCGCCATACTCCAGTCGGGTTCTGACAAGAGTCAGAATAACAGAAGAGGAGGTATGTATGAGACGATGTATGAATATGAATGAAGCAAAGAATGAATGCCAATACATAGTTGTGTGGCAGTCCATATTTATTCCTACCCCCGTTAGTTATTGCCTAACTAAAAACATTTGTGACAATGAAGGTTTGGCAGATTGACAAAGATTGATTTCCGAAAGGAGTGCAAGCCAGATGCGAGAATTGTGAATAAGCTAAAGAAAGGGACGCTTTGACGGATCCGGCATGTGCACCGGATAGAAGAGAAACAAAGAAACAAAAGAAAGATAATAGATTCAAAACTATGAAAGTAGTTTTTGCAAAATCATGTGTTTTTGGTTTGAAAATTTGGTCGCCTAGAAATGTTTCAGATGCATTAATTAAATACTGCGAGTAGAATACATCTTGTCCTTTGAAATAATCGAGTATTTTTTAGATAAGTCTTTTTATAAGCCCAGAAAAAAATAATTTATAAGGCCTATGAAAACTGCTTTAAAGTTCAATATTTCCTACTTACGAACCCATTTTCTGTTATGGTTTTATTGTATAATGTGGCAAATTAAGTTATTTATAAAATGATAAGAAAAAATTTAAATATTTATGCCTGAACATCCACAAAATAAAATAAAAGGCACTTTTTGGCCATGATTTTTTCTTGCCTAAATCAAAACAGCTGCATGGTGTTAAGCGGAAATTTAAGCCTTATCGCCATCTACGTAAGGAGTGTTATTGATGGCTGCTCGATTCAAAATACTACACGACGTATTGCATCGCCTTAACCGTGGCTATGACCCGACAATCGGATGATTTTTAGTATTAAATGAGTAGGTAGGTACCTACGCTAAATAGTAAAAAATGATTTGACAACTTGCATAGCGCCTTTTTGTGAAAAAACACTTAAAGGTCGCTGTATATGAATTAACTTTTTTATAACAAATTATTACAAGCAATAATTAGTCGCCTGAAATATCAATACAAATTGAAAATATCTCCCGAGTAAAAACGTTGAAAACAATTTTTTTTAACCTAACCTAACTTAACCTACTTAACCCAGTTAATAAAGTTTTTGTTCCATCACTTTCCATGACTTTATATAACTTTTTAAAGATTTGATGAATTATCATTTTGATAAAATATATAAAATCCGGTCTCCTTAAAAAACACACATCGAAAAAGGCCAAAGTGAATTCCAGAAACAGGTATTGGAGGTTTTTTAAGGGCGCTACCTGCCAGATTCGAAAAAAGAACGAGGTGGAAAGCTCGCCCTGTGATTGGCCGACGGTTGCCTAGCAACCCGAGCTTCCATTAGGCCTTCTCCCAATAGTAGGGAACCCTTACTTACACAGAGGGCGGGGCGCGGGCCTTGGCCTTTCAGTAGGTACTGTGGGTAGGTTCTACATAATACACAATACACATGCTGCTTTACTTGTACGGGGATGAAGAACATTGATCAATACTTACCTAATAATGATTTTATGATTTGTATGGCGCCCTTTTTGTGGGATGATGCTTTAACTTTGGACTTTCTTAGGTACATCATTTAGTCCTCTGGCACATTGTGTCAGAAGGTGAGAGTATTTGCACTGTGAATATAAATGAAATATTTCAGAACGTATCAAAAAACTAAAAAATGTTTTTGAAAGGTGATGAAATACGATTTCAAACTTCATTATTAGAAATAATAATATTTTTTTTTTAATATTAAAATTTTGAATGCAAACATAAAAAATAATCAACCTTACTTTTTTATAACTACAATTACCTACAGGTGAATAAAAACACACGCACACTCACAATTTGTTAGATTATTGTATTATTTATAAACGTTATTAATTATTACCTACGTAATTTCACCTTTTTTCGTTTCTTATTATGTTTAATAAAAGAATTATTAAAAATAAAAACAATTAAATCCCTTTTTAAGGTCGAAACCGAACCTGGGGTCGATACAGACAACTTTGGGAATGACTGCTTTAGATCATATTTCCCACCATGACACAGAGAAAAATGATTATCGTCAATTTATTAAGAATCTCTTCAAATATTTGTAATCCGATTAAAAACGGAATTACAGATCGTAAACGAACGAATTAACACGTTTCCTGCTAAACTTTGAATACATTTCGTATACATTATCCTACAGAATGGTAAATACTTTCAGTATCGCCCTGTAGTCGTGTTTTGCTGACAAGGTCTGAATAGCCAGGTACTTCCCCACCTTCCTCTTACCCATCTCCTTCAGCCTCACTGGATCCAGACGTCTGAGAACAGTTGGAACTTGGGACTGACATCCTAGTTGTGCTCACTCACATAAAAAATAGTTATTTCGATCAATTCTAATTTAAAACTAAGAAAAAACATATTTTACTAAACCAGCCTAAAAAGCCTAGTTTTTTTGATATTTTCTGATTGTTAAGCGCCCTTATGGTGGTGATATTCCACGAAAATAGTTCTATGAGAAATGATTTATTAAATGATAATATTTAAATATATATACGAAGAATGCTCGTATATCATTTAATTATATTTCAATAACAATAATAATATATTGACTTGTATAGCGCCATTTTTGTGCAAAATCACCTCAAGGGCGCTGTACAAATTTATAATACATTTCTTCAATGATCTATGTTATTACTTAACTATTTATGGAGATAATATACAGTACAATACTTACCTGGTAGGTCACTTGAGATTAACACTTAATTAACATTATCTAATTGTTTATTGGCGAAATTTAGATACAGGATTTAATATATATCATTTAATTTATCTATCTACTGTTTTTTATTTTTTTTAACACAACTAATTAACTAACTACACGCCGTTTCCCCGCAGGGGTAGGCAGAGAGGACGGACCGCCAAACAACTCGGTCTTGGCACACACTTCTTGCCTCATTCACATGCATGCATCGTCTCATACATACTCTTCTATTATTCTGACTCTTGACATGACCCGACTCAAGTGTCTGATTCACTTGGTCGTGCCATGTCTTCCTCGGGCGTCACGGTAAATATAGGTTGATAGGTATAGTAACAGCAAATCTAAGAATTTGCGATCTTTTCCCGTCGGAAGTTTAACCAGTGGCGATTCGTAACTTATATCATTGGGAGTTCAATCGGAGATTAAAAAAGGTATAAATAAATTCTCACAGATATTTATTTATTTATTTAGAACTAGCTGTACCACGCCACGCGATGCTGTATCTCAGTCAGAGGCGGATTTGCCCTTAGGCCTATGTAGGCCCGGGCCTAGGGCGGCCAGATATTAGGGGCGGCCAATCGTGACAAAAAAGTCACAGATGATAACAAGAAATTACTTCCTAAGTACCTAAATATTCTACGTACGAAATAGCGATATGCAAGAGCGTGTTCACACACAGCACACAGCGCGCCCCCACGCCCCGCAGCCGCCCTCGCCACACCTATCATGCTCCGTCGCTCGCCCGCTCGCGTATTTCCAATCCCTACCGTGATTCAGTTGCGCTAGTGACTGAACCGCCCGCGTTAGGTATTGTTATCATAGGCTAAATTAGACTAGACACGGCATATTCATTTAAAAATAACCCCAACACAATTTTGGTTTGGTTCACGTGCACATTTATGAAAAGGCCCACGCACTGTGTCGCAATGCGAAATGGGCACTGTGCATTGCGTTTTACCTTTTGTTGGTCTAGAGTAAGCTATTTTGCTTCTCAGCTATGCTGGGCAGGTTCATTTTTTCAATCACAAAAATAACCCAGTTCCAAATATTTTAATTTGAATTATGTCCATATTACAACACCTTTGACAACAAATTCTCCATGGTTTCGCTTACGAGTTTGAACGCTTGTACAAGGAGTTTAAACAGAGTTGGGTTGTTAAGTTCATCTCCATATTTGTGACGTACGCTACGTGGCGTTATTTTTTAAATGAATTTAACTAGACAGGGCTAATCTAGTATAATACATCAATGATTGTTATGCATAATAGCGTATTACACCCAGAGCTGTAATATGCGTGGGATGGCGTATTTCAGCATATCGCTCGCCATACTTTCCAATTTGGAATGTACGAGGGGTGGGTAGGAATCTGGGGATTAGTGTGTCCAGGAGTGACATACGTATGAATACATCCCTCCAACTGCGGTGCAAGGCAAGATACGTGCGGTCAAGATAGTCCGGCTGAAAAGGTCAAAAGGCCTCCCTCACCCAGTCTCTCTCGATCCGGCCCGCCACGCAGCAAGCAGGTGGGCAGACGTATCCGCCGCCAAGACCTGGACAAATCTCACCCCATGAACCATGAATGATAATGGCAGGAAAATTAAAACGGTTTTGACCCTAGGAACTTACTGAAAAGTTTGGATACTCCTGGTCAATATGATGGGTACTGAGAAAGGGGCGGCTACATGGTCTGGGGCCTAGGGCGGCCAAGACTGCAAATCCGCCTCTGATCTCAGTCTGTGTATGCAGATATAGATTTCAATAGCGCACGTTGCTTTTACGTCCAACAGATGGCGCTGTTTTTCAAAAGCCTGTTTTTACCTGTCACAGGTGACATCTTTATAATAGGTATATAAAAACACACGCGTATTCGAATACAACGTTGGGTCAAATTTTCAAAGCAATCGGTCAAGAACTTTCAGAGATTTAAGATTTTGAACAAACGAACATTTACATTTTTATTTATATAGAAGATAAATTAACGGCAAAAGTGCCATTTTCATACATTAAAGGTATTTACAGTAATAGTATATTATGGAATGAAAGAAAAGAATTTAAATGAGATCCCTTAGGCGTATGTGTGGTAAAATCATGCATGATCGTGTGAGAAATGTGGAGATCCGCAAATAGTGCAAGGCTAATGGTAAGCGTAATGAGTAAGATTATGAAAGGGTCGATTAGATGGTTTGGGCATTTAGACCGAATGAGCGAAGAAAGGAGTGTAAGGAGAATATATGATGCAAATGTGCATGGTAGCAGAAGTCTGGGACGCCCGAGGAAGACATGGGACGACCAAGTGAATCAGATACTTGAGTCGGGCCATGTTCAATCATGAGTCAGAACAATAGAAGAGTATGTATGAGACGATGTATGAATGTGAATGAGGTAAGGAGTGTGTGCCAAGACCGAGTTGTTTGGCGGTCCGTCCTCTCTGCCTACCCCTGCGGGGAAACGGCGTGATGGTTAGTTAGTTAGTTATCAAGAATTAACAAAGATGTCAAAATAACAAAAACAAAAAAATATAATTTAAAATTAAACAATAATGCCGGTCGGCATTAAGTATTTACCTATAAGTGATGATTACAAAGTTATTGTTTAATTTTAATTTATAATGTCACATTACAAAGTAACTGCTTCATATGAAGAAACAAATAATTAATTTAAAATATAAGAATATGTGAATATGAATGAACATGAAGATATGTGTTACTTAAAAAAAAAGGTTTTTTAATTTCTATAATTTCAAAGTTATCTAATTGTACATCCCCAATTTTTTTATACTGTGTGGAGGGTATTTTAAAGGAAATGTAGAAGAAGTAGTACAGGGAACGAAAAGGGTATCAGAGGTGGGTAGAAATATAGGGATCAATCAGTGTGTCCAGAAATGACGGACGTATGAATGAATCTCTCCCACTGCGGCGCAAGAAGAGGTCAAAGGGTCTCCCCAAAGCAGCCTCTCCCGATCTGGCACGTCACGCAGATGGTGGACAGGCGCATGCTGAACACACCTCACCCAATGAACCCGGGCACCCCTGGTAAATCACCTAATGTAGGGTGACCTACATCCAATAAATGGTTCCCTGCGCGGCGATACCCGCCTCCCAAATATATCAAAATAATGATTTGTTTTCAATATGTGGTTGAACAATTCAGAAAAACAATTATTATTATTTAAGACGATGCCATACGTAGTAATGCAAAATCATGTGTTTTTGTTTTGCAAATTTGGTCGCCTAGAAATGTTTCAGATGCTTTAATTAAATACTGCGAGTAGAATACATCTTGGCCTTTGAAATAATCGAGTATTTTTTAGATAAGTCTGTTTATAAGCCCAGAAAAAATAATGTATAAGTCCTATTAAAACTGCTTTAAAGTTCAAAATCTTCTACTTACGAACCCATTTTCGTTTATGATTTTATTTTATAATGTGGAAAATTAAGTTATTTATAAAATGATCGAAAAAAAATTAAATATTTTATTCCTGAACATCCACAAAATAAAATAAAAGGCACTTTTTGGCAATGTTTTTTTCTTGCATAAATCAAAACAGCCGGATGGTATTAAGCGGAAATTTAAACCTTATCGCCATCTACGTAAGGGTTGTTATTGATAGTGGCTCAATTTAAAATATTACACGACGTAGTGCCGTTTTTTTAATATTAGCGAGCTCCCTCTAACATTCGTGTTTACATATCTCCCTTTCAAACCATCTTTGAACGTTTACTACGGGGTCCTAGCAATTTTTACAGTATCGTAAAGCACCCTTGAAATGTAATAAAATTACGCTATATAAATTAGCGACTATCTATCGAACTTTTTTCGCCTCCTTACACCGAGAGAGCGAAACATGTAAGAACTAACTCCCTTTGACTAGATATAATACCTATTGCCTATTCACTGGGAGCTAGAAGCTAGAAGCTACCACTGTTATCTGTAGAGCTTTGAGAGCTAGTGTCAGTACTGCAGTAGTTCTACCTTTCTACCCATTTGTGAATCATCGCCTGTCGTCAGTTTTGAAATCAGACTACCGCCGAGTGGTCGTGTGTCGTGTATCGTGTCTAGCGGAAGCTTTGTGCGGAGCTTTTGATAACAAAAGTAAACAACAATACTTTGTTAATAACAGTGATTATAAATAAATAAATTATATTATAAGTGGACGCTTTATTAACTTACTGTGGAAGTGTGCAAAATGTTGCGTAAAGTGCTGCGTTTTTCAAGTAATAATAATTGTATTTGATTGTTGAAGTAAATATAAAAAAATTATTTAAATTTATTAAATTTTATTCAAATATCTGTTTATTAAGAAATGAGATAAAAAGAATTTGGCATTCTCAGACTATAAAAATATTACCATTTGTTATTTCGGCTACTGGCATTATACCTAGCTCTCTCATTCAAAATTTAGGCGTATTAGATCTGTCAAAAAATGTATATATAAAAATGCAAAAATCAGTCATTTTAAATACATGTAGGATTACGAAAGATTTTTTTAAATATTTATGTTGAGGGATCAGTAGGATTTATAGGCCCTGTTAGGAGTTCTACCGAGCCGAACCCTCTGATATGAAAATATCTGGAGTCGGTGAATTATTTTCCCATTTGATCTCTGGTGAGTTGACGTGTTGTTCTTGTATTGTTTTGAATTTATTTTGCTTCTATATTGCACTTGCATAATGTGGATTGACTAGATAATCATTTGTGGAAAAGTGTGTGGAAGGGTTTAGTTTTTCCTATGGGGAAGATTTAACCCGAACAAAAAGTATTTAAAAAATAATTTAGTGCTGCGTTGTTTATCAAATATATGACCGTCGCACTTTTAGGCACAGATTATAGAAATTACACTCTGTTTACATGCACAAAAGAGGTTCTTAGTTTGGCTCAATTAAGTAATTTATATGTATTTAGATTGAAACGAAATATTTGCCAGTGTCACTCCGTAAATATAGTCGAAAATGGCGGCAAAGGGATTGAATTAAAATGGTATTATAATGCATCTTTTACCATCGATCCCGACGTAAATCGCTGTTTCGTGTAGTAATTAAGTTGAAGCATGCACAAAATAGGTTCTTAGTTTGGGTCAATTAAGTCATTTATGCGTATTTAGGTTAAAACGAAACTTTCGCCAGTGTCACTCCATAAAAAAGGTTAAAAATGGCGGTTCGAAACTTCCTTCATAAAACTATCCATTTGCCGCTATTTTGGATCTTTTAGGTATGGATTAACGTTTGGGAAAGTTTCGTTTCAATCTAAATGATCATAGATATAACTTAATTAACCTAAACTAAGAACATAATAACCTATTTTTTTTGCTTGTAAATAGTTTCTAACTAACCATCACGCAGTTACACGCGGGGGTAAGCAGAGAGTCTTGGCACACACTCCTTGCCTCATTCACATTCATACATCGTCTCATACAATGGCCCGAATCCAGTTCACTTGATCGTGCCATGTCGTCCTCGGGCGTCCCTGACTTCTTCTGCCATTCACATTCGCTTCATATATTCTCCTTACACTCCTTTCTTCGTTCATTCGCTCTACATGCCCAAACCATCTAATCGTCCCTTTCTTGATCTTACTCATTACGCTTACATCAGCCTTGCACTCTTTGCGGATCTCCACATTCCTCACACGATCATACATGGTTGTACCACACATACGCCTCAGGGATGGCATTTCAACAGCATTCAATCTACTTTCATTCTTTCTTTGCCAGTTCCATGCCTCACTTCCATACATCATAGTAGGTATCAGCACTCCATTGTGGACTGCTAACTTCGCTTCTTTGGACATTTTTTTGCTAGCGCCAACTGCGTTCAGTCCTCCATAAATGGAGTTACCTGCATTTACCTTCTTTCAATATCTCCGTCAGCCTTCCCATCTCTCTAGAACATGCTTCCTAAATACACAAACTCATCCACCTGCTCCAAGTATTCCTCATTCACAACTATATTGCACACTGTTTTCGTACTCTCTCTTTCAAACACCATTACTTTAGACTTACTTACATTCATCATTAACTCATTCTTCATACATTCTTCGTTCATCCTAGACACGAGAGACTGTAGATTTTCCATACTATTAGCACGCATCATCAGCATACAACAGGCAACATACTTTCAGATTATTCAAATTCGCGCCCAATCCCACCACTTCCAATCACTATCTTCTATATTCTTTAAATTGTATAAAGGATTATAAAGTGATTATAAAGGAGAAATTCAAATTCTATCAAATACCTGTATTTATCCTTCTTTAAATAAATCAGTCTTTCCATCGCTCGTAAGTGTGAAATCCTTCATTTGCTTCTTGTAGTAATTGATGAAATGAATTGTGATTTTTATAATCTAATGCTAAGTTAGGAAATTAAATACCTAAATATGTTTGTAACCGTATAAACATTGTGATTTATTAAAGAAAATTAACACATACGGACAATACATGTATAACAGTGGCGTGCTTATAAAATACAGCGTCTGAATACTGTCTGAGCACAAAGGATAACAAATTATTTAGTTAATTTGAATTATTTGGCGTATTCGAAATAATATATTTGACAATTCAAAATATTTCACCAACAAATGTAGATATAATATGTTTCGACGCCATCTAGTGGAAAATTTAGCACTAACAAAGCCTTTACTACAAAAATAAAGTTTGTTTTTACAGGTGAAAAAATATAATAAGCAGTAATTGTCGATTGAAGTACTAGTACATATTGAATTATTTGGCGTGTTGGAAATAAGCCGACCTAGCTCAGTGGTCCAGAGAACCTGACCGGACATCAGAAGGTGCGGGTTCAATTCCCGTCGGCGGCATTTATTTTTACTCGTGAGATATTTTCAATTTGTATTGATATTACAGCTGACTAATTATTGCTTATAATAATTTGTAATCAGAATCTTTTGTTTATAAATAATATACGCTTTTGAAGGGTTTACCCAACAATGTAATATATCATTGAAAAAGAAGATAATACTAATTAATCTAAACGAAACAAGAAACAGAATAAGACACAGAAAAATAAAAAAAGATAAATAATTTAAATTAGGTCCCAATGGCCTAGTGGTTAGAGACGTTGTCCCGGCAAGACCGAGATCATACACCGATAAAAACCTATGCAATCTCTTCAAATTATTTGTAAATTTGTTAAAAATGGGATTGAAGGCCCTTAACAAATGAATTTATATGTTTACTGATAAACTTTTAGTAAAATTCCAATGTATATTTAAGCAATTAGTCATCATATATTAAAAATACAAACGCAGATGCATGAACACTTGTTGCGATATTATTACGAATTTATTAAAAGTTTATCAGGAAATGGCCTGCAATCCCGTATTTAACCGGATTGCCAATTCTTTGAAGAGATTTTTCTCCGTGTATGTTAGATTCTGTAACAATTTTCTAAATACATAATAAATCATTTATATTTACCTAAACCATGTGGTGAACTGATATATTTAATTAATTAAGGATCATAAAGTTAAAGTGATAAACATAAGGTTAGGTTAGGTTAGGTTACATAACGTTACATAGGATTTTGAAAGATTGCAGATTTGAAGAGGAATATAAAATGATGGTGTAATTTTTTGCTAATAATTGGTGATGTTATAAACACAGTTTTTAAAACAAACTTTGCTAGAATAATTGTAAAATGCTGTGTTGCTCCTTTGTCAAATGAACTGATATCAAAACCAAGCCAAAATGAACTCCAGAAAATCAGATTCGTCTTCTTCAGATAGACTGTCACCGTCGTCAGACTGCAGCTCTAGTGTGGGAAGTAGCCTATCTCAAACTGACCCTTTGAGAAATTCTCCTTCATCATTGCTCCACATCCCTCTTCTGCAAACACCCTGGGACAGCCAAAAGACAACACCAAACAGTGGAGTGCTCCAACAAAAATTATACTTCGACACACCAAAGAAAGCCTTCGGACAAAGCAACCAATGCTCGGAAAACAACAGACAAGATAACATGACCAGTAATAACTATTTTTCAAACAATAACAATGACACTAAGAAAGATCTGAGCTCATGCGCTCAAGAGAGTAATAACAATAACTTCTACAAGCAATCTAAAAGACATTGCGAAAATAGTTATTACCCCATTTTGGGACAAAATCAACAACAAGAAGTTTTAAAAAAAAATGAATACGCAACAAATAATAGATTACAAGAAAACAACAACAGTGAATACTTCAGTTCTTCTTTAATCATTGATGATCATGCTTTAATTAATGATAGACTCAACGCTTCTTGTAATGACAGTAACAGCAAGCTTCATCATGAAAAATCTGGACAATTTCAAGGTGTGGATTTTCCTAATGAAGACATCGAAGTGAATCTTGGATCAGGTTTTTTCGGCGCCTCCGTTGGAGGTATTGGGAATCCTGGTTTGAGACGAGGTCCTAACTTTAGTCCTGATCAGGTGCAGTGCATGTGCGAAGCTCTGATGCAGAAAGGAGATATCGAAAAGTTGGCCACGTTTCTTTGGAGTCTGCCGCCGAACGAGTTGCTGAGAGGGAATGAAAGCGTTTTAAGGTTAGCAATAATTTAATTTAAAATTTCATTGTTTCAGTAATAAATGTCATCTTTATGGATGATGTGTGATGGGTCTTTTTTATTTATTTTATTTAGGAAACAAACAGTCGTACATTTAAGGCGATGCACTACGTCGTGTAATATTTTAAATTGAGCCGCTATCAATAACAACCCTTACGTAGATGGCGATAAGGTTTAAATTCCCGCTTAACACCATCCTCCTGTTTTGATTTATGCAAGAAAAAAACATGGCCAAAAAGTGCCTTTTATTTTATTTTGCGGATATTCAGGCATAAATATATTTTTTTCCATCATTTTATAAATAACTTAATTTGCCACACTATACAATAAAATCATAACCGAAAATGGGTTCGTAAGTAGGAGATTTTGAACTTTAAAGCAGTTTTCATAGGCCTTTACTTTTTTTTTCTGGGCTTATAAAAAGATTTATCTAAAAAAATACTCGATTATTTCAAAGGCCAAGGATGTATTCTAATCGCAGTATTTAATTAAAGCATCTGAAACATTTCTAGGCGACCAAATTTTCAAACCAAAAACACATGATTTTGAATTAATTATTAATATATTCTAGACCAATAAAGTTCCATTAAGTTTAGTTATTGATTTAGTATTTTAGTATGATTATGCTTATCAGTTTAGCAAACTTCATTTAATAAGTTTTCAAGTTCCAGTTGAAAATGTGTACATCTTTAGAGACATTGTCAATTTTACAGATACGTCCCATTTAAGAGTTTTGCGCATATTTGGATTTACAGTGGAGTTATGGAAAGAAAGGAGAAGAAGTTCTGGGAAGGAAAAAGGTATGAGGGGTGGTCAAGAATCTAGATATCAGTGTGTCCAGGAGTGACGGGTGAACCCTGCTAATACACCAAACGTTGCGAACCACTTGGGGTGACCTGGGGTGTAATGCAGAGGTGTTGGTTATCCAATGAATGGTTCTCTGGCGGTACCCAAAGCCGCTTCCCAAATTGAGTTATACATAAACTAACAGCAGAAACCGTAAATAAATATCTATCATCATCTATCTATTTACTAGTAGATCTACGAACAGAAGACCTCGCGTACAAAAAAGCGTGCGTCTTATTTTCATGTATTCAAATCATAAAATTTGTATATTAATAAGGGCATCAATTTAAGAATGTTTAATCGTTTTGCCTTTTTACCCTTCAAGGGTGTTTTTGGCCATCATTTAAAATTATTGAGAAATGAAAGGTGAATTTAAATATTAATTTTATTTAAATGGGCAAATTTCAAAATTATAATGAAAATTGGAGTTGAGTTCAGACTTAGAAGAGATGAGATGTTGAATGGAGGGGAGGCAATTTTAGATAAGGCTTGATAGAAGAGAGGATATTTGTTTAGAGAGGGACAACCAAAAAATAAGTGATCTAAAGTTCCCATTTCTAGACCACCGAATGTACAATCTGGGGAGTCAACGACGTGAATTTTAAAAAGATGGGAAGGAACGGAACAATGTCCGATCCTCATTCGAATGAGTGCGATAATAATAATATTTGGATGATTTGTGTAGCGCCGTTTTTGTGCAAAATCACCTCAATGGCGCTGGTAATATGACGCTACAAAGAATTTTCGTTATAATACAAAAATATTGGGATTTTTATGAACACGTATTCCGACATTATGATAATATATTCGCAATTCAATAAAAGTTTATTGGAAAACCGGTTAATTCTTTCGTAAGTATGTATGTATAATATGGAGCTCGTGGGATTGCCCCACCCTCCCCGAGATCTGGAATAAACAAGAAAAAAAAATGAAAATCTGGTGAAATTATTCGTATTCCTGTTAAAAACTGCAGGCCTTTAACGAATGAATTGACAGATTTCCTAACAAACAAAAATCAGTACAACAGTATCCCATTTCGTCATCTATCTTCTAACTAACTAACCACAACGCCTTTTCCCCGAGTGGGTAGGCAGAGAGGACGGACCGCAAAACAACTCGGTCTTGGCACACACTCCTTGCCTCATTCACATTCATACATTGTCTCATACATACTCTTATATTATTCTGACTCTTGACATGGCCCAACTCGAGTATCTGATTCACTTGATCTTGCCATGTCTTCCTCGAGCGTCCCCGACTTCTGCTACCATTCACATTCGCATCATATATTCTCCTTATACTCCTTTCTTGGCTCGTTCGCTCTACATGCCCAAACCATCCCTTTCTTAATCTAACCGCTTACATCAGCCTTGCACTCTTTGCGGATCTCCACATTCCTCTCACGATCATACATGGTTTTACCACACATACGCCTCAGGGATCTCATTTCTACAGCATTCAGTCTACTTTCATCCTTTCTCTGCCAGTTCCATGCCTCACTTCCGTACATCAGGGTAGGTACCAGCACTCCATTGTGGACTGCTAGCTTCGCTTCTTTGGACATTTTTTTGTTAGCGCCAACTGCGTTCAGTCCTCCATTGATGAAGTTACCTGCATTTGCCCTTCTTTCAATATTTCTGTCAGCCTTCCCATCTCTCTAGAACATACTCCCTAAATACACAAACTCATCAACCTGCTCCAAGAATTCCTCATTCACAATTATATTGCACACTGTTTTCGTACTCTCTCTTTCAAACACTATTACTATAGATTTACTTACATTCATCATTAACTCATTCTTCATACATACTTCGTTCGTCCTAGACACGAGAGACTGTAGATCTTCCATGCCGTTAGCAATAAGCACCGCATCATCAGCATACAGCAGGCAAGATGCTTTCAGATTACTCAAATCAATATCTTTCTTCTATCTTCTCTAAATAGTATAAAGCAAAGTCAGTCTCCGCGTGTGTCTGTGCGCTTACTTTTATGAAATTTTATGCTATTTTTTAATTCAAATAATTTTCAGGTTATTTGTGACCCGCGACACCTAGGTGGGAATCCGACGCATTTTTCCACCCGGCTACTTTTCATTTTTAAACACACCTACATACATAAATATCAGAGCAGTAATCTAATATAATATTGTTCCATGAGTGTATATCATTATCTCTGCACGTCTTATCAAATATCTCAATTAGAATACGAAAATGATAATGTTTATAGTTTCATATCGTGTTACAAGTCTCAGACAAAATTAAATGGGGTATTCATTATTAGTTTTGTTACATTAGCTCGTGAGAACAGAGATATCTAAATATTTGACTGACTCGTGTTTTGATTTTCATTTATTGGTCAGTATTCTTCACTGACGTAAGAACATTATTTGCAGAAGAATTCTGGGATGTCCCCAAAGACATGGAACACAAATGTTCAGAAGTAAATATTCAGGAAACCCTGGAGAAAGAAAACAAAATACTTAATCGTGTTTGGTAACCAGAAGAGTCAGGCACCTATCAGGGGGGTAACTCCGATATAAAATTGGAACCGAAATATTGTGACGTCATATGTTTGCCTAACTATATCCACCAATGAAAAACTCTGAAAGTCTATGGAATAAACTTTCAGAGTTTTTCATTGGTGTATAGTATAATAAGTAGGCTCCGAATGAGAATTTTACTGTCTATATTTTGACATATCTATGGTTTTTAGGACCAATTTGTTTCATACAAAAAGTCCGAAGATATCGATTTAGTGAGTGGTTTATTTATACAATAAAAACAAATTTATGTGTTTTTATTGTAAATTATGATGAGCCACAAAGTGAATGCTTTTTACAATTACGGTTTATTTATAGTACAGGGTTTTCCAATAAGAGGTGTTATTTTGATATTCAATCGTAAAAGATCAATGGTTTCGTTGCTTGTGTGGCACGTAGCGCCGTTTTGTTGAAAGTAAACGCTGTCCAGATCAATACCATCCAATTCTGGCCATAAAAAATCATTAATCATCTCTCGATAGCGCAATCCATTCACCGTAACTGTTTTTCCAATCTCATTTATCGAAAAAATAAGGTCCAATGACTCCGCCGGACCATAAGCCGCACCAAACAGTCACACGTTGAGGATAGAGAGACTTTTCAACAATAACTCTTGGGTTTTCCGAGCCCCAGATGAGACAATTTTGCTTGTTGACGAAGCCACCGAGGTGGAAATGGGCATTATCACTCAAAATGATTTGCATTTGATTCACTCAAGTGAATTTTAATAATTTCAATGCGCTGTTGAAGCGTGTATCATTCCATTTTTTCTAATGGCGTAGTTTCTACTTGTCAAATGTCAAAAAATGACATCTTCAAAAGTAACATCTACCGAAATAGCTGGCTATTCAAAATAACACCTCTTATTGGAAAACCCTATACCTACTTTCAAACTTCATGTTACATTTCTCCTTCCCTTCCAGCCAAAGATAACTGAGAATGTAAATATCACACTGTGCCTCGGGCAGTTGGAACTCTTGTGCAAGTACATACTATATAAGTATGTACTCCAACTAGATGCTGATTAACAAATTTATCATTTATTATTATTATTTATTATTTTTTATCTTTTTCACAATGTCATTTAATGTAATGAAATATTTTATGTATCAAAAAATATGTAAACTATAATTCATGTATCAAATACGTCTGTCTAGACACAGGTTTATCCTAGTGAGACAGACATCGAAAAAAAAAACATGTAAAAAAACTTTATATTGATAATAAATAAAATAAAAATAAAAAATAATAATAATAATAATTAAGAATACTACCGGGAGATTACTCGAGAAGTGCAGGTACCTACCCTGATGTATGGAAGTGAGGCATGGAACAGGCAGAGAAAGAATGAAAGTAGACTGAATGCTGTTGAAATGAGATCCCTGAGGCGTATGTGTGGTAAAACCATGTTTGATCGTGTGAGTAATGTGGAGATCCGCAAAGAGTGCAAGGCTGATGTAAGCGTAATGAGTAAGATTAAGAAAGGGATGGTTTGGGCATGTAGAGCGAACGAGCGAAGAAAGGAGTGTAAGGAGAATATATGATGCGAATGCAAAGGGTAGCAGAAGTAGGGGACGCTAAGGAAGACATGGCACGATCAAGTGAATCAGATACTCGAGTCGGGCCATGTCAAGAGTTAGAATAATAGAAGAGTATGTATGACACGATGTATGAATGTGAATGAGGCAAGAGCGTGTGCCAAGAACGAGTTATTTGGCGGTCCGTTCCCTCTGTCTACCCCTGCGGGCAAACGGCGTGTTAGTTATGAGTTAATTAGTTAACATCAATGTTTTTAGTAATAAGATTTTCTAGACCTGCTGGGGCAAATTCGACCGTATGTCCATCCAATAGATCGGGCCGTGCGTAGCCTATTTTTATACATGCCTTCGTCACTTGTCTACGCATTCCCAATTTCTACCGATTTATTACATATTTCTCTTTAATGATTTAAGTACTAAAAATACATGTTATTTTTTAACATATCTAATATCCATACATTTCTTATGCCAAAAGGGTAATTATATAAAAATACTCTCGATAGAAAAAAATTGCAAAGTAAGCTCCGAAAATGATTAAAAACACTTTTTTCTGTTATTTTATATGGTATAGGCATGAAAAAATTCATAGTGTATCTTTAAATGCAACTAAAGCATTATTCGAGAGATTTTTGCTCTATTTCAAACGAGTCTTGAGAAAAATGCACTAAAATATACAAAATGCAACTATTCCGCTTCCATTTTGCTTACGGTGCATTTTAATAAAAAACACATAAATAACATTTTAATATCTCTAAGTAGTTCATCTTTACAGAAAAACACTAAGGACGGGTAGTTTTACAAAATTTAAACAATTCATGAAATTTCAAAGTTGTTTTTCAAGTTCTGTGAAGTTTCTATTAACAGTACCCATGGAAAATTTTCGAAAGCTCATTAAAAAATTCTATTAACGCGTATTCGAAGAATTCAAAGTACCTACTTACATTTGAAAACTTTTATTTGAAAAATTCAATTATTTAAATTCTAAATGAAAAAGATAAATACTCAATGATAACTCAAAATCGTACCAGACTTAAACATATAATTGCATGTCGTAAGGAAAATATATGTTTAATATATTTATATGTTTAAAAGTCAAATAAATAGGACTGTAAGCACCGGTTTTTTTCACCTAAGACAACTCAAGTCTGTCCGAAGAAACCTTCCTACAGAAGCAACAAAACTACTTATCAACTCTTACGTAGTCTCACGTCTCGATTACTGCAACGGCATTTATGCCAGCCTTCCAAAATATCAAATTGACAAACTTCAATCAGTGTTTAATGCAGCAGCACGGCTCATAACCGGGGTCTCTAAATATTCACACATTTCAGAACACCTTCGTAACCTTCACTGGCTCAAGTGCCTTGAAAGAATCCAGTACAAATCGTGCTGGATGGTGTTTAAATCCATCAATGAAATGGCCCCACCCTACATCTCTGAACTATGCGTCCCGGAAAACACTGGTCTGAGGCAGTCAACTCTTAGATCAGCAACATCATCAGCTGTAGCCAGACTGATGGAACCTAAGCGCAAGCCAAATACTAAGTTTGGTGATCGCGCTTTCAGAGCATCTGGGCCGAAGGCTTGGAATAAACTCCCTCCGGAACTAAGATCCATAACAAGTCCAACAGAATTCAGGTCTAAACTAAAAACTTACCCTTTTAAGCTGTCGTACCGTTAAATTAAATATACCATTCCTAAGAGAAAGTCCAATTATATTCAATTTTCCAATTATGTCCTAAATCCTGTATCTAAATTTAGCCAATAAACAATTAGATAATGTTAATTAAGTGTTAATCTCAAGTGACCTACCAGGTAAGTATTGTACTGTATATTATCTCCATATACAGTTAGTAATAACATAGATCACTGCAGAAATGCATTACAAGTTTGTACAGCGCCCTTGAGGTGATTTTGCACAAAAATGCGCTATACAAGTCATCCAATTATTATTATTAATAAATACCAGACGAAATCATAAGCAAATGATAAAGTACGTATAGCCAAAAACGTCGCGTAGTTGTATCCATTAGATATTTAAGTTGAAATCATGTGATGTTTTTTTTTATAATCTTGCGGCAAGCAGCGGAATTCAACAACTTTACCTAATTTTTGTTATTTGTTTTTGGGGTATTATGCCGTGTTGCGCTAACTCCTTCTTTAGCCAACGTTTCGGACAGCATTGCAGTGTCCATCATCAGGGCAGATGTCTTATTTGAGGTTGTGTTAAAATGTGAGCTTAAGTATGAGGTTGTGATACCGTGTTGCCAGCTCCAACCCTCTGAGCTAACATTAACGTATCATTTTTTTATTTAAAGTGGTTTTCTTCGTTTAGCTCTGGTGTATCCGTCAATTACCGGATACCAAGAACTATTAAGCTTAGCTCCATCGTCTCTATTGATGTTAACGGGATTTTTATGAATTTCAATGGCCTCCGTAATCAGCCGTGCTCTATAAGTTTTCGGTCTCCCCAGGATTTCAGGAACAAATCCAAAGTAATGCCCGGTGTCAATCAAATGCTCGGCAATTGCCGATTTGTCAGGGTGGCCGAGTTTACAAGCTCTGAAGTGTTCCAAAATTCTTTTGGAGATAGTCCGCTCTGTCTGGCCTACATAGACCTTGTCACATCCGGAACAGCTGAGTTTATACACTCCATCTGTTTCCAGAGGAAACTTAGTCTTTGCAGACCTCAGTAAGTCCTGTATCTTTGTTGTTGTTCCGAAGACAGTCTTGATATTTTCCTTTCTCAAAAGCTTGGCAATTTTGTCTGTCACATTGTGCACATAAGGCAGGAAGGCACAGCCTTTCGACTCTTGTTCAACTCTGTCTTCGTTTGGTGCAGATTTGGCTCTTATGATTTGCCTTGTCTGACTTGCTGGGTAGCCGTTACGCTCCAGTGCATCGGTCAGCTTCGTAAGTTCCGCTCCGATTTTATGTTCTTCGCATATTCTGGTCGCTCGGGTCACCAATGTATGGATAAGTCCTCTCTTCTGCGCTGGGTGGTGGTGCGAATCAGCGTGTAAGTACCGATTCGTATGGGTTGGTTTCCTATATACAGTATGCCCTAGGCTACCATCGTGTTTCCGCATCACCTCCACATCTAGAAAGGGCAGGATTTTATCTTCGTTTTCCAGTTCCATTGTGAATTTAATTTTGCTGTGGAGAGAATTAAGATGGTCCAGGAATTCGTTTAGTTTCTCCGTTCCATGAGGCCAAATGGCGAAGACATCGTCGACGTAGCGCCACCATACTTTAGGGACAGCCGAAGCTGTGTCGAGTGCCACTTCTTCAAACTTCTCCATAAAAAAGTTGGCTAGTACTGGCGATAACGGACTGCCCATCGCAACTCCCTCCAATTGCTCAAATAGTTCACCCTGAAATGCAAAGTATCCCGTTTTGAGGCAGTGTTCAAAAAGTTTGCAAATGTCTTCCTCATATATCTCCCTGAGCATTGTCATGGAGTCTTCTAGAGGCACATTTGTGAAAAGTGACACGACGTCAAAGCTGACCAGAATATCTCCTTCCTCAGTCTTAACTTTCTTGAGCTTACTTATCAGATCTGTTGAATCCTTAATCCACGATTCAGTTTTACCAGTTTGCATCTGCAGTAATCTTGAGAGGTATTGGGAAAGTTTGTATGTAGGAGCGCCAATAGCTGCGATGGGCAGTCCGTTATCGCTAGTACTAGCCAACTTTTTTATGGAGAAGTTTGAAGAAGTGGCACTCGACACAGCTTCGGCTGTCCCTAAAGTATGGTGGCGCTACGTCGACGATATCTTCGCCATTTGGCCTCATGGAACGGAGAAACTAAACAAATTCCTGGACCATCTTAATTCTCTCCACAGCAAAATTAAATTCACAATGGAACTGGAAAACGAAGATAAAATCCTGCCCTTTCTAGATGTGGAGGTGATGCGGAAACACGATGGTAGCCTAGAGCATACTGTATATAGGAAACCAACCCATACGAATCGGTACTTACACGCTGATTCGCACCACCACCCAGCGCAGAAGAGAGGACTTATCCATACATTGGTGACCCGAGCGACCAGAATATGCGAAGAACATAAAATCGGAGCGGAACTTACGAAGCTGACCGATGCACTGGAGCGTAACGGCTACCCAGCAAGTCAGACAAGGCAAATCATAAGAGCCAAATCTGCACCAAACGAAGACAGAGTTGAACAAGAGTCGAAAGGCTGTGCCTTCCTGCCTTATGTGCACAATGTGACAGACAAAATTGCCAAGCTTTTGAGAAAGGAAAATATCAAGACTGTCTTCGGAACAACAACAAAGATACAGGACTTACTGAGGTCTGCAAAGACTAAGTTTCCTCTGGAAACAGATGGAGTGTATAAACTCAGCTGTTCCGGATGTGACAAGGTCTATGTAGGCCAGACAGAGCGGACTATCTCCAAAAGAATTTCGGAACACTTCAGAGCTTGTAAACTCGGCCACCCTGACAAATCGGCAATTGCCGAGCATTTGATTGACACCGGGCATTACTTTGGATTTGTTCCTGAAATCCTGGGGAGACCGAAAACTTATAGAGCACGGCTGATTACGGAGGCCATTGAAATTCATAAAAATCCCGTTAACATCAATAGAGACGATGGAGCTAAGCTTAATAGTTCTTGGTATCCGGTAATTGACGGATACACCAGAGCTAAACGAAGAAAACCACTTTAAATAAAAAAATGATACGTTAATGTTAGCTCAGAGGGTTGGAGCTGGCAACACGGTATCACAACCTCATACTTAAGCTCACATTTTAACACAACCTCAAATAAGACATCTGCCCTGATGATGGACACTGCAATGCTGTCCGAAACGTTGGCTAAAGAAGGAGTTAGCGCAACACGGCATAATACCCCAAAAACAAATAACAAAAATACTTTTGGCCGTGAAAATCTTAAATCATAACTTTACCTAATGTTCATTAGCTGATTGATATTGTAATTTTTCAGTAAAATTTCTATTTTGTAACAAGGCGATGTTATTTTTTAATCTCATTTAACCGAAAATATTTTTTTACGACTTGATTATCGACTTTTATGTACTTTCTAAAAATAAAATATGCATGAATTATACATATAAACCCTTCGGGAAGAAATTCTCGAAATGATAGTCAAAACCTTATCAAATTTAGTTGCCTAGTTTAGAAGAATTAAGCGCACAAACAGACAGACGAGGATAGCGACATTATTTTATACTATTTAGAGATAAACAATGCCATTGTTAACGATAGGACCTTCTCTCTTATCAAACAAAATTACATGTAATGTGTTTATCAAAATATATATTACGTGTAATAGTGGCGCCATGCATAATTAAACGTTTTTGATATGATCTTTTTTATTGCAGCTAATCCGTCAGACAGGGTCGTATCACATACGAGATTTTTACAATTATTATTACAATACTGAGAATACCAGACCCTTGAAAAATCACGGGATATGATGTAAGAAAATCTACTTAGTTAGAAAATAACGCTTTTTTGAAAATAGAAAAAAAAAACGCAAACAAGGAAAAATAACGAAATCTGACTTTACTTGTAAACATTAACACTAAGAAATTTAAACAAAAGAAATTCACATTTCAAATATAGGATCAACACAATTTTTTTACACAATAATATTATATTGTAGGTAGGTAGGTAAATATTATTTAATTTTGCTGATTTTAACCCGCGATTTCCGGATTCATAGTCGAGAGTTTTACCCGTCGGCCAGAGAGGCGGATGTCCAAAGTTTCATGAATGCATGGTTTTTGTCATTTATCAAACACCATTTTATCAGTACTAAACTAACTTGGCAGCCACCTCTTGTCTGGAACCCCAAGGTAATTGATAAAGCTCTTGAGTCTGCAGAATCCGCAATCTTTAGAGCGTCAGATGGGAATGCTGTCCTTGAGAAAACTTACTGATTGCTAATTCATTAAAAATCTCTTCAAATTATACGTAATTCTGTTACAAACGGGACTGTAGGCCCTTAACGAATGAATTGATAGGTTTCATGTTAAACTTTTCTTAAAAAAGGATGTATTAACGCGTTGTCGGAAGACGTGTTAGTAAAAATCATTATATTTTCGCATAACGTCATCATTTATTAACAGGGAAAACGCAGGGGCATGAACACGTGTTCCGATATATTCTGAAAGTATTAACGTTTTATTAGAAAACAGCCTTGTACACAGAGAAACCTCACTCACATAAAATATTTCTAATTTATTAAAAATCTCTTCAAATTATTTGTTTTCCGGTTAAAAACGGGACTGCAGGCCTTTAACGAAAGAATTGACAGATTTCCTAGTAAAAAAAACTAAGCATCACGCCGTTTCCCCGCTGGGGTAGGCAGAGAGGACGGACCGCCAAACAACTCGGTCTTGGCACACACTTCTTGCCTCATTCACATTCATACTCTTCTATTATTCTGACTCTTGACATGGCCCGACTCAAGTATCTGATTCACTTGGTCGTGCCATGTCTTCCTCGGTCGTCCCCGACTTCTGCTACCATTCGCATTTGCATCATATATCCTCCTTACACTCCTATCTTCGCTCATTCGCTCTACATGCCCAAACCATCTAAGCGTCCCTTTCTTAATCTTACTCATAACACTTACATCAGCCTTGCACTCTTTGCGGATCTCCTCATTCCTCACACAATCATACATGGTTTTGCCACACATACGCCTCAGGGATCTCATTTCAACAGCATTCAGTTTATTTTCATCCTTTCTCTGCCAGTTCCATGCCTCACTTCCGTACATAAGGGTAGGTATCAGCACTCCATTGTGGACTTCTAGCTTGGCTTCTTTGGACATTTTTTTGCTAGCGCAAACTGCGTTACAAGTCACCTGCGGGTGCATGAACACGTGTTCCAATAACAATGAATGTACCAACTTTATTAATAAATGGAATGCTATCCCGCTTTTAACAGGATTTTAATAAATCAGCAATACTCATTTTTGGTCGACATTTGTCACATGAGAACGGGTAGTTTCTACGACTAGTTCTTGAGTTCAACAACTCGGCTGTGGAACGATTTGCCTCTCGTTTTTCTTCTGAACTTTTCATTCCTCCTACAACATGGGTCTCTTCAAAAAAATATTTTCTTCACGGCCTCATATCTAAAAAAATATTT
Source organism: Hesperophylax consimilis (assembly GCF_061612785.1). Lineage (NCBI taxonomy): Eukaryota > Metazoa > Arthropoda > Insecta > Trichoptera > Limnephilidae > Hesperophylax > Hesperophylax consimilis. The sequence continues at coordinate 2,503,280 of NC_142865.1, read as the reverse complement.
TCTTCACGGCCTCCTATGTAAAAAAAAATATTTTCTTCACGGCCACCTATGTAAAAAATATTTTGTTCACGGCCTCATATGTAAAAAAATACTTTCTTCACGGCCTCCTATGTAAAAAAATATTTTCTTCACGGCCTCATATGTAAAAAAATATTTTCTTCACGGCCTCCTATGTAAAAATATATTTTCTTCACGGCCTCCTATGTAAAAATATATTTTCTTCACAGCCTCCTATGTTAAAAAATAGTTTACTAAAATGAAAGTTTGTTTGTTTTTATTTCTAGGGCGAGAGCGTTGGTAGCATTCCATCGAGGGGTGTACCAAGAATTGTACGTGGTACTGGAATCTCAGCAGTTCAGCCCGCGATATCACCCGGAACTGCAGGCCCTGTGGTTCAGAGCGCACTACAGGGAGGCTGAGAAGGTCAGGGGCAGACCCTTGGGTAGGTACTACACTGAAATGGGATGGTGGAATAATAGACAATAGATTGATAATAAAACGTTGATTAATTTCAGTCATTGAACAAAGATTGGCTCTAGTGAAGTTATTGGTAAGGAGTTAAGGAGATCATAAAGCCTGGTCCCCTGCGACATTGTTTGCCCAAACATTGAACGAAAACTACCCCATTCCATTTTTCCGCCCCTTGAAGCAGAAATTTTATACTTATTGATGATATTTTGCACATTTGACGTTCAAAATATGAGGAAAATTACCGTCTACATCTGATTTCGAAAAACTCTGGGCAAAGCCAGGAACTCAAGCTAGTATTAATAATATTATAGTTATAACGTTCACGGATGCTGTGTGTACAAGTATGATTAGGTAGGAACTTTGGGGATCAACTGTCGGGGAATCAACTGCCGGATCAAATTTCCGGGCATCTACTGTGCGGGTGATCAATTGTACGGGGATCCAATGTCCGGTTGACCAACCGTCCAGGGTATCAAATGTCCAGGTTTTAACTGTCGAGAGAAAAATTTCCGGGGTTAAAATGTCAGGGGACCGACCAACTGTCGGCGGATCAACTGTTCAGAGGATTAACTGTCGGGGAATCAAATGACCGGGGTTCAACTGTCGGGGTATCAACTGTCAGAAGGTCAGCTCTCCGGGGGATAAAATTTCAGGGGAACAACTGTCTGTGGATAAACTGTCCGGAGGATTAACTGTCTGGGAATCAAATGACCGGGGTTCAACTGCCAGGAGATCAACTGTCGGGGTGTCAACTGTCAGGAGTATTAACTGTCGGGGAATCAAATGACCGGGGTTCAAATGTCAGGGAATCAACTGTCGGGGTATTAACTGTCAGGAGGATTAACTGTCGGGGAATCAAATGACCGGGGTTCAACTGTCAGGGGATCAACTGTCCGGGGTATAAAATGTCCGGCGGACCAACTGTTCGTGATCTACCGTCGGGGGATCAACTTTTGAGAGGTCTACTTTCCGGGGGATAAAATGTCGAAGGGTTAAAGTTTCCAGGGGATCAACTATCGTTGATCGTACATTTCAGTTGATAACAAGGTGTTTTGTTTAACAGGTGCTGTGGACAAGTACAGATTGAGGAAGAAGTACCCGCTGCCCAAGACGATATGGGACGGAGAAGAGACAGTGTATTGCTTCAAGGAGAAAAGCAGAAACGCTCTGAAGGATTGTTACGTCAGAAATCGGTGAGAGAATTTTTTAAGATGTATTCATTTAAATATTATTATCTGTAAATACGTACCTACTTACAAAAAAAATCTAGATACCTTTAAAAAAAGATGTGGTTGAATATTTTGAGAGATGACACATAATATATTGCATCATATTTGATTTCAGAGGAAGCTACAAGCCAAAAATGTGTATATTCTTGATATACCTTATATTGTAGGTAATAGGCATTAAAATCGGTTGACCAACGGAGTCTAGAAACGATCGATTTCAAGCACAAAATTGGTTTTTATTTATTTTGTAAATACTTTTACAAGATAGCAAAATAGTTAATCAAGTGAAACTGTCACAGATAATCTTAGCTATAATACTGTATTTTTATGTTTAGGTTTTAAGTTGTTTCCTTTACGCGTTCATAAATTTCCATTGAAAAATATTTTTTTTTGTAGTTTACATTTATATTTTTTACTGAGTAATTTATTTTTTTATTTGTATTCTACTCAAGCGAAACGATAGGAAAACCTTCAATTTATCTAAATCATGTTTTTTACATAGCTATTTAGCAGTAATAAACCATGTAGCGCTTTCTCCTCTTTTGGTTAACTTTTTAGACAGCCGTGTGGTGTCCATCATCAGGGCAGATGTTGTACACTACACGGATGAAAATGAGTATTGCTGATTTATTAAAATTATGAATGAAATAAACTTTTAGTACATTCATAATGTATTGTAACACGTGATCATGCACCTGCGTTTTTCCTGACAAAATGCGAAAATATTCAAATTTTTATGAAGTTATCGTGTTATACTGATAGTTTACCAGGATATCTTTCAATTCTTTCGTCAAAGGCCTGCAGTCACGTTTTTAACCGGAAAACAAATCATTTTAAGAGTTTTTTTTAATAAATTCGCAATATTTTATCTCAGTAAGGTTTCTCCGTATACAAGGCTGCAAATCAGAGCAGATTATGGATGCTGCAAGGCTATCCGAAACGTTGGCAGAGGAAGAGGAAGCAAACGCAACACGACATAATACCCCAAAAATCAATGATCATAATTCTTTCGGCCGTGAGAATCTTAAATTTCATCTCATCTCAGATTATTGTGAAAATAAAGAAGTAATGTGATGATGTAAAATAGTCCAGCAAAAAATAAAATTGAAAATACATTTGCATTTAGCATTTGTTACGAATTTACTGCTCCTATTGCTCCCGCACAGGGCCAGTTGGCCAGTCCTGTTTCTTACGGTGGCTTGGAATAAACTCTCCGCTGTTAGACCATTCTTCCACGGAGATACTTAGGTACAAGCGACTCGAGTTTTGTGCGCGTAGCATACGCGTCGCTCGTGAGTATCCACCATACTCTTTTGCTAGTGTACACGATGTACACGATGCGACGCGTCGACTATGGTTTGACTTCAGTTGTATGTTATAGGTCTCGCAAGTTAAGTTGGCTTCATCACAGTACTCACACAGATGCATAATTTACATACAGCGTGTTACGATTTAAGATTGAAAAAAAAAACAATTGATGATTATTTCACAATTGAGAACTCTAAGCCAAAGCGTGTTGAAGTCGGTCACATAAAACTTATTTTGTTTTACGACATCGTTATTGAAATATTGAAGTTTAT